>NC_086453.1:225545719-226828219 GCF_028390025.1 Pseudophryne corroboree | reverse complement strand
TCTGCTAATCTTTCGTTCGCAATTCTGCTAAACTAAGATACACTCGCAGAGGGCAGCTAGCGAGCGAACAACTCGGAATGAGGGCCATTATCTCTAAAGGAGAGCAAAAGCAGGCACAGTTACGGCAATTGCACAAAACCATGGCATCTGAGCTAAAGTGCACACTTTGCTGTTAAACTGGGTATACACTATACCCAGTTTAACAGCAAAGATCTTAAATCCCGATTTTGCATTGCGAGGAATCCAATACACTATACCAGTGGCTCTCAAACTGTGCGCCGTGGTACCCTGGAGTGCTGCTGGACACTTGCAAGGGAGCCTCAGGTTGATTGTCCAGGACCAATTAAAAACTTTTTATTGTCAATGTATTAGGCAAAACTAGTGCTTGTGGCTGCCAATCATAACATATGTGGACAAACAGAAGTAAATCTTGTTCCTCACCACATAATTGAATCTAAGGATGACATATAAACACAATTTACTTAATTTAATATGTTTTTCTACATTTCTCAGCCTAAGGGTGCCGTGAAAAAAATTCTGATACTCTAGGGTGCCTTGATTCAAAAAAGTTTGGGAACCACTGCTCTATACAATTGTTCCTTCCCATCCTCTCTATCTGTCCTAAATATCAAAAGGAAGAGATTTAAACTGGGTACATACTATAAGATAATGGATGCCAATCCGATAACCACTCCGGTAGATTATTGGATCATTGTGCACTTTGATCTCTTCTACGGGATTGGGATGTTGGGAACAAGATAGTGCATGCAGCATTAACCCCATCCTCCGATCTAAGCTCTGCAGGAGCGTTTGAAGCCGTTTATCATCTAGTGTTCTTGCATACACACTATTAAATTATCAGGCCGATCAGCCATCTATTCCGGCTACCCAGATCTGCATCCACATCTATTGGAAGATCTGTCCGCAAGTGTTGTCATAATACCATACGTACTGTGCACAATATCATGACCACATTTATCTCATTTTTAAAGTATGCTTAAAGATCCAATCATGAGATAAGACTGACTTAGCTATGATAAATGTATTTAGTACAGCACATGCGTACACATTATACCAGTGGTTCTCAAACTGTGTGCCGTGGCACCTTGGGGTGCCTCGGGACACTTGCAGGGGTGCCCTGGGTTGGTGGTCCATGAAAAATTCTAATTATTTATGGTCAATGTAATAGACAAAACCACTGTTGGTGGCTGCCAATTATAATAAATGTGGACAAACCAAAGTGAATCCTGTCCCTCACCACATAACTAATCCTAAGGATGACCTATAAACACAATTTACTTCATTTAATATTTTTTTCTGAATAAGAAACATTTGGCCTTGGGGTGCCATGAAAAAAATTCTGATACTCTAGGGAGCCATGATTTAAATAAGAATTTACTTACCGATAATTCTATTTCTCATAGTCCGTAGTGGATGCTGGGGACTCCGAAAGGACCATGGGGTATAGCGGCTCCGCAGGAGACTGGGCACAAAGTAAAAGCTTTAGGACTAGCTGGTGTGCACTGGCTCCTCCCCCTATGACCCTCCTCCAAGCCTCAGTTAGGATACTGTGCCCGGACGAGCGTACACAATAAGGAAGGATTTTGAATCCCGGGTAAGACTCATTACCAGCCACACCAATCACACCGTACAACTTGTGATCTGAACCCAGTTAACAGCATGATAACAGAAGGAGCCTCTGAAAAGATGGCTCACAACAACAATAACCCGATTTTTGTAACAATAACTATGTACAAGTAATGCAGACAATCCGCACTTGGGATGGGCGCCCAGCATCCACTACGGACTATGAGAAATAGAATTATCGGTAAGTAAATTCTTATTTTCTCTAACGTCCTAGTGGATGCTGGGGACTCCGAAAGGACCATGGGGATTATACCAAAGCTCCCAAACGGGCGGGAGAGTGCGGATGACTCTGCAGCACCGAATGAGAGAACTCCAGGTCCTCCTCAGCCAGGGTATCAAATTTGTAGAATTTAGCAAACGTGTTTGCCCCTGACCAAGTAGCTGCTCGGCAAAGTTGTAAAGCCGAGACCCCTCGGGCAGCCGCCCAAAATGAGCCCACTTTCCGTGTGGAATGGGCTTTTACCGATTTTGGCTGTGGCAGGCCTGCCACAGAATGTGCAAGCTGAATTGTACTACAAATCCAACGAGCAATCGTCTGCTTAGAAGCAGGAGCACCCAGCTTGTTGGGTGCATACAGGATAAACAGCGAGTCAGATTTTCTGACTCCAGCCGTCCTGGAAACATATATTTTCAGGGCCCTGACTACGTCCAGCAACTTGGAATCCTCCAAGTCCCTAGTAGCCGCAGGCACCACAATAGGTTGGTTTAAGTGAAATGCCGAAAACACCTTCGGGAGAAATTGAGGACGAGTCCTCAATTCCGCCCTGTCCGAATGGAAAATCAGATAAGGGCTTTTACAGGATAAAGCCGCCAATTCTGACACGCGCCTGGCCCAGGCCAGGGCCAACAGCATGACCACTTTCCATGTGAGATATTTTAACTCCACAGATTTAAGTGGTTCAAACCAATGTGACTTTTGGAATCCAAAAATAAAACTACATTGAGATCCCAAGTGCCACTGGAGGCACAAAAGGAGGCTGTATATGCAGTACCCCTTTTACAAACGTCTGAACTTCAGGGACTGAAGCTAGTTCTTTTTGGAAGAAAATTGACAGGGACGAAATTTGAACCTTAATGGACCCCAATTTCAGGCCCATAGACACTCCTGTTTGCAGGAAATGTAGGAATCGACCCAGTCGAATTTCCACCGTCGGGCCTTACTGGCCTCGCACCACGCAACATATTTTCGCCAATTGCGGTGATAATGTTTTTGCGGTTACATCCTTCCTGGCTTTGATCAGGATAGGGATGACTTCATCCGGAATGCCCTTTTTCCTTCAGGATCCGGCGTTCAACCGCCATGCCGTCAAACGCAGCCGCGGTAAGTCTTGGAACAGACAGGGTCCTTGCTGGAGCAGGTCCCTTCTTAGAGGTAGAGGCCACGGATCCTCCGTGAGCATCTCTTGAAGTTCCGGTTACCAAGTCCTTCTTGGCCAATCCGGAGCCACGAATATAGTGCTTACTCCTCACCATCTTATCAATCTCAGTACCTTGGGTATGAGAGGCAGAGGAGGAAACACATACCCTGACTGGTACACCCACGGTGTTACCAGAGCGTCTACAGCTATTGCCTGAGGGTCCCTGGACCTGGCGCAATACCTGTCGAGTTTTTCCCAACGGTTTATAATCCTGTGGAAGACTTCTGGGTGAAGTCCCCACTCTCCCCGGGTGGAGGTCGTGCTGAGGAAGTCTGCTTCCCAGTTGTCCACTCCCGGAATGAATACTGCTGACAGTGCTATCCCATGATTTTCCGCCCAGCGAAGAATCCTTGCAGCTTCTGTCATTGCCCTTCTGCTTCTTGTGCCACCCTGTCTGTTTACGTGGGTGACTGCCGTGATGTTGTCCGACTGGATCAACACCGGCTGTCCTTGAAGCAAAGGTCTTGCTAAGCTTAGAGCATTGTAAATGTCCCTTAGCTTCAGGATATTTATGTGAAGTGATGTCTCCAGGCTTGACCATAAGTCCTGGATATTCCTTCCCTGTGTGACTGCTCCCCAGCCTCGCAGGCTGGCATCCGTGGTTACCAGGACCCAGTCCTGAATGCCGAATCTGCGGCCCTCTAGAAGATGAGCACTCTGCAACCACCACAGGAGGGACACCCTTGTCCTTGGTGACAGGGTTATCCGCTGATGCATCTGAAGATGCGACCCGGACCATTTGTCCAGCAGGTCCCACTGGAAAGTTCTTGCGTGGAATCTGCCGAATGGGATTGCTTCGTAGGAAGCCCCCATTTTACCCAGAACCCTTGTGCATTGATGCACTGAGACTTGGCTCGGTTTGAGGAGGTTCCTGACTAGCTCGGATAACTCCCTGGCTTTCTCCTCCGGGAGAAACACCTTTTTCTGGACTGTGTCCAGGATCATCCCTAGGAACAGAAGACACGTCGACGGAACCAGCTGCGATTTTGGAATATTGAGAATCCAATCGTGCTGCCGCAACACTATCTGAGATAGTGCTACACCGACCTCCAACTGTTCCCTGGATCTTACCCTTATCAGGGAATCGTCCAAGTAAGGGATAACTAAAATTCCCTTCCTTCGAAGGAACATCATCATTTCGGCCATTACCTTGGTAAAGACCCGGGGTGCCGTGGACCATCCCTACGGCAGCGTCTGAACTGATAGTGACAGTTCTGTACCATAAACCTGAGGTACTCTTGGTGAGAAGGGTAAATTTTGACATGAAGGTAAGCATCCTTGATGTCCCGAGACATCATGTAGTCCCCTTCTTCCAGGTTCGCAATCACTGCTCTGAGTGACTCAATCTTGAATTTGAACCTCTGTATGTAAGTGTTCAAAGATTTTAGATTTTAGAATCGGTCTCACCGAGCCGTCTGGCTTCGGTACCACAATAGTGTGGAATAATACCCCGTTCCCTGTTGCAGGAGGGGTACCTTGATTATCACCTGCTGGGAATACAGCTTGTGAATGGCTTCCAAAACTGCCTCCCTGTCAGAGGGAGACGTCGGTAAAGTCAACTTTTGGAAACGGCGAGGGGGAGACGTCTCGAATTCCAATATGTACCCCTGAGATATTACCTGAAGGATCCAGGGGTCTACTTGCGAGTGAGCCCACTGCGCACTGAAATTCATTGAGAACGGGCCCCCACCGTGCCTGAGCTTGTAAAGCCCTAGCGTCATACTGAGGGCTTGGCAGAGGCTGGAAAGGGTTTCTGTTCCTGGGAACTGGCTGATCTCTGCAGCCTTTTTCCTCTCCCTCTGTCACGAGCAGAAAAGAGGAACCTTTTGTCCGCTTGCCAACAAAGGACTGCGCCTGATAATACGGCGTCTTATTTTGAGAGGCGACCTGGGGTACAAACGTGGATTTCCCAGCTGTTGCCGTGGCCACCAGGTCTAAAAGACCGACCCCAAATGTCCCCTTTCAAAGGCAATACTTCCAAATGACGTTTGGAATCCGCATCACCTGACCATTTTACTGGTAGAATTGGACAACGCACTTATACTTGATGCCAGTCGGCAATTATTCCGCTGTGCATCATGCATATATAGAAATGCATCTTTTAAATGCTCTATAGGCAATAATATACTATCCTTATCTAGGATATCAATATTTCCAGTCAGGGAATCCGACCATGCCAACCCAGCACTGCACCTCCAGGCTGAGGCAATAGCTGGTCGCAGTATAACACCAGTATGTGTGTAAATACCTTTTTTTGGATACCCTCCTGCTTTCTATCAGCAGGATCCTTAAGGGCGGCCATCTCATGAGAGGGTAGAGCCCTTGTTCTTACAAGCGTGTGAGCGCCTTATCCCCCCTAGGGGGTGTTTCCCAATGCATCCTAACCTCTGGCGGGAAAGGGTATGCAGCCAATACTTTTTAAGAAATTATTAATTGTTATCGGGGGGAAACCCACGCATCATCACACATTTTATTTCTCAGATTCAGGAAAACTACAGGTAGTTTTTCCCTCACCGAACATAATACCCCTTTTTTGGTGGTACTCGTATTATCAGAAATGTATAAAACATTTTCCATTGTCTCAATCATGTAACGTGTGGCCCTACTGGAAATCACGGTTGTCTCTTCACCGTCGACACAGGAGTCAGTATCCGTGTCGGCGTCTGTATCTGCCATCTGCCTGACGGCCTATGAGACGTCTGGACAGGCACAAGCTGAGTAGCCGGCTGTCTCATGTCAACCACTGGTTTTTTATATAGAGCTGACACTGTCACGTAATTTTCAACAGTACATCCACTCAGGTGTCGACCCCCTAGGGGGTGACATCACTGTTACAGACACTCTGCTCCGCCTCCACATCATTTTCCTCCTCATACATGTCGACACACACGTACCGACACCCAGCACATACACAGGGAATGCTCTGATAGAGGACAGGACCCACTTAGCCCTTTGGGGAGACAGAGGGAGAGTTTGCCAGCACACACCAGAGCGCTATATATGTATAGGGACAACCTTACAATAAGTGTCTATCCCTTATAGCTGCTTATATCTGTTATTTTGCCAAATAAGTGCCCCCCTCTCTTTTTTACCCTGTTTCTGTAGTTGCAGGATGCAGGGGAGATTCTGGGAGCCTTCCTACCAGCGGAGCTGTGTGGGAAAAATGGTGCTGTTTGCTGAGGAGATAGGCCCCGCCCCCTTTACTGGAAAACTGGCAGGGGTTAAATACATCCATATAGCCCAGGAGCTATATGTGATGTATTTTTCGCCAACTAAGGTAAATTCATTGCTTCCCAGGACGCCCCCCCCCCCAGCGTCCTGCACCCTCAGTGACCGGAGTGTGAAGTGTGCTGAGAGCAATGGCGCACAGCTGCAGTGCTGTGCGCTACCTTATGAAGACAGGAAAGTCTTCTGCCGCCGATTTATGGACCTCTTCTTGCTTCAGCATCTGTAAGGGGGCCGGCGGTGTGGCTCCGGGACCCATCCATGGCTGGGCCTGTGATCGTCCCTCTGGAGCTAATGTCCAGTAGCCTAAGAAACCCAATCCACTCTGCACGCAGGTGAGTTCGTTTCTCTCCCCTAAGTCCCTCGATGCAGTGAGCCTGTTGCCAGCAGGTCTCACTGAAAATAAAAAACCTATTTAAACTTTTACTCTAAGCAGCTCAGGAGAGCCACCTAGATTGCACCCTTCTCGTTCGGGCACAAAATCTAACTGAGGCTTGGAGGAGAGTCATAGGGGGAGGAGCCAGTGCACACCAGCTAGTCCTAAAGCTTTTACTTTGTGCCCAGTCTCCTGCGGAGCCGCTATTCCCCATGGTCCTTTCGGAGTCCCCAGCATCCACTAGGACGTTAGAGAAAACAAGTTTGTGAACTACTGCTCTATACAATGCTCTGGCCAATCAAAATTCTCAGATGATCTGCTAGATAATTATATAGTGTGTACCCAGCTTTAGACCCTATGGCAGTGGTTCTTAAACTGTGTGCCTAGCATAGGCGTAACTAGCACGGGGCGAGCAGGGCACGTGCCTTGGGCGCCGTGGCAGCTCCAACAGAGGGGGGCGCCTTACTGTCGGGAGAGGGGGGGGGGGGGGGGGGGGGGGCGGGACAGTGTGAGTGCGTGTCTGTTAATTGTGTGTGTGTGACAGTGTGAGTGTGTGTCAATTTTTGCAGTCCAGTGTGTGTGGGGGAGGGGAAAGTATGAGAATGTGTGTGTAGTCTGAGTGGGTGTGTGTGGGGTTTGGGGCTGGCCAGTCTGTGTGTGTGTAATCTACAGTCTGACTGTGTGTGTGTGTGTGTGTGTGTGTGTGTGTGTGTGTGTGTGTGTGTGTGTGTGTGTGTGTGTGTGTGTGTGTGACAGTGTGAGTGTGTGTCAATTTTTGCAGTCCAGTGTGTGTGGGGGAGGGGAAAGTATGAGAATGTGTGTGTAGTCTGAGTGGGTGTGTGTGGGGTTTGGGGGTGGCTAGTCTGTGTGTGTGTAATCTACAGTCTGAGTGTGTGTGTGTGTGTGTGTGTGTGTGTGTGTGTGTGTGTGTGTGTGTGTGTGTGTGTGTGTGTAAGGGGGTGGGGCAGTCTGTGTGTGTGTTGAATATTGCCTTTACACATATAGGGCGGGATGTACTAATGCTTACCGCCACGGTAAGCATTAGTACCATTTACCACAGAGGCCATTTACAGAAGAGGGATATGTATTAAACCACGGGCACTGAGATGCCCTTCTCACTCACCATCCAGCTGCAGGGGCAGCATGCCGGATATCAGCAGCCGAGGGTGCGGGCTGTAAGGCACGTGCGGAGCCCAAATCCGGAGATCGGCAGCATGTTGACCGGCAACAAGCGGCTTGTGCTTCCGCGTTCAACATGCTGCCGATCTCCGGCTTTGGGCTACGCAGGGTTCGGGGGATGGGTGTCCTCTGCCGATGTACTGCAACTCCGGGGGGTGCGGGCTCCGGAGGCTCTCAGCACTGTTGAATATCCAGCTGCCTCAAGTATGTACAGCCCGCACCCTTGGCTGCTGAAACCGGCATGCTGCTGCTGCTGGCTGTTCCCCCGCCCGGCTCGGCCACACAGCTGTACAGTGAGAAGGGCATCTCAGTTCCCGAGGTTTAATACATATGCCTCAGTAAATGCCCTCTGCGGTAAATGATACTAATGCTTACCGTAGCAGTAACAGTGGGGAGGATGGCGCACATCGGGATCCTGCAGCAGGAGAGAAGATCCACCTTCGGAGTGCAGCTGACCAAACTGAAAAGGGTGCATCCCTGGTGCGGTGCTCTGCATCCCGAGTGGCGCCGAAGATGTGGAGTGTCGGAGGTGGCAGAAGCGCCGCAGCTTGAGGTGAGAAACCGCTGCAACCCTTCCGCTGCTAAACTCTGCAATTAGTCAATTAAGGGGGTAGGCTCCCCTCACCAGTGCCCCACAGGCCTTGTTAATTAAGGGGGTAGGATCCCCTCACTCTATAATGTGAATTTTGGCCCATACCGTGTGGGGTAATGTGAATTTCGGCTCATACCGTGTGGGGTAATGTGAATTTCGGCGGTAATGTGAAAGGGGCACCAGTACTAGATAGTATAAGGGGTCCTACTACACTGAAGGACACGCCCCTTTTGAGTGACCATGCCCCTTTTCCTGGAGCCCCCTGCAAAAATTCCACTTCGACCACTGCACCTACATCTATACATACACACCCTGACATCTTTATATACAGCGACACCAGTGGCGTGTGCACATACTTTCCTTTTGTAGGTTTTTTTTTTGGGGGGGGGGGGGGGGCTCCATTACTGATCTCGCCCAGGGCTCCAAAAACCCTAGTTACGCCTCTGGTGCCTTGGCACCCTGGAGTGCCACGGGGCTCTTGCAGGGGTGCCTCGAGTTGGTTGTCCAGGACCAAATCAAATTATTTATGATCAAAGTGATAGGCACACCAGTGTTAGTGGCGGGCAATCAGAAAAACATGTGGACAATCCGAAGCACAACTGTACACCACCACAAAGTCAGTGTTTGCTAAATAGGACAAAGTATTTTCTAGCAAAAAAAGAGAGAGAAGAGAGAAAGGGTTATCAATGGGTTATAACTCCTTCTTATAAAAGGGGTTATAAAAGGGGTTATAACCCCTTCTTTTTATTTTGCCAGAGAAGGGGTTAGTGATAATCCCCTTCTCTGGCAAAAAAAAAATGAGAGAAGAGAATGGGGTTATCACTGCTTGATAAACAGACCCCTAAATATTTAAGTGAACATGCAGCAAGGAAGCAGGTTAAGATGACACCACCTGCATCTAAACCAACATTCTTCTATACACCAAGTATCTTCCATCTGTTTCCCCTGCAGGCGGCCACAGAGATCTTGCTTCCCTCTTCCACATACAGTCAGGAAAGGTGATGTTATCTGTTCTCACTCTACAGACAGTGACCATTTCCTGACCAGAGAAACCCCTAGGCCTGGTAGCACTTCCTGAGCACTGGCAGCCAGCCAGCCAGACCCTTTCTGTACTCCAGGAAACTACTGTAGGTTCACTCTAGTAAAAGCCACCAGAAAGTGTTATAAAAGTCTGCTTGATAGCAGCCCAAACTAAAGCTTAGTCAAAAGACCCTGTGTAATAGGTACCTGTTTTGAAGAGTTAAAACTAAATGTCAGCTGAGCGCTCCAGCTCATAAATCAAACATTAAAACAGCATAAAAAGGGGTTAAGAGTTTGCTGTTTGGACCTGCAAGGTGTTAACAGGGATTTGTGTTAGATCCTTGGTGTGTAATAACCTTTTCCCTACTCGTGTGTACCTGGCATTCATATTGTCCTGCACTGCAGAATGTCAATAATGTAGACGCTTACTCGTTTCTATATTGGCGAGCTGACAGGCTTCACCCCAGATAGAGATCGCGAGGCTCTCTGTGGGGAGCATGTTACTTTCTATGAAACAAACCAGCCCTGTTCCAGGAAAAGCACAGAACAGAGAGGAAGGAGTACTTTGTGTTGGAATTGACTGCACAGCAAGATCCGCGAGTGCAGCTACCGCCATAGGGCTGAGTAGTGCAGGGGTCTTTCCGTTGCTTGGTAACGGGAGAGCCCAATTTATGCCCAGGACCGGCACTACTTCATTTTCAGGAAGTCACTGGAAGCTGTGTGCATTTAGCACTCACATAAAAACTATGTAATGGACACAAATCCATGTCTGGGTCGCCATATTTTACTACACGGCTATATTAAATTGACAAATGAGTAGAATTCGGAGCACAAATAAAGTCACATAAATGGAAGCTGGGGCATGTCTCATTGCTAAGCTGCTGCATTCCCTTCTCCCATGACCTGGGGTGATATGCCAATTCATTCAATGCCAACTATAGGGAAGACTAAGGGCCCCATTTATCAAGCCTTGGAGAGTGATAAATATCACAGTGATAAACTACCAGCCAACCAGCTCCTAACTGCCATGTTACAGGCTGTGTTTGAAAAATGACAGTTACGAGCTGATTGGTTGGTACTTTATCACGGTGCTATTTATCACTCTTCAAGGTTTGATAAATCTGGGTGTTGGTTTCTAAAGAAAAAATAATAATAATGATTGAAATGAACAATAGTGCACATTAAATTTTCGATGATCACAGTTTACCACAAGGTGTGGGAACATTATTTTGTATTACTTAGGCCCTAGATGGTCGGCATGGCCGGTTCTACACCTTGTGGCGCCCAGTGCAAAAGTTTCCACTGGCAAACACTCCCCCCCCCCTCGTGTGTCAAAAAGGAGGGGCGTGGCTTCATTGGGGAGGGGCGTGGCCACAGTTATGCCCCCAGATTTGCCCCAAGTAGTTGTGCCCCCCAGTTGATTTGCCCCCAGTGGATTTGCCCCCTGTAGCTGTGCCCCGTCGCTGTGCCCTCTGTTGCTTTGCCCCCCAGTAGTTGTGCCCTCTGTTGCTTTGCCCCAGTAGTTGTGCCCTCTGTTGCTGTGCCCCCTGTTGCTTTGCCCCCAGTAGATTTGCCCCAGTAGTTGTGCCCCCTGTTGCTTTGCCCCCAGTAGCTGTGTCCCCTGTCGCTGTGCCCCTAATAATTGTGCCCTCTGCTGCTGTGCCCCCTGTTGTGCCCTCTGTTGCTGTGCCCCCTGTTGCTGTGCCCCCAATAGTTGTGCCCTCTGCTGCTGTGCCCCCTGTTGCTGTGCCCCCAGTAGTTGTGTCCCGTCGCTGTGCCCCCAATAGTTGTGCCCTCTGCTGCTGTGCCCCGTTGTGCCCTCTGCTGCTGTGCCTCGTTGCTGGGCCCCCAATAGTTGTGCCCTCTGCTGCTGTGCCCCCTGTTGTGCATTCTGCTGCTGTGCCCCCTGTTGCTGTGCCAATAGTTGTGCCCTCTGTTGCTGTGCCCCCTGTCAAACACACACAAAAATAAAAAAACAATACTTACCACTGCCCTGCTCCTGCTTCCCAACCGCTGCTGCTGCTGCTCCATCTGGCCGCCGCGGCTCCTCTCTATGGGAGAGACGTCATGACGTCTCTCCCATAGCAGCACTGCACAGACACTAGAGGTCAATACTGACCTCTAGTGTGTCACTGGAGCCGGCTGCAGCGAACGCCCACACAGCCAACAGCATCTGCTGCAGCCGGGGAGCGGGGTGCGGGTAGGCGGCGGTGCCTGCGGGGTGACTGCGGCCGCGCCCACAGGCCGCAGGCACTGCTTGCCCGCACCAAGAACCGCTCCTGATGGTCGGTGTATACCAGGGGGCACATTGATCAGATCCGATAATTGTAATTTCTTATCACTGCAACAAGAAAATAAATACCGCCAGAGGGTTCCTGCGATGTGCTCGGAGTGAAGTGACCGCATCAGATGTTTTTTCACTCTTCTGCCGGGACTCCTGCATATGCGCGGTCTACTGGCCATGCATGTGCTGTAGCTAGTATCAGGAAGGGTTCCAGAGGAACCCTCTCCCGGTAATTTTTTATAAATTAAGCATAGGCTACAGCAGATAATGCCATCTGAAGATGGCATTAGCTGTGGGAACAAACTTGGGAATGCTTTGCATTCCCAAGCTTGGTAAATCTAACAGCTTTGCAGTTCCTATAGAAATAGGGCTGCGGCACCTGTATAAAATGGGGGGACCGCGGCAGGTATGGAGACATCTTCTGCAGTCCCGCCTTCATTTAATGTTACCCACTCCCTGATATATTGTGTTTCAAGATCTTGATATCAGAGGTCAGCATTTTCCAGTGTCACTGGCCTTGTATCACCATGGTAACCATTATTCCCTTCATGTGATGTCTAATAACTAATGAACTGGCCTGTACGGGGTTGAGAAGATCACTGTAACAGGACAGTGCCACCCAGTGGTCAAACTATCATGAAGAAGTCACAACTTTTGAATTAAATATCAGATTAACTTTAACCAAATTCATTGGAAAACTGTTCACTACAATAGAGACAACAGCTAGCATTTCCATCCCACATTGTTACAGTCCAAGTTTCGCAATGGAAATAAATGAAAGTTTACCAATACCCCCCATTAGTTCAAAACATTAATTGCCAGATAAATCAGTGTAAGCTGTACTGCACAGTACCATGCACGGCACGCTACACAATGAAGGAATGACAGCCTGAAAATGGCAGAGTAAATCCCTTCATTATCAGCCGCTGTGGAGACTGAGGATTCATTTATCAGAATTATTCCTCGCACTTCCTCAGCAGCCCAGAAAAATGAAGGTTCTCTGCGCTTCCTAGTCTCCGGTTTCCTAATAATGCTTCTATTCCACCCGGATTAACTGCTCGGCAGCACAATTTATATACCCCAGAGTCAGGTTATCATCCGATAAGAAGCGAGATGTCATCAGGCGATATGAATGGCAAAGACAAGACGTATTGGAATTGTGCAGGAAATCTGAAGGAGACCAGTTTACATCTATATAAACCAGAAACTGTATATTTTCCTGGATGGACTGAACAGTGGAAACAAGTACGAGTACTAATGTATTTCAAGAAATAACTAAATGTGACCTCTAACTGTACAGCAAACTGTATTAATAGGTCGCCATGAGAATTTAGGGCTAAGCGTAATTAATGTGACAAAGACCCAACAGTTCCTAATGAAAATTGTGACACTTCGCTAGAAATGTAAGGGATAAATCAGCATCAGAACCACAGACGTATTTAACCTTCATGAGCTGAACTGCCAATATGTAGCCCCCTTGGTTCTTGTAATTAGATATTCCCCCATCCCCTTTATATCTGAAGAGGCAGCGAAGTGGCAGCTCAGACACTTAAAGCTTCAGACCGGCTGGATCATGTTAATGCAGGTTGGGAACAGAGGAGAGGGATAGCAAAAGTCTAAGAGAAGGGGGCAGATGTGACTGCAGCTCTGGTCAAGACCATCTGTTCTGTCTGGCAGTGAAGAGCAGAATCGGATAACACTCTGGCATTAGCCCAGACCTAAAGACTAGCCAGATAGCATCCATGTTACTGTGATACCCAGTGTTAGTCCACAGCAGAGACCTCCATACCTCTGCATGCCAACACTGGTGACTACTAAAAAGGAAACAACGCAAAGGATATGTGAGGCCACACTATTCTTATAGCAGTCTCCAAACTAAAAATCATTTCCTTTCAAAAATGCTTCATTGATAGATTGTATATATTATTTCACCATTTCCTGATCCTACACTGCAGGAATATACAACAGCAACATTTAAGAGCCAGATACAACAAAACTGAATTGTGTTCTATTTCACTGAACGATTTCCTTATCCGCCTGCACAGAACGGTGGCCTGGAGTATAACCCTGATAATGATGAATCAGCCTGCAGAGCCGGTAACATTGCCGGGGACATCCGTCATGTGTCAAGCTGCGTCCCATGTCACACATTATGCACTAGGTGCGATCTAGTATCCAGCAGCCTCATTACTCTTACGGTTATGACATCAGAACTCTCTCCAAGGAGATAGTTACGTTGCCTTGGAGTCACAGGATGCAGGCATCCCAAAGGTGTTTGCAGGAACTGTAGAAGCCTAAAGTTCCCTACATTAAATGGACAACGTACTACAGTTTTGTATTTTGTTTTCATGTATGTTTTAATGCTGTTTAAACCATCCTCTCCTGATGAAACTGCAAGCTTTCATTAAATAGGGCGGGCAAATAAAGCAATTGGTGCCATAAAATGTAGAGTCTGATCCAAATTTCAGTCTAACTTGTTGCAGCCTACAACTCTCTAAACCCAGTGCTTGAAAAATGATGAATGAATACCTGTACTTAGGTGGAGGCAGCCTTAAGACTTGGCTTGTATAGGTATCCTGATTCACAGTACCCACCCAACAATTTACTTCAATACCATCGCTATGTGTGGTCTTGCCTCATGCAATACCTGCTGCCAAGCGTCAGTTCCAGAGGCAGTTGCTGCATTGCTTCACAAGTAGCTGGAACACGGGCTAAGCCTTCCAACTGCAATCTTGGCATCCTTTTAATGCTTAAGTTGAAACTGTTCTTCACATACACCTGTTGCCCACACAGATTTAGGGGAAATCATTTTGTGGTCTGCACCAATAGTCATGAGGGCAAACCAGTGATATCAATGGGGTACACATTGCCCCTGTGATGTAAATGGTTCCTAGTGATCTTATAAGTTATAACATTCTCGTTAATTAATGAACGAGAACTTGTTCATATCGTTCAGTGTGTAGGCACCAACGATGACCGATGCGCAGCCCCGCGCTCGTTCATCGTTGGTGCCCCGTCGCTTATGCGTGCAGGCCAATATGGACAATCTCGTCCATATTAGCGTGCAGTGGTATGGAGCCGGGTGACGTGAGGAGTGAAGAAACGTCACTACCTCGTCACCGGGTCGCCCGCATCGGCTGTCGGGCAGCTCGGCAGCGGGTCGGCAAGTGTGTAGGGCCCATTAGTCTGAAAAAAAAGTTTAAATCTTTCGTTTTAATGATCGGAGCAAACCGCTTTAGCTTCCACAATCCTTGATAGGTATACTTGTCCTCTTTGCTCTGGTAGGTTGAACTTCTAGCTTATATGGTTCGCACACCACCAAATTATAAAGTAAAAAAAAAAAAAAAAAGGAAGTACAGTTTTTATTCACAATATTCAAACATTCCACAAATTTTATAATTTCCATAAAACAAAAAATCCACCATTATCTGGCGGACCAAAAATCGTAGGGTGTCAGAAGTGCCACCCAGATCAGCATTGAGATGTTACCTCTCGGGATTAACAGCAATGATCCAGTTGCGGGGTCACCTCTCCTTACTCTCTTCCTTTGGTACTGATAGGTCCATCCAATCTATCATTGACGCATTTCAGCTCACGTAGAGACTTTTTCCGCAGGTCCGCCAGATAATGGTGGATTATTTGTTTTATGGAAATTTTTTAACTTGTGGAATGTTTGAATATTGTGAATAAAAAATGTACTTCACTATATGCACTCCTCTTTTTTTCCATTTTCAATTTGGTGGTATGTGAACCATATAAGCTACAAGTTCAACCTACCAGAGGAAAGAGGATGAGTATACCTCTCAAGGATTGTGGAAGCTAAAGCAGATTGCTCCGATCATTAAAACAAAAGATTTAAAAACTTTTTTCGGACTGTCCAAGTATTCCAGGGGTGCACACAATAGCAAGTATCTGAACTATTATTGAACTTTTTTGGGGTACAAGTGACCACCTCGACTTTGTGTTGCAGCACTATTGCTTTGAATCGGTCTTTTCAATTTTGTTACCTATATATACGCCCAGGGCCGGTGCAAGGTCTCTCTGCACCCCCCACACACACACACACACACGCACATGCATACATCTCCCAGAGCGGAGATGTAGGTGACCACTAGGTGGGCTGGGGTGAATGTATACATATACAGAGAAAAGGGACAACACTAATGCACTTTTAAAGCTATAAAGTCTATTGGGGGTAATTCAGATCTGATTGCAGCAGTAAAATTTGTTAGTTAATGGCCAAAACAATGTGCACTGCAGGTGGGGCAGATATAACATTTGCAGAGAGAATTAGATCTGGGTGGGTTATATTGTTTCTGTGCAGGGTAAATACTGGCTGCTTTATTATTACACTGCAATTTAGATTTCAGTTTGCATACCCCCCACCCAAATCCAACTCTCTCTGCACATGTTATATCTGCCCCACCTGCAGTGCACATGGTTTTGCCCATTAGCTAACAAATTTGCTGCTGCAACTAGATCTGAATTAGGCCCTTTTTAAGCACGTCACAAAATTTTGAGACTTTGTTCACAATATACTTTCACTTTTAAAGTCCTTGGGGTATATTCAATTGAAGTCGAAAACTGCCGTCTGTCGAAAAGATGTCAGTTTTCGACTTTTTAAGGTCGAATCCAGATTCGACCTATTAAATATTTTGCTACATTTTTCGACAAGTCGATATAATCGACTTGTCGAAATGCACCTGGATCGGCGGAATAGCTGCCGATCCACGTGCTGATGTCGAAAACGATGTCGGAATGAGATGCGGACCCAGAGGAGGCGAGGGGGGGGGGGAGCCGCAGCGAGACGGCGGACAAACAGGGAGATCAGCGCTACAGTAGCGCTGCAGCTGGATGTCACTCACCCGCCCGACCTCACAGCAGCTTCCACCCGGCTCCAGCACGCTGCTGGAGCCGGGTGGAAGCTGCCGTGAGGTCGGGCGGCTGAGTGACATCCTGCTGCAGCGCTATTCCGTAGCGCTGATCTCCCTGTATGCCCGCCGGCTGTCCCCCCGCGGCTCGCCCCCCCTTCTCCTCCTCTGCGTCCCATCTTAATTTGACTTGAAAAAGTCGAATTAAGATGGGATTGAATAGGGGTTGTCGGATCCATTCCGACAGATACATGTCAGAATGGATCCGACTTTAATTGAATATACCCCCTTGAGTGCAAACTATTTTTTATATACTGTATAATACTGTATATGGGGCCAGCTGGGGATATTGGGGTTCGGTACGGGATGCCACTGGTCAGAATACGGACAGCAGCATCCCGACCACCATAATACTGACATTTCGAATGAAATATATTAACCCTTGAAATTACTTACCCCTTACCCATACCCAAACTCTCCCTCCCAACAGCCTAACCCTAACCCTTTCCGGCATAGTAACATTCAGGATGCCGGCTGTCGGGATTCCTGTGCCAGTATTCTGAAAGTCAACACTCCATCCACTGGGATGCCATCTACATCCCTTTAATTGTATGTGTACCAGGGACGTGCCTTGAGGTAAATGGCTGAGCAGGCACTGGCTACCACCAGAGCCAGATTTACACACAATAAATGAGCCAAATGGTACATCTGGGCATTATACACAGGTGCAGTGGTATATACATATATGCATTATACAGAGGTGCAGCAGTATAAACTCCTGGAAATTTGGTGAGTTTTGATCAGAGATGTGCGGAAAAGATAGGCAGGGAGGGCACTGCCATAGACATTTTACTCCAGATTTTTGGCTTTGAAAATAATTAGAATAATGCAAAGAAGATAAATTCTTTGTATTGTTCATATACTTTATACAGAAAAACTCTGGCACAAACGTTAGTATGACAGTAAAGGCTCTGCCTTACCTACCTCAGGCCACCGCATGTCAGTGGTGTATACATACATACATATATACACACAGACATATATTTGTATGCGTTTTTTTGCTAGATGAATTCAGTGGTGCCCTCCAGTGGCCGACGCCCCTAGGCAGCCGCCTAAAGCTGCCTAATGTTAGAGCCGGCCCTATATACGACGTACTCCGTGATGTCACGAGCTTCTAGTAAATGTAACAGGCTGCACTTTTCTATGTACAGTATAAGGCAGACTTCAGAAAACAAATGCATCCTTTTACAAGTCACATAATGCTTGAAAATTTCAAAGCGACTAGAAATTTAAATGACTTTCATAAGGTTTGATAGGCACAAACATATGTACTGTAATAGGGTCAGTTATCCGGTGGCGCAGGTTGCCAGACGATCTTGGACTTTTTATTTTAAAGCATGGTTTTGCAGTGTAAATGACTGGCACTTAAAAAAAATAAAAAAATAAAAAGTCCAATATTGTCTGGAATCCTGCACCTCTGGCAAACTTGAACCCTATTACATATGCCCCCATAAAGTCTACAGATCATACATGTATTACTGTAGTATTGCATGTTCATTCCACACACACACTTTGTATAATACAGTATTTGTAAGCAGTCTAATAAATGATTAGAGCAATCTGCATAGAAACTAAGTAGACTCCAGCTAGATGTAACTGCAGCCCATTTTGCAGGGGTAGGTCACCGATAACCAGGTCCTGTACTAACAGCAAGATTTAATAAAAGGAGATTTAGAAGGGATGCAATTAAATTTTAGCAAGTCTCTGAAGGTGAAACCTCATGCAAATTTGAAATCATAACATTGAACTCAATTAAATTATTTTCTATTTAGTTTCCAGTTACTTTGATGTGATTTAATTACAGACTTTTCACAACTGGGCCAAGTAACCACTTAGCAAACCTAGCTTGAGGGAGAAAATAGATCTCAGCTCTCCGCTTTCATAAAGGGTTAAAATTTCTTGTGAATACTTTAATAAAGATTAATTAAAATAAGTTGAGAGATGAGTGATGTACTGATTAACCTATTATTGGGGAAATCCACTGGTACCTTTGAACAGCGATGAGCACATCTCCCTGACAGACATACGGAGAACCTGTAATCATGAATGGGTGATTTACAGATGTAATCAATATGCCACGTAGCGTGAGATGCAGAGCGCGAGTGAGCCACCAGGGCCCGTGCAACCTGCTTGCAAAGGATATTTTTTTTTTTTTGCTGAAAATGCATCTTAATCCCAACGCAATGTGTCTAGTACGCACTAAGAGATTGTGCTGATTAATATGACATGTGACACTTGTACATCTGTGTGTGACTGAGATTGTATACAGAGCAAAATGGAACTTGTATTGGAACAAACCTGCATCTGCTACAATGTAGTACTACGTATACAGTTTCAGAGACTCAGTCGCACACAGATATACAAGTGTCACAATAGCAGAGTCTCGCGGGTCCTGGTGTGCCAAGAGGCTGTTTGAGGCAACAGCAGCAGTGCTGTAGAAGGACACATCTGTATGAACGGCCCAACTTTCTTATCCATAATATTTTTTTACGTGCCTAAATGGGCCTATTTCTCCATGTGCAGACTGGTTCTGGTATGAATGGTCAATGTTAAGTTTGACAGTCATTAGGTGGACCACTATTGGTCGACATTGACATGGTAAACATGGACAAATAGTCGACACATGAAAATGGTCGACACAGGGCAGGTCGACACATGAAATGGTCGACATGGATTTTTGAACTGTTTTTGGTGTCATTTTTTCCATAACATGACCAGGAACCCCAATTAGTGTACAGTGTCCCCATGCATGGCTCGCTGCGGGCAAGGTTACTACTCCCAATCATAGTCCACGTGGATGATAAAGTATGAAAAAGTAAAAAAAAAAATCTTTTTTTTTTTTTTTTTTTAAAAGCCACATCGACCTTTTCATGTGCCGACCATTTTCATGTGTCAGCCATTTGTCCATGTCGACCACTATAATGTCCACCTAGTGACTGTAGACCTAAGTAGGGTCGACCTGCCAAACGGATACCGTGTGACTAGACCCATAAATATTTGCATAATAGGGGTGTAGGAATATTTAAGCCCAAAACATCAAAACATTTGCAATGTCAACATTCTTTTTTGTTTTTTCAACATGAGACTGTCGACATGGTCTTTATTTCGACATTGGACAGGTCTAGATGTTGATAATGTTGCCATGACATTCTGACAATGTTGACATTTTGCAGGTGGCAACAATAATGATGTTGACATTTTAAATGTGTCAACATCAATGTCTATATTTGCTGTCGACAGTGTGAATGTGATCGGAGACATACTAGCTGCATACCAAATACCAGACTTGAGAAAACCCAGTTAATTCAGTAGGAAAAAAAGCAGGTCATGGCCGCAGAATGGTCAGAAAACGGTATCTGGGCAGGCAGCGACCCAAGAATGCTTAGATCCAAGAAAACAGGTTCAGGGCAGTCAGAATGCAAGCAGAGTCAAGTCCAATATAATGGTCAAAATAGAATAACCAATCAAAGCAGCATGCTGGCATCTATGAAAAAAAGTGCGTCGACATCTACAGCATAGAGACACAGGACTTCCTGCCCTATATGGAGCAGGCAGCCAATCTGTACGCTGCCCACCTACCCTGTCCAGTCAGCTGCTCAGAAGTTGCCTTAGCAGCCAAGCCGTCATGAGCAATCAAGATGTGCACGGCTGTGCTTAATTCACACTTGGTAAAGAGCACGCTCAAGTCACCAAACCACTCCCATAGACTGATGCAAAATTTCACCCCACACTACAGATACTGACATTTTGACCAACGAATCGCATGTATTTCCCAGTAAAAACTGGGCATGCCGTCACAAAAGCAGGCATGTACAGTCACAAAACAGCATTTGCAGTCCGGCTTTACACTTTTTGCGGTTGATAAATGATCCTCACTGCGAGTGAGCTGAGAGGAGTGGAGGTTGTCATGACATTTATGCAGCCTGTTGGGTTATCATAGCAATCTCTGATCAAACAGCTTTATTTATAACCGAGTTTTCTGCATCATAATTACAGGTTTACGGTAAGGGGGGGGGAGGTTGGGGACACTGGTCTACTACATACATTACAAACACTTGATTAATCCACATTTTGTGTCTTTTTTCAGGGAACAAAACCAGCATGGCCAACTGAAAAAACAGATGTAATTGGGTGAATAGGGTCATGTTTTAGGGTGGAAACTAATTTGCAATGGTTTCCCAATCAGACTACTGTATGTGATAACATTAGCTGTGAAGCGAGCAAAGATCTCTATTAGCGGTGTTTGGTAGAACAATCATAATATTGGGCGCACACTGTGATACTGGAACGGTTATCAGCAAATTGGGCTTATCATCATGCCTGAGAATAAATCGGTTTGAATGTATAATTTTCAGACATTCTGGAAAACCCAGTCAGCAGAGTAATGTCACCAAGCTTTATTTGCAGTTAAACAAAGTAACATTCCGGCTGTCATCTGGCTACCTGAATCCATGCGTTTTTACATGTGATATTTATGAAGGAAATAGTGCTCATTCCTTTCTGGTTTTATTTTGGATTTAAATAAATATTGTTCTTTAAAAAAGGCAATGGGGCAGATCTCCTAAGCCTTGGAGAGAGATAAAGTGGAAAGAGAAACTACCAACCAACCAGCTCCTTACTGTTTTTTTCAACCAGCCTGTTACATGGCAGTTAGGAGCTGATTGGCTTTATCACTTTTCAACGCTTAGTACATCTGGCCCACGGGGATATGTACTAAGCCTTAGTGAGATAAGGTGCCAACCAATCAGATTCGGTTATTTTACAGGCTGCGTTTAAAAAAATTACAGAAGGGGATTGGTTGTTGCTCTCTCTTCACTTTATCTCTCTCCAAGGCTTGATACATCTCCACCAATGTGTTCGTCTTCTAACAATAAGCAGCCATGTATCCCATGGCTCTCAGG
This sequence comes from Pseudophryne corroboree, assembly GCF_028390025.1. Taxonomy (NCBI): domain Eukaryota; kingdom Metazoa; phylum Chordata; class Amphibia; order Anura; family Myobatrachidae; genus Pseudophryne; species Pseudophryne corroboree. The sequence continues at coordinate 226,806,646 of NC_086453.1, read as the reverse complement.
TGTGTGTGTGTGTGTCAAAGAGCCCAGAATGTTCCCTGTCATCTCACTGTGTCAAGTGTGAATCATCTGGCTGGCGCCAGGAAAAATTGTTCCACTATCATCGTTCAATAAATCTCAAGGGTCATCCCAATCGCAATCACACTGAAGATGTCCAGACTATATCTACAATGACATAACCAAACACGTAGACAGAGGAGGAGATCAAGCATATGTCATATGCAGTAATAACATTAAAGAGAAAGGTAAATGAAAATTCTGTCAGATGTAAAAATATAAAGCACAGGCCAGAGACAGTATGGCTGTCCTTCTGCACAAAGAAACAATATTTCTCAGATTCCTGATACATTAGGAGAGTGCACAGTGAAGACTAACAGCTCTGCAGCAGAATACACAATGCTCTGCACCATGGTTCTTCAAACTGGTATCAAATTGCAACACGTCACCAGGCTCAACATGGCTGTGGGCAGATAGATGGGCCTTTGACAAAATGCTTATGTCCATGGGACACCATGCGATAACCTAATGCATAAGAACTCAGATATTTTATAACGACTGTGAACACAGACACCAAACCATTAAAAGCAAGTGCTGGTCTGGAGACCTTTACACAGACAAGGCTCTATGAGCACAATGTAGCCAAGACATCTATGTTATGGCATTTTAGCCAACATTCGAAAAAACAAAATGCTTTAATCTGTATCTACTCCCTAGACATAATGGAGGTCGCAATGTCAACAGTTACTAGTGAATTCATAGGCGTGTTCTCATGAAAAAAAAGTTTATTCAAAACAAAATGGCTGCATCCAGTGTGACTAGAGCAGAGATGAATAAACCGCCCAGGGCCCCCGCACACACTAGGGGGCCCCCACATATAGCCACATAACCAGCTTTTGTGGTATTTGGAGCATTAGCACATTATACTTTTTAATAACATCGCCAACAATATCATTGGTAAGGTAACCCCACAACTTAGTTTCTCTGTGGCTCCCACAAACCTTAATCTGGCCCTAGACTACAGGATGAAAGCTAATAATATGATCTTGACAAAAATAACTGGTATTGGCGCCTGCCCTCACGCAATTCCTTGTGCCCTCGCGGTCATAGGCTAACTGCTTTGTTACAGTAAGTATCCGAAACTTGACACTACCACAAGATTACTGCAGTATGTTCAGCTCCGGCAATGTCGCCATGTGCTTAGGGAACTCCTTGTTCCTGGAGGAGACAAGAAATTCATCAAGGATTTACTGAATGACTTCAGCTCACCCAGTGTAGAGTGATTTAATGGCACAGGCTCTAGCGTTTGCCTGGAATTCACAAAACACCTTCACAAAATGGTTAACGTGAAAGAGACATGTATGTGTAGAGCAGATATTCTGCCACCCTCAGATTCTACAAGATTATCAGAGCTCTGCTGGCCTGTCTCATGCTGAGAAGGGATCAGTGATAGCAGCAGGTGCTGTCCGAAAAGCACGAACAGATCCTGTTTCTGTGAAAATGTTGCCAGCGTGAGGGAGGGATCAGCCAAAAATGAGCCCACACATGACGGCTGTTCAAAGCCTCTGCCCCGGGGGCACTGGGAGCTTGTTAAATGAGGTATCTCGTTAGGACATGTACCTTCTTTTCATGATACTGATGTGCAGATCCTCTTCCAGCTTTACAGTCGGAGTTTCTCCATTGCCTTTGGGGCACTCCTCCCCCGGGGAGAAAACTGAGCCGGGTTCCCTTTTAGGTATTCTGCTCGGTGGAAGCGGGATGGTTCTTTTCTCAGCTAGACGACCCCGATTCTGCATGAAAAAAGGAGAAAAAGAACATCATGATGAGTACTGTTCAGCACCGATATAATTATACAAATAGAAATACAAAACATCCTATTGTCAAATACAATCTGTAAGGATTAATAAACTATAAAAACATATGTTTTTTATTAACAAAAAAATAAATCCTAAATCCAGCATCGCTGCTAACTGCCAAACAGCCCATTCAATACATTAGGTCATGCAATACAAAACATATAAAGCAACCATTAGCACATAAAGTACAGAAAAGTGTAGGTAAAATGGTAATTACATACACAGAGCTTGATTAGGGTTGCACATGAACACTTGTGTTTCCACGTCTGTGTACAGAGTTGCACTCTTAATACACAAGCAAAATCTAGCGTATTACTAAATCCAAATGTGACTGAGGCCCAGTGCGCGATACAGAAAAAGATGTCCACATGGTTTATATAGAAGGGGTACCCCTATTTATTTGTATCTTGCCTACACTCAAGGGACACACACGTCCTCAGGTAGCAGGGTTCTCATGAGAATTTCCACTATTTGTTAAACATGCTTGTACCTTATTCCCAAGTCAATGGGTCAATGTTCCATTATGTGCAAGGTATGTTATATAACAATTGTAATCAATTTCCAATGGGTAGCATTCATTTCTGGGAAACCAACAAAGTCCTAAGGGGTGCCCCCCTGTGACCTATTCCAAAACAGGCCTGCACAACCATGCGATACACATCCTATATAATAACAGCCTAACGCTGCTCTTCACCTCTATGGGGGGAATTCAAGTGATTTGCACACCACAGCCACTAGAAGGCGCTAAGCGAACTAATTCAAGTGTTGCTCCATTCGGGCATGTACAGCCGCCAACGCTGACATTACTGTTATGTTGTCATGTCATTGTGACCGGCTGGTAACTAGTCTAAGAATAAATGATGATCGAGTGAGTAGCAAACACAGGGATAAAAGTCAGGAAAGTTTGTATAAAATGGACACACACACACACACACACACACACACACATTTTGCATTCTGTACCAATACTTGATCACACTAACTTCACCAAGTAGATAGATAGATAGATAGATTTATTGCAGCCACTGATCTTCATAGCTTAAAAAACGTCTGAGAGTAAAAAAATCAGGAACATTAAAAGCAAAACAAAAGCCTTGGAGAGGACGTAGGAAAGGATTCATTGTGATTGAATGTGCGTCAGAGAGAAAAGATAGCGACTGAATCATAAAAACTCTTTATGGCCATTAAGGTGATGTGGGGCAGTTAGCAGTAGTCAGGGAACATCTAGGGACTCATGATTAATAACAAGAAAGGATATGCAGGCATTTAGCTGGGACACTGGGAGGGAAGGAGAGTCTCCATACAGAGACAGACACTGCTTCCCAGCTGTCAGAGCTCAGACCTGACCTTTACCCCGAAGAGGCCAAACACTTCAGCATATGTCACAGTCCTCCGCTGCTGGATATTCCACAGTGCATTGTTTTAATACTAAATTATGAACATACACACACCCAAAATATATATCAAATGGTGAAATGTATTTCTCAACATTATGGACCAACTCTAGTACCTTTATCAAGACACAGAGGTAAAATATTTGCATGCAGATTAACACACAACAATTTGTTATAGCTTTAAGAACCTTTCTATCTCTCTCTATATAATACTAGAATGACAAGCATATACAAAAAACACTAATTATCCATTAGCTTGTATAATCGCCATTCTATAGTACTTCTAGTATTATTTATATATAAACATACACACACACACATACACACACACACACACACACACACACACACACACACACACACACACACACTTACATATTTCAGGAGAACCCTGTGAGCCGGACAATGCAGGAGCCAACTAATATTTCCTGCAGTGATGGAGAAGATTAAGGTGAAGATTTATCATAGCTTGGAGAGAGGTAAAGTAGAAGATAAAGTACAAACCAATCAACTCCTGTCATTATTCAAACATAGCATATAACATGGCCGTCAGGAGCTGATTGTTACTTTATCGCTCTCCAAGCCAAGATAACTCTCCCCCTAAGAGCACACAATCGGCACACAGCTATCCTGTGCAGTTCCCAGATTCGGGGGAGGGGATGTGCACAATTTGCCATATGAGGGGATTCCCTTCCTTTTTTTTTTTTAAGCCAGCAGCAGCGTCCATGTCTGCGACGTTTAGTGTTCATCTGTCTGCGACTTTAGGCAAATGCTGCTACTAAGCCCTTTCCTGGCATACATCCGCATGTGCAAGGACTGAGACAGCCACTATCCACAGACTCTGCAATATCAACTGCTGGGTCTTAAGACATCATCATTCGCAACCTGAAGACTTGCACAAGCCCTACGGCAGGTGTAGTTTTGTTGTCTGAGTATAGCGTCCTAAGTGAGCAGTTGAGGTTCTCTGTAGGAACCTGCTTTCAGCAACATGCCCGCCACACTCCCATAAAATGGACCATCTCCGTGCATCCACTAAGCCACCTCCCTGTCACCGCCCAGGTACACACGATACATTTTCAAGATGTTTGAGATAGTATGTCTTCCGTGCACCTCACACTCAGCTCTGACTCTGTGTGCACGCTATCTGGACACACTGCGGCCAATATTGGCAGTGTGTAACCCAAAATCAGGCCGTGTGTCAGACTGCCCACCTCCCAGTTGCTGACTGGCACGCACTACTTTACTGTACAAAGGTCTGCACAAATAAAACCAAAAACAGATTTTTATTCAAAATGTAGAAAGGATTTTCAACATCGACATGTTGTTTCAGTAAATACAATGGGAGAAATTAAATGTACACGATAAAACGCCATATGCCATTCCAGTACTGCACATAGTGCCCACCGGTGTTGCAAATATAAAGGAAAACTTGCGAAGTCAGCACTACCGTAACTGGCCAATCTGTGCATAGGCGGGTATCACGGTGGCACATGACACACAATGGAATTCCCTCCAATGAAATCAGATGACTAATGACTATATACATATTATATTATACACAAGTGTGGCAGTATATAGGGCCTAATTCAGCTTGGAACACAGTAAGCGATCCAACCGCAAATTGAGAAAAAGATGCAGGCGAATGTGGAGGGCCACAGAAAATGCGATAGCCTCTTCCTGTCAATCAAGCAGAGGTGATCACGGGGCGGGCAATGTTCAGTTTCCAGGTAGTAGATGGAGCGTTGCAGCGCAAACCAGGGGCGGAGGCAGCCAAATAGGGGCATGTCACGGGAGTGATCACAGCGGCTGTGTGACGTCACACACAGCCACTACGATCAAGTACATGGCGGCAGGACTCCTGCTAACATGCAGAAATTGCGATGCAATCGTAATTTCTGCTTGTTCAAAGGGGGGAGGCGCCGGTCAGCATGCTGGGCGGCTTTGCCCAGCAATGGGCGGCCCCCAGCATGCGATCCAAAGGATTGCAAATTTTGCTAATTAGCAAAATTTGCTATCCTTACTGAATTAGGGGGGGTCATTCCGAGTTGATCGTAGCTGTGCTAAATTTAGCACAGCTACGATCTTCTTCCCTGACATGCGGGGGGACGCCCAGCACAGGGCTACCCCTCCCCCCCACGCAGAAGTGCAAAGGCATCGCACTGCGGCGATGCCTTTGCACTTCAAGAGTAGCTCCCGGCCATCGCAGCTTTAGCGTGCCTGCTGGGAGCTACTCATCGCTCCCCGGCCCGCAGCGGCTGCGTGTGATGTCACGCAGCCGCTGCCCCCCACCCCCGTTCGGTCCGACCACGTCTGCGTTGGCCAGACCAAACCCACGCATTATACTGCGTTGGCCAGACCAAACTTGTCGCATTATACTGTTTGTATAAACTACTGTACTTCTCAGCTGCTTGAGAGATACCCCTGATGAAGTCTTTTGTATAAGACGAAACACGTTGGGTTGTCTGTGTTGTGAAGCTATCTCCGAACCAACTATAAGGAGGAGGAGGAGATTGTTGTGATCCTTCAACATTTGTATTCAGCGCTAAGAGTCATACATCTTAAAGTGTGGAATAATATATCTCCTCTGTATTAATTTGAATATGTTTTTAATAAATGTTTTATGATGGAACATGTTATTATTTTTTTAAAAAGTATTAACCAATTAGGGGTTGGAATAGTGGGAGTTGATGCGACCCCCTGGCGCCAATTCTTCTATTGTTGTATATTCCTTATTTACAGGAGACTTAGTTGAATCAGGCTGCCTATACCAAATAGTTTACGTACGTATTTATTCAGGGTGACAGGTTTTACAAATTAGCGCAAAAGGGAGAGTATTTGTTTGATATATGTATATATATATGGGTGGTCTTCAGTATGCCGACTGACGGGATCCCGGCGCACAGTATACCGGCGCCGGAATCCCGACAGCTGGCATACCGACACTTATTCTCCCTCATGGGGGTCCACGACCCCCCTGGAGGGAGAATAAAATAGCGCGCACCGTGCCCGTAGTGTGGCGAGCGCAGCGAGCCCGCAAGGGGCTCATTTGCGATCGCCACACTGTCGGTAAGCCGGTATGCTGGTCGCCGGGAGCCCGACTGCCGGCATACCATACTGAACCTATATTATATATATATATATATATATATATATATATATATACACACACACACACATATATATATATATACACACACACACACACACACACATACATACATACATACATACATACATACATACATACATACATGCACAAATATATTTCTAAAATACATGGACCTAGAAAATCCATTATTTAACAGCCTCCACCCCTGTGCTTTAGGGATACGGAGAAATATGTTTTTGTATAATATATACTAGCATACATACATACAAACATACACAAACAAACACAGACACACACACTTTTATTATGAAGCCCCTCGTCTTCTACCTCCCTGGGCTCCAGGAGGAGGTCAGAACAGCTGCATCCCCAGCTGTGACATCTGGAGTTGGGCTGAAATGGAAAGGTTCCCCAGTCAGGGCTCGTCAGGCTTTAATTGATCCCAGCGCTGCGCGTCCCTCATCGGCAGCAAGCTGTGAAGAGCGTGCGGAAGCAGAGAGAGGAAAAATAACAAGCACAGCATTGCTCCCAGGTTAACTCGTGCACTGCCGCAACTGTGTGCCATGGAACTGAAGAGGAATTGCAGAGAACTTTCAGACCACAGGCCATTCTTGGCCTACAGCAGGCATTCCCAACCACGGTCCTCAAGGCACAGCAAACAGTCCTGGTTTTAGTGATATCCAGGCTTCAGCACAGGTCACTTAATTAGTAGCTCAGTTATTTTGATTTAACCATCTGTGCTGCAGCCTGGATATCACTAAAACCTGCACTGTTGGTGTGCCTTGAGGACCGTGGTTGGAAAAGCCTGGCCTACACATACCTCCCAACATGACCCTCTCCAGGAGGGACAGAATGCTCTGCTTCTGGACTTCCCTCTTAATTTATGATTGCCATCACCTGTGGTGAAACACCTTTCTTATCCATTAACCTGTCCAAAACAGGTGTCGACATTCATAAATGAAGAGAAAAGTCCAGAAGCAGAGCATTGTCTCCCTCCTGGAGAGGGTCATGTTGGGAGGTATGCCTACAGGTTACGCTAAACTAGTGCTAATGCCTTATTTATTAACATATAATTATATAGCGTCACCAAATAGCAGCAGCAATTACAACAACTTCTTGAAAGTACTGCTGGGAGTTTACATAATACATGGCAAAGAAAGAGCAATCTTACTAGACACTACTGAGTACCATTTCCGGTAGGGAGCTACAGTTTGGGGGCTTTTATCCTAATAAGCTGTACCAATATCAGCTGTACAATTTAAGAAAAAAATATATATTTGACAATGGACACAGCAAATGTTAAAGTTAAGTCATTAGCAGACTGGGGGGGGGGGGAGGGGGGGTTGAGTGGTGGTGAAGCGAGTGGATGCAGTTAAGCAATGACCTTAGAATAAGAGACATGACCAGTGGCACACACCATTGGAAAGGCACAGAACTGTATAAGACAGGCTTTTTCAACCAGTGTGCCGTGGCACACTAGTGTGCCGCGACCAGTTGCAAGGTGTGCCGCGGAGCCAGAGCAGCTTCTTGCACCTTCAAAGTGCACTGTTGGCCCGGGCTCTTCTTAGGGGAGCAGTCATGCTCTGGCCGTGACCTATGCCTTGATGACACGGCGGTGTGATATCATAGGTCACAGCCGCCGCATCTCACCACCCAGCCAGCCCATCCACCTGCATACACATCTTTCAGTTCCCGCCTGCATCCACAGCTTTCCTTGCCCACCCACATCCACACCTGCCCGACCTCCTGCTGCTCAGTAATCGCAGCACTACACTATGAACAACCCCCGCCACTGAGTGACAGGGGGGAGGACAGCTGACCGGTAGGGGCTAATATTTGTTATGTTATCTCTCCTGTGGGGAGCAATAGGATTTATGGATTTATGGGGGGAACAATCTGAATAATTCATGTGGGGAGCAATAGGATTTACGTGAGGAGAAATGTGATTGATTTATGTGTGAGCAACATGATTTATGTGGGGAGCAATGTGAATGATTTATGTGGGGAGCAATAGGATTTATGTGGGGAGCAATGTGAATGTTTTATGTGGGGAGCAATAGGATTTATGTGGGGAGCAATGTGAATGTTTTTTCTGTGTAGGCCAATGTACAGTATGGGGTAAATTTACTAAGGTGGGAGATTTTTAGAACTGGTGATGTTGCCCATAGCAACCAATCAGATTGTATCTATTATCTTCTAGAAGCAGCTAGACAAATGTTAAGTAGAATCTGATTGGTTGCTATGGGCAACATCACCAGTTCTAAAAAAACTCCCACCTTAGTAAATTTACCCCTATGTGTGGATTTTTTTTGTTCACTGTGAGGGCCAATGTGTGTTTTTTGTTTTTTTGTCTGTCGGGAACTGATAGTGTGCCTTGGCAATTTTGAAATATTGTGCGGTGTGCCGCGAGTAAAAAAAGGTTGAAAATCACTGGTATAAGACATAAGGAAGTAGGTGGTGCACCGACTGCACTGCAACTGATGGGACTATAAAACCCCATGGAAACAATGTATGGCCAAAGATGGGTTAACATCAGTTGTCCAGCATAGCCAGAAGTGTAGACAGAGTCTATCCAAAAAAAGACACACATACCATAAATAATCTGATATGCCCTGAAGGCAGATACCAAACCAGCACCTGCAAAACAGGCATCTCTATAGTAACAGAAGCACCCTGCTGCACCTGACCTGCTTCTATATGTCACAACACTGGAATCCAACAAGGAGAGTGGATATGAACAGTGGCTGCGGGGTGGCCAGATAAGCAGCTGTACCAACTATTATTAAGACTCATTGGGTTTATTGTCATTTTAAGTACAGGTGTCTTTCTCTTACAGTGCTGGTGTCAGATTAGGATTAAAAAAAAAAAACGTTTGAAAGAACCTATCGCTTACAAAGAATGTACGCAAGCATTTTGTGGACTGAACCAGTAAGTATGTGTTTGATAGAAGAACCAATGACTGTGATGTCACTAATTGATTGGCTGTATTCCTATGCAGTCTGGTTAAGTTACTTCTAAAGTGTTTAGGCAACAAGTGCTCTGTAACATCACTAATTTAAGTGAGTAAAGAAGTGAAAAGGCTGAGGGCAGAATCCTGTGCCCTTCTCCACAAATCGTTCACATCTGAAGATACACACTTCTACATACTATAAAATACATGGTAGGAGGCAGCTATTAGACTCGAGGGGGGAGAATATAAGTGTGTGAATATCATTGCTGGTGGAAAAAAAAAAAGCGAGTGATTGGACCAGAGGCAGGTTAGCCAATCACATGCCACCTTCCATACTGTATGGACTGCATCCTTTTAAAAGTTGCAATTCATTAACAGTCAAAAACAATTGGGGATTATGATTTGAAGGTAAACCCCTTACAAAAAAAACACTCTGGGGTGTAACGAGGCATTTTCACCTAGGCTAGGTCCTTCATTTTCATATGGATCTTCCATACCAAGGGTAGGGCCGGTGTAAGTGTGCAAGAAAATGAATGGTGAACTAGGAGTCTAGCATGCACTTCCTTTTCTCTGTAAATGGATTTTCATACTTTTGTTTTTTACAACTGTTATATATTGAATGTTCTTTCTATAAAGGGATTAGTCATCCCAATGTGAAGCGGCATTTCAGAGATAAGTAGCGCCCATGTACACAAAGTCTTACTGTCCAAATACAAACCAATATGCAATGGTCACCAGGGCACACACTAGCATATACTTGTGTCTGCTTTACTAGAGAGACATAGATGCTAGACATTATTTTCAAGATGAATGAGCTTGAACAGATGAGTTTCCAACCTTTTCTCAGATTTAGTCTTTCTGCAATGTATGGGTTAACATTGCTGGTACCACTTTGTGTGTCTTGAGATTGTGAGAGGTCCCCTGCATTTACTTAGGAAACACTGCCCCAGGGTGAGATTAAAAGAAAAAACCCTGTGTAACCCACTTCTGGGAGACCAGAGACCGTAACCTTTTCCATATGTGGCGGAAATCCTGCCATCCAGACTCCGATCCCTCACCACCCCTGTATCATAACCCACCCTGCGCTCTCTCCCAGATAATAAATAATGGTTTCCTCCTTGTAAAAGTCACCACTAAGTATTTTCATGGGACGTAAAGACAAGGAGATATTGGCTTCCACCATGTGGTGTTCTGAAACAACACAGCAACGCATATCTGAACTGATTTGTGGGTCTTGATAAAAGAAAGTTAAGGATTTCCTAACTGTAACCAGATTGGTACTTTCATGCTACCGCAAATTAGATATATCTCATGCTTACAGCACAGCAGTTCCTCTATAGTTGGTTTCTACAAAAGGATACCTTAAAAAAGTTCCCAAAAGCACTCATTGGGTATGGACTATTCTCCAAACCTATGTGAGGAACGTTCTAGAAATGTGCTATAAATCTCAACAGCAGGAATCTCTGCCATAAATCATAGTTTATATGGAATCCCTGCATTGTAAGTGTGACCATCATGAGTTCAGTATATGTCAATTTAACACTATTTATTTACCTGGCAAATAGCAGATTTTCTTGACCAATATGAGAATGAAGATACGAGGACAGGAACGTACAGACTCCCCGGTTGCAGATCTTTGAGAAGAGTATCCTGACAGCCTGTGGAGCCTGCAGGCCCCACTCATATGCTGGAGCGTGTGATCCAGCAAGGACCTTGCTGCTCCACTATAAGCAAACACCTTAATACCACACTCCTTGATATGTTCGTTATGAGGAGGAGTGTGGGCTGCAATGCAAGCGACAAGTGAAAACAAATCTGCTACAATATAGAAGGAATAAATCAGTAATACTGCAACTAAAGAAGGAATTCTGCCAAATCGTAAGCTGTACGAGCTCGGTATGACCAGTGTAGCGCACGTTGACCAATCAGAAGCAGCTGCGGGTACATCATGGACAGAGTCGCTGATGAATATAACTGTGGGCAGACTCTGAGGGCAGGTTTTACAGAGATCAATAGGGCCATGATATTTTATACCGTGGCGTACCTATAGAGATTGCAGCGGGGACAAGGTCCTGTGCTCCTGGTTGCTCGGGGGCGTGACCCATATTGTACTGGCTTTTACTATAGGGGCAAGACTTGCATTATGTACTTGGCTGGACCGGCTATAGTACAGTGGTGTAAGTTTGTTACGTTTAGTGTGTCCCCCCCCCCCCCCCCCCCCCCTAGAAAATGCAATCTCATCACCACCTTCATTTATTTAAATAATCACAATTTTTTGTGGCTTCGCATCTAATCCAGTATTGCAGAGTGTGGCTCTCATATTAATGTGACGCAGGAAAATAATTTCATTGAAATCAAGAGGGTCATTATCGTACATGATGGTAAAGGAATTAGAGAATGGCCATCATCCACCTGTGTGTGTGGACATCCAATGATTGCAGGAACTGGTCATCCTGTGGTCAGGAACAGGTCTGAGAATTGTATAATTGTATGGATTTTATCTTGTGTCTATAGGAATCTGTAGCATGGTCTGACCTACATGGATTATACCTTCTAATCACTATAAATACACATACAAACCTATCCAATGTTATAGGATGATTTCAAAACAATCTGTTGGCTTGGCCATTTCTAGCTATTGTCTGAAGGTATATAAATGTCATCATTTAGCCTGTGTCTCTCTCCCTCCCCCATTCTTGCCCTCTTTCCCATCTCCTGCAAAAGGATCGAAGCTTTGTCTGATACGCCTGGGAGAATTATCCTGCAAATTACATAATTTTATTTGGTCAATTGGAAGACACATTGATTTTCTTGGGCAAATAATGAACATTTACGGTTATTTTCCCGGCAGGTCGCTTTGTTTTCTGTGCAGTGGAAGTCAGTGAGAGATGTCCTGACCTCATCATTTGTCCTAGCTTGCCTAGTGCCTAATGACGGGTGGGTGTAAAATGAAGGCTCATTCAAGGCTATACCACAAATAGCCCTGCAATTTATACCCCAAAGAGCCAGGCAACCTAGAGATTAGGCCTGTATTCAACCCCCAGGGTTGCACAGCGGCAATCTTCAGCTGTGCTCGTTCCCAAGAATAAGAGTGCGGCAACATTGCCGATTTCCTGTGTAGCTCTAGCTGTGATGTTAGTGGCCGTGAGGTGTCTGTGGAACATCAGTGCCTTGCAGCCATCGACACTTAATGAATGACTCATTTTAAATGTATCCTATATTAAAATATATCTTTAAAACACATACTATATATACGGGTGGTCTTCAGTATGCCGGCGGTCGGCCTCCCGGCGACCAGCATACCGGCGCCGGGAGCCCGACAGCCGGCATACCGACACTTATTCTCCCTCGTGGGGGTCCACGACCCCCCTGGAGGGAGAATAAAATAGTGTGTGTAGCGCGCCACCGTGCCCGTAGCTATCGCAGCGAGCCCGCAAGGGGCTCATTTGCGCTCGCCACACTGTCGGTAAGCCGGCGGCCGGCCTCCCGGCGCCGGTATGCTGGTCGCCGGGAGGCCGGCCGCCGGCAGATTGTAGTGAACCCATATATACACACACACATACATACACAGATGTAGCCACGCTCAACCAGCCTGTGTACCCAGAATTAGACACACACGTGCATCCTAGTCGCGTGCATACTTGCCATGAATAGGGCAAGCTGCAGGCTAAATGAGCACGGCTACATCTATATAATAATATGATTTACAGTATAATATATATAATATATATATACAGTACTTGAAGAAAGCGGCACTCAGAGACTGAAGAAATCAAAGTGTATTTCACACTAGGTAAACCAACGTTTCGGGGTCTTTACACCCCTTTGTCAAGATGAACAATGTTCCCCCGTAAAAGACCCGGTATATTGCCGGGTCGGAAAGCCAGCAAAGGAGCGCAAATGCCGGATCCCACCCGGTAAGGACACGTTTCTTTTACCGGGTGGGATCCTGCATTTGCGATCTGAAAGCGGTATTAGCTTTCAAATACTTTCAGGCTGATGACTCTTAGAAGCAGGGCATGTGAAAAAAAGAAAAACAACATAGTGTGTACTGTTTTTTAAAAAACAATAAATTTCTACAACAGCTCAAAGGTTTAGGAATTTTGCTAATTCCAATAATTATTCAGAGAGCATATTAAAAATAAACAGTAGCAAGTTTAATAAACAGAGTCCTGCCACAAATGCAGGTAATAGACATATAAGAGATTAGTAAAAGACAATTCATCTGTCCATAAATGCAGGTAGCACACGTAAAAAGTAAGAACAGCTTATCTGCCCGCATAGGGGAGTCCAGAGGTAAGCAGCAAATCTCTGTCTCACATATACAAGTATCAGACATTCAGTGATCAAATTTAAGGCAATTCATCTGTTCAAAAGTGCAGGTAGCACACGTACAGGATTGAATAGTAAAAACAGCTTATCTGTCCGCATGGAAGGAGTCCGAGGGGTAGGTAGCCAGTCCCTGTCCCAACGCGTTTCGTCCTATTGTGTGGACTTCATCAGATATATATATATATATATATATATATGTACACACATACATACACACACACACGATTCGGGATGCCAATGCTGGGGGGGTGGAGGGTAGGATTAGGCTGTGGGGAGGGAGGTTAGGTTTAGGCACCACCGGGGAGGGAGGGTTAGGTATAGGCCACGGGAAAGGAGGGTTAACATACTTCTCTGACCCATATCGGGATTCTAAACATTTGGGACGCCGGCATATCATCCACAGCCTATATATATATATATATATATATATATATATATATATATATATATATATATTTCGATATACTTTTAGCTGAAAATCTCCATTGTGCTGTATAGAATCCTAGAATGTATTGTAGGACTTCCTGATGTAAAGCATAGGATGCTTTATGCACAAAGAGAAAAAAAAAAAAATACTTCTCCCATTGACCATTAAAACCTCCTAAGTACTAGTTCCTGAATCTTTTATATCCTGTTACTATAAGGAGAACTAAAAATAACACATTCTGAACCATGATTCTTAGCTTCTTAGCAATCTACAGGGGACACAATGGCAGAGCCCTACAGTCCAAGGCTGGGTAAAACCCAAAACATCTAATGCTAAAACCAGCGAGTTGTGTAGCCATAAAATGATTCCTGGATCATTTCTCAGATGGGGGCCGCTGTATGCAATTACTGAACCCTGAAGACCGGTGCCGCTAACCTCTCACCTGTTGTAAACACTATTGAAGAAGCCACTACAGTGAAGACAACCCCACCTCTGGTCTGTTACTGAGGGACCATAAAAGAGTGCCTAGCACAGTACTTGTATTATGTCTACGGAGGGTATCAAACAGACATAGAACCCCCCCCCCACACACACACACAAAAAAAAAAAACACAATACACATTTATTTGTATTAGGGTATAGGTGTAATTTACCATGCTAAATAACCTATCAGACTTTGTCAAGCCATCAGTTCTTATACAGGGGTTCACTATGGTATGCCGGCGGTCGGGCTCCCGGCGACCAGCATACCGGCGCCGGGAGGCCGACCGCCGGCTTACCGACAGTGTGGCGAGCGCAAATGAGCCCCTTGCGGGCTCGCTGCGCTCGCCACGCTACGGGCACGGTGGCGCGCCACGTTATTTTATTCTCCCTCCAGGGGGGTCGTGGACCCCCACGAGGAAGAATAAGTGTCGGTATGCCGCCTGTCGGGATCCCGGCGCCGGTATACTGTGCGCCGGGATCCCGTCAGTCGGCATACTGAAGACCACCCCTTATACAGCACCTTCCATAATGAAATTAGAACCTATTAAAGCAATCTAAATCTACGAGGGTAATCCAGAAAGTAAAGTCCATTTGCACATTTCCACCATGTAGGTCACCTACCATCCCCAATTCATGGTCGGCAGTCTCCCTAACCGGTTCTGGTATTATAGTTTTTGTGAATGTTGTTAAAATGAACCCTATAATACAAAATTCCTCAGACTGTGAAGTGAGGAGTAATTAGATTCTTGAATATGCAGAAATTGAGACCTCCCGGTATTTATCTTCAATTAAAGCCGTTGTAGGCTGATGTGAGAAAGTGATGTAAAATGTTCAATATGGACGAACAAACGTGCATGATGAAGATCGACAGGGATGCCTATCACTTGTCACAGTTTCGGGTGGGAGGGTTTCAATCATCCTGTCACCGTGTCACTAAGCGCAAGCAGATCCTGGACGGAAAATGGGAAGGGATGAGGAGTTGAAGCTTGCAGTCAATAACTGGATCAGTAGACTGGTAGCACGTACAACAAGGGTATTCTAAAGCTTGTGGACAGATATGATAAATGCTACTCTGTTAAAAATATTTTTTGATAATTATTTCTTATTGTTAAACAGCCAAACTGTCTTTACTTTCTGAATTACCCTCCTAGATTCAAAAAGCCAAATCAACACTATTTTGAATAAGTTGAATTTTCTCACAGAAAAATTGTTAACAGTAAGTAGAATATAACACATCTACACATATATGGCTGAGAAGAGTATAAAACAATTAGTCGTTCACTGCTAAGAGATGAGCGATTCATAAAATATTCCCCCTCAAAACTTCCATTAAACCTTCCTTCCTAAAGTTCCAGCATTAAACAAAAACAATTTCCCACCACATCAGTAACTCAGCCTAAGTATCTGCAATGGACAAGGATTGGGAAGATTGCCAGTATGTGCCCAGTGTAAGGGGCTTTGTTAGAGTGGTCCTGCTAGACTTCCACTTTGACATACAGTTTCAAGCATAGGGGGTCATTCCGAGTTGATCGCTCGCTAGCAGTTTTTAGCAGCCGTGCAAACGCTAAGCCGCCACCCTCTGGGAGTGTATTTTATCTTAGCAGAAGTGCGAACGAAAGGATTGCAGAGCGGCTACAAAAATAATTTGTGTAGTTTCAGAGTAGTGCCAGACCTACTCCTAGCTTGCGATCACTTCACACTGTTCAGTTCCGGATTTGACGTCACAAACATGCCCTGCGTTCGGCCAGCCACGCCTGCGTTTTTTCTGGCACGCCTGTGTTTTTTCGAACACTCCCTGAAAACGGTCAGTTGACACCCAGAAACGCCCCTTTCCTGTCAATCACTATGCGGCTGGCATTGCGACTGAAAAGCGTCGCTACACCTTGTGTAAAAGTACATCGGCCGCTGTGAAAGTACGTAGCGCATGCGCCCTGCGCCGCATGCGCAGAAGTGCTGATTTTTCACTTAATTGCTGCGCTGCAAACATTTTTCACTAGCGATCAACTCGGAATGACCCCCATAGTGTCATGAAGAAACTGCCTGATCCCTATCCTATGAAGAGGAGGAGGTCTGTATTAGAGACTATAATACAGGAACGCCAAAGACAAATCTGCCTTCAATGCAATTACACCTTAAATTGGTGAATCTAAGAGAGAAAGCACCTAATGGCGTAGAAAGGAGGACAAGACAGATCACAAGACATTTTATTTTCTGCTAATGAGGCAATGGCTTGTGAGAGGGCCTGGAGCAAATCGTGAAGGTCACTCCAGCAGGCACAGGTAGGAATTGGGCCATCTCAGTGCTGACAAACAGGGATTCTATTTATGCCACAAGTCAGGTGCTGCAAATGGTAATCAGCCGCCCTATTGCCTAATGCGCCTTGTGTGACTGATCACTTCAGGAACAGCTCAGTATGTCACCTCTGCTCATTATCATAGTGGGAAAGGTGCAAGACGCAGCTTCAGATGCAACATTTCCAAATCCAATTCTCTGGCGCTGAATGAGTTAAGTCATATGAAAAATACCCTTAGCATACAAAGAATGTGGTTGGCACCTCCCCCGTACCTGTAGTATTTCCCTGCTCACAGAAGCCCACTTGTGATGGATGCATATAAAAGGCATATGAACGTGTAAAGGGAGACAGCGCGCAGCACAGCTTACAAAGCCAAGTAGGTTTATGCAAATGCAGAAGCAGGGGAGGCAGATTGCTGCGCTCAGGGGACTCTCTGACACAAATTCTTCTGGGTGACACTAATTTAACCGCAAAGTTTAACTGCAGAATAGAATCTTTCAGTTAACGGTAGATCGGAAAGAGGAGCTGTGAGCCGCATCTACAGGTAAAACCTCTGGGCTACTGTAGGCAGCGTCTTGTACATATGAGAGCCCTGAATATTGTGCACAGAAACTTTCCACAGATGGTGGAAGACTGGTGTGTAACGTTTACTGCCATTGCAATGAAGGCGTTGCACAGTTCTATTATTCCACATCGCAGCTACCCACACAACTGCAGATTCAGGGCTCTATTCATCATCTAGTGGTAACTCCTAATTCTTCCATTTTCCAAGGGTTAGTGCAATTTATCACAGGGTTTCCACCAAGAGAGCAATGATTTCTCAGGCAATCCCTAGGATAAAGCTTCCCCGTACTCCGGTAGGGGGGATGCGATTACATTACGGGCAGTACGGATGGTGTAATGGTTAGCATTACTGCCTCACACCACTGAGGTCATGGGTTAGATTCCCACCATGGCTCTACCTGTGCAGAGTTTGTATATTCTCCCCGTACTTGCGTGGGTTTCCTCCGGGTACTCCGGTTTCCTCCACCAATCCCAAAAATATACTGGTAGGTTAATTGGCTCCCAACACAATTAACCCTAGTGTGAATGTGTGTGTGTACATGGGGTAGGGAAGACAGATTGTTAGGTCCACTGGGGCAGGGACTGGTGTGAATGGCCAAATATTCTCTGTAAAGCGCTGCGGAATATGTGTGCGCTATATAAATAACTGGTAATAATAAATAAAATAAATGACCCTTTATCAAGTGGCAACACTCCTGTAGTTAACATGATAACATCATCTATACATGGTGTTGCCTGTAAATTACCCATCGGCAATGAGGAACCAGCACCGGCTTTGCGTAATCACCACCGTGTTGAAGAGCTATGCACATTTCATATTAACCCTTCAGCAGTTGTGTTAGGGTGCCAGAAATACAGAAGAGGTCTATGCTGTGGAGGAGGACACAGCTGAACCACGCTGGACTAGCGCATGTTGGTAAATACCTGCGGTGTCCTCTTAACTAGCGTTGTGAACACCAGCAATAACACAATCGTACATACAGTCCGCTGGAGTATGTAATGATAAATGAAAACCGTAGTCAGTTATTCTTGTTTTTTCAACAACATTGACAAACAACTGGGATATGCGCTCCCAATCAAATGCGATTATACCGGAAATGACATGTTCGAGAGAAGAATCCAGTCTGGTGATGTCCATTCTGTCCCATGTGAGCAGTCACAGGGCCTCAAGCAGAGGCCACAGCACGACTCACAGCACAGTACTCAGATGACATGGTTAAAGGGTTAAAATCTGACGCACAGCCCCGGGGTCCGATTGCGTTTTATTACCCAAGAATGTATTAGGTTTCACAGAATGCACAGGCCAGACAATGTGACATTTAGACATTAGCAGGGAGGAGACGATGCCCAGGGATGACAATGGGCACATTACTTGCAGTGAAAGGTTTTCCTGGCCCATGGGAAGGCAGAGGAGTGAAAATATACTGATGCATTTTCAAGCTGTAACCACGAAAGTTCAGGAAATGATTAAACTCTCCAAAGACACAGAGGAAACATCCCAGATGTCTTTCTGAATTAAGTATTCACCTCCTCACTGTTGGATACGCAGTTGCCACAGCAGAAGCTACAACATCTCAAAGTGCGGAAACTGGAACAGCTTCCTACGGTCGGAGACATACGAGCACCGGCGTAAGGGGGATCACTGTAATCTATACTTTGGAATCAGCTGTGAGTGAGCGACCTTGTCAGCCAGTGACCTTTTAACCCTTCTTCTACTGCACAGAACATTGTATCACCTTTAATAACCTTTATTTCAATACCCATAATGCCCGGAGATAGATACAAAAACTATGGAATTCATTGCTGACTGTACAATGACTTCCTGCTGCCAATACACTACAGTTAGTGCAAGTGTTCACCCCAAGCTTTCTTCCATAGTATGTACCCCCTATAGTTCTCCTGTCACAGAAGACCCAGCTACAGTGTGAGGTTTCTTAAACACAGAATCTATGGGGACAGGTCTATAAGCATATAGTGGACCTGATCCCACAGCACATGTGGTTCTGAATGGATGGATTGCTAATGTGTTTATGCATATGTCTAAGTGCGTGTGAGCAGCTGGCATTATCACTACCAGTTACACCCACTTTTCCATATGTGTGAGCAGCCGGCATTATCATTGCCACTTACACCCACCCCATGCAAGGCGCAAGAGATACAAAAGAAATAGGCGCCCCCTCAGCATCGGCATAACTCTGGCAACATGCCCATGACGTCTTTGGTGCACCAGCCCAGCAGCCAACCAGCACATATCACGAATGGAGAGAAACCTCAGAGATCCGTCCAACTCAGAATCACCCAGAGATATGCAAAGATGAAAAAGCTGTTTGTAGACAGTGAAACGCGTCAGGCTTGCTTCTCTCCGGTCTAAGGGCCTCTGTGGACTCTGATTCCATTCACCATCCATTGGATAATTCCAGGTCACCTTCGGTCCAAATTACAAAGGTTAAAGGGGACTCCATCGAACGTGCTGCACACCACTGCTAACTTGGTGCTACTTTGCCACAAAAGGCCCAACACGAGGAGGATTCTTCCCTTTATAAATACCTTGGGACTGGTAAATATATGCATAAAATCATCTAGGACCTTTGCTATTGGTCCGTGACCACATATCTCTATATGGACTGTAGCCCACAGAACTGTATAAAAAATCCCTGATATTTGACCTTGGAGAGAGGACATTATATGAATGCTGTATGTTTCATTGTTTTCTTTTTAGAATGTATATGTGAATTCCAGCTTTGTGAAGCTGGGGGTGCTAATGAATATACATATATTTTTTAACATAAAATATTCTCTTGAATAAATTAAGGTTTTTAGATTACCCTGTTTCTCTTAATGTATTATATACAATTCAGTTAGCGCTGTTTATTATTATATATCTTTCTGTGTTTACATATGTATTGTGGGGAGTGACTACCCCATAAAACAGCTGCTAGGAAAACCTTCTCTAAGTAGCGCCTGTTTAGAGATATATTTATATATATATATATCTTTCTTGCCATATGCAAAGATGCGTACGCTCGTTACAGTGCGGTCTGCTAAACCTGAGGCCGCATCTGGCCCTGGGGTTACGGTCGTTAGGTCGACACAACTTAGGTTGACACTCATGAGGTAGGTCGACATGTACTAGGTCGACAGGTCAAAAGGTCGACATGAGTTTTTTTTTTTCATATATTTCATTTTTTGGATTTTTCCATACTTAACGATCCACGTGGACTACGATTGGAACAGTAATATGTGCCGAGCGGAGCGAGCCATGTGAGGGGACACTGTGCACTAATTTGGGTTCCCCGTCACTTTACGGAGCAAACACCACCAAAAACAGCCAAAAACCTCATGTCGCCTTTTTGATCTGTTGACCTAGTACATGTCGACCTAATGAGTGTCGACCTAAGTTGGGTTGACCCAACGACCCATACCCCTGGCCCTGTGTGCGAATCCGGTCCTTATTCTTTTCCAATCCGCTCTAACAGCCACTTGGTATGAAAAATGTAAACGTACAGCGCGTGAACATTTTATGCATTTTTAAGTCACACAAATGGACCTACATGCCATTCATAGCAGGCCCTGTTACTCTCTAACACACTGTTTTCCCAATTCAGCATCATACAATCAGAAAACCAAGGCTGATGTGGCTCCTGGAACACACTGGATACACTCACTATATTCTCTCAGCTGGGCAAATACTGTGTCTAGCCACTAAAGGCACTAAGCCAAGTCAATGGGACAGAGTTCACCATTAACAAACAGAGATGAAGGACATCCCTTGTGTCTCTCATAGTAACATGATAAGAAAATGGTGCAAGCTAAATGGCACGGAGTGAGGGCTCTATAGCAATGAGGCAGACAGACTGCCTACCTAATGCTCGTTGGCTCCTAGTCTTCCATATGCTTCACCTCATTACAGCAGGGGTGGGGAACCTGCGGCCCTCCAGCTGTTGTTGAACTACACATCCCAGCATGCCCTGCAACAGTTTTAGCAAGGCCAAATAGCAAAACTGTAGCAGGGGATGCAGGGTATGTGTAATTTAACAACAGCGGGAGGGCCAAATGTTCCCCACCCCTTCATTACAGAGTCCCAGAGGTAAAAGACAAGCTAGAACACCCAAAGAAAATAAATTTCGGCCATGCAAAAAGCTCGTCCACATAAATAATCTCCCCCAAAAAACTGGGTAGGAAAGTTAAAAAAAAAAAAAGCATTCCATTAAAAAGGGACTTCAATGTTTCTTTAAGAGAATAAAAAAAAAAAAAAAAACCAAGGAGCCTAGATTAGTGTTGTTGGAATTGCTCACGACACGATGCCATATTTGTACCTGTCACTTCCATGTCCTAAGTGACTTAGGCCCTCATTCCGAGTTGTTCGCTCGCAAGCTGCTTTTAGCAGCATTGCACACGCTAAGCCGCCGCCTACTGGGAGTGAATCTTAGCTTAGCAAAATTGCTAACGAAAGATTCTCTAAATTGCGATTAGAAATTTCTTTGCAGTTTCTGAGTAGCTCGAGACTTACTCTGCCACTGCGATCAGTTCAGTCAGTTTCGTTCCTGGTTTGACGTCACAAACACACCCAGCGTTCGCCCAGGCATTCCCCCGTTTCTCCAGCCACTCCCGCGTTTTCCCCAGAAACGGCAGCGTTTTTTCACACACTCCCATAAAACGTCCAGTTTCCGCCCAGAAACACCCACTTCCTGTCAATCAAATTACGATCACCAGAACGAAGAAAATACCTTGTAATGCCGTGAGTAAAATACCAAACTTCTTAGCAAATTTACTTGGCGCAGTCGCAGTGCGAACATTGCGCATGCGCAATTAGCGGAAAATCGCTGCGATGCAAAGAAAATTACCGAGCGAACAACTCGGAATGAGGGCCTTAATCCAATTGAGAAAGTACCCTGTTAGCAGCAATGGATGCTACAACACACAAGTTGCCTACTCCTCCTCTTTACACCTCACACATTAAGTACAGGCTATAAAATTTATGCAGAGTACAAAGGAACTTCTAACAGTACGGCTCACCATGCCAGCAATGGCTGCACCGCTATATAACTAGTGCCTGTTTTAATGGTTTTCCTAAAAGGAGAAAAATAAATATTTCCTTTTCCACAATGAAATGACTGAACCAAATTTCTCAAAACAATGCATCCAAAAGATACTTTTCTGGCCACTGACATCCAGTGTCCATTCACGGTTCACAGAAGATGTTAAACAAACGTGCAGCACCTTCACTTCATGGAAGGGAGGAACGTGCATGACAGTAAACGGTTATCCACCATACAAATTAACACATATGAGACAATAACCTAGGCCACCTGCACAATTCTAGCTGCTGTGGCCCAGCAAATGACAGTGCATGCTGGTATTTGTAGTTCAATCACTGCTAAAAGCTTTGGGTTTCCACCTCCTTGGTTTATCAGAACTACACTGAACTATACAAAACAGATGTACTATTCTCCTACTCTATAGGGTCTCTACTCACTGATACACTTCTATGTCCGAGTCACTGGGTGACAACCTATGGCGATAAATATAACTGGCGACTGCCATTGTGCAAGGTTGCGCATTTCTGAGGTAGATGCTGTCTGTTGATATTTCAGCATAGGAGAAAACATGTAGTTTGGACTATTCTATAGCTAAATCTTTACAGATTTATCAGATACAGTCATAAAACATCTAGAAAAGGAGCACAAAAAAGCCTTCTGTAATGCATTAGTATGCCAATAATCTTTTGAGACATCAGGTGTATATCCAGGCAAAGCATGGCAATGACCTGTACCAGCGGGTTGCCATCAACCACTTCCCCAATACACAGTAAGCACTGGGCACACTTCATAGGTGCCCAGCATGAATATGGTACTCACTAATGATAGTGACTAATATGGGGAAGATATATAAAACCTAAATAGGACAACTGCAGGTATTACCCACAGCAACCAATCAGATTCTAGCTATAAGTTTATATAATGCAAAAGATGAATGATAGTTGGAATCTAAATAGTTGCTATGGGCAACAGCTCCACTTGTGGTCTTCAGAAGCTTTAATAAATCTTCCCCCCAAGGGTAGGTAGGCCTCACAAACTGCTCCTCTAAGGACAGGAAAGGATACGGGCATTTAAATGAAGATTTGCTAGAATAAAGAAAAATGATAGAATACTATGGGGTATATGCAATTGCCGGCGAATCGCGGCAATTTTTCACCCGTTTTTTAATTCAACACAATTCGACCGTCGAATTCCGGCAAGTGGGTGCCGAAATTCAACATATTCAATAATAAACGGATTCGACAGTCCCGCTGTCGAAAAACGGCCGATTTGACGGATTTTGATCCGATTTTTAAAAAACGGGAAAAAACGGTAAAAAACCCGAAAAAAAATTGCGTGGGGTCCCCCCTCCAAAGCATAACCAGCCTCGGGCTCTTCGAGCCGGTCCTGGTTCTAAAAATCCGGGGGAAAAACTGACAGGGGATCCCCCGTATTTTTAAAACCAGCACCGGGCTCTGTGCCTGGTGCTGGTGCAAAAAATATGGGGGACAAAAAGTGTAGGGGTCCCCCGTATTTTTTACACCAGCATCGGGCTCCACTAGCTGGACAGATAATGCCACAGCCGGGGGTCACTTTTATACAGCGCCCTGCGGCCGTGGCATTAAATACCCAACTAGTCACCCCTGGCCGGGGTACCCTGGGGGAGTGGGGACCCCTTCAATCAAGGGGTACCCCCCCCAGCCACCCAAGGGCCAGGGGTGAAGCCCGAGGCTGTCCCCCCCATCCAAGGGCTGCGGATGGGGGGCTGATAGCCTTGAGAAAAATGAAAGAATATTGTTTTTCCCAGTAGTACTACAAGTCCCAGCAAGCCTCCCCCGCAAGCTGGTACTTGGAGAACCACAAGTACCAGCATGCGGGAGAAAAACGGGCCCGCTGGTACCTGTACTGGTACTACTGGTACCTGTAGTACCCAAATAAAAACAGGAGACACACACCGTTAAAGTAAAACTTTATTTCATACATGCCGACACATACATACTTACCTATGTTGACCCGCCGACTGCCACGCCACCCTCGTCACTGAAGAATCCGGGGTACCTGTGAAAAAAATTATACTCACCTCAATCCAGTGTCCGGATCTTTTAAAATAATCCTCGTACTTGGCAAAAAAAAAAAACTAACACCCGAACCAGGCGGACTGAAAGGGGTCCCATGTTTACACATGGGACCCCTTTCCCCGAATGCAGAGACCCCCCCGTGACTGCTGTCACAGAAAGGTCTCTTCAGCCAATCAGCGAGCGCAACGTCCTGGCACTCTGCTGATTGGCTATGCGCGTCTGAGCTGTCAGACAGCGCATCGCAAAGCCTCTCCATTATATTCAATGGTGGGAACTTTGCGGTCAGCGGTGAGGTCACCCGCGGTCAGCCGCTGACCGCGGGTAACCCCACCGCTGACCGCAAAGTTCCCACCGTTGAAACTAATGGAGGGAGCTGTGCGATGCGCTGTCTGCCAGCAGACGCACATACAGCCAATCAGGAGAGTGCCACGAAGTAGCGCTTCCTGATTGGCTTAAGAGACCTTTCTGTGACAGCAGTCACGGGGGGGTCTCTGCATTCGGGGAAAGGGGTCCCATGTGTAAAGTCAGTCCGCCTGGTTCAGGTGTTCGGTTTTTTTTTTGCCAAGTACGAGGATTATTTTAAAAGATCCGGACACTGGATTGAGGTGAGTATAATTTTTTTCACAGGTACACCGTGGATTCTACTTGGTCAAGTGGACAGAGGTCGGCGTGTGAACATAGGTAAGTATGTGTGTGTGTCGACATGTGTGAAATAAAGTTTTACTCTCACGGTGTGCGTGTCCTGTTTTTATTTGGGTTTTTTTTTTCCAGCAGAACTACAGGTACCAGCGGGCCCGTTTTTCTCCCGCATGCTGGTACTTGTGGTTCTCCAAGTACCAGCTTGCGGGGGAGGCTTGCTGGGACTTGTAGTACTACTGGAAAAAACAATATTCTTTCAATTTTCTCAAGGCTATCAGCCCCCCATCCGCAGCCCTTGGATGGGGGGGACAGCCTCGGGCTTCACCCCCGGCCCTTGGGTGGCTGGGGGGGACCCCTTGATTGAAGGGGTCCCCACTCCCCCAGGGTACCCCGGCCAGGAGTGACTAGTTGGATATTTAATGCCACGGCCGCAGTGCGCTGTATAAAAGTGACCCCCGGCTGTGGCATTATCTGTCCAGCTAGTGGAGCCCGATGCTGGTGTAAAAAATACGGGGGACCCCTACTCTTTTGTCCCCCGTATTTTTTGCACCAGCACCAGGCGCAGAGCCCGGTGCTGGTTTTAAAAATACGGGGGGATCCCCTGTCAGTTTTTCCCCCGGATTTTTAGAACCAGGACCGGCTCGAAGAGCCCGAGGCTGGTTATGCTTTGGAGGGGGGACCCCACGCAATTTTTTTTCGGGTTTTTACCATTCCATTTAAAAAAAAAAAAAAATATATATATATATATATATATATATATATATATATATATTTTTTTTAATATATAAATAATACTTGTGCCTCCAAAATAGACAAACCAAGTACCTAATCCCTTCTAATATAAATAGATATGCTATTACCAATAAAAAAAAACACAAAAAAAACATGTTTTTAAAAATTTTTATTAGATTCCGCCAGCAAAGTGTGGCGGATTGAAAATGACGAATTTACTGTCTAAAAGCACTGTTGTCGAATTTCCAAACTTCAATTGAATACACTTTTGTCGAATTGCCGCATTTGTACCATTGCAGAAATGTCGAATTTGACAAATGTCGAATTTCAAAAAGTCGAATTTGGAAAGTCCGTTTTTTTGACGAAAAGTACTGAATTGCATTGTCGATGATTTTTTTTTTTGGCGAAAATGTCCCGTTTTTCGACATTTTCGGGAATTTGACCGCAATTGCATATACCCCTATATGTCTGGTACCATTAATAAAATATGTCATTTTCTCTATAGTGCTTTGTATAGCAAGTGTGAAAAAATGAGCCAGACCTGGCATTCATCTCCCCACTAGTTATTACTGCAATCCTCATAGTTCTTCCGACCTGGATGCACCAGGAACAAGGCGATATGTGGACAGTGTCCTGGGACAGAGGGAGCAGGCAGGCTTATTTCCCATGTCTGTGCAACATTCCACTGACAGAAAAAGAGTGCCCAGGCCGATCCTCTTGGTACATGTTACCTATGTCTATCATCAGAGTGGTCTACGGGATGCAGTTATGTGACTGGCAATCGGGAGACCACTATAGCTGGTCACTATACCAACACCGGGATCCCGACCGATTGACAGTTTGACAGTCGGCATGCCGACTAACATGGACTATTTCCACTTGTGGGTGTCCAGGACACCCACAGAGTGGGAATAGAACCTGTGGCGAGAGCAGTGACCCCGCAGGGGCTTTATGCGCTCGCCACTCTGGCGGCAATCTAAAACTCAGGATCCTGGCGTCGGTATGGTGACCGGCGGGATCCCAAACGCCGGTCACCCGAACCCAACCCATTAATATATAATAACACAAAGCAATGATAGGTCTAAGATCCTGCAATGGGAGAAAGATTCTGGGGCAGATTCAGATAGCCACGGGACATACAGCTGTAGCCACTGAGGCTGTGTGGAAATAATCTGCATTAAGGACACCCTCTGAGGCTTACAGAGCGGGTAACAGCAGTAACTGAATAGCTGCGGCACAAGCTGCATCTGTGCGCTAAGTCCTACAGCTAATTGAATCTGTCCATGGGGGGTAATTCCAAGTTGATCGCAGCAGGAATTTTTTTAGCAGTTGGGCAAAACCATGTGCACTGCAGGGGGGGCAGATATAACATTTGCAGAGAGAGTTAGATTTGGGTGGGTTATTTTGTTTCTGTGCAGGGTAAATACTGGCTGCTTTATTTTTACACTGCAATTTAGATTGCAGATTGAATTCACCACACCCAAATCTATCTCTCTCTGCACATGTTATATCTGCACCCCCCTGCAGTGCACATGGTTTTGCCCAACTGATAAAAATTTTCCTGCTGCAATCAACTTGGAATTACCCCCATGATTGTAATACAACACTTTGGAATTATGCCGCCTTAGGGGTCTATTTACGAAGCCTTGGATGTAGATAAAGTCGCTGGAGATAAAGTACCAGCCAATCGGCTCAAAGCCAGCATGTGACATGACAGTTGGTACTTTATCTCCAGCGACTTTATCTCCATCCAAGGCTTAGTAAATAGACCCCTTATTAGTTCTCTATTCCAGCAGGGTATCCACAGCCAAAGGCCACAAACAATTTAGCTCTAGCGGTCCAGCTGCTTACATTGACAGTATGAAGGTAATTTATTGACAAGTTGCTAAAGGGGGAGAGAAAGGCATTTCTGAAATATGTAACATGTGCCCTCTAGCGAATTTTATGATGTCATACACAAGGCCCAGTTAAGCTTTGTGTGGGCTACAGGACAACTATTATGTGGGGGCTCGACCAATATTATTATTAATAATCAATATTGTTATTAAAAAGTATAATGTGTAAATACGCCCAGCAGCAGGAATGTGTTAAACACACTGTAGTGCTGCAGCTGCAGAACCTCAATCACACTGTAAAATGTATTTGTTTAACGCATCTTAATGAAGTGCAAGAATGCTGGAATCATCCTTAATGGGAAGCATTTTTTACCATACAGGTGTATTTGACGAGCATGTGCATACAAATACACATCATAAAAATATTCTGCCGCACTAAGGTAACACGTGCAATTACGTCATGATTGCCTCTTACTCTCATGATTTACTTAAGACAGAATTTATGGTGGAACAATCTGTATTTAGAAGAGAAAAATGGAAAAAGAAGCCTGCGTTGCTGCACACCAGTGGCGGTCATGTGCAGTGGCGGTCATGTGCAGCGCCTGTCTAACCCAAATGCCAGCAGCATGTCAATCATGTTTCAGCGTTTGGGGCACTGCAGAGACATTGCAGCCCCCGATCTGTACATGCACAGTGCGGATCCTGTGCACACGCAGATCTCAATATCAAACTAACGCACATCTCTTAATCAGGCCTCTGGCCTAGAACCAAGACGAGTATTACTCAGATTTTTGATAAATCGCAAGGACCAGGGAAAACAGCAAAACATTGATGCGAACAGAAGTAAGCATTAACCGCTGCGTCATGGGTCTGTAATTGAGTAGTTTCTGGTACTTTACCCAGGAGAACATGCCACATGACTCAACTATTGACTAACTGAATCTGCCCCCAGACGTACAAAAATAAGCCATATACCCACTGCACCCAAACCCAACTCCAATTCACCCAAAGACACCCACTTCCGGATGATCTGCAACTCATGCTCATACATATTCAGCTATGTCATATTTGTAACAGGAGACAGAAAACCACCACACACATATTTGGACCATAAGACCATGAAATAAACAAAGCCATAGATTTCTTCTTTTAGATTTAGTGTATTTGTGAAACACAGTTTCTGTGCTACTTATCACATCATGCCTGCCTTTCACACTGATGTACATTCTGTTTCTTACCAATAAATAAGTAATGTACTGATGGGAGAAGATGGGAAAATATTCTCCAAAAGCTTCCCTGCTGCTTGAAAGGGATTCTGAATAAAAGTTAATCTTAAACACCTGGGAGAATGCACCACTACCTGTAGCAGCCATGGAAGATCCGCAATGCCTCATTTTCCACGCTCTGGAGCCATGCACGAGGAAGACAAAATCCCTACGATGTTTCTAAAGCTGCACTAGCACTTAGGTAAACATTTTACATACGGCCCAGTCCCCTGTAGCTGCTTCATACAGCTACAGTAGAATACAGACCCGACTAATCAATTTTGTTCACCAACTCAAGTCTCTTGATTGCAGATTGTGATCAGACCGCGAACCTCCTTCCCCTCCGCTTTTCAGCAAGGCTTAATAAAGCGCAGTCACAGAAAAAGAGTCACATAGAGCAACCTCCGGAGTTAGGGCTACCGGTGCAGCTTAGAGGAGGTAAATATCATCCATCTAATTGTAGACATAGGTTAAGCAGTACAGATGAAATAAATGAGACACTGAATAATCATGAAAAATCTAAGTATTCTATAGTGTAATATTTTGGGGAATTAAATATTAGATTGTTCTGGCCCTGGTTGTAAAGAGAATCATTTTCTTTATCATAAAATTGTTGCTGAATGTTAAATAAAATTAAGCCAAGAAAGTTTCAGATACTTTTTGTCTAGAACATCAAGGGAATGCTATCGCAGAGGTATTTCCACTGACATCATAGGGAGTTTCCATGTGTATTCCCATAATTACATTATTAACATCCCAGGAATATTTTTCAATATGACAAAAAACTATTGAACAGCAATCAGATCCTACCAGTCACTGTGCTGAAGATTACAGAGATTGCATCAACCAATCCGGCAATTTGAGCAGCCCAGCTAGATTTTAGGGAGGAGGAGATCGGGCGAGATACAGAGCCAGGGCCGTCTTAACGGCAGTGTAGGCCCCCGGGCACAGCAATGCACTGGGCCCCCTACCCATCCTCCAGCGGTAGGTGTGGGGGTTGCCATCATCAGGCGGTAGGGGGTGTTCTATCTTCCGCTCAGCATGTAGAACCTGGAGCAGTAATTTCTGCTAATTACTCCTTTACTGCACAGATGGTGGAAGCTGGGGTGGGAGAGGGAACACTAAACTGTAGGAGAGGCATTGGGCTGAATGAATGGGCCCCGGTACATGACTTTCAGGGTGGCGGGTAATACGCAGGGGAGGGGAGGATAGTGAAGTGGGCTTAATATTAGTGTTCACTCTAGGCTGTTTTAGCAGGGCGCCGCACCCTGCCCGTTTTTTAGCAGGCAAAACCCGCCCTGCCCCTTTTGCTGCGCCCTGCTAGAACAGCCGCCCGCTTCCTGCCCTCCCGGCGTGTATAGATGCCGTGCGCATGCGCGCGGCATCCATTCACGCATTGGGAGGGCTGGGGGAAGCCCAGCACCGACGGAGGTGCTGGGCACGCCCCCAACAGTGACGTCGCCGGCCACAGACGCTCTCTATAGTAGCGTCTGTGGGCCGCCCCGCCCCTAAAATGACGTAGGCGTGGCCACGCCCCCTAATTTGCTTGGCCGCGACCCGTTTCGGTCACGCGCGCGGCCCTGGAGTCCGGCGCCCTGCCCCTTTTCACTCCTAGAGTGAACACTATAATATTCATCATTTTCTGGTGGGAGGGCAGCTTGCTTGACCCCAGCTATCTCCAGTTCCTGGAAAAAGATTTATTAGCTTAAAATGTGATGAAAAAAAATCTAGAGTCCCACCTTTCAGGAGGTACTGGGGACTTGGGGATCAGAGTTCAGGAGCCAGAGCAATCCACCGGTGAAAGTATAAAACTGCAAACCAGATGTGTGGAGCTGGACCAGGACCAGCTGCTTGAAGGCTTATATCTCCAGTTCTGGGCATAGTAGAGTCAAGCTGCCAGTGTCCACTGAAAGGGAAGGTGTCCCATATTTTGGAGAGTCCCCTCAGAAAAGCTCTAAGTCAGAAAGAACCCAAGATATCAGGCTGGAAAGAGCAATTAACAGGCTTGGATGGGGACCTCTGCTTCCAAGTCAGATATCTCTGGTACCCCAGGGCCGATTTTCAAAAATCTGGTACCCCTGTAAAGAGAGGACCCTCAGCTACCAGCCTAGCATAGACTCCTGGGGCCCTCGGGAAAGAGCCCATACGAAAAGACGGCCCTGTACAGAGCTGGTCAAAGGCCAGCTGCATAGAAAATACAACAGTACAGAAAATTGGGTGCCTGCAGTCACATGTTCAGAGTCTGACTTCATGATTACTCTCCACTATGCCATCTACTATGGCATACTCTGCATATTTTTTTGCTGGTATGCAGACAGCAGAACTTTCAGTTCTTTTAGAGGCCATCTAAAATGACATAGCCTCTGCTATATGACATTACTTTGACACAAGGACTAGTTTAAGAAAAAAAAAAAACGGATCACATGACTCCCTGATGAAACTAGCTGAATAGTGATTTGTGGGTCAGGACCAATGATTTTATTACGTTTTAACTGCAAAATATTTGTAGCATGTACTGATTATTTTACTATTTGGAGTCTTCACCACAACTACTGAGAAATTATGCCTTGATCTAACTGCCTTTCCTTAAAAAATAAAAATAAATATACAGGTCGAGTATCCCTTATCCAAAACGCTTGGGACCAGAAGTATTTTGGATATCGTATTTTTCTGTATTTTGGAATAACTGCATACCATAATGAGATATCATGGCGATGGGACCTAAGTATAAGCACAGAATGCATTTATGTTTCATATACACCTTATACACACAGCCTGGAGGTAATTTTAGCCAATATTTTTAATAACTTTGTGCATTAAACAAAGTGTGTCTACATTCACACAATTCAGTTATGTTTCATATACACCTAATACACACAGCCTGAAGGTCATTTAATACAATATTTTTAATAACTTTGTGTATTAAACAAAGTTTGTGTACATTGAGCCATCAGAAAATAAAGGTTTCACTATCTCACTCAAAAAATTCTGTATTTCGGAATATTCCTTATTTGGGAATATTTGGATATGGGATACTCAACCTGTATATATTATATTATATTATATATATATATATATATATATATATTTCCTTCATTATATTACTTTCAGCCCATTTCCCTCAAATTTCAAAGTGTGTCCCATTGGTCTAGGAATCGTCTTAGTTTTACAAATGCCGTTTTCTGAAGCTGTATAAACTAGAGATGTGCACTTGAAATTTTTCGGGTTTTGTGTTTTGGTTT
The DNA here is from genome assembly GCF_028390025.1 of Pseudophryne corroboree. NCBI lineage: Eukaryota > Metazoa > Chordata > Amphibia > Anura > Myobatrachidae > Pseudophryne > Pseudophryne corroboree. The sequence continues at coordinate 226,774,438 of NC_086453.1, read as the reverse complement.
TGGGTTCGGTTCCGCGGCCGTGTTTTGGGTTCGACCGCGTTTTGGCAAAACCTCACCGAATTTTTTTTGTCGGATTCGGGTGTGTTTTGGATTCGGGTGTTTTTTTCAAAAAACACTAAAAAACAGCTTAAATCATAGAATTTGGGGGTCATTTTGATCCCAAAGTATTATTAACCTCAAAAACCATAATTTCCACTCATTTTCAGTCTATTCTGAACACCTCACACCTCACAATATTATTTTTAGTCCTAAAATTTGCACCGAGGTCGCTGGATGACTAAGCTAAGCGACCCTAGTGGCCGACACAAACACCTGGCCCATCTAGGAGTGGCACTGCAGTGTCACGCAGGATGGCCCTTCCAAAAAACACTCCCCAAACAGCACATGACGCAAAGAAAAAAAGAGGCGCAATGAGGTAGCTGTGTGAGTAAGCTAAGCGACCCTAGTGGCCGACACAAACACCTGGCCCATCTAGGAGTGGCACTGCAGTGTCACGCAGGATGGCCCTTCCAAAAAACACTCCCCAAACAGCACATGACGCAAAGAAAAAAAGAGGCGCAATGAGGTAGCTGTGTGAGTAAGATAAGCGACCCTAGTGGCCGACACAAACACCAGGCCCATCTAGGAGTGGCACTGCAGTGTCACGCAGGATGGCCCTTCCAAAAAACACTCCCCAAACAGCACATGACGCAAAGAAAAAAAGAGGCGCAATGAGGTAGCTGTGTGAGTAAGATAAGCGACCCTAGTGGCCGACACAAACACCGGGCCCATCTAGGAGTGGCACTGCAGTGTCACGCAGGATGGCCCTTCCAAAAAACACTCCCCAAACAGCACATGACGCAAAGAAAAAAAAAGAGGCGCAATGAGGTAGCTGTGTGAGTAAGATAAGCGACCCTAGTGGCCGACACAAACACCTGGCCCATCTAGGAGTGGCACTGCAGTGTCACGCAGGATGGCCCTTCCAAAAAACACTCCCCAAACAGCACATGACGCAAAGAAAAAAAGAGGCGCAATGAGGTAGCTGTGTGAGTAAGATAAGCGACCCTAGTGGCCGACACAAACACCTGGCCCATCTAGGAGTGGCACTGCAGTGTCACGCAGGATGGCCCTTCAAAAAAATACTCCCCAAACAGCACATGACGCAAAGAAAAATGAAAGAAAAAAGAGGTGCAAGATGGAATTGTCCTTGGGCCCTCCCACCCACCCTTATGTTGTATAAACAGGACATGCACACTTTAACCAACCCATCATTTCAGTGACAGGGTCTGCCACACGACTGTGACTGAAATGACGGGTTGGTTTGGACCCCCACCAAAAAAGAAGCAATTAATCTCTCCTTGCACAAACTGGCTCTACAGAGGCAAGATGTCCACCTCATCATCATCCTCCGATATATCACCGTGTACATCCCCCTCCTCACAGATTATCAATTCGTCCCCACTGGAATCCACCATCTCAGCTCCCTGTGTACTTTGTGGAGGAGATTGCTGCTGGTCAATGTCTCCACGGAGGAATTGATTATAATTCATTTTAATGAACATCATCTTCTCCACATTTTCTGGAAGTAACCTCGTACGCCGATTGCTGACAAGGTGAGCGGCGGCACTAAACACTCTTTCGGAGTACACACTTGTGGGAGGGCAACTTAGGTAGAATAAAGCCAGTTTGTGCAAGGGCCTCCAAATTGCCTCTTTTTCCTGCCAGTATAAGTACGGACTGTCTGACGTGCCTACTTGGATGCGGTCACTCATATAATCCTCCACCATTCTTTCAATGGGGAGAGAATCATATGCAGTGACAGTAGACGACATGTCCGTAATCGTTGTCAGGTCCTTCAGTCCGGACCAGATGTCAGCATCAGCAGTCGCTCCAGACTGCCCTGCATCACCGCCAGCGGGTGGGCTCGGAATTCTGAGCCTTTTCCTCGCACCCCCAGTTGCGGGAGAATGTGAAGGAGGAGATGTTGACAGGTCGCGTTCCGCTTGACTTGACAATTTTCTCACCAGCAGGTCTTTGAACCCCAGCAGACTTGTGTCTGCCGGAAAGAGAGATCCAAGGTAGGTTTTAAATCTAGGATCGAGCACGGTGGCCAAAATGTAGTGCTCTGATTTCAACAGATTGACCACCCGTGAATCCTTGTTAAGCGAATTAAGGGCTCCATCCACAAGTCCCACATGCCTAGCGGAATCGCTCTGTGTTAGCTCCTCCTTCAATGTCTCCAGCTTCTTCTGCAAAAGCCTGATGAGGGGAATGACCTGACTCAGGCTGGCAGTGTCTGAACTGACTTCACGTGTGGCAAGTTCAAAAGGTTGCAGAACCTTGCACAACGTTGAAATCATTCTCCACTGCGCTTGAGACAGGTGCATTCCACCTCCTATATCGTGCTCAATTGTATAGGCTTGAATGGCCTTTTGCTGCTCCTCCAACCTCTGAAGCATATATAGGGTTGAATTCCACCTCGTTACCACTTCTTGCTTCAGATGATGGCAGGGCAGGTTCAGGCGTTTTTGGTGGTGCTCCAGTCTTCTGTACGTGGTGCCTGTACGCCGAAAGTGTCCCGCAATTCTTTTGGCCACCGACAGCATCTCTTGCACGCCCCTCTCGTTTTTTAAATAATTCTGCACCACCAAATTCAAGGTATGTGCAAAACATGGGACGTGCTGGAATTTGCCCATATTTAATGCACACACAATATTGCTGGCGTTGTCCGATGCCACAAATCCACAGGAGAGTCCAATTGGGGTAAGCCATTCCGCGATGATCTTCCTCAGTTGCCGTAAGAGGTTTTCAGCTGTGTACGTATTCTGGAAACCGGTGATACAAAGCGTAGCCTGCCTAGGAAAGAGTTGGCGTTTGCGAGATGCTGCTACTGGTGCCGCCGCTGCTGTTCTTGCGGCGGGAGTCCATACATCTACCCAGTGGGCTGTCACAGTCATATAGTCCTGACCCTGCCCTGCTCCACTTGTCCACATGTCCGTGGTTAAGTGGACATTGGGTACAACTGCATTTTTTAGGACACTGGTGAGTCTTTTTCTGACGTCCGTGTACATTCTCGGTATCGCCTGCCTAGAGAAGTGGAACCTAGATGGTATTTGGTAACGGGGGCACACTACCTCAAGAAATTGTCTAGTTCCCTGTGAACTAACGGCGGATACCGGACGCACGTCTAACACCAACATAGTTGTCAAGGCCTCAGTTATCCGCTTTGCAACAGGATGACTGCTGTGATATTTCATCTTCCTCGCAAAGGACTGTTGGACAGTCAATTGCTTGGTGGAAGTAGTAAAAGTGGGCTTACGACTTCCCCTCTGGGATGACCATCGACTCCCAGCAGCAACAACAGCAGCGCCAGCAGCAGTAGGCGTTACACGCAAGGATGCATCGGAGGAATCCCAGGCAGGAGAGGACTCGTCAGAATTGCCAGTGACATGGCCTGCAGGACTATTGGCATTCCTGGGGAAGGAGGAAATTGACACTGAGGGAGTTGGTGGGGTGGTTTGCGTGAGCTTGGTTACAAGAGGAAGGGATTTACTGGTCAGTGGACTGCTTCCGCTGTCGCCCAAAGTTTTTGAACTTGTCACTGACTTATTATGAATGCGCTGCAGGTGACGTATAAGGGAGGATGTTCCAAGGTGGTTAACGTCCTTACCCCTATTTATTACAGCTTGACAAAGGCAACACACGGCTTGACAAATGTTGTCCGCATTTCTGTTGAAATACTTCCACACCGAAGAGCTGATTTTTTTGGTATTTTCACCAGGCATGTCAATGGCCATATTCCTCCCACGGACAACAGGTGTCTCCCCGGGTGCCTGACTTAAACAAACCACCTCACCATCAGAATCCTCCTTGTCAATTTCCTCCCCAGCGCCAGCAACACCCATATCCTCCTCATCCTGGTGTACTTCAACACTGACATCTTCAATCTGACTATCAGGAACTGGACTGCGGGTGCTCCTTCCAGCACTTGCAGGGGGCGTGCAAATGGTGGAAGGCGCATGCTCTTCACGTCCAGTGTTGGGAAGGTCAGGCATCGCAACCGACACAATTGGACTCTCCTTGTGGATTTGGGATTTCGAAGAACGCACAGTTCTTTGCTGTGCTTTTGCCAGCTTGAGTCTTTTCATTTTTCTAGCGAGAGGCTGAGTGCTTCCATCCTCATGTGAAGCTGAACCACTAGCCATGAACATAGGCCAGGGCCTCAGCCGTTCCTTGCCACTCCGTGTGGTAAATGGCATATTGGCAAGTTTACGCTTCTCCTCCGACAATTTTATTTTAGATTTTTGAGTCCTTTTTTTACTGATATTTGGTGTTTTGGATTTTACATGCTCTGTACTATGACATTGGGCATCGGCCTTGGCAGACGACATTGCTGGCATTTCATCGTCTCGGCCATGACTAGTGGCAGCAGCTTCAGCACGAGGTGGAAGTCGATCTTGATCTTTCCCTATTTTTGGAACCTCAACATTTTTGTTCTCCATATTTTAATAGGCACAACTAAAAGGCACCTCAGGTAAACAATGGAGATGGATGGATACTAGTATACTTATGGATGACGAGCGACTGCCGACACAGAGGTAGCTACAGCCGTGGACTACCGTACTGTGTCTGCTGCTAATATAGACTGGATGATAATGAGATAAAATTAAAATATATATATATATCACACTAGTACTGCAGCCGGACAGGTATATATTATGTAATGACGGACCTGCTGGACACTGTCTGTCAGACTCAGCACTGCAGACTCCTAAAGTAAGCTACTAGTATCAAGAAGATAGAAAAAAAAAAAAAAAAACACGGGTAGGTGGTATACAATTATGGATGGACGAGCGACTGCCGACACAGAGGTAGCTACAGCCGTGGACTACCGTACTGTGTCTGCTGCTAATATAGACTGGATGATAATGAGATAAAATTAAAAAAAAAATATATATATATATATATATATCACACTAGTACTGCAGCCGGACAGGTATATATTATGTAATGACGGACCTGCTGGACACTGTCTGTCAGACTCAGCACTGCAGACTCCTAAAGTAAGCTACTAGTATCAAGAAGATAGAAAAAAAAAAAACCACGGGTAGGTGGTATACAATTATGGATGGACGAGCGACTGCCGACACAGAGGTAGCTACAGCCGTGGACTACCGCACTGTGTCTGCTGCTAATATAGACTGGATGATAATGAGATAAAATTAAAATATATATATATATATATCACACTAGTACTGCAGCCGGACAGGTATATATTATGTAATGAGTCTAATGACGGACCTGCTGGACACTGTCTGCAGAATGCGTTTATAAAAACACCACACGACGAGTGTTTAACTTTTTCAGGCAGACAATCACAATATACTGGTGGTCAGCAGACAATCACAATACTGGTGGTCAGTGGTCACTGGTCAGTCACACTGGCAGTGGCACTCTGGCAGCAAAAGTGTGCACTGTACTTAAAATATGTACTCCTGCTATAACTGCTCCCCAGTCTCCCCCACAATTAAGCTGTGTGAGCAGTGAGCACTCAGCACAGTCAGATAATGATATACAGTATTACATATGATGCAGCACACTGGGCTGAGCACAGATATGGTATGTGACTGTGTCACACTGTGTATCGTTTTTTTTCAGGCAGAGAACGGATTAATTAAACTGGTGGTCACTGGTCACACTATCAGCAGCAAGTAGTACTCCTCCTAATAATATGCTCCCCAAAATTTGGGTCTCTCTCTAGTACTCTAGTCTAAACGGAGAGGACGCCAGCCACGTCCTCTCCCTATCAATCTCAATGCACGTGTGAAAATGGCGGCGACGCGCGGCTCCTTATATAGAATCCGAGTCTCGCGATAGAATACGAGCCTCGCGAGAATCCGACAGCGGGATGATAACGTTCGGGCGCGCTCGGGTTAACCGAGCAAGGCGGGAAGATCCGAGTCGCTCGGCCCCGTGTAAAAAAACCTGAAGTTCGGGCGGGTTCGGATTCCGAGGAACCGAACCCGCTCATCTCTAGTATAAACACTTTAGTTATATAAGTGAAAGTTGCTATCGCAACATACTTGCCTCTTCTATCCTAGCATGCATGTTCCATTCTCAGAGTCCTTTCTTACAGAGCCCAAGCACCATTTTAGTAGCTATTCTACGGCTTTTTCTGTTTAATGAATGTATTTTTGAAGACAGCTTACTCTCTCACTCTCTGCTCTGGTGCTTCTCATAACATTGTGGTCTGTTTTCAGCACTGAAAAACAGACCAGAGTGTGATAGAAGCACCAGAGCAGAGAGCGACACCCCAGGCAAGGAAGAGGAACTGCACATGTTTTGAAAGGTGCAGGGTGCTAGAATGAACACTACATCAAACTAACCAGACATAGCTGCAATACCGCAAGCCTCCAATGGGTGGCCTCTCAACTTATTTTCTCAGAAATTGTATATATTTGTTTCACTTTACGGATATCAACTCTGTTCCAAATTTCAGCATTGTGTGCAAAAGTCATAATATCACTAATGTATATATTAAACAAAACTGGACCCATTTATGATCTGCATGGGCAAATTGCCCTAACAACAGCAGAGAAGTGAGAGGTGTCCAAAGTCAATACCAACAACGTACTCAAAGCCAACCCAGTCAGGTGGGACTTCTGACCCCAGTAGGCTGAAATCAGTTTACCCAGTGTATTTAAAGGTGAGCGCACATCACCAGTGCAGAAAGATGGCTACTGGACTGCCGTTCTTTCACGCCAGCAAGTCGCCAAGCCGATAAACTACTTACATTCCAGGAAATTTAAAAAAAAGTGGGGAGGGAGGGAAACTAAGGAACCAAAGAAGGAGCTCATGAGCCAACCACCCACTTCAAACATGAAGGCACACCAATCTCCGCCTCCACACAGCTATAGGCTGAACAATCTGACCCCACACCACAATGGGAACCAGAGTGATGACATTTTACAAACCATATGTGCCAGCCTTGAGGTTTATAGACCGCCACGCCTACTTCAGATAATTATTTATGTGCATTTTTAGCACTTTATAACATCTGCCTAAAAGAACCATATTGGCCCTCTCTTTCTTTGCTTTTACATATTTGGCATAAAGTTCTGTTGGATTTAATAATTTAGTTTATTTCACTTTCTGCACACACCAATCAATTCCAACCATGGGGTAAATGTATTGAGCTGTGGGTTTTCAAAATCGACAATTTCCTGCGATTTTTTCATGCCAGTTTTAAAATGTCAATGTTATTAAAGGCAAAACCCAACATATTGTGACTTCTATAAAGCACTGCCAAAAATCTATTCTAAAAATGTTTTGACTAAAGTCAGCCAGTTTAACATCTACAATCTTTGTATTGCAAGCTCTCTATCCTATTGAATAAAATACAATGGGGCTTGTTTTTCCCTCATAAAGAATACAGAAGATTTCCAACAAAGCTGGAGGAGGAGGAGGAGGGGGGGGGGGGGGGGGGGGGAATCTTTAAAGAAATTACTCCCAGGAAGCAACATTTTGCCTGTAGTTACTACATGGGGGAGTGTATTGGGGTAGTAATTCGTTCACTGGGAGTTACAATCCATCATGACTGTGAGAGGTGAATAGAACAGACTATCGAACACAGATAACTGTGGTGGGGTCATAGAGCCGAATTCAGACCTGATCGTAGCAGCAACTTTGGGGCCGATTCAGATCTGACAGCTGCTGTGCGTTTTCGCACAGCGGGCGATCAGGTCTGAACGGCGCATGTGTATGCACAGCAATGTGCAGGCGCGACGGTCCGCAGCGACGGTTCTCTCCAACACTCCAACACATCCGAATGCACACATACACAGCGATTTCCACCTCCCCCTGTTGGCGGCGACTACCTGATCGCAGGGACAAAAAAAACGCACCCTAGCGATCGGGTCTGAATTACCCCCTTTGTTACCAGATGGGCAAAGCCATGTGCACTGTAGGGGGGCAGATCAACATGTGCAGGGAGAGTTATAGGCCCTACACACTGGCCGATATTCCTCAAAGATATGAACGATCTCGTTCATTATTGAACGAGATAACGTTCATATCTGAGTGTGGAGTCACCAGCAATGAACGATGCGCGGTCCCGTGCTCCTTCATCGCTGGTGCCTCGTCGGCTGTACATACAGGCGAATATGGACGATCTCGTCCATATTTGCCTGCACTTCAATGGAGCCGGGTGACGGGGGGGAGTGAAGAAACTTCACTCTCCCCGTCACTGACCCCCCTACCGCCAGGTTGCCCGTTGGCCGTATCCGACGTCGGGCAGCTCGGCGGCGGATCTTTATATGTGTAGGGCCCATTAGATTTGGGTGTGGTGTGTTCAAACTGAAATCTAAATTGCAGTGTAAAAATAAAGCAGCCAGTATTTACCCTGCACAGAAACAATATAACCCACCCAAATCTTACTCTCTCTGCACACGTTATATCTGCCCCCCTGCAGTGCACATGGTTTTGCCCATTTGTTAACAAATTTGCTGCTACGATCAGGTTTGAATTAGGCCCATTAAGAGGATCTCCTCAATGTCCTGGGGATTAAAACGAGCTGTGCTGAAATACTATCCATCACAGCTGTAAAATGCACTAATAAAATCAGGGATGGCAAGTGTATACCATCACCAAATTTTGCATAAATGTGAACATGTCAAAGCAATGTAACAAGTTTATAGGTGTCTATGCACTAAGCGAGCGAGAGAGAGAGAGAGCGCGCACCAATTAATTCCTAATTGTCATGTTACATGCTGTGTTTGAAAAGGACAGTTAGGAGGTGGTTTGCACTTTCTCTCTCTCCAAGCTTTGATAAATCTGCCCCATAGACCCAACAGTCACCAAGTACACCCAGCGGAGACAGTCTTTTTCAGTCTGAACCAATATTTAACCACTTTGTACACTGAGAACTAGTGACATCAGAGGTAAAATGTGCCCGAAGCCTCAGTCAGCTCACAGTTCCTCAGCCCACAAAGCAGTGAGTAGGTGACAAGTACACTGTGAGAGGCTGATGAAGAGCTGCATGCAAGATGGCTGTAATTAGTCCCACGCTGCAAGCACAGAATATTTGCCGATAAGTGGAGTTACGCACATCACTGTGGTGTACATCTCCATTATCCTCAGTGTGCTCTTACACCAGCCTATGTAACAGACCCATCTGAAAACAGGCCTATGGGCCTAATTCAGATCTGATCGCTGGGCTGCGGTTTTTGCTGTCCTGCGATCAGATAGTCGCTGCCTCCAGGGGGAGTGTATTTTCGCTGTGCAAGTGTGCGTTACTATGTGTAGCAGAGCTGCTAAAAATCAGTTTGTGCCGTCTCTGTGCAGCCCAGGACTTACTCTTCCAGTGTGATTGAATCCTGCTGATCGGGGACAGAGCTGACGTCAGACACCCTCCCTGAAAACGCTCGAGTCCGCCTGCGTTTTTCCGTATACTCCCTGAAAAGGTGAGTTGCCACCCACAATTGGCATCTTCCTGTCAATCACCTTGCGAACACCCATGCGAATGGATCCTTCGCACCATCCCGTCGCTGACCGCCAATGCCCGTTGTAGCCGTCCGAATGTGCAGTTCGGATCTGATCACCCGCTGTGGGAAAACGCACGGCAGCGTTCAGATCTAAATTAGGCCCTATGTACGCTTCTGTACAATTACGTCTACATATCCTCACTGAAATTTGCCTACCTAAGAGCGTCCTGTTACAGCACAGTTACTCGCCCCTTCAGTCACAAGCGGAGATGCGACCGAAGTGTACAACATTGTAAGGGTTGTACTTGCTTAGTTCCGAAGTGTACAAAGTACTAAAACACGCGGAATACACCCCACAAGCAAGCATATGCACCACTCTGCATAGTCCCCTAACACTGCACAAAATTTAATTTACGCTTACTACAAAAAGATCATAGCAGTGTGTGAATGTCCTCTATAAAAACATACAGAAAATACACTCGGTTTTGTGCTTGCAGAAACTGCAAGATGTTTACAACTTCAATGATAAATGGCAGTATTAGCTCTGCCAATAGGTAAAGCATGCCATTGACTCCCAGGGTTCATGCAATCTGTCAGAATCCAAAATCAACACCTAAATGCTGAAAAGGCTTCTCTAAAGATTATACGAAAGACAGAGTTTGGATGCCAGCATGTCTCCACCATAAGAGATTGCAAAGCAGAACATGCCAGTAGACTGGACTCTTGTAGATCACGAATATCCTATTGTATTGTTTGTAGATCACGGATATCGCAAAAAAAGTGAAACTCCATGGGAAAAAGTGAGAGGAAATATCGGTATACCTTTTCTTATAGTTCTAGATCTACAAAAGTGTAAAGAAAAGCATCAAAATGTAAATAGGAGAACAGACCGTTATACGGCTGTTATCAAGATAGGTTATAGATAGAGGGTACTGGAGGCATTAAAAAAACATATTTCACAATGGCTTGAAAAAAAGTGACATCATATGACCATACAAAGCAAACCTAAAGCAAAGAAAACAATTTGGAAAAAAACTAATAGTCAAACTCCCCATGGTTGATGACACCCTCCAACAACCCCCCACCAGCAAGTTACACATCACAATAATACCAACTTCAGACAGAAATTGGTTAAAGTCCCGGCTTTTAGCAGGCATTTGCAGCACAGGTTTGTTTTCGCTCCCAGCCTATACCCGCTTTTGCACAGAAAATCAAATTGCCAGGTCAAGCATTTGGACCCGGTAATTTGAGGATCAAACTGGGTTCTTCTTCGGTGTGAAAGCGTCAACATGGGTCACAATTCCCAGGACTTTCGACCCTGGTAAAAACAAGAAATAAATGAGACCAGACAAGTATTAGTGGGGCAAAGAGATTATATTTTATTTAAATACAATTAAATTAGGATACTCAATTAAAAATATATGATGGCGAAGGAGTAATAGCCAATTACTACACTAAAAACTCCTGAGGTTGTAAGGTGCCTTCAAAGCCTATGCTGTGCCCAGAGGGTTTAATTGATCTTCAGGCATATGCCTTCTGACACGTTGGGTATGGTAGGATTACATTTTGTACTACCTCTGCAGGGGACAATCCTACTATGTTCAGTTCTTAATGCTAGGGTAAATCCAAATGGAACCTATTACCCCACATGTAACAACATTTTGTAGGATGCTGTCTACTACATTATCTTGTGTTGAATATCCTCCATTGACACCGCCCACATTGCCACTGCACCTAAAAGTAATACTGCCACTGGCACGTTCCTAACACTAGTGGGAAACCAGCCTTACATAAGGATGACCTCACCATAGTCTGTAATCCTATGTATACACAGTACATATGGAAACAGGTAATGTGCCCAGAGGATGGTCTCCCAGAATGACTCAGAAGTACTTACGTCAACAATGTCCGTTTCTCACATTCTATGAAAGATCATTGTATCATTTGTATTCAATTTACAGGACTACTAAACCTAAAAGGTATAAAGAGCTTAGCAGATCAAAAAAGGTATTTGAGATAAGTTTGTGATCCTGGGGGGGAAATATTTCCCAATACACAGCAGACTTCCTGCCAGTAAATCCATTGAAGAACACAGCAGTCAGCCGCTTTATGCAGAAAACAGCGGCTAATAGGGCAATAGCTTGCACTCAGCCAAACAACACATTGGAGGTTATTTATTATGCACAAAAGTGCTGCGGTGCAGTGTAAGCAGGCATTATGCTCACCATGCAGCTCCGTTACTGCTAGTGACAGTGTGGCCAATGGCAGCATTTGCTTAGGAGCACCGAAGGAAGAATGTGGGAGGACTAAGAGCCCGATTCAGACCTGATCGCTGCTGTGCGGTTTCACACATCGTGCGATTATTGATAGCCTGCGCATGTGTATGCACCGCAGTGTGCACGCGCGTCACTGAACAACAAGCTGGTGCGGAATTTTCGATCGCACAGCCATTCGCCAGCTGATTGACAGGAAGAAGGCTTTGTGGGTGGTAACTGACAGTTTTCTGGGAGTGTCAGGGAAAACGCAGGCGTTCCCGAGCGTTTTCAGGGAGCGTGTGTGACATCAGCTCCAGACACGATCAGCCTGTTCTCAGCGCACTGTAGGAGTAGATCCTGGGCTGCGCACAGACAGCACACAGTGGTAAAATCATTTGATGTGCAGTGAAGTGCGAAAAGATTTGCAGCTGTCCGCTGACTGAGGGACATTTTCGCACGGCACACACCTGCGATCGCACACTTGTACAGGCAAATTTACACTCCCCTTGGGTGGCGACTATCTGAACGCAGGACAGCAAAATTAGCAGCACAGCGATCAGGTCTGAATCATTCCTTGTAAAGAATGTGGTTCCAGTGTCTTAGCAGGGCACTGCAGCGCCCCTTATGCACAGTACACCTTATGGAATGGATTACTTATCTGTACAGTGCACACCTAGCTTGACTTCTAGGTGGTGGAGGTCTCTCTCAGAATATGTTATGAATAGTATTAGTGATTCTATATACAATGCATTTTTTATTTTTGGTGTTGCTCTCTTTAAAATATTGTGCAATGGAAAGCTGTAACCCATAACAGCCTATGATTGATTAATAGAGTCTGATAGTTCAAGTAATTGCTGTGGGTTACAACACAAGCAATCTACATGCAGTTTTACTAAATAAGCCCCGCGACTCTTCTACAGACACACAGGCCTTCCTGTACAATATACACTAATTACCTAGAGCTACAGAGCCAATGTCATCTTGTCATAGCTTCTAGAGTCTGATAGATGTTCCCAATATATTCCTAGTTTATGATTTTAACAATAACAAAAATATGATGCTGAGTTTAGGTTGAGATTATGTATAGAGATGTTATCACTAATCTATAAAGATCAAATAGTGTAGTTTCACTGTATGACACAAGATGGGTCAATAGCATAGAGACACTGGTTGGCAATAGCTGTAGTCGTTTTCTCATGTCAGTCAGGTTCGGCCCAGCACTGGTCTTCCACCAAGATTGGTGAACGGGTAGGTGCTATCAAGCAATCAGACTGCAGAGTCATCTACCACATATGTTGGCTACCCAATACAGCAGAGTATCCTCATCCGTGGAGTGCCGCCTGGTCTCTGGAGGGTGATTGAGTGTACATAGCTACACCCAGGGGACTGCATTGACGTTATTTCCTTCATTGGAAGGCACCCCGGTGGCTGAATATACTGTGAGTGCCTGCTATTTCACTTCTTGTTATATATATACAGGTTGAGTATCCCTTATCCAAAATGCTTGGGACCAGAGGTATTTTGGATATCGGATTTTTCCGTATTTTGGAATAAATAGATACCATAAAGAGATATCATGGTGATGGGACCTAAGTCTAAGCACAGAATGCATTTATGTTTCATATACACCTTATACACACAGCCTGAAGGTCATTTTAGCCAATATTTTTTATAACTTTGTGCATTAAACAAAGTGTGTCTACATTCACACAATTCATTTATGTTTCATATACACCTTATACACACAGCCTGAAGGTCATTTAATACAATATTATTAATAACTTTGTGTATTAAACAAAGTTTGTGTACATTGAGCCATCAAAAAACAAAGGTTTTACTATCTCACTCTCACTCGAAAAAGTCTGTATTTCGGAATATTCCGTATTTCGGAATATTTGGATATGGGATACTCAACCTGTATATATATATATATATATATATATATATATATATATATATATATATATATATATATATATATATATATATATATATATATATGGACTAGGGAGATGTTTCTAAAAAAAAATAACATATTTATTCAGCATATATTTCAACGATTGCAATGATAGGTAATATATAGTATAAGGGAACAGGACGTTATGTCACTATACATAGGCAGTTTTCACTTATAAAAAAGAAATGGAAAATTGCTTAAAAATTTTATTACATAAAAAATTATTATTACATAAAAAATAGTAAAGTGCATGCACATGGTATGATAAAAGGTATTGAAAAGAAGTATAACACATAAATGATATATGTGTGATATGATATCCAAAAAAATATATAAAAAAACTTTAAAAGTAGAGGCTTATCTTATTGTGGAGGATCAAGGCAAAGCTAACGCGTTTCGTCAATCTGACTATATATTCTACACACACACAGCCTTTTCGCCATTTCACCTTTTCATAATATAACACCACCTCGAGATACCATAGTGGGCACGTGTATTAAGCCTGGAAAAGTGAAAAAGTGGAAGGTGATAACGCACCAGACAATTGGCTCCTAACTATCAAGTTACGGGCTGGGTTTGAAAAATAACAGGAGCTGAATGGATGACGTATTATCACCTCCACTTTATCACTTATCCAGGCTTAATATCTGCCCCTATGGCCCAGATTTATCAAGCCTTGGAGAGTGATAAATTGCACATTGAAAGAACCAACCAATCAGCTCCTGTCATTTTTCAAACACAGCCTTTAACGTGGCAGTTAGGAGCTGGTTGGTTGGTACTTTACCACTGTACAATTTATCATTCTCCAAGGTTTGATAAATCTGGGCCTGTGTGTCTTACCAACAGGAATGAAAAAAATCAGAGAAGAGGCGTTCTCTTCCTGTTTTCTTCCGCTGCCCAGGCCAGGTCAGTCTTCTCCGTTCCCCCGCCACCTCCCGGCACCCCCAGCCGGTTCACACTTCTCCCCTCCCCTCCCCCTACCAGCTTCCTGAACTGAATCAGTCTGACGTCACCGACGCTGAATGGCACGTGAGTGAAACATGCAAACATCAACTGCAGATGCAAATCTGTTTGAAACCTCACCTCTGTTTGAAAAACACCCACTTACAAAATCTAAATAAGGTTAAAATTACAAACCAAAAAGCAGCATTTTGTGCCACTTTCCACTTTGTATTTTAAATGGACCCCTAAATAAATCCACAAATATTTGTTAGGTCTACACAGTAAAACCACCAAGAATAAGGGGAGGGAGTGTTTCACTGTAAAGCCAGCAGAGAGGGGCCTACACATCACTTGCTTGCAGTGTTACTAGGATGCTCTCCGTACCATCAGTCCCAATAGTGCGCTCTGTTGAATAATAGTCACTAGATAGATCTGAATGGGATGCAGCTACGATCCCTGCGGGCGGGATCCCAGCGGTCAGCATGCTGACCGCCATAATGTCAGCAGGGGGCCCAGGGCTATTCCCACTCATGGGTGTCCACGACACCCATAGAGTGGAAATAGAACCAAGGGGCTCCGTTGCGCTCCCCCCCGCCGGTATGCTGACCGTCGAGATCCTGACCGCGGGTGAAGCATACCCAATGCGATCTGACTATAGAGACGGCATTGAATATTAGTCTTATTGCCTACCTGTAGTATAACTGGGAGTCTGAGACATTAGCTTCCATGTATTTCAGTGGCTGCGTAAAACCACACTCACATTACAGAAAATCGAGTCCACAGGATATAGCTACAGACATTTTTCATTGTGGAACGCTGCCACAAGGCTCTGGCCCACTGGCTCTTGGATGCAGCAGAGATGTTAACCTATGCTAATGCAGCAGGAGGCGCCTGGTATAAGCCGCCACTTGCGTGCATGTGTGATCTGCTGCTGCGTCTGTGGAGCAGCATCGGATCAAACTGTGGGACCTTCGGCCAGCTGAGAAACCTTCAGGATGCAGACTGACAACCGTAGCTCCGTAATTGAGACCAGGAAACCTGCATCGTTAGACGCAGACCCCGGCCTCACACTCCCCAAAAACGGGATCAACATGCCCCGTTTTGTAAAACGCTGGCTGACATCCCCCCCATCCCACCTCCAGCCTGTCAATCGGGTTTACTCATAACTGCACATTTTAAAATCTCCCCCGTCAATGCCACAAGGTTTTCCCAAGGTGAAAAGCTTCTTCCGCTCCCAACTGAATGAGCCCACAAGTGCCATTGGAAATTGTCTCATTCCCGAACTATGGTCCCCCTTTACTCACCGTCCAGAGCCTCTGCTCTTAAGCTTCTCCTTCACATCCATTGCACGTATCCTGGATGAACTAGATTTACAGAGCTATAACTGGAGAGGCATGACCTACATTATAACACTGCTGGTGAAATACAAGCAACGCTGCTAGTCGGGAATCCGGCGGGCATGGCATCATCGTGTTTCTGAGCTTGGAGGTGGGAAGGAGCAGAAGGTAAACACAAGCGCCCGTGTTCATAGAATAGAGGGAAATGTAACAAGACAGAAGGAAATGACATGTGATGCCGCTAAGTCATGTCCATCTGGGGAGTTGCTACGGTCTCCCGACACTCACAGGGCTGATCACAAAGCTCATGCAATCACAGTAGATTATAAAAAGGACAAAAAAAAAAAAAAACTCTGTACAAAACAGCTGTACCCTCAAAGGAAAGGCTACCGTTACACTTAAATTGGTCTGCATGATATAATTTTTTCCTCTCTTTGGTATTCACACAACGGATGTGTCCGTATGGGCACGTTTATACCACAGTTTCAGTCTTGGTTAAAGCAAAATTCCACATAAGTGATGTCTTTCTTCTTTCTGGTTCATTCAGGGCCACACTCAATGTAACTGTGACGGATCATATAACAATTATCACAACTTTGTTGTAATAACAATGTTTTCTGCACTCTGATGGACAAATTAGGTGAATATTTTGCTGTCACACCAATGTTTCTTAAGTACTGTTGTACAATTGATTTACAATGTCTCAATAAGCGTGGCTCACATGTTTGTTGTGGACTCCAGGCGCTTTCAGCTACACTTTGGTGGAGTAATTCCTGTGCTGGAGCTGGGCATCCGGAGCTTGGAACCTGCCTACGCTGTTACATCTGGGACTCCAGGGACTCCCCTAGGCTGATGCTGATGCGGTATATGCCACAGTGGAGTTACAATGAAAGCTGAATAACAACGTGGAAAGTCAGTGCAATATGCAAATTAAACCTGGGTTTTTAAAAAGGATTTCTGTACTATGTTTTCTGAGTGTCTTCCTGTACCGCTGCTACTGCATAAGTGCATTTGGGAGGGAAGACACTTCTTTTAGGAACTGGCAAGTGTAATTGAGAACGGTTCCTCATTACAAGAGCTGTCTTTAAGGAAAACACTTCATTGTGCTGTGACCCAAACACTAGAGGACTATTTACATCATATGGTGATTATTGTATTGTGTCAGCGATGTCAGCAGGAGTGAACGGCTTTCCATTGCAGGACGCTATGGAAAGCCGCTCACCCTGCCGTTACCAGCAGATGAACGGCGGTCGCCTGCGATGAAGCGGGAGTGCGCATCAGTGCTCATCGGGGGTCATTCTGATCCGATCGCATGCTGCGCTTCTTCGCAGCCGTGCGATCGGGTCAGAACTGCGCATGGGCCGCATTGCCGCTACCGAAGAAAGCGGTCGCAGCGGCAACCGCAAGAAGATTGACAGGAGGAAGGCGGATCCGGGCAGCAACTCACCGTTTTCGGGGAGTGGTGAGTCCAACACAGGCGCGTCCGGGCGTTTGGAGGGCGGATGTCCGACGTCAGTTCCGGGACCTGCATCGCTGGATCGATCGCACAGGGTAAGTAACTCTTACCCTGGTCTTCTTTTACAGGAAACTTTTTTGCATAGCAGGGCTGCACAAGCGTTCGCAGCCCTGCTATGCAGAAATACACTCCCCCATAGGCAGCGTCTAGTTGATCGCACGTGCAGCAAAAAGTTGCTACGTGCAATCAACTCGGAATGACCCCGATCGTTCATCGCCGGGGCATACACAATGGGCGGTTTTGAGCTGAAAGCAGCTCAAAACACCAAAAGTGAGCTGCTTTCAGTTCAAAATCGCCCAGTGTCTATGGGCCTTTATTACAGAGTGACACACATTGCTGCAATATTTTAAAGACTGGTGTTCAGGTACATCATACTCCCGACTACTCCCTTTTCACTTTCTACAGCTTGCCCATGTGATCAGCCGGACCCTTTGCTTGATAGCTGCAGCGAAGGTCTACGTACACTGGAGCAGGAAGGTGTTTGACGCACTGGCTTGTAATAACAGCCAGCTACTGATCAGACATCTGAATAACTATCCACTAAGAAAGCTACTGTCATTTATAGTTAAAGCATTGGATCACTCCCACCATCTTCCTGGGCGCAGAGACCTTTATATCAGAGCCAACTAGAAAAGCCTCTGCATGGCCATAATTATAAGAACCATTATAAACCAGTGGGGATATCAGTGAATGGACCCCTCCCAAATTATGTGCGCAAGGAAGAGGGATAGATTTAAAAAAAAAATGAAAGTGAAAATTACTTTTAGGGAATCAGCTTGGTTTTAGGTGTATGAGGACACATACTGTATGTAACCGATTGGATGACTAGAACGTAAACCATTATTGCAACATCTTATTATATATTGGATCAACTTGCATTGTAAATTCACTGGCCCTTTAAGACCGGAGAAAAGCTATACAAAACACACACGTGTGTTTTATGTTAAGGGAAAGAGGAGCATTTACTGCTTTCATGTCCAGCAGACAAATGGCTCACACATAAGGAATTTCCCCTACTCAACTCTGTCTGGCTCACTTCCACAATCATTAGTGCCTCGCACAGGGAGGTGTGTGTACAGAGAGGTGCAAGCCTTAACAAAACAGTCATTTTATCGGCTATTTAGAGAGTCACCTGCTCCTCCCCGCTTCCTTACCTGACACCCAGAACAAGGATTAGAAGGGGAAAAAAAACACACACAGGGAGTGGAAGGAACAGAGCTCCCAGGTGTACGAAAGCTTGGCTTCTCTCCGCGCCACGGAAGTCAACAAGGATTCTGGGACCTAACGCCTCCAATCCAATTCCCCAGAGGCTGCAAACATATGCGGCGTGACAAACTGCAGGTGGAGAACAGAAGGAACACCGCCGCCACCACTCCAGGGCTAAGCTGTCTGCAAACAGAGGCGTCTATATCGCTGCAAACTTGGGAGTTAAGCTTGCTTAATGTGCATATCACAGTGACTGTCATGGAAAAGTTCTCAGAGCTGTATTGTTTGGCTATTATCTTTTATTTACCCTTATGCGGCGCTCATGTGGCTCAGGCTATGAACAACTTACAGGCAATGACATGAAATGCTAGGTAAAAGTGGATTGCCCAGGTGAACGTAATATTGGAAGTGGAATAAAGTGGATTGCCCAGGTGAACGGAATAAAATGAACAGCATAGACCTGTGATCACATAACAGATTTGACAGTTATATCACTGAGATTATGATTTCCTTCAAATAAAAGCCTAGCAACAGTAATCTTGATTGCTACTCCAACCATGTACTAATCAATTGTAACGCACTTGTGAGCAGTAGCGGCTCCAGAGCTGAAGCTTCAGCGCAGTCCAAAATTCAAATAGGGGAGCCATACCAACTGCCATTCCAAACGGACTCACTGGCAGTAGGCGTGTATCCTCTATTTGGATTTTGGACTGCTCTGCAGCCCCACCTCTGGAGCTGCCACTGATTGCGAGTATGGATAGTAGACTGCTAAAGAGAATAAATATGGTTTTCAGTTACTAAAACATTTGCTTGTTCTTTCACATAGCAGTACAGTATACATAGTGGGCATGATTCAGATGTGGTTGGAGTTGCTATTGCTGCTGCTTACATGGAAGCAGGAGGAGTTTTATATAAGTAGACGCCTCCTGCTTGAACAGCACAGAATCAAAACAGGTTCCAATGTATAGGTCAACATGCGTTAGGTCAACAGATACACAAATTTTTTTGGGGGGAGGTTCATTTTTTGCCAACTTTTGCTTGATTGACGGTCTGCTGGAGAGGGAGACACTGAGTTGTGGTAATTCTTATTACTGAGAACAGAGGCGAACTAGGAATGGTTATTGACGGGTTTCCCATTAATGATCTCTATCAATAGTGTCAATGTAAATGGAAAATTATCCAACAATGACACTACTGATGACCATCAATGGAGACGGGACTCTGCCGACCAATCAGGAAAGGGGGCATGACTTCATGGGGTCATGTTGATGGTCATCCCTAAAGGGAGCAAATCCACCGGGGCCTCAGAGAACAGTACCTGTGGTCATCCGGTGGCTTAAACTGTTAGAGAGGGAGAGTCATCCCAAATTATATGGTGAGGGGGAAATACCACACAAAGTGGTAAAGAGTCCATGAAGAGTGGAGAATTGACAATGAATTGGGGACAAGAGCCCTATATTATGACTAAAGAGAAGGAGAATCCCCATACACAAAAGTTCCCAAAAGCCTATAACAGGAAGGGTCATAGCAGAGGCAGAATAGCTAAACTGAAGAGGAAGCTAGAAGCCCTTAGGGGGTGATGACCAACATGAGGAAAGGCTCAGGTGGTAGAGAAGCCCCAAAGTCTGAGGTGTTAGTGGCTGAGGGAGAGCTGTGATAGAGATGCAGAGCTGTGATAAAAGCAAATAAGAAAGACTTATACTAAGCTGTGTGAGGATAGCTGCCGAGTGAGACTGAGATGCACCTCTGAGAAACACTTGTGGAGTGTAGTAACTTCATATGAGTTGAGTGTATGAGCAGGTTTACGTACATTCCCGATGGTGTGCGATATGCACATGCGTAGATGCTGCGCTGTACAGATGCAGGAGAGTTTATCAAAATGAGGATTGTCAACCGCATTTTGTAGGCGTGCCGAAGCCAGATTCTGCGTCTTCCGATGCAGATTTACTGGACTCTGCAGCGTGATTACACCAGACATTCAGAGTAACCTGGGGACTTCAGACGCAACAGCGGGTCAGAGAAGCACACACAGAAGGAGTCATTTTACACAAGACGCCTCCTACAGAATTTGTATAATTGCACGCAGTCGCTGCGGACAAAGATGTAATGGGAGAGTGAATAGCGTCCATCTAAATCAGGCCCTAAGTTAGTGAAGAAAGGCATTAGTAAGAAGATGCAAATAGTTTAGATTCCATTGTCATACTCCAAGTACTGTGCAGGAGTGGTTAAGGAGCTGTAGATATTTTTCCTTTATCATATGGCAAACAAGTAATGTGCTGGAGTAGAAAATCATGTAGAATAGAGATGGCCTGGCACTCAATATATTGTATTGGCACAACACACCCACCACGCAACATTGCATGTGTCCACACCAGAATATACTTTGCTGTAAGCCTCCATGAGTCAGTAGTTGCCCACACATATAAACTAGCCAGGGTAGAGGAATGTATCAGCGAGGTGGTTAGCGGTCTACTCATGCACTTCATACCAGCTACAGTGCTACCGAGAGACAAGGGTACTATATATACACACTACTGTATACAGAAAAGCTCACATGCTTTATGCAGAAACATTCCCTTCATATGTTGCTGGCCATGAACCATTATCACAAAGCAACTTTGAGAAAATTAAACTTTTCCTCTGGGTTTCACATTGAATACCTCCAGTTTACAGGAATATGTATGTGGTTTAGGGAACAGAGGATGCTGGAAATATGCAGTATATAGAGAACAATTAACCTACCTGCTACTATGCTGCTAGTTTCCCAACTTCTAAATAAGCCTTCAACGACATGGAGGCTAATCATTTTTATATTACTGCGAAGTACTCTGCATCGCTCCAGATAACTGGCTCATTACCCAATAAGTGACTTCAGGTGTCTAAAGTACATTTCTCTCCATTTTTTTTTTTTTTTTATCCATGCACCATGGGATGGGAGTTTGTGCTTTAACCTCCTTGAAGATATCCTGTCAGACAGAGCTCAGTGACCCTCAATTATCTACTTCCATCTAATCTCACTCCATCAATGAAGCTCCAGACAGTGGGGATAAGAGACGCCTGCTCTTTCCTGTCTTCAGACACGGACTGCAGTTACCGTGGCAACCAGGCAGAGACAGCTTCCCGGGTACCACCTATTGGGTCCGTGTTCAAACTGAGACATATCAGGCTATTGAAAGCCTTAACTTGTGTCTCCAAGTGACAACATAATGGCTGCACACAGGGTGAACTAGTGGTGACAGCTAGGATAACTTGTGGCTCTCATTTAGAACAAGAGATAAAGTGCAAATGTGCAGCAGCACCAAATATAAAAATAGAGACTTATGATTAAGACAGCCATGAATATTTATACTCTGCAATGATGCTAACGTTTATACAATCTCCCAAGTACCACCACACTGTAGAAGCAAAAACTTTTTCAGAATGAAGCAGCTACCTCCACCTGGAAGGTAATTATTACACAAGATCTCCCGCTCCATCGTTGTCAGGACAAAAACTATTGCAGCACTGAAAGGGGGTGTACTATTCACAACTATAGAACCTCCATAATCATCTTACCTTGTTTAAAAATTACTTTTAGCTAAACATTACCCTGGTGGAACTTAGCATATGTAAACGGAATTATATATCAGATGTTCCAAACCATTCTGGTTTCAGTTCACGTATATAGGCATGCTTGAAAATGAAGATGCTACAAGTCACTGCATTAATAATGCGGGATGCAATCAATTTGCCGGCTGTCGGGATCCCGGCGATCAGGATACAGACGCCGGAATCCCGACAGCCAACAAATGGAATCCAGGCGCCCAGGGTCTACTCCCACTCATGGGTGTCCACGACACCCATCGAGTGAGAACAGAACCTGTGACGAGCGCAGTGAGCCCGCAAGGAGACTCTGGCATTCTGGCAGGTGGGATGCCGCTGTCGCGATCTTGACAGCTGGCATCCCGCCCACCGGTAAATAGTACATAACCCAATAATGCATATAATATGCCACCCAAGGGAAATACTTCTTTGAAAATATGGTCCACTGGCAGCATTTAGTTTCAGGAGCCAGTCTAGGTAGAAGCTGCATTTCTGAATCTTGCTAAAACCATGTTGGGTTTGAGTTGGTGGGGAAAGGACCCTAGCCCAACTCTAAATCTCAGTGTATACAGTATTTGTGTGTTATATGCAATCGGAGAAAAAGTATTTTCCCTCCAATGCAAAATTAAAACTTGCATTTGCACCACTTTCATCACAGTATAGCTTGTCCAGGTGCATATTTGTTTTGAACTCCAGATTAGGCCCACTGTGCGATCAGATATATGGTAAAACATTTGTCATGTTATACCCCTTCCACACCAAATTATAACCTGGATTATTGCCCATGCAACCCAGGTCCAGGTTTGGTGTGAATGGGTCTACCCAGGCTGTGAGGTTGTGTCACCCAGGAATTTGATCCTGGTAGCTACCATGGTCAAACCCAGCAGCGACCCAGGCAGCCTGTGGTGTGAGCGGTGCAACCAGTCATCCAACCTGGTCCATGCTAAAATCACACAGAGAGCCAGATCACCGCCTAGAGATGTAGTGCAATAACGTGCAACACAAAACCAATGAAGAAAATATTTTCTGAACATCATAAATGTATAATTAGATAATTTTTCTGTTACCAGGACTCTAATAATCCTCTCTACATAAATGACACCAAGCTTTATTTTGAATGGAATATAGGGTCCCATTTTGCATAGATTTTTAGCTATTTAAAACTTGTTGCATATGATAAATGGTGCTCCAGCCTATCAGCTCAATGAGCAATAAAACCTGTTGCATATGATAAATGGTTCTCCAGCCAATCTGCTACCAACGGTCATGTGTTCAAAAAATGACAGTTGGGAGCAGACTGGCTAGAGCACCATTTATCATATGCAATGAGTTTTATCGCTCATTGATAAATGGCCCCAAAGTTTCTCACCAATTTTCCACGATCGATAGTCGGTATGCAGTCAGATTGTCGACGTGCATTGTGATGACATCGATAACATTCTGGATTTTGTTATGTAGTCGACATCACAAAAATGACTTGAAGAAAATGTTAGCTTAAGCTAAAAACTGTTCGTCGACATGCTGATCAATTAACATGCATATCAATTAACACGTAGATATGAATACCGACTAAACATACCTAGACCCCTTTGTCACAAAAGACAAGGATTAGACTAGACCAAAACCGTTTATTATAGAATACAGATAGTTCTAGATGTTGTGCAATACTACAGTGGAACATGTTGCTGGAAAACATGCTGTGACTAGTAGTGCTGTAACAACTGAAGGTTGCCTTACCACAAACTGTAGTATGTGACTGAAACAATCCCATACACCAGGATATATAATTTGCTTTGTGACATTCAGGACGATGCTGCCCATTATAGGACACAAATCCTCCCTATAACCCTCACTTATCCTTTACTCACGTAGATCCTTATACCTATCGCCAAAAGCGGTTCTCCCCCTCCCCCTGCACCTCTTATCCCCTTCAATTATCTCTCGGTTCCTCCGACACTATCATCCACCCTCCTTCCTCCCCACCTTCGCCTCCGCCAAGTAATTTCCTCTTCAAATCAATTCTCCTAATCACAGAAACCCCAAAGGCCCACATGAACCCAGCCTCAAACCAGAGCGCAGACATTAATTAAACCCCCTCTAGCCTCCCTGACACTACAAATTGGATGCGACAAGGGTGGGCTGGGAAACATTAACCCTTGTGATGGCAGGTGAGCTAGGGATGATAGCAGGGATGAGTACAAGCTCCGTGACTGGAGCCATGCCAGCCGGAGCCTGGGACTTACACGTTCCACTAATAGCAATTATTAATAAGAAAGCTCCCTATTCATCTCAGGGATTTGGCAGGGGAGCAATTTCCACACTCCAGCACATAAAGCTGACAGTTTCTTGGTCCTGCTGAAGGGAGAGGGTGGGAGGTCCCTGGCAGGAGAACAAGGTGCTTATGAAAGAAGCCTGGGCTTCCCCCCTGTGTCCCCTCACCCGTTGGGCACCATGTGAGCCGCTGAGCATCGTAGTGGGCCCGGTGCGCCCCTGACACTAAAACCGCAGTCAACAGACATAGGGATACGAGTCCAGCCCATTTCCTGAGAGCTTTCAAAGGGGAATTGTTAGCTGAATATCTGTGTGCAAGTCTGACAGCTCCTCTGGAGATCCCCTCCCCCGGCAGCACAGAGAGACGGTTTATCTGACAGCTGTGAGGTCTGACCGCATGGGGAGGGGGACAGGACGTGTTACGGGCGCAGCTGGAGAATCAAGCCTTCAGTTATAGGCAGGGGGCCGCTCAGATAAGAACACACTGAGCAACCACACAGTGGCCAACAGGGGGAAGGCGGAAGGAGGGGAGGGGGTGCTGACGGAGATAAATACTCAGGAGGAGGACTGTGTGTCAAAGTTTTCATGCTGTTTTCCAGAGAAGGCGAGAAGATAAAAAAAATAATAATAATAAGAAGAATTTACTTACCGATAATTCTATTTCTCGGAGTCCGTAGTGGATGCTGGGGTTCCTGAAAGGACCATGGGGAATAGCGGCTCCGCAGGAGACAGGGCACAAAAGTAAAGCTTTCCGATCAGGTGGTGTGCACTGGCTCCTCCCCCTATGACCCTCCTCCAAGCCAGTTAGGTACTGTGCCCGGACGAGCGTACACAATAAGGGAGGAATTTTGAATCCCGGGTAAGACTCATACCAGCCACACCAATCACACCGTACAACTTGTGATCTAAACCCAGTTAACAGTATGATAGCAGCGGAGCCTCTGAAAAGATGGCTCACAACAATAATAACCCGATTTTTGTAACTATGTACAAGTATTGCAGATAATCCGCACTTGGGATGGGCGCCCAGCATCCACTACGGACTCCGAGAAATAGAATTATCGGTAAGTAAATTCTTATTTTCTCTATCGTCCTAGTGGATGCTGGGGTTCCTGAAAGGACCATGGGGATTATACCAAAGCTCCCAAACGGGCGGGAGAGTGCGGATGACTCTGCAGCACCGAATGAGAGAACTCCAGGTCCTCCTTAGCCAGGGTATCAAATTTGTAGAATTTAGCAAACGTGTTTGCCCCTGACCAAGTAGCTGCTCGGCAAAGTTGTAAAGCCGAGACCCCTCGGGCAGCCGCCCAAGATGAGCCCACCTTCCTTGTGGAATGGGCATTTACATATTTTGGCTGTGGCAGGCCTGCCACAGAATGTGCAAGCTGAATTGTATTACACATCCAACTAGCAATAGTCTGCTTAGAAGCAAGAGCACCCAGTTTGTTGGGTGCATACAGGATAACAGCAAGTCAGTTATCCTGACTCCAGCCGTCCTGGAACAAATTTTCAGGGCCCTGACAACATCTAGCAACTTGGAGTCCTCCAAGTCCCTAGTAGGTGCAAGGCACCACAATAAGCTGGTTCAGGTGAAACACTGACACCACCTTAGGGAGAGAACTGGGGACGAGTCCGCAGCTCTGCCCTGTCCGAATGGACAAACAGATATGGGCTTTTTTGAGAAAAAACCACCAATTTGACACTCGCCTGGTCCAGGCCAGGGCCAAGAGCATGGTCACTTTTCATGTGAGATGCTTCAAATCCACAGAATTGACTGGTTTTAAACCAATGTGATTTGAGGAATCCCAGAACTACGTTGAGATCCCACAGTGCCACTGGAGGCACAAAAGGGGGTTGTATATGCAATACTCCCTTGACAAACTTCTGGACTTCAGGAACTGAAGCCAATTCTTTCTGGAAGAAAATCGACAGGGCCGAAATTTGAACCTTAATGGACCCCAATTTGAGGCCCATAGACACTCCTGTTTGCAGGAAATGCAGGAAACGACCGAGTTGAAATTTCTTTGTGGGGCCTTCCTGGCCTCACACCACGCAACATATTTTCGCCACATGTGGTGATAATGTTGTGCGGTCACCTCCTTTCTGGCTTTGACCAGGGTAGGAATGACCTCTTCCGGAATGCCTTTTTCCCTTAGGATCCGGCTTTCCACCGCCATGCCGACAAACGCAGCTGCGGTAAGTCTTGGAACAGACATGGTACTTGCTGAAGCAAGTCCCTTCTTAGCGGCAGAGGCCATAAGACCTCTGTAAGCATCTCTTGAAGTTCCGGGTACCAAGTCCTTCTTGGCCAATCCGGAGCCATGAGTATAGTTCTTACTCCTCTACGTCTTATAATTCTCAGCACCTTAGGTATGAGAAGCAGAGGAGTGAACACATACACCTACTGGTACACCCACGGTGTTACCAGAACGTCCACAGCTATTGCCTGAGGGTCTCTTGACCTGGCGCAATACCTGTCCCGTTTTTTGTTCAGACGGGACGTCATCATGTCCACCTTTGGTATTTCCCAACGGTTTACAATCATGTGGAAAAAACTTCCCGATGAAGTTTCCACTCTTCCGGGTGGAGGTCGTGCCTGCTGAGGAAGTCTGCTTCCCAGTTTCCATTCCCGGGATGAAACACTGCTGACAGTGCTATCACATGATTTTCCGCCCAGCGAAAAGTCCTTGCAGTTTTTGCCATTGCCCTCCTGCTTCTTGTGTCGCCCTGTCTGTTTACGTGGGCGACTGCCGTGATGTTTTTCCCACTGGATCAATACCGGCTGACCTTGAAGCAGAGGTCTTGCTAAGCTTAGAGCATTATAAATTTACCCTTAGCTCCAGTATATTTATGTGGAGAAAAGTCTCCAGACTTGATCACACTCCCTGGAAATTTTTTCCTTGTGTGACTGCTCCCCAGCCTCTCGGGCTGGGCTCCGTGGTCACCAGCATCCAATCCTGAATGCCGAATCTGCGGCCCTCTAGAAGATGAGCACTCTATAACCACCACAGGAGAGACACCCTTGTCCTTGGATATAGGGTTATCCGCTGATGCATCTGAAGATGCGATCCGGGCCATTTGTCCAGCAGATCCCACTGAAAAGTTCTTGCGTGAAATCTGCCGAATGGAATTGCTTCGTAGGAAGCCACCATTTTTTACCAGGACCCTTGTGCAATGATGCACTGTTTTTAGGAGGTTCCTGACTAGCTCGGATAACTCCCTGGCTTTCTCTTCCGGGAGAAACACCTTTTTCTGGACTGTGTCCAGAATCATCCCTAGGCACAGCAGACGTGTCGTCGGATCAGCTGCGATTTTGGAATATTTAGAATCCACCCGTGCTGTTGTAGCAGTATCCGAGATAGTGCTACTCCGACCTCCAACTGTTCCCTGGACTATGCCCTTATCAGGAGATCGTCCAAGTAAGGGATACTTAAGACGCCTTTTCTTCGAAGAAGAATCATCATTTCGGCCATTACCTTGGTAAAGACCCGGGGTGCCGTGGACAATCCAAACGGCAGCGTCTGAAACTGATAGTGACAGTTCTGTACCACGAACCTGAGGTACCCTTAGTGAGAAGGGCAATGTTGGGACATAGAGGTAAGCATCCCTGATGTCCCGGGACACTATATAGTCCTGGTTCGTTATCACTGCTCTGAGTGACTCCATCTTGATTTGAACCTTTGTAAGTGTTCAAAAAATTTTTTAGAATAAGTCTCACCTAGCCTTCTGGCTTCAGTACCACAATATAGTGTGGAATAATACCCCTTTTCTTGTAGTAGGAGGGGTAATTTAGTTATCACCTGCTGGGAATACAGCTTGTGAATTTTTTCCCATACTGCCTCCTTGTCGGAGGGAGACCTTGGTAAAGCAGACTTCAGGAGCCTGCGAAGGGGAAACGTCTCGACCTTCCAATCTGTACCCCTGGGATACTACTTGTAGGATCCAGGGGTCCTGTACGGTCTCAGCGCCATGCTGAGAACTTGTCAGAAGCGGTGGAACGCTTCTGTTCCTGGGAATGGGCTGCCTGCTGCAGTCTTCTTCCCTTTCTTCTATCCCTGGGCAGATATGATCTTATAGGGACGAGAGGACTGAGGCTGAAAAGACGGTGTCTTTTTCTGCAGAGATGTGACTTAGGGTAAAAAACGGTGGATTTTCCAGCAGTTGCCGTGGCCACCAGGTCCGATGGACCGACCCCAAATAACTCCTCTTCCTTTATACGGCAATACACCTTTGTGCCGTTTGGAATCTGCATCACCTGACCACTGTCGTGTCCATAACATCTTTTGGCAGTTATGGACATCGCATTTACTCATGATGCCAGAGTGCAAATATCCCTCTGTGCATCTCGCATATATAGAAATGCATCTTTTAAATGCTCTATTTTTAGTCAGGGAATCCGACCAAGCCACCCCAGCTCTGCACATCCAGGCTGAGGCGATCGCTGGTCGCAGTATAACACCAGTATGTGTGTATATACTTTTTATGATATTTTTCCAGCCTCCTGTCAGCTGGTCCTTGAGGACGGCCCTATCTATAGACGGTACCGCCACTTGTTTTGATAAGCGTGTGAGCGCCTTATCCACCTTAAGGGGTGTTTCCCAACGCGCCCTAACTTCTGGCGGGAAAGGGTATACCGCCCATAATTTTCTATCGGGGGGAACCCACGCATCATCACACACTTTATTTAATTTATCTGATTCAGGAAAAACTATGGTAGTTTTTTCACATCCCACATAATACCCTCTTTTGTGGTACTTGTAGTATCAGAAATATGTAACACCTCCTTCATTGCCTTTAACGTGTGGCCCTAATAAGGAATACGTTTGTTTATTCACCGTCGACACTGGATTCAGTGTCCCTGTCTGTGTCTGTGTCGACCGACTAAAGTAAACGGGCGTTTTAAAACCCCTGACGGTGTTTTTGAGACGTCTGGACCGGTATTTGTCGGCCGTCTCATGTCGTCAACCGACCTTGCAGCGTGTTGACATTATCACGTAATTTCCTAAATAAGCCATCCATTCCGGTGTCGACTCCCTAGAGAGTGACATCACCATTACAGGCAATTGCTCCGCCTCCTCACCAACATCGTCCTCCTACATGTCGACACACACGTACCGACACACAGCACACACACAGGGAATGCTCTGATAGAGGACAGGACCCACTAGCCCTTTGGAGAGACAGAGGGAGAGTTTGCCAGCACACACCAAAAACGCTATAATTATATAGGGACAACCTTAAATAAGTGTTTTCCCTTATAGCATCTTAATATATATAAGCATATCGCCAAATTAGTGCCCCCCCTCTCTGTTTTAACCCTGTTTCTGTAGTGCAGTGCAGGGGAGAGCCTGGGAGCCTTCCCTCCAGCCTTTCTGTGAGGGAAAATGGCGCTGTGTGCTGAGGAGATAGGCCCCGCCCCTTTTTCGGCGGCCTCGTCTCCCGCTCTTAACGGATTCTGGCAGGGGTTAAATATCTCCATATAGCCTCCGGAGGCTATATGTGAGGTATTTTTAGCCAAAATAGGTATTCATTTGCCTCCCAGGGCGCCCCCCTCCCAGCGCCCTGCACCCTCAGTGACTGCTGTGTGAAGTGTGCTGAGAGGAAAATGGCGCACAGCTGCAGTGCTGTGCGCTACCTTTAGAAGACTGAGGAGTCTTCTGCCGCCGATTCTGGACCTCTTCTTACTTCAGCATCTGCAAGGGGGCCGGCGGCAAGGCTCCGGTGACCATCCAGGCTGTACCTGTGATCGTCCCTCTGGAGCTGATGTCCAGTAGCCAAGAAGCCAATCCATCCTGCACGCAGGTGAGTTCACTTCTTCTCCCCTCTGTCCCTCGTTGCAGTGATCCTGTTGCCAGCAGGACTCACTGTAAAGTAAAAAACCTAAGCTAAACTTTCTCTAAGCAGCTCTTTAGGAGAGCCACCTAGAATTGCACCCTTCTCTGCCGGGCACAAAAATCTAACTGGCTTGGAGGAGGGTCATAGGGGGAGGAGCCAGTGCACACCACCTGATCGGAAAGCTTTACTTTTGTGCCCTGTCTCCTGCGGAGCCGCTATTCCCCATGGTCCTTTCAGGAACCCCAGCATCCACTAGGACGATAGAGAAAATAATAATAATTTGAAACTTTTTTTTTCTACATAGATTGAAAATAATTTGCCTTAACTTTGCCTAGCAATAATTTCCGTAGGTAAATATTTACTGTGAGCATCAGTTATTGGTCTCTCTCCCACCATCTGTGAATAACTAGTAGGAATTTCGCTAATGTGACGGTAAGATATTTTTCCAAAATAATCTCCAGAAATTATCATCATCACATCAGTCCTTGCCATTGGAGTTTACAGTTACAGGAGTCTACCATGTGTGGCAGTGCCTTGTGGTAAGTAGCATGTATATAGATGCATATCACAGCGATCCATGATGATGTACCGTCGCTATTTACCATGACTGGGCTCCTTTGTGAAAAACCCTGCTCCTCTGCCTAATACTCCTTTAATGGCAAAATCCCAGGTCTGACAATTGATTCGGAACACACTGTTTCAATCATGGGGGTAATTCCAAGTTGATCGCAGAAGGAATTTTTTTAGCAGTTGGGCAAAACCATGTGCACTGCAGAGGAGGCAGATATAACATGTGCAGTGAGAGTTAGATTTGGGTGGGTTATTTTGTTTCTGTGCAGGGTAAATACTGGCTGCTTTATTTTTACACTGTAAATTAGATTGCAGATTGAACACACCCCACCCAAATCTAACTCTCTCTGCACATGTTAAATCTGTCTCCCCTGCAGTGCACATGGTTTTGCCCAACTGCTAAAAAAAATTCTGCTGCGATCAACTTGGAATTACCCCCATGGTCAGACCCCTTTCAGACCAGGGCTCCAACGGGTTATTCCTGGGTTGGCACCGTTTACACTACACACGGGCACTCTTCTGCCGGCACTTGGAGATGACCTCAACTTCTGGTGCCGGGAAACCCTGCTCTCCCTACACTGTGAACGAGATCCGGATCAGATGACCCAGATACTCGTTCACACCGACAAGTAACCCAGGTTGCTCCTAAGTTCAACCCAGGTGCCTACCTGGATTGAAATGTCGACCGGGTCAACCTGGCAATAACCCAGGTCGAAGCAGCGACGTGAAAGGGGTACAACGCTGCTAATGAAAGAAGGAAGTACTATGTGAATGCAGCCATTCAGTGATGCCTGTAAGGGTTTTCTGAACCCCACTGACGGGTAAAGCCAATGCCACACTGAAATGGTATTAGTGTGCAGCGGAACTAAGTTCGAAGACCCCACACGGGTTTTCACATTGAGGAATCAGATTTGTTTTTCTAGAGTTAACCTCTCCATAGGAGATGTAGTCAACAGTTATGTCTACACTTTCTCTGAATTGCAACAGGTAAAATGTTGACATTGTAAGAATGTTAGGGATAGGGTTAGACTGGGGGTGGGGGGGGGGGGGGGGAGATTAGTATTAGGAACTAGAGGGAGGGTCAGGGGCAGAGATAGTTATTAGGGTTAGGAACAGGGGAGAAATACCAGAATACCAAAGGATCTGACCAGGAAGTAACAATCATATGACTGCCAGGACGTGGAAGACCCTGCTGAAGGTGTCTGGAGCAGGTAATACCCCTTTTACACTCGCAGGAAAATCCCGGGATATTGCACGTGAACGCGCATCATCCCGGGATTCTTCTCAGTGTAAATGGGTACATGGACAATTTCCCGGGACGAGCATCCCGGGATTTCATCCCAGGTCAAAAGCAGGGTTGAACCCGGGACCGTCCCGGGAAGCTGTGTAGTGTGAAAGGGTCCGTCCCGGGATTCACTATCCCGGGACTGTTAAAAGGACTTGGATTGGAGCTTTCTTGGGCTCAGAAAAGCTGATGTCATCTTTTCTGAGCCCAAGGCCATTTCTAATGACATACTAATGCATTTGCAGGGATATCCCGGGATCAGTGTAAATGGGGCTGTCCCGGGTCGATCCCAGGTCTTAATGCAGTGTGAAAGGGGTCAGTCCCGGGAATGCATCCCGGGATGCATGCCGGGAAGCATCCCGGGAGTGACCCGGGAGTGCGAGTGTAAAAGTGGTATAAGTCACTGCTGGGTCACCAGGGACAATATGTCGACATTCTAACATGTTGACATGTCATCACTGTCTATGTGATTAATGTTGACATATCATACCCAACCCTCTCATTAGGTTATATGAAGCATTAACAGTCCCTTAATAGACCGCTAAATTCCCTCCCACACATTTATATGTTTGTGAGAAGCCAAGTAATATGCCAGCATGTATTTGAAAAGTGGAAGGAAACCAGAGCACCTGGACAACAAAAAAAAAGCATGCAAGCATATAGAGAACATACAAACTTCACACATATAACTTCCTAGACGGAATAAAACCCTTTACCCCAGCACTGTGTAGTAATGCTACGTTCTAAGGGTAATAACAAAGGACAACATAATGCTGAACAAGGCCAATGACCTGCAGGACATATTTCCATCTTTGGCATAGTCAGCCTCCAAACATCACTGTCTGAGGTTCACGTAAGTAACATTTATATGTAATATCAGTTTCACACTAACTGTTGACAGTCTGAGTGAGGGAAAGTAGGGAAGTGCCTGTAGAAAGTAGTTATTAATTTAGGGTGCTATTCCTCTACAATAGATTCAGCTCTTGTAAAATCTACAATCAATAGTCTCTGACAGGAGTGGCAATTCATCTTTCTATTTCTTTGTTGTTAAATAATTGGTATATAATAATCCAAAAAATACAAAGCATAGAATCAAGTCACTTATTGGCATAAAACAGAGTTACAACTGCAAGCAATGTATAGGATGACAGGTGCACTCTATCAGTGCCAGTGTCATTGCATTAAAGGGTTAAAGAAGAGCTTAATCTTGTCCTATCCTTACATTACACGTGTCCTCTCTCATCTATTTCGCCACATGCGTATGTATCACGTGTGTGATCCAACCGCAATAATTATGTTTGCCCCGCGGGTGCATGCGCAGGTCCCGGCCTGCTCATGCGCCCGCATTTAATGCAGGTGCCCCACAGTATTTGCGAATGCCTCTGCCTGATTGACAGGCAGAGGTGTTCGTCTTGGAAACGTATTGTTGCGGCGGAGGTGGCAGCTTACAAACGGGGGCATGGCTGCAGCGTTGTCAGGGGGGTTGCGTGATGTCACCCGCAGCTGCTCCGATCGAAAAGATTGAGGTGGGCCTCCTGCCGTCATAGCCAGGGTACACCGCCAGAAGGCTTCCATAATTTCTGTGACCGCGCACTAATTGCGGCTCGATCACAATTAGTGCGTGGTCGCAGATGGGGGGTGGCAGGTAGCATGCTGGGCGGCCTTGCCCTACAATTCACGGCCCCCAGCATGCGAGTCCAAGGATTGCAGATTTTGCTAAATAACAGAATTTGTAATCCTTACTGAATGAGGTCCATAGAAAGTATTTTAGGTTTTGTTTTAATGCTCTGTACAATTCACACATATTATGGTGACTTCTGAAACAGGTGTGGTATGAAAGGTTGACAGTAACTAGGTCGACAGGGTCTGTAGGTCGACATGAGTTTTTTATATTTTTTTGGTGTTTTCTCCATACAGTGACCGGGAACCACCAATTAGTGCACAGTGTCCCCTCGCTGCGCTCGCTTCGCTCGCCATGCATCGGGCTAGGTGCCTCGCTGCGCTCGGCACAGGTTACTGTTTCCAGTCGTAGTGCGCGTGGATCGTTGAGTATGAAAAAGGGCAACAAAAAAAATTAAAAAAATTAAAAATTAATTGGGAAAACGTCATGTTGACCTTTTGACCTGTCGGCCTAGTTACTGTCGACCTGGAGACCGGATCCCATTGAAACAGAGGTAGTAGTAAGAATAGAGTGGACCCAGTGATCCTATTGTAGCACCTACAGAGACTCTGGGGGGAATTTAAATGTTTGAAAAGTCAGTTGGGTATCTGTTTTTTCCTATCTACTAGACACCCAACTGACTTTTCAAACATTTGAATTCCCCCCACAGACTGCAAATCCCTCAACCAGGGCAAGACTCACTAGAAAACAGTACTTTAAATCAAACCATGCCTCTGGCTGGAAGAGCATGCTGGGGCTTGTAGTTCAACAAAATCTGGACATCCACAGGCTACAGACCTTGGGTTTATGATTTTAATTACCTATCCACATAGCACCTACATGTTAGGAAGCACTTTACAAAGAATATGTAATCATCCCTATCAGTCCTCGCCCCAATGGATATTACAATCTATGGTTCTCTATCCTACACACTACGGATAATACGTTTTTAGTAATAAACCAGTTAACCTGCCAGCATCTCTTTGGAGTGTGGGAGGAAACCCTGGGAGTGTGCCCATAAGCTCAGTGCTTTGAGCAGCAATGCTACCCACTGTGCCACTTTACTGACCTATTAGAAAGCCCTCACCCAGGGCAGAATCTATTGTTAAGTGGAGCCGTATATAAAACCACAAAGATTTGGATGTCAGGTTATCATTTACAGAAACTGATTGTTTACCATTACCTAGAAGTATGGTTATAGAAGGTCTCTAATTACCTAGAAGCTAGTGAAGGATCACCTAAAAGCAGTCGGCAAAATACTCATCTCATATGCATGTAATATTAAATAAAATAAAAAGAACCTACTAATAAAAATGATGGAAATAAATATCTAGTATGAAGTAACAAACACATGTAACCCACTATTCATACAGACATTTAATATACAGCTATACAATTTGTTTCATATCATATCTATATTTTTTTATCTCTTTTGCCACAAGTTAATAGGAGCTACATAGCACAAAATAAACATACTTAGCCCCCTAATTAGCACAGAGTGTACAGCAGATGAGGGGGAAGTGGACCAATGCAGCAAGTCTTTAGCTGGCTCAGAATGTAATGTGGCAATGGAGAAACATTGAAATTCTACAGGTCAGATGCACATTCTACAACAAGACTATAGACCTCAAACATACGGTAAGTGAGGTGCTGTACACACATCAAGATGGGTCCTAATAATGCCCTTATTTTGTATATTTAGTCAAGACAAATTATTTGCATCTGCAAGAACATTACAAATGCTGCTTTAAGTTTTATTTTATTGAAAAAAAAAAAAAATGCCAACAACATTAATTTCTCATCTACCCGTGACAGGATGAGTGAAGTATCAAGCTTTTCAATGAATTACAATCCAGTGATATCACTAAAGACGTAAGGAATTTTGTACCTCATGCCTCAGTGATAACACTAGTTCTTGGGGTATCCGTTTGGATGGTCGACTATGTTATAGTCGACAGTCATTAGGTCGACCACTATTGGTCAACATTGACGTGGTCGACATGGACACATGAAAAGGTCGACATGAGTTTTTCACATTTTTTTTCTTTTGTGGAACTTTTCCATACCTTACGATCCACGTGGACTATAATTGGGAACAGTAATCTGTGCAGAGCGCAGCGGAGCGAGGCACCTTGCCCGAATTTGCTCGCGGGGAAGCGGTGCACTAATTGGGTTTCCCCGTCACTTTACGCAAAAAATGACACCAAAAAAAGAAAAAAAAAACTCATGTCGACCTTTTCATGTATCGACCTTTCATGTGTCGACCATCTTCATGTGTCGACATTTTGTCCATGTCGACCATGCCAATGTCGACCAATAGTGGTCGACCTGACTGTCGGCCATAACATGGTCGACCATTCATACCGGAACCAGTTCTTGGTGACTTGATAGTACACTCCCATGAACAGCCATCCATTGAACCCAAAAAATGTCTGCCTCAAGTGTGTATACACTTTATCATCACCACGGGATACGGTCCTTAGGTCGACAGTCAATAGGTCGACCACTATTGCTCGATATGCATTAGTTCGACATGAGTTTCACACACAAAAAAAATCATTTTTTGAACTTTTTCATACTTTACGATCCACGTGGACTATGATTGGGAACAGTAACCTGTGCCGAGCTAAGCGGTAGTGGAGCAAGCCCTCTTGCCCGAAGCATGGCGAGCGAAGCGAGCCATGCGAGGGGACATGGTGCACTAATTGGGGTTCCTGGTCACTTCAAAGAAAACAACACCAAAAAACAAACAAAAACATGTCAACATTTTTCCATGTAACATGTCAACATTTTTCCATGTCGACCTTTTCCATGTCAACCTAGTGCATGTTGACCAATAGTGGTCAACCTAAATAGGGTCGACCCAACAAACCCATTCCATCACCACACACACTGGGCTTCATTCAGAGGTAGATGCAGAGGGGATGTTGGATGTAAGTGGCCAATTCATTGTGCACGTGTCAGAGTTGCAATGTGCATGCGTCCTGATGGACACCCAACAAAGACGCAAATACATGCAATTTCGGTGAGCGTTAGCGGGTGTAACAGGGAGGTGGCTACTCAGACACGGGCGTGTCGTGGTCAGTGGCTTCATCTAAAGATGTAGTTGTACTGACACCATGGCGGCCATGTTCAGATGGAGAATCTGCACCTGCATAAGGTTGGGGCAAGGTTTGACGATGCGACCATTGGAGGAGGAGGTTAGCACCGCAGCCAGTGGGTGTCACATTAAGACCATCAGCCGCAGCATTAGAATAAATGTGCAGCGCAAATTGCTACCACCTCTGAATCAGGCTTTCTGATCCTAAGCATTACAATATGTAAATAAAATATCTGCTAGAGACATCAGCATGTTAAACCCGAGTTACTACAGAAAAAGATTAATCTGACCCAAAGCAGTGCTTACAAAAAGAAAAAGAAAAAAGAAAATCACAAAACCGACACATCAGCGCTTATAAATGGGCCCTTTAAAGTCTCCAAATATATTACATTATAAAATGCATTCAGCTCAGGTAATAAAACAGTGATATCAATGAAACTGCCATTTGATCCTGCAAAATTGTCTTTTTGACTAATTTCTTCCGTCTGCCTATAGGATTTCATTGATTTTACTGTTCCTCGCCATTAATTCCCTTTCGTTACGTTTTTTATCTCCTCCAGCTCTGGCTGTCGGTTGCTAAGGTTAGATCATACCTCAAGATAAAAGCCAGAGATAAATCCACAGGACCAGCTGGTGGTTCCACATTACTGGGGACAGGACCAGCATGAGCAGGTTTACAGGGTTTTGTTTTTTTACTTTAAAGAAAAGGAAAAGGAAAAAGAACTACAAACTGTGAGGACACGTCAGTGTTCCTTCTAAAGCCTGGTCATACTATGCCGGGCACTCAGCAGATCATGCTGCGATCCTCTGAGCAATTATTTGATCAGTGTGTACCTCATACACACGGAGCTCTTTCTAGTCCACTGCGTTCTTCACCTGTTTGCAGGGTCAGCATCTTAAACTGCTCATAAAATTTGACCTTCCGATCGGACCGTTTACAGGAGCATTTTAAGTCGTTTATCGGCTAAGACTCCTACATACACACCTATACAATTATCGGGCCGCTAATTACAAAGTGTGTACCTAGCATAAGACACACATTGAGATGGTAAATTGGGTGACTTCGTTAAGGTGTACATTTGCCCCTAC
Source organism: Pseudophryne corroboree (assembly GCF_028390025.1). NCBI lineage: Eukaryota > Metazoa > Chordata > Amphibia > Anura > Myobatrachidae > Pseudophryne > Pseudophryne corroboree. Next base: position 226,736,372 of record NC_086453.1, on the reverse strand, counting down.
CCTGGTATTTCTACTGGTATATCTATTTTTACATCTAACAACCAGTCCTGTTGGACGGCATATTCCCCCCTATCTGTTGTACATAGAAACTGCTGCTCTTGGTCTCCCCACTACTTCATAGCAGTGCGGCAGCTCAGGACCGGATAATGGCACCTAAGCGGAGGGTCAGTGATTAGGGCAATGCAGCGGGAGTCATACAGTATGACGCCCAAGAAAAATGATTCTACATAAGGGACCTTTTTCCCATATAAACCGTATCATTGTATCGCTTTGCACTGCACAATCTGGAGGTATTACAGGTGACTGGCTAGGTAGGAAGAGCATACCTTTCCACAGCCAGTACATTACTTACAGTATTGTTTCATTTTTCTAGTTAACCAATTATTTAATTAACTAAACAGGGCTGTCTTGGTTTAAAAGAGCCCCATCGGTAACCTTTCAACAGGGAGGAGACTAGATTAATGATGATTCAGTAATTTAGTTAGAATGGAAATATTAAACTCAGGCAAAGAGTCTACAATAACTTTCACTGTTGCTGAGAAGACCCCATTCCTGACCCACCTCTTCTCTTCCAGGGCAACCGGCGACGCATCGCGCTGCAATGGCAGCCTGGCCTCTGACAAAGAGGAGTAATAACCTGCTGTCTTCATAAATCAATGAAGTAATGTCTACAACGGGCATTCCATCAATATCATTACAAATTACTTATTCTGTACCATTAGTGAGGATATGAAATTGCTGGAGAACAGAACCTCACGCATGTTACTAGTACCTGATAATGATGATGATAATGATGATGATAATAATAATAATAATAATTATTATTATATTTGCTTTAAAATGAAAGTTGGTAATGAAACAATATATACGGTAAAACCACTGTCCATAGGAATACCACATAGCTGATTGATGATGCAGTTTAAGTCCAAAAGTCACAGTTAACTTTTACTATTCAGATTTACATAATATTATGCATGGACTGTAATCCACTAAAACAAATAAATAAAAACAACACACAACACATAATAAATGACTACACAAACTGTACATGAATCAGCCACCAGTTCCTGTATGGAATAGCTGGACGTGATCACTGAAGCCAAGAGAAAATGCTTTGCTTATGAAATGCAAAAAGAACCCAAACCCTAACATCTGTCAGTCAGGCAGCGCACAGACAGTGAGCACACTCGTGTCAGAGCCCCTGACCAAACAGCCTTTGTGAAATGATGCAGAGAGAGGAGCCAAAACAGAGTCTGAGCAATAATCTTACCACTGGAGACGAAATTCGACACCCAGGGCAATCACAGATTGGAGGATGTACCTGTAAGATTCCTTTGGACATAAGAGTCTTCAGACTTTTGCCTGGGAGCAGCACATGAAAGAGAGAGGAGACAAGATGATGATGAGCTGCAGGCTGTGCACAGAGAGACAGCAGTCAGCAGATAAGGGGCAGCCCACTGGTGTCCCACCTAGCACTAATGCAGGACACTGATACACAGGAACACAGTGACACTGACACGCAGGGGAGGTGACAGGTGGGAATCACACGCACACACCCAAACTCTACACAGGGCACATCCATGCACACATAGACCAGGGACATAAACTCACATTTGCGGTACACACAGTGACTGTAACCCCACTGACATAACTGCAGGAAGTCAGACAGCAAGTTACAAATGTCCAGACATAATGTAAACACAAACTAACACAGAGTAACCGAGAAAGCTGATGAGTGGTGGGTGGTGTGTGTCCCTGAGGTAGGAGTTCCCTACACTCACAGTACGAGATCTGCGGATTTCCAGGGTGCGTGAGTCGGGAATGCTACAGATACTCTCAATACTTGGCATAGCAGAGCGCCCACCCACTCTCGTAGGTGCCCCCGGGTCACAGTGACTGGCAGCGCACAGCCCTCTATCGTGTTACACCCCCTCCTGCTGCTGCTGCTGAGAGCTCTCCGGGGAGGGTGTGCGGGGTAATGACCTCTCATTAGCGCTGCCCTGTCTGCCCTCACCCCCTCCCTCCCGTGCAGAGGACACACACGCTCCCTGGCTGCTGGGGGCACGGAGTGCGGGCTATGTGCTGTTCCCCTAATCTGCCCCATCTGTGTGTGTGTGTGCCCCAGCCATCAGCATGTGCACAGGGTATAACACAGCAGCGGCATATTACACACAGTCACTGTGCCCCTGACCACACATAAATCTATGCGATCGCCAATGTTACCCTGCATTAGTACATTGCTCCATACTGCGATAATAATAACCCCCCCCCCCCCACCCCCCTCTCATAGAACCTTACCATATTGCCTTATATTACCGAGACACCCCCAGCCCCAATACCATACATTGCAGTAAGCACCCCCCCCCACCCCACCGGTAAGTGCCCCCCAGCTAGCACACGTCACCCTTCCCCTCAGCTTTAGGAAACTTTAGCCGCCTGGCTCTGTCCCAAGGGCACCGGAGGGTGAAGGGTGTCGGTGCGGGGGACCACGGCCTGTGTGCGGGGTATATATCCCCCCCCCCCCAATTTACCTCTACCACCCAGCGGCCTGCGAGTGTCAGATCCCCATCCGGAGAGAGAGCCGGGGTCACCGGAGAGGAAGGGAGGAGGAGGCGGAGGGGGAGGTGCGGGGCTGGAGTGTCACTGAGCAGCACCAGCCCTTGCAGGCTTCCTATAACCAGGTTTGGATGTTACCCCCCGCCCCAAATTACACTGCCAGGAAGACGGGAGGGGAGGGGGTGACAGCGAAAGTGTTACACATTAACCTGTGGGCAGCCGGAATAGCCTGGCGGGGGCCAAGGGGTTAAATACCACATGGGGGTAATGGCAGATGCCCCATCCATGTACATGACACGTGTATGACGCCTGGTCACTGCCGCACATGGCACTGGGCTGCAGGTGATCACAGGGCGCCGGGGCTACATAGGTGACTGAAGTGCAAGCTCTTGGGTTACAGCTGGTGCGGGCTGCTGCTGTGCCGGCACTGAGGGGGGGTATACGCGGCCAGCAGCGGGAGCATGCACAGCAGGGGCAGGGGGGCGCCGCCAGACTTTACCCTAACTTTGCAAAGAGTTCCCCGTCCCCCCGGCCGCTCCGCTCGGTACCTTTGTGCCTGATGCTCCGCTTCCAGTCCTTAGCCGTCTCCCGTCCGCTGACAAACTGAAACTCGTTGGGGGTGAGCCACTCTCCCCGGTAGCGGATGGACGGCCCCTTGCTGCCCTGGCACAGCTTCTGGATGTAGAGCAGAGCCTTGTTCTCCCCGCACTCCACCTCGATGCACGGCTCCCCCTGGTCAAAGAGGGGCTGGAAGTCGGGGATGGAGGAGAACCTCTCCAGCATCAGGTCGTCGGGCAGCGGCGGGTGCTGGGGCTCATGCAGCCCCAGGTAGGCACGGTGAGCGTGGGGGGCGAAGAGGTGCTGGTAGGACGGGGGGTGCGGGGTCACCACCGGGATGGCAGCGGTCAGGTACCCGGGGATAGTGTCCATGGGCTGGTTGAAAGCGGCGAGGACTAGCTCCTCGCGGTCCGGTCTCTCCTTCTTGATGGCCGGCATAGTGTCCCTGGGCTGCCCCGGCCACTGCGCCTCTCTCCTCCTTTGCGCTCTCCGGGCGGCAGCGGCGGCGGCTTCCTTCCCCCGGGTCTCCGGCTTCACAGAGCCTCCTCCTCGCACGGCGCCTCCGCTGCCGATCTGCCTCCCAGCCCGGCTGAGACATGACATGCTGGAGAGGGCTGAGCCACCGGAGACATCATGCTGCTTATTGATCCCCTATCGACCTCCCCCGCTGTGCGGGCTGCACTCCGGGGCTCCCCGTGTCCTCCTGCCCCAGCTCCCCGCACGCCGTGCCCCCTGCTCTCCCCTGTGCTGACCCCGGCCGCTAATCCACTCCGCGAAGTGGGCAGCAGAGGTAACTTGCCGGAGGTCCTGTGTGTGGCATCCACCTGCAGCCGGGCGCTCCAATTACTGGGGGTGCTGCTGATAATCACAGTTACTTGGGATCATTCCCAGTGACAGAGCAGAGACACGCGGTGCCTCCTGCCTCTCTGCCAGCAGTGCTGCCGCTCGGGGGTATGGGCTGCGTTGGGGGATCCCTCTAACATGTCACACACTGGAGTTCACAGACTCTCTGACCAAACACCATTCGCCGTCTCCGCCGCGTCTCCAACTTGGCCCATTTAAACAGCAAAGGCGGCAGCGGGAGGGGAAGTCGGAGAGGCGAGGGGGGTGTGCGACGGACGACATCCCTCTTCCACTCCGAGGCGGCTTCTTCTAATAGCAGTGCTCATGCAATGCCCGTCAGCTGCCTTGGAGGTCGCAGCCTGCATAACTTTACACCTGAGAGAGCCATGTGTGTGTGCAATACACGGGGGAAGGGGGTATGTCATCGGCGGATCTCTTATCATCAGGGATCAGCAAAAGTCATTATTTTTTATTATTATTATTATTATTATTATTATTATTATTATTATTATTTAAATAGATTCCATTTACAAAATAGTAAAGGAAGTTAGAATAACATCTTCTGGGTTATGCAAGGAGAGTTAACTCTTGCCTAACCCTCATCAATTTTGTACATAACCCCACATTTAATAATAGGAAAATATAATTAGTGATAGTAATATTTCTGTGATGCCACATCTGTCTGTCTACCACGGATAACACCAATATCTTCTATATATATCGCTGCGTGTTACTGTGGATAACCGTTATTTCTATAGTGCATACGTTACGCTGGTTTTATGGTAAACCTACTCAGTCTAATAGCGAGAGAGCGCTGTGTCTAGTGCCGTCGCCTAAAAAGGGAAGTATTCCCCAGATGTAACATTAAGAACCACAGCAGATACCTCCGATATCTGCCGCAATTCCTCTATTTCCGATCACAAAAGCTGCCCCACAAAGGTTTCTATGGAGGTGGCTTAATTGGTGAATTTAGCAATCTCCAGAATGCCCACATATGCTTGCTTATTATTGCAGTGATAAGCGCTGCAATAATAGGCTTCGTGGAAATTACCCTGATTATATGCTGCGCATGTGCTGCCACCGCATCATCGCCACCGGCACCCGCCTCACCATCGTGACCCCTCCCATCCCTGATCATACTCACCAACACCTGGGTATTGGTGATCGGAGCTCCTGGAGGGCTGTCAGTCATCGGGGCTCCCTGCTGCTGTGACCTCGGTGCTGTAAAGTGAGCTGCCGCTTTGCAGCTGAAGCTAGCGTAATTATCACAGGGCTCACTGCAATATTTTTTTTACAGCTTTAGTAAATTAAGGCATGTCGCATTTCCCATTATAAGTATGGTAATTGCGATCTGGTTACTAAAAAAATGAGAATTAAAGGGTCTGGAGCAGTTTGTTACGAAAACTGCTCCAAAAGCGCTTTAATACATTCAGGTAATACCAAAATAATGTGAAAAGGGTGTGAAAACATAGTAAAAACATTGTTAATAAATTAAGTTGATTATAAATAAACTAGTTACCAGCCCGTCAAAATGACAATAACATAACAGTAACGTCAGGGCCGGCGGCTGTGCACGCCCGAACAAAGCAACACTTGAATTGCTCCGTCGGGCGCAATCTAGGTGCCACCAGCGCAAAAAATACTAGAATTGCCCCCATGGAAGTTAGACTCCTTAAACATAGCTCATCTGTATTAGGAAATTGACCTCAATCCGACATCCCCGGGATTGATAACAATCCATAAAGTAATTGGAATGTATTATTAAGATCTGTAACACACTAAGGGGTACATTTACTAAGCAGTGATAAGAATGGAGAAGTAAGCCAGTGGAGAAATTTCCCCATCAAACAATCAGCAGCTCTGTATCATTTTATAGTATGCAAAATATAGATGTTACTTCAGTGCTGATTGGTTGCCATGGGCAACTTCTCCACTGGCTCACTTCTCCGCTCTTATCACTGATTAGTAAATGTCCACCTAAGGGTGGAATGTATTAAAATACATCGCCGCCCATCGCAATGCGGTGACGGAGGCCCCCTGCGATACCTGTGAGGTGGTGTGCAGGGGGTCTCCGTCACATCCCTGGGCTTTCCACACTCCTCCCAGGCTGGGAAGCAGCAGCAGGCTGTCCTGGGCGCCTCCTCCTCCTCCTCCCTGTAGCCGTAAGGACCTCTTGCTGTGTTGCTAGGAGGAGGAGTTTGACTTCCAGGTCCAGGCTGCATAGACAGAGGTATGCCGGTGGGGAGGGGATTCAGCGGCGCAGCGGAGGCAGCGGGATGGGTCGGCCGGTGGTAAGAAGCTCATAGGCTTCTATGGGGTATCGCCGTGGCAAAAATGTTGCGGCCAGGGGTTAGTACATATGAAAATTCTGTAAAACCCCCAAAAACAGGGGTTTTACTGCATTTTCCCATTGCTACAACCCGCCCTAAGGGCTCTACATTGCAATAATTGCGATATTGCCTTGAATATTTTTGGCTAATATCATGGAAAAGTCCTTACAGGGACAGCGGTTATTTAACAAGCTGTCCTTGGGAAGTCCCCAAGGCAGTCTTTTTCGGTTGTTTGGAAAAACTGTCCAATTCTGCACATAACAAACAAAAATCAGCGCTAAGGCTGATTTGGGCTAATAACCACTTTTAAGCCAATGTTAATATAGTATTTAGCACACCTATCTTAGAGCAGCTGCTAAAAAGGGATTACTCAACCCTTATAAACCGCAATCTGCAGTGTTTAAGAATGCACATCGGTAATTAGATATCACCAAGTTCGTTAGCCCAAGCTCCCAAATGGGCAGAAATGCGATCTCCCAGCTCCTGGTGCCTTCAGCACATTAGTGGTGCCATATCTGGAGTGTCCGCATTAGGGCTTGTAAAAGGTGAGCAGACCATGTGAAGAGTGCCGGTACCGGACACAGGGGGTGACGCTTACGCGTTTCTCCGCCTTTATTCAGATCAGCGGCTTCCTCAGAGACGCTATAACAGTGTCCCCGCGTTCCTGTTTAAATAGCGGATCTTTGCCGCTCGCGCGTGCGCGTTGTATCTGCACTCCAGAACTCATCCTGAGTTGGACCGCATGCGCATGCATGGTGTTATGCTTTCTGACATTTTTTGTCATGTGACCGCTTTACACAGCTCAATCAATTTATACGATACTCTGTTACTTTTTCTCTTTAAACAGTAACTATATATTCAATATTGTTCACATTTATAACTGGCAGAAGTCTATCAGACATGTTATATTTGTAGTTATTGCATATAACATTTTTATATATACCGGGACAAAGTTAAAAAATCTTATAAAAAATATAAATAAATAAAATAATAATATATAAAATATATATATAAAATATATATATATATATATATATATATATATATAAACAAAACATTGGCCCAAGATGTAAATAATCTCTATAGCACACATGTGAACATGGAAACAGTGCACTCATAGGATGTGTGCAAACGCGCCATGTACACATGTGCAAACCATCTTCTGTCAGGTGTATCATTCATTATCTAATCTACTAAATAATAATATAATATAGCTTTGTAGAGAGGTATCAAACAACCCCAAATATATATAGCACTATTACGGTGAAAAAAGAAAAAACAGAAAAAGAATAAGAATGAAGAAAGGGGGGGGGGGGAAGGGGGGGCAGGACAAATATATTTCGTTCTATTGTAGTCAGATAAAATAATTTCTCCATTTGCAGACCTATATGGCCCCTACATCATGAAAATATGGGAATAAAAATACAGACTTTTTTACTTCCAGAAACTGACGGGGAAAGTAACTGAAAAAAGGAAGAAAGGATATAATATATACAGGACGTGAGGGGAAGAGGAGAGACAAGGAGGAACATTAGTCATATGTTATTTATTATTCATTACTTATTACTAAAAAGAGGAGAGAGGTGGGGTAGTGGTAGGTAGACATATATGTACCATATAAATACGTGTGCATAATAGCATGTGCACATGTACATGTATGAACATCTACAGGCTTAGGTTCACAGGTAAATTAGGGAAAGCATCCTTTCACATAGAAATATGCACACAGTAAAAGCTGCACACACATATACATGTGCACATTTGTATACATAAATATATACACACACATGTACAGATGTACATACCTGTGTCTATATCGTTTGACATGTAGCAGGTAATTATACATATACAATTAGACATTATTTAGCTCCACTGTGTCATTCAGCCCCCCAGGAGAAAGGGTCCCTAGAACATAAATCCAATAGGCTTCTCTCTTGCACAACTGCCTAAACCTATCACCTCCCCGTTTTGTTGCACCTACCTGTTCTATTGCCTTTACCGTAGCATCCATCATAGTTTGTTTTTGACAACTTGAGATGTGGTAGGAGAGAGGGTGTGATTTCAAACCTTCAAAATATTTCTTCTATGCTCAGAGAATCGCACATGTAGAGTACGGATTGTGCGGCCCACATACTGCCTTCCGCATCCACATGTAATCAGATAGATTACGAACATTGAATTACAATTTAAAAATGTCTTAATTTGAAATATTTCTCCATTTGTATACAAACAATTTTTTTTACTTTTTCTAGGGGAATGCATACAGGTGGTACATTCTGACCTCCCACACCTATGGAAACCAACTGGTTTATCTGGTATCCAGTTCTTTTTACCAATACTAGAAGTTATATGATTCACAAAGTGACTGTGTAGCAGTTTTGATTTCAGATTTTTAGATTTTCTAAAGACTGCCTGTTCTTCCAAATTCACTTCTCCTTTTAAAATATCATCCATACCTAGTATGGAGGTGTTTGTCTTTATAATCTTTTTAATTTCTTTGGCATGGCTGTTGTATTGAGTTACAAAGGAATCTGATTGTAATTTACCATCTCTCTTTACTTGATTTAAAACCTGAGAATCTTGTCTAGACTCAAGAAGTTTTCCTCTCTCTATCTTTTCTACCTCTTCAAATGCTTTCTGCAGCAGATCTATGGGATAGCCTTGTTCTTCAAATGAATTTAGCATATTTCTCGCTTGCTGTTTATATACATCATCTGTGGAGCAGTTCGTTTTTTAGGTCTAACCAGTTGACTTTTCGGAATATTATTTTTCCAACCCATTAGATGGGAGCTGTTATAGTTTAAATACCTGCTTTGGTCAACCGGTTTTATGAATGTTTCAGTGACCAAATGATCATCTTTTACTGTAAGTGTGATATCGAGAAAATTAATAGTGACGTGCTAAAAGTGCAAGTGAACTTTAAACCAAACAAATTATTATTTAAACTCTCAGTGAAATCATGCAGTAAAGATAAATCCCCATCCCAAATCAAAAACAAGTCGTCAATATATCTCCCATAGAGGACCAGGCTCCCCCCGAGTCCGCAACCCCACACACGTTGCTCTTCCAGGAGCCCCATGTAAAGGTTCGCGAAATTCGGGGGCGAACCTGGTCCCCATGGCAGTCCCTCGTGTTTGTAAATAAATAGAAGAATCAAACGTGAAATAATTGTGGGTGAGTATAAATCGAATTGACTCTAAAATAAATCCAGTGAATGTATCTATCATACTGATGTAATTTTTTAAATAATGTGCAATAGCTTTAATTCCTAATTCATGCGGGATATTTTAATATAATGACTATACGTCATATGTGACCAAGTGGTATCCGGATTTCCAGGTAACATTATTTATCATATTTAGAAAACACTTTGTATCTTTAATAAATGATTTAAGCTTACCCACATATCCTTGTAAATAGTGATCTACAAAAAATAAAAGATTATTCGTGAGGCAACCCACACCCGAAATAATAGGTCGCCCAAGAGGTGTAGTGAGTGACTTGTGAATTTTGGGCAAATAATAAAAGGTAGGAGTGACAGGGTGAGTGCAAAATAAAAAGTGCATAGTTTCTTTAGAAATAGCTCCGGATTGTACTCCATCATCCAACAGATGTTTTAGTTGTGTTTGGAAAAGGGCGGTGGGATTGCCAGTAAGTTTTTTATAGAAGCCTGTATCGCTTAGCTGCCTATATAATTCTTTCACATAATCAACTATATCCAAAATTACAATCCCGCCGCCCTTATCCGCTGGTTTTATTATAATATCCTTGTCTGCATACAGACATTTAATCGCTTTCCTTTCTCCTAAAGTGAGGTTATCCCTAAAGCGTTTCTCATCCGCCTTATCACACATGGTTCTAAAGTTCTCTAATATCACTTTGTAGAAACTCTCCACAAACAGTCCTTTGTATTGTAGTGGGTAGAATTCTGACTTATTCCTGAAACGATTTTGATCATAAATATACGTCGCACCAGTGACAAAACCAAATTTGTTTATTGATCTTAATCGCTATGTGAGAACTCTCTGCCACAAACGGTACTTTGCATTGAAAAGTCTAAAACAAAATAAACTTGATGGTATGCCCATAATTCTTGATAAAGAAGATATAGAAAACGTAAATATCTTAGAATCATTATCCAAAGAATCAGGACAGAAAGTGGACGTTAAAGAGAGTCCTGTTAAATTTTATGATCAAAATCGTTTCAGGAATAAGTCAGAATTCTACCCACTACAATATAAAGGACCGTTTGTGGAGAGTTTCTACAAAGTGACATTAGAGAACTTTAGAACCATGTGTGATAAGGCGGATGAGAAACGCTTTAGGGATAACCTCACTTTAGGAGAAAGGAAAGCGATTAAATGTCTGTATGCAGACAAGGATATTATAATAAAACCAGCGGATAAGGGCGGCGGGATTGTAATTTTGGATATAGTTGATTATGAGAGAGAATCATATAGGCAGCTAAGCGATACAGGCTTCTATAAAAAACTTACTGGCAATCCCACCGCCCTTTTCCAAACACAACTAAAACATCTGTTGGATGATGGAGTACAATCCGGAGCTATTTCTAAAGAAACTATGCACTTTTTATTTTGCACTCACCCTGTCACTCCTACCTTTTATTATATGCCCAAAATTCACAAGTCACTCACTACACCTCCTGGGCGACCTATTATTTCGGGTGTGGGTTCCCTCACGAATAATCTTTCATTTTTTGTAGATCACTATTTACAAGGATATGTGGGTAAGCTTAAATCATTTATTAAAGATACAAAGTGTTTTCTAAATATGATAAATAATGTCACCTGGAAATCCGGATATCACTTGGTCACATATGACGTAGAGTCATTATATTCAAAGATCCCGCATGAATTAGGAATTAAAGCTATTGCACATTATTTAAAAAATGACATCAGTATGATAGATACATTCACTGGATTTATTTTAGAGTCAATTCGATTTATACTCACCCACAATTATTTCACGTTTGATTTTTCTATTTATTTACAAACACGAGGGACTGCCATGGGGACCAGGTTCGCCCCCGAGTTTCGCGAACCTTTACATGGGGCTCCTGGAAGAGCAACGTGTGTGGGGTTGCGGACTCGGGGGGAGCCTGGTCCTCTATGGGAGATATATTGACGACTTGTTTTTGATTTGGGATGGGGATTTATCTTCACTGCATGATTTCACTGAGAGTTTAAATAATAATTTGTTTGGTTTAAAGTTCACTTGCACTTTTAGCACGTCACTATTAATTTTCTCGATATCACACTTACAGTAAAAGATGATCATTTGGTCACTGAAACATTCATAAAACCGGTTGACCAAAGCAGGTATTTAAACTATAACAGCTCCCATCTAATGGGTTGGAAAAATAATATTCCGAAAAGTCAACTGGTTAGACTTAAAAAAGGAATTGCTCCAAAGATGATGTATATAAACAGCAAGCGAGAAATATGCTAAATTAATTTGAAGAACAAGGCTATCCCATAGATCTGCTGCAGAAAGCATTTGAAGAGGTAGAAAAGATAGAGAGAGGAAAACTTCTTGAGTCTAGACAAGATTCTCAGGTTTCAAATCAAGTAAAGAGAGATGGTAAATTACAATCAGCTTCCTTTGTAACTCAATACAACAGCCATGCCAAAGAAATTAAAAAGATTATAAAGACAAACACCTCCATACTAGGTATGGATGATATTTTAAAAGGAGAATTGAATTTGGAAGAACAGGCAGTCTTTAGAAAATCAGAAAATCTGAAATCAAAACTGCTACACAGTCACTTTGTGAATCATATAACTTCTAGTATTGGTAAAAAGAACTGGATACCAGATAAACCAGTTGGTTTCCATAGGTGTGGGAGGTCAGAATGTACCACCTGTATGCATTCCCCTAGAAAAAGTAAACATTTTTGTTCGTATACAAATGGAGAAATATTTAAAATTAAGACATTTTTAAATTGTAATTCAATGTTCGTAATCTATCTGATTACATGTGGATGCGGAAGGCAGTATGTGGGCCGCACAATCCGTACTCTTCATGTGCGATTCTCTGAGCATAGAAGGAATATTTTGAAGGGTTTGAAATCACACCCTCTCTCCTACCACATCTCAAGTTGTCAAAAACAAACTATGATGGATGTGACGGTAAAGGCAATAGAACAGGTAGGTGCAACAAAACGGGGAGGTGATAGGTTTAGGCAGTTGTACAAGAGAGAAGCCTATTGGATTTATGTTCTAGGGACCCTTTCTCCTGGGGGGCTGAATGACACAGTGGAGCTAAATAATGTCTAATTGTATATGTATAATTACCTGCCCACATGTCAAACGATATAGACACAGGTATGTACATCTGTACATGTGTGTGTATATATTTATGTATACACATGTGCACATGTATGTGTGTGTGCAGCTTTTACTGTGTGAATATTTCTATGTGAAAGGATGCTTTCCCTAATTTACCTGTGAACCTAAGCCTGTAGATGTTCATACATGTACATGCGCACATGCTATTATGCACATGTATTTATATGGTACATATATGTCTACCTACCACTACCCCACCTCTCTCCTCTTTTTAGTAATAAGTAATGAATAATAAATAACATATGACTAATGTTCCTCCTTGTCTCTCCTCTTCCCCTCACGTCCTGTATATATTATATCCTTTCTTCCTTTTTTCAGTTACTTTCCCCGTCAGTTTCTGGAAGAAAAAAGTCTGTATTTTTATTCCCATATTTTCATGATGTAGGGGCCAAATGGAGAAATTATTTTATCTGACTACAATAGAACAAAATATATTTGTCCTGCCCCCCCCCCCCCCCCTTTTCATTCTCTTTTTCTTTTTCTGTTTTTTCTTTTTTCACCGTAATAGTGCTATATATATTTGGGGTTGTTCGATACCTCTCTACAAAGCTATATTATATTATTCTTTAGTAGATTAGATAATGAATGATACACCTGACAGAAGACGGTTTGCACATGTGTACATGGCGTGTTTGCACACATCCTATGGGTGCACTGTTTCCATGTTCACATGTGTGCTATAGAGATTATTTACATCTTGGGCCAATGTTTTGTTTATATATATATATATATTTATTTTTATATATTATTATTTTATTTATTTATATTTTTTATTAGATTTTTTAACTTTGTCCCGGTATATATAAAAATGTTATATGCAATAGCTACAAATATAACATGTCTGATAGACTGCTGCCAGTTACAAATGTTAACAATATTGAATATATAGTTACTGTTTAAAGAGAAAAAGTAACAGAGTATCGGATAAATTGATTGAGCTGTGTAAAGCGGTCACATGACAAAAAACGTCAGAAAGCATAACACCATGCATGCAGCGTGCGGTCCAACTCAGGATGAGTTCTGGAGCGCAGATACAACGTGCACGCGTGAGCGGCAAAGATCCGCAATTTAAACAGGAATGCAGGGACACTGTTATAACGTCTCTGAGGAAGCCGCTGATCTGAATAAAGGGCTTGGGCTAACGAACTAGGTGATATCTAATTACCAATGTGCATTCTTAAACACTGCAGATTGCAAACTTTGCTTTTATTTATCTACAATTAACATTGCTCTGTTACAAAAATTGGACTAAGGAGCTGATCAATCCTAGTATACTGAAAAAGTTACTAAAACAGCTGATGATAACTGCATGAAGCCTACTCTAATTAGGACTAACAAACTACCCGTGCATGCTTATTAACCAGTTATTGATATTAACAGTCTTATTTGCATGTCTGTATATTTCTTTATATGCGCATGTAGCTTGTTTATTTAAAACTGGTCGGTACTTGTACATTTAGGGGGTAATTCCAAGTTGATCGCAGCAGGATTTTTGTTAGCAATTGGGCAAAACCATGTGCACTGCAGGAGAGGCAGATATAACACGTGCAGAGAGAGTTAGATTTGGGTGCGGTGTGTTCAATCTGCAATCTAAATTGCAGTGTAAAAATAAAGCAGCCAGTATTTACCCTGCACAGAAACATAATAACCCACCCAAATCTAACTCTCTCTGCACATGTTATATCTGCCCCCCCTGCAGTGCACATGGTTTTGCCCAACTGGCAAAAAATTTCCTGCTGCAATCAGCTTGGAATTACCCCCTTAATTTTAATTGTTTCTATTCAATTGTACACACTCTTTTATTAGCGCTGTTAGGTGTTTGTTTGTCTTTCAATTCTGCACATGCCCAACCCATGCACTATATATATATATATATATATATATATATATTTATACACTATATATATTATATATATATATATATATATTTATACAATATATATATATATATAATTTAACCCTTCCTGGTGATTGTCTGCCCTAAAGTGATAACCCTAACCCTCCCCACACGCTCCTCTGTCTCCCAGGTGGATTCTCCATGGAGGAGCGTGTAGAGGAGGGAGCAGTATGAATGAAGGGAGATAAGCACTGGGAGGAGCTACATATACTGTATAGTTGAACACCAGAATCCCGACGCTCAAAATGCCAAATGATGCCCAACGTGAGCATTAGGGTTAGTTTTTGGGTTAGGCACTGAGCAGGGCCGCATCTAGAGAGAAGTGCATGGTGTGCGGTGAGGGACACCTGGACCCCTGAGGCCCGTGTGCACCGCACACACTGCACCCAGTATAAATACGCCGGTGGCACTAGGGGAGGGTTTTGGCTGCAGGGAGAGGGGCACAGTTAGAGTTAGCCTACAGGGGTGTACGGTTAGGCTGTGGGGTTGGGTTAGGGTTAAAAAATTCATTGTGATCTGTCTGAGCATCGGGATTCCGCTGTCAGATTTGTGACCGTCGGGATCCCGACCGCCAGTATTTCGATACCAACAGTAAATAGTGTATGTATGTATGTATGTATGTATTATATATATATATATATATATATATATATATATATATAGTACTTTCAAGTAACGGCACTCCCTGGTCTTACTACTATGAATAAAGACACTTGTCACACTGCCATTTGCAAAGCATTTGGATGTACTACATATTGTGATGAGAGGGTACCACTGCAGTATTATTACATGAGAGAAGTGCCGGAATGTGGACTGTGTGTATATTAATATATATTGTAAATGGTTTGCTTCACAAATAATGACTCTTCACTCAGGTTGCTCTGTCAGGTGGTTTATTTATTCCTCACAAATGTTGTCACATAACGTTTGTTCAGCAAACATGGCTTCCCTGACCACTAGCTAAGCCCAAACCGGCCCCCTCTCATCCATCCACTAACTGGCATTGAAAGCCCCACCCACTGGTTCCCACAAACCTTTATACCTTCACACTAATTAGTCACACCCACGTAGTGCAGCTGTATTACCTTTGATGTAGCAAGGAGCAGGATTACTAACCCTACCTGCCCCTTCTACTACTAATTAGAATTTTTAAATTAGAATATTAATAACCCTCCCCTAAGGGGATGAAAAGGGTGTTGGCATAATAACGTCATTACCGATGTGTGGCTTGCGTTGCGTGAACAACAACGCCCAGACAATCGGATCAAAATTTGGATTGCACCTCCAGTGAGCAGAATTTAATAAACTACAAAAATGCGAAAGCCCTCACTCACTCACTGATTGACTGACTCACCACTAAGGGGGACATGTACTAAGCAGTGATAAAAGTGAAGTGAGCCAGCGGAGAAGTTGCCCATGGCAACCAATCAGCTGCTCTATACTTTATAGTATGCAAATTATAAAAGTTACGTCAATGCTGATGGGTTGCCATGGGCAACTTCTCCACTGGCTCACTTCTCCACTTTTATCACTGCTTAGTACATCTCCCTCTAATCCTATTACTTTCTGATGTTTTAGGAAGATGAATTTTATCATAGGTATTCTGCAGGTGAGAAATAGGAAAACGACATAATTAAAAAAAAAAACTCCCCTAAGGGGCTGAAAAGGGTGTTGAAATAATTACGTCATTACCGTTGCGTAGCTTGCGTTGCGTGAACGATAACACCCCAACCGGACAATTGGGTAAAAATTTGAATTGCACCTCCAGTGTGTAGAATTTAATAAACTACAAAAATGGTCCTGTCACTTTTTACCGTATCTGCTACAGGTGCTCCTCGGGTAAGGTCAGGAACCATGGATTAATGTTTACTTACATTAAGATGTCTCAAATTTACAGCTCTGTAGACAGTAAACATGTCTTTATTACAGCAATTTTACAGGTTACCTTAACCAGGTACCGGTCCACAAACAGCATATACACAAATCTCAGGCTCCCTGTCTCTAACCCACTGGCCCGCCCTCTATCGCCTGGCCACTTTTTGGCATCAGAAGCCCTGAGCCCTTGCCCCAACGAGCTTTATAAAAGTGTGGCACAGGTGTGCCTGATTGCTGGGAACGCTTGCTCCAAAACCTGGACCAGATCTGCATGGATGAGAGCCCGCCCACTCTCTCTCTCCCATCCAAACCCCAGGGACCCAAAACAGGCCGTGCTAAGTCCGAATGACAACCTGCTGAGTCCTAACACATTCCTGGGGCTTCCTCATGGTCCAGTCCTAAACCCAGGTCACTTTAGCCCGGGGCACCCGATCTGTTGTGCCCTGTCCTGCAAACACCCGGGGTGGCATCCGGACTGGATTGTCACTATATATATATATATATATATATATATATATATTTCTCTAACGTCCTAGTGGATGCTGGGGACTCCGTCAGGACCATGGGGAATAGCGGGCTCCGCAGGAGACAGGGCACATCTAAAAAGCTTTTTAGGTCACATGGTGTGTACTGGCTCCTCCCCCCATGACCCTCCTCCAAGCCTCAGTTAGGTTTTTGTGCCCGTCCGAGAAGGGTGCAAACTGGATGGCTCTCTTAAGGAGCTGTTTAGTAAAGTTTTTTTTTAGGTTTCTAATCAGTGATTCCTGCTGGCGACAGGATCACTGCAACGAGGGACTTAGGGGAGAGACTTGCAACTCACCTGCGTGCAGGAGGATTGAAGTTTTAGGCTACTGGACACTGAGCTCCAGAGGGAGTCGGAACACAGGTCAGCCTGGGGTTCGTCCCGGAGCCGCGCCGCCGATCCCCCTTACAGACGCTGAAGAAAGACGGCGGAACGGAGGTCCGGAAACAGGCGGCAGAAGACTTCACAGTCTTCAGAGAGGTAGCGCACAGCACTGCAGCTGTGCGCCATTGTTGCTACACGGCTCACTGACACGGTCACGGAGGGTGCAGGGCGCTGCTGGGGGCGCCCTGGGCAGCAATATAAATACCTATTTGGCAAATAAATACATCACATATAGCCATTAAGGCTATATGTATGTATTTAACCCAGGCCAGTTTTCCTAATAACCGGGAGAAAAGCCCGCCGTGAAAGGGGCGGAGCTTATTCTCCTCAGCACTCAGCGCCATTTTCCTGACCAGCTCCGCTGGTGAGGAAGGCTCCCACTCTCCCCTGCACTACAGAAACAGGGTTAAAGAGAAGGGGGGCATAAATTGGCGATATAATTATATATTAAGAGCCCATATATAGAAACAACACCTTCTAGGGTTGTTATATACATTATGGCGCTTTTGGTGTGTGCTGGCAAACTCTCCCTCTGTCTCCCCAAAGGGCTAGTGGGTCCTGTCCTCTATCAGAGCATTCCCTGTATGTGTGTGCTGTAGGTCGGTACGTGTGTGTCGACATGTATGAGGAAAATGTTGGTGAGGAGACGGAGAAAATTGCCTGTAATGGTGATGTCACTCTCTAGGGAGTCGACACCAGAATGGATGGCTTACTTATGGAATTACGTGATAATGTCAACACGCTGCAAGCCGGTTGACGACATGAGACAGCCGGCGGACAAATTAGTATCGGTCCAGGCGTCTCAGACACCGTCAGGGGCTTGTAAAAACGCCCATTTACCTCAGTCGGTCGACAGACACTGACACGGACACTGACCCCAGTGTCGACGGTGAAGAAACAAACGTATTTTTCCTTTAGGGCCACAAGTTACATGTTAAGGGCAATGAAGGAGGTGTTACGTATTTCTGATACCACAAGTACCACAAATAAGGGTATTTTGTAGGGGGGGGAAAAACTACTTGTAGTTTTGCCTAAATCAGATAAATTAAATGAAGTGTGTGAAGAAAGTTATGGGCGGTATACCCCTTTTTCCCGCCAGTAGTAAGGGCGAGTTGGAAAACACACCTTAGGGTGGACAAGGCGCTCACACGCTTATAAAAAACATGGCGTTACCGTTTCCAGATACGGCCGCCCTCAAGGAGCCAGCTGATAGGAAGCTGGAAAATATCATAACAGTATATACACACATACTGGTGTTATACTACGACCAGCAATCGCCTCAGCCTGGATGTGCAGCGCTGAGGGGGCTTGGTCGGATTTCCTGACTGAAAATTTTGATACCCTTGACAGGGACAGGATTTTATTGTCTATAGAGCATTTTAAGGATGCATTTCTATATATGTGTGATGCGCAGAGGCATATTTGCATTCTGGCATCAAGAGTAAATGTGATGTACATATCTGCCAGACGAAGACACGACAGTGGTCAGGTGAGGCAGATTCCAGACGGCATATGGAAGTATTGCCGTATAAAGGGGCGGTCCATTGGACCTGGTGGCCATGGCAACAGCTGAAAAATCCACCTTTTGTTACCCCGAGTCACATATTGGCAGAAAAGGACACAGTCTTTTCAGTCTCAGTCCTTTCGTCCCCATACGGGCAGGCGGGCGAAGGCCAGTCATATCTGCCCAGGGGGAGAGGAAAGGGAAGAAGACTGCAGCAAGCAGCTCATTCCCAGGAACAGAAGCTCCTCACGGCTTCTGCCAAGTCCGCAGCATAACGCTGGGGCCGTACAAGCGGACTCAGGTGCGGTAGGGGGTCATCTCAAGAGTTTCAGCAACACTCGCAAGGGAACTCCGGGATCCTACATGTAATATCCCAGGTGTACATTGGAAATTCGAGACGTCTCCCCCTCACACAATTCACAGGCTGTATTCCGAGCAGGTGATAATCAAAGTACCCTTCTTACAACAAGGAAGGGGGTAGTATTCCACACTATATTGTGGTACTGAAGCCAACCGGCTCGGTGAGATCTGAAATATTTGAACACTTACATACAAGCGTTCAAATCAAGATGGAGTCACTCGGAGCAGTGATAGCGAACCAGGAAGAAGGGGACGATATGATGTCACTGGATATCAGGGACGTTTACCTACAGGTCCAAATTTGCCCTTCTCACCAAGGGTACTTCAGGTTCCTGGTACAGAACTGTCACTATCAGTTCAGACGCTGCCGTTTGGATTGTCCACGGCGCCCCGGGTCTTTACCAAGGTAATGGCCGGAATGAGGATTTTTCTTAAAAGAAACATGGACGCTTTCCTGATAAGGGCAAGGTCCAGAGAACAGTTGGAGGTCGGAGTAGCACTATCTTAAGTAGTTCTACGACAGCACGAGTGGATTCTAAATATTCCAAAATCGCAGTTTTTTCCGACGACACGTCTACTGTTCCTAGGGAAGATTCTGGACACAGTCCAGAAAAACGTGTTTCTCCCAGTGGAGAAAACCAGGGAGTTATCCGAGCTAATCGGGATCCTCCTAAAACCAGGAAAAGTGTCAGTGCATCATTGCACAAGAGTCCTGGTAAAAATGGTGGCTTATTACGAAGCAATTCCATTCGGCAGATTTCCCGCAAGAACTCTTCAGTGGGATCTGCTGGACAAATGGTCCGGATCGCATCCTCAGATGCATCAGCGGATAACCCTATATCCAAGGAAAAGGGTGTCTCTCCTGTGGTGATTACAGAGTGCTCATCTTCTAGAGGGCCGCAGATTCGGCATTCAGGATTGGATGCCGGTGACCACGGAGGCCAGCCTGAGAGGCTGGGGAACAGTCACACAGGGAAAAAATTTCCAGGGAAGTGTGATTAAGTCTGGAGAATTCTCTCCGCATAAATAAGCTTAGAGCAAATTTATAATGCTCTAAACTTAGCTAGACCTCTGCTTCAAGGTCAGCCGGTATTGATCCAGTGGGATAACATCACGGCAGTCGCCCACGTAAACAGAAGGGCGGCACAAGAAGCAGGAGGGCAGTGAAAACTGCAAGGATTTTTCGCTAGGCGGAAAATCATGTGATAGCACTGTCAGCAGTGTTCTTTCCGGGAGTGGACGACTGGGAAGCAGACTTCCTCAGCAGGCATGACCTCCACCCGGGAGAGTGGAAACTTCATAGGGAAGTTTTTCAACATGATTGTGGACCGTTGGCAAAGACCAAAGGTGGACATGATGGCGTCCCGCCCGAACAAAAAACGGGACAGGTATTCCGCCAGGTCATGAGACCTTCAGGCGATAGCTGTGGATGTTCTGGTAACACAGTGGGTGTACCAGTCTGTGTATGTGTTCCCTCCTCTGTTTCTCATAACCAGGGTATTGAGAATTATAAGACATAGAGGAGTATGAACTATACTAGTGGCTCCGGATTGGCCAAGAGGGACTTGGTACCCGGAACTTCAAGAAATGCTCACAGAGGACTAAGGGCCTGGGGAGCTAAGAAGGGACTTGATTCAGCAAGTACCATGTCTATTCCAAGACTTACCGCGGCTGCGTTTGACGGCATGGCGGTTGAATGCCGGATCCTGAGGGGAAAAGGCATTCCATAAGAGGTCATACCTACCTTGGTCACAGCCAGGAAGGAGGTGACCGCACAACGTCATCACCACATGTGGTGAAAATATGTTGCGTGGGTGAGGCCAGGAAGGCTCCACGACGGAAATTCAACTAGGTCGATTTCTACACTTCCTGAAAACAGGAGTGTTTTGGACCTCAAATTGGGGTTCATTAACATTTAAATTTCGGCCCTGTAGATTTTCTTACAGAAAGAATTGACTTCAGTTCCTGAAGTCCAGATTGTAAAGGATGTATTACATATACAGTTTTTTTTGTGCCCCTAGGGGCACCGTGAGATCTCAACATAGTGTTGGGATTTCTTAAAATCATATTGGTTTGAACCGCTCAAATCTGTGGATTTGAAATATCTCACATGGAAAGTGACCATGCTGTTGACAAATATCTCACATGGGAAGTGACCATGTTGTTAGCCCTGGCCTCGGCCAGGCGATTGTCAGAATGGGCGGCTTTGTTTTACAAAAGCCCATATTAAAATTTTCCATTTGAACAGGACAGAACTGGGACTCGTCTCCAGTTTCTTCATAAAGGGGTGTCAGCGTTTTCACCTGAAACAACCTCTTGTGGTGCCTGCGGCTACTAGGGACTTGGAGGACTCCAAGTTACTAGACGTGGTCAGGGCCCTAAAAATATATATATATATATATAGTTAGGACGGCTGGAGTCAGAAAGTCTGACTTGCTGTTTATACTGTATACACCCAACAAGCTGGGTGCTCATGCTTCTAAGCAGTCTATTGCACGCTGGATTTGTAGTACAATTCAGCTTGCACATTCTGTGGCAGGCCTGCCACAGACGAAATATGTAGATGCCCATTCCACAAGGAAGGTGGGCTCATCCTGGGCGGCTGCCCGAGGAGTCTCGGCATTACAACTTTGCCGAGCAGCTACGTGGTCAGGGGAGAACACGTTTGTAAAATTTTACAAATTTTGATACTCTGGCTAAGGAGGACCTGGAGTTCTCTCATTCGGTGCTGCAGAGTCATCCGCACTCTCCCGCCCGTTTGGGAGCTTTGGTATAATCCCCATGGTCCTGACGGAGTCCCCAGCATCCACTAGGACGTTAGAGAAAATAAGAATTTACTTACCGATAATTCTATTTCTCGTAGTCCGTAGTGGATGCTGGGCGCCCATCCCAAGTGCGGATTGTCTGCAATGCTTGTACATAGTTATTGTTACAAAAATCGGGTTATTACTATTGTTGTGAGCCATCTTTTCGGAGGCTACTTCGTTTTGTTATCATACTGTTAACTGGGTTCAGATCACAAGTTGTACGGTGTGATTGGTGTGGCTGGTATGAGTCTTACCCGGGATTCAAGATCCTTCCTTATTGTGTACGCTCGTCCGGGCACAGTACCTAACTGAGGCTTGGAGGAGGGTCATGGGGGGAGGAGCCAGTACACACCATGTGACCTAAAAAGCTTTTTAGATGTGCCCTGTCTCCTGCGGAGCCCGCTATTCCCCATGGTCCTGACGGAGTCCCCAGCATCCACTACGGACTACGAGAAATAGAATTATCGGTAAGTAAATTCTTATTATATATATATATATATATATATATCGCAAAACAGTATTATCCCCTAAAATTAGTCTGAAAAAGTGTCCATCAATGAGTGCAGCTGTTCTTCGTAGCTTTTTACACAAGCCAGATCTAAAAGCAGTAGAAGAAAAATAGAGGCGCACAATTGTGAAGTGCATTTTACAAGGCCCAATCTTGGTTATAGATTGTGCCCAATTGGTTATAGAGTAGTTATATGATCAAGAATAGATAGATAGATATGATCCTGCTGATAGGTATAGCTACTGAATATAAGTATCATCAATCTTTGAGAGACACCCGCAGGACCAGCAGGATGTCGACGTGGTGACACCACAGAGTCCAAGTGAGGCTTGACACGAATTGCAGATCCCAGTGGTGCTGTTTGTGCTGAAAGTGCTGCATAGCCTACTGCTATTCAAGCGCTGTTTGTGATATTTTTATGTATCACAGTTTTATGTGAGTGTTCCATGCTTTGAAGTAAAGATTGTGCCTTTTAAAACATACTTCACTATTGTGTGCCTCCATTTTCTCTTCTATTGCTAATATATATCTAATACAGGTTGAGTATCACATATCCAAATATTCCGAAATACAGAATATTCTGAAATACAGAATTTTTTGAGTGAGATATTGAAACCTTTGTTTTCTGATGGCTCAATGTACACAAACTTTGTTTAATACACAAAGCTATTAAAAATATTGTATTAAAAGACCTTCAGGCTGTGTGTGAAGGTGTATATGAAACATAAATGCATTCTGTGCTTAGATTTAGGTCCCATCACCATGATATCTCATTATGGTATGCAATTATTCCAAAATACGCTAAAATCCGATATCCAAAACACCTCTGGTCCCAATTTTGGATAAGGGATACTCAACCTGTGTATATAAAATTGTTTGTATGTATATTTACGTTAGCTTGAGAACTACTGAACCGATTTTGAGTTTTCACTGAAATGTTCCTTGAGGTCCTCCCAGTAACATAGGCTATGAATCATCTCGGTATCATGTTCATTGGCAAATTACCAAACAAAATTATCAAAGCATTAAATACAGAAGAGGGGATCCAGTTGGGATCCCGGCAGTAAAAATGCAGATGCCGGAATCCCAACACCTCTGGGAATGCTGACGCTGACATCCAGACAAGGTACACAACACCTGCGCCGGGATTCCGACCACCGGGATCCCGAACAATCTCTGCCAGGCCGCAGGAGAGGTAAGCGCTGCGGGGAGGGGAGGTGGGGACTGCCGTCATTTAGAACTCAACCTATATATATATATATACATATATCAAAACCAACCTGGTTTTGCCTTGTAAATGATTGCCGGTTTAAAAATATGGGCATTCTCGCACAAACTCCCACAACTCCGGCTTCTCGCACCCTATTACAATTACCCCTTAATATAAAAAAACACAAATATCTTGACTCATCAATGCCCAGCTAAACCCCTGAACCTAGAGGCATGATATTTGGGGAGTATATTCCTTCCATGACATAAGCACCCACTAAGCAGCGATTTCACCCTAATGGTGTGTACACACGGTGAGATATTTTCTTACGATTTTGACTATATAGTCAAAATCGTAAGAAAAATTAGTGCAGATCGCAAGGTGAATGTTACTGCAGAACCTGAACCCAACCAAACTCTGAAATGGCACCAGGGTGCAAGTGAAGGCCCTTCATAGGAATGTCAGCGAGGCCACAGTGTTCACCAGCAGTGCTCGGGGGGAGTAAGTGTTCATACCATGCATAGCACTCTCAGAGTATCCCTTCGAGTTCAAGAGGCTACAGTTCCCCCTCAAAGTCTGCTTTTCAAAGTACTCAATGCTAGAGTAAGCTCATCCAGCAGCCTGGTGATTCTAGCACCTTAGGAAATAACCACCAATGTAGTTTACAAAGAGATCCTTCAGTAAAGAAAAACACATTTCTTTACCCCAGAGGTACAGTATAAAATGAACAAAGCGTATAAATTAGATGGGCTAAAGGAAATGGAAACAGTATATATCTAATATGTACCCAGGTGAAACTGGGCACATCAGCCTGTACACATATACAGGGGCGGATTGGGTTGGAAAACCAGCCCGAGAAATTCATCGAAGCAGCCCTAATGGTGGCGGGGTCTATTGAGGGGGGCTGGATCCCTCCTCATAGGGCCTTTTTCTGAGTTGGATAAACTTGCAGCTTCCTTACGACTTTTGCTGCAGTTTTTTTGTGACTTTATGGTAATGCTGCTTTAATGCACCTCCCTGGTATACATCCGTGTGTCTGAATATGCAAGGACTGAGACACCACCATCGACCACAACACTGAAACTTTCACCAAGCCTATGCTATTATTATTAACAGTTTCTTATATAGCACTGTATATTCCGTTGCGCTTTGCAATTGGAAACAGTGATAAAAGAAAACTTGGTAACTGACAGACATAGAGGTAGGAAGGCCCTGCTCACAAGCTTACAATCTATGCTACATGCAGATCATCTGTGTATGACCTATAATGTGAGCAATTCAGCACCTCTTTATGCAACCTCTTCCAGCAATGCACCCATACTTCGTTACACCTGTGTCTGATTAGTCAGCCCCCTGTAATCACACAGTAACGCTTAACACAATTCTAATACACTTCTTGGTGTGTGCATCTGGGTCTGTACTGCACCTTTGGGATGCATGCGGCGATGAAAAACAGTGCACAAGAAAAAAAATACATTGACCCCCACTGGAAAAAAAACAGAGGCACAGACAGCAAGAGAGCAGCCGAGAGAGACAGACAGCAAGAGAGTAGCCGAGAGAGACAGACAGCAAGAGAGCAGCCAAGAGAAACAGACAGCAAGAGAGCAGCCGAGAGAAATAGACAGCAAGAAAGCAGCCGAGAGAGACAGACAGTAAGAGAGCAGCTGAGAGAGACAGACAGCAAGCGAGCAGCTGAGGGAGACAGACAGCAAGAGATCAGTCGAGATAACCGGAGAGCAGCAGATAGAGACAGAAAACAAGAGAGCAACAGAGACAGCAAGAGAGCCGTAGAGAGAGACGGACAGCAGCAGAGAGAGACGGTAATAGAGAGTATAGAGAAACAGACAGCAAGAAGGCAGCAAAGAGAGACACAGACAGACAGCAAGAGAGTAGCAGAGAATCAGCAAGTGAGCAGCAGGGACAGTCAGAAGTGCCAGGAGAGAGACAGGTAATAGACAGCGGAGAGACAGCCAGCGCCCCAGGCTCACATTCACCTGGAAGTGGATGCCGTGCGGCAAGGCTTTCTCATTGTGCAGGGGGACCTGGGAGACCCATCCATCATCCACCAGGTTGTACATGTTCCTCACCGGCATGGTCCCTGTGCCATGGGGTAGCATGCCTGTCTCCTGATCTGATGGAGGTCTCCGGGGTCGCAGCGCTCCAGTACCGTCTCCTGGGGTGGGGGGCTCGTGTGAAACAGAGGACCCCGCTCAGCCCCCTCGGTGTGTCTCCTGTGTGCGGCTGCCTGATGGGAGGTGCCCGGCTTTCCCTGGCTCCAGCTGCCACAGTGCCGTCACACACGCTCCAGACGCTCTCAGGCTGCGGATTACCAAAGACGCCCACTAGCCTGCAAGATCACATTATCCGTAGAGAAGAGCGGGTTCGGTTCTCTGAGAACCAATCCCTACCAAACATCACATCCCGAGTCCGGATCCGAGTCTGGCTCGGTTTTTTCTGCCTGACTCGGAAACCAGAACGAGGCAAAACGTCATCATCCTGCTGTCAGATTCTCGCGGGTTTTGGATTACATATAAGGAGCTGCGCGTCGCCGCCATTTTCACTCCAGTCCAGTCTCTCTCCTCAGTGTCTGTCTGTGTGGTAAAGTGGTGTGGTGACCTGCTCTGTCTTATGTGTGTAATTCTAGTGCTGTGTTGTGCTGCATCAGTCCAGTGGTGGTGTCTTGTGCTGCATCAGTCCAGTCACAGTGGTGGTGTCCTCTTCTGCCATATGTCTAGTGCTGCTTTATAAGTCCAGTACCGTGGTGCTGTGTTGTGCTGCATCAGTCCAGTGTTGGTGTGTTGTGCTGCATCAGTCCAGTCACAGTGGTGGTGTCCTCTGCTGCCATATGTCCAGTACTGCTGTATAAGTCCAGTCCATTGCAGTGGTGCTGTGTTATCCTGCATCAGTCCAGTGGTGGTGTCCCTGTGCTGCTGTATATGTCCAGTGATACTGCCGTATAAGTCCAGTGGTACTGCCATATAAGTCCAGTGATACTGCCGTATATCAACAGAACAACAGAAAAAATTGCTACGCCTGTGTCTAACAATTATTCATGAATTCATTCATCATCCTCTCCTCCACTGATCACCGGCGGACGGTGCACGTCCAGGGAGTCTCGGAAGAGGTGCATACACAGCCGGATTCATGTGGCGGCTTTCATTCAATCAGCCGCATACTTGTTCTCTCCACAAACCCTTGCAGCACTTGTTCTCTCCACAAACCCTTGCAGCACTAATTGGGTGAAGCACCCCCAGGGGTATTGAGCTCACAACAGTGTGGTTTTGAACATACACACACAAACGCGACGAACCCTCCAGCTCTATACAATATTGGGCCAGCTCTGGACTCACCCGGGGACGCTCGGGTGCATCAGCCCAAAGGGAGAGGTAATCTTTTGCTCACTTGCTATATATATG
Organism: Pseudophryne corroboree; assembly: GCF_028390025.1. NCBI lineage: Eukaryota > Metazoa > Chordata > Amphibia > Anura > Myobatrachidae > Pseudophryne > Pseudophryne corroboree. The sequence continues at coordinate 226,709,233 of NC_086453.1, read as the reverse complement.
CCGGCTACTAATTCTGAAATCAACCTTTCAACGGTTCTAACATCACAGAGCCTACTGTGGCTACACGTTCAGTTACTGTGTCTTATTCATGAACTCTATTCACAGCAGTTTTGGCAACAGTGTTCCCTAAGGAGTATAACAGATTGATACATTTGAACTTTTTATTAGCTATTTCAGTGAGTTGTTTGATATAGCTTTACTGCAACAGTTTATACTATTCATATGATTTTTATGTGCATATTTGTGGCAAATCAGTGAGATAGGAATTATATATTAATTACCTATGAATTTGTTTTAATCAAGTGGCATTTCATTAAATCATTGTGATCATTAAATATTTATTTTATAAATCTACTCGTTTCTTTGGTTGTAATAGAACTAGTAAATTATGGTGTTTAAATGCTATGAGCGCCTCTATTAATTTCTTTCTCTGATACTGCCGTATATGTCCAGTGATACTGCCGTATAAATCCAGTCCAGTGGTACTGCCGTATAAGTCCAGTGATACTGTCGTATATGTCCAGTGGTACTGCCGTATAAGTCCAGTGATACTGCCGTATGAATCCAGTCCAGTGATACTGCCTTATAAGTACAGTCCAGTGGTACTGCCATATAAATACAGACCAGTGGTACTGCCGTGTAAGTCCAGTGACACTGCCGTATAAATCCAGTCCAGTGGTACTGCCGTATAAATCCACTGGTACTGCCGTATAAATCCAGTCCAGTGGTACTGCCATATAAGTCCAGTGGTACTGCCATATAATTGCAGTGATACTGCCGTATAAGTCCAGTGATAGCGTCGTATAAATACAGTCCAGTGGTACTGCCATATAAGTCCAGTGGTACTGCCGTATAAATCCAGTCCAGTGGTACTACCATATAGTTCCAGTGATACTGCCATATATGTTCTGTGGTACTGCTGTATAAATCCAGTCCAGTGTAACTGCCGTATAAGTCCAGTGGTACCGCCATATAATTCCAGAGGTACTGCCGTATAAGTCCAGTGGTACTGCCGTATTAATCCAGTGGTACTGCTGTATAAATCCATTCCAGTAATACTGCCACATAAGTCCACTGATACTGCCGTATTTGTCCAGTGATAGTGCCGTATATGTCCAGTGGTACTGCCGTATAAGTCCAGTGGTACTGCCGTATATATCCAGTGGTACTGCCGTATAAATCCAGTGGTACTGCGTATAAGTCCAGTGATACTGCCGTATAAGTCCAGTGATACTGCCGTATAAGTCCAGTGATACTGCCGTATAAATTCAGTCCAGTGGTACTGCCATATAAGTCCAGTGATACTGCCGTATAAGTCCAGTGGTACTGCTGTATAAGTCCAGTGATACTGCCGTATAAATCCAGTCCAGTGGTACTGCCATATATGTCCAGTGATACTGCCGTATATGTCCAGTGATACTGCCATATAAATCCAGTCCAGTGGTACTGGTGTATAAATCCAGTGGTACTGCCATATAAGTCCAGTGATACTGCGTATATGTCCAGTGATACTGCCATTATAAGTCCAGTGATACTGCCGTATAAGTCCAGTGATACTGCCGTATAAGTCCAGTGATACTGCCTTATAAATCCAGTCCAGTGGTACTGCCATATAAATCCAGTGGAACTGCCATATAAGTCCAGTGATACTGCCGTATAAGTCCAGTGGTACTGCTGTATAAGTCCAGTGATACTGCCGTATAAATCCGGTCCAGTGGTACTGCCATATATGTCCAGTAATACTGCCGTATAAGTCAAGTGATACTGCCATATATGTCTAGTGGTACTGCCGTATAAGTCCAGTGATACTGCCGTATAAATCCAGTGATACTGCCGTATAAGTCCAGTGATACTGCCATATATGACCAGTGGTACTGCCATATAAGTCCAGTGGTACTGCCATATAAGTCCAGTGATACTGCTGTATATGTCAAGTGGTACTGCCGTATTAGTAAGTGATACTGACGTATAAATCCAGTCCAGTGGTACTGCCTTATATGTCCAGTGATACTGCCGTATATGTACAGTGGTACTGCCGTATAAGTCCAGTGATACTGCCGTATAAGTCCAGTGATACTGCTGTATAAGTCCAGTGGTACTGCTGTATAAGTCCAGTGATACTGCCGTATAAATCCAGTCCAGTGGTACTGCCGTATATGTCCAGTGATACTGCCGTATATGTCCAGTGATACTGCCATATAAATCCAGTCCAGTGGTACTGGTGTATAAATCCAGTGGTACTGCCATATAAGTCCAGTGATACTGCCGTATATGTCCAGTGGTACTGCCATTATAAGTCCAGTGATACTGCTGTATAAGTCCAGTGATACTGCCGTATAAATCCAGTCCAGTGGTACTGCCGTATATGTCCAGTGATACTGCGGTATAAGTCCAGTGATACTGCCGTATAAGTCAAGTGATACTGCTGTATATGTCTAGTGGTACTGCCGTATAAGTCCAGTGATACTGACGTATAAATCCAGTCCAGTGGTACTGCCGTATATGTCCAGTGATTCTGCTGTATATGTCCAGTGGTATTGCCATATAAGTCCAGTGATACTGCCGTATAAGTCCAGTAATACTGCTGTATAAGTCAAGTGATACTGCCATATATGTCTAGTGGTACTGCCGTATAAGTCCAGTGATTCTGCTGTATAAATCCAGTGATACTGCCATATAAGTCCAGTGATACTGCCATATATGACCAGTGGTACTGCCATATAAGTCCAGTGGTACTGCCGTATAAGTCCAGTGATACTGCCATATAAGTCCAGTGATACTGCTGTATATGTCAAGTGGTACTGCCGTATAAGTCCAGTGATACTGCCGTATAAATCCAGTCCAGTGGTACTGCCTTATATGTCCAGTGATACTGCCGCATATGTACAGTGGTACTGCCGTATAAGTCCAGTGATACTGCTGTATAAATCCAGTGATACTGCTGTATAAATCCAGTGATACTGCCGTATAAGTCCAGTGATACTGCCGTATATGTACAGTGGAACTGCCGTATAAGTCCAGTGATACTGCCGTATAAATCCAGTCCAGTGGTACTGCCGTATAAATCCAGTCCAGTGGTGCTGCCATATAAGTTCAATGGTGCTGTCCTGTGCTGTATATTATTTACTCCAAATAAAGGGGCTATTAATATTTAATCCAAATATTTTTTACAGGGTTTGCTGTGTGTGGTGTAGAGGTACGCTCTCCTTTGCTGCATTTTGTTATATAACTCCAGAAAAATAATGGAGAACAAAAATTTGGAGGATAAAATAGGGAAAGATAAAGAACCACTTCCTCCTACTTCTGCTGCTGCCACTGCTGTTGTTGCTGCTGGGAGTCGATCATTATCCCAGAGCAGAAGTCGGAAGACCACTTGTACTACTTCAACTAAGTAAATGACTGTCCAACACTCCTTTGCGAGGAAGATGAAATATGACAGCAGTAATCCTGTTGCAAAGCAGATAACTGAGGCCTTGACAGCTATGTTGGTGTTAGACATGCATCCGGTATCCGCCAGTGCCACTCCTAGATGGGCCAGGTGTTTGTGCCGCACACTTGTGTTGCTTAGCTTAGTCATACATCTACCTCATTGCACCTCTTTTACTTCTTTGCTTGATGTGCTGCTTGGGGACTAGTTTTTTTTAAGTGCCATCCTGTCTGCCACTGCAGTGCCACTCCTAGATGGGCCAGGTGGTTGTGCCGCACACTTGTGTCGCTTAGCTTAGTCATACAGCTACCTCATTGCACCTGTTTTACTTCTTTGCATGGTGTGCTGTTTGGGGACTAGTTTTTTTAAGTACCATCCTGTCTGCCACTGCAGTGCCACTCCTAGATGGGCCAGGTGTTTGTGCTGCACACTTGTGTCGCTTAGCTTAGTCATACATCTACCTCATTGCACCTCTTTTACTTCTTTGCATGATGTGCTGTTTGCGGACTAGTTTTTTTTAAGTGCCATCCTATCTGCCACTGCAGTGCCACTCCTAGATGGGCCAGGTGTTTGTGCCGCACACTTGTGTCGCTTAGCTTACTCATACATCTACCTCATTGCACCTTTTTTACTTCTTAGCATGATGTGCTGTTTGGGACTAGTTTTTTTTAAGTGCCATCCTCTCTGTCACTGCAGTGCCACTCCTAGATGGGCCAGGTGTTTGTGTCGCACACTTGTGTCGCTTAGCTTAGTCATACAGCTACCTCATTGCACCTCTTTTACTTCTTTGCATAATGTGCTGTTTGGGGACTAGTTTTTTTATGTGCCATCCTGTCTGCCACTGGTGTTTGTGCCCAGCGGCGTTTCTAGAGAGGAGGGTACCCGTGTGCAGACTCCGTGTGTGGGCCCCCTCCTCTCCTGTAGCCGTCACTGCCGCTGCTAGCGCTCTCAGCTCTGAGACTCTGGCACAGTGCCAGAGTCTACAGCGCATGCGCAGAACTCAGAAAAATGGCCGCAGCGCCATTTTTCCAGAGTCCTGCGCATGCACTGTACTCTCTGGCACTGTGCCGGAGTCTCTAGCACTCAGTGCGCCAGCAGCGGCGGAGACGGCTACGGGAGAGGAGGGGGCCCACACACAGTCGCCGATGGACGACGGAAAGGTAAGTATAGAAGAAATGGGTGCAGTGTATGCGGTGTGGGCCCCCCCTGGACCGAGGGGCCCGTGTGAACAGCACACACTGCACCCATTATAGATACGCCAGTGTTTGTGCCGCACACTTGTGTCACTTAGCTTAGTCATACAGCGACCTCGGTGCAACATTTAGGCCTAAAACAATATTGTGAGGTGTGAGGTGTTCAGTATAGACTGGAAATGAGTAGAAATTAATGTTATTGAGGTTAATAATACCATAGGATCAAAATTACCCCCAAATTCTGTGATTTTAGCTATTTTTATGTTTTTTCCCCAAAAATCATCCAGAACCAAAACCAAAACCCGAAAGGGTGGTTTTAGCAAAACCTATCCAGATCCAAAACACGAGCGGGGATTAAGATCCAAAACGAAAACACAAAACATGAAAAGTGCCCGCCGCACATCTCTAAATCCGGTTTGCGTTCCACAGTGGTGGAATGCATGTATTAGGCCAAACCAGTAGGTAGGGCGAGCCGACCTGGCCAAGGAACAAATGAGACCAATCCACCCCTGAAAGTGCCCCCATCCACTTGTACATATATATTAAAGATGAGCGGTTTCGGTTCTCAGAGAACCGAACCGTACCGAACTTCACCATTCGAGTCCGGTTCCGAGCCAGGCTTGGGTTTTCCCGCCTGACTCGGAAACCAGAACGAGGCAAAATGTCATCATCCCGCTGTCTGATTCTCGCGTGGTTTGGATTCCATATAAGGAGCCGCACGTCCCCGCCATTATCACTCCGGCATTGGAGAGTGTAGAGAGAGGACGTGTCTCCGTCCTAAGTGTCCTCAGTGTCCTCTGTGGTAGTGTCTTGTGCTGTATTTGTCCAGTCACAGTGTTTGTGTCCTCTTGCTGCCATATGTCCATTGCTGCTGTGTTGTGCTGCATCAGTTCAGTGGTGGTGTATTGTGCTGCATCAGTCCAGTGGTAGTGTCGTGTGCATCAGCCATCAGTCATTCCAGTGACCAGGCAGTCACAGGGTTTGTGTCCTCTTGCTGCCATGTCCATTGCTGCTGTGTTGTGCTGCATCAGTTCAGTGTTGCTGTGTTGTGCTGCATCAGACCAGTGGAAGTGTCCTGGCCATCAGTCATTCCAGTGACCAGGCAGTCACAGTGGTATACGCTGCTGCTATATGTCCACTGCTGCCATATAATAATAATAATAATAATAATAATAATAACAACAACAAGTCCCTTACAGTGTTGCTGTGTTGTGCTGCATCAGACCAGTGGTAGTGTCCTGGCTATCAGTCATTCCAGTGACCAGGCAGTCACAGTGGTATACGCTGCTGCTATATGTCCACTGCTGCCGTATAATAATAATAATAATAATAATAACAACAAGAAGTCCCTTACAGTGTTGCTGTGTTGTGCTGCATCAGACCAGTGGTAGTGTCCTGGCCATCAGCTGTCAGTCATTCCTGTGCCGCATATTGGGGGTAATTCCAAGTTGATCGCAGCAGGAATTTTTTTAGCAATTGGGCAAAACCATGTGAACTGCAGGGGGGGCAGATATAACATTTGCAGTGAGAGTTAGATTTGGGTGGGTTATTTTGTTTCTGTGCAGGGTAAATACTGGCTGCTTTATTTTTACACTGCAATTTAGATTGCAGATTGAACACACCACACCCAAATCTAACTCTCTCTGCACATGTTATATCTGCCCCCCCTGCAGTGCACATGGTTTTGCCCAACTGCTAAAAAAAATTCTGCTGCAATCAACTTGGAATTACCCCATGGTTTTGCCCAACTGCTAAAAAAATTCCTGCTGCGATCAACTTGGAATTACCCCCATTGTGTTATATAACTCCAAAAAAATAATGGAGAACAAAAAATAGAATTTTGATACCTACCGGTAAATCCTTTTCTCCTAGTCCGTAGAGGATGTTGGGGACGACATCAAGACCATGGGGTATAGACGGGATCCGCAGGAGACATGGGCACTCTAAAGACTTTTCATTGGGTGTGAACTGGCTCCTCCCTCTATGCCCCTCCTCCAGACCTCAGTTGTAGGAACTGTGCCCAGGGAGACTGACATTTCGAGGAAAGGAATTACTTAACTAGTGGTGAGATATCTACCAAGTCACACTCTCAACCATGCCGCACACATGGCATTCAACATAACACACGCCAACAGGCATGAACCAATTGCAGCAACATGCTGAAACCAAGATAACACAACTTGTGTAACTCTAATAACTAAACTGCAGGTAAAGTATGATCTGGGACGGGCGCCCAGCATCCTCTACGGACTAGGAGAAAAGGATTTACCGGTAGGTATCAAAATCCTATTTTCTCATACGTCCTAGAGGATGCTGGGGACGACATCAAGACCATGGGGTCTATACCAAAGCTCCAGTACGGGCGGGAGAGTGCGGATGACCCTGCAGCACCGCTTGACCAAACTTTAGGTCCTCATCGGCCAAGGTGTCAAACTTGTAGAATTTAGCAAATGTGTTTGACCCTGACCAAGTAGCTGCTCGGCAAAGTTGTAATGCCGAGACCCCCCGGGCAGCCGCCCAGGATGAGCCCACCTTCCTAGTGGAGTGGGCCTTTACCGACGTCGGTAACGGCAATCCTGCCGTAGTATGAGCTTGCTGAATTGTATTTCTGATCCAACGTGCAATAATCTGCTTGGAAGCAGGACAGCCAATCTTGTTATGAGCATACAGGACAAACAGAGCCTCTGTTTTCCGTATACGAGCCGTTCTAGCAACATAGATTTTCAAAGCTCTAACCACATCTAGAGATTTTGAATCAGTGAATGTGTCAGTAACTACAGGCACAACAATAGGTTGGTTTATGTGGAAAGATGAAACCACCTTTGGAAGAAAATGTTGTCGAGTCCTCAACTCTGCCCTATCTTCATGGAAGATCAGGTAAGGGCTCTTGTGAGACAAGGCCCCCAAGTCAGACACCCGCCGTGCGGATGCCAAAGCCAAAAGCATCACCACTTTCCAAGTGAGAAACTTCAACTCTATCTTTTGTAGAGGCTCAAACCAATCCGATTGAAGGAACTGCAATACCACGTTGAAGTCCCATGGTGCCACTGAAGGCACGAATGGAGGCTGGATGTGCAGAACCCCTTTCACAAAGGTCTGACCCTCTGGAAGAGAGGCCAATTGTTTTTGGAAGAACACTGACAAGGCCGAAATCTGGACCTTGATTGATCCCAATCGTAGGCCCGTCTCCACACCATCCTGCAAAAAATGGAGAAAACGTCCTAAGTGAAACTCTTCCGTAGGAGCTTTCTTGGATTCACACCAAGACACATATTTTCTCCAAATACGGTGGTAATGTTTCGACGTTACTTCCTTTCTGGCCTGAATAAGGGTGGGGATGACCTCCTTGGGAATACTCTTCCTGGCTAGGATCCGGCGCTCAACAGCCATGCCGTCAAACGTAGCCGCGGTAAGTCCTGGTACACGCACGGCCCCTGCTGCAGCCGAGGATCTTCTATGAGCAACTGCTGAAGATCTGGGTGCCAAGCCCTCCTTTGCCAGTCTGGGGCAATGAAGATTGCTCGAACCCTTGTTTTTCTTATGATCCTGAGTAGTTTTGGGATCAGCGGAAGTGGAGGGAAGACATACACTGACGGAAAAACCCACTGGGTCACCAGTGCATCCACTGCTACTGCTTGAGGGTCTCTCGACCTGGAACAGTATATCTGAAGCTTCTTGTTGAGACGAGACACCATCATGTCTATTTGAGGAACTCCCCAAAGACTTGTCACCTCTGCGAAGACTTCTTGGTGGAGGCCCCACTCTCCTGGATGGAGATCATGTCTGCTGAGGAAGTCTGCTTCCCAGTTGTCTACTCCTGGAATGAATATTGCCGACAGAGCTTGTAGATGTTTTTCTGCCCAGCGTTGATTTTTGTCGCCTCTGCCATTGCCGCTCTGCTTTTCGTTCCGCCCTGCCTGTTTATGTATGTGACTGCTGTTACATTGTCCGCCTGGTTCTGCACGGGACGGTCTTGAAGAAGATGTACCGCTTGTTGAAGGCCGTTGTAAATGGCTCTTAGCTCCAGTACGTTTATGTGAAGGCAGGCTTCCTGTTGTGACCAACGTCCCTGGAAGTTTTCTCCCTGAGAGACTGCTCCCCAGCCTCGGAGACTTGCATACGTGGTTACCAGGACCCAGTCCTGAATCCCGAACCTGCATCCCTCTAGCAGGTGAGAGCTGTGCAACCACCACAGGAGCGAAATCCTGGTATTTGATGACAGGATTATCTTTCTGTGCATGTGTAGGTGTGACCCCGACCACTTGTCCAACAGGTCCCACTGGAATACTCTGGCATGGAACCTGCCAAACTGTATGGCCTCGTAGGCCGCCACCATCTTCCCCAACAACCGAATGCACTGATGGATCGACACACTTGATGGTTTCAATATCTGTTTTACCATTTTCTGGATTTCCTTTTCCAGCGGAAGAAATACTCTCTGAACTTCTGTGTCCAGAATCATCCCGAGGAAAAACAACCTTGTCGTTGGTTCCAACTGTGACTTTGGGTAATTTATGATCCACCCGTGTTGTTGGAGTATTGACAGGGAGAGTGATATGTTTTGTAACAACTGCTCCCTTGATCTCGCCTTTATCAGGAGTATGACCTGGTCTTGACATAATTTTTTAATTGCCGCTGTTACTGCTTCTCTCTCTGGCGGAGAAACTGGCAAGGTCGATTTGAAAAATCGGCATGGGGGAACGTCTTGAAACTCCAGTTTGTATCCCTGGGATACTATTTGCAACACCCAGGGATCCAGGCCAGACAGAATCCACTCCTGGCTGAAGAGTTTGAGACGTGCCCCCACCCGAGCGGCCTCCCGCAAGGGAGCTCGAGCGTCATGCTGGGGATTTGGCAGAATTAGGGGTAGACTTCTGCTCTTGGGAACCTGGAGCCGGTGTGGGCTTCTTTCCCCTTCCCCTTCCCCTTCCCCTACCTGCAAAGAAGGGGGAACCTCTTGTCTTTTTGTATTTATTGGGCCGAAAGGACTGCATTTGCGGGTGATAGGTCTTTTTTGCCGGTGCAAGCGCAGAGGGCAAAAATGTCAACTTACCTGCGATAACCGCCGAGACTAACGCATCCAGGCCATTGCCAAATAAGGCCTCACCTTTATATGGGAGAGCCTCCATGTTTCTTTTGGAATCTGCATCCGCGTTCCACTGGCGAATCCACAATGCCCGCCTAGCCGATACTGCCATGGTAGCGGCTTGTGAACTCAAGAGTCCAATATCCTTCATTGCTTCCAGCTTGTAGGTGGCAGCGTCCTTGATATTCCCTAACTTAAAGAGTATCTCATCTTTATCAATCGTGTCAATTTCTGATGACACGCTTTCTGACCATTTTTCAATAGCGCGACTCACCCATGCGCAGGCAATAGTGGGCCTGAGCAGTGTACCATTGGTAACATAAATGGATTTCAATGTCGTTTCCATTTTGCGGTCTGCCGGCTCTTTAAGAGAAGCCGTGCCAGGAGCAGGGAGAATTACCTTCTTTGTCAACCTGGAAAGTGCACTGTCTAACACAGGGGGTGACTCCCATTTTTTCCTGTCTTCAGCCGGGAAAGGATAAGCTATGTGAATCCTTTTGGGAATACAATTTTTTTTATCAGGAATCACCCACATCCCTTTAAACAGAGCATTTAGTTCGAGTGAAGGAGGGAACGTGACTTTGGATTTCTTTTCCTTACATAAATAAGCCTTCTCCTGAGGTACGGGAGTGGTTTCTGTAACCTCCCTTATAGCCACAATCATATATTGTATACTTTTTGCCAATTTATGATCTATCTCTCTGGATTCACTATCGTCGACACAAGAATCAGAATCCGTGTCGGTATCAGTGTTTACAACATTTGCAAATGGTCTCTTATGTGACCCAGAGGGGCCGCCCACATAAGGAATAACAGCATCCTGAAAAATCACATCTTCCACAGATTTTCTCCAGCATGCAGCCTTAGATTCAGACTTATCTAATCTACCGTTAATCAGATGCATACTGTCACGTAGCTCTTTCACCCATGCAGGCTCTTGGTGTGCCGGTAGCGCCACCACATTACAACTCTGTGTCCCTAAAATTACTTCCTCCGGGGAGGAACTCCCTGCCTCAAACATGCCTCACACGTGTACAGCACACTCACAGACACACTGGGACTTATTTTGGGGACAGACCCACAGTAAAATCTGTCAAAGGGACACAGGATAGGAGCAATCAGTTCACAAACCCAGCGCCAGTATTGCCTGTGAACACAGTATGTCCAGAGCCCAACAGCGCTTTTAAATAGTAATATACACTATCAAATGCACCACAATCGCTTTCTGCCCCCCATTAATAGCACCCTGTACTTGTCAGAAGTGGAGGAGAGAACCAGCGTGTTCTCTGCAGCCTGAGGAGAGAAAATGGCGCTGAGCCACAATGGCGCATCCGTCTCTTACACTCAGTATACTACTTAATATTTACACTAGCGGGGGTAGGGCTGTGCCAGCGGCATCTTATGCCCCCTTTTAGCCAGTTTGAGGTATTTTTCTTGCTGCCCAGGGCACCCCCCCCCCCGCGCCCTGCACCCTGCAATTCCTGTGTGTGTGGGCAGCAATGGCGCGTTGCGCTCCCACCAGCCGCGCCGCACCTCAGCCGTCACTTACTTGATTGAAGATCATTCTTCTCATACTCACCTGTCTTCTGACTTCTGGCTCTGTGAGGGGGGTGACGGCATGCTGTGGGAGTGAGCATCTAGACACGGCTAGCGTTCAGTACCCTTCAGGAGCTAATGGTGTCCTGTCAGCCAGAAGCAGAGCCATGAAACTCTTTAGGAAGTTGGTCCTGCTTCTGCCCCCTCAGTCCCACAAAGCAGGGAGTCTGATGCCAGCAGATCTCCCTGAAAATAAAAAAACCTAAAATAAGTCTTTTCAGAGAAACTCAGTAGAGCTCCTCAGAGTGCATCCAGTCTGCCTGGGCACATTTCTAAAACTGAGGTCTGGAGGAGGGGCATAGAGGGAGGAGCCAGTTCACACCCAATGAAAAGTCTTTAGAGTGCCCATGTCTCCTGCGGATCCCGTCTATACCCCATGGTCTTGATGTCGTCCCCAGCATCCTCTAGGACGTATGAGAAATTTGGAGGATGAAATAGGGATAGTTCAAGAACCACTTCCTCCTAGTGCTGAAGCTGCTGCCACTAGCCATGACATAGGCGATGAAATGCCATCAACGTCGTCTGCGAAGGCCAATGCCCAATGTGATAGTAGAGGGCATGTAAAATCCAAAAAGCCAAAGTTCAGTAAAAAGACCCCAAAAAATGAAATTTAAATGGTCTGAGGAGAAACGTAAACTTGCCAATATGCCATTTACGACACAGTGGCAAGGCCCTGGCCTATGTTCATGACTAGTGGTTCAGCTTCACATGACGATGGAAGCCCTCATAACTGAGGCCTTGACACTTATGTTGGTGTTAGACGTGCGTCCGGTATCGGCCATTAGTGCAGTGGGATTTAGACAACTGATGGAGGTATTGTGTCCCCGCTATCAAATCCCATCTAGATTCCACTTCACTAGGCAGGCGATACCGAGATTTTGCCATTTAATTCCAATGATTTGGACGTATAATTCCAGTGATTTTGCCATTTAATTCCAGTGACTTTGCCATTTAATTCCAGTGATTTGGACGTATAATTTCTGTGATTTGGATGTATAATTCCAGTGATTTTGCAGTATTACAGTGATTTTGCAGTATAATTCCAGTGATTTTACCATTTAATTCCAGTGATTTTGCAATTTAATTCCAGTGATTTGGACGTATAATTCCAGTGATTTGGACGTATAATTACAGTGATTTTGCAGTATAATTCCAGTGATTTTGCCATTTAATTACAGTAATTATGCCATTTAATTCCAGTGATTTGGACGTATAATTCCAGTGATTTGGTTGTATAATTCCAGTGGGCAGGGCCGTTTCTAGCCAATTTGCCCCCCCCCCATATTCACATAAGAAAAAATGCCCCCCCCCCCCATAGATATAAAGAGGAAAACCATGTGCGTGCCGAAGGTGCGCGCGCTCCCGGCAAGGGGGCGTGGCCTTGTTAAAATGGGCATGGCTTTAAGATGGCCGTGGCCTCATCTGATCTCATCATCACGGCCACCACAGCAGGCACGCGACCCCATTTTACACAGCACGGCAGGCAAGTGTCCCCATTTTACACATTGCGTCAGGAAAGTGTCCCCATTTTACACATTGTGGCAGGAAAGTGTCCCCATTTTACACATTGTGGCAGGCACGTGCCCCCACTTTACACAGTACGGCAGAAAAGTGTCCCCATTTTGCACATTGCGGCAGGAAAGTGCCCCCATTTTACACAGTACGGCAGGAAAGTGTCCCCATTTTACACAGTACGGCAAGAAAGTGTCCCCATTTTACACATTGCGGCAGGCACGTGTCCCCATTTTACACATTGCGGCAGGCACGTGCCCCCATTTTACACATTGCGGCAGGCACGTGTCCCCATTTTACACATTGCGGCAGGAAAGTGCCCCCATTTTACACATTGCGGCAGGAAAGTGTCCCCATTTTACACAGTACGGCAGGAAAGTGTCCCCATTTTACACAGTACGGCATGAAAGTGTCCCCATTTTACACATTGCGGCAGGCACGTGTCCCCATTTTACAAATTGCGGCAGGCAAGTGTCCCCATTTTACACAGTACGGCAGGCAAGTGTCCCCATTTTACACATTGCGGCAGGCACGTGCCCCCATTTTACACATTGCGGCAGGCACGTGTCCCCATTTTACACATTGCGGCAGGAAAGTGCCCCCATTTTACACATTGCGGCAGGAAAGTGCCCCCATTTTACACAGTACGGCAGGAAAGTGTCTCCATTTTACACAGTACGGCAGGAAAGTGTCCCCATTTTACACATTGCGGCAGGCACGTGTCCCCATTTTACACATTGCGGCAGGCACGTGTCCCCATTTTACACATTGCGGCAGGAAAGTGCCCCCATTTTACACATTGCGGCAGGAAAGTGCCCCCATTGTACACAGTACGGCAGGAAAGTGTCCCCGTTTTACACAGTACGGCAGGAAAGTGTCCCCATTTTACACATTGCGGCAGGCACGTGCCCCCATTTTACACATTGCAGCAGGCACGTGTCCCCATTTTACACATTGCGGCAGGAAAGTGCCCCCATTTTACACAGTACGGCAGGAAAGTGCCCCCATTTTACACAGTACGGCAGGCACGTGTCCCCATTTTACACATCACGGCAAGAGAGAGTCCCCAATTTACACATTCCGGCAGACTGCGTCCCCATTTTACATATTACGGCAGGCAAGTGTCCCCATTTTACACATTCCGAAGACAGGTGTCCCCAATTTACACAGTATGGCAGGTGGTGGTGGTGAGGGGGGAGGGAGGGAGAGAGGGAGAGAGGGAGAGGGGCTGGCTTACATTTGAAGCTGTTCTTCCCGCTCTTCAGCCGCCTCTCCCTCGTCTGCGCTGCAATGAGGCAGCTGTATGACTAAGCCAAGTGACACAAAACAATTCCCACTGGCAGTGCCGTTTCTTGCACGGCTCGCCCGCAGCGGCACTTCTTCAGCACTAAATCCCCCCTCCCCTCTCCTCCCGAGATTATGGCTTTTGGTTTTGGATTCGGTTCCGCGGCCGTGTTTTGGATTCGGACGCGTTTTGGCAAAACCTCCCTGAAATTTTTTTGTCGGATTCGGGTGTGTTTTGGATTCGGGTGTTTTTTTTACAAAAAACCCTCAAAAACAGCTTAAATCATAGAATTTGGGGGTCATTTTGATCCCATAGTATTATTAACCTCAATAACCATAATTTCCACTCATTTTCAGTCTATTCTGAACACCTCACACCTCACAATATTATTTTTAGTCCTAAAATTTGCACCGAGGTCGCTGGATGACTAAGCTAAGCGACCCAAGTGGCCGACACAAACACCTGGCCCATCTAGGAGTGGCACTGCAGTGTCAGACAGGATGGCACTTCAAAAAAATAGTCCCCAAACAGCACATGATGCAAAGAAAAAAAAAGGCGCAATGAGGTAGCTGTGTGACTAAGCTAAGCGACCCAAGTGGCCGACACAAACACCTGGCCCTTCTAGGAGTGGCACTGCAGTGTCAGACAGGATGGCACTTCAAAAAAATAGTCCCCAAACAGCACATGATGCAAAGAAAAAAAGAGCTGCACCGAGGTCGCTGGATGGCTAAGCTAAGTGACACAAGTGGCCGACACAAACACCTGGCCCATCTAGGAGTGGCACTGCAGTGTCAGGCAGGATGGCACTTCAAAAAACTAGTCCCCAAACAGCACATGATGCAAAGAAAAATGAAAGAAAAAAGAGGTGCAAGATGGAATTGTCCTTGGGCCCTCCCACCCACCCTTATGTTGTATAAACAGGACATGCACACTTTAACAAACCCATCATTTTAGCGACAGGGTCTGCCACACAACTGTGACTGAAATGACTGGTTGGTTTGGGCCCCCACCAAAAAAGAAGCAATCAATCTCTCCTTGCGCAAACTGGCTCTACAGAGGCAAGATGTCCACCTCCTCCTCATCGTCCGATTCCTCACCCCTTTCACTGTGTACATCCCCCTCCTCACAGATTATTAATTCGTCCCCACTGGAATCCACCATCTCAGGTCCCTGTGCACTTTCTGGAGGCAATTGCTGGTGAATGTCTCCACGGAGGAATTGATTATGATTCATTTTGATGAACATCATCTTCTCCACATTTTCTGGAAGTAACCTCGTACACCAATTGCTGACAAGGTGAGCGGCTGCACTAAACACTCTTTCGGAGTACACACTGGAAGGTGGGCAATTTAGGTAAAATAAAGCCAGTTTGTGCAAGGGCCTCCAAATTGCCTCTTTTTCCTGCCAGTATACGTACGGACTGTCTGACGTGCCTACTTGGATGCGGTCACTCATATAATCCTCCACCATTCTTTCAATGGTGAGAGAATCATATGCAGTGACAGTAGACGACATGTCAGTAATCGTTGGCAGGTCCTTCAGTCCGGACCAGATGTCAGCACTCGCTCCAGACTGCCCTGCATCACCGCCAGCGGGTGGGCTCGAAATTCTTAGCCTTTTCCTCGCACCCCCAGTTGCGGGAGAATGTGAAGGAGGAGATGTTGACGGGTCACGTTCCGCTTGACTTGACAATTTTCTCACCAGCAGGTCTTTGAACCTCTGCAGACTTGTGTCTGCCGGAAAGAGAGATCCAACGTAGGTTTTAAATCTAGGATTGAGCACGGTGGCCAAAATGTAGTGCTCTGATTTCAACAGATTGACCACCTGTGAATCCTGGTTAAGCGAATTAAGGGCTCCATCCACAAGTCCCACATGCCTAGCGGAATCGCTCTGTTTTAGCTCCTCCTTCAATGTCTCCAGCTTCTTCTGCAAAAGCCTGATGAGGGGAATGACCTGACTCAGGCTGGCAGTGTCTGAACTGACTTCACGTGTGGCAAGTTCAAAGGGTTGCAGAACCTTGCACAACGTTGAAATCATTCTCCACTGCGCTTGAGTCAGGTGCATTCCCCCTCCTTTGCCTATATCGTAAGCAGATGTATAGGCTTGAATGGCCTTTTGCTGCTCCTCCATCCTCTGAAGCATATAGAGGGTTGAATTCCACCTCGTTACCACCTCTTGCTTCAGATGATGGCAGGGCAGGTTCAGGACTGTTTGCTGGTGTTCCAGTCTTCGGCACGCGGTGGCTGAATACCGAAAGTGGCCCACAATTCTTCGGGCCACCGACAGCATCTCTTGCACGCCCCTGTCATTTTTTAAATAATTCTGCACCACCAAATTCAATGTATGTGCAAAACATGGGACGTGCTGGAATTTGCCCAGATGTAATGCACGCACAATATTGCTGGCGTTGTCCGATGTCACAAATCCCCAGGAGAGTCCATTTGGGGTAAGCCATTTTGCGATGATGTTCCTCAGTTTCCGTAAGAGGTTGTCAGCTGTGTGCCTCTTCTGGAAAGCGGTGATACAAAGCGTAGCCTGCCTAGGAACGAGTTGGCGTTTGCGAAATGCTGCTACTGGTGCCGCCGCTGCTGTTCTTGCTGCGGGAGGCAATACATCTACCCAGTGGGCTGTCACAGTCATATAGTCCTGAGTCTGCCCTGCTCCACTTGTCCACATGTCCGTGGTTAAGTGGACATTGGGTACAACTGCATTTTTTAGGACACTGGTGACTCTTTTTCTGAGGTCTGTGTACATTTTCGGTATCGCCTGCCTAGAGAAATGGAACCTAGATGGTATTTGGTACCGGGGACACAGTACCTCAATCAAGTCTGTAGTTGCCTGTGAATTAACGGTGGGTAACGGAAACACGTTTCTCACCGCCCAGGCTGCCAAGGCCTGAGTTATCCGCTTTGCAGCAGGATGACAGCTGTAATATTTCATCTTCCTCACAAAGGACTGTTGGACAGTCAATTGCTTACTGGAAGTAGTACAAGTGGTCTTCCGACTTCCCCTCTGGGATGACGATCGACTCCCAGCAGCAACAACAGCAGCGCCAGCAGCAGTAGGCGTTACACTCAAGGATGCATCGGAGGAATCCCAGGCAGGCGAGGACTCGTCAGACTTGACAGTGACATGGCCTGCAGGACTATTGGCTTTCCTGTGTAAGGAGGAAATTGACACTGAGGGAGTTGGTGGTGTGGTTTGCAGGAGCTTGGTTACAAGAGGAAGGGATTTAGTGGTCAGTGGACTGCTTCCGCTGTCATCCAAAGTTTTTGAACTTGTCACTAACTTATGATGAATGCGCTGCAGGTGACGTATAAGGGAGGATGTTCCGAGGTGGTTAACGTCCTTACCCCTACTTATTACAACTTGACAAAGGCAACACACGGCTTGACACCTGTTGTCCGCATTTGTGTTAAAATAATTCCACACCGAAGAGGTGATTTTTTTTTTGTCATTTGACCAGGCATGTCAATGGCCATATTCGTCCCACGGACAACAGGTGTCTCCCCGGGTGCCTGACTTAAACAAACCACCTCACCATCAGAATCCTCCTTGTCAATTTCCTCCTCAGCGCCAGCAACACCCATATCCTAATCCTGGTGTACTTCAACAGTGACATCTTCAATTTGACTATCAGGAACTGGACTGCGGGTGCTCTTTCCAGCACTTGCAGGGGGCGTGCAAATGGTGGAAGGCGCCACCTCTTCCCGTCCAGTGTTGGTAAGGTCAGGCATCGCAGCCGACACAATTGGACTCTCGTTGGGGATTTGTGATTTAGAAGAACGCACAGTTCTTTGCTGTGCTTTTGCCAGCTTAAGTCTTTTCATTTTTCTAGCGAGAGGATGAGTGCTTCCATCCTCATGTGAAGCTGAACCACTAGCCATGAACATAGGCCAGGGCCTCAGCCGTTCCTTGCCACTCCGTGTCGTAAATGGCATATTGGCAAGTTTACGCTTCTCCTCAGACGCTTTTAATTTTGATTTTTGGGTCATTTTACTGAACTTTTGTGTTTTGGATTTTACATGCTCTCTACTATGACATTGGGCATCGGCCTTGGCAGACGACGTTGATGGCATTTCATCGTCTCGGCCATGACTAGTGGCAGCAGCTTCAGCACGAGGTGGAAGTGGATCTTGATCTTTCCCTATTTTACCCTCCACATTTTTGTTCTCCATTTTTTAATGTGTGGAATTATATGCCAGTATCAATAGCAATGGCCTACTACTATATATACTGCGCACAACTGAAATGCACCACAGGTATGGATGGATAGTATACTTGACGACACAGAGGTAGGTAGAGCAGTGGCCTACTGTACCGTACTGCTATATATTATATACTGGTGGTCAGCAAACTGTGCAAAACTGAAATGCACCACAGGTATGGATGGATAGTATACTTGACGACACAGAGTTAGGTAGAGCAGTGGCCTACTGTACCGTACTGCTATATATTATATACTGGTGGTCAGCAAACTGTGCAAAACTGAAATGCACCACAGGTATGGATGGATAGTATACTTGACGACACAGAGGTAGGTAGAGCAGTGGCCTACTGTACCGTACTGCTATATATTATATACTGGTGGTCAGCAAACTGTGCAAAACTGAAATGCACCACAGGTATGGATGGATAGTATACTTGACGACACAGAGGTGGTTAGAGTAGTGGCCTACTGTACCGTACTGCTTAATATTATATACTGGTGGTCAGCAAACTGTGCAAAACTGAAATGCACCACAGGTATGGATGGATGGATAGTATACTTGACGACACAGAGGTAGGTAGAGCAGTGGCCTACTGTACCGTACTGCTATATATTATATACTGGTGGTCAGCAAACTGTGCAAAACTGAAATGCACCACAGGTATGGATGGATAGTATACTTGACGACACAGAGGTAGGTAGAGCAGTGGCCTACTGTACCGTACTGCTATATATTATATACTGGTGGTCAGCAAACTGTGCAAAACTGAAATGCACCACAGGTATGGATGGATAGTATACTTGACGACACAGAGGTGGTTAGAGCAGTGGCCTACTGTACCGTACTGCTATATATTATATACTGGTGGTCAGCAAACTGTGCAAAACTGAAATGCACCACAGGTATGGATGGATAGTATACTTGACGACACAGAGGTAGGTAGAGCAGTGGCCTACTGTACCGTACTGCTATATATTATATACTGGTGGTCAGCAAACTGTGCAAAACTGAAATGCACCACAGGTATGGATGGATAGTATACTTGACGACACAGAGGTGGTTAGAGCAGTGGCCTACTGTACCGTACTGCTATATATTATATACTGGTGGTTAGCAAACTGTGCAAAACTGAAATGCACCACAGGTATGGATGGATAGTATACTTGACGACACAGAGGTAGGTAGAGCAGTGGCCTACTGTACCGTACTGCTATATATTATATACTGGTGGTCAGCAAACTGTGCAAAACTGAAATGCACCACAGGTATGGATGGATAGTATACTTGACGACACAGAGGTAGGTAGAGCAGTGACCTACTGTACCGTACTGCTATACATTGTATACTGGTGGTCAGCAAACTGTGCAAAACTGAAATGCACCACAGGTATGGATGGATAGTATACTTGACGACACAGAGGTAGGTAGAGCAGTGGCCTACTGTACCGTACTGCTATATATTATATACTGGTGGTCAGCAAACTGTGCAAAACTGAAATGCACCAC
This sequence comes from Pseudophryne corroboree, assembly GCF_028390025.1. NCBI lineage: Eukaryota > Metazoa > Chordata > Amphibia > Anura > Myobatrachidae > Pseudophryne > Pseudophryne corroboree. The sequence continues at coordinate 226,689,418 of NC_086453.1, read as the reverse complement.
AGGTATGGATAGATAGTATACTTGACGACACAGAGGTAGGTAGAGCAGTGGCCTTCTGTACCGTACTCCTATATATTATATACTGGTGGTCAGCAAAATTATGCACTGTACTCCTACTATATACTACAATGCAGCACAGATATGGAGCGTTTTTCAGGCAGAGAACGTATAATACTGGTGGTCACTGGTCAGCAAAACTCTGCACTGTACTCCTCCTATATAATACTGCTGGTCCCCAGTCCCCACAATAAAGCAGTGTGAGCACAGATATATGCAGCACACTGAGCACAGATATGGAGCGCTTTTCAGGCAGAGAACGTATAATACTGGTGGTCACTGGTCAGCAAAACTGTGCACTGTACTCCTCCTATATAATACTGCTGGTCCCCAGTCCACACAATAAAGCAGTGTGAGCACAGATATATGCAGCACACTGAGCACAGATATGGAGCCTTTTTTTGGCAGAGAACGTATAATACTGGTGGTCACTGGTCAGCAAAACTGTGCACTGTACTCCTCCTATATAATACTGCTGGTCCCCAGTCCCCACAATAAAGCAGTGTGAGCACAGATATATGCAGCACACTGAGCACAGATATGGAGCGTTTTTCTGGCAGGGAACGTATAATACTGATGGTCACTGGTCAGCAAAACTCTGCACTGTACTCCTCCTATATAATACTGCTGGTCCCCAGTCCCCACAATAAAGCAGTGTGAGCACAGATATATGCAGCACACTGAGCACAGATATGGAGCGTTTTTCAGGCAGAGAACGTATAATACTGGTGGTCACTGGTCAGCAAAACTCTGCACTGTACTCCTCCTATAATACTGCTGGTCCCCAGAATAAAGATATTTGCAGCCCCCTGAAAGTTCTGAAACAAAGTGAGAGGACGCCAGCCACGTCCTCTCACTATCATTTCCAATGCACGAGTGAAAAATGGCGGCGACGCGCGGCTCCTTATATAGAATCCGAAACTCGCGAGAATCCGACAGCGGGATGATGACGTTCGGGCGCGCTCGGGTTAAACGAGCAATACTGGAGTATCCGAGTATGCCTCGGACCCGTGTAAAATGGGTGAAGTTTTGGGGGGTTCGGATTCCGAGGAACCGAACCCGCTCATCACTAGTTTAGAGTGTGGAGAGGTTTGGCACCCTTACTTGGAAATACTACACCATAGGCGCTTGTTCCCCTCCCTCTCTTTTTTCTACAGATTTTTGGGGCTATACACCTGATTGCCTTGCGGGGAACTGAGCAGCTGCCCAAACGGAGTTGAGCGTGTACTAAAATTTGGAACATTCAACATTGGTCTGTGGACTAGAATTTACAAGACAGAATCACTTAAGAGAAGCGCACTGATCTAAAACTTTCCTTTATATATATATATATATATATATATATAGACAAACGATACTGGTGGCACTCAGAATGAAATAACAGACGACAACCAAACTGGTTCCAGTCGACGTTTTGGGGACTGCTCCCCTTTATCAAGACACAACCAGTACCAATGAAAACAACATGTATAAATACATAACAGTAACTCACCAAACACCAATCGCGCCATTGTCCGCGCCCCCCCGACGCCCGGTGATGACATCACCCACATGATCCCGTGTGAGGAATCCCCGTCAGCTGTGTGAGGCGCGTGGTCCTACAGTGCAGTGTATATCGGGTGCCTAGCAACGATCCCAAAGAGGCCTAGCTGGCGCTCACTTCCGCTCCTACGGCCCGGCGTCATGACGTCAGACGCTCCATGGCCGTGGGCGGGGGAGGCCCCGGATCACCCATTGGAATAGGTTTCTATGCAACCGCACAACACCGAGCGAATGGCTTGATCTAGTGTAGACACAAGTGAAAAAAACAAAACATAAACACAATACAAGTGATAAACTGAGGACATGGATATGTCTGTGAACCTAAGGTTCACATATTAAAGATATAAGACATCCGAAGCACAAAGCTCTGAGCCCGTCCCATTCTATAATTGCATATAGACATAAACACTAGTAAATCAAGCTAGCAATGTCTAAATATTTAAATTAATCAATGAAAAAAGGACAAAATCCTGACTTAGACACATAGTACATGCAATACCCATGCCAGATCGAGAAATATGCTCTATCCGACCAAGTAGTGCAGATACTATTAATGTAACAATACCCAAATACACTGCATGATAGTTTAAACCAAAACAGAAGTTAAAAATTTATAAAAAGCAATTGAAGCTTAAGGCTTCATTCAATCCATATGGTTGAACTGTTTGAAGTTTAAGGATCCACCATGCCTCTTTCTGGAGGAGAGTCCTTCCTCTGTCACCTCCCCTCCTATTAGCTGGAACATGGTCAATCATACGATAACGTATGGTGGCCAATGAATGACCAAAGTTCTTAAAGTGTCTGGCTACTGGTAAATCGCTCCCCTTACCTTCTAAGGCTGCACGAATACTTGATCTATGCAAAGCAATGCGTTCCTTAAACTGCCGTATACTCTTACCTACGTATAACTGGCCGCAAGGACATTTAATATAATATACTATAAACTTGCTAGTGCATGTCAATGCATGCCTAATCTTGAAGGACTTTCCAGATCTGGGATGTTGGAATTCATCTCCTGTCTCCAGGCAACTACAAGTAGTGCACCCTGTACACCTGTAGTTGCCGGGTTTTCGTGTAAGGAAATGGGCTGGTTTATCTGGGCCCATCTCTGAAATATCATTATGGACTACAATGTCCTTGATGTTCCGGCCCCTCCTATATGAGGCCATCAACGAACTGTCCTTCAATACTCGCAAGTCTTTTTCCCTGGTGATAACCGGCCAGATGTTTTTAGCCTTGGTAACAAGATGTTTACTTGCCGTGGTAAAATCCTGCGTCCAAATCATGCTATCTTTGATAGACTTCTCTCCCTTCTTCATTAATGCTGTCTGTCGTGAAGTAGACAGTGCTTTTGATCTAGCTTTCTGTAAAGATTCCGCTGAATATCCACGTGCTTCAAATTTCAGAGACATGTTCTGGATCTGTAGATTGGCATCCACTTCATTGTTACAGATCCGTATAATTCTGAGGAACTGTGAGTATGGTAGACTCCACTTTAATGATTCAGGATGATGGCTATTCGCTCTTAAAATCGTGTTCCGATCAGTCGGTTTGTAATAGATGCTGGTATTGATGTTGTGAGCCATGTCCACGGAGATGGCCACATCTAAATAATGGATGCTTTCAAAACTACATTCGTAGGTAAATTTAATAGCCGGATCCTTTGAATTGACCTCGTCCATCATGGATATAAATTCCTGCTCAGTGCCGGCCCAGATCATCAAAATATCGTCGATATAACGACGAAACAGTTTGATGTTACTTGCTGCATCCCTGGTGTCAAAAAATAAACTTTGTTCTACCACACTGATGAACACGTTAGCGAAACTGGGTGCCACGCAAGATCCCATGGCACATCCAGTTCGCTGACGGTAGATTTTTTTTATCAAAGAGAAAATAATTTCTCTTAAGTGTAAGACCCAGTAAGGTCAAAAAGAACTTAATATCTGGGCCTGTATATTCAGTTTGATTCATGAGGAAAGTTTCCATTGCCTGTAGACCCCGATGATGTGGAATGCTTGTATATAAATTGATGACATCAATGGTACAAAGCAGATGTCTGGCTGGCAAAGGTGACAGAGCTTGTAGAGTGAGAATCAGTGAAGTGGTGTCCTTTAAACATAACGGAAGTTTTTGAATCAGTGGTTGAAGGTAAGTAGTCCCTTGCTGCTATAATGGGACGACCGGGAGGATTCACAGCGTCTTTATGAAGTTTGGGTATGGTGTAGAATACTGGGATGGCAGGCCATTCTGTACTTAAGGCTTCTTTGGTATATGACGTAATGTGGTTGTCGAGAACTGCTTGTTGTAGAATGTTATCCAGTTCCGCCTTGTAAGCTTTGGTGGGGTCCTCTTGTAATAATTCATATACTTTAGAATTGTCCAACTGTCGATATGCTTCTTTTTGTATGCACTGAGGTCTTGGACTACCACCCCACCGCCCTTGTCCGCTGGCCGTATGGTGATATCTTTGTAGCTTCCAAGATTTTTTAAGGCTGTACACTCTTTGAGGGAGAGGTTGTGTGTACCCTTGAACAAGTCAGGAGTGCTTTCATTGATATAAGATTCCATGCAATTGGTGAAGGTCTTAATACTTTTATTATATGACAATGGAACAAAAGTTGATTTCTTGGTTACCGGGCGTCGGGGGGGCGCGGACAATGGCGCGATTGGTGTTTGGTGAGTTACTGTTATGTATTTATACATTTTGTTTTCATTGGTACTGGTTGTGTCTTGATAAAGGGGAGCAGTCCCCGAAACGTCGACTGGAACCAGTTTGGTTGTCGTCTGTTATTTCATTCTGAGTGCCACCAGTATCGTTTGTCTACATGCTCCATGGAGAGGTTGTGCACCAGAACAGTATACAGCTTATAAGCGTGAGTGCCGGACATTTGTTTGTTCTTATATATATATATATATATATATAAATGAGAGCTATATATTTTATACATATAATATATATGCAGCTATTCACTACATACTGGCTCCCGGCTCCTGTGTTGGCTTGCTTCGGACAGAGGCTGGACAGCGCTGGAGGAGGACTCAGAGGCGGAGCTGCCAGTAGTGACTGACGGCCCGGCTCTGTACAGACTCATGTGGGGGGGCTACTGCGGCTGCACATGGGCAGCAGCTCCATCGGCGGACATTTTTCCGTGTCCAGTTAAAGCTGCCCGTTTGGCGCCAGACCAGCCAAACTAAATCTGTCCTGGCATCCCAATCCGCCCCAGCACACATATATATATATATATATATATATATCTTAGGATTTACCCAGATCTCAAAACGGCATCTTATTGGCTCTTGGATGTCATGTGTTTTTGATAGCCAATAAGACAAATCTGGATAAATCAGAATTTATGTTAATTCTGGCGTTAAAACCAAGTAAATCCAAACTGGCACATCTCTAATATACGTGTGTATATATACAGTGCATCCGGAAAGTATTCACAGCGCTTCACTTTTTCCATATTTTGTTATGTTACAGCCTTATTCCAAAATGGAATAATTTAATTTCTCTAACGTCCTAGAGGATGCTGGGACTCCGTAAGGACCATGGGGATAGACGGGCTCCGCAGGAGACATGGGCACTTTAAGAAAGACTTTAGGCTCTGGGTGTGCACTGGCTCCTCCCTCTATGCCCCTCCTCCAGACCTTAGTTTGATACTGTGCCCAGAGGAGATGGGTGCACTGCAGGGAGCTCTCCTGAGTTTCCTGTAAGAAAGTATTTTGGTTAGGTTTTTTATTTTCAGGGAGCCTGCTGGCAACAGACTCCCTGCATCGAGGGACTGAGGAGAGAGAAACAGCCCTACTTCTCTGAGTTTCAAGGTCCTGTTTCTTAGGCTACTGGACACCATTAGCTCCAGAGGGATTGGTACGCAGGTTTCATCCACGCTGTCCGTCCCAGAGCCGCGCCGCCGTCCTCCTCACAGAGCCAGAAGATAGAAGCCGGGTGAGTATGAGAAGAAAGAAGACTTCAGAGGAGGCAGAAGACGTCTGATCTTCATAGAGGTAACGCACAGCGGTGAAGCTGTGCGCCATTGCTCCCGTTCACCTCACACACTCCGGTCACTGTAAGGGTGCAGGGCGCAGGGGGGGCGCCCTGGGCAGCAGTATAAACCTCTCCTATGGCAAAAGCATATATATACATGTACAGCTGGGCACTGTACATGTATATAAAGAGCCCCCGCCATGTTTTGATAGATTTTGAGCGGGACAGAAGCCCGCTGCCGATGGGGCGGGGCTTCTTCCTCAGCACTCACCAGGGCCATTTTCTCCACAGCACAGCGCTGAGAGGAAGCTCCCCGGACTCACCCCTGCTTACTGACGGTGACAGTGGGTTTTTCAAGAGGGGGGGGCACATAATTGGCGTGTATAAAGTTATAACAGCGCTACTGGGTAAAACATTCTGTGTTTTTTCCTGGGTCATATAGCGCTGGGGTGTGTGCTGGCATACTCTCTCTCTGTCTCTCCAAAGGGCCTGGTGGGGAACCTGTCTTTAGAAAAGAGCTTCCCTGTGTGTGTGGGGGGGGGGGGGGGGGTGTCGGTACGCGTGTGTCGACATGTATGAGGTTGAAGGCTCACCTAAGGAGGAGGGGGAGTGTATGAATGCAAGGTCTCCGTCGGCAGCGCCGACACCTGACTGGATGGATATGTGGAATGTCTTAAGTGCTAATGTGAATTTATTGCACAAGGGATTAGACAAAGCTGAGGCTAGGGAACAGTCAGGAAGTCAAACCATGCTTGTCCCAATGTCGCCGAGTCCTTCGGGGTCTCAGAAGCGCACACTATCCCAAATAATTGACACAGATACCGACACGGATTCAGACTCCAGTGTCGACTACGATGATGCTAAATTACAGCCAAAAGTGGCTAAGGGTAGTCGATACATGATTCTTGCAATAAAAGAGGTTTTGCATATCACAGAGGAACCCCCTGTCCCTGACACAAGGGTACACATGTATAAAGAGAAAAAGCCTGAGGTCACCTTTCCATCCTCATATGAGCTGAACGAATTATGCGAACAGGCTTGGGAAACCCCAGACAAGAGACTGCAGGTTCCCAAAAGGATTCTTATCGCGTATCCTTTCCCGCAAAAGGATAGGATACGATGGGAATCCTCTCCTAAGGTGGACAAGGCATTGACACGCTTATCAAAAAAGATAGCGCTGCCATCCTAAGATACGGCTACCCTCAAGGATGCTGCTGATCGCAAGCAGGAGGTTACCATAAAGTCCATTTACACACATTCTGGTACAATACTTAGACCGGCAATGGCGTCGGCCTGGGTTTGTAGTGCTGTGGCTGCATGGACTGATTCCTTATCAGCGGAGATTGAGACCCTAGATAAGGATACCATTTTAATGACCCTAGGGCATATAAAAGATGCTGTATTATATATGAGGGATGCTCAAAGAGATGTTTGTTTACTAAGTTCCAGAATAAACGCTATGTCTGTTTCCGCTAGGCGAGTCTTATGGACCCGACAGTGGACGGGGGATGCCGACTCGAAGAGGCATATGGAGTTTTTGCCTTACAAAGGTGAGGAGTTATTTGGAGAAGGCCTCTCGGACCTCGTCTCCACAGCTACGGCAGGTAAATCGAATTTCTTGCCTTATGTTCCCTCACAGCCTAAGAAAGCGCCTCATTATCAAATGCAGTCCTTTCGTTCGAATAAAAGCAAAAAAGTACGTGGATCGTGCTTTCTTGCCAGAGGTAAGGGCAGAGGAAAAAAGCTGCACACAGCTAGTTCCCAGGAACAGAAGTCCTCCCCGGCCTCTGCAAAATCCACCGCATGACACTGGGGCTCCCCTGAGGGAGTCCGCTCCAGTGGGGGCACGTCTTCGACTTTTCAGCCACATCTGGGTTCTCTCACAGGTGGATCCCTGGGCAATAGAAATTGTTTCTCAGGGATACAAGCTGAAATTCGAAGAGGTCCCCCCTCGCCGGTTTTTCAAATCGGCTCTGCCAGCTTCTCCCTCAGAGAGGGAGTTAGTGTTAAATGCAATTCAAATATTGTATCTTTAACAGGTGGTGGTCAAGGTTCCCCTACTGCAACAGGGGAGGGGATATTACTCAACCCTGATTGTGGTCCCGAAACCGGACGGTTCGGTCAGACCCATTTTGAATTTAAAATCCCTGAACCTATACTTGAAAAAGTTCAAGTTCAAGATAGAGTCGCTCAGAGCGGTCATCGCCAGCCTGGAAGGGGGGGATTTTATGGTTTCCCTAGACATAAAGGATGCGTACCTTCATGTTCCAATATTTCCACCTTATCAGGCGTTCCTGAGATTTGCTGTACAGGATTGTCATTACCAATTTCAGACGTTGCCGTTTGGGCTTTCCACGGCCCCGAGGATTTTCACCAAGGTACTGGCGGAAATGATGGTGCTTCTGCGCAAGCGAGGTGTCACAATTATCCCATACTTGGACGATTTCCTCATAAAAGCGAGATCTCGGGAGAAGTTACTGGACAGCGTGTCACTTTCATTGAAGGTGTTACAGCAACACGGCTGGATTCTCAATATCCCGAAGTCGCAGCTGGTTCCTACGACGCGTCTGACCTTCTTGGGCTTGATTCTGGACACAGACCAGAAAAGGGTTTTTCTTCCGACGGAAAAAGCTCAGGAACTCATGACTCTGGTCAGGAACCTATTGAAGCCAAAACAGGTGTCAGTGCATCACTGCACTCGAGTCCTGGGGAAAATGGTGGCATCATACGAAGCCATTCCCTTCGGCAGGTTCCATGCGAGAACCTTCCAATGGGACCTGCTGGACAAGTGGTCCGGGTCACATCTACATATGCATCGGCGGATCACCCTGTCCCCCAGAGCCAGGGTATCTCTCCTGTGGTGGCTGCAGAGTGCTCACCTCCTAGAGGGCCGCAGGTTCGGCATTCAGGACTGGATCCTGGTGACCACGGATGCAAGCCTCCGAGGTTGGGGAGCAGTCACACAGGGAAGAAATTTCCAAGGTCTTTGGTCAAGTCTAGAGACTTGTCTCCACATCAACGTCCTGGAGTTGAGGGCCATATACAATGCCCTACGTCAAGCGGAGGCATTACTTCGCGACAAACCAGTTCTGATTCAGTCAGACAATGTCACCGCAGTGGCTCATGTAAACCGCCAAGGCGGCACAAGGAGCAGGGTGGCAATGGCGGAAGCCACCAGGATTCTTCGCTGGGCGGAGAATCATGTCAGCGCACTGTCAGCAGTGTTCATTCCGGGAGTGGACAATTGGGAAGCAGAGTTCCTCAGCAGACACGGTCTGCATTCGGGAGAGTGGGGGCTTCATCAGGAAGTCTTCGAGCAGATCGCAAGTCGATGGGGACTGCCCCAAATAGACATGATGGCGTCCCGTCTCAACAAAAAGCTAAAAAGGTATTGCGCCAGGTCAAGAGATCCTCAGGCGGTAGCTGTGGACGCCCTAGTGACACCGTGGGTGTACCGGTCGGTCTATGTATTTCCTCCTCTTCCTCTCATACCCAAGGTGTTGAGAATAATAAGACAAAGAGGAGTGAGAACAATCCTCATTGTTCCAGATTGGCCACGAAGGACCTGGTATTCGGAGCTGCAGGAGTTGCTCACAGAAGATCCGTGGCCTCTTCCTCTAAGACAGGACCTGCTGCAACAGGGGCCCTGTCTGTTCCAGGACTTACCACGGCTGCGTTTGACGGCATGGCGGTTGAACGCCGGATCCTAGCGAAAAAAGGTATTCCGGATGAGGTCATTCCTACACTAATAAAGGCTAGGAAGGACGTGACATCAAAACATTATCACCGAATATGGCGAAAACATGTTTCTTGGTGTGAGGCCAGGAATGCTCCTATGGAAGAATTCCAGCTGGGCCGTCTCCTTCACTTCCTACAAACTGGAGTGAATTTGGGCCTAAAATTAGGCTCCATTAAGGTTCAGATTTCGACCCTATCCATTTTCTTTCAGAAGGAATTGGCCTCTCTTCCTGAAGTACAGACGTTTGTGAAGGGAGTACTGCATATTCAGCCTCCTTTTGTACCTCCGGTGGCGCCTTGGGACCTTACCGTGGTGTTAAGTTTCCTTAAGTCACATTGGTTTGAACCACTCAAAAACGGTGGAGTTAAAATATCTCACTTGGAAGGTGGTCATGTTGTTAGCCTTAGCTTCGGCTAGGCGAGTTTCGGAATTAGCGACTTTATCACATAAAAGCCCCTATCTGGTTTTTCATATGGATAGGGCGGAATTGCGGACTCGTCCTCAATTCCTACCTAAAGTGGTCTCATCCTTTCATATGAACCAGCCTATTGTCGTGCCTGTGGCTACACGTGACTTGGAGGATTCCGAGTCCCTTGATGTGGTCAGGGCTTTGAAGATTTACGTGGCCAGAACGGCTAGGATCAGAAAAACAGAGGCACTGTTTGTCCTGTATGCAGCCAACAAGGTTGGCGTCCCTGCTTCAAAGCAGACTATTGCTCGCTGGATCTGTAACACGATTCAGCAGGCGCATTCTACGGCAGGATTGCCGTTACCTAAATCGGTTAAGGCCCATTCCACTAGGAAGGTGGGCTCTTCTTGGGCGGCTGCCCGAGGGGTCTCGGCACTACAGCTGTGCCGAGCTGCTACTTTATTTATTTATTTATTATCCTTTATTTATATGGCGCCACAAGGGTTCCGCAGTGCCCAATTACAGAGTACATGAATAATCAAACAGGAAAACAGCAACTTACAGTTGATGACAGTAAAGGACAAGTACAGGGTAAATAAACATAGTTACATCAGCAGATGACACTGGAATAAGTATCAGGTGGCAGAAGACTGCTGGAGTTGATGCAGTTGAAGATTATTAAAGTAAGAAAGGATAAGCACATGAGGACTTGGTCGGGGTCAAACACCTTTGCAAAGTTCTATAAGTTTGATACCCTGGCTGAGGAGGACCTCCTGTTTGCTCAATCGGTGCTGCAGAGTCATCCGCACTCTCCCGCCCATTTGGGAGCTTTGGTATAATCCCCATGGTCCTTACGGAGTCCCCAGCATCCTCTAGGACGTTAGAGAAAATAAGATTTTAAACCTACTGGTAAATCTTTTTCTCGTAGTCCGTAGAGGATGCTGGGCGCCCGTCCCAAGTGTGGACTACTTCTGCAAGGCTTGTATATAGTTATTGCGTACATAAGGGTTATGTTATAGTTTCATCGGTGGTGGACCGAGGCTATGTTGGTTTTTCATACTGTTAACTAGATAGTATATCACAAGTTATACGGTGTGATTGGTGTGGCTGGTATGAATCTTGCCCTTGGATTACCTAAAATCCTTTCCTTGTACTGTCCGTCTCCTCTGGGCACAGTTTCTCTAACTGAGGTCTGGAGGAGGGGCATAGAATGAGGACCCAGTGCACACCCAGAGCCTAAAGTCTTTCTTAAAGTGCCCATGTCTCCTGCGGAGCCCGTCTATCCCCATGGTCCTTACGGAGTCCCAGCATCCTCTACGGACTACGAGAAAAAGATTTACCGGTAGGTTTAAAATCTTATTTTTTTCCCCTCCAAATTCTACACACAATACCCCATAATGACAACATGAAAAACGTTTTTTTGAAATTTTTGCACATTTATTAAAAATAAAAAACTAAGAAATCACATGAACATAAATATTCACTGTCTTTGCTCAATACGGGCTGTCATTGCCGGTGTTTAAACGCCGCGGCAACTGAATTTCCCCTTAATAGTGATTTTCACAGAGTAGGAAGTACCTTGTCCCATTGTTAACCTGTGATCAATCTGATGTTTGGATCATCTATTGGAGTGCACAGCCTTTGCTTTGTACGCTTAACTTCTGGAAGTACCTTTCCGTATGCCAATCCACATGTCTTAATTTATTGCAGCCAGAACCTCTGTACAAATGTAATTAATTTATTTTCAATTGTATAATAAATACTGGATTATTTATAATTTAATTAAGCAGTTTCTGTGAATTTTCCTGTGTGCAAGCACTAACCTTTTCCCATTTGTATCTTTTGGGGAGTTGCAGTCTCTCTAAAGTAAATAGCAGCTGAAAACAAATGTGGTTATTTTCTATTCTAGCAATGCACTAACTCCCTGTTCGGTACTTTGTGCATGTGCCGGACTCATACTGTGCGTGTGCAGTACAGGACCTGCGTCATTAGATGGGGTGGTCTTCTGTATGCCGGCGGTCGGGCTCCCGGCGCTCAGTATACCGGCGCCGGGAGCCCGACCGCCGGCATACCGACACTTATTTTCCCTCGTGGGGGTCCACGACCCCCATAGAGGGAGAATAAAATAGTGTGGCGCGCGTAGCGCGCCACCGTGCCCGTAGCGTGGCGAGCGCAGCGAGCCCGCAAGGGGCTCATTTGCGCTCGCCACGCTGTCGGTAAGCCGGCGGTCGGGCTCCCGGCGCCGGTATACTGGTCGCCGGGAGCCCGACCGCCGGCCAGCCGTAGTGAACCCATTAGATGCACTGCCGCTGCAGTAGATTGACAGTCCGCAGCCGTTAGGGGTGTCGCCTCCGTTTTGGGGGCGTTTCGAGGCCAGGATCTCTGTCGGAAGATGGAGATTTCCTGGCCTCTTTGTATGAACTGCAGCGGCTTGCTTGTGTGACCCCATGGGCCTTTTCATTTGCAGACTAGCTGCCCAAGGATAGTCAGGGGTGAAGAAGTGAGTCAGTGCCATGAATGGGGACTAGGTTGTTTTTGTTGTGTTTCATTTATGCTAACAGTCAGGGGCGGATTGGGAAACAAAAGTGGCCCTGGAAAAAATTCTAAAAGTGGCCTCATGTGGGCGGCACCAAATCAACTGTAGGCGGGGCCAATACCAAAGTAGGCCGGATTAATACTTAAAAATGTAATGTACATGGAGTTACACCAACAAAAGTCAAATAACGTTAATTGTAGCCACAGTTTGATTTTAACGTTTCGGAACTTTTAACAGTTAACGTTATGTGTTTGGAAGTCCGTGTGAGTGCAACCTCCAATTACTATATATATATATATATATATATATATAAACAGTATATATAATTTACGTAAATATATAAAAAATCATGGTGCCTGTGTTCTATTTATGGAGGTGACATTTAGTGATGAGCGGGTTCGGTTTCTCGGAAACCGAACCCCCCCGAACTTCACGCTTTTTACACGGGTCCGAGGCAGACTCGGATCTTCCCGCCTTGCTCGGCTAACCCGAGCGCGCCCGAACGTCATCATCCCGCTGTCGGATTCTTGCGAGGCTCGTATTCTATCGCGAGACTCGGATTCTATATAAGGAGCCGCGTGTCGCCGCCATTTTCACACGTGCATTGAGATTGATAGGGAGAGGACGTGGCTGGCGTCCTCTCCGTTTAGATAGAGAGTGAGACACTTGATTTACTGGAGCATTAGGAGTACTCAGAGAGTGCAGAGTTTTGCTGATAGTTATACTAGTGACCACCAGTTTTATTTATTATTTAATATAATCCGTTCTCTGCCTGAAAAAAAACGATACACAGTCACATACCATATCTGTGCTCAGCCTCAGTGTGCTGCATGATAATATCATCTATGTATATCTGACTGTGCTGAGTAGTGCTCACTGCTCACACAGCTTAATTGTGGGGGAGACTGGGGAGCAGTTATAGCAGGAGTACATATTTAACAGTGCACACTTTTGCTGCCAGAGTGCCAGTGTGACTGACCAGCAGTGACCACCAGTATATTGTCTGCCTGAAAAAGTTAAACACTCGTGTGTTTTTTTTTTTTTTATTCTATAAACGCATTCTGCTGACAGTGTCCAGCAGGTCCGTCATTCATTATATTTCTATCTTCTTCATACTAGTAGTTTAGGAGTCTGCAGTGCTGACAGTGTCCAGCAGGTCCGTCATTATATAATATATACCTGTCCTGCAGTAGTGATATATATATATATTTTATATCATTATCATCCAGTCTATACTAGCAGACGCAGTACGGTAGTCCACGGCTGTAGCTACCTCTGTGTCGGCAGTCGCTCGTCATCCATAAGTATACTAGTATCCATCCATCTCCATTGTTTACCTGAGGTGCCTTTTAGTTGTGCCTATTAAAATATGGAGAACAAAAATGTTGAGGTTCCAAAAATAGGGAAAGATCAAGATCCACTTCCACCTCGTGCTGAAGCTGCTGCCACTAGTCATGGCCGAGACGATGAAATGCCATCAACGTCGTCTGCCAAGGCCGATGCCCAATGTCATAGTACAGAGCATGTAAAATCCAAAACACCAAATATCAGTAAAAAAAGGACTCAAAAATCTAAAATAAAATCGTCGGAGGAGAAGCGTAAACTTGCCAATATGCCATTTACCACACGGAGTGGCAAGGAACGGCTGAGGCCCTGGCCTATGTTCATGGCTAGTGGTTCAGCTTCACATGAGGATGGAAGCACTCAGCCTCTCGCTAGAAAAATGAAAAGACTTAAGCTGACAAAAGCACAGCAAAGAACTGTGCGTTCTTCGAAATCCCAAATCCACAAGGAGAGTCCAATTGTGTCGGTTGCGATGCCTGACCTTCCCAACACTGGACGTGAAGAGCATGCGCATTCCACCATTTGCACGCCCCCTGCAAGTGCTGGAAGGAGCACCCGCAGTCCAGTTCCTGATAGTCAGATTGAAGATGTCAGTGTTGAAGTACACCAGGATGAGGAGGATATGGGTGTTGCTGGCGCTGGGGAGGAAATTGACCAGGAGGATTCTGATGGTGAGGTGGTTTGTTTAAGTCAGGCACCCGGGGAGACACCTGTTGTCCGTGGGAGGAATATGGCCATTGACATGCCTGGTGAAAATACCCAAAAAATCAGCTCTTCAGTGTGGAAGTATTTCAACAGAAATGCGGACAACATTTGTCAAGCCGTGTGTTGCCTTTGTCAAGCTGTAATAAGTAGGGGTAAGGACGTTAACCACGGAACATCCTCCCTTATACGTCACCTGCAGCGCATTCATCATAAGTCAGTGACAAGTTCAAAAACTTTGGGCGACAGCGGAAGCAGTCCACTGACCAGTAAATCCCTTCCTCTTGTAACCAAGCTCACGCAAACCACCCCACCAACTCCCTCAGTGTCAATTTCCTCCTTCCCCAGGAATGCCAATAGTCCTGCAGGCCATGTCACTGGCAATTCTGACGAGTCCTCTCCTGCCTGGGATTCCTCCGATGCATCCTTGCGTGTAACGCCTACTGCTGCTGGCGCTGCTGTTGTTGCTGCTGGGAGTCGATGGTCATCCCAGAGGGGAAGTCGTAAGACCACTTTTACTACTTCCACCAAGCAATTGACTGTCCAACAGTCCTTTGCGAGGAAGATGAAATATCACAGCAGTCATCCTGCTGCAAAGCGGATAACTGAGGCCTTGGCATCCTGGGCGGTGAGAAACGTGGTTCCGGTATCCATCATTACTGCAGAGCCAACTAGAGACTTGTTGGAGGTACTGTGTCCCCGGTACCAAATACCATCTAGGTTCCATTTCTCTAGGCAGGCGATACCGAAAATGTACACAGACCTCAGAAAAAGACTCACCAGTGTCCTAAAAAATGCAGTTGTACCCAATGCCCACTTAACCACGGACATGTGGACAAGTGGAGCAGGGCAGACTCAGGACTATATGACTGTGACAGCCCACTGGGTAGATGTATTGACTCCCGCCGCAAGAACAGCAGCGGCGGCACCAGTAGCAGCATCTCGCAAACGCCAACTCTTTCCTAGGCAGGCTACGCTTTGTATCACCGCTTTCCAGAATACGCACACAGCTGAAAACCTCTTACGGCAACTGAGGAAGATCATCGCAGAATGGCTTACCCCAATTGGACTCTCCTGTGGATTTGTGGCATCGGACAACGCCAGCAATATTGTGTGTGCATTAAATCTGGGCAAATTCCAGCACATCCCATGTTTTGCACATACCTTGAATTTGGTGGTGCAGAATTATTTAAAAAACGACAGGGGCGTGCAAGAGATGCTGTCGGTGGCCAGAAGAATTGCGGCACACTTTCGGCGTACAGGCACCACGTACAGAAGACTGGAGCACCACCAAAAACGCCTGAACCTGCCCTGCCATCATCTGAAGCAAGAAGTGGTAACGAGGTGGAATTCAACCCTCTATATGCTTCAGAGGTTGGAGGAGCAGCAAAAGGCCATTCAAGCCTATACAACTGAGCACGATATAGGAGGTGGAATGCACCTGTCTCAAGCGCAGTGGAGAATGATTTCAACGTTGTGCAAGGTTCTGCAACCTTTTGAACTTGCCACACGTGAAGTCAGTTCAGACACTGCCAGCCTGAGTCAGGTCATTCCCCTCATCAGGCTTTTGCAGAAGAAGCTGGAGACATTGAAGGAGGAGCTAACACAGAGCGATTCCGCTAGGCATGTGGGACTTGTGGATGGAGCCCTTAATTCGCTTAACAAGGATTCACGGGTGGTCAATCTGTTGAAATCAGAGCACTACATTTTGGCCACCGTGCTCGATCCTAGATTTAAAACCTACCTTGGATCTCTCTTTCCGGCAGACACAAGTCTGCTGGGGTTCAAAGAACTGCTGGTGAGAAAATTGTCAAGTCAAGCGGAACGCGACCTGTCAACATCTCCTCCTTCACATTCTCCCGCAACTGGGGGTGCGAGGAAAAGGCTTAGAATTCCGAGCCCACCCGCTGGCGGTGATGCAGGGCAGTCTGGAGCGACTGCTGATGCTGACATCTGGTCCGGACTGAAGGACCTGACAACGATTACGGACATGTCGTCTACTGTCACTGCATATGATTCTCTCCCCATTGAAAGAATGGTGGAGGATTATATGAGTGACCGCATCCAAGTAGGCACGTCAGACAGTCCGTACTTATACAGCCAGGAAAAAGAGGCAGTTTGGAGGCCCTTGCACAAACTGGCTTTATTCTACCTAAGTTGCCCTCCCACAAGTGTGTACTCCGAAAGAGTGTTTAGTGCCGCCGCTCACCTTGTCAGCAATCGGCGTACGAGGTTACATCCAGAAAATGTGGAGAAGATGATGTTCATTAAAATGAATTATAATCAATTCCTCCGTGGAGACATTCACCAGCAGCAATTGCCTCCACAAAGTACACAGGGAGATGAGATGGTGGATTCCAGTGGGGAAGAATTGATAATCTGTGAGGAGGGGGATGTACACGGTGATATATCGGAGGATGATGATGAGGTGGACATCTTGCCTCTGTAGAGCCAGTTTGTGCAAGGAGAGATTAATTGCTTCTTTTTTTTGGTGGGGGTCCAAACCAACCCGTCATTTCAGTCACAGTCGTATGGCAGACCCTGTCACTGAAATGATGGGTTGGTTAAAGTGTGCATGTCCTGTTTATACAACATAAGGGTGGGTGGGAGGGCCCAAGGACAATTCCATCTTGCACCTCTTTTTTCTTTCATTTTTCTTTGCGTCATGTGCTGTTTGGGGAGTAGTTTTCGGAAGGGCCATCCTGCGTGACACTGCAGTGCCACTCCTAGATGGGCCAGGTGTTTGTGTCGGCCACTTGGGTCGCTTATCTTAGTCACACAGCTACCTCATTGCGCCTCTTTTTTTCTTTGCGTCATGTGCTGTTTGGGGGGTGTTTTTTTTTTTGAAGGGCCATCCTGCGTGACACTGCAGTGCCACTCCTAGATGGGCCAGGTGTTTGTGTCGGCCACTAGGGTCGCTTAGCTTACTCACACAGCTACCTCATTGCGCCTCTTTTTTTTCTTCTTTGCGTCATGTGCTGTTTGGGGGGTGTTTTTTGGAAGGGCCATCCTGCGTGACACTGCAGTGCCACTCCTAGATGGGCCAGGTGTTTGTGTCGGCCACTTGGGTCGCTGAGCTTAGTCATCCAGCGACCTCGGTGCAAATTTTAGGACTAAAAATAATATTGTGAGGTGTGAGGTGTTCAGAATAGACTGAAAATGAGTGGAAATTATGGTTATTGAGGTTGATAATACTTTGGGATCAAAATGACCCCCAAATTCTATGATTTAAGCTGTTTTTTAGGGTTTTTTGAAAAAAACACCCGAATCCAAAACACACCCGAATCCGACAAAAAAAATTCGGTGAGGTTTTGCCAAAACGCGTTCGAACCCAAAACACGGCCGCAGAACCGAACCCAAAACCAAAACACAAAACCCGAAAAATTTCCGGTGCTCATCACTAGTGACAGTGGGAGGGAAGGAATAGTGCCTGTGCTGTCAGTCCGTGTAAGTACCAGACTGACAGCACAGGCACTATTCCCTCCCACTGCCACCTCCATAGATAGCACACAGGCACCCTGTTTATTCCTCACTTTCTCCTCCCCTGCCCGCTGCGTCCCCGCACTCATGTTAGCAAAGGACAACTTAATTTATTATTAAATAAATACACTATGGGGGCATATGTGTATCTGCCCGCCCCAGCATATAGACACATCACCTCGCTGATCTGGAGACAGCACTGCTAGCTTCAACCAGGCTCCCAACACTTTATCCTCACCACGTGATCAGTCTGAGAGGAGCCTGCTCATTGCTCCATCTACATGACAGCAGCTAGCCTCGGCTCCCTCCCAGTGCATATGTGAGGCAGCTGCTGCAGCAGTGCAGGGATGCTCAGAGCTCCGGCAGACTTTACAAAATAAAATTAAAAAACAGTAAGCTGCGGCACGATAGATCTGAGGCCAGGTTTTTTTTTAGTTACTCGGAAACCCCCCTGCGTGCGCATATGCTCCCCTCCCCCCCCCAATCAGATTTCCATTTATTTACCGAGACAGATCTCTTTGTACCACTGGCACTGCAGCTCTGCAGGCAGCATGTCAGTCTTTAAAAAAAATGTCCTGCAAGCTGCAGTGCCAGTGGTACATGGAGATCTGTCTGATTGGAGACTTAATGACTCCATTTCTCGAGCCCTGGCTGCTTCCTCCCTCCCTGGAGACAGGCCAGCATCACATTACAGTGGTGGCCCAGGAGCACAGTGCAGGCAGAGGTCGGAGTAGACTTATACTACTCACCTCTCCTGCTGTACATGCACTCACCGCCGCCGCAGCGACTCTTCCCCTGAGGTCTGGCGCGCCGACATCCTCTTCCTGACAGCTTGTTCTCCCAGATGATGACGGCCGCGGCACACTGTCCGCTCTGCTGGGTCACCTGAGTATGATGGGTGGAGCTTGCTGTCCCAGCAGCCAGTGACTGCGGCGCACATACACTGCTGGCAGGGATGGGGGCGGAGCCTGTTCTCCCAGCGGCCGATGGCCGCGGCATACATACATACTGAGAACAGTGTCAGTGGGGGATGTGCTGGGGGGGGGGGGGGGGGGCGGAGCCACACAAGACAGGCGGCCCCGCACTCCGATCGGCCCACCGGGGTCCTCCCCAGTGGAAGCAATGGCCAATCCGGGCCTGCTAACAGTAAAGCATTATTTCATTTATTCACCAGAAAATTTTTTTTTTTCTCTCTCTCTCCCTTTGTTTCTCTCCGTCTCTCTCTCTCTCCCTCTCCCCCCCCCTTTCTCTCTCCCTCTCCGTCTCTCTCTCATCAATTTTGCTTTTCATTTTGCTTATTTGCAACAGTATTTTACCAGTTAGCAGGCAGTGTAATTTTGCAAGCACTCACACACTGGATATAGGGGGACATGTACTAAACAGTGATAAAAGTGGAGAAGTGAGACAGTGGAGAAGTTGCCCATGGCAGCCAATTAGCTGTTCTGTATATTTTTATAGTATGCAAATTATAAATGTTATGTCAATATTAATTGGTTGCCATGGGCAACTTCTCCACTGGCTCACTTCTCCACTTTTATTACTGCTTAGTACATGTCCCACTAAGAGTGGCAAGTGCTATAATCAGGAAAAGTATAGAGGTAGACCATAGGGGCGTAGTATGGTAAGCCGGTAGCCGGGCTCCCGGCGACCAGCATCGGAATCCCGACCACCGGCATACCGACAGCTGGGCGAGTGCAAATGAGCCCCTTGTGGGCTCGCTACGCTCGCCATGCTGCGGGCACGGTGGTGCGCCACGCTATCTATTCTCCCTCCAGGGGGGTCGTGGACCCCCAAGAGGGAGAAAAGGTGTCGGTATGCCGGGTGTCGGGTTTCCGGCGCCGGTATACTGTGCGCTGGGATCCCGACAGCCGGCAAACTGAAGACCACCCGACCATAGAACATCTGTGAAAATTTGTCACAGGCCTTTGGCAAATAAGTTTCCCTGTGTCAGTCAGATAAAAGTGCCATGACCCTTTGCTTCCTGCCAATAACATTCACGTCCTAGTTCTCAGTACTGGAGCACTGTAATCACTTTATAGAAATCATGCTTCACGTTGAAAGGCTGTTATGATGAATTGATCTTTTGATTCCACTACCGTTTTTTATGGTTCTGGACTTGGATTGCTTCATACTCATGTAATTTATATTCAGAAGTTATTAATTGATTTTGCAAAAGGAATGTTCTCCAGGTTTTTTTTTTATAATAATTAGGCCTCTGGGTAACACTATTATTTGTGTCTATAGATGTAGCTTCATTTACTTCAACAGTGTAACACAGAAACATGACAGCAGCTTGATTAATAAACGCTAAGAAAAAAAGCTTTTGTTGATAGGGTTGTTCCTTTCTGATTGGTTAATGAATATAATAATAATAATAATAATAATAATAATAATTTTATTTATATAGCGCTCTTTCTCCAACAGGACTCAAGGTGCTTTACAGACATCAAAAACAATGCACATAATTCAGAAGATGTAAGTAATACATCAAAAGATAAACCACACAGACATAAAAGAAAACCTTGAGTACACAGAAAGAATTGATGGGTGTAGGCATTTTGGGTATTAACTTCCAAGGGTTGTGTATTCCTCACAAGGTACCAGGTGCGGCAGCCATCTTGGGCGCACTGCGTAGGATTACCCAGGGTGGAATAGTATATCACTAGAAGAGATAACACAAAATGGGGAGATTGCAGAGTCCTAAAGTTCAGAGTAGGGTTCCAACAAAACCATCAGGTCCATGTATTTTTCATCCCATCCACAAGCGTATCAGATAAGGCAGCCATGTTGGGCACACTACGAAGGTTACACTGTGAGAGATGAGCCATACAAGGGCCAAATGATTGTTAGGTGAAAACTGACACGTATGTAGGAGTATGCTATACCCTGCATGGAAAGATCCAAATGAAGCACACCATGTCCACGGAGGAACCATCCGATGCAGCCATCTGGGGTGCACTGTGTAGGTTGCTGCTGGCAGGGTATGCAATCAATGGAGGTAAACATTACAGGAATAGCACACAGTGGGGTGGAAGTATGCTGTAAGAAGAAAAATAAGAGAGAAACACATTTGCAGGAAAACTGTAATAACATTATTTTGCTAAAATGATAAATGTCCTGGTCTCATGAGAGCAGTGCAGGCGGGTGTGAGAATGTGGGGAGTACACTAATGTCCAATGGAAATTACCCTGCAAAGTCTGGTCCTGGTGCGCACGTCCCTCAGTTCTCTGCTCAGCTTGAAGGATAGGCCCGGGGGCAATCATGATCAGGGTTGCCACCAGAAATTGTGGGGCCCGGGACTGAAAAAATAGGCAGCCCCCCCCCCCCCCCCCCAATCTGCCTATGCAGGTAAATATATATATATATATATATATATATGTATACAGTATCTCTATACTAGTGGGGCAGCTCTATATGTTTAGACACAGACACACACATATATACAGGATCAACATTTTTAATTATCTAATTATGAAATAACATACTTTTTTTCTGGATGGCAGCGGTCAGGCTCCTCAGTAGTCAGTCCTCAAGCAACGCAGAGTCGCAGACTGCTCACGCGTCCGCAGGCAGCTCCCTGTGTCCCGTCACTCCTCCTTCCTGCTTCCTCCCTCTTCCCATCCCAGCATGCAGCCTGGGCCTCTTAATTGCGCTGGGCCCCGGTGCATTGCACCGGTTGCACTGGCACTAACTCCGCCACTGCTCAGGCTGACATTTGAGAATTGAAGCCACCACCAGCAGCGCCACTGCTGGGACTCTCAGCAGCAGCGGTGGAGGGCGGTCTCTCACACTCAGTCAGTGCTGCTGCTGCTGCTGCACGGATGGCACGTGGAAGTACAGGCATGGACCCAGCGCCGCTGGCGGTGGCTTCAATTCTCAAATGTGTTGGGCAGGTGTACGGGGGGCGTTTGCCCTTTCCGCCCCCGTTTAAATCCGCCACTGACTAGGGTCAGTGTCACTGGCGGCGGCTGCCACCAGGAATATTCACGGCTAGCTGTGTGTGCAGCCCGGACCCTCCACTCTGTCAGAGTGGCCGGGCCCGGGACAACTGTACACAGGGCACCCCCTTGATGGCAGCCCTGGTCATGATATTAAAGATAAAGGGAGAATTAAGTCTACTAACAAAAGTTTTGTAATTTCCCATTAAAAATAAAGACATAAATATTATATTTATAGCAATACTAGTTAAAAGTAGAGATGAGCAGGTTCGGATCCCTGAGATCCGAACCCTACCGAACCTCCCTACCCGAGTCCGGATCCGAGTCAGGCTTGGGTTTTCCTGCCTGACTCGGAAACCAGAACGAGGCAAAACGTCATCATCGCGCTGTCGGATTCTCGCAGGGTTTGGATTCCATATAAGGACCTGCACGTCGCCGCCATTTTCACTCCAGTCACGGAGAGTGTAGTGAGAGGACGTGTCTCCGTCCTCAGTGGCGATTCCAGTGCCGTCTTGTGCTGCTCAGTCCAGTGTAGTGTCTTATGGTGCATCAGTCCAGTCACAGTGGTGGTGTCCTCTGCTGCCATATGTCCCCAGTGCTGCTGTATAAGTCCCCTGCAGTTTTGCTGTGTTGTCTTGCACCAGACCAGGGGTAGAGTCTTGTGCAGCATCAGTGTAGTGACCAGTCACAGTGGTGGTGTCCTCTGCTGCCATATATCCGGGGTAGCTGTATAAGTCCCTTTCAGTGGTGCTGTGTTGTCCTGCATCAGACCAGGGGTAGTGTCTTGTGCAGCATCAGTCCAGTGACCAGTCACAGCGGTGGTGTCCTCTGCTGCCATATATCCACGGAAACACAAGGTTTTTTCCCCAGCGCACAGAACAGAGTATGACAATTACAGGAACACTTAATGCAATAAATTTGTTTCGTATTCACAATTCTTTTTAAATATATTTTATTGAAAAAATTCAAAGGTGATTGGGTTTTCAATTTAAAACCACATAAAATAATATACGTGTGACTACCTTTTACCGGTAAACAAAAACATGACAAGAACAAACATAAAACATATAAAAGTGGGGATGCAAAATCAATAAATAAATGTAAAATGATTGTTATGCCCCACAGTACTTCAGTGGTCTCCAGTACACAAGTTAAATATGATTGATTCTAATAGAGGAGACGCGCTAATCAGCGGCTTATTCTCTCTATAGCAATTGAGTTGGCCACTACTGGTATGTTTTCCAGGAGTAATCCTTACATGGGCACCCTCTCAGTTGAATCATAGAGCACCAGACGTTGTTAATCCTCCCAGTCCCAATCAAGTGCATATAAACAGTCACTGGTATTGCACTATTTAGATATCCTTATAGGGACGACCAATAAATGTCCTGCACACGGGAGGGCACCCTGGCTGTGTAATCCTCAGCACTGATGAACGGGGTCCGGATCGCAGATAACATCGATCCCGAGCAACGCTGTGTAGCGCTACAGGCAGCGTGCACGGGATTTCCGCCGGCGGACTCCGGGGCATAACAATCATTTTACATTTATTTATTGATTTTGCATCCCCACTTTTATATGTTTTATGTTTGTTCTTGTCATGTTTTTGTTTACCGGTAATAGGTAGTCACACGTATATTATTTTATGTGGTTTTAAATTGAAAACCCAATCACCTTTGAATTTTTTCAATAAAATATATTTAAAAAGAATTGTGAATACGAAACAAATTTATTGCATTAAGTGTTCCTGTAATTGTCATACTCTGTTCTGTGCGCTGGGGAAAAAACCTTTTGTTTACGTGTTTTGAAATTTGGTGGAGCAGGGTAGTAGCTCCACTCCCTTCAGCAGCACCGACAGGAATAACTTATTTCTTTTCTATAAGCACAGTACCACAATCTTTTCTTTGTGCCATATATCCAGTGTTACTGCTGTATAATTCCCGTGATACTGACGTATAATTCCCGTGATACTGGTGTATAATTCCATTGATACTGGCGTATAATTCCCGTGATACTGGCGTATAATTCCAGTGATATTGCCGAATAATTCCTGTGATACTGACGTATAATTCCCATGATACTGCCATATAATTCCTGTGATACTGGCGTATAATTCCAGTGATATTGCCATATAATTCCCGTGATACTGGCGTAAAATTCCAGTGATATTGCCGTATAATTCCTGTGATACTGCCGTATAATTCCCGTGATACTGCCGTATAATTCCAGTGATATTGCTGTATAGTTCCTGTGATACTGACGTATAACTCCCGTGATACTGCCGTATAATTCCAGTGATATTGCCGTATAATTCCTGTGATACTGGCGTATAATTCCTGTGATACTGTCGTATCATTCCAGTGATATTTCCATATAATTCCTGTGAAACTGGCGTATAATTCCTGTGATACTGGCGTATAATTCCTGTGTTACTGCCATATAATTCCTGTTATACTGCTGTATAATTCCTGTGATACTGCCGTATAATTCCAGTGATATTGCCGTATAATTCCTGTCATACTGGCGTATAATTCCTGTGATACTGGCGTATAGTTCCAATGATATTGCCGTATAACTCCAGTGGTACTGGCGTATAAATCCAGTCCAGTGGTACTGCCATATAAGTTCAGTGGTACTGGCGTATAAATCCAGTGATCCTGACGTATAATTTCAGTGGTACTCTCATATAAATCCAGTGATCCTGCCATATAATTCCATATAATTCCGTATAAATCCAGTCCAGTGGTGCTGCCATATAAATTCAGTGGTGCTGTCCTGTGCTGTATATTATTTATGTCACGATCCGGGTTACTGGACGCCATTATCTACCTTTCAGGAGTCTCCTGAGGCTGGCTCAGCGTTCCAGGGCCGGGTCTCAGTCATGCTGCTGACATCCTCACTCCACATCTCCTCCCTGTCAGTCCGCAGGCGCTGTCACAGTGAACTCATGAAGTTAAGAATAGTGTTTCCAGCCCTCCGCGGCCTCCGTCGCCATTTCTGCACTTCTAGTATGCAAATAAGTCTGCATGGCGTCTCCTTCCCGCTGTGGCCTCTGCCGCCATCCCTATGAGTCATATGTGCAAACAAGTCTGCATGGCGTCTCCTGCCCACTGCGGCCTCTGCCGCCATCTCTGTGAATCAAGTGTGTAAATTTGCATCTACTGCCCACCGCGGCCTCCGCCGCCATTACTGTAATTCATCACATGGTTCAACAAACTAACTTTCCCTCCAAAGGCATGTATGGGCACAGCCATGTTGGTTTCAGTCACATGATACTACTTCCACCAATCCGCTGAACTGCTGAACTCTGCCTGACTGATCATCCAATCCCTGCACTGCTGCAGGTATAAAGGTCCTGTTCCTGAACTAGGAAGTTGTCAGTGCTTTGGTTGTCAAACCCTCTGTACCAGTCTCCCTGCTTTGTGGTTGTTAGCTCCTTACAGGAATTCCAGCTCCTGTCTTCAACTCCACTAGAGACCCGCACCAGTTCAACATCCAGCGGTGCAGCCTGACTTCTCAATGTTCTAACATTGTCTCTGCATTCAGTTGAGTCTAACGTCGACTTCCAGCGTTCGGCTTTCAGCGGTGTTCAGCTTCCAGACTCCATCGGTGCTCCACCATCGAATACCAGTTACCATCGGTGCTCCGCCATCGAATACCAGTTACCATGGGTGCTCCGTCATCGAATTCCAGTTATCATCGGTGCTCTGCCATCGACTTCCTAATCTCAGCGATCTCAAGCATCACCAGTGCTACCAGCTACTCTCCAGCTACACTGGTGCCTCAAGCACTCTATTCTGCACATCAGTCTGTCCGGCTCCATTCGGCCTACCCAGCAGCATAACCTATTCTCCAGGCCAATACTTCCAGCTTCCAGTTGTCCACCTGCTGGTGAGTTCCTGTACTGCTCCATCATTCAGCACTTGGGTGCTGGTCAAGGACTATCCATCTCCTGGTCTACCTAGACTAATACTTAACAGTACCGCACCCTGAGGCATCCGCATCTTTGCTGTAATTACAGGAACTGTGTATTGCTACATCATTTACCATTCTTGACTGTGCTGCTGCTGTACCATCTAGACTGTGCTTGAATAAAACTTTTAACTATATTCCAGTTGTCGTGGTCACGCCTTCGGGCTTGGGTACTGCATGTCTAAGAGTCCCATATTACCACCCAGGTTTAATTACACCTCAGCCCCTACAACTGAGGCTTCCTCCTGTCAGCACCAGCCCTCAGTTGTGACAATTTACTCCAAATAAAGGGGTTATTAATTTTTAATCAAAATAATTTTCACAGGGTTTGTCCTGTGTGGTGTAGAGGTACGCTCTCCTGTGCCGCATATTGTTATATAACTCCAGAAAATAATGGAGAAAAAAATTCGGAGGATAAAATAGGGAAAGATCAAAAACCACTTCCTCCTAGTGCTGAAGCTGCTGCCACTAGTCATGACATAGACGATGAAATGCCATCAACGTCGTCTGCCAAGGCCGCTGCCCAATGTGATAGTAGAGGGCATGTAAAATACAAAAAGCCAAAGTTCAGTAAAAAGACCCCAAAAAATTAATTGAAATGGTCTGAGAAGAAACATAAACTTACCAATATGCCATTTACGACATGGAGTGGCAAGGAACGGCTAAGGCCCTGGCCTATGTTCATGGCTAGTGGTTCAGCTTCACATGACGATGGAAGCCCTCATCCTCCCGCTAGAAAATGGAAGAGTTAAGATGGAAAAAGCACAGAAAAGAACTGTGCGTTCTAAGATGGTATCACAAATTCCCAAGGAGAGTCCAAGTGTGTCGGCGGTTGCGATGCCTGACCTTCCCAACACTGGACGGGAAGAGGTGGCTCCTTCCACCATTTGCATGCCCCCTGCAACTGCTGGAAGGAGCAACTACAGTCCAGTTTCTGATATTCAAATTGAAGATGTCACTGTTGAAGTACACCAGGAGGAGGATATGGATGTTGCTGGCGCTGAGGAGGAAGTTGACGAGGAGGATTCTGATAGTAATGTGGTTTGTATAAATGAGGCACTGGGGGAGACACCTGTTGTCCGTGGGATGAAGAAGCCCATTGTGATGCCTGGGCAAAATACCAAAAAAGCCACCTCTTCGGTGTGGAATTATTTCTCCACAAATCCGGACAAAGAGGTGTCAAGGCGTGTGTTGCCTCTGTCAATCTGTAATAAGTAGGGGTAAGGACGTTAACTACCTAGGAACATCCTCCCTTATACGTCACCTGCAGCACATTCATCAGAAGTCAGTGTCAAGTTGTGAAACTTTGGGTAAGAGCGTAAGCAGTCCACTGACACCTAAATCCCTTCTTCCTCTTGTACCCAAGCTCCTGCAAGCCACAATACCAACTCCCTCAACGTCAACTTCCTCCTCAGTCAGGAACGTCAGTAGTCCTGCAGGCCATGTAACTGCCAAGCCTGAGGAGTCCTCTCCTAACCGGGATTCCTCCGGAGGATCCTTGAGTGGTACGCCTGCTGTTGCTGCTGCTGCTGTTGTTGCTGCTGGGAGTCGACCGTCATCCCAGAGGGGAAGTCGGAAAACCACTTGTACTACTTCAAGTAAGCAATTGACTGTCCAACAGTCCTTTATGAGAAAGATGAAATATGACAGTAGTCAACCTGTTGTAAAGCAGATAACTGAGGCCTTGACAGCTATGTTGGTGTTAGACGTGCATCCGGTGTCCACCATTAGTTCAGTGGGACTTAGAGAATTGTTTGAGGTATTGTGTCCCCGGTATCAAATCCCATCTAGGTGCCACTTCACTAGGCAGGTGATACCGAGAATGTACAGAGACGTCAGAAAAAGTGTCCTCAGTGTCCTACAAAATGCAGTTGTACCCACTGTCCACTTAACCACGGACATGTGGACAAGTGGAACAGGGCAGACTAAGGACTATATGACTGTGACAGCCCACTGGGTAGATGTATGGCCTCCCGAAGCAACAACTGCAGCGGCACCAGTAGCAGCATCTCGCAAACGCCAACTCGTTCCTAGGCAGGCTACGCTATGTATTACAGCTTTCCGTAAGAGGCACACCGCTAACAAACTCTTATGGAAACTGAGGGACATCATTGCACAATGGCTTACCCCAAATAAACTCTCCCGGGGATTTGTGATATCGGACAACGCCAGTACATCTGGGCAAATTCCAGCATGTCCCTTGTTTTGCACATACAATTAATTTGGTGGTGCAGAATTTTTTTTTAAATGACAGTGGCATGCAGGAGATGCTGTCGGTGGTCCAAAAAATTGCAGGCCACTTTCGGCATTCAGCCACTGCGTGCCAAAGACTGGAGTGCCATCAAACATAGCTGAACCTGCCCTGCCATCACCTGAAGCAAGAGGTGGTAACGAGGTGGAATTCAATACTCTATATGCTTCAGAGGATGGAGGAGCAGCAAAAGGCCATTCAAGTCTACACATCCACCTACGATATAGGCAAAGGAGGGGGAATGCACCTGACTCAAGCGCAGTGGAGAATGATTTCCATCTTGTGCAAGGTTCTCCAACCCTTCAAACTTGCCACACGTGAAATCAGTTCAGAGACTGCCAGCTTGAGTCAGGTCATTTCCCTCATCAGGCCTTTGCAAAAGCAGCTGGAGAAATTAAAGGAGGAGCTAAGACGGAGCGATTCCGCAAAGTATGTGGGACTTGTGGATGGAGCCCTGAATTCGCTTTGCCAGGATTCAAGGGTGGTCAATCTGTTGAAATCAGAGCATTACATTTTGGCCGCCGTGCTTGATCCTAGGTTTAAAGCCTACGTTTTTGGCCACCGTGCTCGATCCTAGGTTTAAAGCCTACATTGTATCTCTCTTTCCGGCAGACACAAGTCTGCAGAGGATTAAAAATCTGCTGGTGAAATTTTTTTCAACTCAAGCGGAACGTGACCCGTCAACAGCTCCTCCTTCACTTTCTCCCGCAACTGGGGCTGCAAAGAAAAGGATAAGATTTCCGAGCCCACCCGCTGGCGGTGATGCAGGGCAGTCAGGAACGAGGGCTGACATCTGGGGGGTCATTCAGAATTGATCGCACGCTGCAGATTTTTGCAGCGCAGCGATCAGGTTACTAATGCGCATGCGTATGCACCACAATGCGCACGTGCATCATACAGTTACAAACAGCATCGTTGTTGGGCAATGCTTCTAGCGACGAATCCATTTGCACGTGTGATCACAAGGAGATTGACAGAAAGAGGGCGTTTATGGGTGTCAATTGACCATTTTCTGGGAGTGGTAGGGAAAACGCAGGCGTGTCCAAGCGTTTGCAGGGCGGACGTCTGACGTCAATTCCGGGACCGAACAGGCTGATGTGATCGCAAAGGCTGAGTAAGTTCAGACCTACTCTGAAACTGCAAAAAACTTTTTCATCCCGCTCGGCTGCACATGCGATCGCAACTTGCAAAGCGAAAATACACTCCCCCGTGGGCGGCGGCTATGCGTTTTCACGGCTGCAAAAAGTAGCTGGCGAGCGATCAACTCGGAATGAGGGCCCTGATCCGGACTGAAGGTCCTGCCAACAATTACTGTCACCATTGAAAGAATGGTGGAGGATTATATGAGTGACAGCATCCAAGTAGGCATGTCAGACAGTCTGTACGTATACTGGCAGGAAAAAGAAGCAATTTGGATGTCCTTGCACAAACTGGCTTTATTTTACCTAAGATGCCCCCCCTCCAGTGTTTACTCTGAAAGAGTGTTTAGTGCAGCCGGTCACCTTGTCAGCGATCTGCGTAGGAGGTTACTTCCACAAAATGTGAAGAAGATGATGTTCATCAAAATTAATTATAAATTCCTCCGGGAACACCTTTACCAGCAATTGATTTCAGAAAGTACACAGGGACCTGTGATGGTGGATTCCAGTGGGGACGAATTAATACTCTGTGAGGAGGAGGATGTACACAGTGAAAGGGGTGAGGAATCGGAGGATGAGGATGAGGTCGACATCTTGCCTCTGTACATGGCCGGATTAACAATGGGGCGGGTGGAGCTGCAGCTCCAAGCCCTCCCAGGAAATAGGCCCACAGGATCTGCTGTAGTGCAATCAATGTTGACAATAACCAGCCTAATTGTAATCACCTCCTGACTGTCTTGACCCGCCTTCACTCCCTTACCCCCCCCTATCAGCAGATCACATACCACGGAGCAGTCTGAAGGCCCCGCCCCTTTGCCGTGCTAAGCTCCGCCCATTTGCCACGCTAAGCTCCGCCCCCTTTACAGTTTACACGAGCGTATCTCTCAGACTCCTGAAGCCGGGCGTTCACCCCCACCTCTCTTTTAACAGCTGAGTTCAGAGCCCGCTGTGGTGGAGCACTCTGAGTCTGTGCTGCCAGGCATAGGAAAAAATACAACTGTAACTGGATGTGTGGAGAAACCAGCAGACATATGCAAAGGACTTTTCCACAAGTCAGTATAATGTCTAACCCCTATGTATGTATATGTATATGTGTGTGTGTGTTTGTGTGTCAGCACAGGACCACAACTAGGGGGGTAAGGGGGGTGGACTTGAGGGGGGCTTCTGGCCTGTACGTAACAGGGAAGAATGGGGGGTCAGCGATCTCAGAGCTCCCTGCATGTGGCCATGTCCCAAGGGTTGGTTCTAAATCCGAGTGAGAGAAGGGACCTTCTGACGTCACTAGGGGAGGAGACACATCACCAGGGGGAGGAGCTATGGGCGAACAGGGTACCCGAAAAGTACGCTCGCCACCGGGTTACTAAAGGTAATAGTTGGTGGCGTGGATAGTAGAGGAACTATCCCGCTGGCCTAGCTCCTCCCCCTTGTGTCGTGGCTCCTCCCCCTGACGTAAAAGGTTCCTTAGGCCACTTGGATTTAGCATCTACCATGTCCCCCAGTGGTGTCAGGACGCATCGCCATTGAGACGAAACATACCACTATACCTGGGTAGGAATAGTCACACATGCCTAGTGTACCTGGGCGCCGCTGACTGCGCACCAGACACTTGCCGCGGTGCTGAATGACAGAGCTGGTGTCACTCCCCAGCCGGCGATGGCACAGTCTGGTTTCCTTCCACTCCTGCTCTGGAAACGTCACGATGGCTCCATATCCTCTGCTGCCCTGATTTTAAGCTCCGTGGGGCAGCCGGTTGTTGTAGGCCGGTAAACATATCCAACATGGAAAACAGCTATTGAGTTAGTGGGCTCACAGGCTGGAAGGTACACCTAGAGGAAAGATCCAGCATCAGCAGAGGCGGCCATAGGCATAGGCAAACTAGGCAATTGCCTAGGGCATTTGATAAGCCTAGGGGCATCAGCAGCTTCTGCTGATTAAAATGATATGCAGCATGCCTATATTCTGTGTGTAGCATTTCATATGCAGATACAGCCACAGTCTCACATAGTATATAGGCATGCTACATATCATTGTAATCAGCAGAAGCGTTAGTGGCAGTGTGAGTGCTGTGTGTATGTGAGTGGGTTGGTTGTGCAGCAGTGTTCGGAATATGTGTAAGGAGCATTATGTGAGTCATGTAAAAATGCATTAAGAATGTGCAACATATGTGTAAGGGGCCACAATGTGTGTCATTATGTGTATAAGGGCATTAATAATGTGCGGCATATGTGTAACAGCGTACTACTGTATGTGTGTCATTATGTGTATAGGGGCACTAATAATGTGCAGCAAATGTGTAGGGGGCACTATGTGTGTCATTATGTGTATAAGGGCATTAATAATGTGCGGCATATGTGTAAGGGGCATTATGTGTAAAAGGGCATTAATAAAGGTTGTCATAATGTGTAAGGCGCATTATGTTTATAAGGACATTAATAATGTGTCTCATATGTGTAAGGGGCATTACTCTGTGGCATTATGTGTATAAGGTGCTCTATTATGTGGCGTTGCGTATAGAGAGGGCACTACTGTGTCGTCTAATGTGAATAAAGAGCAATAGGGTGTGGTGTAATGTGAATAAGGAGCAATTCAGTGTGATGTAATGTGAATAAGGGGCACTACTGTGAGGAGTAACGTTTATAAGGTAAAGTGATACTACTGTGGAATGTAATATGAATTATGGACACTATCGCATTATCAAATGTGAATAAAGTTGCAGTACTGTGTGGTGTAATTGGAATTGGGGTTACTATTGTGTGGCCATGCCCCTTACCAGCAAAAACACGCCCCTTTTTGGGCTGAGCACCAAATGTGCGAACTGTTCCTATTTAAAATATAGGGGGTACAAACACCAAAATAAGGACTGCTATGGGAGAGTGGTGATGGTGCTGGGAAAGAGGTGCAAGGTTAGAGGCGGAACCAGTGGTGGTGGTAGGGGGCACCAGCCAAAATTTTGCCTAGGGCATCATATTGGTTAGGGCCGGCTCTGAGCATCAGATCTGGAGGTTTGGTGCTGTGCAGCCAGGAGATCCTGTCATCCTGGAGCAAGGCCTGGGGGTGTCATGGCTGACCTCTCTTTTTGGCGCACGTGCCATTGTCCCTTTATAAAGTGTTGTAGGGAGGGAGATGGATATTAAATTTATGTCAGAAAAGGGGGGTGGGGGCTTGCCAAATTACTGCCTTTAACAGTGGACAAAAATCTGGTCAGTCCCATAACAGGGCGTCAGTGCACCTTGTGCAGTACTCGCCCCCTGGGTGTCGGCCTTAAATCTGAGCCCCATGGGAAGGGCGGGCAAGAGCACTGGGTGTCTAGGGTGCTACTCAGAGCATCCATAGGATGCTCTGATCGGTAGTACAGATCCCACGGCACTGTAGGAGACATCACGACACAATACGGGAACTGGAAAATGGAGAAGCAGGGCACGGTTTGTGGCAGCGTGTGAGTATGGCTGGTTCCGTCTAGATGTGGGGCAAGAACTAATTGAAAGCCAGCAGTAAGAGGCACCTTTTACTGCTGGTTTTCAATTAGTTTTTGCCCCACATCTAGACTTTGGGGTACATTTACTAAGCAGTGATAAGAGCGGAGAAGTGAGCCAGTGGAGAAGTTGCCCATGGCAACCAATCAGCACTGAAGTAACATCTATAATTTGCATACTATAGAATTATACATAGATGCTGATTGGTTGATGGGGAAATTTCTCCACTGGCTCACTTCTCCGCTCTTATCACTGTTTAGTAAATGTTCCCCTTTGTGTTTTACAAACACTGTAGTCTCAGCAAACACTAGTGTCCATCATTTTTAGGATCGATGCGCCTCTCAGAAAGTGCCCAGATTCCCTCAGGTAAAGTATCTGTTAACAAATCATATAGAGAGGGCGCCTTATAGTGTAAAACCTTCAATTTATTATAAAAAGCACAATACACGGCACAGCAGTATAAATGTAATGCTCATACCAAAACATAACCAATGTGGGCTGGTTACCACATGGCAGAATTGTATAAGTTTCACAGCAATGTCAGGAACACCGCTGCAGGTTGCTTCGGATTCACACTACCTGCTGCTGACCACCACCAGGGGCCAGATCACTGGAGCTGCTGTTACAAGACCACACACGCCGGAGATTTGTAACGTCATCGATCTACGGCATGTGTGGTCCCGTAACAGCAGCTCCAATGATCCGGCCTGCGGCGATCCCTGGTGGTGGTCAGCATTAGATTTATACTGCTGTGCCGTGTATTGTGCTTTTTATAATAAATTTAAGGTTTTGCACTATGAGGCGCCCTCTCTATATGCTTTGTTAACATATATATATATATTTATATATGTATACACACACACACACACAC
The DNA here is from genome assembly GCF_028390025.1 of Pseudophryne corroboree. Classification (NCBI taxonomy): domain Eukaryota; kingdom Metazoa; phylum Chordata; class Amphibia; order Anura; family Myobatrachidae; genus Pseudophryne; species Pseudophryne corroboree. Next base: position 226,655,977 of record NC_086453.1, on the reverse strand, counting down.
ACACACACACACACACACACACACACACACACACACACACACACACTATATATATATGTGTGTGTGTGTGTGTATGTGTAAAGCTATATATCACATACACACAATTGGAAGGGTACACGAACTTGAAGAATAGAAGTGAAATGGGGTGTGGGTGATATGGAAAGCTTCACAAGCCCTCCCTGTGCCATATAGAGTACCTTGACAGCTTCTCTGCGCTGTGCGATGTCACACCCCACAACGCATTCAAAGGGACAGTGTCAGCACACAGAGGCAGGGGAGCTCCGTGAAGACCCCCTCATGACTGACTAATGGTAGGTACACACTAGGCGACGTGCTCTATGAGCGACGTCGCCTAGTGTTTACCCTCCCATGCCAGGGTGGTCGGCAGCAGTGCATATATACTGAGCTATATGATGACCATATTGCTCAGTCACGCCGCGGTCGGGCCGGTATCCGTTCACATGGTCGACCATGTTATGGTCGACAGTCATTAGGTCGACCACTATTGGTCGACATTGACATGGTCAACATGGACACATTGTCGACACATGAAAATGGTCGACACATGAAAGGTCGACACATGAAAAGGTCGACATGAGTTTTTTAACTTTTTTTCCTTTTGGGGAACTTTTCCATACTTTACGATCCACGTGGACTACGATTGGGACGGTAATCTGTGCCGAGCGAAGCGGTAGCGGAGCGAAGGCACCATGCCCGAAGCATGGTGAGCGAAGCGAGCCATGTGAGGGGACACGGTGCACTAATTGGGGTTCCCAGTCACTTTACGCAAAAAACTACACAAAAAAAAGTTAAAAAAACGCATGTCGACCTTTTCATGCGTCGACCATTTTCATGTGTCGACCATGTGTCCATGTCGACCATGTCAATGTCGACCAATAGTGGTCGACCTAATGACTGTCGACCATAACATGGTCGACCATTCATACCGGAACCGGTCGGGCCGTGCAGGCAGCTCTTGGCCGACAGTCCAAATTGAACTGCATGCACGGCCGACTACAAGGGTCATTAACCAACTGGGGAGCCGCAAATTCGCTCGTCGACACCGGCATGCACACTTGCCGAGAAAGTGAACAATGTTGCTCAGGAAGGGTGAAAATGAGCGACGTTGTTCATTTTCTTGGCAAGTGTGTATGCACCTTAAGACCTGTCACCTGAGATATTTAAGATTGAGGTACATAATCTGAATTTTAGTCATGTTTTATGTGATTAAAATATGTGGGTCTGGAGGGTATACTTATGTATTTATATGTATGTTGTATTTCTCATGTTTGTGTGTATATATGTATGTTGTAGTGCAAGATCTGGGTGTGGTATGTGCCAGAGGATAGGGTGGCTGGGAATAAGCTGTCGTGATGGGTTGGGTATGAGTGAAAGGCGGTCAGCATACCTACGTTGGGATCTTGACAGCGGAATGCTGGCAGGGGGAGAGCGCAACAAGCCTTTTGTGGGCTTGCTGTGTTCGCCACGCTGCTGGCTCGCTGCGCTTGCCACAGGTTCCATTCCCACTCTATGGGTGTCGTGGACACCCACGAGTGTGAATTGTCCCTGCTAGTCGGCATGCCGACTGTCAGGACTCTAAGCTGGTGGGATTTAGGGGGAGGTGTTGTGACCGGCGATTTCCTGACCTCCGGTCACATAACTACATCCCGTCGTGATGAATGTAGGGTGATGATGATCAATAATCATCTCTCCTCGGCGGTGCCGTGGACTGCAGTTGTTCCCGCCTTAGCACTGCTTCACTACAGCGCAGCCACAGACTCGATGTGTTTATGTTGAACCACGGGCTGTGGGAGCCAGGAGGACAGTGGCAGGAGTAAAGAAGAGAGAAGGGAAATGGGAAGGGAAATGCTCTCCAGGCATTCTTCCAGTGAGGAACCTAACCAGAGCTACTACCAGCGGCCAATGCTGCAAAGTGTGAATCCCATTAAAAACTGATTATAGATATATACCGTAGATATACTTGCTGTACAATTAATTGCATTACACGGGTCATGGTGTGTGGCTGTGATGGCTTCTGTATTTTATGGTGGTTTGTTGGAGTTCTCTATTTTATATGGGACTTATTACAATGCTCTTTGTATTGTATGGAGGTCACATGGATATGACGGAAACTACCATGTTTTCTTTTTTATTTGGCAGCCACGGATGCTCTCTGTATAATATGAAATTTACTGTAATGCTCTTTGTATTATCTAGCAGTCAATGTAATGCACTCTTTATTATATGGCACTCACTGCAATGCTCTCCGTATTATGTAGCGGTCACTGCGATGCTCTCTGTATTATATGGTGGTCACTGTGATGTTCTCTGCATTATTAATTTAATTAATTTACTGCAGTGGCTAGGTATACTGGATGACACTAATAGAATTATGGAGATACCCAAAGCACAGGCCACACCCCCTATATAGATCACACCCCCTGCAGTGGCACACAATAGGCCTTTCATCATATTCAGCTCCAGGCCCATGTGGACCTTAATCTGGCACTGCCTCTGTAGAGCCAGTTTGTGCAAGTAGAGATTGATTGTTTCTTTTTTGGTGGGGGCCCAAAACAATCCAGTCATTTCAGCCACAGTCGTGTGGCAGACTCTGTTGCTGAAATGATTGGTTTGTTATAGTGTGCATGTCTTGTTTATACAACATAAGGATGGGAGGTCCCAAGGACAATTCCATCTTGCACCTCTTTTTCTTCTTTGAATCATGTGCTGTTTGGGGACTAGTTTTTTAAAGTGCCATGCTGTCTGACACTGCCGTACAACTCCAGGGGTACTGCCGTATAAGTCCAGGCGTACTGCCGTGTAAGTCCAGTCCAGTGGTGCTGTCTTGTGCTGCATCAGTCCAGTGGTGGTGTCTTGTGCTACCATAAGTCCAGTGGTGGTGTCCTGTGCTGTATATTATTTACTCCAAATAAAAGGGTTATATACATTACTTATATGATTATCCAAATAATTTTTACAGGGTTTGCCCTGTGTGGTGTAGGGGTATGCTCGCCTGTGCTGCATATTATGATAGCTTCAAATAAAAAAGGGTTATTATTATCCAAATTAATTTTACAGGCTTTGCCGTGTGTATGTGTTTGGTTTAGGGGTACGCTATCCTGTGTCACCAATACTGTGCGTATATTACATCTGGGCAAATTCCAGCACGTCTGTTAGGGTCTCCTGCCCTGTGCTGCCACGTCGTCATGGCAACCGGGAGACAAGTGCTAGCGGAGTAACCTGAGCGCAGCTGATACTCCGGTTCGGGTCTTTTGCTGTGCAGTGGTTACAGGCTCTGTGCACGGCAGGGGATCCGGTGCTGGTTTTTGTGCTCACAGTCTGTGAGGTCTGAGTGGGGCGTGGACAGCACCTGCTTTATAAGGCCTCTTCTCAGGTTAAGCAGATGCTGCTGAATCTTTGTTGGTTAGTCAGTTCCTGAAAGTTAGCCAGTACTGTGTAGCTTTGTATTTGTTGTTGCTTACTGCAAATAGGCCTGGGGATTTGGTACTACACTCTGCCAATCCAGACCTAGCAGTAAGACTGGAGTCAGTCGTTTAACTTGCTGGGGTTCTTTTACTACTCTGTGAACTTAGCAAGTTTGCGGCTGTATTCTAAGACTTGCCTGCCTAAATCCTGTCTCACTGTGCAAGGTGTCAGGTGTCAGTTTAGTGGCAGTAAGCTGAACCTGTGCACTGCAAGTGAGAATTAGGATTGTGGAGACTCTCCTTGTGTCTATCATTCCATCTCTGACCAAGGAGTTTACTGCCACACCCGTTGGTAACCCTTTAGGGTTTTGCTGTTGCCCTTAGCAACAGCATTTCGGGTTCTCTACGTATTAAAACAACATCTTGCTTTTCCCATCTGAGCATTACTAATACTAGGGAGACACCCAGTTCCTTAGCCTCTGGGCTTCTCTGTTCACTTTGTGTGTATTTTGTTACCCTATCACCTTCTGTGTACGTAATGTCATATTCCCCAGTCTGTCTGTGAGTTCATTTGTTTTGCATACCTATCCGTTCAGACACCAGTACATTCCTGCAGGCACTGGTGTGCATAACAGTTCAAACAACAGTACATTCCTGCAGGCACTGGAGTGCATAACAGTTCTGACACCAGTACATTCCTGCAGGCACTGGTGTGCATAACATATTCAGCAGCCTAATACTCCTGTTGTAATTTTGTGGGAATATGGAGCATACCCCTCAAAATACGTTGCAACAGGTGGTCGATCAGGTGCAGGTCCTGACTCGACAATTGAATGATTTGTCCATTAAAATGCACACCTCCCAGGCCGCTGGCGGAGCTCCCGCAGCAGCAGCACCTTCAGGGGTTAAGGAGCCGAAAGTAAATCTCCCGGATCGTTTTTCTGGAGATCGCTCGCAGTTCTTTTGTTTCAAGGAGAGCTGCAAGCTATACTTCCAGCTTAGGCCTCAGTCTTCTGGGTCGGAGATTCAGCGGGTGGGCATAGTGATTTCCTTGCTACAAGGAGACCCACAGGTCTGGGCATATGGGTTGCAGCCTGACTGTCCGTCGCTTAAAAGTGTTGATGCTTGTTTTACGGCACTGGGCATGTTGTATGATGACCCTGACAAGACGGCCTCAGCCGAGGCTCAGATTTCGATCCTTAAGCAAGGGCGAAGGCCAGTTGAGGTTTACTGTACGGAGTTTCGGAGGTTGGCCCATGATACCCAGTGGAATGACCCAGCCCTGAGACACCAGTACCGAAGAGGTCTTTCTAACCAGATAAAGGACCAACTGGTACAATATCCCTTGCCTGATAGCTTGGATCAGCTCATGCAGTTATCCATCCGGGTGGATAGACGGCTGAGAGAGCGTAGGCTTGAAAGGGAGACTGAGGTTTCCTTCTTTCCCAAGGGAACCTCAGACTCTGAGGAATTTTCCGAGGAGCCTATGCAGATTGGGGCTACCAAGACGCGGAGGAGACAGCAGGGGTTGTGTTTGTACTGTGGGAATAAAGGTCATGTGGTAGTATCATGCCCAGAAAAGCCGGAAAACTTCAGGGCCTGAGGGTGATGGGAAATATCCTGTCAGGCCAGAAGTCAGAATTTCCCAAGAAGACTTTTATCATTCCGGTGACCTTGAAGATCCTCGGTCAAACTGTCAAGACTGAGGCCTTTGTGGACAGTGGGGCCGACGGGGTTTTTATGGACCGCCAATTCGCCCTGAAACACTCTGTTCCCTTAGTACCCTTGGCATCGGAAATTGAGATTTGTGGGTTAAACGGGGAATCATTATCCCAAGGTAAAATTACCTCTTGCACTAGCCAGATTTCTTTGTTTATTGGAGCCACACACTCTGAAAAATTGTCCTTTTATGTGACTGTCTGTACTTTTGCCCCATTGGTGTTGGGGTTACCCTGGTTAAGGGCCCACAATCCTCAATTTGACTGGGTCTCTGGGGAGATTCTTAGTTGGGGTACTGATTGTTTCAGGAGTTGCTTGAGCCTTCCAGTCAGGCTCTCGCAGCTAAGTTTGCCAGGATTGCCAGGGTGTTATGCAGATTTTGCGGACGTGTTCTCCAAAAAAGTTGCAGAGGTACTACCTCCCCATCGCCCCTATGACTGTGCCATTGATTTGTTGCCAAATGCTAAGCTTCCCAAGAGCAGGTTGTACTCCCTGTCACGTACTGAGACTCAGGCTATGGCAGAGTACATTCAGGAGAACTTGGCTAAGGGATTTATCAGACCTTCACAGTCTCCAGTTGGGTCGGGGTTCTTCTTCGTGGGTAAAAAGGATGGTTCGTTGCGACCCTGCATCGACTTCAGGGAATTGAACCGTATCACGAGTAAAAACTCATACCCACTGCCCCTCATTTCGGTCTTGTTTGACCAGCTTCGTACTGCCACCATTTTTTCTAAGATTGACCTACGCGGTGCGTACAATCTAATCCGAATAAGAGAGGGGGATGAATGGAAGACTGCCTTTAATACCCACTCAGGGCATTATGAATATTTGGTGATGCCTTTTGGGCTCTGTAATGCCCCGGCAGTCTTCCAGGATTTCATGAATGATGTGCTCAGGGAATATTTGGATAGATTCTTAGTTGTATACTTAGATGACATCCTAATCTTCTCCCATTCCCTGGAGGAACATCGGAAGCATGTACGCTTAGTCCTCCAGAAACTCAGAGACCACCGGCTTGGGGCGAAGCTGGAGAAGTGCGAATTTGAAGTTCAGCAAATCGCATTTCTAGGATATATTATCTCCCCAGAAGGTTTCCAAATGGAGGGTTCCAAGGTACAGGCAGTCCTGGATTGGGTGCAGCCCACTAGTTTGAAGGCACTTCAGCGTTTCCTGGGCTTTGCAAATTTTTATAGACGATTTATCGCTGGATTTTCGTCTATAGTGGCGCCCTTGGTGGCACTCACTAAGAAAGGGGCGGATGTTGCTCACTGGTCTTGTGAGGCTAAAGCGGCTTTAGCCCGTCTCAAAAGGGCATTTGTATCGGCCAAGGTGCTGCGACACCCAGATCCAGAGCGTCCTTTTGTGGTGGAGGTGGATGCCTCTGAGATGGGTATTGGGGCAGTGCTTTCTCAGATGGGAGTGTCTGATAATCGCCTTCATCCCTGTGCTTACTTTTCCCGTAAATTTTCGCCTGCCGAGATGAATTATGACGTGGGTAACCGGGAATTGTTGGCTATTAAGGATGCACTCGAGGAGTGGAGACACTGGCTTGAGGGGGCTAAGTTTGTGGTCTCAATTCTCACCGACCATAAGAATCTGGCATATTTAGAGTCAGCGAAGCGTCTCAATGCCAGGCAGGCACGATGGGCTTTGTTTTTTTCTCGCTTTAATTTTTTGATAACATATCGCCATGGGTCAAAAAACATCAAGGCTGATGCGCTCTCGCAGAGTTTTGCTTCAATCCAGGAGACCACCGAGGAGCCGTTGCCCATTGTGTCCCCATCATGTATTAAAGTGGGCATTACCCAGGACCTCTTATCATTAGTCCTTAGAGCACAGGAGCAGGCTCCTCCAGACCTTCCGGTAGGTCTTTTGTTTGTGCCTCCTAGGTTAAGACAGCGAGTGTTCCTGGAATTCCATGCCAAGAAGTCGGCAGGTCACCCGGGTATTGCCAGAACTCGGGAGTTGCTATCTAGGGCGGTGTGGTGGCCCTCGGTGGCTAAGGATGTGGATCAGTGGGTTCGGGCATGTGACATCTGTGCCCGAAATAAGACTCCTAGAGGGGTTCCTGTTGGCCCATTACATCCACTCTCTATCCCATCTAAGCCATGGACCCACATTTCAATGGATTTTGTGGTGGACTTGCCCAAATCCTCGGGGATGACAGCCATCTGGGTTGTCGTTGACAGGTTTTCGAAGATGGCGCACTTCGTTCCACTGGTTGGGCTGCCATCGGCCAGACGCCTGTCTGAATTATTTATGCTGCATGTTGTGCGTCTCCACGGGTTGCCACTTGATGTGGTCTCTGACCGCGGATCCCAGTTTGTGGCCAAATTCTGGAGGGCATTTTGTTCCGATCTCCAGATTTCTGTCAGCTTGTCGTCAGGCTACCATCCGCAGTCTAATGGGCAGACTGAAAGGGTGAACCAGTCCTTGGAGCAGTTCCTCAGGTGTTATGTCTCCAAGTGTCAGACTGACTGGGTTGCTCATCTGTCCATGGCGGAGTTTGCCTATAACAACGCGGCTCACTCTGCTACAGGGATCTCTCCCTTCCTTTGTGTGTATGGGCATCATCCTAAGGCCAATTCTTTTGACCCCCTGGACTCCACGCCTGGTGGTTCCTCTGTGGTTTCGGTCCTTAGAGGTATTTGGCGGAAAGTGAAGAAAGCCCTTGTGTCTGTGTCATTAGTGACCAAAAGGGTTTTTGATAAGCGGAAAAGACCCTGCAGCTTCAAATTAGGAGACTTCGTCTGGTTGTCTACCAAGAATTTGAAGTTGAGACAGCCATCTCATAAGTTAGGCCCCCGGTTCATCGGCCCTTATAAGATCACCAGGGTTATCAATCCGGTGGCATTTCAGTTAGATCTGCCCCGTTCTTTGGGTATCAATAAAACATTTCATTGTTCCCTTTTAAAACGGGCGATTAGTAATCCTTCTTCCAGTGGAAGACCTTCCCCTCTTCTGATACGTGGCCAGAGGGAGTTTGTTGTTGAAAGGATTCTTGACTCCAAGATGGTTCGGGGTCGGCTGTCATTTTTGGTGCACTGGAAGGGGTATGGCCTGGAGGAGCGGTCGTGGGTGCGCAGTTGTGATCTTCATGCCCCCAGACTGATACGCTCTTTCTTCTCGCAGTTCCCCCGATAAACCCGGTGGTAGGGGTTCTTTGACCCCTCGTCAGAGGGGGGGTACTGTTAGGGTCTCCTGCCCTGTGCTGCCACGTCGTCATGGCAACCGGGAGACAAGTGCTAGCGGAGTAACCTGAGCGCAGCTGATACTCCGGTTCGGGTCTTTTGCTGTGCAGTGGTTACAGGCTCTGTGCACGGCAGGGGATCCGGTGCTGGTTTTTGTGCTCACAGTCTTTGAGGTCTGAGTGGGGCGTGGACAGCACCTGCTTTATAAGGCCTCTTCTCAGGTTAAGCAGATGCTGCTGAATCTTTGTTGGTTAGTCAGTTCCTGAAAGTTAGCCAGTACTGTGTAGCTTTGTATTTGTTGTTGCTTACTGCAAATAGGCCTGGGGATTTGGTACTACACTCTGCCAATCCAGACCTAGCAGTAAGACTGGAGTCAGTCGTTTAACTTGCTGGGGTTCTTTTACTACTCTGTGAACTTAGCAAGTTTGCGGCTGTATTCTAAGACTTGCCTGCCTAAATCCTGTCTCACTGTGCAAGGTGTCAGGTGTCAGTTTAGTGGCAGTAAGCTGAACCTGTGCACTGCAAGTGAGAATTAGGATTGTGGAGACTCTCCTTGTGTCTATCATTCCATCTCTGACCAAGGAGTTTACTGCCACACCCGTTGGTAACCCTTTAGGGTTTTGCTGTTGCCCTTAGCAACAGCATTTCGGGTTCTCTACGTATTAAAACACAACATCTTGCTTTTCCCATCTGAGCATTACTAATACTAGGGAGACACCCAGTTCCTTAGCCTCTGGGCTTCTCTGGTCACTTTGTGTGTATTTTGTTACCCTATCACCTTCTGTGTACGTAATGTCATATTCCCCAGTCTGTCTGTGAGTTCATTTGTTTTGCATACCTATCCGTTCAGACACCAGTACATTCCTGCAGGCACTGGTGTGCATAACAGTTCAAACAACAGTACATTCCTGCAGGCACTGGAGTGCATAACAGTTCTGACACCAGTACATTCCTGCAGGCACTGGTGTGCATAACAACGTCCCATGTTGTTTGTGCCGTACACTTGTGTCGCTTAGCTTAGTCATACAGCTACCTCATTGCACCTCTTTTTCTTCTTTGCATGATGTGCTGTTTGGGGTCTAGTTTTTTAAAGTGCCATCCTGTCTGACACTACAGTGCCACTCCTAGATGGGCCAGGTGTTTGTGCCACACACTTGTGTCGCTTAGCTTAGCCATATAGCTACCTCATTGCACCTCTTTTACTTCTTTTCATGATGTGGCCTAGTTTTTTTAAGTGCCATCCTGTCTGCAACTGCAGTGCCACTCCTGATGTGCCAGGTGTTTGTGCCGCACACTTGTGTCGCTTAGCTTAGTCATACAGCGACCTCGGTGCAACTTTTAGGCCTAAAAACAATACTGTGAGGTGTTCAGAATAGACTGGAAATGAGTGGAAATTAATGTTATTGAGGCTAATAATACTGTAGGTTCCAAATTACCCCCAAATTCTGTGATTGTAGCTGTTTTTTTCAAAATTCATCCAGATCCAAAACCAAAACACGAAAGGGTGGCTTTGGCAAAACCAAGCCAAAACCAAAACACGAGCGGGGAATTAGAACCAAAACCAAAACACGAAAAGTGCCCGCCACACATCTCTAGTTAAAAGCCGGTCAAAATGACGAACACCAGGGCCGGATTATATTAGGAGGGCTGTCGCTACTCACACAGGTTTCAGGAAGTCCTGCTGCTGGGAGCCGGGCCTCTGTCATGCTTATACCCCTTTTCCACCTACGAGCACGGGTAGCAGCCGGGAGCCTGACACGGGAGCTACCGCCTGCTGCGACCCGTGCTCGGCCCCTTTCCCATCAGCAGTCACAACCCGGCATATGCCGGGTTGGTGACGCTTCTAGTGACGCGGCAGGGGCGGCGCAGGGAGATCACATGATCTCCCAGCGCCGCCCTTCCATACAGTGTAAACCCTACCCGGATCATTCCCGTGTCCTACCCAGGTAGATAGCCGGGTAGGATTCACGGGTCACTTACACTTTTCCACTTACAAACAACACGGGTAAATGCGCGCCCCCGTGCATTTACCCGTGTTTTTTGAGCTAGTGGAAAAGGGGTATAAGTGTGTGTTTATGTGTGTGGCTCAGATACATGCAGTGAGGTAAATTGCTCAGGAGGCACTGGCTAGTACCAGAGTCAGATTTACATACAATATATGAGCCCAAGGGTTCATGTGGGCATTATACACAGGTGCAGCAGTATATACTGCTGGGAATTTGGTTAGCTTTGATCAGAGATGTCCAGAGAAGATAGGCGGGAGGGGCACTGCCTCACTTGTCATAGTGTTTTTACTCCAGAGTTTTTACTATAAAGAGGATCAGAATAATACAAAGAAGATATTTTTAATATAGTTTTTGTATTTTTCATATACTTTATATAGTCGAACCTCTGGCATATACGTTGGTAAGCCAACCTCACTGCACGTCAGTGCTGTGTGTAGCATTAAACTTTTATAAATCTAGATGCTGTATATCTATAATGGGCAGGCTATAATGATGCTGCACTATATACACCAGTACTGGCACGTGCAAGCTCACCAGTCCCTGCACAGCTCCCGGCCAGTTTGGGGGGTAGAGAACACCAGTAGCCACCAGCAGCTGGCAGGAGGGGTCTGGGCATGGCCTGTCCGGGAGGGGCGAGCACAGGACCCCATCCCTCCATTGGCACGCAGTATATATAATGCAGCTAAGCTGGTTATCTGCCAACTCCTCACCCACATCATCTGCAGCCCCAGCACCAACCCCTCCTCCTCCCGGTCACTGCGCTGCTCACCCGACACAGGATCTCACCTCTTCCTGCCAAACTGATTCACCTTCTCCTTCCACCGGTAAGTGGCCACACATGTCCCTGATGCCTGCGCTCTGAGCGCGGCGGGACTATCTGGTGGTTCCTGCATCCATTTCCTGGTTACTGCTACTACTTGCTGCTAAGTCTAGGAGTGGCAGGTAAACCTGGGGTTGCAGCATAGTATATGGAGGAGGGGGTGCAGAGTATGTGGTACATGGCGTGAGCAGAATATGGAGGAGTGCGTGTCATGTATATAGCGGGCACTATATGGAGGGGAATAGAGGTGCAGTGTGTATATAGGGGCAGTATATGGTGGGGGGGGGGCGTAGTGTACATAAGTAGTGTGTGTGTGTGTGTGTGTGTGTGTGTGTGTGTGCGTGTCTACAGTATATTGAAAAAATCTGCATCTCTCTCTCCATTATCCCTGTCTGACCCTACCATTCCACTCTCTCCCCAGTCCCTATCTAGAGTTTGCAGGTGATAAGGACGCAGTGCTGGTCAGGGGTTATAGCAGGGGAAGAGAAAGGGGGAAAGCTTGGAGATGTGTCCTGAGAGTTGTGTAGAGAGGAGAGATATCATACAGTTAGAGGCGGAAAGACTGGGGGTTAGTGGATGGGAATTGGAAAGAGGAGAGAGGTAGAAAAGGGAAGTCTGTGACGGTTATGGCTGGATCCAAGGGGGTGATCGTCCTTGGTCCCCCACACATTAGGGGCCCCCACACTCTCCCTCTGAATCGCGCATGCCGCCGGCACTGAGATTGGAGCACAGTATGATTCAGCTGTGTCTCTGATTTCCCCAGTCCCTGCCCGCCGAGGTACTGCTGCAGCCAGTCTCTTGTGAGTCGCGGGATTGCAGGTTTACACTCACCGCCACGGCTGCTGGGATTGGTGTGACGTTCAGGAGTCCATGAGTGAGGCGACGTCATTTTACGCTGAGCTCCTTCCTCAGCGCCGCCGCCACCGGTAGTGTGTGACTGGCAGTGGGCGGCTTTGTGGTGTGTGTTGCAGCGCCAACAGTGGTGCAAGTAGAAAAAATGTCTTATAGGTACTGTGTGCGCACGCCGAAGGTGCGCATGCTAAAAAAATGTGTGTGGCCAAATGCCACATGGGGCATGGCCAATGAAAATGGGGGCGTGATACACATATGGGGGGGAGGGGCAGATACACGTATGACCCCAATAGTGCCAGATACACGTTGTCCCACAGCGCCAGATATACATTGCCCCACAGTGCCAGATATACATTGCCCCACAGTGCCAGATATACATTGCCCCACAGTGCCAGATACACAGTGCCTCACTGTGACAGATGCACATTGCCTCACTGTGACAGATACACAAATGCCCCCAGAGTGCCAGATATACATTACCTCACAGTGCCAGATATACATTGCCTCACAGTGCCAAATACACAAATGCCCCAACTGTGTCAGATATACATTGCCCCCCAGTGCCAGATACAGAAATGCCCCAAGAGTGCCAGATATGCCCCCAGTGCCAGATACACATGTCCCCCCAGTGCCAGATATGCCCTCAGTGTCATATATGCCCCCAGTGCCAGATGCACATTTCCTGCAGTGCCAGATATGGCCACAGTGCCAGATACACATGTCCCCCCATTGCCAGATATGCCCCCAGTGCCAGATACACATGTCCGCCCAGTGCCAGATATGCCCCCAGTGCCAGATATGCCCCCAGTGCCAGATACACATGTCCCCCCCAGTGCCAGATATGCCCCAAGTGCCAGATACACATGTCCCCCCAGTGCCAGATACACATGTCCCCTCCAGTGCCAGATATGCCCCCAGTGCCAGATATGCCCCCAGTGCCAGATATACATGTCCCCCGCAGTGCCAGATATGCCCACAGTGCCAGATACACATGTCCCTCCAGTGCCAGATATGCCCCCAGTGCCAGTTATGCCCCCAGTGCCAGATACACATGTCCCCCAAGTGCCAGATATGCCCCCAGTGCCAGGTATACAGGCCCCCTCCCCTTCCCCTGCTGCTCACCGCTGCTGCTGTCCCATGTGTGTGTGAGGGGAGGAGAGCGCAGCCTGCGCCTCTCCTGCCCCTCAGTCTCCGGCGGCGGTGCGAGTGTCTTCCTTCAATTCAGCGCCGATCCATGAGCCAATCAAAGCTCGCGGTCCGGCAGCCTTGGCTTGGGAGGGAGCGGCGAGGAGTGGCGGCCCGTCGGCAGTGGGTACAGCGTACCCACGGCTAAATTCTGAAAGGTATGCCGTACCCACCTGTAACCGCCCACTTGCATCGCTGAGCGACGAACACCCTGCGTAGAACAGATCATCTGCATCGCCGGAAACAAGGTAGAATTGGCTATAGGCTGCAGGATTTTTTGTGATGTCATGGCAAGCACAGATAATTGATAAAGCAGACATATATAGACAAGTTCCCTAGTTCCCGGTGCGTGGCCCCTCCCCTGGACCAGCCACTTCACCATGAGCAGCCCCGGACACCATTAGCATGATCCGTCCCTCCTTTTATCCCAGCACCCAGCGTGGTCCACTAATCAGACTCCTAAACTTGATCCAGTTGTTGTGGAACATAAGGTCGGAGCATGCTCAGAGAGCCTGTTATATCTGGAGATCATGCTGGGACTTGTAGTTCCACAACAGAATTAGATGTACTCAGGTTAAACAGTGATGTCAGAGGATACAATGTTACTGCTGAGAGGGGAGTGTGTATTTGGGGTATCACTAAGACACAGAGGGGGGCAGGGCCATCTTAACAGCAGTGTAGGCCCTTGGGAACAGCAATGCACTGGGGCCCCTACCCATCCTCCAGCGGTAGGGGTGGGGGGTGCTATCAGCGGCAGCTTTGATGTCCCGCGGGTGGTAGGTAGTGTTCTTTCTTCCGCTCCACATGTAGGACCTGGAGCAGTAATCTCTGTGTCACACGCCATAGGCGGCGTTTACCGCGCTTACCCCTGCATGCCTGCTGGTCTGTGTTGCGGCCTCCGCCTTCGTTGGTCCACGGGCTCCGGCGCCTGGCTGGCGCGGCTCCCGGCGGTTCCCCGGGGCAGGGGCGCCGCCATGACACCCGGCATCACGTGGGCGGGGAGCAGGTGACGTCATCGGACTGTTCCGCCAATCCAGCGGAGGCAGGAGATTCAAAGGCAGACGCCGGGCAGCGCCTCGGCGCCTGAGTATCGTCTTTTCCTCTGAAGTGGATGCCAGTGCTTCTGTTCTCGGCGGATCTCTCTGCAGCACACCCCAGTGTCTCCGACATTTCCAGGTGTCAGTTGTTGCACAGCTTCCAGCGTTCCCAGCCGCTGCTGGGTTCCATTGCGCTCTTGTCACCAGTGCTTCTTGGAGTCAGCATGGGCTGCAGGTTAAACGTCGCTCTCAAGTTATACAAGTCCTCAGTGTCTTTAACCCTCGCTCTCAAGTTATACAAGTCCTCAGAGTCTTTAACCCTCGCTCTCCAGTTATACAAATCTTCAGTGTCTTTAACCACCGCTCTCAAGTTCTTCAAATCATCAGTGTCTTCAACCACCGCTCTCCAGTTCTTCAAATCATCATTGTCTTTAACCACCGCTCTCCAGTTCTTCAAATCATCAGTGTCTTTAACCACCGCTCTCAAGTTCTTCAAATCATCAGTGTCTTTAACCACCGCTCTCAAGTTCTTCAAATCATCAGTGTCTTCAACCACCGCTCTCCAGTTCTTCAAACCATCAGTGTCTTTAACCACCGCTCTCAAGTTCTTCAAATCATCAGTGTCTTTAACCACCGCTCTCAAGTTCTTCAAATCATCAGTGTCTTTAACCACCGCTCTCAAGTTCTTCAGTTACCAGTATCTTTTACCATCACTCACAAGTACTTCCTGGACATTTCTCCATACGCTCCTTCTCTGTTATGTGACATTGTGTTGCTCTTTTCCTGCAATAAAGTCCTTTAATATTTTCACCAAGCTTTACTGTCAGAGTCCTGTATGAGGAAGACTTATATCAAGCCATCCCTGTTCCGACCCAGCTGTGGTTCCTCTCCCCTACCATCGGGAGAACCCCCGAGTTCACAACACCCCCAACCTAGGTCAGTGACAGTATACTCAGGCCTCATGGACCCGGGGGATCGGAGCCCAGAGGCAAGTACCATCCAGGACTTGATTTCTCGAGTACAAAGTCAGGAAGCAGCACAGGGCCAGGTGATGCATTATCTCCAGGAATTATCTGGCCGGCTGGATCAAATTCAGACTTCTCTGGCTTCAGTAGTACCGGTCCCAGCTCCAGTACCCGCTCCAGTGGTTGTCTCTAGTAATATTCCATCCTCCTCTGGAACCAGGTCACGCCTTCAGCTCCCTACTACTTCTCGCTATAATGGGAATCCAAAGAATTGCCGTGGTTTTCTCAATCAGTGCGAGGTACATTTTGAACTGCTTTCACATAATTTCCCTACTGATCGGTCCAAGGTGGCATACATTATTTCTTTGCTCGAGGGTTCAGCGTTGGATTGGGTGTCTCCGTTATGGGAGCGATCTGATCCATTGGTTTCTAGTTACACCAATTTCATTACATCATTCCGGAGGATCTTTGATGAGCCCGGCAGGACGACCACTGCCTCTGCAGACTTGCTTCGTGTCCAACAGGGCTCTCGTTCAGTAGGACAGTATGTGATTAATTTTCAGACCATAGCCTCAGAACTGCGCTGGAATAATGATGCCCTTCGGGCTGCCTTTTGGAACGGGCTCTCCGATCGTCTAAAGGACGGGTTGGTCACTAGAGACTTGCCGGATCCTTTAGAACAGTTGATCTCGCTCTGTGTAAAGGTGGATCTTCGCATGCAGGAACGAGGTGGCGAACGTAGTCGGTCAGATCGATCAAGGGTCCGATCTCTTCCGTCTAAGCAAACGATTATTCCAAGTCCCGATGAACCCATGCAGATTAATCGATCCCGGCTTTCCCCAGAAGAACGTCAGCGTCGTCGTGAGGGTAGACTCTGCCTCTACTGTGGAGCCGCGGATCACTTTCTCAAGTTTTGCAAGTCTCGCCCGGGAAACAGGCAGTCATAGCTTGTTCCGGAGGAGTCGAGCTAGGAGTTTCTTCTAAACCTTCTCCGCCAGTGGACTGTTTACTCTCCGTGTCTCTGTTCTCCGAGTCAATAGCCAAACCCGTTAAGGCTCTGCAGGACTCAGGGGCTGCAGGGAATTTTATTTCCCTTTCCTGTGGCCTGGATCTGGGTTGTCAGCTACGGTCGGTCGAACGACCTATTACGTTGACTGCTATCAACGGTACCCAAATTTCTAACGGTCTGATTTCAAGTCGTACAGTACCAATCAAACTGCAAGTGGGAGCCCTGCATCAAGAACACCTAGAGTTCCTAGTGATTCTGGAGATGCCCCACGATCTGGTTCTTGGCCTTCCGTGGCTTAAACTTCACAACCCTCACGTCGACTGGAGTTCGACACAAATAACATCTTGGAGTTCTTTTTGTCATTCAAATTGTCTCACCCCAGTCTATCCGCTCCGTGTATCCTCCAAGTCAGATGAAGGGCTCATTCCGGAGGCCTATCGGGAGTTTTCTGACGTGTTCTCGGAGCAAGCGACCGATCAGCTACCACCGCACAGACCCTGGGACTGCCCCATTAAGCTCATTCCAGGGAAAATGCCACCTCGGGGTCGCACTTATCCCTTATCATTGCCCGAGACCCAAGCTATGTCGGACTATATCAAGTCTAATCTACAGAAAGGATTCATCCGCCCCTCTACGGGTTTCTTTTTTGTGAAGAAGAAGGACGGAGGGCTGAGACCATGCATTGACTATCGTGGTCTAAATTATGTCACCATTAAGAATAAGTATCCTTTGCCGCTCATTACGGAGCTTTTTGATAGAGTTCGCGGAGCCCGAGTTTTCACCAAGCTTGATTTAAGGGGGGCTTATAATTTGATACGTATCCAACAGGGGGACGAATGGAAGACGGCCTTCAATACCAGGGACGGGCATTACGAGTATCTGGTAATGCTGTTTGGCCTCAGCAACGCCCATGCCGTCTTCCAGGGATTCATTAACGAAGTCTTTCGGGATATGCTATACCTAAGTGTAGTGGTATATTTAGATGACATTCTGATATTTTCTAAAAATCTCTCAGAGCACAGAATACAGGTCAAAGAGGTACTTCTTCGATTACGAGAGAATCATCTTTATGGCAAGATTTCCAAATGTTCTTTTGAGGTTCCTTCTATTCCATTTCTTGGTTACATCATTTCGGGCACGGAGCTTCGTATGGATCCAGAGAAACTCACTGCCATCCGGGACTCGGCTCAGCCTCTTTCCTTGAAAGCGGTACAACGATTTCTGGGCTTTGCAAATTACTACCGGAAATTCATAAAGGGATTCTCTACCATCGTGGCACCTATTACTGCTCTAACCAAGAAGGGTTCTGACCCAAGTCATTGGTCCTCCGAAGCTGTAGCAGTGTTCGCTCAGTTAAAGGCAGCCTTTATGTCTGCTCCAGTACTTCAACAACCAAATTTTTCAAAACCATTCTTCTTGGAGGTTGATGCTTCCTCAGTAGGCATAGCTGCCGTGCTTTCGCAGTACGCTCCAGATGGGAAGTTACATCCATGTGGTTTCCATTCTCGCAAATTCTCTCCTGCGGAACAGAATTACACCATTGGAGACAAAGAGCTTTTGGCAATAAAATCTGCCTTGGAGGAATGGAGATATCTTTTGTAAGGTGCTAAACACCTAATTACAATTTTCACTGATCATAAGAATTTGCTGTACCTCAAGACGGCCCAGTGCTTGAATCCTCGTCAAGCTAGATGGGCGCTCTTCTTTACCCGGTTTTCGTTTGTTATTAAGTACCGGGCTGGGACTTTTAACAACAAGGCTGATGCCATATCCCGTTCCTTAACAGCTTCGGATGAGGAGAATTCAGTTGAGAAGGCTTTGATTCTCAGTCCAGTTTCTATGTCAGCGGCTGTGGCCGGAGAGGCTCCAGCCACGTGGGAAATGGCCGCCGCGGCACTGAAGGGGTTAACCCCTAGTGCCCGGCGCCATTTTACAGACAATGGGCGCTTGGCGCCAGGTTTAAATTACTGTGGGCGCTAGGCGCCGTGTTTTATAAATATGTAATTTTTTTTATTTTTTATGATGTGCCGTGGTCCCGGACCTCTCCGGAGACCACGGCAGTGAGGGCAGCCCCCGGCGCGCTGAGCAGAGTGTGCGCGCCGGGGGAGAGGGGAGCCACTGACCGCCAGAGTCCGGGAACTCCGCTCCCGGCAGCGGTCAGTGCAGCCCCGGGCGCACTAGCTGTGTGCGCGCCGGGGAGAAGGGAGAGCCGCTGCAGGCGGGAGATCCACTCCCGCTGCAGCGCTCTCTGTGTGTGCCGCCGCTGGGGGCCGGGAGCTCTGCTCCCGGCGCCTCAGCCCATCGGAGGTGGCCAGCCGCGGCAGCCGGGACGAACGTCCCGGGCTGCTGGGCGGCAAGGGGGGTGCGCCGCAGCCCAGCTCCCCGCCGGATGCTGCAGCGAGGCCACAGATCCAGCGCCGCATACAGGGGACCGGGCTAGCCGGCTCCCTGGCGGCGGGGGGATGAGTAGGTTGGTAAGTGCTGGGGTCCGGGAGCTACGCTCCCGGCACCTCAGCGCTGAAACAAGCCAGAGCCACAGCGGCCGGGACAAGTATCCCGGGCCGCTGGGCTTCGGATAAGGGGGGTGCGCCGCTACATGCGACGAGGCCACAAAGTGAGTGCCCCACTGGGGGGACAGGGAGCGCCAGCTCCCTGGATCCCAGAGGCAGGCAGACAGGCTGGAGGATGGGGGAAGCCAGCCCCATACCTCCAGCACAGACAGAGTCCTAGCAGCCAGGCTGCAGGACTAGGGGACAGGATGTAAAAAGAAAAACAAAGACATTGTTTTAAATGTAATAACATGTACAGTGTGTTTTAAATGTGATGTATTTAAAGGTAAATTGCACTTACTTGGTTGTGTGTCCCAGGAGGGGGGAATCCATGGCTGTGCAGGCTGATGGATTCTCCCAGACCTTTTCCCCAAAAACTGAATACTTTCCCATCCAGCCTCACACTTTAAAGGGGCATTGGGAGAAAGAGAAGAAGCTCAGCTGTGAAACAAGCTGAGTGGTTTTCTGGAGCTCCATGGAGATCACCCGTAGTGGACCGGAAACCTGGACCGGGGAGCCAGGCTGCCCAGCTCTGGAGCCCAAATCCAGGCTGCAGGCAGTGAGCTGGGTCCCGGGCAGGTTTCTGGAAGTCAGTTTTAGGAGGGAAAACTTCCCCCAGCCTAGACTGAACGGCACCGGGGCGTATCCTGATCCTCCAGGATGGGACAGTCAAAGGAGAACGACCACTCCCCACTGTCCATAGGGAACAATGTTAGCTGTGCATGTGACCAAGGCATGCACAGCTCATGGGTAAACATTGATTGGTTGTACACCACAGGGCGGGCTTACCCCCTGTGGTAATGGGTATTGGAGTGGGATAAAAGGAGGGCAGTTGGCCCATAGAGATTGTATTGTACCATCTTTATTCTGCTGAAACATCTGATTGTATGCTGTTGCCCCTAGCAATAGGGAGGAGCCTTTTTAAAGGTTATTATCATTGAGCAAATAAACATCATTGCCTCAAGAAGACTGCTTCATCTTGTGACCTACAGGGTTAGGCCAAACCTAGCCCCGTCCTCCGGCTGTCCAGGGAAGCACCTAAACGTCTCCAAGTTCCGCCTTCCGCCAGCTACCGGTAGAGGCCTAGCAAGTGGCTAGTGGGGATTCGTCAACACCACACAGGTGTGGTAAGGCAGTGCGTCGGCACATACAGAGCAGAACCGTGGTTCCAAACGCCACGGCAGGTTAGGAGTTTGGTGGTGGCAGCATAAACCCGCCCACAACGCAGTGGGTGGAGTCAGTAACAGGCGGTTACTGACGGTAAGCGGGAATCCCCTATGTGGTCAGGCCTCGTGTGACCTAACCTTCCAATCTGTGCGCAGGAGACGGGACGCGAAAGCGGCGAGTGCTTTCGTACGGGACCGTCCTGTCACAGAAATTGTTGGCATAGCGGTGGGATTATCCCAGGCTGCTTTTCATCACCCGATTGGAGAAGCCGAGTTACTCAGGAGAGGAGTAACTGCAGCGCAGGATAACGCACAAGATGGCGGAATTCAGCGCAATGTCCAAGGATGATCTGGAGATCGTATGCCAGGAGAAGGGTGTGGATATCCCTTTCAACGCGTCCAGAAGCGTCATGCAGGCGGCGCTCAGGAGCTGGGAGGAGTCCCATCGGGCGGAGGTGGAAAGCACTGACGGCGTCAGCATCGCAGAGGACGGCCCACCAGTGGACCTTCGTACAGAACCAGTGAGATCCACAAGCCCCACCCTCTCTCACAGCAGCCATGTTTCCCAGCAATCCCTAGCAGGGCCAGGATCCCAACGTCCCAGGGGGGGCGGCCCGGATACCCTAGCAGATCGGCTAGCGGAATTGGGGGAAAGGGCAACGGAGCAAGAGAGCTTGATCATCATCCAGATGTGGCGTGATGAGCGGGCACCACAGGCCGTGGTACCCCGGGAGCCATTGTCATCTTTTGTGCACAGATCAGGACGAGTTCAGTTTGCCAAGTTTGCAGACAGTGATGGGGACATTGATGGACATTTGCAAGTTTTTGAAAGGACTTGTAAACTACATGATTTACCCAAGTCGGAGTGGGTGAGACACCTTGTGCCCACTCTGCATGGAGAGGCCTTGGAGGCCTATCGAGGAGTGGCCACGGAAGACTGTGGGAACTACGATGAAGTCGCGAAGGCCCTCCTCCAGCGATTCTTCATCACTCCAGAGTCTTACAGGAAGAAGTTCAGAGACTTGCCCAAGAATCCTAGCAGCACCCATGAGCAGTTCGCCACCCAGCTGCGGCAGTACGTGGTGAAGTGGGTGAAGGATTCGGAAGACACTACATGGGATGCACTGATCGACCTGATCTGCAGGGAGCAGTTCTACCGCAGGTGCGCCCCAGAAGTGAAGGAGTGGGTGCTAGATCAGGAGCCACCCAGCTTAAAGATGGCTGCCCAGTTAGCAGACAAGTATGTGGCAATTCGGCCGCAGGCGCAGAAGCGCCCAACCAGCAGCCAGCCCCAAAAGACTGTACCACCATGGGGACACCCCTCTTCAGCTCATCGCCCCCCAAAGCAAGCATCTTCCAACCCGGGTGCTTTTGGCCAGCAACCGCCCGCAGTGCCCCTGCCAGTAATCAGAGGACATCGGAGCCACTCCTGGACAAAAAGTGCTATGGCTGTGGGAAGATCGGACATCTGAGGATGAACTGTCCTGCATCCCAAGCACCCCAGACTCGTGCCCAAATCCGAGTGCTGGAGCCCGGATTGCTTGCTTAACCCGTGGAGATGAGCTTCCAGAGACTGTACCCCCTCCAGTCAGTCCGATGTAGTGTGGCGAGAAACAGGTGGACTCTACGGAGAGAGTCACCTGTATGGCTAAGAAGCCCCCACCAAAGATGTGGCGGCACCTGCAGCCGGTCCAAATGGGGTCCCTGCAGGGCGAAGGCTTAAGAGACTCTGGGGCCTCCATAACTGTTGTAAGCCCCCACCTTGTCGATCCTGCTGCAGTACTGCAGGGTTGCACTGCAAAAGTTACAGTGGCCGATGGGCTAGAGCGAGAAGTGCCCATGGCCAGAGTCTACCTCGACTGGGGAGCTGGACAAGAGCTAAGAGATGTTGCCGTAATGGATGGCCTCCCAACTGATGTCATCTTGGGGAATGATCTCGGTGGAGGAATCGTTACTGCCTTTGCGAATGCCATCACCCGGAGTCAAGCGGCCAGACTACAGTCTTCATGGTCTCTGCCAGCACAGCCCAGCCCAGAGGAAAAGACCACAGCGGCTGAACAACTGCCAACTCCAGCGTCAGCCATCCCAGAGGAAAAGACCACAGCGGCCAGATCAGCACATCTACCCCTTGCCTCTGGTGGGCCTATGTCCCCTAGCAACGCAGAGGATGTCGGTTCCAGTTTGTTGAATCCTGTGGGGGTGCCCAGTGATGCTCCTGTCCCTAGTGGTTTGCCAACTCCGGCGGTGAGTATGAGCGACTACCCCGACCCTACCATGACTGACCCCAACTTGACTGACCCCAATATTCCCCCTGTAGAGTGTCCAAACTTAGGAGAAAGTGAGGGCCGCAGGCAGGAGTTTAGGAAAGCTCAGCTCTCTGACCCATCCCTGGAAGGTATGAGGCGCCAAGCTGGCCGCGGCCTTGCTGGGATGGGGGCAGGAAGTGTGACCTGGTGGAAACAGTTACTGTACCGGGTGCCAAGGTAGAAGGGGATAGGCCAGTGTGGGAGCAAGTTCAACTGGTGGTTCCCAGGAGCTTTCAGGAGCAACTGATGTCAGTTGCACACGAAATTCCTTTGGCGGGACACCAGGGGAGGGACCGAACACTGAGGCGCCTGACGCAGAACTTTTTTTGGCCCGGAGTGTCGGATGACGTCCGGACCTACCGTAAGTCCTGTGATGTATGCCAACGGCTTGGACGCCCCAGTGCTCGGGCTCCCCTGAGGTCTTTGCCAATAGTCGGGGAACCTTTCCAACGAGTGGCCGTGGACATAGTCAGTCCCCTACCTGTGCCCAGTAGATCGGGGAAGAGATACATCCTCACTGTGGTGGATTATGCTACCCGGTATCCAGAGGCTGTGGCTCTGTCCGCCATCACTGCGGAAAAGGTAGCGGACGCTCTGCTAGGCATATTTAGTAGAGTAGGGTTCCCCAGTGAGATCCTAACTGATCAAG
Source organism: Pseudophryne corroboree (assembly GCF_028390025.1). Taxonomy (NCBI): domain Eukaryota; kingdom Metazoa; phylum Chordata; class Amphibia; order Anura; family Myobatrachidae; genus Pseudophryne; species Pseudophryne corroboree. The sequence goes on along the minus strand of NC_086453.1, from coordinate 226,633,098 downwards.
GGACGCAGTTCATGAGTGATCTGGTCCAGTGTCTCTGGGCGAGGTGCGGAGTGCGCCAACTCCGCACTGCCCCCTATCATCCCCAGACTAACGGACTTTGCGAGAGATTCAATGGCACTCTGAAGCAGATGCTACGGGCATTTGTGACTTCGGAGGGGGGAGACTGGGAGCGATACCTGCCGCACCTCCTGTTTGCGTATCGGGAGGTGCCCCAGGAGTCGACCGGATTCTCACCCTTCGAGTTACTATATGGCCGCAGAGTCCGTGGACCTCTTGACCTGTTCCGGGAGTCTTGGGAGGGGGAGCTGATCCACCAGGATGAGTCCATGGTGGAGTATGTGTTGAAGCTCAGAGATCGGTTGGAGAATCTCATGGGACTAGCGCAAGCAAATCTTGCGGAAGCACAGATCAAGCAGAAGACTTGGTATGACCAGGGCGCACGTGCTCGGGTCTTTGGAGTAGGGCAGAAGGTGCTGGTTCTGGTGCCCACACGTCAGAACAAGCTCCAGGCTGCCTGGGCGGGACCGTACACGGTCGCAAAACGCCTAAGCGACATCACCTACGTGGTGTCATTTGACAGCGATGGTAGGAGACAGCGTACCTACCATATAAACATGTTAAAGGCATACCACGAGCGTGTGGAGTCGGTAGCCGCTGTGTGCTGCCTGCCAATGGAGGAACCAGGAAAAGATCCCATTCCTGACCTCCTCGCGGATGCCAAGGGTGAGGGTGGTGTAGAGGAAGTTAGCTGGAGCAGTGAGCTTGGTAACTCCAAGAGGGAGCAGCTGGAGTCAGTGCTGCAGTCCTTTGAGGCCCAGTTCAGCAGGAAGCCCGGCCTGACTTCCCTACGTGCCCATCATGTAGACACTGGTGAGCATAGGCCGATTCGGCAACCCGCGTATCGGGTCTCACCAGAGGCGCAGGCGAGTATCTACCAAGAGGTGCAGGAGATGTTAGCGCTAGGCGTAATCACGCGCTCCAACAGTCCCTGGGCCGCCTCCGTTGTACTGGTTCCCAAGAAGGACCGGACAACCAGGTTCTGCGTAGACTACCGCCGGTTGAACGAAGTGACCAAATCCGACGCCTATCCCCTACCCCGCATTGACGCACTGTTAGACGAGTTGGCTGGAGCGAAGTACATCTCTACGTTCGACCTGAGCAAGGGGTATTGGCAGATACCAATGACTCCCGAGGCTCAGGAACGGTCCGCCTTCATCACCTCCTTTGGCTTGTTTGAGTTCAAAACCATGCCATTTGGGATGAAGAATGCGCCAGCCACCTTCCAGAGTGTGGTCGATGACCTGCTGAAGGGGTTCAGAGAGTTTGCCCAGGCCTACTTGGATGACATTGCTGTCTTCAGCCGAACCTGGGAAGAGCACCTGAGGCATGTGGGGTTGGTGTTAGAGAGGATTCGGTGGGCAGGTCTGACCATCAGGGCAGACAAGTGCCAAATGGGGATGACAGAGGTACAGTACCTGGGGCACCGTGTGGGGGGAGGTAAGGTGAAGCCTGAACCAGCGAAGGTGGAGGCGATCCGCGACTGGCCCCGGCCCACAACCCAGAGACAGGTCCTGGCTTTCTTAGGGATCGCAGGGTACTACAGACGTTTTGTCCCTGACTTTAGTTCTGTGGCCAAACCCCTGACTGATCTGACTAAGAAGAAACTCCCCAAGATAGTTGACTGGACGACCGCATGTGAGTTGGCATTCCAGTCGTTGAAAACCGCTCTAGTACAAGCCCCAGTACTGATGGCGCCGGACTATAGTAAAAACTTTGTTGTACAAACTGATGCGTCACAGTACGGACTCGGGGCAGTACTGAGCCAGGAGGGGCCAGATGGACAGGAGCACCCTGTGGCCTATTTGAGCAGAAAGCTGCTACCGCGGGAGGTGGGGTATGCCACAATTGAAAAGGAGTGTTTGGCTATTGTTTGGGCTGTGAAGAAGCTTCAGCCCTATTTGTATGGCCGCAATTTTATGGTGGTAACGGACCACAATCCGTTACGGTGGCTCCAGCACACCATGGGGGAAAACGGCAGACTGTTGCGGTGGAGCCTTGCTCTTCAGGTTTATGACTTTCATATTATCCACAAGCAAGGCAAGGCTCATAGCAATGCGGATGGACTGTCACGTCAGAAGGAGCCTGAACCCCCAAAGAACTCCCGGTAACCTCATTAAGGACTGCGGGACCAGGGACCAAATCGTTGGGACATGGGTCCCTGGTTGACCCGCTTGAATGGGGGGGAGGAGTGTGGCCGGAGAGGCTCCAGCCACGTGGGAAATGGCCACCGCGGCACTGAAGGGGTTAACCCCTAGTGCCCGGCGCCATTTTACAGACAATGGGCGCTTGGCGCCAGGTTTAAATTACTGTGGGCGCTTGGCGCCGTGTTTTATAAATATGTAAATTTTTTTATTTTTTATGATGTGCCATGGTCCCGGACCTCTCCGGAGACCACGGCAGTGAGGGCAGCCCCCGGCGCGCTGAGCAGAGTGTGCGCGCCGGGGGAGAGGGGAGCCGCTGACCACCAGAGTCCGGGAGCTCCGCTCCCGGCAGCGGTCAGTGCAGCCCCGGGCGCACTAGCTGTGTGCGCGCCGGGGAGAAGGGAGAGCCGCTGCAGGCGGGAGATCCACTCCCACTGCAGCACTCTATGTGTGTGCCGCCGCTGGGCGCCGGGAGCTCTGCTCCCGGCGCCTCAGCCCATCGGAGGTGGCCAGCCGCGGCAGCCGGGACGAACGTCCCGGGCTGCTGGGCGGCAAGGGGGGTGCACCGCAGCCCGGCTCCCTGCCGGACGCTGCGGCGAGGCCACAGATCCAGCGACGCATACAGGGGACCGGGCTAGCCGGCTCCCTGGCGGCGGGGGGATGAGTAGGTTGGTAAGTGCTGGGGTCCGGGAGCTACGCTCCCGGAACCTCAGCGCTGAAACAAGCCAGAGCCACAGCGGCCGGGACAAGTGTCCCGGGCCGCTGGGCTTCGGATCAGGGGGGTGCGCCGCTACATGCGGCGAGGCCACAAAGTGAGTGCCCCACTGGTGGGACAGGGAGCGCCAGCTCCCTGGACCCCAGAGGCAGGCAGACAGGCTGGAGGATGGGGGAAGCCAGCCCCATACCTCCAGCACAGACAGAGTCCTAGCAGCCAGGGTGCAGGACTAGGGGACAGGATGTAAAAAGAAAAACAAAGACATTGTTTTAAATGTAATAACATGTACAGTGTGTTTTAAATGTGATGTATTTAAAGGTAAATTGCACTTACTTGGTTGTGTGTCCCAGGAGGGGGGAATCCATGGCTGCGCAGGCTGATGGATTCTCCCAGACCTTTTCCCCAAAAACGGAATACTTTCCCATCCAGCCTCACACTTTAAAGGGGCATTGGGAGAAAGAGAAGAAGCTCAGCTGTGAAACAAGCTGAGTGGTTTTCTGGAGCTCCATGGAGATCACCCGTAGTGGACCGGAAACCTGGACCGGGGAGCCAGGCTGCCCAGCTCTGGAGCCCAAATCCAGGCTGCAGGCAGTGAGCTGGGTCCCGGGCAGGTTTCTGGAAGTCAGTTTTAGGAGAGAAAACTTCCCCCAGCCTAGACTGATCGGCACCGGGGCGTATCCTGATCCTCCAGGATGGGACAGTCAAAGGATAACGACCACTCCCCACTGTCTATAGGGAACAATGTAGCTGTGCATGTGACCAAGGCATGCACAGCTCATGGGTAAACATTGATTGGTTGTGCACCACAGGGCGGGCTTACCCCCTGTGGTAATGGGTATTGGAGTGGGATAAAAGGAGGGCAGTTGGCCCATAGAGATTGTATTGTACCATCTTTATTCTGCTGAAACATCTGATTGTATGCTGTTGCCCCTAGCAATAGGGAGGAGCCTTTTTAAAGGTTATTATCATTGAGCAAATAAACATCATTGCCTCAAGAAGACTGCTTCATCTTGTGACCTACAGGGTTAGGCCAAACCTAGCCCCGTCCTCTGGCTGTCCAGGGAAGCACCTAAACGTCTCCAAGTTCCGCCTTCCGCCAGCTACCGGTAGAGGCCTAGCAAGTGGCTAGTGGGGATTCGTCAACACCACACAGGTGTGGTAAGGCAGTGCGTCGGCACATACAGAGCAGAACCGTGGTTCCAAACGCCACGGCAGGTTAGGAGTTTGGTGGTGGCAGCATAAACCCGCCCACAACGCAGTGGGTGGAGTCAGTAACAGGCGGTTACTGACGGTAAGCGGGAATCCCCTATGTGGTCAGGCCTCGTGTGACCTAACCTTCCAATCTGTGCGCAGGATACGGGACGCGAAAGCGGCGAGTGCTTTCGTACGGGACCGTCCTGTCACAGCGGCTCCCACCGCTCTGGGTCCTCCTCCAGGGAGAATGTCTGTGCCAGCTAAATTTCGACCAAGGTTGTTGCAGTGGGCTCATATTTCCAAGTTTTCCGGTCATCCCGGAGTTCAAAAGATGTGGGAGTTTCTACGAAGGTCTTACTGGTGGGACACTATTAAGAAGGATATTCAAGATTATGTCAACTCATGTCCTCAGTGTGCTCAGCACAAAATTCTTCGTTTGCCTCCTGCGGGGTTGTTGCATCCACTGTCCATTCCTCAGAGGCCTTGGACCCATATCTCTATGGACTTTGTCACCGAATTGCCCCTCTCCAAGGGTCACAATACTGTCTGGGTAATTATCGACCGTTTCTCTAAGATGGCACATTTTGTACCTTTGACCGGGTTACCATCAGCTCCCAAGTTGGCTTTGTTAGTTATCCGAGAACATTTCCGCCTGCACGGCTTACCTCAGGAAATCATCTCTGACTGGGGGGTACAATTCACTGCAAGATTCTGGAGAGCTCTCTGTGCGGCCTTACAAATAAAAGCTTTCGTCCGCTTACCATCCACAAACCAATGGGCAAACTGAACGCGTCAATCAAGATTTAGAGACTTTTCTCCATGTTTATCTTTCTCCCTCGCAAGATAATTGGGTGGAACTGTTGCCATGGGCCGAGTTTGCCCATAATCATTTATACCACTCTTCGACTGGTGAATCCCCATTTTTCATTAATTATGGGTTCCATCCTCAAGTTCCTGAACTACCCATTTGTCCTCCGGAGGATGTTCCTGCTGCAGTCTCTACTCTTCGGCACTTCAGCCAAATTTGGAGTCGAGTTCATGCTAATCTCAAGAGAGTTTCTGGCCGCTATAAGTTCTTTGCGGATAGGAAGCGTCGAGCAGCTCCCCAATACAAGGTTGGTGACAGGGTATAGTTTTCCACCCGCAACCTCCGGTTAAGGGTGCCCACTATGAAGTTCACCCCAAAGTTTATTGGTCCTTACCCCGTGTTACAAGTCCTGAACCCGGTTGTCTGCAAATTGGGATTGCCTTCCCACCTCTGGATACCAAACTCCTTTCATGTTTCTCTCCTTCACCCCCTTATTTTAAACCGGTTCCATTCAAAGTCCCCAAGGCCAACCTCTGCAGAGTCTGAAGCTGGAACGGACTTTGAAATCAAAGCTATTCTTGACTCTCGTTATCTTCACAAGAATCTACAGTATTTGGTGGAGTGGAAAGGTTTTGGTCCCGAGGAGAGGAGCTGGGTCAAGGCTACTGAAGTTATGGCTCCCCGACTGGTGCGGATTTTCCATTCCAGACATCCATCAAAACCTGGAAAGTGTCCGGGGGCCACTCCTGGAGGAGGGGGTACTGTCACACGCCATAGGCGGCGTTCACCGCGCTTACCCCTGCGTGCCTGCTGGTCTGTGTTGCGGCCTCCGCCTTCGTTGGTCCACGGGCTCCGGCGCCTGACTGGCGCGGCTCCCGGCGGTTCCCTGGGGCAGGGGCGCCGCCATGACACCCGGCATCACGTGGGCGGGGAGCAGGTGACGTCATCGGACTGTTCCGCCAATCCAACGGAGGCGGGAGATTCAAAGGCAGACGCCGGGCAGCGCCTCGGCGCCTGAGTATCGTCTTTTCCTCTGAAGTGGATGCTAGTGCTTCTGTTCTCGGCGGATCTCTCTGCAGCACACCCCAGTGTCTCCGGCATTTCCAGGTGTCAGTTGTTGCACAGCTTCCAGCGTTCCCAGCCGCTGCTGGGTTCCATTGCGCTCTTGTCACCAGTGCTTCTTGGAGTCAGCGTGGGCTGCAGGTTAAACGTCGCTCTCAAGTTATACAAGTCCTCAGTGTCTTTAACCCTCGCTCTCAAGTTATACAAGTCCTCAGAGTCTTTAACCCTGGCTCTCCAGTTATACAAATCTTCAGTGTCTTTAACCACCGCTCTCAAGTTCTTCAAATCATCAGTGTCTTCAACCACCGCTCTCCAGTTCTTCAAATCATCAGTGTCTTTTACCACCGCTCTCAAGTTCTTCAAATCATCAGTGTCTTTAACCACCGCTCTCAAGTTCTTCAAATCATCAGTGTCTTTAACCACCGCTCTCAAGTTCTTCAGTTACCAGTATCTTTTACCATCACTCACAAGTACTTCCTGGACATTTCTCCATACGCTCATTCTCTGTTATGTGACATTGTGTTGCTCTCTTCCTGCAATAAAGTCCTTTAATATTTTCACCAAGCTTTACTGTCAGAGTCCTGTATGAGGAAGACCTATATCAAGCCATCCCTGTTCCGACCCAGCTGTGGTTCCTCTCCCCTACCATCGGGAGAACCCCCGAGTTCACAACACCCCCAACCTAGGTCAGTGACACTCTGCTAATTAGTGATGAGCGGGTTCGGATCCTCGGGATCCGAACCCGCCCGAACTTCACCTTTTTTTTCACGGGTCCGAGCGACTCGGATCCTCCCGCCTTGCTCGGTTAACCCGAGCGCGCCCGAACGTCATCATCCCGCTGTCGGATTCTCGTGAGATTCGGATTCTATATAAGGAGCCGCGCGTCGCCGCCATTTTTCACTCGTGCATTGGAAATGATAGTGAGAGGACGTGGCTGGCGTCCTCTCACTTTGTTTCAGGGTGCTGCAAATATCTTTATTCTGGGGACCAGCAGTATTATAGGAGGAGTACAGTGCAGAGTTTTGCTGACCAGTGACCACCAGTATTATACGTTCTCTGCCTGAAAAAAGCTCCATATCTGTGCTCAGTGTGCTGCATATATCTGTGCTCACACTGCTTTATTGTGGGGACTGGGGACCACCAGTATATTATATAGGAGGAGTACAGTGCAGAGTTTTGCTGACCAGTGACCACCAGTATTATACGTTCTCTGCCTGAAAAACGCTCCATATCTGTGCTCAGCGTGCTGCATATATCTGTGCTCACACTGCTTTATTGTGGGGACTGGGGACCGCCAGTATATTATATAGGAGGAGTACAGTGCAGAGTTTTGCTGACCAGTGACCACCAGTATTATACGTTCTCTGCCTGAAAAACGCTCCATATCTGTGCTCAGTGTGCTGCATATGTCTGTGCTCACACTGCTTTATTGTGGGGACTGGGGACCACCAGTATGTAATATAGGAGGAGTACAGTGCAGAGTTTTGCTGAGCAGTGACCACCAGTATTATAAGTTCTCTGCCTGAAAAACGCTCCATATCTGTGCTCAGTGTGCTGCATATATCTGTGCTCACACTGCTTTATTGTGGGGACTGGGGACCACCAGTATTATATAGGAGGAGTACAGTGCAGAGTTTTGCTGACCAGTGACCACCAGTATTATACGTTCTCTGCCTGAAAAACGTTCCATATCTGTGCTCAGTGTGCTGCATATATCTGTGCTCACGCTGCTTTATTGTGGGGACTGGGGACCACCAGTATTATATAGGAGGAGTACAGTGCAGAATTTTGCTGACCAGTGACCACCAGTATTATACGTTCTTTGCCTGAAAAACGCTCCATATCTGTGCTGCATTGTAGTATATAGTAGGAGTTGTTGCCTTATAGGTAATTGTCTGCACTTAGTATAATATTAGGGCAATGGATATTGTCTGAATCAAAATATAATTCATTATAAATAGGCGATGTTACCATAGTGGACAGTATACTGGATATATATAGTAAGGAATAGATATGAAATAAGTTTGAATGTATGAGGTAATGTTTAGCTGATTTAAGAGATTAGGTTTGTGTATGTGTTTATATAGATATACTGTATATTTGTGTTTTACAGCAAGATGGTAAAAAATAGTGTAGGGAACAGGTTTATTCTGCTCTAGTCATAAATAAGGCCAGAGAGGTTACAGTAAGATCAAGAGTCATTGTAGAGAAAAGGTATTAGGCCATAAATGATAATAGGTATGTGACAGAGCTCTGTTGGTCATTGGAATTCACAGGTGTGCTTACAGTAGATCAGAATCTACTGGTTTGTCTATTGTCCAGTGAAGGTTAAAAGCTAGGGAGTATAAATTAACTACTATGAAAAGAGATCACATCCATTGATAAAACATTGTGTAACCGACCCCAGGAAAACTTGTCAATACAACAGAACTTTGGATGAAAAGACATTCCAGATTTTACAATACTATACTTGCTTAAGGCAGTGTGGACACCACACTTTTATGACACCATGCCTCCGTGAACAGGACACGACAGCCCAGTTCAATGTTTGTTTTATTACACCTTGGAATCTGACAAACCTATAATTACCTATTCCATTGGAAACTATGAGAATATGATAGTTTGAATTGGTAAAATATGAGATAAAAGGACCAGACTTGTAGTTAGGAGTTAGAAGGAAGAGGGAGAGGGAGAAGAAGAAGGAGAAGGAAGGAAGTCAGTCAGGAGGAGAAGTCATGGAGAACATGCAGAAGGAATGATTCTTGGGATGGCAATCTTTAACTTGCAAGTATACATTTTATGTTAGCAATTGAAACTGTTTGTGAAACTTATGTCATGTTGTTTTATGTTATGTAACGAAGGAAGCATATATAATTATAATTAGTATATATATCACTACTGTGTATATCTTATTCTGTACGATTTGATCTGCCTGTAAATAAAGAATCATATAAAAAGAGCGGTAATATTCAAGCTTGAACTCTCTTTAAGGAATCTTAACTTAATAACTTCATAAGTCATATGTATAAGGACTGCATATATGTATCAGCCAATTAGTTTGTAAGCCTGACATAATATATTTGCAGATATATATGATAAATGCATATTAATTGAAATATATCCATATATTAAATACCATATATGATATATTAAATATTAATATTCATAAATATGATTCCATAAATCAATATTGGCGACCACGAATTGGACTTGTTATTACTGAATCTGATTATCTGATTTATAATATTTATGAGGAGTAGCAAATGCTATAAGCTGGCTACCAAATCTGCAGAATCACGGTGGGGATGTATCTATGAAAATTTATTACCATTGTGTAATGTCAATTTTGTATTCTGTATAACCTAGGATAAATGTGTTAGTGCAATATACGTTATTTTAACTAACATAATATCTATTAGGAAGCAGCACCAAAGGCTATAAGCCTGCTGGCAAAATACAAGATCACAGTGGAATAGGTTACAAATGAGAATAAAGAATTTAAAGGCCTAGAATAGAAAATGTGCACAGTGGAAAAGAGTATTTCCAAATAAATGTATAAATGTACCAGGTATTAGAGTTTAACCTTAAGACACCGGTCAATCTTAAGGAGAGGATACCTTCAGTACTAAAAACAAAGAATATATAAATTTAGCATTGAAATGTTAAAAATGCAAAAGTTTTCTGTAGCATTTAGAAAAATGCGCAGAACTGCGGCTCTAGAAGCCAAACAGAAATGTAAAGAAGAATCAGGTTCACGTCTTCGTAAGGCGTGCCTGACCATTAATGCAAAAATGCATTCGTTATTTAAGTCCCTTAAACAGAAAAATAAACAGAAAAAGTTTGGGGCAGAAGCGAAAAGCCTGACAGTTTGTAATCAAATTGTCAAGATCTCTGATGAAGAGATAACATCCAGCAAGCAAGCTGAGATAGAAACACCAAACAGGAATAGTGTTGAGGTATGTGAAACTCTGTACACAGAGTCTACAGGAGTCAGAAATGACTTAATCAGTCAAGATCCTAAAATTAAGGAAAGTTACATGTTGCAGGACTGCATCAATGTGCAGCGCATGGAGTCTGCTATGGTCACACAGACCACCAGCAGAACAGCCTCTGTGGTAAAGGAAGAAAGTAGCAATGTGCCGGATGTGTCTATCATCAGACAGCACATTAATGTAAAGGAGGTAGCAGCAATAGGAGATGTCCCCTATACTGTGTCTAGTAAGGGGGAAGATCATTGTAACTCAGATTATGAGTATTCTGCTGAATACACTCTCAGAGTTCCCAATGTAAATGAAGAATTTGTTATGCCCTTAGGCAAAGGTGAATTGTCAGCAGATTTAAACACTGATAGCAGCAGTACAGTGCACACAGGGGTGGGGAAGTTCCCCATGGTGAAAACTCCCATGGCAACCAGAGTTGCAAACCTTGAAATGTATTCACCTGGAAACATGTTTAAAGGGAAAATCCATGAAATTAATTCAGGAATGCATGTTTACAAACAAAGTTCCCAAACTTATGTAACCCCCACAGAGCACTCAGAGACTTCTAGTGATGGTGCAAATGTTTGCATGCTCTCAGAGAGACCACATGCAGAGTGTCATTCTGCAAACCACACACCAATTAACAATGACAAAAAGGATCACCAGGATGAAAATGTTTTTATGCCCTGGTGCCATAACCATTTTATTACAGGTGTGGAAAGACAGAAAGCCCTGGGACCTGCAATACATATTTGGCAAAGTTTAACAAGTTTCTCTCCCCACAAAAGTAGGTTTTTTCAGAAGCTCCAAGATTCTTCCAAACTAAGGAGCCACACCAAGCAGCAAACGCTATGGTTAAAGACAGTCTGGGACCAGGCTGCATCACAAGGGAGTATGGTCACAAGTGAATACGGTAGTATCATTCCTTTACTTGTTAGATCCAATGAAGCCATTGTTTGCTTTGATGTTCAAACAGCCACAGTTTCCAAATTAAACCTGCATCATATCTGCAGCGACAATTGTGCTGTCATTGACACACAATGTGACAGGAAAGATTGGCACAGGCCAGAAACAATTGTTTGTTTGTTATTCAATCGTTAAAAGACACATTTGTAAATTCTGTACCTGATAACATGCAGCAGATAGGACAGAATGCATAGCAAGCTATGTTAAATCACTGTATAAATATCTGTGATAGTCATTGTATGTATTTTTGTTTGATTCATAGTAATCCTGGCAACCTGTATACAGAATGGTGCAAGACTCCAAAAAGACTCCAATTTACAAGGGAAAAGGTCTTCATTAACCCTTTCATCGCTGCTATCCAGCAAAATCTACATAGCATCCCTAAAGACTGATATATGGACAAATCCTCAAGGAGTTTTCTAGTTTCACAAGAAAGGGGAATGTTTTCATTAACCTTTTCATCACAAGTAATCATTACTTGTCTTTCAAACTACATGTACACTCCCAAAACAGTGTACAGCACATCTCATCACTGTGATTATACAGAACTGTCTCATCCCTTCATATACCTTAATCACATATATGTAAACATTTGTCTGATATATATATATATATTATGTAATTGTATTATATACCTTGTAAATATTTTATGTTTTTTTTAATATTACACAGTAGATACTACCTATGCTTCCTTCGTAAAAGCTTCAAAAGTAATTAAATATCTAATACAGGATGGTATACCGCGTTATAACAAATTGGGCCGAGATTATTAAGTGGGATGAATAATTCTCTTAATAAAGACTGTCACAAGTCTAAGATAATTATTTGTAGCATAACAGGGTCACTGTATATGCACATGGCTGCATATAAAATAATATTGGATGGAATTAGATATATTTAAAGCCATTCCTAAATGATATTTAATATCTGTTTGAAGCAAAATTATATTCATTTATTGTATTGATAGGATGTTACTATATACACATCAAAAGCATTTTAAATAATTATTAGTCAAAATATAGGTAGGATAGAAAACGCCTTTATATGGGTTAAACTGGTATAAGTTTATGTAAGATTGAGATGTATAAATAGGTACAAGGTAGAATAAGGAGATTTAAGACTGCATGGTAATTTATTCAGTGAGGAAATACAGAACAGAGTAGGTGTACTACTCACAGCCATTTGTGGTACTATTGCCCGAAGACAATTAAGACCTACTATTAACAAGCAAGGAAAGAAAGAAAGAAAGAAAAAAAAAAAAAAAAAAAAAGACTGTTTCATATATGCCTGTTCTATTCAAAATCACAACCTGTTTGTGCAAAAGCAATATGGACACTGGTCACAACTGCGGCATTGGATAAACGCAAAGGAAACAGAACTGCTAAAGACTGTATAAAGACTATTACTATTACCGAGGGTCATCACAAGTACTGAGTTGCAAACTCAAGATCATAGTACGCAAAATACACAGCCCTCTGCGTCAAACAGCGAAATGGCAAGCAAAGGAGCAGCTGCTATGAAGAATTCTACTTCAACTGCCTCCATAATGCAGACGCAAGGCGTCTCCAATTGCAAGCAAACCACGCAGATGACAGTCTTATCCCAGTAAATTGCTACAGCCAAGAACAGCAAAAATGTCCAAACGTACTGATCCAGATACAGAAAAAAAGGTCTACAATTGGGCTATGGTATTCCAAATGTCTGTAGAAATTAGTTTTCCTCATGAATACTGAATAAAAACCTCAGTTTTGTCTGCTTTAGTTAAAAAGTAGAATAAGGTTAGGTAAGCTAAGAATTTTTAGAGATTTTTAAAATCATAATGGTTATTATTATTACACTTATGGTATATATTATGGTTACAACGAAAGTTATGTTTGAAGGAATATTTTGAAATGTATTTGGAAGCAATTACGCTAGTTTAATGTGTGGCCAATCAAAAGAATTTCTCATGGCCACAAGGGGGCGACTGTTGCCTTATAGGTAATTGTCTGCACTTAGTATAATATTAGGGCAATGGATATTGTCTGAATCAAAATATAATTCATTATAAATAGGCGATGTTACCATAGTGGACAGTATACTGGATATATATAGTAAGGAATAGATATGAAATAAGTTTGAATGTATGAGGTAATGTTTAGCTGATTTAAGAGATTAGGTTTGTGTATGTGTTTATATAGATATACTGTATATTTGTGTTTTACAGCAAGATGGTAAAAAATAGTGTAGGGAACAGGTTTATTCTGCTCTAGTCATAAATAAGGCCAGAGAGGTTACAGTAAGATCAAGAGTCATTGTAGAGAAAAGGTATTAGGCCATAAATGATAATAGGTATGTGACAGAGCTCTGTTGGTCATTGGAATTCACAGGTGTGCTTACAGTAGATCAGAATCTACTGGTTTGTCTATTGTCCAGTGAAGGTTAAAAGCTAGGGAGTATAAATTAACTACTATGAAAAGAGATCACATCCATTGATAAAACATTGTGTAACCGACCCCAGGAAAACTTGTCAATACAACAGAACTTTGGATGAAAAGACATTCCAGATTTTACAATACTATACTTGCTTAAGGCAGTGTGGACACCACACTTTTATGACACCATGCCTCCGTGAACAGGACACGACAGCCCAGTTCAATGTTTGTTTTATTACACCTTGGAATCTGACAAACCTATAATTACCTATTCCATTGGAAACTATGAGAATATGATAGTTTGAATTGGTAAAATATGAGATAAAAGGACCAGACTTGTAGTTAGGAGTTAGAAGGAAGAGGGAGAGGGAGAAGAAGAAGGAGAAGGAAGGAAGTCAGTCAGGAGGAGAAGTCATGGAGAACATGCAGAAGGAATGATTCTTGGGATGGCAATCTTTAACTTGCAAGTATACATTTTATGTTAGCAATTGAAACTGTTTGTGAAACTTATGTCATGTTGTTTTATGTTATGTAACGAAGGAAGCATATATAATTATAATTAGTATATATATCACTACTGTGTATATCTTATTCTGTACGATTTGATCTGCCTGTAAATAAAGAATCATATAAAAAGAGCGGTAATATTCAAGCTTGAACTCTCTTTAAGGAATCTTAACTTAATAACTTCATAAGTCATATGTATAAGGACTGCATATATGTATCAGCCAATTAGTTTGTAAGCCTGACATAATATATTTGCAGATATATATGATAAATGCATATTAATTGAAATATATCCATATATTAAATACCATATATGATATATTAAATATTAATATTCATAAATATGATTCCATAAAGCAATAGAGTACAGTGCATAATTTTGCTGACCACCAGTATATAATATATAGCAGTACAGTACAGAAGGCCACTGCTCTACCTACCTCTGTGTCGTCAATTATACTATCCATCCATACCTGTGGTGCATTTCAGTTTTGCACAGTTTGCTGACCACCAGTATATAATATATAGCAGTACGGTACAGTAGGCCACTGCTCTACCTACCTCTGTGTCGTCAAGTATACTATCCATCCATACCTGTGGTGCATTTCAGTTTTGCACAGTTTGCTGACCACCAGTATATAATATATAGCAGTACGGTACAGTAGGCCACTGCTCTACCTACCTTTGTGTCGTCAAGTATACTATCCATCCATACCTGTGGTGCATTTCAGTTTTGCACAGTTTGCTGACCACCAGTATATAATATATAGCAGTACGGTATAGAAGGCCACTGCTCTACCTACCTCTGTGTCGTCAAGTATACTATCCATCCATACCTGTGGTGCATTTCAGTTTTGCGCAGTATATATAGTAGTAGGCCATTGCTATTGATACTGGCATATAATTCCACACATTAAAAAATGGAGAACAAAAATGTGGAGGGTAAAATAGGGAAAGATCAAGATCCACTTCCACCTCGTGCTGAAGCTGCTGCCACTAGTCATGGCCGAGACGATGAAATGCCATCAACGTCGTCTGCCAAGGCCGATGCACAATGTCATAGTAGAGAGCATGTAAAATCCAAAAAAATAAAGCTCAGTAAAATGACTCAAAAATCTAAATCAAAATCGTCTGAGGAGAAGCGTAAACTTGCCAATGTGCCATTTACGACACGGAGTGGCAAGGAACGGCTGAGGCCCTGGCCTATGTTCAAGGCTAGTGGTTCAGCGTCACCTGAGGATGGAAGCTCTCATCCTACTGCTAGAAAACTTAAAAGAGTTAAGATGGCAAAAGCACAGCAAAGAACTGTGCGTTCTTCTAAATCACAAATCCACAAGGAGAGTCCAATTGTGTCGGTTGCGATGCCTGGACCTCTTTTTTCTTTAATTTTTCTTTGCATCATGTGCTGTTTGGGGACTATTTTTGGAAGTGCCATCCTGTCTGACACTGCAGTGCCACTCCTAGATGGGCCAGGTGTTTGTGTCGGCCACTTGGGTCGCTTAGCTTAGTCACACAGCTACCTCATTGCGCCTCTTTTTTTCTTTGCATCATGTGCTGTTTGGGGACTATTTTTTTGAAGTGCCATCCTGTCTGACACTACAGTGCCACTCCTAGATGGGCCAGGTGTTTGTGTCGGCCACTTGGGTCGCTTAGCTTAGTCACACAGCTACCTCATTGCGCCTCTTTTTTTCTTTGCATCATGTGCTGTTTGGGGACTATTTTTTTGAAGTGCCATCCTGTCTGACACTACAGTGCCACTCCTAGATGAGCCAGGTGTTTGTGTCGGCCACTTGGGTCGCTTAGCTTAGCCATCCAGCGATCTTGGTGCACCTCTTTTTTTCTTTGCATCATGTGCTGTTTGGGGACTATTTTTTTGAAGTGCCATCCTGCCTGACACTGCAGTGCCACTCCTAGATGGGCCAGGTGTTTGTGTCGGCCACTTGTGTCGCTTAGCTTAGTCATCCAGCGACCTCGGTGCAAATTTTAGGACTAAAAATAATATTGTGAGGTGTGAGGTGTTCAGAATAGACTGAAAATGAGTGGAAATTATGGTTATTGAGGTTAATAATACTATGGGATCAAAATTACCCCCAAATTCTACGATTTAAGCTGTTTTTGAGGGGTTTTTGTAAAAAAAAAAAAAACGAATTCAAAACACAACCGAATCCGACAAAAAATTTTCAGGGAGGTTTTGCCAAAACGCGTCCGAATCCAAAACACGGCCGCGGAACCGAATCCAAAACCAAAACACAAAACCCGAAAAATGTCCGATGCACATCACTACGTGCTAATTACTCTTCTACTGCACAGATGGGGCAGGAGGGAGAACACTAAACTGTAAAAGGGAGCACTGGGCTGAATGAAGGGGCCAGGGTATATGGCTTCCAGGTTGGTAGGGGGTGTTTAATACGTAGGGCAGGAGTGGATAGTGGAATGGGCTTAATATTCACCATTTTCTGGTGTGAGGGCATCTTGCTTGACTGCAGATAACTCAAGTTCCTGGAAATAAATTTCTTAGATTTGAATGGGACAAAAAACTAGAGAGTCTCACCTTTCAGGAGGTACTGGGGACTTGGGGATCAGAGTTCGGGAGCCAGAGCAATCCAGCAACTAAAATATAAAACAGCATATTAGGCGTATGGAACGGGAGCAGGGACCAGCTGCTTAAAGGCTGATATCACTGGTTCTGGGCATGTTAGCAACAAGCTGTCAGTGTCCACCAAAGGGGAGAGTCCCAGGTTTTGGGGTATACCCTCACAAAAACTCTAAGTCAGACAGAACCTGAGATATCTGGCTGGGAAGAGCAATTAACAAGCTTGGATGGGGACCACTGCTTTGAAGTCGGATTTCTCCGGTTCCCCAGGGCCGATTTTCAAAAATCTGGTAACCCTGGAAAGAGTGGACCCTCAGCCAGGGGTGTATCTTCCTATTGGCCAGGATGGCACTTGCCAGGGGCACCGGGCAAGAGGGGGGCGTCGTCCGGTAGTGCCACCCGAGCCAGGGGGTAGAATGACATAGTAGTTCTCACTGAGTACATCCCTTAGCGGTGCTCATCCACTGCCGGGCTCTCAGAAGCGTATTGCACTCTGACACCCTCTGTGACTACAGTCACAATGATGGTGAATATAGCCAGGGAGCGAGGCACCTCCAGGTATGGGGAGGGGCGAGGCACCTCCTCTTCCTCATCCGCTCCCCTTCTCATTGGTCCCACGCGGTCTGTCACTAAACACCAGCCACTACAATCAGCACCAGTCAGCAGTGCAGCATGAGCATACCTGTACATTTTCTGCGGTACCGTAGCTGCACTGCATGGTCTGGATAACAGGTTACAAAGAGCTCTGTATGGACAGGTATCTAGACCAGTGAATGCCTGTCCAGCTGTGTTGAGACTACAAGTCCCAGCACACCTTGTCAACTGGATTTGCTGGGACATGTAGTGCCACCACACCTAGAAAGGGTTTTTTAACTGTATGTATGTGTGCATATATCCCCTCGGTGTCCCTGCCTGCACCACTCCCTGTAATTCTCCCTCAGTGTTCCTAACCTTAGCCTCCCTGAGACTCTCCCCTCAGTGTCCCTGCCTGCACACTCCTGTAATTCCCTCTTAGTGTCCCTTCCCGCACCCTCCCTGTAATTGCCCCTCAGTGTCCTTGACCTCAGCCTCCCTGTAGCCCCTCCCTCTCATTTTCACTACCCGAACCCTCCCTGTAATTCCCCTCAGTGTCCCTGACCTCGGCCTCCCTGTGACTCCCCCATCAGTGTCCCTGCCCACACCCTCCTGTAATTTCACCTCAGTGTCCCTGCCCGTCCCCTCCCCGTAATTCCGCCTCAGTGTCCCTGCCCACACACTCCTGTAATTCAACCTCAGTGTCCCTGCCCATACCCTCCCCGTAATTCCCCCTCAGTGTCCCTGCCCGCACACTCCTGTAATTCCCCCTCAGTGTCCCTGCACACGCCCTCCCTGTAATTGCCCCTCAGTGTCCCTGACCTCAGCCTCCCTGTAAGCCCTCCACCTCATTGTCCCTACCACATAGGCAAACGCAGGGGGGTTTCCGGTTGCCCGGAAATCCCACTCCTCTTGGCAAGTGGCTCAAATTATGAAAACAATAGCAATGGTATATAATACGATAAGTAACGAGCTACCACCACATAATGCAGTTTAAGGGACAGAGCAGAGCTGCTGCACATGCCCAGTGGTAGCATCTTCTTCTACCAAGTTTGCTGTGTGAATCCTCAATCAGTACACTGGACAAGAGAGTAGCTACCAGGAAGAAAAGACAGGAGCCTTACCAATGGTGGGAGAATGTGTGCTTAAAAAGTGCAGGACTGGTTCTATTATGTTTGTGTATTTATTTATTATTGTATGTTTAATCTTTTTCCTGACCACTTATTTATATTATTTAAATGTGTGATACAGCCTATACTATAGCCCATCTATAGTGTTAAATATTAATACTGTATTCCATACAGCATACATTAATGTCCAGGGTCTTTACTAGGTTCTTCTACCGCTCCCCCAGACTCCCACAATTGCTCCAACGTTCCGCGGAGTGGGAGATTGTGCACTGCATTTGGAAACCCCCCTCTAGAAATCCTGTGTTTGCTACTGTACCCGCACCCTCCCTGTAATTCTCCCTCAGTGTCCCTGACCTCAGCCTACCTGTAACTCCCCCCACTGTGTCTCTGAGTGAAGGAGGTGGGGGGCGCCATTTCCTTACTTTGCCAGGGGCGCTCAGACCCCTAGATACACCCCTGCCCTCAGCATTCAACATAGGGCCCTTATACTCCTGGGGTCCTTGGGCAAGTGCTCATTGAGCCCATACAAAAAGATGGCCCTGGAGGGGGGAATATCGGGGGTTGGGGGGGGGGGGCACACAGAGGCGGGAATGTGGGGACTGGTCACTGACACACAGAGGGGATGCGGGGGTGGTCACTGACACATAGAGGATGTGGTACACTACCGTGGGGCCTAGAAGGAAAGGGGCCCAAAGCATATTTTTGCACCTGGGCCCACCACTTTCATGTTCCGTCACTGCATACTACTAATGTTTTTATATATATATATATATATATATATATATATACCAAACGAAAACAGGTGGCACTCACAGACTTATAAATGGGTGGAAAACAAACTTCACCCCGTGAAGATTTTATTGAAAACAACAGGTAACGTTTCGGGGACGTTTCCCCTTCCTCAGACAATTGAACAGTGCAAAATCATGTGTAAATATAGCATACAGTGACCCCACTTACCCCCACCATCACGACTCCCAGCTGTGTGGACCATGTCGGTGGACTGGCATGTCCACAAGGAAGGGCACCACAGCCAGCTAATTCGGAGGAGTGCCGGGCTTTTTCTGGGTATATATATATATATATATATATATATATATTAGAAGGGCACGGTCGTGCCCTTATATTAAGGCTGAATCAAACAAACGGAATTCTCCCATAGAGAACTTCTGAGATGGGGGCATGGTGTTTGAGGGGCTACACCTCAAAAGTGATTGGACATACTGAGCTGAAATTTGGCATGGTCGCGTAGAATCGTCACCCGGTGCTGCCTGCCAAATTTCAGGGCAAAATAATAATAAATGAGGAAGTGGAAGTAACCTAAAGTTTCAACTGTCAGTTTTTTTCTGCGACTTCCTGTGTGTCTTTTGAGGATGGTTTTCCCATATAGTCAATAGGAAGTTTTTTGGGAAGGCATAACTCAGGATAGAGGACGAATTTAGACTTGGGGTTTGTTTTATTAGAGCATGTCCCAGTGTAGTGCCTTTTGGGGTTGTGGTTTTTCAGAACGTTACAGTTTTTTTTTAATTAAGTAAAATATGCCCCATTATAGAGATAGGGCATTTCAATTTGTTGCGCCTGCGCATTGGCCGCCAGGAGAGCGAGAGTGAGGGAAGGGGTCTCGTGCAGGCTGAGGAAAGATTATAAAAGTGGCTGCTGGCGGCGGGAGGAGAGCCAGCGGTACCCTGGGTGTGTACTTACTGCATTCTCCTCAGAGCGGAGAGGAGCCGCAGCAGGAGGAATGGCCGGAGCTGCGCCGCAGGAGGAGGAGACATCTGGTGCAGCGCTGAGTAAGGTCCTGACTGACAGTGCTTCCCCCCTTACCCGAAGCAGGAGAGGAGGTACCTGGAGCTGCGCCGCACGGAGGAAGACATCCGGATCAGCGGACAGGAGGACAGCACGGTAACGGGGGGCGGGGAGATAGGAGGAAAGAGCAGGCAGCTAGTCCCGCTGTGTCCCCCGACCACCATCCCACCCAGCTGCTGTGTGTCCGGATACCCAGCCGTCCACCGGACCGTCCCTAGCGGCTGCCTGCTTCTCCTCCCCGGGTCTGTGGTGCCGTGGGCTGACAGGGTGCGGCTGGGAGTAGGAGGCGTCCTCGGACAGCCGCTGACCGCCGGGCTCCGTTCCCTACCTCACGGCCCAACAGGGTGCTCCTGCTGTGCCTCTATGTCTCCTGCTGCAGGCTGTCTGAGTGCTGGGGACGCCGATGCCGCCCCCCCCTCTGTGACCGGCCACCCCTCCTCCCTCCTCCTCTCGCTGTGTGTACAACCCCCACCCTCCTCCCGCTGTGTGTCCGACCCCACCCTCCCGCTGTGTCCGGCCACCCCCCTCCCCTCCTCCTGCTGTGTCCGACCACCCCCCGCCACTGTGTGTCCGGCCACTATTCCCACTGTGCGTCCGGTCTCCCCCCCCCCTCTCCCGCTGTGTGTCCGGTCTCCTCCCCCCTCTATCCCGCTGTGTGTCCGGTCTACTCCCCTGCTCTCCCGCTGTGTGTCCGGCCACCCCTCCTCCTCCCGCTGTGTGTCCGATCCCCTCTCTCCCCCCTCCTCCCGCTGTGTGTCCGACCCTACCCTCCCGCTGTGTCCAGCCACCCCCCTCCCCTCCTCCCGCTGTGTCCAGCCACCCCCCGCCTGCTGTGTGTCCCGCCACCCTTCACACTGTGTGTCCGGTCTCCTCCCCCCTCTCCCGCTGTGTGTCCGGTCTCCGCCCCCCCTCTCCCGCTGTGTGTCCGGTCTACTCCCCCGCTCTCCCGCTGTGTGTCCGGCCACCCCTCCTCCTCCCTCTGTGTGTCCGACCCCCACCCTCCTCCCGCTGTGTGCCACCCTCCCGCTGTGTCCGGCCACCCCATCCCCTCCTCCCGCTGTGTCCAGCCACCCCCCTCCCCTCCTCCCGCTGTGTCCGGCCACCACCCCCCTGCCCGCTGTGTGTCCGGCCACCCTTCCCACTGTGTGTCCGGTCTCCCCCCCCCTCCCGCTGTGTGTCCGGTCTCCTCTCCCGCTGTGTGTCCGGTCTCCTCCCCCCCTCTCCCGCTGTGTCCGGCCAACCCCACCTTCCTCCCTCCTGCTGTGTGTCCGACCATCCCCACCTTCCTACCTCCTGCTGTGTGTCCGACCACCCCCACCTCCCTCCCTCCTGCTGTGTGTCCGACCACCCCCACCTCCCTCCCTCCCGCTGTGTGTCCGACCCCCACCCTCCCCCCTCCTCCCACTGTGTGTCCGACCCCCACCCTCCTGCTGTGTCCGGTCACCCTCCTCCCGCTGTGTCCGGCCACCCCCTGCCCGCTGTGCGTCCGGCCACCCTTCCCACTGTGGGTCCGGCCACCCCCTCCTGCTGTGTGTCCGGTCTCCTCCCCCCCTCTCCCGCTGTGTGTCCGGTCTCCTCTCCCGCTGTGTGTCTGGTCTCCTCCCCGCCTCTCCCGCTGTGTGTCCAGTCTCCTCCCCCCACTTCCCGCTGTGTGTCCGGTCTCCTCCCCCTCTCCCGCTGTGTGTCCGGTCTCCTCCCCCCCTCTCCCGCTGTGTGTGCGGTCTCCCCCCCCCTCTCCCACTGTGTGTCCGGTCTCCTCCCCCCTGCCCGCTGTGTGTCCGGCCACCCTTCCCACTGTGTGTCCGGTCTCCCCCCCCCTCCCGCTGTGTGTCCGGTCTCCTCTCCCGCTGTGTGTCCGGTCTCCTCCCCCCCTCTCCCGCTGTGTCCGGCCAACCCCACCTTCCTCCCTCCTGCTGTGTGTCCGACCATCCCCACCTTCCTACCTCCTGCTGTGTGTCCGACCACCCCCACCTCCCTCCCTCCTGCTGTGTGTCCGACCACCCCCACCTCCCTCCCTCCCGCTGTGTGTCCGACCCCCACCCTCCCCCCTCCTCCCACTGTGTGTCCGACCCCCACCCTCCTGCTGTGTCCGGTCACCCTCCTCCCCTCCTCCCGCTGTGTCCGGCCACCCCCTGCCCGCTGTGCGTCCGGCCACCCTTCCCACTGTGGGTCCGGCCACCCCCTCCTGCTGTGTGTCCGGTCTCCTCCCCCCCTCTCCCGCTGTGTGTCCGGTCTCCTCTCCCGCTGTGTGTCTGGTCTCCTCCCCGCCTCTCCCGCTGTGTGTCCAGTCTCCTCCCCCCACTTCCCGCTGTGTGTCCGGTCTCCTCCCCCTCTCCCGCTGTGTGTCCGGTCTCCTCCCCCCCCTCTCCCGCTGTGTGTGCGGTCTCCTCCCCCTCTCCCACTGTGTGTCCGGTCTCCTCCCCCCTCTCCCGCTGTGTGTCCGGTCTCCTCCCCCCCTCTCCCACTGTGTGTCCGGTCTCCTCCCCCCCTCTCCCGCTGTGTGTCTGGTCTCCTCTCCCCTCTCCCGCTGTGTGTCCGGTCTCCTCCCCACCTCTCCCCCTGTGTGTCCGGTCTCCTCTCCTGCTGTGTGTCTGGTCTCCTCCCCCCTCTCCCGCTGTATGTATGGTCTCCCCCCCCCCCTCTCCCGCTGTGTGTCCGGTCTCCTCCCCCCTCTCCCGATGTGTGTCCGGCCACCCCCACCTCCCTCCCTCCTGCTGTGTGTCCGACCACCCCCACCTTCCTCCCTCCTGCTGTGTGTCTGACCACCCCCACCTCCCTCCCTCCTGCTGGGTGTCCGACCACCCCCACCTCCCTTCCTCCTGCTGTGTGTCCGACCACCCCCACCTCCCTCCCTCCTGCTGTGTGTCCGGCCACCCCCCCTGTGTGTCCGGCCACCCCCCTCTCCCGCTTTGTGTTCGACCACCTCCCCCCTCTCCCTTGTACATCTTCCAGCAACCCCCTGACGCGTAAATTGTTTCTCCGGCCTCTGTTGTCAAGGTCGACCTGTCGACGCCATAGCGCCCTCAGTTCCTGAGCTTGAAGTGCAACGGTATCACAAAGTTTCCCCTGGAATGAGGATACCTCGTCGACATGGTCTTCCACATCCGAGACTCGGTGGGATATTTGGGAGAGATCTGTCTGAAGTGCGGAGATCTCAGATTTAACCGTGTCACGTATCTTTTGTTCGAAATCCAGAAAGTCTCTTTTGGTGGGCAGATCGTTCTTCGTAGGAAGTGACCACAAATAAGTCAAAACATCAGCCATAGAGGCCTCAGGTTCTCTGTCCAACAGTGAAGAGTTGGCACCCGCCATTGCTCCAGTGTCGATGGGGGAGCCAGAAACAGAGGATGATGAACGAGTGTCCTCACTCTCTATGTACGGGTGGAGATAACGAAACAAATTAGACTGTTGAGACTTGTCACAAGATTTCTTTGCTGCCGATGATTGCCCCCCTTTCTTAGTTTTCCCCATCTGCCGACGCTATTCATAAGAACATACAGTGAAACAAAGAAAAGCCATGTAGGTGGATCAGAAGCATTCCACGACCGACTTGTAGAGTTCCCGCAGCGGTAGGAGCGTCCCCGGCTACGCTATCAGTCACCAAGCCCCATAGTATGCGGGTGATTCAGGGGATCATGGCATAAAGCAGGAACAAGATTCAAGGCATTAGTGCTGCAGCGAGGAGGGCCGAGTAGGCTGTGTGACGAGCATGTGGTTATCAATCAGAGGGTGCACATAAACAGCAGGCAGAAAGAAACGAAGGATAGGTGCAGCCAGGGTATTACAGCAGTACTGAATGTGCTGGTAACGGAGAGGTGTGAGGCAACACAAATCAGGCTGCTGCATGAAATCACAGCCTCTGTACATACAAAATGTGCTGCTGGGTGCAGGGTAAAATGGGGACAGGCAGGGAGCCCCTAAGATGTGCCTAGGAACAGCAGGTCCCTGTAAGGATCCCTCTCCGATATGGGACTCCTGAGACTGAGGCAGCACCCTTTAGTGTGGGGGGGGGTGAGGAACCAGGGCTCCAATTCCCCACAGCCCTGTTATTTACAGTGTGGGCGTGCAGCCCTCAACCAAAATGGCGCCGCCAGTTCTCCAAACAGGGCCCGTACAACAGGGACACCCAGAGCGAGCCGGATCGTTGGTGGTGAGGGTGATAATTTTACTGCAGCTGAGGCGGCGGCTCGCGACCAGAGAGGAGAGAGGGGCCTAGCGTGCGGCTTCCCGGTTTCCGGCGCGCGGCGGTCGCGTCCGCGCCGAGCAGCGGGTCCCCGCTCTGTGCATCGCCTGTGCCGGGGAGCCTTCACAGCAAGCCAGCCAGACATAGGACAGGCATGAGTATAGTCGAGGGATGTCTTCCTAGCCCCGCTCCGACTCCGATCGGCCCGCACAGCCGCACTTCCGGTCGGGGGGAGATCGCACCACAGTCCCCGGCTTTCAATGGAGGGGAGGGCCGCAACCTGCAGGAACCCTTAAAAGGGCTCCCCGGCTCCGCAACCCAGACCCTCTGGTCCCAAACAGTAGAGAAAGGTAGCAATATATGGTAGGGGGATTAAGGACCCCCTAAAGCACTTTTAATTTAGTAAAAAAACAATAGGGCTGGCAGGAGCTCTCCGGGATCACCTCCTCACAGCTCAGGCCACGCCCCCCCATGGAGCGTTTTTCAGGCAGAGAACGTATAATACTGGTGGTCACTGGTCAGCAATGCACTGTCCTCCTACTATATAATACTGCTGGTCCCCACAATAAAGCAATTAGCACACTGAGCACAGATATTTGCAGCACACTGAGCACAGATATGGAGCGTTTTTCAGGCAGAGAATGTAGATATTTGCACTTGCAGCACACTGAGCACAGATATTTGCAGCACATTGAGCACAGATATTTGCAGCACACTGAGCACAGATATTTGCAGCCCACTGAACATAGAAACTGAGAGGATGCCAGCCACGTCCTCTCACAATCATCTCCAATGCACGAGTGAAAAATGGCGGCGACGCGCGGCTCCTTATATAGAATACGAATCTCACGAGAATCCGACCGCGGGATGATGACGTTCGGGCGCGCTCGGGTTAACCGAGCAAGGCGGGAGGATCCGAGTTGCTCGGACCCGTGCAAAAAAAGGTGAAGTTCGGGCGGGTTCGGATCCCGAGGATCCGAACCCGCTCATCACTAGGATTAACCCATGGTTCTTCAAACAGGGTATTCAATTCCTTTGCCGCAGGAAAAGTGACTGAGGACTTCTTTTTTACATTAAAATAAGATTCCTCACACTCCTCTGACACCTTATCAGGAATATGCAGAACATCTTTGATAGCCTCCATAAGAGCCTCTATTCCCTGTGACAGAGCTGCATCCCCCCCCTCCCTCCTTCCCTACCCCTCCCGAGTCCACCTCCCCCTCCTCCATGTCTGACCTGTCAGAGTCAGACTGCAGGATATGGGCCAGAGATCGCTTTTGTGGACAAATGGGAGGGTATCGAAATGCTGTCTTGGGGACTGAGTCTCTGTTCATAAACTCATCCACAGTCTGTTTTAAGTATTGCGTCTCTATCTCATTACGGGACAATTTTGTAGAAAGAGTTGAGATCATTCCCTTAAGAGAATTAACCCATTCCAGTTCAGCCTCGCTAGTCTGTGAACCCTGAGTACCCAGTAGTGAGCCCACTGGTGAAGAGGAACACTCAAGACACAAGACTAGACACACACTCTTTGCCTGACATAATGTAATGTGACAGCACACACATACAGAGGAAAGGTTAAGCACAATTAACCCACAAACAGCCCTTCAGGGAGACACAGAGATGTTTGGAGCCAGCCCCCACTGAGCCCTTATCGCTAATGCCAAGCTTAGCTAGGTCGCAGGCTAAGTACCCTGATAGGGGACTTAGTACATTAGTAATCGCTCCCCCCCTGCTATGACCCCCGGTTACCACTGAGGTAGTTTGAAGTCACACTGGAGGAGCTGCGTGTCCCTGTCAGCCAGCGTCTGTGTCCACTGCAGGGCGAAAATGGCACTGGTGAGCTGCTGGATCCTCTCACAGTGAAGCCCCGCCCCTTCAATGGCACGTGGTCTTCACGCTTTTTTATACTGGATGAGGAATCTGGTGCTAAAAATGGAGAAAACCATTTTAAGGCTGTTGTGCCAGTATGGGTACTGTGTACAGTGTACGGGGACGCAGTTGTGTACTGTGTCCGAAGACGCTTTCCGCTTCGTTTAGAAGCCATGCATCTCCGTACCCTCATGCCGCCATAATGGCCAGCGCCCCGCTAGCCGGGACGCCGGCTCATTACTCACCACTCTTCATTCTTCTGGCTCTATTAGGGGTGGCGGCGTGCTGCGGGACTGTACGCTCGCCGTGATGGGATTGCGAATAAGTCCCTCAGGAGCTCAGTGTCCTGCTAGCGGGGAACGGGACCATTAACCATTCAAGAGGTTGGGCCGTTTTCCCCCCTGGTGCCAACCAGCCCTGGCTGAAAATATCAAACATATAAAATAAATGCAGAAAACTCTTCAGGAGCTTCCTTCAGCGTGACCGGCTCCTCCGGGCGCATTTTCTATACTGAGTCTGGTAGGAGAGGCATAGAGGGAGGAGCCAGCCCACACTATCAAATTCTTAAAGTGCCCATGGCTCCTAGTGGACCCATCTATACCCCATGGTACTAAATGGACCCCCAGTATCCTTAGGACGTAAGAGAAATTAAGAATGGCAATGTGGGAATGAAAGATACCATGAAGCATGTCAAAATGGGACTGGAGAAATGGAATGAGGTAAGATAGAGATTGTCAGTTCTATCAGCAGGGTGGGGGACTACAATATAAGGGGCATGGGCAACTGGAGAGAGGACATGAATTAGGGGGGAAGTTATGTATTTGGGGGAGGAGGATGGATCCATACCCTCCAACTGTACCTTTTTGCCAGGTACAGTACCTTTTCTTTATGATCTGTTCTGATTTTTGACTCTCCAAAATCCCATTAAAAGTATAGAAAAGTGGCTGTGACCACACCCCTTTTACCTGTGGCCACACCCCTTTCCTAATGTTTACTGATTTTTATGTGTAAAATGTTGGAGGGTATGTGGATCTATTGAGTTGCTTGGTGAGAATGGAAAGGGAGAGTCGAGTAAAAAGTGATGTGATGTCACAGTAACAAAGAATATCACAGTAGCATAAAATAATATATTGGACAGAAGGTAAAGCGTAATGATAGCTAAAGGGAAGTTTTACAGGACTAAGCAAGATGCAAGTGTAGATATACAAGTTAATGAGATGATAAGATATATTGAGAGCTATCAGTAGGTTAATGGGACAAAGAAGGATGAGGACGTATGCTGAGTGCAGGTTAGGCAAGCAAAACTACACCAGCGATGTTACACTGGGCCAGATTCATGTTTGTAAGTAAAGCAAATTATCAAGCAACTTGGTAAAACAATGCTGCACTGCAGATGGGGCAGATGTAACATGTGCAGAGAGAGTTAAACTGGGCATACACTATACTGTACAATTATCTGGCAGATCTGTATCTGGTAATGGATGAGACCAAATGACAACCGACAATATGTTTCCAAACACTGGAAATTGAAAACATGTGACATAGGGGGTCATTCCAAGTTGATCGCTTGCTGCCGATTTTCGCAGCGCAGCGATCAGGCGAAAAAGCGGCATTTATGCGCATGTGTATGGGCCGCAATGCGCACGCGCGTCGTACGGGTACAAAGCCCGTTGTGGTTATGCACAGGTTCTAGCGAAGTTTTTCTTCGCACTGACGGGCGCAAGAAGATTGACAGGAAGGGGTCGTTTCTGGGTGTGAACTGACCGGTTTCAGGGAGTGTTTGCAAAAACGCAGGCGTGTCTGAATAAATGCTGGGCTTTCGCTGGGCGGGTGTATGACGTCAAACACGGACTGAAGTGATCGCAAGCGCTGAGTAGGTTCAGAGCTACTCTGAAACTGCACAAAATGTTTTTGCAGAGCTCGGCTGCACAAGCGTTCACACTTCTGCTAAGCTAAAATACACTCCCCAGTGGACGGCGGCATAGTGTTTGCACAGCTGCTAAAACTAGCTAGCGAGCGATCAACTCGGAATGACCCCCATAATGACATCACAATGATGGAGCAGGGCCATCTGCGCCAAGGGAAGAAGCTGAGCTCTCAGAGCATCCTCTGGGTGGCCCTGTAGCAGCTTGTCGCTGGGACAAGGGGGGAGCAGAGCATTCTAAGTATGCTCTAGATCAGAGGTTCTCAAACTCGGTCCTCGGGGGCACAGGTGTATTAATTACTCACTGACACATTTTAAAAGGTCCACAGGTGGAGCTAATTATTTCACTTGCGATTCTGTGAGGAGACCTGCAAAACATGCACTGTGTGTGCCCCCGAGGACTGAGTTTGAGAACCTCTGCTCTAGATTGTTCTAAAGAAGCTTGCTGATGGGACTAGGGAGAAGCTGAGAGCTCAGTGCATCCAATGGATGCTCCAGGTGGAGGCTGCTTTCTAGGCTGCAGTGGGCAGTTCCAGATAGCATACATGACAAATACAGGTAGATACATGAGATAGGGTGTAGGGCCTAGGGGAGGCACTGTCCCTGGGCAGTGGCACCCCTCTCCCACCACTAATTATAGCCCTGGTACTTCATTTTTCTGGAATATTTTATTGTGCAGAATATGTGGTAAACAAAATAAAAATACTTGTGCACCAAGCCAGGCTCTAGTTGCAGGGGTAGGCTAGACGTTCAACTTTACAGACCCAAACCTTTCCAGAGTGCCAACACCAATACACATATACAGACATTTAGGAAAGTAATAGATGGGTACTAAAAATGTTAGTGGCTTAACCACCCGTCCCTTTTTGAAGCCAGTTTGCTCAGGGTTAATATGTAGTCTGGAGATGAAGACATGGGTCCTCATTCCGAGTTGTTCGCTCGCAAGCTGCTTTTAGCAGCTTTGCACACGCTAAGCCGCCGCCTACTGGGAGTGAATCTTAGCATAGTAAAATTGCGAACGAAAGATTCTCAAAATTGCGATTACACACCTCTTAGCAGTTTCTGAGTAGCTTCAAACTTACTCGGCATCTGCGATCAGTTCAGTGCTTGTCGTTCCTGGTTTGACGTCACAAACACACCCAGCGTTCGCCCAGACACTCCTCCGTTTCTTCAGCCACTCCCGCGTTTTTCCCAGAAACGGTAGCGTTTTTTCGCACACACCCATAAAACGGCCTGTTTCCGCCCAGAAACACCCACTTCCTGTCAATCACATTACGATCACCAGAACGAAGAAAAAACCGTGAGTAAAATTCCTAACTGCATAGCAAATTTACTTGGCGCAGTTGCACTGCGGACATTGCTCATGCGCATTTGCGACTAATCGCTCCGTTGCAAAAAAAAAATAACGAGCGAACAACTCGGAATGACCCCCATGATTCAGAAGTTTGCACTATTATATACACTTGAATTCTCTAACTTGGAGCGGGTCTAGCATACCAAAAACGGAGCAGGGAGGGAAAGCAGCAAAGCATGCACAGTAGATGAGTGACGGACTGTGTGTGACAGTGGTATGGCAGATGTGTGTACTCGCCAGAAGAACGTGTCTTATGACAGTTGATACTCCAGTGGCTTATTCTTCAGTAGTGTGGTTTATTAAGGATAGTAGGCACAGCTTCACTCACTGTAACACTGGCTATAGCATGAAGAAGATCTTGTAGCATATTTGAATACTTTTGACAAGTAATTTCAGGGAGATTATAAATCGCATATCATCGCAGAGCATGGCATGCTGTTGAGGGGGCGTGTCACAATCCACTAAAGGTGCGTGTCTATGAGCATGCAGTATCTATTGTCACTCAGGGATGTATAATGCACTGGCAGGTGGAAACTAAAGTACTAAGGGGGTTATTCAGACCTGATCGCTATATTGCAAAATCGCACACAGATCATCCGTCTGCGCATCACAACGCGCACGTGTGGACGGTCACAATGCGATCGCATTCCGGAAGGATGCGATCGCAATGTGATTGACAGGCGGTGGGCGGTCAGGGGCAGCGACATGCATTGGTGGGGAGTGGAGCAGGAAACGTAGGTGAGTCATGCCAGTATTTACAGGACGGACGGATTATGTTGCCTGTGTTTGCTGCGATGGAAAACATGGCGGCGGTGCGACTGCATATGCAGTTTGGCTGCGTAAACAAGAGTCTACCTCTATTTCCCAGTTTCAGCATTGCAATCGCATTTGAAGTGTGATCGTAAAGCAGGGCAGCAATACACATGCTGGGCAGCCTTACCCTGTTCTGGGCGGCCCCCAGCATGCAATTTTATCAATACCAGTTTTAAGTGTTTTTAGCAAAATTGCTACTGAGTCTGAATAACCCCCTGAGTGCAGTACTGACTACACACTGACATCACATCTACATTACAATGCAGGGCTACACACTGACATCACATCTACAGTAGAATGCAGGGCTAGACACTGACATCACAGACACATTACACGGGTACACTGACATCACAGCAATATTATTCTGTAGGGCTAGACACTGATATCACAGCTACATTACATGGCTGCACTCTGACATCACAGCAACATTATTCTGCAGGGCTAGACACTGACATCACAGATATACTACATGGCTACACACTGACATCACAGCTACATTACAATGCAGGGCTAGGCACTGACATCACAGATACATTCCATGGCTACACACTGACATCACAGCAATATTATTCTGCAGGGCTAGATACTGACATCACAGATATACTATATGGCTACACACTGACATCACAGATACATTACATGGCTACACACTGCCATCACAGCAATATTATTCTACAGGGCTAGATACTGACATCACAGATATACTACATGGCTACACACTGACATCACAGATACATTACATGGCTACACACTGACATCACAGCAATATTATTCTGCAGGGCTAGATACTGACATCACAGATATACTACATGGCTACACACTGACATCACAGATACATTACAATGCAGGGTTACACACTAAGGTGGTCATTCCGAGTTGTTCGCTCGCAAGCTGCTTTTAGCAGCATTGCACACGCTAAGCCGCCGCCTACTGGGAGTGAATCTTAGCATAGTAGATTTGCGAACGAAAGATTAGCAGATTTGCGAAGACACTTCTTAGCAGTTTCTGAGTAGCTCGAGACTTACTCTGCCACTGCGATCAGTTCAGTCAGTTTCGTTCCTGGTTTGACGTCACAAACACACCCAGCGTTCGCCCAGACACTCCCACGTTTTTTCAGACACTCCCGCGTTTTTCCCAGAAATGGCAGCGTTTTTTCGCACACACCCATAAAACGGCCAGTTTCCGCCCAGAAACACCCACTTCCTGTCAATCACATTACGATCACCAGAACGAAGAAAAAATCTCGCAATGCCGTGAGTAAAATACCTAACTTAATAGCAAATTTATTGGCGCAGTCGCACTGCGGACATTGCGCATGCACATTAGCGACTAATCGCTCCATTGCGAAAAAAATATAAAGAGCGATCAACTCGGAATGACCACCTAAGATCACAGCTATATTACACAGCAGACCATGCATGCGCTGCTCTCAAAACCCCCCCTTTCGTCATGGGACACTGCAGGCTGTGGCTGGGACAGTCCTAGAAAAACGGGTCTGTCCCGAGTTGAGAGATGTGCTGACATCACAGCTAGAGCAGGGAATAATGATGAGTCAGGATCATACTTGCCTACTCTTCCCGAATAGCCTGGAGGTTCCCGAAAATTGGGTGGCACTCCAGGCCACCCAGGAAAGTGGGCAAGTCTCCCAGAACTTGCTGGCATTCTACGCCCCCCCCATCCCCCCGCACTTACTCCAGCAGCTGCCCGCATTTGTCCGCACTGAGAAGAACAGTGGGCAGGGTCATGATGCGATTCACCATGAATCACATCATCGTAGCCCCTCCCCCTGCTTTGCAATAATAATAATGTAGGTATTGCATACATAGCCGGGGACGGGGAAACGATGATGTGATTGTGTCTCCTGGTGAGTCGACCCGGGGGGAGATGGCAAAAAGTCGGCATGTATGGGCAGGATGTATACATAGTATAGTGAGGTGATATATATACAGGGGGAGGAGCAGCCAGGCAGTAGCAGGATATATAAATAGTAGAGTAATGTAATATATAGAAAGGGGGAGAAGCAGCCAGACAGTACTGCAACATAGTATAATGATGACTGAGACCCTCCCCATGTCTCTTCCTCCACATCTCCCCACAGCAGTGTTGTCAGGCCCCTGAGGCTGAGCCCCCACTTTCCATGGCTCTGCCTCCCTCCTCATCCAGTGCTTGTTTGTTATGTACCATGCTGTCAGTGTGTGGCTGGGGAAGGTCCTGCTGCTGCACCTCCTGCACACTCTGGCAGTTCAACTTCACACAGGAAGTGAAAGTAAACACACTTCCTGTCTAGTCTGAGGCTGAGTATGGAGGTTGTGGTGTGCGGCTGCAGCTGCCTCTGTCCTGACATCTCCGATTGCTCCCTAACTGCATCCAGGCCCCACCTCGTCACATCCAGAATTGCGCTTGTGCAGTCAAGATTCCTGGCGGGCCAGTGGGGAAGCCAAGGTTATGTTGAACTCTGCGTGGTAGCAGGAAACCCCCGCAAGATGCGGAAGAGTAGGCAACTATGACTTGTAGCAAAGTGGGGTTGCAGTGGTCACCAGCTGCTGTCTGTGCATGCATTTGGTAGCGGTGCAGGGTTGCTGAAACAGTGGTAAAAGGCAGGTAATGGCAAACTCTCTCTGGATCTAAGGGGACACGTCTGTTTCCCACTCTGCGGCAGATTCAATAGCCGGCGGGAAATTTTAAAAAAACTTAACAGTGCTGGGTTTTTTCCCACAGCCGTGGGGTTTTGGTATTCAGTTCCTGAACCGAACATGAGACACAATGATTTCTATAGAGACCACTGCGTCTCTTGCACCCCTAGAGCAAGGCTGATTTTTCCTAAAATCGTTAATCTTAGGAAAAATCAAGTGGTCTGTTTACTTCCTGCTAAAGACATTCTGCCTGGCTGACAATTAGTGTGTCTGCAGGAAATGAGAATGATTGGAATCTAGAAAGAGTAATGATTAGAAAAAAATCAAGTGGTCTGTTTACTTCCTGCTAACATGTATGTGCGGCTCCATCAACATTTCCCTCCTCCAATACCAAAAAAAATGGTAAAGAATAAATGTGCGTACAAATTTTATGTTGTTGTTTGTACCACTTATAATTAATGATGTTGTATAAATTGTCAAGGAGCTAAGTGTTATATATTTTTTTGCCAAACATACACTTACTAACTATTTTGAGTTACTTATCACAAATGTCTAACTTGTATTTTTTTCACGTTTTTTTTGGTGGCTGCTTGTCCTGCCCTTTGCCTTTAGCACTGTCATGTTGTCGTGCTCTGGTGGAGCGTCTTGGTGGTGATGAGACTGGCGTGATATTTGGAGTAGTCGTACCAGAACTGCTGCTTGTTTGCTGTTGGTGCATGCATCTGAGTGTTTCATTCAGGTTAGTGAGGGTGGCATTTAGTTCACGTGTAGCAGCATTTTGATTGTCTACAATTCGGAATAAACTTTCATTAATCTTTTGATTGTTTTGAAAAATGTTCATATAACTTTGCTGTTGTTTGTGCTGTTCTTCCACTAGTCTGTGCTGTTCTTCCATTAGTCTGTGCTGTTCTTCCATTATGCGCTGTAAGTTGCCCATGACCTGTGTAATGTCTGTACGCATGAGTTCCATGATATTGCCAATTCTGGTTGTTTGTTCATTTTGTCTACTCAGATTTCTTGATATTCTTCTGAGGTGAGATGGTAGGCTTGCAAACATTTGTGTCTGCCCACGCAGGCAATCTTCATTAGTGGCCTGCTGTCTAGCCCAAATGGTCCAAAACACCTGATCAGGGCCTTGTGTTACTGGTGTTGTTGGGCTGTGTTGTGGTGGTGGTGTGCTTTGCTGTGGTGGTGTACAAACAGGTGCTGGGGGGCTCATTCCTTGCCTTAATGGCTGCATTTCTAAGATGTTTGTCTCCTCCATGTCACTGTGTTGCTGCGGAGGGATGCTGTTCCCAGGACTCGAAGCTGAAATGTTAAACAAATCTCCGTTAGCTATCCATATGTTTGAGAAATGTAAACAAATCACTACACATGGAACAAATGTCATTCACTGTTGCTTTCAACTATTCTACCTAGCAACATCATCACTCATAACTTAAATACATACATATGCCTGTTTGTGGCAAATGTGTCTGGTTACTTAATTGTGAAAGCAAACACTTTAGTTTTATTGTAGCTCACACATACTCCACCATAAAAACACATTGGAATCTATAATGTGTTACCTTATAGCTTTGATCAAACAAACATAGTAATGTTTTTATATGTATTTTGCAATGTTACCTCAAACACACATGTGAAATTTGGAAAAACAACCTTACTTTTTTAAAAAAAAATATGCTTTTTTGTTGCAGCATCTTACACACAATGTCATACTGTATGGCACAAGTGGACATACATATCTTTACTGGATGTGGACAAGGCCATTTAGCTTGGATTCCATTTCAGGTTATACTTACTGCGGTAAGTATCTAAGTTTTTGATTTGTTTTGACTTAATGCGGTTATGAAAAATTTTGATTACGTTCTGTAATTTTTTACATTAATTTCAGTTTGATACTCACAATCAAAATGAGGGGAGTGTGGATGACGTCTTGGAGGTGTGTCCAAAATTTGGAGTGGGGGGACAGAACATACGGACGATAATCTTCGTGGCGGGGTAGCTAGCCTGCTGTGGTTGGGCCGGGAGATACGACCTTGCTTTCTTTTCGGCCACAGGTTTTTTGTGGTGATGTCTTACAGAAGTGCCACTTCTGCTGCTCCATACTTCTTTTGATGGACCTTTTAATGAAAGTGCAATTTTGTTATGGCCATTCCTTTACAAACATACCCTATACTACAATGGACACTTTACCTGCTTCCGCAGCGTCATCATCATCAGATGTGATAGGAGTTACTGGCCGACGAGTAGTACTGCTTTTTTCAAACACTGTATAAAAATAAAAAATATAAAATATTCATGCTATTGTTGATACATCCACCCATTATGCTTATAAACATTTATTGTTTAAGAAATGCTTGCTTTATTTTTTCAAAAAACATAAGGACCGGTAACAAAAAAAAACAATAAACATTGTCCAATAGACATATGCACTATGGAAAAATCAACACAGGAAAACATGTACAGGACACTGACATAGGCCACAAGTAAAAAAAAACAAAACATTACCAACCAAAAACACACACATCTTCATTTTGTATTGAAAGGAAAAATATTACAGATGCAATATTTAAATTGCTCTGTGATGTGGCACTCCAAACACACATTACCACTATATGAGCCAAACCAAAATGTATAAATATTTTAAAAATTACACTGCACTGTGGTGTCACGGTACAAATACAAGCTGAAAATTATCAAAGAAATAGTGTTATTTTGTTTAAAAATTTTACATTATCTAATAATGACATTACACATGTAAGTGGTTTCCAAACCACTTTCCACTACTCCAGCCTCTAACATGACAACCACTGTTTTTTAAACATTGCACATGGATCACATAAATATAAAACATAGTCACAATTATTTAAAAAAAAAAGGCCCAAAAGGAAAACATTATTGCAGGACAATTCAGAGACACACCAAGTCCAAACTACACATGCAAAATATCTTTCATAAAAACACATGACATACAATAAAGTAAGATGTTACATTGGCTTTTGTATAAAACATTAACCAAAACAATGTATTTGCTGACACACACTTGAAGATGGGAGTAATATGCAACGTCACATGACACACATTTAAAAAAAAAAAAAAGGTCATAGAATGTAAATGCAAATACCCATGCTCACCATTCTTCCTGGGCCTATCTGAATCCCGGACATGGGTTGCAGAGACAACTTCAGGAGGTATTACACTCCGCATGGGCTCCTCATACTCCACATATCTTGCAATATAGGGCTGCCCACCACCGGTTTTTCGAGCCGACTTCGCCTCCTTGGCCATTTTGGAATTGACACGTCGCTTTATGTCATAGTACCGTTTGCGGCACGTGTCCTCCGTCCGCTTGACCACCCCCTCACTATTGACAGCAGCAACAACTTTCGCCCAAAACACCGTCTTCCTCCGTGTTGGCACCTCGGCGGACTCAGGGCCAAATAGCTGCCTCTGATACTTCATCAGCTCACGCACCAATGCCACATTTTCTGCAAAACTAAACTTTACATTCCGCACAGTCTTAGTAGTGGTGCGTGGCTGCGGAGCACTCTGACTGTCACTATCACTTGAGGCTGCTGCAGCAACCTCACCCACCTCCTCCACCTCACTAACACTCACCTCCTCCACCTGACCAACCTCTTCCCCCCTCACTCACACCCTCCACCTCACCCACCTCTGAGTCACACATAATTGTGTGTCTAAACAGTTAACACAGAAAAAAAAGACAAACAACACACTCCTCCACTACCACTACACAACTCCCCCCTCCCCCCCCCCTCCCCCTCCCCTCCCCCTCCCCCCCACACACACACACACACACACACACACACACACACACACACACACACACACTGACAAGGGACTATAAAGAAAAATAACTTGGACTAAAAATGAAACAAAACCACAAAATACAAGACTACAAGAATGACAAGACGACTTTCAAACACAGTGAAAATGCGGGCGTGGGAAAAAAAAAACCCTGCCGCGTTTAACTTAGGAAAAAAAACAGCAAATACAACAAAAACACGTACGCAAACGACAATGACGGCCGTAAATGGGCCCAAAAAAACCGACTGGCATCGACATCGGAAAACATGAAAACCATAAAGTCGACTGCTTCGTAACTTTGCGTGTATGGATTCAAAAAGTTGTATGAGAATGCACCCGATACAAAACGAGTTTAAACACTACACAAACCGAATCAAACATGATTAGTAAATATTGCCCCTGGTCTGTAGATCTGGACTCTAGAAAGGCCTTGGAGGTAATCCCGTTTGAGGGAAATATACTTTTGGGGGAAGATCTCAACAAGATCATTGCTGACTTAGCATCTGCTAAGACTGCATATCTGCCTAGTACTACTGCTTCGGCTCCGACGGCTAAGAGTACTTCCTTTCGTTCCTTTCGACCTCCAGGTTAGGCAAAGGGTCAGGCGTACCCGATACAGGCTCGCACTTCCAAATCCACTAAGCCCAAACCTAAACGTGCCTGGGCTGCCAGTCAGCCTGCTTCCAAATCAGAGTTGAAGACAACTTCAGATGCCTGGGTACAGGAAGTCGTCACTCACGGATACGCCATATCCTTCAAGAAACGTCCCCCTCATCACTTTTGCCTGACAGACATCCCTTCGGATCTGGTAAAGGCAAAGACTCTTCGTTCGGTGGTTCAGTCCCTCAGGGACACAGGAGTAGTAGTGTCGGTGCCTCTGGCTCAGAGAGGCAGGAGGTACTATTCAACGCTGTTCCTAGTCCCGAAACTGAATGGTTCCACTTAGCCCATTCTCAACCTCAAGTCTTTGAACAAGTTTGTGAGGGTCTCCAAGTTTCGTATGGAAACCCTTCGCTCTATTGGCCTGGCTTTGGGGCCAGGGGACTATATGGTATCCCTGAACATACAGGATGCTTACCTACATATACCTATTGCCGTGTCGCATCAGCAATACCTGCGGTTTGCTATTGGCAACCTCCATTATCAATTCCGGACCTTACCATTTGGACTGACTACGGCTCCGCGAATCTTCACCAAGGTAATGGCAGTGATGACGGCCCTGCTCCGCCGTCAGGGTATTAGGATCCTACCGTATCTGGACGTCTTGCTGATCCTGGCGAATTCCCCAGACGTTCTCCTCCATCATCTGGAGCTGACGGTACAGTTTCTGCAAGCCCATTGGTGGCTCATCAACTGGAAGAAGTCATCCCTGGTCCCTGCTCAGAGCATGGTGCACCTGGGGGCATTATTGGACACAAACAACTAGCGGTTGTTCTTGTCTCAGGAGAAAGTCTTGAAACTTCAGGTCACGATGCGATGCTTCCTCTCTCGCTCGCGAGTGTCGATACACTCGGCGATGCAAGTACTAGGCCTCATAGTGTCGGTTTTCGACATGGTAGAGTACGCTCAATTTCATTTCCGCCCTCTGCAGAAGCTGATTCTTGCCAAGTGGGACGGCCTGCCTCACCGGATCACGTCTCACATGATCTCGTCTCCGGAGGTTTGTCTGTCACTGAGCTGGTGGCTACAGGACCAACAATTGTGCAGGGGTCGTCCCTTCTAGATCTCCAACTGGGTCCTCCTGATGACGGATGCCAGTCTCAGAGGTTGGGGCGCGGTGTTGGAGCAACACTCTCTTCAGGGTCGGTGGACCAGGGAGTAATCTCTCCTCCTGATAAACATTCTGGAATTGCGGGCAGTGTTCAATTGCTCTGAAACTGGCCCAGCATCCGGTACTGAACAGGCCTGTTCATGTACAGTCGGACAACGCCACCACGGTAGCGTACACAAATCATCAAGGCGGCACTCGAAGCCGCATGGCAATGATGGAAGTGTCAAAGATTCTTGAATGGGCAGACCACCATCTGCCAGCCATCTCGGCAGTGTTCATTTCGGGGGTCCTCAACTAGGAAGCGGATTTCCTCAGTAGTCAGGATGTACACGCCGGAGAGTGGAGCCTTCATCTCGAAGTATTTCAACTCCTAGTGGACAAGTGGGGTCTACCAGATGTATACCTAATGGCGTCTCAACACAATCACAAGGTTCCGGTCTTCAGAGCAAGAACAAGGGATACTCAAGCGGAGTTAGTTGACGAACTGGCAATTCCATGGAACTTTCGGCTGCCGTACGTGTTCCCTCCGGTGTCACGCCTGCTTAGAGTAGTGAGGAAGTTCAAGCAAGAAGGAGGAATCCTACTTCTGATAGCCCAGGTGTGGCCCAGACGACATTGGTGTCCCGTTGGAGCATCCTCTTCTGCTTCCACAACGACCAGACCTCCTCGTTCAGGGCCCTTTTGTCTACCAGGATCTGGCCGGGCTGGCTTTGACGGCGTGGCTCTTGAAGCTTCCGTACTGAAGACCAAAGGATTTTTTGTGGCGGTCATTCAAACTATGTTGAAGGCCCGTAAGCCGGCTTCTGCTCGGATTTACCATAGGGTCTGGAATTCTTACTTTGCTTAGTACGCATCTAACAATCATGTCGTTTACAAGTTTAGTACGGTCTAATTTTTGGCCTTCCTACAACAGGGCTTGGACTTGGGCCTTCGGCTGACCTCCCTCAAGGTTCATATATCTGCCTTGTCGGTATGGTTTCAGAGAAAAATTGTGACTCCACCTGATGTTCATACAGTCACTCAGGGTGTTTTACGAATTCAACCTCCCTATGTCCCACCTGTGGCTCCTTGGGATTTGTCGGTGGTTCTGGATGCCTTGCAAGAGTCTCCATTTGAACCTCTTGAATCTGCAGACCTTAAGTGGCTTTCTCTTAAGGTCTTGTTTCTGCTGGCTATTGCCTCTGCTAGACGGGTATCAGATTTGGGTGCCTTGTCTTGTAGGTTCCCCTATCTGATTTTTCACCGTGACCAGGCAATTCTTAGACCGCGCCCTGGTTATCTACCTAAGGTGGTGTCTTCTTTCCGCCTTAACCAGGAGATTGTGGTTACGGCCGTTGTCTCTCCTGAATTGTCTTCCAAAGAGAGGTCTTTGGATGTGGTACGGGCTCTCCGTATCTATGTGAAGAGGACAGCCTTCGTTAGGAAGTCTGACTCTCTCTTTGTACTGTTTGGTTTTCACAAACGTCGCTGGCCTGCTAACAAGCAGACTTTGGCCAGATGGATTAGAATGGTGATTGCACATGCTTATGTATAGGCTGGCCTTTCAGCTCCTGCTACCATCAAAGCCCATTCTACTCGGTCTGTTGGACCTTCCTGGGTGGCCCGCCGTGGTACGACCCTTGAACAATTGTGCAAGACGGCTACGTGGTCCTCAGTGAACATGTTCATAAGGTTCTATGCCTTTGATACTTCCGCCTCCCAGGATGCTTCCTTTGGACACCGGGTTCTTGTGCCCGCTACAGTGCGTCCCCTCCCATGAGAAACTGCTTTAGGACATCCCCAATGTTATTCCCTGTGGAACCCCAGTGTACCCCGCTGCAGAAAAGGAGATTTATGGTAAGAACTTACCTTTGTTAAATCTCTTTCTGCGAAGTACACTGAGTTCCACAGGGCGCCCACCCTGGCGCACTTAGCTTCTTTGGGTTTGTATGGCATTAGCCGCTGATACCTTCTCCTGTCGTGAGAATGTGGTGTATGTGGCTACTACCGGTTGTCGTCTCTTTTACCTGCTACTGCATTGGACTGGTTAACAAAACTGAGCTCCTGTGCACAAAAGCAAGGTTATAGAGGAGGTGGCACTGAGCATCTTTGGGAACAGTCAAAGCTTTTAGCCTGTTGGTGCATTGGATCAAGATCCTACTCTACACCCCCCAATGTTATTCTCTGTGGAACCCAGTGTACCTCGCAGAAAGAGATTTAACAAAGG
This sequence comes from Pseudophryne corroboree, assembly GCF_028390025.1. Classification (NCBI taxonomy): domain Eukaryota; kingdom Metazoa; phylum Chordata; class Amphibia; order Anura; family Myobatrachidae; genus Pseudophryne; species Pseudophryne corroboree. The sequence continues at coordinate 226,592,562 of NC_086453.1, read as the reverse complement.
TAAGTTCTTACCATAAATCTAATTTTTTAAAAATTTTCTCTTGCAGGCGCTGAGGAGTTTTCTGCGGGTATCAGGAGCGTGCATACCTACGGTAATCCAAATTGGGCGCGAGGTACGCAAGGTTATTTACCTTGCAGTATTATCTACTGTGCTGGTTAGGGCATAAAGCTTTCCTGGAGGAACCATCTTAGAGAATGCGTAGTAGCACACAGCATGCCTTGCCAGCCTTTGGAATTTATAGTTCCACAAATTCCCCCACCTCCGGTTTAGAGCAATATTTGTGCCGTTGACAAAGCCCATCTAAAAATCCATATTTGAAGGATTATTTTTTACTTTTTGTCGACAAGAAACTAGAAAGATATGGAAGAGCAATGTGATCATAAAACTTGAATGACATGTTAATTAGTGAAGTGTTTAGTAAATATTACAAGCCAATGAAAAACAAGCACATTTAAATTGGCCAAGAAGTAGAACAGAGGTGTGATTTCTAGGCTCTCGGTGGACTGTAGAAAGTCAGCATGTTAGATATATCGCCGTACTGCATTACATGTTTATTTGGCACTAGAGAAAACAACCACTTTTATGTAGATGAGAAAAAGCAACTGTGAAGTTTTCATATGGAAAGCTTGAGCGAGAAGGAAACTTCTTGAACGGTATAAAGAATATTATGTATTTTAACAATTACCTGTCAAATGTGAAACTTGATGGGTATACTGTAAATCTTTTTTTCACCAGTGACTAATTTATGTGCAGGGATATATATATAACTGTTCTAGTCTGCACTTAGATTCATTTTGGTGGTAGATATATTTTATTCTTGTTCATTGAACTTATAACAATATTTGGCAATGTTTAACTTGGCTCCTGCATCATGGATTAGCTGCCCTGTTTGAGAAATAAAAAAAAGGGTCCTATTCATTTTTAAGCCCTGATCACCCCCCATCACCATAAGTGAGGTCTCTACATTCTTCATTTAGCATCTTACTTACATGATTATCCAATCCATCTGCGCCTAAGGAGTTTCTACCACTGTAATAATACAGCATTAAAAGAGAATTAAAGGACAAATAGACAACAAATACAGTGGGGTAAATTTACTAACATTCGTATTTTCCCGTTTCAGGTCAAAGTTCAATCACGAATGACATCGAAAGTGTAAAACTGCAACTTTTTGAATTTATTACGACTAATTTACTAAGCTGTCGTATTCGGGTTTTTCTTTTGTTCCGATGTCGATGTCATTCGTGGGTTTTTTTTTTTTTTTACGGCAGTGATTAGCAAAACACTGCCGACTTTTTAAAAATGAATCTCGGCCGGATCTGTGTGATCCGTGCTGGGGTTCATTTTTTTTTTTTTTTTTTTTTTTAAATTAAACAGTGTAAACTCAAAAAAAAAAATTGCGTGGTGTCCCCCCTCCTAAGCATAACCAGCCTCGGGCTCTTTGAGCCGATCCTGGTTGCAGAAATATGGGGAAAAAAATGACAGGGGTTCCCCCATATTTAAGCAACCAGCATCGGGCTCTGCGCCTGGTCCTGGTTCCAAAAATACGGGGGACAAAAAGGGTAGGGGTCCCCCGTATTTTTAAAACCAGCACCGGGCTCCACTAGCTGGACAGATAATGCCACAGCCGGGGGTCACTTTTATATAGTGCCCTGCGGCCGTGGCATCAAAAATCCAACTAGTCACCCCTGGCCGGGGTACCCTGGGGGGAGTGGGGACCCCTTCAATCAAGGGGTCCCCCCCCCCCAGCCACCCAAGGGCCAGGGGTGAAGCCCGAGGCTGTCCCCCCCCCATCCAATGGGCTGCGGATGGGGGGGGCTGATAGCCTTTTGTGATAATGAAAAGATATTGTTTTTAGTAGCAGTACTACAAGGCCCAGCAAGCCTCCCCCGCATGCTGGTACTTGGAGAACCACAAGTACCAGCATGCGGCGGAAAAACGGGCCCGCTGGTACCTGTAGTACTATTACTAAAAAAATACCCAAAAAAAGACAAGACACACACACCGTGAAAGTAAAGATTTATTACATATATGCACACAAACATACATACATACTTACCTTATGTTCACACGCGGGTCGGTCCTCTTCTCCAGTAGAATCCAAGGGGTACCTGTTGAATAAATTCTACTCACCAGATCCAGGGTCCCAGGGTCCTCGGGGCAACCATTTGTAATCCAGGTACTTGAATAAAATAACAAAACGGATACCCGAGCCACGAACTGAAAGGGGCCCCATGTTTTCACATGGGACTCCTTTCCCCGAATGCCAGAAACCCACTCTGACTTCTGTCTAAGTGGGTTTCTTCAGCCAATCAGGGAGCGCCACGTTGTAGCACTCTCCTGATCGGCTGTGTGCTCCTGTACTGAGTGACAGGCGGCATAGGGCAGTGTTACAATGTAGCGCCTATGCGCTCCATTGTAACCAATGGTGGGAACTTTCTGCTCAGCGGTGACGTCACTTTAGGTCAACCGCAGGGCAGAAAGTTCCCACCATTGGTTACAATGGAGCGCATAGGCGCTACATTGTAACACTGCCGTGTGCCGCCTGTCACTCAGTACAGGAGCACACAGCCGATCAGGAGAGTGCTACAACGTGGCGCTCCCTGATTGGCTGAAGAAACCCACTTAGACAGAAGTCAGAGTGGGTTTCTGGCATTCGGGGAAAGGAGTCCCATGTGAAAACATGGGGCCCCTTTCAGTTCGTGGCTCGGGTATCCGTTTTGTTATTTTATTCAAGTACCTGGATTACAAATGGTTGCCCCGAGGACCCTGGGACCCTGGATCTGGTGAGTAGAATTTATTCAACAGGTACCCCTTGGATTCTACTGGAGAAGAGGACCGACCTGCGTGTGAACATAAGGTAAGTATGTATGTATGTTTGTGTGCATGTATGTAATAAATCTTTACTTTCACGGTGTGTGTGTCTTGTCTTTTTTTGGGTATTTTTTTAGTAATAGTACTACAGGTACCAGCGGGCCCGTTTTTCCGCCGCATGCTGGTACTTGTGGTTCTCCAAGTACCAGCATGCGGGGGAGGCTTGCTGGGCCTTGTAGTACTGCTACTAAAAACAATATCTTTTCATTATCACAAAAGGCTATCAGCCCCCCCATCCGCAGCCCATTGGATGGGGGGGGACAGCCTCGGGCTTCACCCCTGGCCCTTGGGTGGCTGGGGGGGACACCCCTTGATTGAAGGGGTCCCCACTCCCCCAAGGTACCCCGGCCAGGGGTGACTAGTTGGATTTTTGATGCCACGGCCGCAGGGCACTATATAAAAGTGACCCCCGGCTGTGGCATTATCTGTCCAGCTAGTGGAGCCCGGTGCTGGTTTTAAAAATACGGGGGACCCCTACTCTTTTTGTCCCCCGTATTTTTGGAACCAGGACCAGGCGCAGAGCCCGATGCTGGTTGCTTAAATATGGGGGAACCCCTGTCATTTTCCCCCCAATATTTTTGCAACCAGGATCGGCTCAAAGAGCCCGAGGCTGGTTATGCTTAGGAGAGGGGACCCCACGCAATTTTTTTAAAGAAAATAACCACTTTCCCACCCCTTCCCACTGATATACATGCACGGATCTCATGGATCCCTGCATGCCTATACAATCACGGATTAAAAAAGCAGGTCTGTTTTTTTTTAGCACTTTTTTACGAGTTGTAATTTTTCACGGCAGTGTTTTTTTTTTTTTGCTTTGCACTTCTTAGTAAATTACCGAGATTCATAGTTAAACAGCCGCGTTTTGACCGATGGTGTATTCATTCGTAATTTTTTTGTTGGACTTCCAAAAAATTACGAATGCCCTCATCACTGCCGTGATTATTGCTTAGTAAATTACCGAGATGACACTTTGATGAAAAAACGGCATCTCGGTCAAAATCGGGACCTTAGTAAATTTACCCCAGTGTGTCATTTTTCTATCATTGGAGAGAATTTGGGGCTATTAACACACTTATTTATATCTTACGGGCAGGGCGGATTTTACCTATTGATGGCTGGACTGCAGACCCCCCCCCCCCCCAGTAAAATCTGCCACTGCAGGGAGCTACGCAGTGATAGGCAGTGAAGACTTCTATTAGAAGTCCTACCTGCCAGTCTACCCCAGTACACGCAGTCTCAGTGGGAGGTGTTTCCTCCCTCCTGGACTACCAGACCGTGCTGCAATTCCCTGGGAGCGATCTGTGCATGCATAAACCCCAGCTTCTATGGACTTCAGCCAATACAGTCCATAGAAGGTGGGTGTTTGCGCATGCGCAGCCAAGCCGCCGCTTGACAGCGCATGTGCAGTCCCGATACCCAATTGGAAGCGACTTTCCTTATCTCCATGGACCTCGCCCGTGGCAGACCACCTCCTCCTCAAAGGTAGGAGCCACTGCTGCTTACGGGGCATATGCATCCAAGCATGGAGAAGGATAAAGGGTAGAGAGATAAAGTAAGAACCAATCAGCTCCTGTCATTTTTCAAACAGCCTGTAACATGGCAGTTAGGAACTGATTGGTTGGTATTTTAACTCTCTGCCCTTTATCACTCTCCAAGCTTTAATACATAAGCCCGTAACATGTGATGATTTTGACAGTTTGACTGACAGATCAATAAATGTGTCATATTAAAATAGGAATTAAAGATGGCTGATGATTACAAACATTCAGGGGTATATTCAATTAGCGTCAGATCCATTCCTCAGCCTTTTAATCATCTCCAATTGAAAAGGCAATTGTCTGATAAGGCTAGATCTGAGTGATTGGTATGGAGGATGAATATTCACATTTTAACAATCCCAGGGTAAATATTGGGGCCTGCTAGCATAGAAATAAAATCTCAAAAAGGCTGATAGCAATTATCTACTGACATAGGGGGTCATTCTGAGTTGACCACATGCTGCAATTTTTTGCAGCCCGTGCGATCAGATAGGGGCCGCCTATGGGGTTGTGTATTTTAGCTTAGCAAATGTGCGAACGCATGTGCAGGGGAGCTGTGCCAAAAAGTTTAGTGCAGTTTCAGAACTCTGAACTTACTCAGCCGATGCGATCACTTCAGCCTGTCAGGTCCCGGAAATGACATCAGACACCCGCCCTGCAACCGCCTGGATACGCCCGCGTTTTTCATCGACACTCCCAGAAAACGGTCAGTTGCCACCCAGGAATGCCTTCCTGCTGTCAGTCACCTTGTGTTTGGCGCTGCGTTCCCGATCTTCGTTAATTTAATCGCTGCCCGGCATCCCCTGTCGCCAGGTAGCAACATGCCTGAGCATTGCGGCCGCAGCGCATGCGCAGTTCGGACCCGATCGCACGGCAGCGAAAAACTGCAGCATGCGATCGGGTCGGAATGACCTCCATATTTACCAACATGACTGACCAGTGATCCAATCGATTTTGGTCAAATTGTCATACGACACTGCGCGTGTTGTGGGTCAGAAATGTTTCAGTATGAGGCAAAATGGGCAATATTGATGTGTAGAGAGCAGCGGCTCCTGCTGCCCCTGGGCTGCAGCGTCAACCAAAGACTGCAGGGGGGAGCCAGCCAGTACATATAAACATACATGTAAAGTTGTATGTAACATATGTGCTGGCTTCCTTACCCGGGTATCAGCAGCCGTCGCAGCATGCACGGGTCACAGACATATAGCGCTCAGCCTGTCTATCTTCAATAAGCCTGCCCCCCAGACTCCTGTGGAACCAGCCAATGGGAGTCTGGAGGCGGTCTTATTGAAGATAGGCTGAGCACAGTGTTCCTGTGAATAGTGCAGCAGCTGCTGATACCTGGGCAAGGAAGTGTTTATATGTGCTGGCCAGCCCCCCCTTCAGCCCAGTGGCAGCAGCCGCAGCTGGTAGCATTACTGTTAAGGGCAGAGCCATTTCTTGCGGCGGGCGAGGCATGGCATCGCACAGGGTGCCCGCCGCGGCTCTTGGTAGCTTTCGGTGTACTCTCCCTCCTCCCCGTCATTACTACTCTACTCGGGGGCAGAGTTTCACGTAATTACGCATTTGCATCGTGAAATCACAATGCAAGCGCATCATTATGAGAAAACTCCACCTGTGAGCAGAGTAGTAATGACGGAGAGGAGGGGGAGCCAGGGCGGAGCTGATAGCTGGCGGGCAGAAATGCTGGTGGGCAGGTGGAGATGATGACGGGCAGGCTGGCTGGCGGCCGCAGTAAACAAACACAAAAGAGAACTACACAGCCCTGACAACTGGCATTACACAGCCCTGGCAACTGACATTACACTGTGTAATGCTAGTTGCCAGGGCTGTGTAATGCTAGTTGCCAGGGCTGTGTAATGCCAGTTGCCAAAGCTGTGTAATTTACACAGCCCTGGCAACTGGCATTACACAACCCTGGCAACAATCATGACACCCGTCCCAGACCATGAAACCTCTGGCATACAGCATGGATCCGAAAGCATGAAATACCTGCCAACCAGCATGGATCCCAGAGCATGAAACCCCTGGCAACCAGCATGACACCCAGCATGTGAAACCCTTGGCAATGAGCAGGTAATTTAAAAGTAATTAGAATCTTTACTGTAGGGCATAATGTATCAAGGGCATTGCGGTGTGTGGCATAATATGGTGCAGGGGGCATTACTGTGTGAAGCTTTAATATGGTGATTTTTTATTTTTTTTGCCTGTGGTGGCCGTGATCTGTTGGTGCAGGGTCAAAAACTGGGGTATAAGGTAGTCTTTTCAGGTGAAACCACGGCCATTCTAGTGAAGCCATGCCCATTTGAGCTAGGCCACACCCTCCTGCCGGGAGAGCGCGCAAATTTGTATTTTTTATATCTGGAGGGTCATTTATTTTTATGTCAATGAGGGGTCGCATTTTTAAATCTCACACTGGGAGCCAAATTGGCTGGAAACAGCCCTGGTTAAGGGGGGTACACTTGGCCCGATTCTGTCTCAGCGTGATGTGTGCTAGCCCGATCCTAGCTAGACCGCAAGGCTCAAGATCCGTCAAGATCTGAACCAGCGTTAGAGGGGCCGCGCACCGCTGTCACTATGGGGCATACACACGGATTGATCCGTGCTTAATTTCTAAGCAATCTAGTCCGATTGCATAGAAATGAAGCAAAAATCTCTCCATGTGTACCCCTCTTTAGACGTGTAATTTTGCTATTGCAACCACTCAACTGTGTTTATTGAACATGCAGATGTCACCAGTGTTCAGTTGCAGATACAGTTGCAGTTAAAGGTAGCTAGGGGCTAGGGCATAGCCACCAGAATTTGGTGGGCCCCATAGCAACATTCTGAAGCAGGGACGTGCAGTCAGGGGAGGCAGTGCCTCACCTGTCATGCTCCCTATCATACTCAGTTCTCATTATAAAAATGATTGGAAGAATACACAGAAGATATTTATAACTTACAGTATAAGCATCTTCTTTGTACTAATACAATCATCTTTATAGATAAAACTTACCAGGGTTGCAGGTCTCCTTCAATTGCAGGGAGAGATAGAGATGAGGCAGCAGCAGTTCAGCCTCAACTCTCACACTGTCGGACAGTGCCTGTACACATGGGCGGCGCTACACAGCATCCAATCAGACCGCATAGAACAGAGAAATGTGAGGCATGCCTCACAGTGGGGGAATGTGTGAGCTCTGATGGACAGCTCGGATTGGTCATGTGACCAATCCAGGAAGTGAAAGAAGGCAGACACCGAAGCTGAGCAGCTTGGCAAGGGAGGAGGTAAATGGAGACCCGCAGTGCCAGCAGCAGCCACACGTGCACAGTGACTGGGGTGAGTAGCTGCCAGAACCTGGATTCTCTGTGTGTGTGTGTGTCATCTGTAGTGCGTGTGTCATCTGTGGTGTGTTTGAAATCTGTAGTGAGTGTGGGGACAGGACTGTGTGTGTGTGTGTAATCTGTAGTGTGTGTGTGTTTGTGTAACATTTGTAGTGAGTGTGGGGACAGGACTGTGTGTGCGTGTGTGCGTGTAACATTTTAGTGAGTGTAGGGGCAGGACTGTGTGTGTAATCTGTAGTGTGTGTGTAACATTTGTAGTGAGTCTGGGGAAAGGACTGTGTGTGTGATATCTGTAGTATGTGTGTGTGTGTGTGTGTGTAACATTTGTAGTGAGTGTGGAGACAGGACTGTGTGTGTGTGTGTGTGTGTGTGTGTGTGTGATATCTGTAGTATGTGTGTGTGTAACATTTGTAGTGAGTGTGGAGACAGGACTGTGTGTGTGTGTGTGTGTGTGTGTGTGTGATATCTGTAGTATGTGTGTGTGTGTAACATTTGTAGTGAGTGTGGAGACAGGACTGTGTGTGTGTGTGTGTGTGTGTGTGTGTGATATCTGTAGTATGTGTGTGTGTGTAACATTTGTAGTGAGTGTGGAGACAGGACTGTGTGTGTAATCTGTAGTGAGTGTGGGTACAGGACTGTGTGTGTGTAATCTGTAGTGAGTGTGAGGACAGGACTGTGTGTGTGTGTGTGTGTGTGTGTGTGTGATATCTGTAGTATGTGTGTGTGTAACATTTGTAGTGAGTGTGGAGACAGGACTGTGTGTGTGTGTGTGTGTAATCTGTAGTGAGTGTGGGTACAGGACTGTGTGTGTGTAATCTGTAGTGAGTGTGAGGACAGGACTCTGTGTGTGTTAGTGATGTGCACCGGACATTTTTCGGGTTTTGTGTTTTGGTTTTGGATTCGGTTCCGCGGCCGTGTTTTGGATTCGGACGCGTTTTGGCAAAACCTCCCTTAAATTTTTTTGTCGGATTCGGGTGTGTTTTGGATTCAGGTGTTTTTTTTTACAAAAACCCCTCAAAAACAGCTTAAATCATAGAATTTGGGGGTCATTTTGATCCCATAGTATTATTAACCTTAATAACCATAATTTCCACTCATTTCCAGTCTATTCTGAACACCTCACACCTCACAATTTTATTTTTAGTCCTAAAATTTGCACCGAGGTCGCTGGATGACTAAGCTAAGCGACCCAAGTGGCCGACACAAACACCTGGCCCATCTAGGAGTGGCACTGCAGTGTCAGTCAGGATGGCACTTCAAAAAAATAGTCCCCAAACAGCATATGATGCAAAGAAAAAAAGAGGCGCAATGAGGTAGCTGTGTGACTAAGCTAAGCGACCCAAGTGGCCGACACAAACACCTGGCCCATCTAGGAGTGGCACTGCAGTGTCAGACAGGATGGCACTTCAAAAAAATAGTCCCCAAACAGCACATGATGCAAAGAAAAAAAGAGGCGCAATGAGGTAGCTGTGTGACTAAGCTAAGCGACCCAAGTGGCCGACACAAACACCTGGCCCATCTAGGAGTGGCACTGCAGTGTCAGACAGGATGGCACTTCAAAAAAATAGTCCCCAAACAGCACATGAAGCAAAGAAAAAAAGAGGCGCAATGAGGTAGCTGTGTGACTAAGCTAAGCGACCATCTAGGAGTGGCACTGCAGTTTTCTAGCGAGAGGATGAGTGCTTCCATCCTCATGTGAAGCTGAACCACTAGCCATGAACATAGGCCAGGGCCTCAGCCGTTCCTTGCCACTCCGTGTCGTAAATGGCATATTGGCAAGTTTACGCTGCTCCTCAGACGCTTTTAATTTTGATTTTTGGGTCATTTTACTGAACTTTTGTTTTTTGGATTTTACATGCTCTCTACTATGACATTGGGCATCGGCCTTGGCAGACGACGTTGATGGCATTTCATTGTCTCGGCCATGACTAGTGGCAGCAGCTTCAGCACGAGGTGGAAGTGGATCTTGATCTTTCCCTATTTTACCATCCACATTTTTGTTCTCCATTTTTTAATGTGTGGAATTATATGCCAGTATCAATAGCAATGGCCTACTACTATATATACTGCGCACAACTGAAATGCACCACAGGTATGGATGGATAGTATACTTGACGACACAGAGGTAGGTAGAGCAGTGGCCTACTGTACCGTACTGCTATATATTATATACTGGTGGTCAGCAAACTGTGCAAAACTGAAATGCACCACAGGTATGGATGGATAGTATACTTGACGATACAGAGGTAGGTAGAGCAGTGGCCTTCTGTACCGTACTGCTATATATTATATACTGGTGGTCAGCAAACTGTGCAAAACTGAAATGCACCACAGGTATGGATGGATAGTATACTTGACGACACAGAGGTAGGTAGAGCAGTGTCCTACTGTACCGTACTGCTATATATTATATACTGGTGGTCAGCAAAATTATGCACTGTACTCCTACTATATACTACAATGCAGCACAGATATGGAGCATTTTTCAGGCAGAGAACGTATAATACTGGTGGTCACTGGTCAGCAAAACTCTGCACTGTACTCCTCCTATATAATACTGCTGGTCCCCAGTCCCCACAATAAAGCAGTGTGAGCACAGATATATGCAGCACACTGAGCACAGATATGGAGCGCTTTTCAGGCAGAGAACGTATAATACTGGTGATCACTGGTCAGTAAAACTCTGCACTGTACTCCTCCTATATAATACTGGTGGTCCCCAGTCCCCACAATAAAGCAGTGTGAGCACTGATATATGCAGCACACTGAGCACAGATATGGAGCGTTTTTCAGGCAGAGAACATATAATACTGGTGGTCACTAGTCAGCAAAACTCTGCACTGTACTCCTCCTATATAATACTGCTGGTCCCCAGTCCCCACAATAAAGCAGTGTGAGCACAGATATATGCAGCACACTGAGCACAGATATGGAGCGTTTTTCAGGCAGAGAACGTATAATACTGGTGGTCACTGGTCAGCAAAACTCTGCACTGTACTCCTCCTATATAATACTGCTGGTCCCCAGTCCCCACAATAAAGCAGTGAGCACAGATATTTGCAGCCACCTGAATAAAACTGAGAGGACGCCAGCCACGTCCTCTCACTATCATTTCCAATGCACGAGTGAAAAATAGCGGTGACGCGCGGCTCCTTATATAGAATCTGAATCTCGCGAGAATCCGACAGCGGGATGATGACGTTCGGGCGCGCTCGGGTTAACCGAGCAAGGCGGGAAGATTCGAATCTGCCTCGGAACCGTGTAAAATGGGTGAAGTTCGAACCGTGTAAAATGGGTGAAGTTCGGGGGGTTCGGATTCCGACGAACCGAACCCGCTCATCACTAGTGTGTGTATGTGTATAATCTATAGTGTGTGTGTGTAACATTTGTAGTGAGTGTGGGGACAGGACTGTGTGTGCGTGTGTGCGTGTAACATTTTAGTGAGTGTAGGGGCAGGACTGTGTGTGTAATCTGTAGTGTGTGTGTAACATTTGTAGTGAGTCTGGGGAAAGGACTGTGTGTGTGATATCTGTAGTATGTGTGTGTGTGTGTGTGTGTGTGTGTGTGTGTAACATTTGTAGTGAGTGTGGAGACAGGACTGTGTGTGTGTGTGTGTGTGTGTGTGTGTGTGTGTGTGATATCTGTAGTATGTGTGTGTGTAACATTTGTAGTGAGTGTGGAGACAGGACTGTGTGTGTGTGTGTGTGTGTGTGTGTGTGTGATATCTGTAGTATGTGTGTGTGTGTAACATTTGTAGTGAGTGTGGAGACAGGACTGTGTGTGTAATCTGTAGTGAGTGTGGGTACAGGACTGTGTGTGTGTAATCTGTAGTGAGTGTGAGGACAGGACTCTGTGTGTGTTAGTGATGTGCACCGGACATTTTTCGGGTTTTGTGTTTTGGTTTTGGATTCGGTTCCGCGGCCGTGTTTTGGATTCGGACGCGTTTTGGCAAAACCTCCCTTAAATTTTTTTGTCGGATTCGGGTGTGTTTTGGATTCAGGTGTTTTTTTTTACAAAAACCCCTCAAAAACAGCTTAAATCATAGAATTTGGGGGTCATTTTGATCCCATAGTATTATTAACCTTAATAACCATAATTTCCACTCATTTCCAGTCTATTCTGAACACCTCACACCTCACAATTTTATTTTTAGTCCTAAAATTTGCACCGAGGTCGCTGGATGACTAAGCTAAGCGACCCAAGTGGCCGACACAAACACCTGGCCCATCTAGGAGTGGCACTGCAGTGTCAGTCAGGATGGCACTTCAAAAAAATAGTCCCCAAACAGCATATGATGCAAAGAAAAAAAGAGGCGCAATGAGGTAGCTGTGTGACTAAGCTAAGCGACCCAAGTGGCCGACACAAACACCTGGCCCATCTAGGAGTGGCACTGCAGTGTCAGACAGGATGGCACTTCAAAAAAATAGTCCCCAAACAGCACATGATGCAAAGAAAAAAAGAGGCGCAATGAGGTAGCTGTGTGACTAAGCTAAGCGACCCAAGTGGCCGACACAAACACCTGGCCCATCTAGGAGTGGCACTGCAGTGTCAGACAGGATGGCACTTCAAAAAAATAGTCCCCAAACAGCACATGAAGCAAAGAAAAAAAGAGGCGCAATGAGGTAGCTGTGTGACTAAGCTAAGCGACCATCTAGGAGTGGCACTGCAGTTTTCTAGCGAGAGGATGAGTGCTTCCATCCTCATGTGAAGCTGAACCACTAGCCATGAACATAGGCCAGGGCCTCAGCCGTTCCTTGCCACTCCGTGTCGTAAATGGCATATTGGCAAGTTTACGCTGCTCCTCAGACGCTTTTAATTTTGATTTTTGGGTCATTTTACTGAACTTTTGTTTTTTGGATTTTACATGCTCTCTACTATGACATTGGGCATCGGCCTTGGCAGACGACGTTGATGGCATTTCATTGTCTCGGCCATGACTAGTGGCAGCAGCTTCAGCACGAGGTGGAAGTGGATCTTGATCTTTCCCTATTTTACCATCCACATTTTTGTTCTCCATTTTTTAATGTGTGGAATTATATGCCAGTATCAATAGCAATGGCCTACTACTATATATACTGCGCACAACTGAAATGCACCACAGGTATGGATGGATAGTATACTTGACGACACAGAGGTAGGTAGAGCAGTGGCCTACTGTACCGTACTGCTATATATTATATACTGGTGGTCAGCAAACTGTGCAAAACTGAAATGCACCACAGGTATGGATGGATAGTATACTTGACGATACAGAGGTAGGTAGAGCAGTGGCCTTCTGTACCGTACTGCTATATATTATATACTGGTGGTCAGCAAACTGTGCAAAACTGAAATGCACCACAGGTATGGATGGATAGTATACTTGACGACACAGAGGTAGGTAGAGCAGTGTCCTACTGTACCGTACTGCTATATATTATATACTGGTGGTCAGCAAAATTATGCACTGTACTCCTACTATATACTACAATGCAGCACAGATATGGAGCATTTTTCAGGCAGAGAACGTATAATACTGGTGGTCACTGGTCAGCAAAACTCTGCACTGTACTCCTCCTATATAATACTGCTGGTCCCCAGTCCCCACAATAAAGCAGTGTGAGCACAGATATATGCAGCACACTGAGCACAGATATGGAGCGCTTTTCAGGCAGAGAACGTATAATACTGGTGATCACTGGTCAGTAAAACTCTGCACTGTACTCCTCCTATATAATACTGGTGGTCCCCAGTCCCCACAATAAAGCAGTGTGAGCACTGATATATGCAGCACACTGAGCACAGATATGGAGCGTTTTTCAGGCAGAGAACATATAATACTGGTGGTCACTAGTCAGCAAAACTCTGCACTGTACTCCTCCTATATAATACTGCTGGTCCCCAGTCCCCACAATAAAGCAGTGTGAGCACAGATATATGCAGCACACTGAGCACAGATATGGAGCGTTTTTCAGGCAGAGAACGTATAATACTGGTGGTCACTGGTCAGCAAAACTCTGCACTGTACTCCTCCTATATAATACTGCTGGTCCCCAGTCCCCACAATAAAGCAGTGAGCACAGATATTTGCAGCCACCTGAATAAAACTGAGAGGACGCCAGCCACGTCCTCTCACTATCATTTCCAATGCACGAGTGAAAAATAGCGGTGACGCGCGGCTCCTTATATAGAATCTGAATCTCGCGAGAATCCGACAGCGGGATGATGACGTTCGGGCGCGCTCGGGTTAACCGAGCAAGGCGGGAAGATTCGAATCTGCCTCGGAACCGTGTAAAATGGGTGAAGTTCGAACCGTGTAAAATGGGTGAAGTTCGGGGGGATCGGATTCCGACGAACCGAACCCGCTCATCACTAGTGTGTGTATGTGTATAATCTATAGTGTGTGTGTGTAACATTTGTAGTGAGTGTGGGGACAGGACTGTGTGTGTGTGTGTGTGTAACATTTGTAGTGCGTGTGGGGACAGGAGTGGAATGTATGTGTGTAACCTGTAGTGAGTGTGGGGACAGGACTGTGTGTGTGTAATCTGTAGTGAGTGTGGGGACAGGACTGTGTGTGTGTAATCTGCAGTGAGTGTGGGGACAGGACTGTGTGTGTGTGTAACATTTGTAGTGCGTGTGGGGACAGGAGTGGAATGTATGTGTGTAACCTGTAGTGAGTGTGGGGACAGGACTGTGTGTGTGTAATCTGTAGTGAGTGTGGGGACAGGACTGTGTGTGTGTAATCTGTAGTGAGTGTTGGGACAGGACTGTGTGTGTGTAATCTGTAAATCTGTAGTGAGTGCAGGGACAGGACTGTGTGTGTGTGTGTGTGTGTGTGTGTGTGTGTGTGTGTGTGTAATCTGTAGTGTGTAACATTTGTAGTGAGTGTGGGGAAAGAACTGTGTATGTGTAATGTGTGTGTGTGTGTGTAACATTTGTAGTGAGTGTGGGGACAGGACTGTGTGTGTGTGTGTAACATTTGTAGTGTGTGTGTAATATTTGACAGGACTGTGTGTGTGTGTGTGTGTGTGTGTGTGTAAGTACCCCGGGCCCCCCTTCCTAAAAGGGCCCCCCGCCACAGATTGGTGTTCTTACCGATCTGCGGCGCTGCGCTGCATTCCCGGCTCCCGTTTGGTTGCCCTGGCAACCGAACACCCGAGCCACGGCGCCGGTGCCACCACCACCGCCGCCTATTAGTTCAGGACAGCTGAGCGACGGCTCAGCTGTCCAATAGTGCGTTATGTAGCAGCCTGCGCCTCCGTCACCGTCTGAGCGTGCAGTCTGTATGAGAGAATGTAATGTAGGGAATGTATCCCTGGCAGCAGCGTACGGAGCGGTGTTTGGAGGAGAAGGAGAGGAACGAACACTCACTCTCCTGTCTCCTATGCTACAGCAGCCTGCCAGCAAAAGTAAGGCTGGCTGGCTGTATTGTTATGGCTCACGTTTGTGTCTATACATATGTGTGTATATATGTTTGTTTGTTTGTGTGTGTATATATATATATATATATATATATCTATATATATCTACCGGTGTATATATCTGTGTGTGCATATACAGTATATGTATACAGTATGTAAACCTATACTGCATATGCATGTGTATATATGTATTTATATGTGTATGGATGTATACGTGTGTGTGTATACTTGTGTGTGTGTGTATACTTGTGTGTGTATGTATGTGTATATATATATATATATATATATACAAACAAATCTAGAAAACCATAGCACTCGCCACCCCAGAAGCGGGGTGCAATATCTGCACTCACCACTCATAGGGTGGGGTGCATGCAGCCCATGGCCACCAACCCAAATATATACAAACAGAAAGTTCAGCACTCACCATAGCAAGCTCACTTATCCTCACAACATCAATAAATAAATGATGGGGGTTTAGTTAGTGAATTGGCCAATGCACGGAAGCCTGCATACCGCTCGCCAAGGTACCCCACCTTCATGCAGGTCCTACACTATCACAAAGTCTCAAAAATTAAAACCTGGCAACTGTATCACACATGATATACTGCACACATGCCCACTAGGTTTAATGTGTATCTGCCATGCATCTTATGGCTTTTAAAGGTACACTAGTCACCTGACACTGGCTGATAAATTACTAAGGAGCAGCTGACACAGGTTTAGAACAAGTGAGATTACACAGGGGTGCATGAAAAGGCCTGTGACCATGGTTAATGAGAGTTAACCAAAGATTAACCCCGTAATATACAAACAAATCTAGAAAACCACAGCACTCACTAACCCCAGAAGCGGGGTGCAATATCTGCACTCACCACTCATAGGGTGGGGTGCATGCAGCCCATGGCCACCAACCCAAATATATACAGACAGAAAGTTCAGCACTCACCATAGCAAGCTCACTTATCCTCACAACATCAATAAATAAATGGTGAGTGCTGAACTTTCTGTCTGTATATATATATATATATATATATATATATTATATAATTCAACTGACTGACTTTTAATTAGGGGCCTCGCCCTCTGAACTTAGGGATGTGCACTTAAAATTTTCCGGGTTTTGTGTTTTGGTTTTGGGTTCGGTTCCGCGGCCGTGTTTTGGGTTCGACCGCGTTTTGGCAAAACCTCACCGAATTTTTTTTGTCGGATTCGGGTGTGTTTTGGATTCGGGTGTTTTTTTCAAAAAACCCTAAAAAACAGCTTAAATCATAGAATTTGGGGGTCATTTTGATCCCAAAGTATTATTAACCTCAAAAACCATAATTTCCACTCATTTTCAGTCTATTCTGAATACCTCACACCTCACAATATTATTTTTAGTCCTAAAATTTGCACCGAGGTCGCTGGATGACTAAGCTAAGCGACCCTAGTGGCCGACACAAACACCTGGCCCATCTAGGAGTGGCACTGCAGTGTCACGCAGGATGGCCCTTCCAAAAAACACTCCCCAAACAGCACATGACGCAAAGGAGAAAAAAAGAGGCGCAATGAGGTAGCTGTGTGAGTAAGATAAGCGACCCTAGTGGCCGACACAAACACCTGGCCCATCTAGGAGTGGCACTGCAGTGTCACGCAGGATGGCCCTTCCAAAAAACACTCCCCAAACAGCACATGACGCAAAGAAGAAAAAAAGAGGCGCAATGAGGTAGCTGTGTGAGTAAGATAAGCGACCCTAGTGGCCGACACAAACACCTGGCCCATCTAGGAGTGGCACTGCAGTGTCACGCAGGATGGCCCTTCCAAAAAACACTCCCCAAACAGCACATGACGCAAAGAAGAAAAAAAGAGGCGCAATGAGGTAGCTGTGTGAGTAAGATAAGCGACCCTAGTGGCCGACACAAACACCTGGCCCATCTAGGAGTGGCACTGCAGTGTCACGCAGGATGGCCCTTCCAAAAAACACTCCCCAAACAGCACATGACGCAAATAAAAATGAAAGAAAAAAGAGGTGCAAGATGGAATTGTCCTTGGGCCCTCCCACCCACCCTTATGTTGTATAAACAGGACATGCACACTTTAACCAACCCATCATTTCAGTGACAGGGTCTGCCACACGACTGTGACTGAAATGACGGGTTGGTTTGGACCCCCACCGAAAAAGAAGCAATTAATCTCTCCTTGCACAAACTGGCTCTACAGAGGCAAGATGTCCACCTCATCATCATCCTCCGATATATCACCGTGTACATCCCGCTCCTCACAGATTATCAATTCGTCCCCACTGGAATCCACCATCTCAGCTCCCTGTGTACTTTGTGGAGGCAATTGCTGCTGGTCAATGTCTCCACGGAGGAATTGATTATAATTCATTTTAATGAACATCATCTTCTCCACATTTTCTGGAAGTAACCTCGTACGCAGATTGCTGACAAGGTGAGCGGCGGCACTAAACACTCTTTCGGAGTACACACTTGTGGGAGGGCAACTTAGGTAGAATAAAGCCAGTTTGTGCAAGGGGCTCCGAATTGCCTCTTTTTCCTGCCAGTATAAGTACGGACTGTCTGACGTGCCTACTTGGATGCGGTCACTCATATAATCCTCCACCATTCTTTCAATGGTGACAGAATCATATGCAGTGACAGTAGACGACATGTCCGTAATCGTTGTCAGGTCCTTCAGTCCGGACCAGATGTCAGCATCAGCAGTCGCTCCAGACTGCCCTGCATCACCGCCAGCGGGTGGGCTCGGAATTCTGAGCCTTTTCCTCGCACCCCCAGTTGCGGGAGAATGTGAAGGAGGAGATGTTGACAGGTCGCGTTCCGCTTGACTTGACAATTTTGTCACCAGCAGGTCTTTGAACCCCAGCAGACTTGTGTCTGCCGGAAAGAGAGATCCAAGGTAGGTTTTAAATCTAGGATCGAGCACGGTGGCCAAAATGTAGTGCTCTGATTTCAACAGATTGACCACCCGTGAATCCTTGTTAAGCGAATTAAGGGCTCCATCCACAAGTCCCACATGCCTAGCGGAATCGCTCCCTTTTAGCTCCTCCTTCAATGCCTCCAGCTTCTTCTGCAAAAGCCTGATGAGGGGAATGACCTGACTCAGGCTGGCAGTGTCTGAACTGACTTCACGTGTGGCAAGTTCAAAAGGTTGCAGAACCTTGCACAACGTTGAAATCATTCTCCACTGCGCTTGAGACAGGTGCATTCCACCTCCTATATCGTGCTCAATTGTATAGGCTTGAATGGCCTTTTGCTGCTCCTCCAACCTCTGAAGCATATAGAGGGTTGAATTCCACCTCGTTACCACTTCTTGCTTCAGATGATGGCAGGGCAGGTTCAGGCGTTTTTGGTGGTGCTCCAGTCTTCTGTACGTGGTGCCTGTACGCCGAAAGTGTCCCGCAATTCTTCTGGCCACCGACAGCATCTCTTGCACGCCCCTGTCGTTTTTTAAAAAATTCTGCACCACCAAATTCAAGGTATTTGCAAAACATGGGACGTGCTGGAATTTGCCCATATTTAATGCACACACAATATTGCTGGCGTTGTCCGATGCCACAAATCCACAGGAGAGTCCAATTGGGGTAAGCCATTCCGCGATGATCTTCCTCAGTTGCCGTAAGAGGTTTTCAGCTGTGTGCGTATTCTGGAAACCGGTGATACAAAGCGTAGCCTGCCTAGGAAAGAGTTGGCGTTTGCGAGATGCTGCTACTGGTGCCGCCGCTGCTGTTCTTGCGGCGGGAGTCCATACATCTACCCAGTGGGCTGTCACAGTCATATAGTCCTGACCCTGCCCTGCTCCACTTGTCCACATGTCCGTGGTTAAGTGGACATTGGGTACAACTGCATTTTTTAGGACACTGGTGAGTCTTTTTCTGACATCCGTGTACATTCTCGGTATCGCCTGCCTAGAGAAGTGGAACCTAGATGGTATTTGGTAACGGGGGCACACTGCCTCAAGAAATTGTCTAGTTCCCTGTGAACTAACGGCGGATACCGGACGCACGTCTAACACCAACATAGTTGTCAAGGCCTCAGTTATCCGCTTTGCAACAGGATGACTGCTGTGATATTTCATCTTCCTCGCAAAGGACTGTTGGACAGTCAATTGCTTGGTGGAAGTAGTAAAAGTGGGCTTACGACTTCCCCTCTGGGATGACCATCGACTCCCAGCAGCAACAACAGCAGCGCCAGCAGCAGTAGGCGTTACACGCAAGGATGCATCGGAGGAATCCCAGGCAGGA
Source organism: Pseudophryne corroboree (assembly GCF_028390025.1). Classification (NCBI taxonomy): domain Eukaryota; kingdom Metazoa; phylum Chordata; class Amphibia; order Anura; family Myobatrachidae; genus Pseudophryne; species Pseudophryne corroboree. The sequence continues at coordinate 226,573,183 of NC_086453.1, read as the reverse complement.
GAGGACTCGTCAGAATTGCCAGTGACATGGCATGCAGGACTATTGGCATTCCTGGGGAAGGAGGAAATTGACACTGAGGGAGTTGGTGGGGTGGTTTGCGTGAGCTTGGTTACAAGAGGAAGGGATTTACTGGTCAGTGGACTGCTTCCGCTGTCGCCCAAAGTTTTTGAACTTGTCACTGACTTATTATGAATGCGCTGCAGGTGACGTATAAGGGAGGATGTTCCGAGGTGGTTAACGTCCTTACCCTTACTTATTACAGCTTGACAAAGGCAACACACGGCTTGACAAATGTTGTCCGCATTTCTGGTGAAATACTTCCACACCGAAGAGCTGATTTTTTTGGTATTTTCACCAGGCATGTCAACGGCCATATTCCTCCCACGGACAACAGGTGTCTCCCCGGGTGCCTGACTTAAACAAACCACCTCACCATCAGAATCCTCCTTGTCAATTTCCTCCCCAGCGCCAGCAACACCCATATCCTCCTCATCCTGGTGTACTTCAACACTGACATCTTCAATCTGACTATCAGGAACTGGACTGCGGGTGCTCCTTCCAGCACTTGCAGGGGGCGTGCAAATGGTGGAAGGCGCATGCTCTTCACGTCCAGTGTTGGGAAGGTCAGGCATCGCAACCGACACAATTGGACTCTCCTTGTGGATTTGGGATTTCGAAGAACGCACAGTTCTTTGCGGTGCTTTTGCCAGCTTGAGTCTTTTCAGTTTTCTAGCGAGAGGCTGAGTGCTTCCATCCTCATGTGAAGCTGAACCACTAGCCATGAACATAGGCCAGGGCCTCAGCCGTTCCTTGCCACTCCGTGTGGTAAATGGCATATTGGCAAGTTTACGCTTCTCCTCCGACAATTTTATTTTAGATTTTGGAGTCCTTTTTTTACTGATATTTGGTGTTTTGGATTTTACATGCTCTGTACTATGACATTGGGCATCGGCCTTGGCAGACGACGTTGCTGGCATTTCATCGTCTCGGCCATGACTAGTGGCAGCAGCTTCAGCACGAGGTGGAAGTGGATCTTGATCTTTCCCTAATTTTGGAACCTCAACATTTTTGTTCTCCATATTTTAATAGGCACAACTAAAAGGCACCTCAGGTAAACAATGGAGATGGATGGATACTAGTATACTTATGGATGGACGAGCGACTGCCGACACAGAGGTAGCTACAGACGTGGACTACCGTACTGTGTCTGCTGCTAATATAGACTGGATGATAATGAGATGAAATCAATATATATTATATCACACTAGTACTGCAGCCGGACAGGTAGATATATTTATTATGTAATGACTGATGACGGACCTGCTGGACACTGTCAGCTCAGCCGCACCGCAGACTGCTACAGTAAGCTACTATAGTAGTATGTATAAAGAAGAAAAAAAAAAAAAACCACGGGTAGGTGGTATACAATTATGGATGGACGAGCGACTGCCGACACAGAGGTAGCTACAGCCGTGGACTACCGTACTGTGTCTGCTGCTAATATAGACTGGATGATAATGAGATGAAATCAATATATATTATATCACACTAGTACTGCAGCCGGACAGGTAGATATATTTATTATGTAATGACTGATGACGGACCTGCTGGACACTGTCAGCTCAGCAGCACCGCAGACTGCTACAGTAAGCTACTATAGTAGTATGTATAAAGAAGAAAGAAAAAAAAAAAACCACGGGTAGGTGGTATACAATTATGGATGGACGAGCGACTGCCGACACAGAGGCAGCTACAGCCGTGGACTACCGTACTGTGTCTGCTGCTAATATAGACTGGATGATAATGAGATGAAATCAATATATATTATATCACACTAGTACTGCAGCCGGACAGGTAGATATATTTATTATGTAATGACTGATGACGGACCTGCTGGACACTGTCAGCTCAGCAGCACCGCAGACTGCTACAGTAAGCTACTATAGTAGTATGTATAAAGAAGAAAGAAAAAAAAAAACCACGGGTAGGTGGTATACAATTATGGATGGACGAGCGACTGCCGACACAGAGGTAGCTACAGCCGTGGACTACCGTACTGTGTCTGCTGCTAATATAGACTGGATGATAATGAGATGAAATCAATATATATTATATCACACTAGTACTGCAGCCGGACAGGTAGATATATTTATTATGTAATGACTGATGACGGACCTGCTGGACACTGTCAGCTCAGCAGCACCGCAGACTGCTACAGTAAGCTACTATAGTAGTATGTATAAAGAAGAAAAAAAAAAGAAAAAAACACGGGTAGGTGGTATACAATTATGGATGGACGAGCGACTGCCGACACAGAGGTAGCTACAGCCGTGAACTACCGTACTGTGTCTGCTGCTAATATAGACTGGATGATAATGAGATGAAATCAATATATATTATATCACACTAGTACTGCAGCCGGACAGGTAGATATATTTATTATGTAATGACTGATGACGGACCTGCTGGACACTGTCAGCTCAGCAGCACCGCAGACTGCTACAGTAAGCTACTATAGTAGTATGTATAAAGAAGAAAGAAGAAAAAAAAAACACGGGTAGGTGGTATACAATATTATATATATATTATATACAATTATATATATATATATATATATATATATTAAACTGGTGGTGACTGGTGGTCAGGTCACTGGTCACAATATCAGCAACTTGCAAGTAGTACTCCTAAGCAGACAATCACAATATATATTATACTGGTGGTCAGTGTGGTCACAATGGCAGTGTGGCACTCTGGCAGCAAAAGTGTGCACTGTACGTTATATGTACTCCTGAGTCCTGCTCTCAGACTCTAACTGCTCCCCACTGTCAGTGTCTCCCCCACAAGTCAGATAATATACAGTCACACTATCTATCACTTCAGCAAGTAACTAGTACTCCTCCTAATGCTCCCCAAAATTACTACTGTGTCTCTCTCTACTGTCTCACTCTCTTCTCTATAAACGGAGAGGACGCTAGCCACGTCCTCTCCCTATGAATATCAATGCACGTGTGAAAATGGCGGCGACGCGCGGCTCCTTATATAGAATCCGAGTCTCGCGATAGAATCAGAGCCTCGCGAGAATCCGACAGCGGGATGATGACGTTCGGGCGCGCTCGGGTTAACCGAGCAAGGCGGGAAGATCCGAGTCGCTCGGCCCCGTGTAAAAAAACATGAAGTTCGGGCGGGTTCGGATTCCGAGGAACCGAACCCGCTCATCCCTACTCTGAAGTGCCCTGGACCCCCCCCCCGATCTGTAGTGAGTGTGGGGACAGGACTGTGTGTGTGTAATCTGTAGTGTGTGTGTGTGTGTGTAACATTTGTAGTGAGTATGGGGACAGGACTGTATATGTATGTAACATTTGTAGTGAGTGTTGGGACAGGAGTGGACTGTGTGTGTGCGTGTGTGTGTGTGTGTGTGTGTGTGTGTGTGTAACAGTTGTAGTGAGTGTGGGGACAGGAGTGGTGTGTGTGTGTGTGTGTGTGTGTGTATGTGATCTGTAGTGAGTGTGGGGACAGGACTGTGTATGTGATCTGCAGTGAGTGCGGGGACAGGACTCTGTGTGTGTGGCTACAGTACTGACACGTAGTGTACAGATATGTTTCTGCTCTCCCTCCCTAGGTGCTGCTGACAATATCAGGCCAGCTGAGTTTCTGCAGGTGAGGGGGCAATGGGGGGCACCTAACCCAGAAGTTAGTATCCACCAGTTTACTCACAACACTAGGGTGATGGCTGTGACCAGGTCCGGCTCCAGGCCTACTGACACCCTGAGCGAGAAAATGTCAAAGCGCCCCCACCCCCATATGCGCGCGCCTAAGGCGCGCGCGCTCCTGGGAAAGTGGGAGTGGCCTCCTGGAAAAGTGGGCGTGGCCTCACAACTTCATATTATCACACTACACATAAATATATTTTCACACCCCCTCTACGCACACAATTAGCAGCCTAACACATAACATAGTAGTGTTCCTTACACACAATGTCTCCAGTATAGTGCCAGATTACACGTCTCCAGTATAGTGCCAGAAACACATAATGTCTACAGTAGCGCAGTACCAGCTACACATGACATGCCCCGCAGCCAGCTACACGACATGCCCCGCAGCAGTGCCAGCTACACATGACATGCCCCGCAGCAGTGCCAGGTGCATATGACATGCCCCCCAGCAGTGCCAGCTACACATGATATGCCCCCCAGCAGTGCCAGCTACACATGATATGCCTTGTAGCAGGCCCGGTACACATGCCCCACAGTGCCAGATATGTCCCCAGTGCAAGATACACCTGCCGCACAGTGCCAGATATGCCCCCAGTGCCAGATACACCTGCCCCACAGTGCCAGATATGCCCCACAGTGCCAGATACACCTGCCCCACAGTGCCAGATACACCTGCCCCACAGTGCCAGATACACCTGCCCCACAGTGCCAGATATGCCCCCAGTGCCAGATACACCTGCCCCACAGTGCCAGATATGCCCCCAGTGCCAGATACACCTGCCCCACAGTGTCAGATATGCCCCCAGTGCTAGATACACATGCCCCACAGTGCCAGATATGCCCCCAGTGCCAGATACACATGCCCCACAGTGCCAGATACACATGCCCCACATTGCCAGATACACATGCCCCACAGTGCCAGATATGCCCCACAGTGCCAGATACACCTGCCTCAGTGTCAGATATGCCCCAAGTGGCAGATACACCTGCTCCACCGTCCCAGATATGCCCCCAGTGCCAGATACACCTGCCTCACTGTGCCAGATATGCCCCCAGTGCCAGATACACCTGCCTCCCCGTGCCAGATATGCTCCCAGTGCCAGATACACCTGCCGCACAGTGCCAGATATGCCCCCAGTGCCAGATACACCTGCCCCACAGTGCCAGATATGACCCCAGTGCCAGATACACATGCCCCCCAGTGCCAGGTATGCCCCCAGTGCCAGATACACATGCCCCACAGTGCCAGATACACATGCCCCACAGTGCCAGATATGCCCCCAGTGCCAGAAACACATGCCCCACAGTGCCAGATATGCCCCCCAGTGCCAGATACACATGCCCCACAGTGCCAGATATGCCACACAGTGCCAGATACAACTGCCCCAGTGTCAGATATGCCCCAAGTGCCAGATACACCTGCTCAACCGTGCCAGATATGCCCCCAGTGCCAGATACACCTGCCTCACCGTGCCAGATATGCCCCCAGTGCCAGATACACCTGCCCCACAGTGCCAGATATGCCCCCAGTGCCAGATACACCTGCCCCACAGTGCCAGATACACATGCCCCACAGTGCCAGATATGCCCCCAGTGCCAGATACACATGCCCCACAATGCCAGATACACATGCCCCACAGTGCCAGATATGCCCCCAGTGCCAGAAACACATGCCCCACAGTGCCAGATATGCCCCCCAGTGCCAGATACACATGCCCCACAGTGCCAGATATGCCACACAGTGCCAGATACACCTGCCCCAGTGTCAGATATGCCCCAAGTGCCAGATACACCTGCTCCACCGTGCCAGATATGCCCCCAGTGCCAGATACACCTGCCTCACCGTGCCAGATATGCCCCCAGTTCCAGATACACCTGCCCCACAGTGCCAGATATGCCCCCAGTTCCAGATACACCTGCCCCACAGTGTCAGATATGAGCTCAGTGCCAGATACACATGCCCCACAGTGCCAGATATGCCCCCCAGTGCCAGATACACATGCCCCACAGTGCCAGATACACATGCCCCACAGTGCCAGATATGCCCCCCAGTGCCAGATACACATGCCCCACAGTGCCAGATACACATGCCCCACAGTGCCAGATATGCCCCCCAGTGCCAGATACACCTGCCCCAGTGTCAGATATGCCCCCAGTGCCAGATACACCTGCCTCACCGTGCCAGATATGCCCCCAGTGCCAGAAACACATGCCCCACAGTGCCAGATATGCCCCCCAGTGCCAGATACACCTGCCCCAGTGTCAGATATGCCCCCAGTGCCAGATACACATGTCCCCCCAGTGCCAGATACACATGTCCCCCCAGTGCCAGATAACCTGTCTCACCGTGCCAGATATGCCCCCAGTGCCATTATACACATGCCCCACAGTGTCAGATACACATGCCCCACAGTGCCAGATATGCCCCCAGTGCCAGATACACATACCCCACAGTGTCAGATATGCCCCCAGTGCCAGATACACCTGCCCCACAGTGCCAGATATGCTCCCCAGTGCCAGATACACCTGCCCCAGTGTCAGATATGCCCCCAGTGCCAGATACACATGTCCCCCCAGTGCCAGATACACATGTCCCCCCAGTGCCAGATAACCTGTCTCACCGTGCCAGATATGCCCCCAGTGCAAAGATAAACATGCCCCACAGTGCCAGATACACATGCCCCACAGTGCCAGATACACATGCCCCACAGTGCCAGATACACATGCCCCACAGTGCCAGATATGCCCCCAGTGCCAGATACACATGCCCCACAGTGCCAGATACACATGCCCCACAGTGCCAGATATGCCCCCAGTGCCAGATACACATGCCCCACAGTGCCAGATATGCCCCCAGTGCCAGATACACATGCCCCACAGTGCCAGATACACATGCTCCACAGTGCCAGATACACATGCTCCACAGTGTCAGATATGCCTCCAGTGCCAGATACACATGCTCCACAGTGCCAGATACACATGCTCCACAGTGTCAGATATGCCTCCAGTGCCAGATACACCTGCCCCAGAGTGCCAGATATGCTCCCAGTCCCAGAAACACATGTTCCCACACAGTGTAGCCCCCCCCCCCAACCCCCCCAGTGCTGCTCACTGCGCTGCTGCTGCCGATGGTCCTCTTGGGCTCTTGGGCGGGGAGGAGGCGACGGCTGCTGTTCCTGCAGTGAGAATGGGGAGGAGAGCGCAGCGCGCGCCTCTCCTTCCCCTCAGTCTCCGGCGGGTGGGCGGCTAGGCGCACTAAACTAAACAAACTCAGTGCGCGCTATGTGGCGCCAGCGGCGCGCACTGAGTAGTTTTGCATAGTCCCGCCCCCAGCACAGAGTCAGCCACTGACTGCTGGCTGGGAGTGGGACTCGGAGGCGGGCCGGGGACGGAGCTGGAGCCACACACAGGCACAGGACCAGGATCCAGGCTCCAATATGGCGGTGCCAGCGTACGGCGCCCATTAAGGGTGGCGTCCTGCGCGGCCGCTCTATTGGAACATGCCTGGAGCCGGCCCTGGCTGTGACCTGGCTATTACTGTATGTATGTTCTCCCTGTGTTTGCATGGATGTAGTGCAGGGACATAAGAGTTAAATTGTGTAGGGGGTGAGACAGGCTCCTGGCACTGAGAGCCTCCACCATTTGTGCCTTCCCTCTCTGACCTCACCGCATGTCACTGTTCTGAAGTGGCGCCTCCACTTCATATTGTGCCACACTATGGTGCCTCCACTTCATATTGTGCCACATCACAGTGCCCAAGTTCATATTATGTAACATCATGAGAAGGTGAGGGGGGTGTTTTATCCAGACACACAGGGATATTCAATCTGGCCCGAAGAGACATCGGGAGTAAAAACCCCCGATATTTCTTCGGGTGGGCTATTTAATTTGCTCGGCCGGTAACAAGTCTTCTTACACCCGAAAACACACAGGTTCACTGAAACCTGTGTGCTTTCGGGTGAAATAGCCCAGTTTTGAAAACGGGGCTGTTATCGGGCATTTTGCTTCGCCTGCCGGAGGCACGCGCCGGCTTAACGGGGCCAATTAAATAGCCCCCGCCGGCCGATACTCATCACCCGGCACCCCGGCCCAAATTGAATATCCCTGTCAGTTTGTAGTTTGTAGCAGGTATTTGTTCCTGAATTTATATATAAAGGGGCTGATTGGCTAATTGTCTGCCTGGACCAATTCAATTAGCACGGCATCCCTGTGTGTTAAGACCCAGAGGATGCACTTAATGTGAATTTTTCCTCTCAGGAGCTGTGAGGGAAAAAAAACATGTTAAAACACAACCTCTGGGACTTAGCATGCAGGGATATGCAGGAATCTATGGGTTAGCGCATAGGGTTACCTGAGGGTTACCCGTGTGGGGAAAATTGACAATGAATTGAATAGATCCGGGAGTTATACTCGGAGCTTTACCCACACTGTTAACACAGCGGGTAACTAAATATGCCCCAAAGAGTTCCTGTTTTATTATTATACTTTCTGCTGCTCAAGTGTAAAACACTTGAAGGAATATATAGAAAAAAACCACTCAACTATGAAGTGCTTTATGGAGAACTTTCATAAGATTCACAGGCTTTACTCCAGTGTTAAATCCATCAACCTACTTAATAATATAAGTGACTAGCGGGGGAGGGGGGAGGAGGTGCGGGGGCGTAATCCGCATCAGATAGCAACATACAAGAGGGTGACAACAAAATAGCATGATGAGAACGGGACATGACGTGGTCACACCCCAAAACATGAAACACTAGGAGGTGTAACATCATGAGCATGAGGCCTCTTCCCCTTTTTTGGGCACCAAAAGCGCATGCCCCACCTGCATTGGGTGACACTTCTGCATAGTGTACAAGTATGTTGTTGATGGAGTTAATAATGGAGTTAAGTTGGGCTGGGGATACTACTGCAACATAACATACAGAAATGGATCATACCACATACACTAAGGCCCTCATTCCGAGTTGTTCGCTCGGTAAATTTCATCGCATCGCAGCGATTTTCCGCTTAGTGCGCATGCGCAATGTTCGCACTGCGACTGCGCCAAGTAAATCTGCTATGCACTTAGTAATTTTACTCACGGCTTTTTCATCGTTCTGGCGATCGTAATGTGATTGACAGGAAATGGGTGTTACTGGGCGGAAACAGGCCGTTTTATGGGCGTGTGGGAAAAAACGCTACCGTTTCCGGAAAAAACGCAGGAGTGGCCGGAGAAACGGGGGAGTGTCTGGGCGAACGCTGGGAGTGTTTGTGACGTCAAACCAGGAACGACAAGCACTGAACTGATCGCAGATGCAGAGTAAGTCTGAAGCTACTCAGAAACTGCTACGAGGTGTGTAATCGCAATATTGCGAATACTTCGTTCGCAATTTTAAGAAGCTAAGATTCACTCCCAGTAGGCGGCGGCTTAGCGTGAGCAACTCTGCTAAAATCGCCTTGCGAGCGATCAACTCGGAATGAGGGCCATTGTACTTGCACTGCAGTATACTTTACCACTTAGGGCGAGATGCACTAAAGATAAAATGCGGGGGAAAACAAATTTTCTGAGTTTTTACCATATTTCCATATGTACTAAGCCCTGGAAGCTTTTGCTGGCATTACCCTATAAAAGCTTATGGACTTCTTTCTGCATCCTTGTTGAGAGGGATCTAATCCCCCACAGACACCAACCTCTCTCTGTGTGTGCGCAGATGTACTCCCGGGTCATTAACCCGGAAGTCGAATGAGCGGCGGTGATCGCAAAGTATAGCTCTTATTGGGAGAGCAGTGCTAATTGCATATGCTAGTACATATGCAATTAGTATGTTTGCAATGTGTTGCGTGATATACTGCCATTGGTTATTAAATCCTGCCCCTTATATTGAAGTGAATAGAAATGTCATGAAAAACATAGAAAGCTGCATGAAATTATTTCATTCCCTGTCTGCTAGAATGACTTAAATGTCATTACTTTACCTTAGAATGCATATTATAAAGGAAGCCGCCAGCCGCAATCGCAGCGTTCACTGCAGAAGCTCAGTAAAGCACTTTGAAAATGGCCGCCATCTGAGCTTCTCCTCCCCAAAATGCATAGAATTCGGAGCCATCAGTCACTACTGACGTCTCCGCCTCCCCTCCAGCCGCATCACATGTTCCGCCTCCCCTCCAGCCCGGGCCATCACAGCAAGCACACTGCACAATTGCCTTGTGGCTGCTGCAGCTAGCAGGCACAACAGGAGCCGGCAACCAGACAATTCTGACTGCGTCACAGACCAGTTGTGTGACAATCAGTAAGTAATGTACAACTGACTGGTGCAATGTGTATAATGTGCTTTTCCTGGTGCAATGTGTATAATGTGCTTTACCAGGTGCAATGTGTATAATGTGCTTTACCAGGTGCAATGTGTATAATGTGCTCTACCTGGTGCAATGTGTCTAACGTGCTCTGCCTGGTGCAATGTGTATAATGTGCTTTGCCTGGCGCAAAGTGTATAATGTGCTCTGCCTGGCGCAAAGTATATAATGTGCTCTGCCTGGCGCAAAGTGTATAATGTGCTTTACTTGGTGCAATTTGTGTAATGTGCTCTGCCTGGCGCAATGTGTATAATGTGCTTTAACTGGTGCAATGTGTATAATGTGCTTTACCTGGTGCAGTGTGTATAATGTGCTTTACCTGGTTCAATGTGTATAATGTGCTCTGCCTGGCGCAATGTGTATAATGTGCTTTACCTGGTGCAATGTGTATAATGTGCTTTACCTGGTGCAGTGTGTATAATGTGCTTCACCTGGTTCAATGTGTATAATGTGCTCTGACTGGCGCAAAGTGTATAATGTGTTCTACCTGGTGCAGTGTGTATAATGTGCTCTGCCTGGCGCAAAGTATATAATGTGCTCTACCTGGTGCAAAGTGTATAATGTGCTTTACCTGGTGCAATGTGTATACTGTGCTCTGCCTGGCGCAAAGTGTATACCGTGCTCTACCTGGCGCAAAGTGTAGAATGTGCTCGATTTGGCGCAATATGTATAACACGCTGTACCTGGTGCATTGGCACTATTATGTGGCCATGCCCCTTCCCCACGAAGCCACGCTCCTAAACTATGCTGCGCGCCTGCGGTGTGCAATTTTCTTGCATACCTATAATCAGGCCTTTTGAGCAGTAATCCCGCTCACTTGACAGACTCCACCCCCTCAAAGGACCCCACCCCTATTAGGGTTGCTTCCATAAATCTCCCATGCTGATTTTCGAGCCCAATCCGCCCCTGTACGTATACATTGTATATCTGTGCTTCATTGTAGTATATAGTAGGAGGACAGTGCAGAATTTTGCTGACCAGTGACCACCAGTATTATATCAGTACGGTACAGTAGTCCACTGCTCTACCTACCTCTGTGTCGTCAAGTATACTATCCATCCATACCTGTGGTGCATTTAAGTTTTGCGCAGTATATATATAGTAGGAGGACAGTGCATAATTTTGCTGACCACCAGTATATAATATATAGCAGTACGGTACAGTAGTCCACTGCTCTACCTACCTCTGTGTCGTCAAGTATACTATCCATCCATACCTGTGGTGCATTTAAGTTTTGCGCAGTATATATATAGTAGGAGGACAGTGCATAATTTTGCTGACCACCAGTATATAATATATAGCAGTACTGTACAGTAGTCCACTGCTCTACCTACCTCTGTGTCGTCAAGTATACTATCCATCCATACCTGTGGTGCATTTAAGTTTTTACGCAGTATATATATAGTAGGAGGACAGTGCATAATTTTGCTGACCACCAGTATATAATATATAGCAGTACGGTACAGTAGTCCACTGCTCAACCTACCTCTGTGTCGTCAAGTATACTATCCATCCAGCGACCTTGGTGCACCTCTTTTTTTCTTTGCATCATGTGCTGTTTGGGGACTATTTTTTGAAGTGCCATCCTGTCTGACACTGCAGTGCCACTCCTAGATGGGCCAGTTGTTTATGTCGGCTACTTGGGTCGCTTAGCTTAGTCATCCAGCGACCTCGGTGCAAATTTTAGGACTAAAAATAATATTCAGTGTTCAAAATAGACTGGAAATGAGTGGAAATTATGGTTATTGAGGTTAATAATACTATGGGATCAAAAATACCCCCAAATTCTATGATTTAAGCAGTTTTTGAGTTTTTTTGGTAAAAAAGCACCCGAATCCAAAACACACCCGAATCCGACGAAAAATTTTCAGGGAGGTTTTGCCAAAACGCGCCCGAATCCAAAACACGGCCGCGGAACCGAATCCAAAACACAAAACCCGAAAAATGTGTGGTGCACATCACTAGTTTATATGTCATTTATATTTCAGTTGTGTGGTGAGGAACAAGATTTTCTTCTGTTTGTCCACATATTTTATAGTAATGAGCGGGTTCGGTTTCTCGGAAACCGAACCCCCCCGAACTTCACCCTTTTTACACGGGTCCGAGGCATACTCGGATTCTCCCGTATGGCTCGGTTAACCCAAGCGCGCCCGAACGTCATCATCCCGCTGTCGGATTCTCGCGAGATTCGGATTCTATATAAGCAGCTGCGCGTCGCCGCCATTTTCACTCGTGCATTGGAAATGTTAGGGAGAGGACGTGGCTGGCGTCCTCTCCGTGTATTGTTGATGCAAATATTTGTGCTTGCTTTACTTATTGCTTAATTGTGGGGACTGGGGAGCAGCTGTACTGTATATTAATTAGAGATGAGCGCCTGAAATTTTTCGGGTTTTGTGTTTTGGTTTTGGGTTCGGTTCCGCGGCCGTGTTTTGGGTTCGAACGCGTTTTGGCAAAACCTCACCGAATTTTTTTTGTCGGATTCGGGTGTGTTTTGGATTCGGGTGTTTTTTTCAAAGAACACTAAAAAACAGCTTAAATCATAGAATTTGGGGGTCATTTTGATCCCAAAGTATTATTAACCTCAAAAACCATAATTTACACTCATTTTCAGTCTATTCTGAATACCTCACACCTCACAATATTATTTTTAGTCCTAAAATTTGCACCGAGGTCGCTGTGTGAGTAAGATAAGCGACCCTAGTGGCCGACACAAACACCGGGCCCATCTAGGAGTGGCACTGCAGTGTCACGCAGGATGTCCCTTCCAAAAAACCCTCCCCAAACAGCACATGACGCAAAGAAAAAAAGAGGCGCAATGAGGTAGCTGTGTGAGTAAGATTAGCGACCCTAGTGGCCGACACAAACACCGGGCCCATCTAGGAGTGGCACTGCAGTGTCACGCAGGATGGCCCTTCCAAAAAACCCTCCCCAAACAGCACATGACGCAAAGAAAAAAAGAGGCGCAATGAGGTAGCTGTGTGAGTAAGATTAGCGACCCTAGTGGCCAACACAAACACCGGGCCCATCTAGGAGTGGCACTGCAGTGTCACGCAGGATGTCCCTTCCAAAAAACCCTCCCCAAACAGCACATGACGCAAAGAAAAAAAGAGGCGCAATGAGGTAGCTGTGTGAGTAAGATTAGCGACCCTAGTGGCCGACACAAACACCGGGCCCATCTAGGAGTGGCACTGCAGTGTCACGCAGGATGTCCCTTCCAAAAAACCCTCCCCAAACAGCACATGACGCAAAGAAAAAAAGAGGCGCAATGAGGTAGCTGACTGTGTGAGTAAGATTAGCGACCCTAGTGGCCGACACAAACACCGGGCCCATCTAGGAGTGGCACTGCAGTGTCACGCAGGATGTCCCTTCCAAAAAACCCTCCCCAATCAGCACATGATGCAAAGAAAAAGAAAAGAAAAAAGAGGTGCAAGATGGAATTGTCCTTGGGCCCTCCCACCCACCCTTATGTTGTATAAACAAAACAGGACATGCACACTTTAACCAACCCATCATTTCAGTGACAGGGTCTGCCACACGACTGTGACTGATATGACGGGTTGGTTTGGACCCCCCCCAAAAAAGAAGCAATTAATCTCTCCTTGCACAAACTGGCTCTACAGAGGCAAGATGTCCACCTCATCTTCACCCTCCGATATATCACCGTGTACATCCCCCTCCTCACAGATTATCAATTCGTCCCCACTGGAATCCACCATCTCAGCTCCCTGTGTACTTTGTGGAGGCAATTGCTGCTGGTCAATGTCTCCGCGGAGGAATTGATTATAATTCATTTTAATGAACATCATCTTCTCCACATTTTCTGGATGTAACCTCGTACGCCGATTGCTGACAAGGTGAGCGGCGGCACTAAACACTCTTTCGGAGTACACACTTGTGGGAGGGCAACTTAGGTAGAATAAAGCCAGTTTGTGCAAGGGCCTCCAAATTGCCTCTTTTTCCTGCCAGTATAAGTACGGACTGTGTGACGTGCCTACTTGGATGCGGTCACTCATATAATCCTCCACCATTCTATCAATGTTGAGAGAATCATATGCAGTGACAGTAGACGACATGTCCGTAATCGTTGTCAGGTCCTTTAGTCCGGACCAGATGTCAGCATCAGCAGTCGCTCCAGACTGCCCTGCATCACCGCCAGCGGGTGGGCTCGGAATTCTGAGCCTTTTCCTCGCACCCCCAGTTGCGGGAGAATGTGAAGGAGGAGATGTTGACAGGTCGCGTTCCGCTTGACTTGACAATTTTGTCACCAGCAGGTCTTTCAACCCCAGCAGACTTGTGTCTGCCGGAAAGAGAGATCCAAGGTAGGCTTTAAATCTAGGATCGAGCACGGTGGCCAAAATGTAGTGCTCTGATTTCAACAGATTGACCACCCGTGAATCCTTGTTAAGCGAATTAAGGGCTGCATCCACAAGTCCCACATGCCTAGCGGAATCGCTCCCTTTTAGCTCCTTCTTCAATGCCTCCAGCTTCTTCTGCAAAAGCCTGATGAGGGGAATGACCTGACTCAGGCTGGCAGTGTCTGAACTGACTTCACGTGTGGCAAGTTCAAAGGGCATCAGAACCTTGCACAACGTTGAAATCATTCTCCACTGCACTTGAGACAGGTGCATTCCACCTCCTATATCGTGCTCAATTGTATAGGCTTGAATGGCCTTTTGCTGCTCCTCCAACCTCTGAAGCATATAGAGGGTTGAATTCCACCTCGTTACCACTTCTTGCTTCAGATGATGGCAGGGCAGGTTCAGTAGTTTTTGGTGGTGCTCCAGTCTTCTGTACGTGGTGCCTGTACGCCGAAAGTGTCCCGCAATTCTTCTGGCCACCGACAGCATCTCTTGCACGCCCCTGTCGTTTTTTAAAAAATTCTGCACCACCAAATTCAAGGTATGTGCAAAACATGGGACGTGCTGGAATTTGCCCATATTTAATGCACACACAATATTGCTGGCGTTGTCCGATGCCACAAATCCACAGGAGAGTCCAATTGGGGTAAGCCATTCTGCGATGATCTTCCTCAGTTGCCGTAAGAGGTTTTCAGCTGTGTGCGTATTCTGGAAAGCGGTGATACAAAGCGTAGCCTGCCTAGGAAAGAGTTGGCGTTTGCGAGGTGCTGCTACTGGTGCCGCCGCTGCTGTTCTTGCGGCGGGAGTCCATACATCTACCCAGTGGGCTGTCACAGTCATATAGTCCTGACCCTGCCCTGCTCCACTTGTCCACATGTCCGTGGTTAAGTGGACATTGGGTACAACTGCATTTTTTAGGACACTGGTGAGTCTTTTTCTGACGTCCGTGTACATTCTCGGTATCGCCTGCCTAGAGAAGTGGAACCTAGATGGTATTTGGTAACGGGGGCACACTGCCTCAATAAATTGTCTAGTTCCCTGTGAACTAACGGCGGATACCGGACGCACGTCTAACACCAACATAGTTGTCAAGGCCTCAGTTATCCGCTTTGCAGTAGGATGACTGCTGTGATATTTCATCTTCCTCGCAAAGGACTGTTGAACAGTCAATTGCTTACTGGAAGTAGTACAAGTGGGCTTACGACTTCCCCTCTGGGATGACCATCGACTCCCAGCGGCAACAACAGCAGCGCCAGCAGCAGTAGGCGTTACACGCAAGGATGCATCGGAGGAATCCCAGCCAGGAGAGGACTCGTCAGAATTGCCAGTGACATGGCCTGCAGGACTATTGGCATTCCTGGGGAAGGAGGAAATTGACACTGAGGGAGTTGGTGGGGTGGTTTGCGTGAGCTTGGTTACAAGAGGAAGGGATTTACTGGTCAGTGGACTGCTTCCGCTGTCACCCAAAGTTTTTGAACTTGTCACTGACTTATTATGAATGCGCTGCAGGTGACGTATAAGGGAGGATGTTCCGAGGTGGTTAACGTCCTTACCCCTACTTATTACAGCTTGACAAAGGGAACACACGGCTTGACACCTGTTGTCCGCATTTCTGGTGAAATACCTCCACACCGAAGAGCTGATTTTTTTGGTATTTTCACCTGGCATGTCAACGGCCATATTCCTCCCACGGACAACAGGTGTCTCCCCGGGTGCCTGACTTAAACAAACCACCTCACCATCAGAATCCTCCTGGTCAATTTCCTCCCCAGCGCCAGCAACACCCATATCCTCCTCATCCTGGTGTACTTCAACACTGACATCTTCAATCTGACTATCAGGAACTGGACTGCGGGTGCTCCTTCCAGCACTTGCAGGGGGCGTGCAAATGGTGGAAGGCGCATGCTCTTCACGTCCAGTGTTGGGAAGGTCAGGCATCGCAACCGACACAATTGGACTCTCCTTGTGGATTTGGGATTTCGAAGAATGCACAGTTCTTTGCTGTGCTGCTTTTGCCAGCTTGAGTCTTTTCATTTTTCTAGCGAGAGGCTGAGTGCTTCCATCCTCATGTGAAGCTGAACCACTAGCCATGAACATAGGCCAGGGCCTCAGCCGTTCCTTGCCACTCCGTGTGGTAAATGGCATATTGGCAAGTTTACGCTTCTCCTCCGACAATTTTATTTTAGGTTTTGGAGTCCTTTTTTTTCTGATATTTGGTGTTTTGGATTTGACATGCTCTGTACTATGACATTGGGCATCGGCCTTGGCAGACGACGTTGCTGGCATTTCATCGTCTCGGCCATGACTAGTGGCAGCAGCTTCAGCACGAGGTGGAAGTGGATCTTGATCTTTCCCTAATTTTGGAACCTCAACATTTTTGTTCTCCATATTTTAATAGGCACAACTAAAAGGCACCTCAGGTAAACAATGGAGATGGATACTAGTATACAATTATGGACTGCCTGCCGACTGCAGACACAGAGGTAGCCACAGCCGTGAACTACCGTACTGTACTGTGTCTGCAGCTAATATAGACTGGTTGATAAAGAGAAGATGTCTATGTAACTATGTATGTATAAAGAAGACTGAAAAAAATCCACGGTTAGGTGGTATACAATTATGGACGGACTGCCTGCCGAGTGCAGACACAGAGGTAGCCACAGCCGTGAACTACCGTACTGTACTGTGTCTGCAGCTAATATAGACTGGTTGATAAAGAGAAGATGTCTATGTAACTATGTATGTATAAAGAAGAATGAAAAAAAACCACGGTTAGGTGGTATACAATTATGGACGGACTGCCTGCCGAGTGCAGACACAGAGGTAGCCACAGCCGTGAACTACCGTACTGTACTGTGTCTGCAGCTAATATAGACTGGTTGATAAAGAGAAGATGTCTATGTAACTATGTATGTATAAAGAAGAATGAAAAAAATCCACGGTTAGGTGGTATTACAATTATGGACGGACTGCCTGCCGAGTGCAGAGACACAGAGGTAGCCACAGCCGTGAACTACCGTACTGTGTCTGCTGCGACTGGATGATAAATGATATAAAAAATATATATATATCACTACTGCAGCCGGACAGGTTTATATTATATATTATATAATGACGGACCTGCTGGACACTGTCTGTCAGCAGAATGAGTTTTATTTTTATAGAATAAAAAAAAAAAAAAAAACACACAAGTGAAGTCACACGACGAGTGTTTAACTTTTTCAGGCAATCACAATATAAGTATACTACTAACTATACTGGTGGTCAGTGTGGTCAGGTCACTGGTCAGTCACACTGGCAGTGGCACTCCTGCAGCAAAAGTGTGCACTGTTTAATTTTAATATAATATGTACTCCTGGCTCCTGCTATAACCTATAACTGGCACTGCAGTAGTGCTCCCCAGTCTCCCCCACAATTATAAGCTGTGTGAGCTGAGCAGTCAGACAGATATATAATATATATAGATGATGCAGCACACTGGCCTGAGCCTGAGCAGTGCACACAGATATGGTATGTGACTGACTGAGTCACTGTGTGTATCGCTTTTTTCAGGCAGAGAACGGATATATTAAATAAACTGCACTGTGTGTCTGGTGGTCACTCACTATATAATATATTATGTACTCCTGGCTCCTGCTATAACCTATAACTGGCACTGCAGTAGTGCTCCCCAGTCTCCCCCACAATTATAAGCTGTGTGAGCTGAGCAGTCAGACAGATATATATAATATTATATATAGATAATAGATGATGCAGCACACTGGCCTGAGCCTGAGCAGTGCACACAGATATGGTATGTGACTGACTGAGTCACTGTGTGTATCGCTTTTTTCAGGCAGAGAACGGATATATTAAATAAACTGCACTGTGTGTCTGGTGGTCACTCACTATATAATATATTATGTACTCCTGGCTCCTGCTATAACCTATAACTGGCACTGCAGTAGTGCTCCCCAGTCTCCCCCACAATTATAAGCTGTGTGAGCTGAGCAGTCAGACAGATATATATAATATTATATATAGATAATAGATGATGCAGCACACTGGCCTGAGCCTGAGCAGTGCACACAGATATGGTATGTGACTGACTGAGTCACTGTGTGTATCGCTTTTTTCAGGCAGAGAACGGATATATTAAATAAACTGCACTGTGTGTCTGGTGGTCACTCACTATATAATATATTATGTACTCCTGGCTCCTGCTATAACCTATAACTGGCACTGCAGTAGTGCTCCCCAGTCTCCCCCACAATTATAAGCTGTGTGAGCTGAGCAGTCAGACAGATATATATAATATTATATATAGATAATAGATGATGCAGCACACTGGCCTGAGCCTGAGCAGTGCACACAGATATGGTATGTGACTGAGTCACTGTGTGCTGTGTATCGCTTTTTTCAGGCAGAGAACGGATTATAAAGTAAACTGCACTGTCCTCACTAGTAAACTCTCTCCACTCAGTCTCTACACTTCTACAGTAACAGTACTCCTCCTAGGCAGCTCCAGTAAATCTCTCTCAGTCTCTTATAATCTAAATGGAGAGGACGCCAGCCACGTCCTCTCCCTATCAATCTCAATGCACGTGTGAAAATGGCGGCGACGCGCGGCTCCTTATATAGAATCCGAGTCTCGCGATAGAATCCGAGCCTCGCGAGAATCCGACAGCGTCATGATGACGTTCGGGCGCGCTCGGGTTAACCGAGCAAGGCGGGAAGATCCGAGTCGCTCGGACCCGTGAAAAAAAACATGAAGTTCTGGCGGGTTCGGATTCAGAGAAACCGAACCCGCTCATCTCTAATATTAATATAGGAGGAGTACAGTGCAGAGTTTTGTTGATCAGTGACCACCAGTTTTATCCGTTCTCTGCATGAAAAAAATGCTCCTTATCTGTGCTCAGTGTGCTGCATATATCTGTGCTCACACTGCTTAATTGTGGGGACTGGGGAGCAGCTGTATTATATGGCAGGAGTACAGTGCAGAGTTTTGCTGACAGTGACCACCAGTATACGTTGTCTGCCTGAAAAACACTCCATATCTGTGCTCAGTGTGCTGCTTTATTGTGGGGACTGGGGACCACCAGTATAATATTATATAGGAGGAGTACAGTGCAGAGTTTTGCTGACCAGTGACCACCAGTATACGTTGTCTGCCTGAAAAACACTCCATATCTGTGCTGCATTGTAGACAGTATATAAGAGGAGTACAGTGCATAATTTTGCTGACCACCAGTATATAATATATAGGAGTACGGTACAGAAGGCCACTGCTGTACCTACCTCTTTGTCGTCAAGTATACTATCCATCCATACCTGTGGTGCATTTCAGTTTTGCACAGTTAGCTGACCACCAGTATATAATATATAGCATTACGGTACAGTAGGCCACTGCTGTACCTACCTCTGTGTCGTCAAGCATACTATCCATCCATACCTGTGGTGCATTTCAGTTTTGCACAGTTTGCGGACCACCAGTATATAATATATAGCATTACGGTACAGTAGGCCACTGCTGAACCTACCTCTGTGTCGTCAAGTATACTATCCATCTACATTCTATACCTGTGGTGCATTTTAGTTTTGCAGTTTGCTGACACAGTGACAACCAGTATATATAGCAGTACGGTACGGAAGGCCACTGCTATACCTACCTCTGTGTCGTCAAGTATACTATCCATCTACATTCTATACCTGTGGTGCATTTTAGTTTTGCAGTTTGCTGACACAGTGACCACCAGTATATATAGCAGTACGGTACGGAAGGCCACTGCTGTACTTACCTCTGTGTCGTCAAGTATACTATCCATCTACATTCTATACCTGTGGTGCATTTTAGTTTTGCAGTTTGCTGACACAGTGACCACCAGCATATATAGCAGTACGGTACGGTAGGCCACTGCTGTACCTACCTCTGTGTCGTCAAGTATACTATCCATCTAGATTCTATACCTGTGGTGCATTTGAGTTGTGCAGTTTGCTGACACAGTGACCACCAGTATATATAGCAGTACGGTACGGAAGGCCACTGCTGTACCTACCTCTGTGTCGTCAAGTATACTATCCATCTACACTCTATACCTGTGGTGCATTTTAGTTTTGCAGTTTGCTGACACAGTGACCACCAGCATATATAGCAGTACGGTACGGAAGGCCACTGCTCTACCTACCTCTGTGTCGTCAAGTTTACTATCCATCTAGATTCTATACTTGTGGTGCATTTTAGTTTTGCATTTTGCTGACAGTGACCATCAGTATATATAGCAGTACGGTACGGAAGGCCACTGCTCTACCTACCTCTGTGTCGTCAAGTATACTATCCATCCATACCTGTGGTGCATTTCAGTTGTGCGCAGTATATATAGTAGTAGGCTATTGCTATTGATACTGGCATATAATTCCACACATTAAAAAATGGAGAACAAAAATGTGGAGGGTAAAATAGGGAAAGATCAAGATCCACTTCCACCTCGTGCTGAAGCTGCTGCCACTAGTCATGGCCGAGACGATGAAATGCCATCAACGTCGTCTGCCAAGGCCGATGCTTGATGTCATAGTAGAGAGCATGTAAAATCCAAAAAACAAAAGTTCAGTAAAATGACCCAAAAATCAAAATTAAAAGCGTCTGAGGAGAAGCGTAAACTTGCCAATATGCCATTTACGACACGGAGTGGCAAGGAACGGCTGAGGCCCTGGCCTATGTTCATGGCTAGTGGTTCAGCTTCACATGAGGATGGAAGCACTCATCCTCTCGCTAGAAAACTGCAGTGCCACTCCTGGATGGGCCAGGTGTTTGTGTCGGCCACTTGTGTCGCTTAGCTTAGTCACACAGCGACCTTGGTGCGCCTCTTTTTTTCTTTGCATCATGTGCTGTTTGGGGACTATTTTTTTGAAGTGCCATCCTGCCTGACACTGCAGTGCCACTCCTAGATGGGCCAGGTGTTTGTGTCGGCCACTTGTGTCGCTTAGCTTAGTCACACAGCAACCTTGGTGCGCCTCTTTTTTTCTTTGCATCATGTGCTGTTTGGGGACAATTTTTTTGAAGTGCCATCCTGTCTGACACTGCAGTGCCACTCCTAGATGGGCCAGGTGTTTGTGTCGGCCACTTGTGTCGCTTAGCTTAGTCACACAGCGACCTTGGTGCACCTCTTTTTTTCTTTGCATCATGTGCTATTTGGGGACTATTTTTTTGAAGTGCCATGCTGCCTGACACTGCAGTGCCACTCCTAGATGGGCCAGGTGTTTGTGTCGGCCACTTGTGTCGCTTAGCTTAGCCATCCAGCGACCTCGTGCAAATTTTAGGACTAAAAATAATATTGTGAGGTGTTCAGAATAGACTGAAAATTAGTGTAAATTATGGTTATTGAGGTTAATAATACTATGGGATCAAAATTACCCCCAAATTCTATGATTTAAGCTGTTTTTGAGGGTTTTTTGTAAAAAAAAAAACGAATCCAAAACACACCCAAATCCGACAAAAAATTTTCAGGGAGGTTTTGCCAAAACGCGTCCGAACCCAAAAGACGGCCGTGGAACCGAATCCAAAACAAAACACAAAACCCGAAAAATGTCCGGTGCACATCACCAATATTTTATGATTGGCAGCCACCAGCACTGGTTTTGCCTATTACATTTTGCCTGGACCACCAATCGAAGGCACCCCTGCAAGTGCCCTGGCACACCAGTATGCCACGGCACACCAGTATGCCACGGCACACAATTTGAGAACCAATGGTATACACTATATATTTTTCATTATTTTTTGTGTACGTGATTTCTTTAGGAGATTGGGCACCCTCTGTACTAAGATATCTGAGAAAAGACTTTATAGCTAATGAGGTTGCTATAAAGAGTTACTACCACTTTCTACCTCACAATGAATTATGTTGCACAACTTGTGTGGTCTATTTGTTGAGTTCATAGAGGTAGATGAGCCTAAATAAGATGATAATACCACTTTCACACTGCAATGCCGGTCGCACCTGGGAATTTGCTCCCCAACTTCCTACTTATCTTTTATTGTCATAATGGCCCTCATTCCGAGTTGATCGGTCGCAAGGCGAATTTAGCAGAGTTACACACGCTAAGCCGCCGCCTACTGGGAGTGAATCTTAGCTTCTTAAAATTGCGACCGATGTATTCGCAATATTGCGATTACTAACTACTTAGCAGTTTCAGAGTAGCTCCAGACTTACTCTGCCTGTGCGATCATTTCAGTGCTTGTCGTTCCTGGTTGACGTCACAAACACACCCAGCGTTCGCCCAGGCACTCCCACCGTTTCCCCGGCCACTCCTGCGTTTTTTCCGGAAACGGTAGCGTTTTCAGCCACACGCCCCTGAAACGCCGTGTTTCCGCCCAGTAACACCCATTTCCTGTCAATCACATTACGATCGCCGGAGCGAAGAAAAAGCCGTGAGTAAAAATACTTTCTTCATAGTAAAGTTACTTGGCGCAGTCGCAGTGCGAACATTGCGCATGCGTACTAAGCGGATTTTCACTGCGATGCGATGAAAAATACCGAGCGAACAACTCGGAATGAGGGCCAATGTGTAATAAAAACTTCTTAATTGTTAATGAATTCATTCAGCCAACCAAGATGACTGCAGGAGAAAATAAGGGGCAGATGTATTAAGCCTTGGAGAGTGATAAAGTGGGGAGAGATCAGGCTCGGACTGGGCCACCGGGGAGTCGGTGAAATCACTGGTAGGCCCCACTGATTCTTAGTCCCACCCTCTTTTGTGTGAGGGCAGGGCCTACAGTAGCAATGTGGTGCCCGGGGAGCAGCGGTGCGAGGAGCCACCTGGTTGAAGTACGCTGCTGCCATCAGTGGCCCCGGGATGGAGGGAGGCAGCACACACCGGCAGTCAGCTAAGGAGCAGGAGAGGCGCACGCTCCGCGCTCCTCCCCGGCCCTGACACAGGAGCAGCAGCAAAGCCCTGGTGGCGGCGGTGATTATAGCCCATGCAGAGTCAGCTGAGGGGCAGGAAAGGCGCACGCTGCGCCCTCCTCCCCGGCCCACAGACATGGGAGCAGCAGCAGATCTCGGGCAGCGGCGGTGAGTTCCTGCACTGTGGGGGCATCTGTGTATCCTGCACTGTAGGGGCATATGTGTTTCCTGCACTGTGGGGGCATATGTGTAATTGGCACTGTGTGGGCATCTTTGTATACTGCACTGTGGGGCATATGTGTAACTGGCACTGTGTAGGCATATGTGTAACCGGCACTGTGGTGGCATTTGTGTAACTGGCACTGTGGTGGCATATTTTTAACTGGCACTGTGTAGGCATATGTGTATCCTGTACTGTGGAGGCATATGTGTATCCTGCACTGTGGAGGCATATGTGTAACTGGTACTGTATGGGCATATGTGTAACTGGTACTGTATGGGCATATGTGTAACTGGTACTGTGGGGGCATATTTTTAATTGGCACTGTGGGGGCATATGCGTAACTGGCAGTGTGTGGGCATATGTGTACCCTGCACTGTAGGGCATATGTGTAACTGGTAATGTATGGGCATATGTGTAACTGGCACTGTGGGGGCATATGTGTAACAGGCATTGTGGGGGCATCTGTGTATCCTGCACTGTGGGGGCATATTTTTAACCGGCACTGTGGGGGCATATGTGTAACTGGCACTGTGTGGTCATATGTGTATCCTGCACTGTGGAGGCATATGTGTAACTGGCACTGTGGGGGCATATGTGTAACTGGCACTGTGTGGGCATATGTGTAACCAGCACTGTGTAGGCATATGTGTAACCGGCACTGTGTAGGCATATGTGTAACCGGCACTGTGTGGGCATATGTGTAACTGGCACTGTGGTGACATATGTGTAACTGGCACTCTGGGGGCATATTGTTATGCACACCAGTGCCAGCAGGAATGTACTGGTGTCTGAACGGTGAGGGATGCAAAACAAATGAACTCACAGACAGACTGGGGAATATGACATTACATACACAGAACGTGATAGGGTAACAAAATAAACACAAAGTGAACAGAGAAGCCCAAAGGCTAAGAAACTGGGTGTCTCCCTAGTATTAGGAATGCTCAGATGGAAAGAAGCGAGATGTAGTGATTTAATACGTAGAGAACCCAAAATGCTGTTGCTAAGGGCAACAGCAAAACCCTAAAGGGTTACCAACGGGTGTGGCAGTAAACTCCTTGGTCAGAGATGGAATAATAGACACAAGGAGAGTCTCCACAATCCTAGTCCTCACTTGCAGTGCACTGGTTCAGCTTACTGCCACTAAACTGACACCTGAACACCTTGCACAGTGAGAAAGGATTTTGGCAGGCAAGTCTGAGAATACAGCCGCAAACTTGCTAGGTTCACAGAGTAGCAAAAGAGCCCCAGCAGGTTAAACGACTGACTCCAGTCTTACTGCTAGGTCTGGATTGGCAGAGTGTAATACCAAATCCCAAGGCCTATTTGCAGTAAGCAACAAACAAATACAAAGTTTACACAGTACTAGCTAGCTTTCAGGAACTGACTAACCAACAAAGATTCAGCAGCATCTGCCTAACCTGAGAAGAGGGTTTATATAGCAGGTGCTGTCCACGCCCCACTCAGACCTCACAGACTGTGAGCACAAAAACCAGCACCGGATCCCCTGCCGTGCACAGAGCCTGTAACCACTGCACAGCAAAAGACCCGAACCGGAGTATCAGCTACGCTCAGGTTACTCCGCTAGCACTTGCCTCCCGGTTGCCATGACGACGTGGCAGCACAGAGCAGGAGACCCTAACAGTACCCCCCCTCTGACGAGGGGTCAAAGAACCCCTACCACGGGTTTATCGGGGAACTGCGAGAAGAAAGAGCGTAACAGTCTGGGGGCATGAAGATCACAACTGCGCACCCACGACCGCTCCTCCGGGCCATACCCCTTCCAGTGCACCAAAAATGACAGCCGACCCCGAACCATCTTGGAGTCAAGAATCCTTTCAACAACAAACTCCCTCTGGCCACGTATCAGAAGAGGGGAAGGTCTTCCACTGGAAGAAGGATTACTAATCGCCCGTTTTAAAAGGGAACAATGAAATGTTTTATTGATACCCAAAGAACGGGGTAGATCTAACTGAAATGCCACCGGATTGATAACCCTAGTGATCTTATAAGGACCGATGAACCGGGGGCCTAACTTATGAGATGGCTGTCTCAACTTCAAATTCTTGGTAGACAACCAGACGAAGTCTCCTAATTTGAAGCTGCAGGGTCTTTTCCGCTTATCAAAAACCCTTTTGGTCACTAATGACACAGACACAAGGGCTTTCTTCACTTTCCTCCAAATACCTCTAAGGACCGAAACCACAGAGGAACCACCAGGCGTGGAGTCTAGGGGGTCAAAAGAATTGGCCTTAGGATGATGCCCATACACACAAAGGAAGGGAGAGATCCCTGTAGCAGAGTGAGCCGCGTTGTTATAGGCAAACTCCGCCATGGACAGATGAGCAACCCAGTCAGTCTGACACTTGGAGACATAACACCTGAGGAACTGCTCCAAGGACTGGTTCACCCTTTCAGTCTGCCCATTAGACTGCGGATGGTAGTCTGACGACAAGCTGACAGAAATCTGGAGATCGGAACAAAATGCCCTCCAGAATTTGGCCACAAACTGGGATCCGCGGTCAGAGACCACATCAAGTGGCAACCCGTGGAGGCGCACAACATGCAGCATAAATAATTCTGGCCGATGGCAGCCCAACCAATGGAACGAAGTGCGCCATCTTCGAAAACCTGTCAACGACAACCCAGATGGCTGTCATCCCCGAGGATTCGGGCAAGTCCACCACAAAATCCATTGAAATGTGGGTCCATGGCTTAGATGGAATAGAGAGTGGATGTAATGGGCCAACAGGAACCCCTCTAGGAGTCTTATTTCGGGCACAGATGTCACGTGCCCGAACCCACTGATCCACATCCCTAGCCACCGAGGGCCACCACACCACCCTAGATAGCAACTCCTGAGTTCTGGCAATACCCGGGTGACCTGCCGACTTCTTGGCATGGAATTCCAGGAACACTCGCTGTCTTAACCTAGGAGGCACAAATAAAAGACCTACCGGGAGGTCTAGAGGAGCCTGCTCCTGTGCTCTAAGGACTAATGACAAGAGGTCCTGGGTAATGCCCACTTTAATACATGATGGGGACACAATGGGCAATGGCTCCTCGGTGGTCTCCTGGATTGGAGCAAAACTCAGCGAGAGCGCATCAGCCTTGATGTTTTTTGACCCAGGGCGATATGTTATCAAAAAATTAAAGCGAGCAAAAAACAAAGCCCATCGTGCCTGCCTGGCATTGAGGCGCTTCGCTGACTCTAAATATGCCAAATTCTTATGGTCGGTGAGAATTGAGACCACAAACTTAGCCCCCTCAAGCCAGTGTCTCCACTCCTCGAGTGCATCCTCAATAGCCAACAATTCCCGGTTACCCACGTCATAATTCATCTCGGCAGGCGAAAATTTACGGGAAAAGTAAGCACAGGAATGAAGGCGATTATCAGACACCCCCATCTGAGAGAGCACTGCCCCAATACCCATCTCAGAGGCATCCACCTCCACCACAAAAGGACGCTCTGGATCTGGGTGTAGCAGCACCTTGGCCGAGACAAATGCCCTTTTGAGACGGGCAAAAGCCGCTTTGGCCTCACAAGACCAGTGAGCAACATCCGCCCCTTTCTTAGTGAGTGCCACCAAGGGTGCCACTATAGACGAAAATCCAGCGATAAATCGTCTATAAAAATTCGCAAAGCCCAGAAAACGCTGAAGCGCCTTCAAACTAGTGGGCTGCACCCAATCCAGGACTGCCTGTACCTTGGAACCATCCATTTGGAAACCCTCTGGGGAGATAATATATCCTAGAAATGTGATTTGCTGAACTTCAAATTCGCACTTCTCCAGCTTCGCCCCAAGCCGGTGGTCTCTGAGTTTCTGGAGGACTAAGCGTACATGCTTCCGATGTTCCTCCAGGGAATGGGAGAAGATTAGGATGTCATCTAAGTATACAACTAAGAATCTATCCAAATATTCCCTGAGCACATCGTTCATGAAGTCCTGGAAGACTGCCGGGGCATTACAGAGCCCAAAAGGCATCACCAAATATTCATAATGCCCTGAGTGGGTATTAAAGGCAGTCTTCCATTCATCCCCCTTTCTTATTCGGATTAGATTGTACGCACCGCGTAGGTCAATCTTAGAAAAAATGGTGGCAGTACGAAGCTGGTCAAACAAGACCGAAATGAGAGGCAGTGGGTATGAGTTTTTAATCGTGATACGGTTCAATTCCCTGAAGTCGATGCAGGGTCGCAACGAACCGTCCTTTTTACCCACGAAGAAGAACCCCGACCCAACTGGAGACTGTGAAGGTCTGATAAATCCCTTAGCCAAGTTCTCCTGAATGTACTCTGCCATAGCCTGAGTCTCAGGACGTGACAGGGAGTACAACCTGCTCTTGGGAAGCTTAGCATTCGGCAACAAATCAATGGCACAGTCATAGGGGCGATGGGGAGGTAGTACCTCTGCAACTCTTTTGGAGAACACGTCCGCAAAATCTGCATAACATCCTGGCAATCCTGGCAAACTTAGCTGCGAAAGCCTGACTGGAAGGCTCAAGCAACTCCTGAAACAATCAGTACCCCAACTAAGAATCTCCCCAGAGACCCAGTCAAATTGAGGATTGTGGGCCCTTAACCAGGGTAACCCCAACACCAATGGGGCAAAAGTACAGACAGTCACATAAAAGGACAATTTTTCAGAGTGTGTGGCTCCAATAAACAAAGAAATCTGGCTAGTTCAAGAGGTAATTTTACCCTGGGATAATGGTTCCCCGTTTAACCCACAAATCTCAATTTCCGATGCCAAGGGTACTAAGGGAACAGAGTGTTTCAGGGCGAATTGGCGGTCCATAAAAACCCCGTCGGCCCCACTGTCCACAAAGGCCTCAGTCTTGACAGTTTGACCGAGGATCTTCAAGGTCACCGGAATGATAAAAGTCTTCTTGGGAAATTCTGACTTCTGGCCTGACAGGATATTTCCCATCACCCTCAGGCCCTGAAGTTTTCAGGCTTTTCTGGGCATGATACTACCACATGACCTTTATTCCCACAGTACAAACATAACCCCTGCTGTCTCCTCCGCGTCTTCTCACGCGAGGAGAGGCGGGTAGTCCCAATCTGCATAGGCTCCTCGGAAAATTCCTCAGAGTCTGAGGTTCCCTTGGGAAAGAAGGAAACCTCGGTCTCCCTTTCAAGCCTGCGCTCTCTCAGCCGTCTATCCACCCGAATGGATAACTGCATGAGCTGATCCAAGCTATCAGGCAAGGGATATTGTACCAGTTGGTCTTTTAACTGGTTAGAAAGACCTCTTCGGTACTAGTGTCTCAGGGCTGGGTCATTCCACTGGGTATCATGGGCCAACCTCCGAAACTCTGTACAATAAACCTCAACTGGCCTTCGCCCTTGCTTAAGGATCGAAATCTGAGCCTCGGCTGAGGCCGTCTTGTCAGGGTCATCATACAACATGCCCAGTGCCGTAAAAAAAGCATCAACACTTTTAAGCGACGGACAGTCAGGCTGCAACCCATATGCCCAGACCTGTGGGTCTCCTTGTAGCAAGGAAATCACTATGCCCACCCGCTGAATCTCCGACCCAGAAGACTGAGGCCTAAGCTGGAAATATAGCTTGCAGCTCTCCTTGAAACAAAAGAACTGCGAGCGATCTCCAGAAAAACGATCCGGGAGATTTACTTTCGGCTCCTTAACCCCTGAAGGTACTGCTGCTGCGGGAGCTCCGCCAGCGGCCTGCGAGGTGTGCATTTTAATGGACAAATCATTAAATTGTCGAGTCAGGACCTGCACCTGATCGACCACCTGTTGCAAAGTATTTTGAGGGGTATGCTCCATATTCCCACAAAATTTCAACAGGAGTATTAGGCTGCTGAATATGTTATGCACACCAGTGCCAGCAGGAATGTACTGGTGTCTGAACGGTGAGGGATGCAAAACAAATGAACTCACAGACAGACTGGGGAATATGACATTACATACACAGAAGGTGATAGGGTAACAAAATAAACACAAAGTGAACAGAGAAGCCCAAAGGCTAAGAAACTGGGTGTCTCCCTAGTATTAGGAATGCTCAGATGGAAAGAAGCGAGATGTAGTGATTTAATACGTAGAGAACCCAAAATGCTGTTGCTAAGGGCAACAGCAAAACCCTAAAGGGTTACCAACGGGTGTGGCAGTAAACTCCTTGGTCAGAGATGGAATAATAGACACAAGGAGAGTCTCCACAATCCTAGTCCTCACCTGCAGTGCACTGGTTCAGCTTACTGCCACTAAACTGACACCTGAACACCTTGCACAGTGAGAAAGGATTTTGGCAGGCAAGTCTGAGAATACAGCCGCAAACTTGCTAGGTTCACAGAGTAGCAAAAGAACCCCAGCAGGTTAAACGACTGACTCCAGTCTTACTGCTAGGTCTGGATTGGCAGAGTGTAATACCAAATCCCAAGGCCTATTTGCAGTAAGCAACAAACAAATACAAAGTTTACACAGTACTAGCTAGCTTTCAGGAACTGACTAACCAACAAAGATTCAACAGCATCTGCCTAACCTGAGAAGAGGGTTTATATAGCAGGTGCTGTCCACGCCCCACTCAGACCTCACAGACTGTGAGCACAAAAACCAGCACCGGATCCCCTGCCGTGCACAGAGCCTGTAACCACTGCACAGCAAAAGACCCGAACCGGAGTATCAGCTACGCTCAGGTTACTCCGCTAGCACTTGTCTCCCGGTTGCCATGACGACGTGGCAGCACAGAGCAGGAGACCCTAACACATAGGTGTATCCTGCACTGTGGGGGCATATTTTTAACCAGCACTGTGTAGGCATATGTGTATCCTGTACTGTGTAGGCATATGTGTATCCTGCACTGTGGAGGTATATGTGTAACTGGTACTGTGGGGGCATATGTGTAACTGGCACTGTGTAGGCATATGTGTAACCGGCACTGTGGTGGCATTTGTGTAACTGGCACTGTGGTGGCATATGTGTAACTGGCACTGTGGTGGCATATTTTTAACGGACACTGTGTGGGCATATGTGTATCCTGCACTGTGGAGGCATATGTGTAACTGGCACTGTGGGGGCATATGTGTAACTGGCACTCTGGGGGTATATGTTTATCCTGCACTGTGGAGGCATGTGTGTAACTGGCACTGTGGGCATAGGTGTATCCTGCACTGTGGGGCCATATTTTTAACCGGCAAAAGACCCCACCCCTATTAGGGTTGCTTCCATAAATCTCCCGGGCTGATTTTCGAGCCCAATCCGCCCCTGTACAGTATACATTGTATTGTTATATATAAGACACCTTAATGGTGCAGCTGGGTTCTTCAGGCCAGTTTTCCTTTATATGAGATTCCTCACCTATTAAATAGTTGTATGGGATTGAAGACTATACACAGTAGAAGTTACCTTTATTCCTGGTAATGGTGTGATTTGAAGGCTTTCATAAAGCACTTTATGGGCTCATTGCTTTTCTCTATCACTTATTTGAGATTGCTTGATTGGTATACACCAGTGATTCCCAAACTTTTTTGAATCACGGCGCCCGAAAGCATCAGGATTTTTTCACGGCACCCCTAGGCCAAAAGTTTCTTAATGAAAAATTTAGAAAGAAATATTAAATTAAGTAAATTGTGTTTATATGTCATTTATATTTCAGTTGTGTGGTGAGGAACAAGATTTTCTTCTGTTTGTCCACATATTTTATGATTGGCAGCCACCAGCGCTGGTTTTGCCTATTACATTTTGCCTGGACCACCAATCGAAGGCACCCCTGCAAGTGCCCTGGCACACCAGTATGCCACGGCACACCAGTATGCCATGGCACACAATTTGAGAACCAATGGTATACACTATATATTTTTCATTATTTTCTGTGTACGTGATTTCTTTAGGAGATTGGGCACCCTCTGTACTAAGATATCTGAGAAAAGACTTTATAGCTAATGAGGTTGCTATAAAGAGTTACTACCACTTTCTACCTCACAATGAATTATGTTGCACAACTTGTGTGGTCTATTTGTTGAGTTCATAGAGGTAGATGAGCCTAAATAAGATGATAATACCACTTTCACACTGCAATGCCGGTCGCACCTGGGAATTTGCTCCCCAACTTCCTACTTATCTTTTATTGTCATAATGTGTAATAAAAACTTCTTAATTGTTAATGAATTCATTCAGCCAACCAAGATGACTGCAGGAGAAAAATAAGGGGCAGATGTACTAAGCCTTGGAGAGTGATAAAGTGGGAAGAGATCAGGCTCGGACTGGGCCACCGGGGAGTGCCAGTTACACCACATATGCCTACACAGTGCCGGTTACACATATGCCCACACAGTGCCAGTTAAAAATATGCCCCTACAGTGCCAGTTACACATATGCCTCCACAGTGCAGGATACACATATGCCCACACAGTGCCAGTTACACATATGCCCCCACAGTGCCGGTTAAAAATATGCCCCCACAGTGCAGGATTCACAGATGCCCCCACAATGCCAGTTACACATAAGCCCCCACAGTGCCAGTTACACATATGCCCCACACTGTGTAGGCATATGTGTATCCTGCACTGTGTCGGTATATGTGTAACTGGTACTGTGGGGGCATATATGTAACTGGCACTGTGTAGGCATATGTGTAACCGGCACTATGGTGACATTTGTGTAACTGGCACTGTGGTGGCATATGTGTAACTGGCACTGTGGTGGCATATTTTTAACTGGCACTGTGTGGGCATATGTGTATCCTGTACTGTGGAGGCATATGTGTATCCTACACTGTGGAGGCATATGTGTAACTGGCACTGTGTGGGCATATGTGTATCCTGCACTGTAGGGGCATATTTTTAACAGACACTGTGTGGGAATATGTGTACCCTGTACTGTGGAGCCATATGTGTAACTGGTTCTGTGGAGGCATATGTGTAACTGGTACCGTGGAGGCATATGTGTAACTGGCACTGTGGGGGCATATGTGTAACTGGCACTGTGGGTCAGTATGTGTATCTGGCACAGTGGGGGTCGGTATGTGTATCTGGCACTGTGGGGTCGGTATGTGTATCTGGCACTGTGGGGTCGGTATGTGTATCTGGCACTGTGGGGGCATATGTGTATCTGGCACTGCACTACTGGGAGCATATGTGTATCTGGCACTATATTGGGGTCATTGTGTGTATCTGGCACTGCTGGAGGCGTATACTGTATGTATCTGGCACTGCTGGAGGCGTATGTGTATCTGACACTACTGGGAGCGTTTCTGTATCTGGCACTATACTGGGGTCGTTACGTGTATCTACTGTTCTCTCCCAGTGTAACCCAGGTGCATATACTACTGTTCTCCCCTGGTGTAACCCAGGCGCATATACTATTGTTCTCTCCCGATGTAACCCAGACGCATATTCTACTGTTTTCTCCCAGTATAACCCAGACGCATATATTACTGTTCTCCCCCGGTATTACCCAGGTGCATATACTACTGCTCTTTCCCAGTGTAACCCAGGCGCATGTACTACTGCTCTCTCCCGGTGTAACCCAGGCACATATACTACTGCTCTCTCCCAGTGTAACCCAGGCGCATGTACTACTGTTCTCTCCTGGTGTAACCCAGGCGCTTACAGAACAGCTTGAAGTGGGCAGCAAAGTTAGCTCTTTTCTTTATATACTATGCTAGGTGGCGCCTATAATGGCTGGCCACTCCCCTCTGGTCATATGTCCACACCCCTTCCAGTATATGGCAATGCCCCTTAGTGCGCTCCTGTGATTGCATTTCCCTGGGTGGCCTTTCATGCCCCAGTCTGACACTGGGAGAGATAAACTACCAACCAATCAGCTCCTGTTATTTCTCAATCACAGCCTGTAACATGGCAGTTAGGAGCTGGTTTGCTGGTACAAGCAAGAAGATCAGAGCAACTTAAACCAGTTCAAACAAAATCATGTTGGAATATTAACTTCTCAATTTTGATTGATATTACATATTAGCTGTAATTACATATTGGCTGCAGTTATTCTGACATGGCAATAACTTGGTCTGAATGAATTTTGTTGCAGAATATGATTCCCTGTTTAAGCATTAATGGGGGGAATTCAGACCTGATCGTAGATGTGCTAAATTTAGCACATCTACGATCAGCTTCCCTGACATGAGGGGGGATGCCCAGCACAGGGCTAGTCCGCCCCGCATGTCAGGTGATAGAGATAAAAGCTTAGCTACCATTCTTAATTATAATAATGCAATTCATTTTAATATTACAAAGAGATTTGATTAAACTAGCTTGAACATATGGAAAATATAAAAGCGTGTTTCTATATAACATTGTGTGTGAAAGTGATCATCTGGCACCCTGCTCTCTCTTCAGAAATGGAAAATATCTATATGTAGCTCCAGATAAGCAGAAGGACAAGGGGCATATGAAGTTATATAATTGTGTTAATCATTTACTGCCAATATGTGTGTATAAATATCGAAGCTGACCAAAGTAAAGCAGATTACTTATGAGACATGCGGCTGTGTGTGTCTTATTGAGATATCTCAGCAATACATTATGACCTGGTATCCAGAGGTGACATGATAATGGAAGGGACCAAACCAGAGCTACCTAGACGGCTCTATCATTTAATGGGGGCTCGTCCGGGATTTGAACCCGGGACCTCTCGCACCCAAAGCGAGAATCATGACTAACACAAGGAAAAGCATCTAATGATAGTTTCTGTGTTGGAAGCGAATTGTTCTCAAGGACTCTGATTTCACATTGGGTGAGTAGAACGATGGGACTGCAGCCATATTTTGCTCAAAATCAGACTTCTTGAGTGTAATTCTAGAGACAATGTGCATTTATGTTTTTTCCTTGAACTGTCATTATAAAGAAACCCGATTATCTTGTCACACAGCCTAGATTACTTGAATTATGTTGTATTGCGCAGCTAAAAAAAGTATTGCTTGTTGTAATCTAAGGCAGATACAGGTGTATTGCTTGCGCAGCTAAAGTTTATTGCTTGTTGTAATCTAAGGCATATACAGGTGTATTGCTTAGCTAAGGTGCATTGCTTGTTGCAGCTACAGTATAAAGCTAAGGCATAAGGCGTAAGGCATATTGCAGTGTTGTCATATGTTTGTATGTTCTATGTGTATGAAAGTTTGGGTCAGCCATTTACGGGACCTGATTGCTAGCTGGAATTTGTGGTATGCTGATCCACAGTTGACGCCATAATGCACAGCTTACTGTCTTGTCTATGTCATGTAAACTGTCTGATTTAAGATAACAAGAAACGGTGTAAAGTGTATAAAGGTGGTTAGTCCATAAGGTCATCAAAGACGGCCCTTGGCACGTGCAACTGTAGGCTTGTCCTGTCACCTGTCAATGGAAGCCCCTGGGAGGCCATATGAGACACAAAAACTAAACCTCGCCTGCACCATTGATAAACAATCATTGTTACATGTTGTAAAAGTCCAATGTTGCTGAATGACTGAATCTGTGTCTATGTCTTATTAGCGCATGCGCCCACAGAACAATTGGAATAGAATACAAAGGCGTACCTAGTTTGCAATTGTGTGCAGTACAGAGGTGTACTAAGGTTAATTATTATGCAGGATTTACCCAGTGTTTTTTGCAACGTAGATAACCATCTCAGAATAGAAAAGGCATTTTAACAGAATTTGCTAGTATTGTGGGATATCATTTAAATGCTCAATTGTTATCAGTGCATAAAAATGAACCATATCCTTTATGCTTAGCTGATTAACCTACTGATCATTTTTTTCTTTTTTTTTTTTATATACCAGCAGTGTGTCTAACAAATTTTCAGGAAAGTTAGAAGACTGAATATGGTGTTTTAGATTGCATGTATTGTAAATGTGATATATTACAGTCAGACGAGTTAAATTAATCTTCAGAAGAAACAGGAAAAAAGGAAAAGTGTGTGTCCAGACAAAACCTAAGCCAGTGATACATAGTTAACTTCTCACACAACTAGACATATCCCTCTTCGCCGCAAGTGGATCCGGCCACACCCATAGGGCTTAATTACCCCAATGGGAGGGAAAGGGAGCAGGATGGAAACGCGTTCACCTATACAGATTGTTGTGATGAAAGAAGGGAAGAAAAGCATCAAACACATTGATGCCATTCTTAAAAGGGCCAATTTTCCAAAAGACGGAATATTAGACCCACAAGCTTGGAAAAGATTTCAAGTCACAGATAGTCACTGGTTACAGAGAAAGGGTTATCTGGACACTGTAAATATATGGCAAACTGTTTCACAAGAACTGGAAGATGAGGAAAGAATTAGACAGGAAGATTGTAGGTCTAATATAATACCACCACCCAATGTTACAATAACATGTTATGCTATTTATAATGATGGGAATGTGGAAGGGGGGTCAGCCCCCTCAGCAGTATCAATGCATGCAGAATCAAGGACACATGATAAAGCAGGAGTTTTAACTCCTTCAGCAACATATGCAGAACAAATGACACCTGAAAAACGTTATGAAAATACTTTAAGTTATAAAAACAATCCAGAAGGTACACTGGTTCTTAGGGATGTTATCCACTACCCTGAAAGAAAGTGTCTTTATTGTGGGAGATGTGTTCCGGAGGGAAGTGAAAAATGTTTCTTTTGTGGTAACTGGGTAGAGACAAATTCAGGACCATGTGAATCACAAAATGTTAAACCAAAAACTCCAGGGATATTTAGGAGGTTGTGGAACTTTGCTAATAGTCCTAACAGAGATCCAAGAGGAATATCTCGTAAAAATTACAATGTAATGCCTGTTAGAGTTAGTAGTCATGCTAATCCCAGACATACAACTGACAGGTTACCTGGGGCTGAAGGTTATATTGCAGAATATGTGGAGCAGGAACAATACATACCCTGGCTCCCTTCAGAGGTTATGCATAATGTAAATGACTTACCAGATATCAGAAAAAGTCCAGCTGAATTTGAAAAAAAGATTAAACAAGTGTATCTTGTGTATAGACCGTGTTGGGTTGATTTAGAACAGATTCTTAGAGCTTCCATAGGAATAGGTGAATATAATATGATTCTTGCCATAGCTCCTCAGGAGGTAGATAGTGATAGAGGAGAAATTAAGGCAGCTCCCTCTGAAGCCAACCGCTATACTATGGCTTCAGGCTCACAACTGTTGTATAGAGTACAAGTCAGATGTAAGCAAATCAGAGACACTGCACCAGCTGAACCTGATCTGGTACAAAAAAACCTCAGCATAAGGGAATACTCTAACAACGCCAGACTGTTTAAGACCAGGTTCCTTAATGGACTTAGACCTGAATACAGGCAGCAGTTGTATGCAGTCCGACCAGAAGCAAATTTGATGAACATTACCTCACTAGTAGAAGTCCTAGAAGGGATTCAAGATAACGAGAAAGAAAGGAGAGATAAGAGAACTTCCAAAGCACCATCTGTTACTATACATGTAGTGCAGGCTGCCCAGTCTAACACCAAGACAAATAAGGTCCAAAATCAAGGTAAAGGTGTAAATAACTGCAGGCCCTACACCACAAGAAATGTGCAGGGTGAAGACATGACTGGTAAATGTTTTTTGTGCAAGGTTTCAGGTCATCAGAAGAAGAAAAGCAGAAAATACCAGACATGGCTGAAATATAAGGACTCTGTCCCAACCTTCACGGTACAACAGGAATGACTGAATCCTGCTACGGGGTCCACCTACTCAAGTGACACCTACACTGACCCCATAAAAGGTACTGTTATGCTTACTCTACCTACAGGAAACACCCTAGAATGCCTTTTGGACACTGGAGCAGCAGTCACTGTACTTAAGAAAACTGACGTCCCAGAAGAACTCTTAACCAGCCACTATGTCGATGGGACAGGACTGGGAGGACAGCCCCTCCCTCTTCAAAGAAGTAAGCCAACTTCTCTCCTTATAAATGATGAACTTACACCTGTACCCATTGAATTTCTGACTTCACCTACATGCCCAGTGAATTTGTTGGGAGCTGATATCCTTAACATCATGCAAGCTACTATTCAGTATACCCCACAAGGAATCAAGTATACCTGCAATATTCAAGCTATTATGAAGCCTAGCATTGAAGCAGCAATTGAAGTTTATCTACATGCAAGTTTTGTATGACAGCACAAAGAAAGAGGCTTCAAGCTACACCACAGAGCAAGTTGAAGAAGCAGTTTGGAAACTCAAGGCTGCCATAGCATCTCCACCAGCACTGGGTCTGCCAGACTACACCAAGCCATTTACTCTTTATTGCCATGAGGAAAGAGGTCATGCACTTGGAGTCATTACACAGACGCATGGAAGCAAGCAGCGCCCAGTGGCTTATCTTTCAAGCAAACTGGACAACATTATCCAAGAAGCACCCACCTGCATCAGAGCAGTTGCAGCAACAGCAGTCCTCAAACAGAAATGCATAGACATTGTGCTTAATCATGAACTGATCATTCAGGTACCACATGCGGTGACTGAAATACTACAGCAAGCCAGAACCAAGCACTTATCAGCTGCAAGACTCACCAAGTATGAAGTAGCTCTACTAAGTGCCACAAATGTCACCATCAAAAGCTGCACCACCCTCAACCCAGCAACTCTACTACCAGCCCTATTGCAGGAAGAAGGAGCAGAGTATGAATCTCTAGATTCAAAAGGAGGGAGAAGAGAGACATATAATATCTCTAGCAATGGTACCCAGAGTAACCAGGATGATGAGGACCACATGAACAGAAAGTGATGAAAATATTCACAATAAATTTTTTTTTCCCCATGACTGCATGGCACTGATGGAACAAGAAACTCAACCACTACCTCATGTCACAGACACAACACTTCCTGATGCACAGCACAATCTCTATGTGGATGGTTCAAGATACTATGAGGATGGGATTCCTTATACAGGATACGCAGTAACCACTAAACATGAAGTTGTGGACTCAGGATCCCTACCATCCCAGCACAAGATTGTGGGCCAGATATGGAAAAGCAGAGGCTTCAAGAAGGCAAGTGGCGAAGACATACAATGTGCTTCACTGATCAGACACCAGTTGAGAGCTCTGCAAGGGCCACAGAAAAGGTTGCAGTAATGAAGATCCAGGCACATGAAGAAATGACACTCCTGAAACAAGAGGCAACAATCTGGCAAGATGCTGAAGCAAAGAGGGCAGCAAAATGCCCCCAGCAGATAAGGCAAGCCTATACAGTAACCATTCCAGTGCCAGACCAAATGCCTGATTATGCTACGCTGATTGAACTTCAGAACAAAGCAGAAGAGAGTGAGAAAGAAGCCTGTGGAAAGAGAAAGCAACGAAACAACCAGTAAAGGTAGCCATCTACACCACACATACAGAAGTAACAGAAAGAAGCAAAGCCTCAAATGCCTGATCTACAGGATTTGACGAAATTTCAGGAACAAGCAGGTCCTAAAAAAAAAAAAAAGCAGCATGGCAGAGAAGAGGAGCCAGACAAGAAGAAGAAACTGGCTTATGGAAATTAGAAGAAAATTTATACTTACCCAGAAGCTTATACCCCCGTATGTGTTAAGTCAGCCATGGACTCACACACCTGGGAAATGATCAGATGGGAAACTTAGTCACAGAAAAGATGGATAGCTCCAGAATTTTATCCAGATGCAACCAAGTTTGTACAAGCCTGCTGGATATGTGGAAATGTCCAATCCAAGACAGAAGGTCAAGACAACCCTTGGAGCAATCCCCAAAAGTTATTTTCCAGACTGCAAATTGACTATAACTAACTGCCAAAGATGTATTGATAGTCACAGACATTTTTCAGTTATTGGCCAATGGCAAAAGCTACAGCAAGATCAATAGATAGAAAATTAAGTTCAGAAGATATTTGCAGATAAGGAGTACCAGAAGTTACAGTATCAGATTAGTGAGTGTGTCACAGAAACCAGAAAGGGATGCCAAAGTGTTCTTACTGAAGAAACTGACACCTCTGTGTTCTCTAGTTTTTTTTATCTCCCAGATTCAGGAGCAGATCTGAATCCCCACAAGCTTTAACCAGGAGATTGGGTGTATCTGGAAAGACACGTGAAAAAGTCACTTGAGCCCAGATTTGATGGTCCATATCGAGTGTTTCTGACCACGCCCACTTCTGTGTCAATTAAGGAAAGAGAAACTTGGGTTCCACTGCAATTTTGCTCAAGTTAAGTTTGAACGATGAAATATGCAAACATGCAAAGGAGATTGTTGAAATAGTGATGTTTTTTAGCAAATTGCATATATCTGAATTTAAGATTCTATTTTGTTTCCCTTCCTTTCAGCTTGAAAGAAATTTGTAAAGTGTAAACTCAAAGAAGAAACTACAGAAGAGCTTGGCAAGAAGGAGCCGTGAGCAGTCTACCTTAATGGATATGATGTGAACGGTTCTTTACCTTCCGTGGGATAGAGTGACAAGCACCGTCCTATGGGAACATAGCCTTTAGCACCATTATAGCTAGACTGTTTGCTTAGTCTCTTGTAGGTAGAGTTTATATGATGCCTTGTAGCTCAACTGTAATGTCAAATTGTAATACCAGATGAACCTGTAATGTTTGATTATTATAAATAGGAGGGAAACTGATAGAGATAAAAGCTTAGCTATCATTCTTAATTATAATAATGCAATTCATTTTAATATTACAAAGAGATTTGATTAAACTAGCTTGAACATATGGAAAATATAAAAGCGTGTTTCTATATAACATTGTGTGTGAAAGTGATCATCTGGCACCCTGCTCTCTCTTCAGAAATGGAAAATATCTATATGTAGCTCCAGATAAGCAGAAGGACAAGGGGCATATGAAGTTATATAATTGTGTTAATCATTTACTGCCAATATGTGTGTATAAATATCGAAGCTGACCAAAGTAAAGCAGATTACTTATGAGACATGCGGCTGTGTGTGTCTTTGAGTTCTCTCAGCAATACATTACGACCTGGTATCCAGAGGTGACATGATAATAGAAGGGACCAAACCGGGGCGACCTAGACGGCTCTATCACAGGCCTGACCCCCCCCCCCCCCGCACAACTACAAAAGCATCGCACAGCGGCGATGCTTTTGTACTTGAAGAGTATCTCCCTACCAGCACAGCTCCTGCGCACTGGCAGGGAGCTACTCGTCGTTGTGAGGGTCGCAGAGGCTGCATGTGACGTCACGCAGCCGCCATGAGCCGTCCCCCGCACGGTCCGGGCACGCCTGCGTTGCCCGGGCCACACCCAGGGCCGGCGCTACCCGCTCAGCAAAGGGATGCAAAGCAGGTAGGCGCCTGATCGGAGAGGCGCCTTCCTGCTCTGCATTCCTGTGCTGCGCCGTCCTGGGCCTGGCCTGTCCCCCTGCTGCTGCCGCCGCCTACAATTGCAAACTGACAGGCAGCAGAGCCGTCAGTTTAAAGCCCTCCCTCCTTCCCTCCTCCCGTGGCAGAGGCATGATGAACGGATGGAAAGTGGGCGGAGCTACGCAGGTGAAAAGGGGCGGAGCTACACGGGCGAAAAGGGGCAGAGCTACACGGAACCCCCAAGCTAAGGCAGATCACTTCCTGCTAACCAGACTGTGGGGCTGTAAGTGGATGGAAAAAAGGTGAGATAAAGTGTGTGTATGTATTGTATGTATGTATATGTATGCAGAGCCGTATTAACAATGGGGCGGATGGAGCTGCAGCTCCAGGCCACCCCATCAAAATAGGCCCACAGCATCCCCTGCTGCTGGAAACAGGAAAAAAGTTTTTCCTGTTCCAGCGTGTCAGTAGCACCAGAAAGCCTCCCTGCGCTGAAACAGTTCTCTTCTCCTCCCCTTGCTTGCCGGGATGCAGGGTGATTTAGCAACTTGTCTGGTCCCGTGACCCCTGTGCAGTGCGGCTAGTGATCCTTGCTCAATGTTAAAGGTAAGGAAGTTTTCCCTCAAAGGAGGCGTGGCCACGGGTCCGTGATTAGGCCACGCCCCCGGTCTTTCTAGTGCTCATGCTGTGTCCGGATTCCGGAAGGCTCAGTATCTGTGGGAAATGGGGGAGAGTGGGAGGGCTGTGGGAACAGGGATTTTGTGTTGGAAAGGACAGGCTGGGGGGGGGGGGTGTAGGGACTGGGAAGAACAGGGTGAGAGTCTGTCTATGGTGACTGGAGGGGACAGGCTGTGGGTGGGGGGGGGGTGCTGGGTGGAACAGGCTTTGTGTGTATGTACAGTATGTATGTATGTACTGTATGTGTGTGGTGTGTGTAGGGACAGGGGAAACGGGCTGTGTGTGTGTGTAGGGAGGCGAGGGGGGCAGACTTTGTGTGTCTGTGGTGACATGGGTATGTTGCTGGGATTAGTTGCGCGCACAGACTGGGTTGCTCATATTGCAAGCTATGCTCAGGCGCATGTCTGTGGACACTCGGTCCTTGAGGTCCTTGTGCATTTGGCTGCACTATGTGCCCTGGGAGGGGCTTTGTTGTCGACGGAGTGTTGGCTGCGGGGGGGGGGATACGTGGAGGGTCGCTGGTCATCCAGCTCAGGGGATCCCGCCAGTGGCGGTTTTAGGTGCGGGTTAGCAGGGCGTTCGCCCAGGGCGCTTTGGCCTGAGGCTGCGGTTACCCCACCAGCTCCATCAGCACCCGTCTGCTGCCTGCACCGCAATACCCCCCACCACTTCCTGCTGCCGGCCAGCCGGCCCGTCCTGGCCACTTCACGCTGCCCGCACCTCACCGCTGCCTCCTGCCGACTACCCCCCTCTCCTGGACGCTTCCTGCCGGCCACCTCCTGCCACTACTTACTCCCCTTCAGCTTCATGCTGGGCGGATGTATGAGGAGAGCATAGAGCCACGGGACCACAGGCGCCAAATGGTGAGTGACGGCTAGCTGGTGCAATTTGTATAATGGGCTACCTGGCGCAATGTGTATAAGGGGATAAGGGGTTACCTGGTGCAATGTGTATAAGGGGCTACCTGGCACAGTGTATAAGGGGCAACCTAGCACAGTGTATAAAAGGGGCTACCTGGCGCAGTTTGTATAACAGACTCTACCTGGTACAGTGTGTAAAAGAGGCTACCCGGCGCAGTTTGTATAACGGGCTCTACCCGGCGCAGTTTGTATAACGGGCTCTACCTGGCACAGATTGTATAACGGCTCTACCTTTCGCAGTGTGTATATCTGGCTCTACCTGGGGCAACATGTATAAAAGGGGCTCTACCTGGCATAACGTGAATAAAAGGGGCTCCATGAAGATGGCCCGGGAAGATCGTGACAGCTATCTGGCTGCTGCTTATTGCTAAGGGAAGCCGGGATAAATAGCTGCTGCACAGACAGAGGCATGCACCTCCAACCAACCGTAAGTTATACCACCTGTCAGCCGGCATATAACATCAGCAAGGCACCACAACACTGCAAGCCCACACTCAGACGTCTAGCTATTATCTCAAGGACAGTGCTATACAAGTGTTCCCCTAGTGAACTTCTACTTAGCGCTGGTGCTCCCCATGCCCATATCTGTCTTCATACACTTGCCTTACACATCCACCCTGAATACTGGCAAATATTTCATGTTGTATGTGTTGTACACACATTACATTCTACACACTTCTATTAGACACTGGCCAGCACCTATATCACCATCCTTAATATGTTTTTAGATTGTTTTGATACTCACTTCTGGGCCAATACATTGATTGAACTGGATCGATTTATTACTAATAAAATATACCAGCGTGTATATATATATATATATATATATATATAGAAAGAGATAGAGCTATAGATATATATGGGATGTAGTTATGTGACCACCAGTCACAATACCTCCCACTGCATCCCGAAGCATGACAATCCCGACAGTTGGCATGTCGACTAAAAGGGACTATTCCCACTCGTGGGTATCCACG
Source organism: Pseudophryne corroboree (assembly GCF_028390025.1). Classification (NCBI taxonomy): domain Eukaryota; kingdom Metazoa; phylum Chordata; class Amphibia; order Anura; family Myobatrachidae; genus Pseudophryne; species Pseudophryne corroboree. The sequence goes on along the minus strand of NC_086453.1, from coordinate 226,529,868 downwards.
ACACCCATAGAGTGGAAATAGAACCTGTGGTGAGCGTAGCCGGGATCCCGTCCGCCGGTAACACATACCCAACCCTATTATGTAGAGATAGATAGATAGATAGATAGATAGAGAAGAAAGAATGGAAATATAATACCACCAGAAACAGTATAACCTGCATCACATGCTGTAGTAACGGTTGTCAATGCTTCGGTCCCCTTCCACCCCAAATTTCAAGACCACCAACAATTACAGCAGCTGCTCTCAAGCCAAAAAGAACCTGCAGTTAGTTACTTGTTGGCTTGAGACTGGCTGCTGTAATTATTGGCAGACTCAAGGGACAATGGGGGTCATTCCGAGTTGATCGCTCGCTGCAGATTTTTGCAGTGCAGCGATCAGGTAAAAAAACGGCAAAACTGCGCATGCGCACGCGTGTCGTACGGGTACAAAGAGCATCGTTGCTGTGCAATGGATCTAGTGAAGAATTCATTCGCACAGCCAATCGCAAGGAGATTGAAAGGAAGAGGGCGTTTATGGGTGGCAACTGACCGTTTTCTGGGAGTGGTAGGGAAAACGCAGGCGTGTCTGTGTTTTTGCAGGGCGGATGTTTGATGTAAATTCCGGCACCAAAAAGACTGAAGTGATCGCAAGTGCTGAGTAAGTCCAGAGCTACTCAGAAACTGCTCAAAATGTTTTTGCAGAGCTCAGCTGCAAAGGGGTTCGCACACTTGCAAAGCGAAAATACACTCCCCCATGGGCAGCAACTATGCGTTTGCACGGCTGCTAAAAGTAACTAGCGAGCGATCAATGTGTGGCGGACCCTGCGTGACACAACCCCTAGTCACAATCCTGCTGTTGCTGGTCACTCCCACTGTGACGGTATACAATAGGCCCTTCATAAATTTCAGCTCCAGGCCCATTTGGTCCTTAATCTGGCACTGTATGTATGTATATGTGTGTATGTATATATGTATATGTGTGTGTGTGTATGTATGTGTGTATGTATGTGTGTATGTATGTATATGTGTCGCAGTGATCGCAAAATACGTGGCATAGCACATTTTTACGAGCTATAGAAAGTGAGGGACCCGGTTTAAAAAAATCAGTGGGTCTCATTGGACGCACTGTCTCACTTCGCCAATAGGAATCCTCACACTCCACGTCAAATCACCGCCACATCTCCCCGTCAGGACAGCTCCACTTGCTCTGCTCCGAGAATGCCCGCCCCCTTACCGCGGATAGGCATACTGAGTCCAGGGGAAACAAACCACAGTTAGCGCTGCTGCTGATTCCGCCGCTCAGACTGGGTCACAGTCGCCGCAGTGAGCACTGCATTACAGCGAGCGGCATGTGATCCCCAGTCAGCCCGGCGTGCCGTGCTGTGACACTTCCTGCATGGGGGCGACTCCTTACACAGCGAATACCACAGCTTCCCCTCCCACATCACTTGGACTCTCCCTGCGGGTGCCGGCTAAGCAGCAGTTGCCGGTGGGATGATGGATCGACTCCTGAATGGAGTCGGTATGCTAGCAGCAGGACTAGGCGCAAGTGTATGGTATGCAAAGATGGGGGTTGCACAATGTAACAGAAGGGCTCACCTTTCTGTTACATTGTTACATCAGGCTAAACGGGGCAACCTGTGGCTCTCCAACCTCTGGCTATTCTGAGACTTGTGCTTCCACACACAGTGGCTGAAGAGGAACAGTATACCTAAACACACACACACCCACATCTCCCATTTCCCAGAGCTGTGCCATCCCCTCTCTGGGTCATAAGTACATGGATTGCAATATGTGGTGCGTAAATCAATATTGCATTATCTCTCTCTCTCTCTCTCTCTATATCTATCTATCTATCTATCTATCTATCTATCTATCTATCTATCTATATCAGATTTACTTTATTATAGTACTTATATTATGCACTATTGATTTATATAGGCTCCCCAAAAAATGGAGTAGGACCCAGATTTTTTAAAGTGAAGGGTCCATGGGACCCACTTTTATTTTTGCTCCGCGCTCACTGGTGTGTATGTATGTATGTATATGTGTGTATGTATGTATGTATGTATATGTGTGTGTATGTATGTATGTATGTATGTATATGTATATATGTATATGTATGTATGTATGTATGTACGTACGTACGTACGTATGTATGTATATGTGTGTGTGTATGTATATATGTATATGTTCGTGTGCCATGCAGTGTCTCCGCGCTTCTCCTGTCGACTCCCCGGTATGAGGCTCCTGGAGGACAGGAGAGCTGCTCTGTTGATGGGACACTTGCTCTGGCTATCTGTCTTAGCACCACGGCCCCTGTGTGAGGCTGCTGCCACTGTCCACAGAGGGAACAACAGCGGCTGGGACCCAGGAGCTGTGGGGAGCAGGTGACATTCTAGTTTAACTTCGAGAGTGAGTATCTTTCACTACCATCCTGCCCCCCCTGCTCCGCACCACTGCTCCTATCATGCCCCCCCCGCTCTACACCACTGCTCCCATCCTGCCCCCCTGCTCCGCACCACTGCTCCCCATCCTGCCCCCCCTGCTCCGCAACACTGCTCCCATCCTGCCCCCCGTGCTCTGCACCACTACTCCCATCCTGTCCCCCTGCTCTGCACCAAAGCTCCCATCCTGCCCCCCTGCTCTGCACCAAAGCTCCCATCCCGCCCCCCCTGCTCCGCACCACTGCTCCCATCCTGCCCCCCCTGCTCCGCACCACTGCTCCCCATCCTGCCCCCCCCTGCTCCGCAACACCGCTCCCATCCTGCCCCCCCTGCTCCGCAACACTGCTCCCATCCTGCCCCCCCTGCTCCGCAACACTGCTCCCATCCTGCCCCCCCTGCTCCGCACCACTACTCCCATCCTGCCCCCCCTGCTCCGCACCACTGCTCCCATCCTGCCCCCCTGCTATTCACCATTGCTCCCATCCTGCCCCCCCTGCTCCGCACCGCTGCTCCTAACCTGTCCCCACCTGCTCCACACTACTGCTCCCATCCTGCCCCCTCCTGCTCCGCACCACTGCTCCCATCCTGCCCCCTCCTGCTCCGCACCACTACTCCCATCCTGCCCCCTCCTGCTCTGCCCCACTGCTCCCATTCTGCCCCCTCCTGCTCCATATCACTGCTCCTATCCTACCCCCTCCTGCTCCTCACCACTGATCTTATCCTGCCCCCTCCTGATTGGCTGCAGGTACATGGCGGATTTGAAATAGTGGCGCTGTGGTCATAGGAGCCGCAGTGCCACCGACCACAGCTTCCTCCTCCTTGCACCGCCACCACCCTCTGCCTCCTCCTCTGCTATACCACCGCCACCCTCAGTCGCCCCACTGCCGCCCTCAGTCCTTCTCTGCACTGCCAGCCTCATGCCGACCAGAGCCTCATAATACACCGCCGCTGCTAAATAGGTAATCTTACCCTGCTGCCTTTCTCTCTTCCTAGTCCCTATTGTATGCCCTTGCTATCCCTCTCTCTGTCACTCTCCCTGTCCCTATGTCCCTGCTGTCACTTTCCCTGTCCCTCTGTCACTCTCCCTGTCCCTATGTCCCTGCTGTCACTTTCCCTGTCCCTCTGTCACTCTCCCTGTCCCTATGTCCCTGCTGTCACTTTCCCTCTCCCTCTCTCTCTCTCTCTCTCTCTCTCTCTCCCTGTCCCTGCTGTCACTCTCCCTGAATTTTGTCTCCATGTGGTATAATGTGAATTTCGGCTCATTCGGTGTGCTATAATGTAAATTTTGGCTCATTCTGTGAGGTATAATGTGAATTTCAGCTCATTCAGTGTGCTATAATATGAATTTCGGCTCATTCAGTGTGCTATAATGTGAATTTCGGCTCATTCTGTGTGCTATAATGTGAATTTTGGCTCATACCGTGTGCTATAATGTGAATTTTGGCTCATTATGTGTGCTATAATGTGAATTTCGGCTCATTCAGTGTGCTATAATGTGAATTTCGGCTCATTCTGTGTGCTATAATGTGAATTTCGGCTCATACCGTGTGCTATAATGTGAATTTCGGCTCATACCGTGTGCTATAATGTGAATTTCGGCTCATTCTGTGTGCTATAATGTGAATTTCGGCTCATACCGTGTGCTATAATGTGAATTTCGGCTCATTCTGTGTGCTTTAATGTGAATTTCGGCTCATTCTGTGTGCTATAATGTGAATTTCGGCTCATTCTGTGTGCTATAATGTGAATTTTGGCTCATTCTATGTGCGGTGAAATGTGAATAAGATTGTGATACTGTGTGACATAATTTGAATTGAGGGTACTGTTGTATGGTCACACCCCGTGGGAAACCATAATCCTTTTTTGCGGCCTTCGGCGCACGCTCTCACTTTATTAACTGCAGTATGAATGGGAGGGCGCAAATTTATAGTTTGCAGGGGGGCGCCGAACACCCTAGCACCGGCCCTGGCCACACCCCTAAAATGGCGGCCAAATGCTGCCGGCCCGCGCCCTCCCGCCCAGCGAATGCCTCTGTTTGTCAATCTGGCAGAGGCAATTGCAGGACTAAAACGCCCGTCGGCTGTCTGGCATGTGCCGGCGCACTGCACCGATCAGGTCTGAATTAGGCCCAATGTGCAGTGACGATTGTGGGATAAACTGTGACTAGTACGTATAAACTTTCATAACATGATAACATGGAGGATTAAATAAACACAATTCTACAATAAAGAACACTTACATTTCACCATCTCTGTAGTATAGCTTCTAAAGTCGTATTTTACCTGCAAGCTATTAAAGCACTTTAACAAACTTCTGGTAATGGTGTTTTTAATCTCAAGTATTTAGACATGTTCTTTTCAGAATGCAGTACTGTCGCTGTATAGAATTATTGGGTCTAATACCCAGTAACTAATAATAAGGCCTCTTAGTTTTGTTGACCACAAAGAAGGCAGTAAAATGTACATTTAAGGATCCTATATAAACAGCTGGATGCAGAGATACGTACAGTCAGAACCTCTCCAATCACTGCATAGCATCACGTTGGAATTATTCGTGAATGTCCTACCTACTATACTGTATGAGTTTCATAAATAAGGACAGTAGGCCTACTAATTCAGATCTGATCGTAGATGTGCTAAATTTAGCACATCTACGATCATTTTCTCAGGCATGCGGGGGGACTCCCAGCACAGGGCTAGTCCACCCCGCATGTCTGGCTCTGCCCCCTCCCCCCGCACTGGTGCAAAAGCATAGCACGGCGGCGATACTTTTGCACCTGGCAAGGAGCTCCCTGCCTGCGCAGCTCCTGCGCTCTGGCAGTGATCTACCCGCCGTGTCCCAGGTCGCAGCGGCTGCGTGTGCAGTCACGCGTCCACCGCGGCCCACCCCCGCAATGGTCCGGACACGCCTGCGTTGTCTGGACCGCGCCCTGCCAACGTCATTCTAACACCGTTGCCACGCCCCTTCCTGCCCCGCGACTGCCTCTGTGCAGCCCTGAGATGCTGTTAGCATCTCACTGGGCCTCCCGGGTTGCGCGTGTGCGCACTCCACAATGGGTTTCAGACTGTGATTGCTGCCGCTGCAGCGATCCAGACTGAATTACCCCCATAGAGACATAGCAGGGACATAGGGACAGAGAGAGGCAGCAGAGATGTAGGGACAGAGAGACATCAGTAACATACTGCACCCCCATAGTGCAGCCTGGAACGCCCATGGGGAGCTTCACCGTACCGCCCCTCCCCATGTACCTGCATATTCTTATGTCCCAAAACTCCATCATCCACACACCTAAAAAAGAGAGTGGTGGAGCACTTTTTCCATGTTGCCTGATGCCAATCAAATCTTCTCTTGTGCCATGAGTGGGGAGAGCACAGTAAAGGAATACTGGTGCGGGGGGGTCGGGGGTGCCGCGGGTGTGGGGGCAGAGCCAGTGAAGGAGTACTGGTGCGGAGGAGGGGGGTCGGGGAGCTGCGAGTTGGGGGGGCAGAGTACACTGAAGGAGTACTGGTGCGGGGGGAGGGGGTTCCATGGGGGGGGGGGCAGAGTACAGTGAAGGAGTACTGGTGCCGGGGAGGGGGTGTGCGGTAGGGGGGCAGAGCACTGTGAAAGAGTACTGGTGTGGGGGAGGGGGTGCTGCATGTGGGTGGGGGCAGAGCACAATGAAGGAGTACTGGTGCGGGGGAGGGGGTTCCATGGGGGTGGCAGAGCACAGTGAAGGAGTACTGGTGCAGGGGAGGGAGTGTCGGGGGTGCCACGGGTTGGGGGGGGGGGGCTAGAGCACAGTGAAGTAGTACTGGTGCAGGGAAGGGGGTGTCGGGGGGTGCCACGGGTTGGGGGGGGGGCTAGAGCACAGTGAAGTAGTACTGGTGCGAGGGTGGGGGTGCCGCGCTCGAGGGTGGGAGCCCCCATGAGGGGATATAGAGCACAGGCAAGGGTAGAGAGAGGCGAGAAAAGAAGTGAGAAAAGAAGTGGGTGGAGAGCAACAGGAGAGTAATGAATCTGGGGAGATGACAGCCCCAGACTGGATTGGTCATTGAACAAGGGGGGAGGCAACCTGCTCCTCTATTGACACACAGAGCTCGTGCTCCAGTGACTCCACCCATGCTATGCCCCTGCTGCTGGCATAGAGGGGGGGGATACCTGTGGCTGCTGTTTGCAGAGGGGGGGGGGGCACCGCCCTTAGAGTTGAACTGGTGCAGGGGGAGTTGCGGGCCCTGGCAGCATCTCGGGCCCCATAGTAGCTGCACCCTTGATAGTTACGTCACTGCTTACTGAATAAGGTCCTTTGTCCAAAAACTCAGGTCTGACATAGGGGTCCTGGGTCTGATCATTTGACCATGATTTATTCTGTTGAATGTTCAGGTTTAAGTACCAAACAGAATAGTGTGCCTATTTGTTGTTTAGTCACATACACCAATAGGTAATGTCTGCAGCACTCAAACCTATGGCAGAAGAGGCTTCATTAGTTTGTCTGTCGGCCAGGCAGAACTGCTTATTATAAGGTCAATACGTATAAAGACAGTCTCTTACAATCTCCTGTGGGGTGGAAAAGGATGCGCAACAGCTGAATCACTGATCTGTGAACTCAGACACCTGGGTACAGCAGTAGACGCTGTTCATGACCAAAGGCAATTTTATTCCACTAATTCCCACAGAAATTGAAAATTTGACAGAGGCCGGCCACTTATGCCAATTATCATGCACATGTTCCTAAGATGCATTGTAAGTGTTTTCTGGAGGTTTAAGGGGGAAAAAAATCTCTGCTTTATGCCTATTACACTCTGTTCTGAACTGGTCCTATTCTTTTTATGCAATAGAAAAATAAATCCTAGTTAAAATTATTTAAGATTAATCCTGTACAGGCAACCAAATCTCTCAAGATACTTACATTTCTAGCCCCCGAGTCAAAAAGTGAGCTAATATGATACTTGTTACCAGAGCCGGCCCTAACCAATATGATGCCCTAGGCAAAATTTTGGCTGTGCCCCCTAGCACCGCCGCTAGTTCCACCTCTGACCCTGCACCCCTTTCCCAGCACCATGACCCCTCACCCACAGCAGTCCTCATTTTGGTCCTCTAACCGCATATTTTTTTAAATAGAAACAGTGCGCACATTCAGCGCACAGCCCAAAAAGGGGTGTGTTCTTGCTGGGAAGGGGCATGGCCACACAATAGTACCCCCAATTCAAATTATGCCACACAGTAGTGCAACGTAATTCACATTATATCATGTGATAGTGTCCCTTAATCACGTTACATCACACAGTAGTACCATTTTACCTTATATATGTTACTCCTCAAAGTAGTGCCCCGTAGTCACATTACACCACACCATATTGCTCTTTATTCACATTACACCACACAGTAGTGCCCTTTCTATACGATATGCCACACACTAGAGCACCTTATACAAATAATGTCACACATTAGTAATGCCTTTATACACATAATACCACAAAGTAATGCCCCTTACACATATAACACACATTATTAATGTCCTTATAAAGATAATACACCTTACACATTATGCCAACCTCTATTAATGCCCTTATACACATAATGTCCCTTACACATACTCCGCACATTATTAATGTCCTTATAAACATAATGACACACATAGGGGGAGATTCAAATGTTTGAAAAGTCAGTTGGGAGTTTGTTTTTTTCCTATCTAATAGACAGGAAAAAAACAGACGCCCAACTGACTTTTCAAACATTTGAATTCCCCCCATTATGTCCTTACACATATGCTACACATTATGAATGTCCTTATACATATAATGACACACAGTGTCCCTTACACATATGCGCACATTACTAATGCATTTATGCACGACACACGTAATGCCCCTTACACATATGCTGAACACTATTGCACAACCAACTCAACCGCGCACAACACTCACACAGCCGCTAACACTGTGACCTCTGCCTCTGGATACAGATGTGTCCTCATACATCTGGCCTCAATACTCCATGCAGCAGGAAGTGCCTGGCGTGAGTCAGCTGGCAGCTCTAGGCCAGCTCTGCTAACGTTGGGTGCCTTGTTTTAACGGAAATGCATTATATTTGCATTCATATGTGACTAAGATACACAATAGCAGCTTCTGCTGATTAAAGTGATATGCGGCATGTCTATATTCTGTGTGTGACTGTGGTTGTATCTGCATACGAAATGCTACTTTACAGTGATTTCCAGGAATACACTGTCATTTAGCATTTCGTATGCAGATACAGCTGCATTCACACACAGAATATAGACACGCCACATATCATATCAGCAGAAGCTGCTCTTGCCCCTAGACATTCCAAATGCCTTAGGTATTTTCCTAGTTTGTCTATGCCTAGGGCCGGCTCTGCTTGTTACTATATAATGTAGGGATATGTTTTCTGCAGAAATTCCGTAAAGGCGCAGTAAGGTTTTGCTACTCACTGGCTACCGTTCCCCACAGAATCTAACTTTTCATCCTTGCTTACAGCCCTTATCTCCACCCGCATGTCACTTTACATTCTCTCCTGTGGTGTGGGCTACCCCTGGAACCAGCGCCCGTGTGCACAGCACACATTGGGGCAGATGTATTAGGCCTGGAGATGGCATAAGGAATTGATAAACCACACCCTGCACCTAGATAGAGCGCTAGGGACCCCAAATATACAGAGACGCCTTGATGCGGCTTTGGGGCTTATTCACACATTTGCGCAAATATGTGTAACCAAGATCTCTGAATTCTAATATTATGTGGGATTTATATCTGGCTACTGTTATCATTCAGGGTGCTGGGGGAAACAATGTCTCTCATTTTTTCTTGCTTAGAAATACCCCTCCCTTTCGAGCACCTGAATGATATAATTAAGCTGATTGAGCATCTACCATTATATAAACCAGTGAAAAGTACAAGGTGATAAACGCACCAGGCAATCAGCTCCTGTTAATTTACATATTGGAGCTGATCGGCTGGTGCGTTTATCACCTTGCATTTATCTTTGGTTTATCACTTCCTTATGCCTTCTCCAGGTTACTACATCTGCCCCACTGTACCCATCGTAGAAAACATATATCCACCTACAGAATAAACTCTAACATCTAATCATGTTCATCAAAGCCTAAACCACATTCTCCGTCTATGGTGCTCCACCCTCTGTCTAAGCCGTGCCCCTCACCATTGTATTGTAAGTTCTGCTGGGCACTGCCCTGTCTCTCCTGTATTTATATTCTCTTCCATCTCATTCACCTGAGTGTCCTTGTATTAAGCCTCTTGCATGGTCTTTACAGTGCTTTATTTTAGTTCTATATCTATATCTTTCATATGACTATTGCATTGATTCTATTGCATTTACAATAGCTTCTATGTGTATAAATTTCATTTTTTGTTTTAAAGCTACAGTATTATGCATATTCTTTATACACAATTACAGTATATGAGGGTGGTTCAATAGGTAAGGTAACAAGTAAGGTACAGGATGTAACATTTCATGGCAAGAGAAAAGGTGAATGAAAAACAAATAATGGTAATAATAACACACAGTAAACATATGTTTAGTCGTGCTGTCTTATCACATTTTTGTTTAATGTATAAGCAAGCTCAATATGTAAGGTAAACAAATCCCCTCAAGTGTGTAATGTTCTCTATTTCATTCTAATAATTTCCCACCAGGCCAGAGCAGGGAGACTACGGCTTCCCCTCACAGCCATTATACTGAAACTCCTATCAGTCATACTGTCCCAACATCTGGTGTAAGATGGCGAGGCTGGCGGAAACATGGCCAAACATTGATGTGCGTAGTGAGATCAGGTTTCTGCATCTAAAGGGCAAATCAGCAGCTGACATTCATTTCCAACTTGTAGAGGTGTACAGTGATAATGTCATGTCATGGAAACAGGTTTGGGTTTGGTGCACTGACTTTTATATTGGCAGTAAAGTGAGTAAATTTGCCATTAACTCAGGAAGGCAACAATGGACAGCAGTGAAAAGTATCTTCAGATACTTAAAGTGAATGCCTTATTTACAGTTGGAGTTCAGCAGATCCACAAATTCAACATTCTGCGATGTTGACTGGGGAGCGAATGAAGAGGTCTGCCATTCCTATCAGGGCCGGTTCTACACATTGTGGCGCCCAGTGCGAAAGTTTCCAGTGGCGCCCCCCCCCCCCCCCGCAGCTAAACAGGGGCGTGGCTTCATAGGGGAGGGTCGTGGCCACAATTATGCTCCCAGTAGTTGTGCCACCAGATCTGCCCAAAGTAGTTGTGCCCCCCAGTTGATTTGCCCCAGTAGATTTGCCCCCTGTAGCAGTGACCTCAGTATGTGCCCCCTGTAGTTGTGCCCCCTGTAGATGTGCCCCTTGTAGCTGTGCCCCCAGTAGTACTACCCGTTGTAGATGTGCCCCCAGTAGTACTGCCCCTTGTAGATGTGCCCCCAGTAGTACTGCCCCTTGTAGCTGTGCCCCCAGTAGTACTGCCCCTTGTAGCTGTGCCCCAGTACTACTGCCCCTTGTAGCTGTGCCCCCATTAGTACTGCCCCTTGTAGCTGTGCCCCCAGTACTACTGCCCCTTGTAGCTGTGCCCCCATTACTACTGCCCCTTGTAGCTGTGCCCCCATTAGTACTGCCCCTTGTAGCTGTGCCCCAATTAGTACTGCCCCTTGTAGCTGTGCCCCCATTACTACTGCCCCTTGTAGCTGTGCCCCCATTAGTACTGCCCCTTGTAGCTGTGCCCCAATTAGTACTGCCCCTTGTAGCTGTGCCCCCATTACTACTGCCCCTTGTAGCTGTGCCCCCATTACTACTGCCCCTTGTAGCTGTGCCCCCATTACTACTGCCCCTTGTAGCTGTGCCCCCATTAGTACTGCCCCTTGTAGCTGTGCCCCCAGTACTACTGCCCCTTGTAGCTGTGCCCCAGTACTACTGCCCCTTGTAGCTGTGCCCCCATTACTACTGCCCCTTGTAGCTGTGCCCCCATTAGTACTGCCCCTTGTAGCTGTGCCTCCATTAGTACTACCCCTTGTAGCTGTGCCCCCATTACTACTGCCCCTTGTAGCTGTGCCCCCATTACTACTGCCCCTTGTAGCTGTGCCCCCATTAGTACTGCCCCTTGTAGCTGTGCCCCCATTAGTACTGCCCCTTGTAGCTGTGCCCCCATTAGTACTGCCCCTTGTAGCTGTGCCCCCATTAGTACTGCCCCTTGTAGCTGTGCCCCCATTAGTACTGCCCCTTGTAGCTGTGCCCCCTGTATGTGCCCCCTGTTGTAGCGCTGCGTTGAAACACTAAAAGAAAAATCGAAATACTTACCTGCCTCGCTCCTGCTTCTGCTGGACCGCTGCTGCCGTTGTCTCCGGGCGCCGGCTCCTCTCTATGGGAGAGACATCATGACGTCTCTCCCATAGCAGCGCCGCACTGACACTAGGGGTCAATTTTGACCTCTAGCGTCAGTCAGTGACGCCGGCTACAGTGGGCGCACACGGCGCTCGCTGCAGCTGGGGAGCGGGGAGGGAGGGAGGCATAGTAGCTAGAGATGAGCGCCTGAAATTTTTCGGGTTTTGTGTTTTGGTTTTGGGTTCGGTTCCGCGGCCGTGTTTTGGGTTCGAACGCGTTTTGGCAAAACCTCACCGAATTTTTTTTGTCGGATTCGGGTGTGTTTTGGATTCGGGTGTTTTTTTCAAAAAACACTAAAAAACAGCTTAAATCATAGAATTTGGGGGTCATTTTGATCCCAAAGTATTATTAACCTCAAAAACCATAATTTACACTCATTTTCAGTCTATTCTGAATACCTCACACCTCACAATATTATTTTTAGTCCTAAAATTTGCACCGAGGTCGCTGTGTGAGTAAGATAAGCGACCCTAGTGGCCGACACAAACACCGGGCCCATCTAGGAGTGGCACTGCAGTGTCACGCAGGATGTCCCTTCCAAAAAACCCTCCCCAAACAGCACATGACGCAAAGAAAAAAAGAGGCGCAATGAGGTAGCTGTGTGAGTAAGATTAGCGACCCTAGTGGCCGACACAAACACCGGGCCCATCTAGGAGTGGCACTGCAGTGTCACGCAGGATGGCCCTTCCAAAAAACCCTCCCCAAACAGCACATGACGCAAAGAAAAAAAGAGGCGCAATGAGGTAGCTGTGTGAGTAAGATTAGCGACCCTAGTGGCCGACACAAACACCGGGCCCATCTAGGAGTGGCACTGCAGTGTCACGCAGGATGTCCCTTCCAAAAAACCCTCCCCAAACAGCACATGACGCAAAGAAAAAAAGAGGCGCAATGAGGTAGCTGTGTGAGTAAGATTAGCGACCCTAGTGGCCGACACAAACACCGGGCCCATCTAGGAGTGGCACTGCAGTGTCACGCAGGATGTCCCTTCCAAAAAACCCTCCCCAAACAGCACATGACGCAAAGAAAAAAAGAGGCGCAATGAGGTAGCTGACTGTGTGAGTAAGATTAGCGACCCTTGTGGCCGACACAAACACCGGGCCCATCTAGGAGTGGCACTGCAGTGTCACGCAGGATGTCCCTTCCAAAAAACCCTCCCCAATCAGCACATGATGCAAAGAAAAAGAAAAGAAAAAAGAGGTGCAAGATGGAATTGTCCTTGGGCCCTCCCACCCACCCTTATGTTGTATAAACAAAACAGGACATGCACACTTTAACCAACCCATCATTTCAGTGACAGGGTCTGCCACACGACTGTGACTGATATGACGGGTTGGTTTGGACCCCCCCCAAAAAAGAAGCAATTAATCTCTCCTTGCACAAACTGGCTCTACAGAGGCAAGATGTCCACCTCATCTTCACCCTCCGATATATCACCGTGTACATCCCCCTCCTCACAGATTATCAATTCGTCCCCACTGGAATCCACCATCTCAGCTCCCTGTGTACTTTGTGGAGGCAATTGCTGCTGGTCAATGTCTCCGCGGAGGAATTGATTATAATTCATTTTAATGAACATCATCTTCTCCACATTTTCTGGATGTAACCTCGTACGCCGATTGCTGACAAGGTGAGCGGCGGCACTAAACACTCTTTCGGAGTACACACTTGTGGGAGGGCAACTTAGGTAGAATAAAGCCAGTTTGTGCAAGGGCCTCCAAATTGCCTCTTTTTCCTGCCAGTATAAGTACGGACTGTGTGACGTGCCTACTTGGATGCGGTCACTCATATAATCCTCCACCATTCTATCAATGTTGAGAGAATCATATGCAGTGACAGTAGACGACATGTCCGTAATCGTTGTCAGGTCCTTCAGTCCGGACCAGATGTCAGCATCAGCAGTCGCTCCAGACTGCCCTGCATCACCGCCAGCGGGTGGGCTCGGAATTCTGAGCCTTTTCCTCGCACCCCCAGTTGCGGGAGAATGTGAAGGAGGAGATGTTGACAGGTCGCGTTCCGCTTGACTTGACAATTTTGTCACCAGCAGGTCTTTCAACCCCAGCAGACCTGTGTCTGCCGGAAAGAGAGATCCAAGGTAGGCTTTAAATCTAGGATCGAGCACGGTGGCCAAAATGTAGTGCTCTGATTTCAACAGATTGACCACCCGTGAATCCTTGTTAAGCGAATTAAGGGCTGCATCCACAAGTCCCACATGCCTAGCGGAATCGCTCCCTTTTAGCTCCTTCTTCAATGCCTCCAGCTTCTTCTGCAAAAGCCTGATGAGGGGAATGACCTGACTCAGGCTGGCAGTGTCTGAACTGACTTCACGTGTGGCAAGTTCAAAGGGCATCAGAACCTTGCACAACGTTGAAATCATTCTCCACTGCACTTGAGACAGGTGCATTCCACCTACTATATCGTGCTCAATTGTATAGGCTTGAATGGCCTTTTGCTGCTCCTCCAACCTCTGAAGCATATAGAGGGTTGAATTCCACCTCGTTACCACTTCTTGCTTCAGATGATGGCAGGGCAGGTTCAGTAGTTTTTGGTGGTGCTCCAGTCTTCTGTACGTGGTGCCTGTACGCCGAAAGTGTCCCGCAATTTTTCTGGCCACCGACAGCATCTCTTGCACGCCCCTGTCGTTTTTTTAAAAAATTCTGCACCACCAAATTCAAGGTATGTGCAAAACATGGGACGTGCTGGAATTTGCCCATATTTAATGCACACACAATATTGCTGGCGTTGTCCGATGCCACAAATCCACAGGAGAGTCCAATTGGGGTAAGCCATTCCGCGATGATCTTCCTCAGTTGCCGTAAGAGGTTTTCAGCTGTGTGCGTATTCTGGAAAGCGGTGATACAAAGCGTAGCCTGCCTAGGAAAGAGTTGGCGTTTGCGAGATGCTGCTACTGGTGCCGCCGCTGCTGTTCTTGCGGCGGGAGTCCATACATCTACCCAGTGGGCTGTCACAGTCATATAGTCCTGACCCAGCCCTGCTCCACTTGTCCACATGTCCGTGGTTAAGTGGACATTGGGTACAACTGCATTTTTTAGGACACTGGTGAGTCTTTTTCTGACGTCCGTGTACATTCTCGGTATCGCCTGCCTAGAGAAGTGGAACCTAGATGGTATTTGGTAACGGGGGCACACTGCCTCAATAAATTGTCTAGTTCCCTGTGAACTAACGGCGGATACCGGACGCACGTCTAACACCAACATAGTTGTCAAGGACTCAGTTATCCGCTTTGCAGTAGGATGACTGCTGTGATATTTCATCTTCCTCGCAAAGGACTGTTGAACAGTCAATTGCTTACTGGAAGTAGTACAAGTGGGCTTACGACTTCCCCTCTGGGATGACCATCGACTCCCAGCGGCAACAACAGCAGCGCCAGCAGCAGTAGGCGTTACACGCAAGGATGCATCGGAGGAATCCCAGGCAGGAGAGGACTCGTCAGAATTGCCAGTGACATGGCCTGCAGGACTATTGGCATTCCTGGGGAAGGAGGAAATTGACACTGAGGGAGTTGGTGGGGTGGTTTGCGTGAGCTTGGTTACAAGAGGAAGGGATTTACTGGTCAGTGGACTGCTTCCGCTGTCACCCAAAGTTTTTGAACTTGTCACTGACTTATTATGAATGCGTTCCAGGTGACGTATAAGGGAGGATGTTCCGAGGTGGTTAACGTCCTTACCCCTACTTATTACAGCTTGACAAAGGGAACACACGGCTTGACACCTGTTGTCCGCATTTCTGGTGAAATACCTCCACACCGAAGAGCTGATTTTTTTGGTATTTTCACCTGGCATGTCAACGGCCATATTCCTCCCACGGACAACAGGTGTCTCCCCGGGTGCCTGACTTAAACAAACCACCTCACCATCAGAATCCTCCTGGTCAATTTCCTCCCCAGCGCCAGCAACACCCATATCCTCCTCATCCTGGTGTACTTCAACACTGACATCTTCAATCTGACTATCAGGAACTGGACTGCGGGTGCTCCTTCCAGCACTTGCAGGGGGCGTGCAAATGGTGGAAGGCGCATGCTCTTCACGTCCAGTGTTGGGAAGGTCAGGCATCGCAACCGACACAATTGGACTCTCCTTGTGGATTTGGGATTTCAAAGAACGCACAGTTTTTGCGGTGCTTTTGCCAGCTTGAGTCTTTTCAGTTTTCTAGCGAGAGGCTGAGTGCTTCCATCCTCATGTGAAGCTGAACCACTAGCCATGAACATAGGCCAGGGCCTCAGCCGTTCCTTGCCACTCCGTGTGGTAAATGGCATATTGGCAAGTTTACGCTTCTCCTCCGACAATTTTATTTTAGGTTTTGGAGTCCTTTTTTTACTGATATTTGGTGTTTTGGTTTTGACATGCTCTGTACTATGCCATTGGGCATCGGCCTTGGCAGACGACGTTGCTGGCATTTCATCGTCTCGGCCATGACTAGTGGCAGCAGCTTCAGCACGAGGTGGAAGTGGATCTTGATCTTTCCCTAATTTTGGAACCTCAACATTTTTGTTCTCCATATTTTAATAGGCACAACTAAAAGGCACCTCAGGTAAACAATGGAGATGGATGGATTGGATACTAGTATACAATTATGGACGGGCTGCCGAGTGCCGACACAGAGGTAGCCACAGCCGTGAACTACCGCACTGTACTGTGTCTGCTGCTAATATATAGACTGGTTGATAAAGAGATAGTATACTCGTAACTAGTATGTATGTATAAAGAAAGAAAAAAAAACCACGGTTAGGTGGTATATACAATTATGGACGGGCTGCCGAGTGCCGACACAGAGGTAGCCACAGCCGTGAACTACCGCACTGTACTGTGTCTGCTGCTAATATATAGACTGGTTGATAAAGAGATAGTATACTCGTAACTAGTATGTATGTATAAAGAAAGAAAAAAAAACCACGGTTAGGTGGTATATACAATTATGGACGGGCTGCCGAGTGCCGACACAGAGGTAGCCACAGCCGTGAACTACCGCACTGTACTGTGTCTGCTGCTAATATATAGACTGGTTGATAAAGAGATAGTATACTCGTAACTAGTATGTATGTATAAAGAAAGAAAAAAAAACCACGGTTAGGTGGTATATACAATTATGGACGGGCTGCCGAGTGCCGACACAGAGGTAGCCACAGCCGTGAACTACCGCACTGTACTGTGTCTGCTGCTAATATATAGACTGGTTGATAAAGAGATAGTATACTCGTAACTAGTATGTATGTATAAAGAAAGAAAAAAAAACCACGGTTAGGTGGTATATACAATTATGGACGGGCTGCCGAGTGCCGACACAGAGGTAGCCACAGCCGTGAACTACCGCACTGTACTGTGTCTGCTGCTAATATATAGACTGGTTGATAAAGAGATAGTATACTCGTAACTAGTATGTATGTATAAAGAAAGAAAAAAAAACCACGGTTAGGTGGTATATACAATTATGGACGGGCTGCCGAGTGCCGACACAGAGGTAGCCACAGCCGTGAACTACCGCACTGTACTGTGTCTGCTGCTAATATATAGACTGGTTGATAAAGAGATAGTATACTCGTAACTAGTATGTATGTATAAAGAAAGAAAAAAAAACCACGGTTAGGTGGTATATACAATTATGGACGGGCTGCCGAGTGCCGACACAGAGGTAGCCACAGCCGTGAACTACCGCACTGTACTGTGTCTGCTGCTAATATAGACTGGTTGATAAAGAGATAGTATACTCGTAACTAGTATGTATGTATAAAGAAAGAAAAAAAAAACCACGGTTAGGTGGTATATACAATTATGGACGGGCTGCCGAGTGCCGACACAGAGGTAGCCACAGCCGTGAACTACCGCACTGTACTGTGTCTGCTGCTAATATAGACTGGTTGATAAAGAGATAGTATACTACTAATATTATATATACTGGTGGTCAGGTCACTGGTCACTAGTCACACTGGCAGTGGCACTCCTGCAGCAAAAGTGTGCACTGTTTTAATATAATATTATGTACTCCTGGCTCCTGCTATAACCTATAACTGGCACTGCAGTAGTGCTCCCCAGTCTCCCCCACAATTATAAGCTGTGTGAGCTGAGCAGTCAGACAGATATATAATATATATAGATGATGCAGCACACTGGCCTGAGCCTGAGCAGTGCACACAGATATGGTATGTGACTGACTGAGTCACTGTGTGTATCGCTTTTTTCAGGCAGAGAACGGATATATTAAATAAACTGCACTGTGTGTCTGGTGGTCACTCACTATATAATATATTATGTACTCCTGGCTCCTGCTATAACCTATAACTGGCACTGCAGTAGTGCTCCCCAGTCTCCCCCACAATTATAAGCTGTGTGAGCTGAGCAGTCAGACAGATAATCAGATATATATAATATTATATATAGATAATAGATGATGCAGCACACTGGCCTGAGCCTGAGCAGTGCACACAGATATGGTATGTGACTGAGTCACTGTGTGCTGTGTATCGCTTTTTTCAGGCAGAGAACGGATTATAAATAAAACTGGTGGTCACTATCAGCAAAACTCTGCACTGTACTGAGTACTCCTAATGCTCCCCAAAATTAGTAAATCAAGTGTCTCTCTAATCTATTCTAAACGGAGAGGACGCCAGCCACGTCCTCTCCCTATCAATCTCAATGCACGTGTGAAAATGGCGGCGACGCGCGGCTCCTTATATAGAATCCGAGTCTCGCGATAGAATCCGAGCCTCGCGAGAATCCGACAGCGTCATGATGACGTTCGGGCGCGCTCGGGTTAACCGAGCAAGGCGGGAAGATCCGAGTCGCTCGGACCCGTGAAAAAAAACATGAAGTTCGTGCGGGTTCGGATTCAGAGAAACCGAACCCGCTCATCTCTAATAGTAGCGGCTCTTGTCACGGCGGCGCCCTCAGGGTAGCGGCGCCCCGGGCAAAAAGCCTGCTTGCCCGTGGCAAGAGCCGCTACTGATTCCTATAAGGCTATCTGTTCATGCTGGCAAGCACAATGATAAGCTGGGCAAGTACAAAACAACCCACAGTGGCATTATCTACCACAGAAGCAGAATATACCGTCTACTATTAACTGAATCGGCCAAGGAGGCCTTACAATTCAAAGAAACACAAAGTGACCTGAATATCATGAATATACACAATACCATCAACAGCGAGTGCGATAACAGAGGTGCCATGAACCTTTCACATAGAACCAAGCATCCGGTGGCGTATCTATAATGGGTGCAAGGTGTGCCATGGGCCTTGGGTCCAGGGGGGCCTACACCGCACACGCTGCACCCATTTCTTGAATACTTATCCCTCGAGAGTCCCACATCTGTAGCAGTAGTGCTGCACAAATCACCAGAAAAATGACGTGGTGGCCATTTTCCTGGTACATCGATAGGGTCTCCAAGTGACCCTAGTGCTCAGAGTCCGCTGAGCTGCTGGTTAGGAGGTCTAAGCATATCGAGATAAGACACTTCATTCGTGAACTAGTGGAATAAAGATCCATTGATGTGGCCCACATTACCATAAACTGCATCCTTCAGATGTGCTTATAAAATGTGTCACATCACTTTCGCCTATGATGTTCTTAAAAAAGAGTTCACTGGAAGTCACTGGAAATGTTGATGCTTTTCATGTGTTTAACCCAATTTGTTTTAAAGGTCGATACAGAGAAGCTGAAATGAAATGTTTGTGTAACATGGAGAAGCTTGTAGCGAGTGAGGGTGTTAATAGAGGAATGTGCTACTGTGTCCACTCCTGTCTTCCTGTTCTCCAGGGAGGCTTCTGTAGTATAGCATCACGGTGGAAGACACATGTCTTCCACTTACTTTAGCTCCAGAGAGACCTGTGATTACCTGAAAGCCACAACAATTCCAGTATTCCTACAATGCAGTGCCTACATACACTGATTGGCTGAGGAACTGTATGACACTCTGCTCCATGAGAATCAGTGTGTAACAGTATCAGCAGAACAACACACTGGTTAAATAACTTGCTTGTCATAGTTTGAAATATTTGCTTGTGTGTGCCTATTTAGATCTGCAATATCAATACCTGCCACCAGAGCATTTTCTCAGCAATGACAACTACATACAATATGTACATTATTAAGCATGAATTACAATTATTTTTGCATAGATTTTCATTTACATTACACTTTGATTTAAATAGATATTTACGTAAAAACATCTACCAGGTAGCAGTGTCTGAAGCTCAGGTTGAACCACACTCATATTATTGTAATACTATATTATGGAAGGCTGTTCCTGATTGGATAGACAAGACTTATTTCCAACACAATGGACAGGTCTCAAAACAACTCTGGGCAGTTCTATAGTACAACATGAAGCACAGTGTAAGGACCTGCGAACTAGTTAGGGGATCAGCAACAAATAGCTACAATTTAACTATGAGTGGACATCCTCTTTAGGCTTTGTAATTATACTCATTGCTATAATTATAAAGTATGCACCACATTTAACACCTACTATCACCCAAAATATAACTTTTTGCAACACATGGATATTGAAATATTGAATGGGTGACAGACATCATGGGATGTTTGGTGTTTCTTTTTTTTTTTTTTTTTTTACATAAACTTCTCCCTTTTTCCATATATCACAAACCAGAAGTATCGATAGTGCGCACAGCAGCTAGAATTGTAGTAATTCTAAAAAGAGGCTCTTTCTACCTCCACCACAATTCGCATGCAATCAACACACAGAATACTGCTTCACCAGCACTGTAGATCACAGTTACTTACTTTTCAGTGTAATCCTCCCAGTTTCATAGTGTTCCTCTGTTCTGTGCTGTCCCAAAAGGAGTAGCTATCGCACCTCAGAGGTTACTGGAAAAGGAAACAAAACATAGAGACATAATGTAGTACTATACAGACACATGTTTATTACAACATATAAAAAAGGGGTATTAAAAGACATATAATAAACCTCATATAGTCTGAGGATTGTCCGTAACATAACTATAACATCTTAACACTTAATTATAATATATAAAGACACGGAGACTTGAATTTGGCAGAAATTGTTAGCTATTTATTTAAGTGAACCATTAACTATGAATAATTAAACTAAAGTATGGTGGCCAGAAAGAACGGCTAAACAACCCTATCCCATAGATAACTATCTTATAAAAAAGAACTGACGTAAACCTTCCAACAAACAAATAGGTATCCGCTCAACCTCCATCCTGACTACCCACCCGTGAAGGTGATGAGGCTGCCACCCGTGCAGGCGGTCCAGCAGATGTAAAACCAGTCAGCGAAGGAGAGCGCACCTAAAAATCAACAACCAAACGACCTCCAATCCACTCTTTAATACAACAAATGTTAACTTGCCGTTCTTTCCCGCCAACAGCGAAGTTCTGTTCCACAGAAACTACGCACCGCCACCATACCCCTAACCTACCGAACCAACCACCGAAAACAGATCCTCCAAAAACATAGATAGTCCCTGTCCTGTCA
The DNA here is from genome assembly GCF_028390025.1 of Pseudophryne corroboree. Taxonomy (NCBI): domain Eukaryota; kingdom Metazoa; phylum Chordata; class Amphibia; order Anura; family Myobatrachidae; genus Pseudophryne; species Pseudophryne corroboree. The sequence goes on along the minus strand of NC_086453.1, from coordinate 226,508,606 downwards.
AGTGCACACCATCGGTCTAAACAAGTAGAAGTACCGAAACTTGATACGCTGATGCCAAACCACGGCACCGCCATGGGCCACCACAAACTTAGCCACCGCGGCATTCACCTTCCGGCGAGCCACATCGATTGCCCGACAAACCACCACTCCACGCCAACACAACCGCGGCACCATACAAGACCAGATAAGCCTATAGCCTGGCCAAGCGCCCGAAATCACTTGCAGATCCTGAATAATGGCCAATCGAAGATTCACTGCCTTCCTCCTACCTAGGTCGTTCCCTCCTAAGTGAATCACCAACAGTTTGGGGATGCCAAACCGCCGAACCTGCTCCATAAGCTTCGCTTTCAGGTCATGCCAAAGCATACCACGCACACCTATCCACCGCACATCATCCGAACCCACAAAACAAGGAGCCCCTTCCGTAGCCAAAAAATTGGCTGCCCAATAAACATAGGAATGGCCAATCACCCACACATCACACACATCCACCCGCCAACCTAAAAGGGAAAAAACAGATAAACAAATGTGAATATGGGAGATAAAACCAAACCCAGCCCAGAACAGGAACCAACTATCAGAACGAGGATCTGCCAAAAAGAAAAATTTGAATAGAGGACTATAACTTTCCTCTTAAACAAGCTTCAGGCCAATCAAAGCAACAGAAAGAAACAAAAGGAAAAAACAAAATAACAAAAAAAGGGGGGGAAAGGTTAGAGCTGGGAGGGGGGGGGGGTTTGGGGGGGAACACAGAATAACTCGGCTGGAGGTGAAACGTAAAAACCTGCTGAGGAACTTGTAATTAGATGCCAATTAGCCGAATTGAATAAATTAAGCCAAATCAGTTCGTCAGTTCAGGCAAAAAATCGCGAAGCACTCCAGACCCCAACTGCCAGCAGTGGCGAGTAGCTAGCCATTCGAGTAGGGAGGACAGGGGAGACAAACAATACAGCACGAACACACTGAACTGAAACACACAACGCAGTAACACAAACAACATGTTAGTAGAACAAACTCGCTTACGCAACAACGGGCCGAATGAAACGCTTATAAGCCGCCGACTTCCAGCGGCCCAAAGCCTTAATTTCGTCCACAGCGCCCTGCAGATGCTGCGGAAGTGGCGGCCCCGATTCTAAAGGAATGGGAACCAAAGTCCATAGGCGAGAGGCCCAAACTGGACAGGCAGCGCCGCATCATCCATGTAAATTGGTACTTCGTCAATGGCGACCCATCGTAATGCAGGAGCCAAGACCCCTCAGACGAGGGCCTGACCTCCGCATACCGACCAGCCAATGCCACCGGACAACAGTCCCCACCACCCGATGGTGTCAAAGTGAGCCAATGACCTCTACCCATCTGATCAGTTTTGGAGCGGCGCAGCCTGCCCAGCACGGACCCCCCACCCACAATAACATCCGCGCGCCGCATAAAGGCCTCAGTTTTCTTAGAAGCCGCAACCAGCTCAGAAACCCTGAATGCACCATGGAACGCCATGGAAAAGGCCAGCTGAAACAGGAGCGTTTCAAAACGGGAGTCCGCCACCCCCGCCACCGCCCATAAGAGGGAAGAAAGCAGGGACGCATCAATAGGGCGTCGGCCATCGGGAGGCACCGGAGCCGAACGCGCCCAACCTCTAAGCGCCCTTGCCAGCAGGAAACCCTTCGTAAAATCCGGCATACCCTTCAATTTAGAATAAAAGGATATTCCGGCGAGGTACCGAGACACCACGGCCCTCGATCTCCCCGTTACGAAGAGTTGCCAAACGAAGTCTAGAAACAAGCTCTAACCCCTCTTACCTCTAGGCCCTTGATCACGGGAAAAGTCTTCCCACTCCTTCCAGGCCTGACAGTATCCAGCGAGAGTGGACGGAGCCAAAGACAGCTCTGCTAGCTCTTCCAATCCGCCATGATGACCTGCCAAACATAAGAAGGGCAGGGCAAACCTACCGAATCAGCCTCCGGGGCCAACAAACGGAACCTATCCCACTGCCCCCTGGACAAAGCGTTGGCGATCCCATTATCTACCCCGGGGACGTGTTGCACCCGAAACAGAATATTGCAGCGCAAACAGGTTAGCACGAGCCGTGACAACACTCGGAGGACCCGCAGGGCCTTAGCCCTTTGGTTGTTAACCGCGTGCACGACCCCCAAGTTATCGCAACGGAAGAGAATACTGCGATCGCGCAGTCACTCCCCCCAAACCTCCAAGGCCACCATGATGGGAAAGAGCTCCAGCAACAACAGGTCGCCGGTCAGCCCCTCCCTCGGCCAAGACTCGGGCCAAGAGGCCGCGCACCAAGCCCCGTCCGGATAACAACCGAACCCAGAGGAGCCCGCCGCATCTGTAAACAACTGCAATTCGAAACTGTCAACGAGCGGGGCCATCCAGATCCGGACACCATTGAAATCCGCCAGGAACGAAACCCACATAGCGAGGTCCCGCCTAATCTCTGCCGAGAAACGGACAAAATGGTGCGGCCTGGACACCCCGGCCGTGGACCGCTCCAACTTCCGGCAAAAAACCCTGCCCATGGGAATCACCCGACAGGCAAAGTTCAACCGACCTAAGAGGGATTGCGCCTCCCGCAACGTAACCTTACTTCGTTCCGAGCACTGCGCAATGGACTCCCGTAGCTGCACGACCTTGTCCCCGCGACCGTATCGATCTCGATACCTAAAAAGGACAAGCAGGAGAGAGGCCCCTCCGTCTTATCCTCGGCCACCGGGACGCCAAAATGCCCCAGCAATGCACGCAGCGAGAACAGCAGGAAACCACAGCGAGGAGAATGCGCGGACCCCATGCACAAAAAATCATCCAGGTAATGTGCAATCCCGCTACCTCCGCAAGAAAACTCCACACACCAATGTAAAAAGGTGCTGAACTTTTCGAAAAAGGCACACGAAACGGAACACCCCATAGGCAGACTCTTGTCAATGAAGTATTCCTTCCCGACGCGGAAACCCATGAATCGAAATGACTCCGGGTGCAAAGGGAGCAAGCGAAAAGCCGATTCAACATCCAGCTTAGCCATGAGGGCCCCCGGGCCACACTCCCGGACCAAGCCCAGAGCATCCTCAAAGGACTGATACACCACCGAACAATATTCTGGCGAAATCGCATCGTTCCCCGAGGACCCCGATGGATAAGACAAATGCTGAATGAGCCGAAACTTACCCGGAGCCTTTTTGGGCACAACCCCCACCGGGGAAATAATCAAATCCTTGATAGGTGGCTGCGCAAAGGGGCCCGCCATTCTCCCCAGGCGAACCTCTTGTTCCACTTTACCTCGAAGTACGTCAGGGAAATCCCGGGCAGACTGCAGGTTCCTGGCGGCCCGAACTAAAACATCCCCCACCACAGGCAAACGAAAAACCGACGCAAAACCCTCCCGCAGAAATCTTGCGTCGTCTGTGTTTGTGTACCATCCTAACCATTTTAGCATGGCCCCCAAACGAACCGGGGTCGGCGCCCTAACTAGCGGCAAGCCCGCTCGTTGCTCTTCCGGCAGGGCCAGCGGCCGCCTTGGCACCAGGTCGCCCCCCGCGGAAGCAATTGGAAGCAGGGTGGGATCCGTTACATCATAAGCAAAGGTGTCGAAAACCCCAGGGGGCACGTGGCATTGTTGAACGCGAAACACTTCCCCTTCGCCGGCGTCTGCTGCGGAGAACGGGCCGCGTTCCAAGGGCGGCGCGGTGGACCCTCAACCGCTGGTCGAAACTGACTCGCCGTTGCGGCCTGCGCCACCGACGCCCCCTTAGCCACCATCTTCACATCCTGCGCTCGCGTGACCCGAAGCCATACCTCCACGTCTTTGCATCCGAAGTCAATGACGTGTAGGCAGTCGTGCTTCTGACGGAACTGTTTGTCGTACTGCAGCCACGAATCGTCCTTAGACTAACGCTGCATGTCATGCACGAGGTGAATATACCTGATGATGTTCATGTGTTCATCAGGGCGATCCTCCAAGTAGCACGCCGCGAAAACACAGAAACCCGCCAACCAGTTGTCATACGATCGAAAGGCCTCCGTCCCAATACCGCCCTTCGTGAGCGCTTCCTTACCTTCCCTCTTGGTGTCCTCCGTCAACGTAAAGAGGTCGATGTATTCCCCCGTCTAATCTTCCTCCTGCAGCTCTCCCGCAATCCCCGCAAGACTGCCGTGTACTCGCAGCGAACCACGCCCGGCAAATTACGCCTCCTCCTTTCCCGTCGAGAACTACCACTACTCTTCCGAGACCGCTTATCCCTGTGCCGCGTCTCACGCCGCGCGTACCTGATAGCCCTCTTCCTAGCCTTCGCGGTGCTACTAATCGCCGAGTGCCACGAAGAAGAGGAAGATCTACTCGACGTACTGCCGTACGAGGAAGAAGAGGACCCCTGCGATAAAACAACTGTATCGGTGTCCCACTCACCCGTCGGCCCGCTTCCTGGAGGTGACACGTTCGCCACGACCGGCTCCTCCTCCCGATCGTCCCCCATATCCGAACCTGCAAAAGAAGGGAAAACCGCCGGGGCAGACGCCCCCGCTGCCGACGGGGCAGCGCCACCCAGCAGCGAAGCGGCCGAGCCCATAGCGCGACACGCTTGTAGGAACTGCGCCATAGCGGGGCCAGAAACAATAGGGGAAACGGCCGCGTCGACCGTCACAAACACGCCACCCGGGGACAGCACCGCCAAAAACGGCGCGAATGCCGCTGTCATTGCAGACACTGTCGCTGTAACGGCAGAGGGATCCGGAGCTGCAGCCCCAATGGACTCCCCGGGTCCGCAGCAGGGACGGCCATCGCGCCGCCGTGCCGACCCGGCCGGCCCCGACTGGGCCCAGCGCCAGACGGCCGCCGAGCACCCGCATTATTGCGTGAAGCACCAGCCGCCCCCACACTGCCACGGCCCCCACCGCCCCCGCCCACCGGGAGAACCGGATGGCCACCGCTCCCAGACCCCTCTCCTCCATTCCTGACCCCCACAGCAACTGAAGCAGAATCCGGGGAGGCCCCCCCCCGTTGGAGTGGGGAGAGCCCCCAGGAGGCACCAGCACCAAACGTGCACGCGGGCGCACCCGCGAATCAGCAGCTGCCTGGCAGGGGCGGCCAGTGGACAAGCCACGGGCCGCAGCCCTGAAACCAACCCCCTGACACAGTGGGGATCCTCCATCCCCCACATCCCTTCTTGCCTGCACGACTCTCAGCGGTGGAGGGCACGGGGACCGCGCGCGCGCGTCCCCGAGCCGCCGCAGCCGGAGAGGGATTACCGCCAGCGGACACCCCCGCTGGCTCCCCCCTACGACCGCCCGAACGCGTCCTCCGCTGCCCGTCACCTCGTCCCCCCCTAGCCGCCGCTGCGGCAGCGTCCAGGGACAGAGCCTCGGGCGTGAGCGCAGCGCCACGGCCCGGGGCACGGGATGAAGAGGGGGCAGGAGAAGCATACCGCACAGGGGCACCAGAGGAGCGGCGGGGACGGGACATGGCGGCCAAAACGATAAAAGTGATGGGCACAGAGAGGGGGTGGGGGCACCAGATGCAATGTGGCACAATATAAAAGCCGGCAGTGTGTTAACACAGCAACAATGCAAGCTGCACAAAAAACACAGGAGCACTCACCCCTACCACGACAAAAGCAGAAGAGGCTGACCCAGCCCCTTTCTCAGGCTTAAGAACCCATTCCACCTACCCCCAACATTCATTCCTATTGGCTAACAATAAAACTCCCATAATGCCTTACCGTCCTGCCCCCAGACTAGCTGAGGTTTAACCCACTCCTCTCCTATTCTGTCAATTTGTTCTCCTAACACCACACAAATGACAAGAATAAAAAGATAGCCACACTATTCTGGCATATCAAGTGGCAGACAATCACAAACAGACTGCACCCCAGAATAGTTGAATTGATGGCCAGTTACCATCTATAGGAGAGAACTGCCCGCAGTCAGGGGGTAATTCCAAGTTGATCGCAGCAGGAAATTTTTTAGCAGTTGGGTAAAACCATGTGCCAGTGCTGTAACTAGGCATTTTAGCGCTGTGTGCAAGAAACGGAATTGGCGCCCCCACCACCACTTCATGTAAAATATGGGCAGTGCGCGCCGTAGGCGCACGCCAAAACTTAGGGGCGTGACCTCATGGGGAAAGGGTGTGGCCACAAAATAATACCAATTTATACTACGGTGCACAGTAGTCTCCATTATTCAAATTACACCGCACAGTAGCGCCACTACACCAGGTAGAGCCCCTTTTACACATTGCGGCAATCAGCGTCCCCTTTTTACACATTACGGCAGTCAGTGTCCCCCTTTTTACACATTACGGAAGACAGCGTCCCCCTTTTTACACATTACAGAAGACAGCATTCCCTTTTTACACATTACGGCAGACAGTCCCCCTATTTTACACATTACGGCAGACGGCGTCCCCTTTTTACACATTACGGCAGACGGCGTCCCCCTTCTTACACATTACGGCAGACAGTGTCCCTTCTTACACATTACGGCAGACAGCATAGGCAAACGCAGGGGGGGTTTCCGGTTGCCTGGAAACCTTCCTCCTCTTGGCAAGTGGGTCAAATTATGACAATTGCAATGGTATATAATACAATTACTAGAGCTGCCGCCACATCATGCGATTTAAGCTGCTGCACATGTCCTGGGGTGGAAGCTTCTTCTGCTTCTGAGGCCTCAATCAGTGCACTGGACCAGAGCGTAGCTAGCAGGAAGAAGAGACAGGAGCCTTACCATGAGGTGGGAGAATGTGTGCTTAGCAAGTGCAGTACTGGTTCTATTATGTTTGTGTATTTATTTATTTATTTATTATGGTATGTTTAACCTTTTCCTGACCACTTACATTATCTTATTTATATTAAATATGTTTGATACAGCCTATACTATAGACCAGTGGTTCTCAAACTCGGTCCTCGGGACCCCACACAGTGCATGTTTTGTAGGTCACCCAGCAGGTGCACAGGTGAATTAATTACTCACTGACACATTTTAAAAGGTCCACAGGTGGAGCTAATTATTTAACTCGTGATTCTGTGAGGAGACCTGCAAAACATGCACTGTGTGGGGTCCTGATGACCGAGTTTGAGAACCTGTGCTATAGACCATCTATAGTGTTAAATATTAAGTGTATTCCATGTTCCGCAGAGTGGGAGATAGTGGATTGCATTTGGAAACCCCTCTCTAGAAATCCTGCGTTTGCCACTGGACAGTCCCCCTTTTTACACATTACGGCAGACAGTGTCGATAGAGAGAGAGACAGGCAGACACTTACCATCTCTCCCCGCTGTCCTCTGTGACACTGGCTGGTGCTGCTGTGCTGTGCCGTACAGTGGAGCTGAGGCTTGCGGCTGGGGCATGTTGGCAGGTCCTCCCCGCTCCCATGCTCCGTAGTACGCCAACATGCCCCAGCCGCAAGCCGCCTCAACTCCACTGTACGGAGTCCGTACAGTGGAGCTAAGGCGGCTTGCTGTGCTCGGGCGGGCTGCGGCTGGGCAATGGAGCTGTACGGAGCTCTGAAGCTCCGTACAGTGTTAAACAGGGCCGTGACTGTGCGCTCCCCAGGGCTCTGCGCTGTGTGCGAGGCCGCTCTCGCACACACCTAGTTATCCTCAACATTTCCCAGAGTGCCAAAAATTCTGGAACCTCATCCTCTCATAAATGCTAACTCAAACCAGGAACTTTGTATGTTATTTTCACAATTTTCACTTAGTGAAATCCAAGTCTGTCCTGTACATATTATACTATACTACAGTATGTCCTCATTTTTAGGTACTGAGCTCCAATAGCTCGGAGGATATCCCTTGCACTGAATTAGGGATGTGCAGTACTTGCTTTCATTTCATTATAGTTCTTGCCAATCTATACCCATGTGGCAGAATTAACTCATGTTACTATTACCTCACTTATTAATGCTGTCTTAATGACTTCCCCTATTAATATGCCATCCAAAATCCCATTTTCCCTCACATGAGAAGTACTGACTCGCTCCCGGCTCCAGGCAGGAAGTGAAACAGAGCCGGCGCACTGAGCGGTTCTTCACTGACACTGACTCAGTGAAGAACCGCCGCTCACTGCGTCGGCTCTGTTCTACTTCCTGCCTGAAGCCGGGAGCGAGTCAGTACTTCTCATGTCATGAATCCTCTCATCACAGTCACACACAGAGCAGACACAGCCTGGTGAACCGCCGCTCACTTGAAACGGCTCACGGCTCACCCCGCTCACATAGTAGAGCCGGCTCAAAAGAGCGGCTCAAGAGTGAGCTACACATCTGTAATCACTGACAGGGTGGCCAGTCGGGAGCACACAGCGCAGTATGCGCTCCCACCGCAAGTACGCTGTGTGCAAGGCACACTTAGCACACACCTAGTTACGGCTCTGCCATGTGCACTGCAGGGGGGGCAGATATAACATGTGCAGAGAGAGATAGATTTGGGTGTGGTGAGTTCAATCTGCAATCTAAATTGCAGTGTAAAAATAAAGCAGCCAGTATTTACCCTGCACAGAAACAAAATACCCCACCCAAATCTAACTCTCTCTGAAAATGTTATATCTGCCCCCCCTGCAGTGCACATGGTTTTGCCCAACTGCTAAAAAATTTCCTGCTGCGATCAACTTGGAATTACCCCCTCAGTTCTTAAAAGCACATCTCTCTACTGTTCTTCACAGCTGCAGCAACGGGATCTCCTGGTAGCACTTCTCTTCCACACATCAGATCAGTCCAAACAGATCATCATCCAGGTCAGTCCAAGGGGCACCCACACGTTCCAACCCCCACGGGTCTTTTTCAAGGTCAGCTCTTGGTGTGAATGTCTAAAGTGTTCAAAGTTTAGTATATGTCCCTCTCACTAAGATCCTATTGTTCCCGGCGCAGCTGATCCCTATACAGCCATTACCGGTAGTCATAATCACATGACTTTGTGTCATACATGACACGTCATCCAGATTCCATGACGACCACACAAGTTGTTGTCATTGAGTTTATACAATCGGAGCTTGAACTGTGCTTAACTGTCATACGTCCTTGAACCAGGTACATGTCGTATGATAAAGTCAAATGTTACCTTTGAACATAAGCTATATACTTATTATGGACTAGTACGCAATCGGCGCACGGAGTACCGTAAGGGTACGCACTTAGCGTAGCAGACGCTAAGCCGTGGGCGCGACGCACGAGCGGCACGTATGCTCACGGGCTTATGCTTAGTATCGAGCACGCTATAGGATGCCCGAGTACCGTACTGCTACGCTGTTGGCGTAGCGGACGCTGTGCCGTGAGAGTGAGACACGAGCAGCGCTGACGCTCACTGAATGACACACAGTATACCTTGTTAACAACACACTGTAAGGGTATGCTTATACTGTAAACCTTAGTACTGTAATATTACCACAATGTAACGCTTATTGACCTTGATAATATGAAAGCTGTTTGAGCGATTGAGACGCTCAGAAAACCTTTACAATAACTGGTGAAACACACAAGACCTGGTAAGGTTCCAACACCTTCGTAGAAGATTCTTTTAGTATAAAAAGGGGAAAACAATTACAGCTTATACACTACAGACCTAACATCAATATCTAAACAGAATAACAAGAAATAAATGTGAACAATATAGCGAAGCGATCGCAAACACAAAGCAAACACAATGAGAACGAATGGCATACACAAAGAATAACAAAATGGCTACAGAGAAACTTACACACGTGGGAATGATTCGCAAGCGCGTCCTGGACCAGCCCTCAGCCTTCAGTGTGAAAACCTTTGTAGAGAGAGTGAGTGCTGGTCCAGCAATGGTGGCCTTTATATACACAGCATACAGTACGATACAATGGTCCCTACAATCTCATTGTTCATTGGACACAGGAATGTGTCTCTGCATTATAACAAAAGGTCATAGGTGGATTCGAACAGGTGGGCTGTGTCTATTTCTAACTGCTCAGGTGGGAGGTATCCTCTGGATTCCCCCCGCATGTGTAATAAACAGCAAATACAGTAAATGTCTATAAACTACTTTTGTACATAACTATGCGCTGGAGCGAGCAATCTCTTCCTAACCAACACCGAAATATTACTATTAAAATACTCTACAGCTGGATACTAGACACCACCGTTCTACCTTTATCTGACCCTTCCTTATCATGCAAAGAGGAATTTCTCTGTCCAAGAACCGTTTACACTAAACATACTTGCTGACATTGTTAAGGGAAATACTATCTATAAAACACACTATTTAGGTTAAATATGTTGCGATCGAGTCGCTCGCTAGACGCTCACAAACTCCGCCGTAAATACACATCTCCATGCGCAGGAGACGTCGGAGCGTCCCCTACGCAACCTGAGGGGATGCGTACGCACGGGGGAGTGGGTGCACGAGCAGCGGGCATGTGCATTGGGGTTAGTACAAGGCATTGTGAATCACGATATTTTTCGACTTTGACACGTACTTGTGCTGGGATCCCACTCAATGGATCTTTGCATTTAAGAAATCCCCATACTGATATTCCAAAACAAATATAAAAGTGAAATAAAAAATAAGATTTTACTCACCGGTAAATCTATTTCTCGTAGTCCGTAGTGGATGCTGGGAACTCCGTAAGGACCATGGGGAATAGACGGGCTCCGCAGGAGACTGGGCACTCTAAAAGAAAGATTAGGTACTATCTGGTGTGCACTGGCTCCTCCCTCTATGCCCCTCCTCCAGACCTCAGTTAGGATACTGTGCCCGGAAGAGCTGACACAATAAGGAAGGATTTTGAATCCCGGGTAAGACTCATACCAGCCACACCAATCACACCGTATAACTCGTGATACTATACCCAGTTAACAGTATGAAATATAACTGAGCCTCTCAACAGATGGCTCAACAATAACCCTTTAGTTAGGCAATAACTATATACAAGTATTGCAGACAATCCGCACTTGGGATGGGCGCCCAGCATCCACTACGGACTACGAGAAATAGATTTACCGGTGAGTAAAATCTTATTTTCTCTGACGTCCTAGTGGATGCTGGGAACTCCGTAAGGACCATGGGGATTATACCAAAGCTCCCAAACGGGCGGGAGAGTGCGGATGACTCTGCAGCACCGAATGAGAGAACTCAAGGTCCTCCTCAGCCAGGGTATCAAATTTGTAGAATTTAGCAAACATGTTTGCCCCTGACCAAGTTGCAGCTCGGCAAAGTTGTAAAGCCGAGACCCCTCGGGCAGCCGCCCAAGATGAGCCCACTTTCCTTGTGGAATGGGCTTTTACTGATTTAGGATGCGGCAATCCAGCCGCAGAATGCGCCAGCTGAATTGTGCTACAAATCCAGCGAGCAATAGTCTGCTTAGAAGCAGGAGCACCTAGTTTGTTGGGTGCATACAGGATAAAAAGCGAGTCAGTTTTCCTGACTCCAGCCGTCCTGGAAACATAAATTTTCAAGGCCCTGACTACGTCCAGTAACTTGGAATCTTCCAAGTCCCTAGTAGCCGCAGGCACTACAATAGGTTGGTTCAAGTGAAAAGCTGATACCACCTTCGGGAGAAACTGGGGACGAGTCCTCAATTCTGCCCTATCCATATGGAAAATCAGATAAGGGCTTTTACATGACAAGCGCCAATTCTGACACACGCCTGACCGAAGCCAAGGCCAATAACATGACCACTTTCCACGTGAGATATTTCAGATCCACAGTTTTAAGTGGCTCAAACCAATGTGATTTCAGGAAACTCAACACCACATTGAGATCCCAAGGTGCCACAGGAGGCACAAAAGGGGGCTGAATATGTAGCACACCCTTTACAAATGTCTGAACTTCAGGCAGTGAAGCCAGTTCTTTCTGGAAGAAAATCGACAGAGCCGAAATCTGGACCTTAATGGAACCCAATTTTAGGCCCATAGTCACTCCCGACTGTAGGAAGTGCAGAAAACGACCCAGCTGAAATTCCTCAGTAGGGGCCTTCCTGGCATCACACCACGCAACATATTTTCGCCAAATACGGTGATAATGGTTTGTGGTTACTTCTTTCCTAGCTTTTATCAGCGTAGGAATGACTTCCTCCGGAATGCCCTCTTCCTTTAGGATCCGGAATTCAACCGCCATGCCGTCAAACGCAGCCGCGGTAAGTCTTGGAACAGACAGGGCCCCTGCTGTAGCAGATCCTGTCTGAGCGGTAGAGGCCATGGGTCCTCTGATATCATTTCTTGAAGTTCTGGGTACCAAGCTCTTCTTGGCCAATCCGGAACCACGAGTATCGTTCTTACTCCTCGCCTTCTTATTATTCTCAGTACCTTTGGTATGAGAGGCAGAGGAGGGAACACATAAACCGACTGGTACACCCACGGTGTCACTAGAGCGTCCACAGCTATCGCCTGAGGGTCCCTTGACCTGGCGCAATATCTCTTTAGCTTTTTGTTGAGGCGGGACGCCATCATGTCCACCTGTGGCCTTTCCCAACGGTTTACCAACAGTTGGAAAACTTCTGGATGAAGTCCCCACTCTCCCGGGTGTAGGTCGTGTCTGCTGAGGAAGTCTGCTTCCCAGTTGTCCACTCCCGGAATGAACACTGCTGACAGTGCTAAGACGTGATTTTCCGCCCATCGGAGAATCCTTGTGGCTTCTGCCATCGCCATCCTGCTTCTTGTGCCGCCCTGTCGGTTTACATGGGCGACTGCCGTGATGTTGTCTGATTGGATCAGTACCGGCTGGTTTTGAAGCAGGGGCCTTGCCTGACTTAGGGCATTGTAAATGGCCCTCAGTTCCAGAATATTTATGTGTAGGGACGACTCCTGACTTGACCAAAGTCCTTGGAAATTTCTTCCCTGTGTGACTGCCCCCCAGCCTCGAAGGCTGGCATCCGTGGTCACCAGGACCCAGTCCTGTATGCCGAATCTGCGGCCCTCAAGAAGATGAGCACTCTGCAGCCACCACAGCAGAGACACCCTGGTCCTTGGAGACAGGGTTATCAGCCGATGCATCTGAAGATGCGATCCCAACCACTTGTCCAAGAGGTCCCACTGAAAGGTTCTTGCATGGAACCTGCCGAATGGAATTGCTTTGTATGAAGCTACCATTTTTTCGAGGACTCGTGTGCAGTGATGCACCGATACCTGTTTTGGTTTCAGGAGGTCTCTGACTAGAGATGACAGCTCCTTGGCTTTCTCCTGCGGGAGAAACACTTTTTTCTGTTCTGTGTCCAGAACCATCCCCAGGAACAGAAGGCGTGTGGAAGGAACCAGCTGTGACTTTAGAATGTTTAGAATCCATCCGTGCTGTTGTAGCACCTCCCGAGATAGTGCTAATCCGACCAACAACTGCTCCTTGGACCTCGCCTTTATAAGGAGATCGTCCAAGTACGGGATAATTAAAACTCCCTTTTTTCGAAGGAGTATCATCATTTCTGCCATTACCTTGGTAAACACCCTCGGTGCAGTGGACAGTCCAAACGGCAGTGTCTGGAATTGGTAATGGCAATCCTGTACCACAAATCTGAGGTACTCCTGGTGAGGATGGTAAATGGGGACATGCAGGTAAGCATCCTTGATGTCCAGGGATACCATGTAATCCCCCTCGTCCAGGCTTGCAATAACCGCCCTGAGCGATTCCATCTTGAACTTGAATTTTTTTATGCATGTGTTCAAGGATTTCAAATTTAAAATGGGTCTCACCGAGCCGTCCGGTTTCGGTACCACAAACAGTGTGGAATAGTAACCCCGTCCTTGTTGAAGTAGGGGCACCTTGACTATCACCTGCTGGGAATACAGCTTGTGAATTGCCTCTAGCACAGCCTCCCTTCCCGAGGGAGTTGTCGGCAAGGCAGATTTGAGGAAACGGCGGGGGGGAGGCGCCTCGAATTCCAGCTTGTCCCCCTGAGATACTACTTGAAGGATCCAGGGATCCACCTGTGAGCGAGCCCACTGATCGCTGAAATTTTTGAGGCGGCCACCCACCGTACTTGGCTACGCCTGTGGAGCCCCCGCGTCATGTGGTGGGCTCAGAGGAGGCGGGGGAAGAATTTTGATTCTGGGAACTGGCTGACTGGTGCAGCTTTTTCCCTCTTCCCTTGTCTCTGTGCAGAAAGGAAGCGCCTTTGACCCGCTTGCTTTTCTGAAGCCGAAAGGACTGTACCTGATAATACAGTGCTTCTTAGGCTGTAAGGAAACCTGAGGTAAAAAATTTTCTTCCAAGCTGTTGCTGTGGATACGAGGTCCCAGAGACCATCCCCAAACAATTCCTCACCCTTATAAGGCAGAATCTCTATGTGCCTTTTAAAGTCAGCATCACCTGTCCAGTGTCGGGTCTCTAATACCCTCCTGACAGAATGGACATTACATTAATTCTGGATGCCAGCCGGTAAAATATCCCTCTGTGCATCCTTCATATATAAGACGACGTCTTTAATATGCTCTTATGTTAGCAAACTAGTATCCCTGTTTTACAGGGTCACAGACCACGCTGCAGCAGCAATATCTGCAGGTCTCAGTCTAGTACCTGAGTGTGTAAATACAGACTTCAGGATAGCCTCCTGCTTTTTATCAACAGGTACCTTCAAAGTGGCCGTATCCTAAGACGGCAGTGCCACCTTTTTTGACAAACGTGTGAGCGCCTTATCCACCCTAGGGGGTATCTCCCAGCGTAACTTATCCTCTGGCGGGAAAGGGTACGCCATCAGTAACTTTTTAGAAATTACCAGTTTCTTATCGGGGGAACCCACGCTTTTTCACACACTTCATTCACTCATCTGATGGGGGAACAAAACACTGCCTGCTTTTTCTCCCCAAACATAACACCCTTTTTGTTTGTTTTTTGTTTTTTTAGTGGTACTTGGGTTAATGTCAGAAATGTGTAACACATTTTTTATTGCCAGGATCAAGTCACGGATGTTCCTAGTGGATTGTGTATATGTCTCAACCTCGTCGACACTGGAGTCAGACTCCGTGTCGACATCTGTGCGTTTTTGAGCCCCTGATGGCCTTTGAGACGCCTGGGCAGGCGCGGGCTGAGAAGCTGGCTGTCCCAAGCTGTAACGTCAACCAGCCTTTTATGTAAGGAGTTGACACTGTTTGGGGAGACAGAGAGAGAGTATGCCAGCACACACCAGAGCGCTATATAATGTGGGGATTAACACTCTAACTGAGTGAATTTTCCCCAATAGCTGCTTGTATATACAATATTGCGCCTAAATTTAGTGCCCCCTCTCTCTTGTGCTGAGGGAGATAGCTCCGCCCCTTTTTCGGCTGACTTTTCTCCCGCTTTTTTATGGAATCTGGCAGGGGTATTTATCACATATATAGCCTCTGGGGCTATATATTGTGATTATTTTGCCAGCCAAGGTCTAATTATTGCTGCTCAGGGCACCCCCCCCAGCGCCCTGCACACATCAGTGACCGGAGTGTGAGGTGTACAAGAGGAGCAATGGCGCACAGCTGCAATGCTGTGCGCTACCTTGGTGAAGACTGAAGTCTTCTGCCGCCGATTTTTCCGGACCTCTTCTAGCTTCTGGCTCTGTAAGGGGGACGGCGGCGCTGCTCCGGGAACGAACATCAAGGACGGGTCCTGCGGTCGATCCCTCTGGAGCTAATGGTGTCCAGTAGCCTAAGAAGCCCAAGCTAGCTGCAAGCAGGTAGGTTCGCTTCTTCTCCCCTTAGTCCCTCGTTGCAGTGAGCCTGTTGCCAGCAGGTCTCACTGTAAAATAAAAAACCTAAAATATACTTTCTTTCTAGGAGCTCAGGAGAGCCCCTAGTGTGCATCCAGCTCGGCCGGGCACATAAATCTAACTGAGGTCTGGAGGAGGGGCATAGAGGGAGGAGCCAGTGCACACTAGATAGTACCTAATCTTTCTTTTAGAGTGCCCAGTCTCCTGCGGAGCCCGTCTATTCCCCATGGTCCTTACGGAGTTCCCAGCATCCACTAGGACGTCAGAGAAACATGAGTTATAAAATGACAACAACCATTTAACCTCTAAATCTAAATTAAGTCCCCCTGACTGCAGAGTCCCCAAATCATAAATTGCTCTCATCTCTGCTTTTGCCATTTGACTTGCTAGGCATCATCTGCTCCAGTGTCCCTTGACCCATTGAAGGCCTAGGAAATGTTTTATGGCAAAAGTAGAACACCCATGTTTTTTAAAGTGATCAGAGGGGGCATGGGACTCCAGGCCTTTTTTAATATTTCTTAGGTGTTCTCCCAATCTCACCTTCAGAGACCCATATAAAACAGGTTGCAGATGTATTAAGCCTGGAGAAGTGACAAAGCAGTGATAAGTGGAAGGTGATAACACACCAGCCAATCATTACGGGTTTGAAAAATGACAGGAGCTTATTGGCTGGTGCATTATCACCTTCCACTTATCACTGCTTTATCACTTCTCCAGGCATTATACATCTGCCCCTCTATTGCATACACCACAATTTTTGTGGAACATGTAATAAAATCCCTAATTGTGAAAATGTTGTCATTGATTTTTACCTCACTGGTTTTACTCTGGTCCTTCATCTTAATTTTACACCAATGAAACCCTTCTGATTTAATTCCTCAACATCTCTGTATAGGAGGGAGTGCACTCCATATCATGCTGTTGCCTAAGTTTGGAGCCTTTCCCATAGACACATTTGGGGTTTACGGGTAAATCAAATGTAGTCCCAATATTGGGTCTTTCTGTACAATTCCACAAAGCTTAATCATTATTTTTTCTATAAATCTATATTGATTATTCAAAAATACTTTTGCCCCATCTTGTCTTTCTTTGCCCTTCTGTTTTCTCTCCAGCAGTTTCTTTCTATCAACTTTTTTAATGTTTTTCGCTACCTTTTCTATAATCTCTTTCTTATATACACACGATGCAAATTTAGATTGCATGTCTCTTACCTGGTTTTGATAAACATCATCCATTGAGAAGTTTTTCTTCACCCTTTTTAATTGTCCTGCTGGACAGTAGACTGTAACCAGTTTGGGTGATGACAACTGGTGGCATTAATGTAGCTAAGGGAGTTGGTTGGTTTCGTGAAAGTTTTTATCTGGATTTTTCCTTTCTTGATATATAGTTATATCAACTTCCTGCTACTGGTGAAAGAGAGCTCAATATTCAAATTATTATCATTTATATATGTGCAAAATTCTTTTAGGGAATCCTTGTCTCCCTGACAGAAAAAGAACATGTCATCTATATATCAGGACCAGGACACCAGGCTCGCTTCAAATCAATGTTCACAGTGTACTCCTTGTCCCAGCTACCTGCCAATATAAGCCACCTGCCTTCATGGTCCAGCTTTCACCCAGTGGATGTAAAGGACATTGCTGAAATTGCTCGGATTTTGCGTCACACCACCTGTAATCTGGACCCTGTCTCAACCAAGCTTCTAAAAGGTTGTATGGATATAATTGGTCCTGTTTTTGCAAAAATTGTTCAATGCTCTTTGCAGACAGGCATATTTCCTGGACCCCTAAATGAAGCAATTGTTAGACCTCTTCTTAAAAAACCTAATTTAGATCCCGACTGCATGACCAATTATAGACCGGTATCAAACCTTCCTTTTCTAGGAAAGGTTATTGAGAAAGTGGTTGCAAATCAACTGGAAACCTGCCTGACAACCCATGATATCTATGATCCATTCCAATCAGGATTCAGGAGAAGACATAGCACTGAAACAGCCCTGATGTGTGCGTTAAATGATCTTCTGATGGCAAGAGACAGATGCGACTGTTCAATATTAATCCTTCTGGATCTCTCTGCAGCATTTGATACCGTGGACCATGAGCTTCTGATTGAGCATCTGATACATTTTTGTGGACTGGATGGCACAGTCCTAAATTGGTTCAAATAATTTCTCACAGGCAGGTCACAGAGAGTATCGTCTGGATTATACTCATCACCACCAGTGCCATTGCCATGTGGTGTCCCACAAGGTTCTATACTATCCCCCATGCTTTTGGCAGTATACATGCTCCCGCTAGGTGAAATAATCAGGCGCCATGAGCTAGTCTACCACTGCTATGCAGATGATACACAACTGTACTTGTCCTTTGCTCCGGGCACTGATGACCCAATAGCAACCCTAAATGGCTGTCTATCTGAACTCCAGGAGTGGATGAGTGCTAGTTGGCTGCAACTGAACCCTTATGATAGGACCGCAACATCAAAGGACAAGACTGCAGCATAGCCAACCAACTGGACTTACACTCAGGGATTCAGAATTACAAACCACTGATCGTGTGCGGAATCTTGGCGTTGTCCTGGATGGTGGCTTGACACTTAAACATCAGATATCAGCCACAATCAAATCCTCATTCTTTCACCTGAGGAACATAGCCAGAATCAAGCACTTAATTCCCTCAGATGATCTGCCAAAAGTCATCCACGCGTTTGTATCATCTCGATTAGACTACTGTAATGCCCTCTACCTTGGTCTCCCAGCAAAAGAATTGCACCGCTTACAGCTGGTGCAAAACACAGCTGCCATGCTGTTAACCAACCAGCCCCGTTCTAGCCACATAACACCCATACTCTACTCCCTTCACTGGCTGCCTGTAAGATGGCGAATCATCTTCAAGATTGGCTTACTGAGTTTCAAAGCACTACATGACCAGGGCCCAAGGTACCTGAAGCAGCTACTGCCCCCATACTGCCCCACTCGATTACTGCGATCTGTAGATGAAAGACTTTTAGCAGTACCTAGAATCTCCTGTAATTCATCTGGGGGTCGAGCTTTTAGTCATGCAGCTCCGACTCTATGGAACTCACTTCCCCGCACAATGCGAGAGGCCCCAACTATAGAATCCTTCAAAAGTAGACTCAAGACTTTCCTGTTTACTCAAGCATTTCCATAATTGTCCCTTTAGTATCTCCATGCTTCTGTATTTTATGAAAATCTGTTCTGTACTTCATTATTTTCTGTACTATATTATGCTATGTATCTGTTAAGCGCTTTGAGTCCTATTGGAGAAAGAGCGCTATATAAATAAAATTATTATTATTATTATTATTATTATTTATTATTACCCATGAACACATTGGTGTAATTCGGAGAGAACCTGGTGCCCATTGCAGTCCCAACCTTCTGTAACAGAAGTCCTCCTTAAAGGAAAAGTAATTATTTTGGAGGATGAATAGTATTGCCTCTTGTAGTCCCCTATCTAAACGACTTTCTTTAGGAAACTATTCACTGCTCTAGCCCCCTCCTGGTTATCTTTGTTCGTATACAGCAACCGTATGTTGGCCGTGACCATTATCAGGGCATTGTGCCATTCAATCCCTTCCAGGAGTCTCAGAGCATCAGAGGTATCCTTCAAATGTGATCTGTTTAAAAGAACTAGGGGCTGTAGGTGGTAGTCAATGAATTCTGAAAGGCTAGTTGTTGTTGAATCAATTCCGGATACTATCGGCTTCCCTCTAATTATCAACTGTTTAGAAACTAACACAGCCTCACACTTGAATTCTCCTGGACTGTCAACACTAGTTGAAGCAACATCACCAACTGGGTGAGTTTTTCCAAAAATAGACTTTTCATAAATTTTTACAACAGTTATTTATCCATAATCTCCAGTAAACATTCCTCTTCTAATCTTGTACTTTCTTTCATTTTTCCCCAGGAGACAGACCTAGAGATAAAGGATCCTCAGCACTGGTTCAAACGTGAATTAGTGCATTGGATCCCTCATCTACTTCAGATCTCATGTAATACAGTTTCTGTATATACTGAGTGGAGGTTCCGAGTACAGGTGAGAACTGGGCAAGTTACATCTGGAAAATTGTGGATGTCCCAGAGGGAGTAGGTGAATTAGTCAAATGCACTGAAAAAGATAAAACCTCCCAACCCCTCAAAGATAGAAATCTGGTGCAATTCTGTGTTACACAAGGTAGAACATTTCATATTATATCCATGTGGCCCATTTATGAATGTTTGAAAATGGTGATTTTCCACTTTCTTTCACCACCCGTTGTGTATTAACTATCAAAAGTGTGTTTAATAAATAAAATTGAATCCTAAAAATTATCTGTGGAACCTAATGTAAATAAGTCTTTTAACATCCTCAATGTTATGTTGATGGCATAAACCAAGAGAAACCAGTGGAAAAAAACCCCCAAAATTCAGAAGGGTTTAGAATCCATCTACCATTAAACAAAATAAACAAACAAACAAACAAACTATGAGCCAAAGTAATTAAAAATGATACAAATATAAATTTGAATTCACTTACATCTCTGGCACCAATCATTCTAGCAATTTTTTTGGCAAACAGTGGCTGAGAAAGTGGTGTTATGTTGCCGATAGGGGGAAGTACGTCAATGTGGTGTGTTGTTTTCTGAAAAATTTACAATCTCAATGAAACTTGTTGATCAGTGGCAGATTTTACCCCTAAGCCCAACCCTCAGGCGTGGCACACAGACACTGCCCC
Organism: Pseudophryne corroboree; assembly: GCF_028390025.1. Classification (NCBI taxonomy): domain Eukaryota; kingdom Metazoa; phylum Chordata; class Amphibia; order Anura; family Myobatrachidae; genus Pseudophryne; species Pseudophryne corroboree. The sequence continues at coordinate 226,488,243 of NC_086453.1, read as the reverse complement.
TTAACAGTGGACAAATTAACTTTCCACTCAATACTTTGAGAGGGAAGCAATGGCAAAATGGTGCTGGCAACAGACGCTGTTTGTAGGGAAAGAGTAACTGTTAAAATCTCAAAGTAGAGAGCACTAATAGAGGATGATGACAGTTGGTCTAATGTTGGATCCTTCAGCTGGCACATGAGATCAATTTTATGCAGCCTTTCAGATGCAGACAGTGGCGGATCCAGGGGGGGGGGCACTCGGGCCCGTGCCCCCCCTGTCATTTGCGGCCTCCGACGTGTGTCCCATCCCCCCCCCTCGCCGCGCAGGGAGATGACGGGCGCCCGCTGAGATTGTGTTACCAGCGGGCGCCCATCTCCCTGCACAGCGGCAGCCGGAGGCAGGAGCTCAGTACTGAGCTCCGGCTTCCGGCGCTGTCACTGTGCAGCATGCGCTATGGGAGAGACGTCAGTCATGATGTCTCTCTCATAGTGCTTACTGAGGAGCGGACGCCCAGGGAGGAGGACTGCAGCGGCGCGGGAACGGGGCTCGGTAAGTATGTTTTTTTTCTTAATGCAGCGGGGGCATCTACTGGGGGAAAACTACGGGGGGACATTACTACTGGGGGGGCATCAACAAGGGGCATTACTACTGGGGGGGCATTACTGCTGGGGGCATTTTATCTGGGGGCATCTACTAGGGGGGGTCATCTATTGGGGGCAGCTACTGGGGGACATTTTTACTGGGGGCCATCTACTGGGGGCATTATTACTGGGAGGCACCTACTGGGGGCATTATTATTGGGGGCACCTAATGAGGGACATTTTTACTGGGGGCCATCTACTGTGGGCATTATTACTGGGGGCATCTACTGGGGGCATTACTACTGGGGGGTCATCTATTGGGGGCAGCTACTGGGGTACATTTTTACTGGGGGCCATCTACTGGGGGCATTATTACTGGGGGGCATCTACTGGGGGCATTACTACTGGGGGATCATCTATTGGGGGCAGCTACTGGGGGCATTATTAGTGGGGGGCAGCTACTGGGGGCATTACTACTGGGGGGTCATCTATTGGGGCAAAGTCCTAGGGGGCATTACTACTGGGGGCAAACTACTGGAGGACATCATTACTGGGGGGGCATCTACTGGGGGCAAACTACTGGGGGACATTATTACTGGGGGCCAACTACAAAGGTGCTAACTACTGGGGGCATACTACAGGAGGGCATTACTACTGGCGGCTTAACTACAGGGGCATTACTACTTGGGGGCTAAACTACAGGGGGGCCAAACTACTGGGGGCATAACTACAGGGGCCAAACTACTGGGGGATAACTACAGGGGCCAAACTACTGGGGGCATTACTACTGGAGGCTAAACTATAAGGGGGGCATAACTACAGGGGCTAAACTACAATGGAGCAAACTACAGGGGGGCATTACTACTGGTGGCTAAACTAGTGGGGGCATTACCACTGGGAGGCTAAACTAAAGGGGGGGTAAACTACTGGGGTCATAACTGTAGGGGCATTACCACTGGGGGCATAATGACTGGGGGCATTACTACAGGCAACATTACTACTGGGGGCAATACGGGCATTGCATAAGGGGCACCACTACTATGGGGTCTATATAAGGGGCACTACCAGTACAGTGGACATTGCATAATGAGCGCTACAACTGTGGGCATTGTATAAGAAGCGCCACCTCACATGCACCGAAGCCGCACGCAAATGTACTTGCCCCTTCCATCGTGCCCCCCCTATCATTTTCTTCTGGATCCGCCCCTGGATGCAGAGTTATCTATACTGTGTAATGGAACTGGTTGGCGGAGTTGATCTGTTCGATTTTGTGAATGAGACCTCAGAGCTGAGCCTCCCCACAATAAAATTTATAGTGGTGGAACTGGATTGTGGATTGCAGTTCATGTACTCTAGAGGAATAATTTACTGAGACATCAATTTGGATAATATTTTGCTGATCACAGAGGGCCATGTAAAGATCACAGACTTTGGTCTGACCCTACTGAATGTGTATGTAGAAACTTATATCACAGATATTGGTGGGACACCTAGCTATAATGCTCCAAAAATGATGCATGTGTGGACTGGTTCGTATTTGGTGTAATATCACTAGAGGATCTTACCCTTTTCATGGAAAGTCAACTTCAGAGGTGGAGCCAATGATTGTTGCAGATGAACCAACCAACATATGAATGCCTAACTGATCCTGTAACAAAGGACATTTAATCCAAGCTCCTGTACAGGGACGAGTTCCTCGTGTTTGGGGTAAATGGTTATGGGGTCAGTCCGAGTTGATCGCTCGCTAGCTGTTTTAAGCAGCCGTGCAAACGCTAAGCCGCCGCTCTCTGGTAGTGTATCTTAGCTTAGCAGAAGTGCGAACGAAAGGATTGCAGAGCGACTACAAACAAAATTGTGCACTTTCAGAGTAGCTCCAGACCTACTCAGCGCTTGCGATCACTTCAGACTGTTCAGTTCCTGTTTTGACGTCACAAACAGCCACACCTGCGTTTTTCCTGGCACGCCTGCGTTTTTCCGAACACTCCCTGAAAACGGTCAGTTGACACCCAGAAACGCCCCTTTCCTGTCAATCACTCTGCGGCCAGCAGTGCGACTGAAAAGCTTCGCTAGACCTTGTGTGAAACTACTTCGATCTTTGTGAAAGTACATCGCGCGTATGCATTGCGCCGCATACGCATGCGCAGAAGTGCCATTTTTTTGCCTCATCGCTGCGCAGCGAACATTTTCAGCTAGCGAACAACTCGGAATGACCCCCGATGTGCGAGAACATCCCTTCTTCTCTTCAAGTAACTGGGCAGAGATAGAGACTGAAAATGCAGCATCCCCTGTGACACTGCACAAGGACTCCATGGATCTAGATCAATATCAGAAAATACAGTTGCCCCACAATGTGGATTTCAAACAACTGCCAAGGACCAGAGGCTTTTTGAAAACATTCAGTTTGTTTGCCCTATATGGGTGAAACTTATCATAATATTTCAATGGAATCAGATACTATACCACAGACCTGCATTAACGTAAAATAGAAAAATCTGCAATCCTTAAAACATCTTGTTCCTGCTGCATCTGCTGCCTTCCCCAATCTCAGTGACTCATTGTCTGCTGCATGCAATGACCTTGGCTACATACCTGGAGATGCACTGTCTGTCACCTGTCCCAACTTTGGTTAGATCCCTGGAAATGCACTGTGTGCCACCTGCACCAACCTCAGCTACGTCCCTTGAGATGCACTGTCTGCCACCTCCCCTGACCTCAGCTACGTCCCCGAAGATGAACTGTCTGCCACCTGGCCCGAGCTTGGCTACGTCCCTGGAGATGCAGTCACCTGTCCCGGTAGAGCTATGCTCCTGGAGATGCACTGTCTGCCGCCTGGCCAGACCTGAGGCTAAATCCCTGCCCCAACCGTGCCTTCCTCAACCGTGGCTATGTTCCTATAGATGCACTTTCATTTAAAACATGACAAAATCCTCTGCTTTATTTGCTAAATGCACACAGATTTGCAGTATGTTGTTGCTAGCACAGATAGCAAAAGTCCTTCTGTTTTGTTTACATATATGGCATTAATACCGCCATATACAGCTGGTATTTTGCGCAAAATTAATTTTTTTTTGCCAAGTGCTATCATGGCAGAATTCAAATTAAGGCTTTAAAAGGTCTAGTTCAGTGTGGCTTACATGCCAGCCCTGTATAGATGTTTCCCTTTGTATCTGGAGGGTGAATACACTTAACTGCAATGTAATGGTGTGCTGGGTATACATGCTAGTGTAGGACTTGCAGAAAATTGAGGTCCCTTGATGGTAGGCTGCAAGCTTAAATGTTATGATCAAATATGACAAAATTCCCAGTGTTTTATTTGCTACATGTACTCATATTTGCAGTATATTGTTTTTTTATAAACATTAACATACTTCCCAACTGTCGCAAACTCAGTGGGACAGTCCTGCTAATTGGTCACTGTCCCGCTGTCCCACCCGTGGTGTGCAGTGTCCTGCGGGAGCGCGGGGGACGACGACAGTTGGGCAGTTGGGAGTGCCAGTGATCACCGCAGCAGCCAGTGATCACTGAATAGATGCTGTGTGCATGCTCACTGCATCTATCAGTGCAAGGAGGAGAAACGGGGGATGTCCAGCCACTCAGGAAGCGCTGGGCACGCCCCCAAAATGATGAAAATGGGGGCTGTGGCACTAGGCCATACCTCTCAATTAGAGACCCCGCCCCTCCATCCGAGGCCCCACCTCCTTTCCAGCTGCAGTCACACCTCCGGCACTGTATGTCCCTGTCCACAGGAAATGCAAGTTGGGATAAACATTAATACTGCTATGCAGCTGAAACCATGTAAAAGATGCAGATCAGTTTTGCCAAAATACCTCAGGTAGTCACCTGTATAAATATATATTACAGGTTGAGTATCCCATATCCAAATATTCCGAAATACGGAATATTCCGAAATACGGACTTTTTTGAGTGAGAGTGAGATAGTGAAATCTTTGTTTTTTGATGGCTCAATGTACACAAACTTTGTTTAATACACAAAGTTATTAAAACTATTGTATTAAATGACCTTCAGGCTGTGTGTATAAGGTGTATATGAAACATAAATGAATTGTGTGAATGTAGACACACTTTGTTTAATGCACAAAGTTACAAAAAATATTGGCTAAAATGACCTTCAGGCTGTGTGTATAAGGTGTATATGTAACAAAAATGCATTCTGTGCTTAGATTTAGGTCCCATCGCCATGATATCTCACTATGGTATGCAATTATTCCAAAATACGGAAAAATCCGATATCCAAAATACCTCTGGTCCCAAGCATTTTGGATAAGGGAGACTCAACCTGTACTGTGGCAAAACAGTCCAAATTCAAATTGTAAAACAATCATTGTGCAATAATATACCGTATAAGTGTAAATAGCAGCTGAATGTACCTCCTTTGGAGTAAGCTTTCATCTTAGTTGCGGAGTCCACTTACAAATTTAGACCCATTTCAGAGGTGGAACTACCGCCAGTGCAACCAGTGCGTTGCACTGGGGCCCGCCACTGTCCAGGGGCCCAAAGCATGTAATGAGTCAAACTGACTCATTACATGCCGCTGTGTGCTGCGGGCAACCGCTGCCCACAGCACACAGCTGCCCGGACAGGAGAGGAGCGCAGTGGACACGGGGAGAAGGAGGAGGAGGGAGGTGGAGGAGGGAGCCGCAGCAGCGCTATGTTATTGGCTGAGGCGCTGCTGCTGCTGTCCCTCTGCTTCACTATAGGCTGTCTTCCGCCGCTGTGAAGTGCATCCCAGCATTCACAGCGGCAGGAAAACAGCCTATAATGAAGCAGAGGGACAGCAGCAGCAGCGCCTCCACCAATAACACAGCGCTGCTGCGGCTCCCTCCTCCACCTCCCTCCTCCTCCTTCTCTCCTGCCCGGGATCTCTGCCAGAAGCTGCACCGATGAGCCTGAGCCAGCGGAGAGAGTAAGTATAATTCTTTCTTTCTGGACTGTCTGCCGTAATGTGTAAAAAGGGGGAATCTGCCTGCCGTAATGTGTAAAAAGGGGACGCTGTCTGCCGTAATGTGTAAAAAAGGGGGAATCTGTCTGCCGTAATGTGTAAAAAGGGGACGCTGTCTGCCGTAATGTGTAAAAAGGGGACGCTGTCTGCTGTAATGTGTAACAAGGGCACGCTGTCTGCCGTATTGTGTAAAAAGGGCACGCTGTCTGCCATAATGTGTAAAAAGGGTACGCTGTCTGCCATTATGTGTAAAAAGGGGACGCTGTCTGCCGTTATGTGTAAAAAGGGGACGCTATCTGCCGTTATGTGTAAAAAGTGCACGCTGTCTGCCGCTATGTGTAAAAAAGGCATGCTGTCTGCCGTTATATGTAAAAAAGGCACGCTGTCTGCCGTTATGTGTAAAAAGGGTACGCTGTCTGCCATTATGTGTAAAAAGTGCACGCTGTCTGCCGCTATGTGTAAAAAGGGGGACGCTGTCTGCCGTTATGTGTAAAAAGGGGGACGCTGTCTGCCGTTATGTGTAAAAAGGGGGGCGCTGTCTGCCGTTATGTGTAATAAGGGCACGCTGTCTGCCGTTATGTGTAAAAAGGGCACGCTGTCTGCCGTAATGTGTAAAAAGGGGACGCTGTCTGCCGTAATGTGTAAAAAGGGGAATCTGTCCGCCGTAAGGTGTAAAAGGGTCTCTACCTGGTGTAGTGGTGCTACTGTGCGGCGTAATTTGAATAATGGAGACTACTGTGCACCTATTTATGAATTGGTATTATTTTGTGGCCACACCCCTTCCGCACGAAGCCATGCCCCTATGTTTTTTTGTGCGCGCCTACGGCACACACTGCCCCTGTTTTGCATGCAGGGGTGGGGCTCCGATGCCGTTTCTTGCACACAGTGCTAAAATGTCTAGTTACGGCACTGTTGCTAGGTATCCATTTCTCTGGCCCTGAGCAGGTCCCCCTCACCAGATCCTCTCCAGGGGTGAGGGGTTGGACTTGAATGGGATAAGGGGGGAGGGGGGGGGGGGTCCCAAAGCATTTTGTCGCACCTGGGCCCAGCGCTCGCTAGTTCCGCCACTGACCCATTTATTTCCACAGCTAGATCATGGCCCCCTAGCACCCTTTGCATACTTGTGCTACTGATAGCAGTGGCACGGACATCTATCAGCAGAGGCACATCTAGAGAGGAGGAGGCCGTGTGCAGGCTCTGTCTGGGCCCCCTCCTCTCTTGTCGGCAGCGCTGTAGCTCTGGACACTAGGGTCACTATGTGACCCTAGCGCTATCCCAGAGTCTACTGTACATGCGCAGGTCTATAGGAAAATGGTACTGCACCAATTTTCAGGTGATTTTTGCAGTGCTGCTGCTGCTGCCGACGTGGAACTCCAAAGGGTGAGTATTGAAAAAATGGGTGCAGAGTGTGTGGCGAGGGCCCACTGTATCATGGGGGCCTGTGTTCACCACACACACTGCACCCATTATAAATATGCCAGTGTCTATCAGGATGGAAGGTTCTCTCCATATTAAGCAAAAAGGCCAATCTTATGAAACTAGGCACTTCCAGATCCCCATCAAAAAAACTCATTTATTCATGCACTGCATTACTGATACAACCATGATAATCCTTGCTGCAACAACAACAACAACAACAACAACAACAACAGCAAATAAACCAAAATTGTTGAGGAAGTCTCACACCTGTGGCAAAATACATTTGGAGCAGTCCCAATACAGAAGACTATCTACACGGGAGGCAATCAATTTGCCGGCTGGCAGGATCCTGGCAATCAGGACACCATTGCCGGATTCCCGACAACCGGAATGCCTGTGACGAGCCGCTGAACCCGCAAGGGGACTCGTAACGCTAGCCCCGCTGCCGGCATTCTGGCACCGGGAATACATATGTATTCCATCTACACAATTCCACACCTTGTTAATCTGTTTAATCTTCTGTTTCTTGTGGAACATTGCTAAAGTTACACAAAAAAACACACAACAATTCTGATTATTGTAATAGGAGACTTCTTAACACACAAGGAAAGGAACACAAAGTAAGGATCACACGCGAATAATGCAGAAATGGTTTGAGCTTAAAGAGAAGTCCCCTAAGCATAACTTAGGTGACATCAGCAAGCACATGAATGTGAACAGAAATATTGGCACAGAGTATTTAACAAGGGTTATTACTATCACAGTGTGTTTAACATCCTGTTTCTCATTAACAGCAGATCAGCTATACACTCCACACAATAGAACTTATTACTAAATGTGACAGCAAGAAGATGTAGAACATGTATATGAAAAAGACATCACTGCACTGGCTAAACATAAGAAAGATGTACTGTAATACTACAACATGAAGAACCAAATTATTATGCAGTAATAATAGACTGCCCTTGTGATATAACATAGAAACATAGAATTTGATGGCAAATAAGAACCTCTCGGCCCATCTAGTCTGCCCTTTTTTTTTTCTTTACCATATTTTTTATCTCAAACCTTATTTGTTCCTCATTTCTTTGTAAGGATATCCTTATGTCTATCCCATGCATGTTTAAATTGCTCTACTGTCTTAGCCTCTACCACCTCTGATGGGAGGCTATTCCACTTGTCCACTACCCTTTCTGTTAAGTAATTTCCCCTGAAACCCCCCCCCCCCCCCCCTTCCTCCAGTCTCGTGCCCTATTGCTTCTCTTCATTTGGAGAATGTTCCCCTCATGGACTTTGTTAAAACCTTTGATATATTTGAAAGTTTATATCATGTCCCCCCTTTCCCTTCTCTGCTCCAGACTATACATATTGATATTTCTTTGTCTGTTTTGTGATGTAGGCTATGCAACATTTTAGTTGCCCTTCTTTGTACAGTCTCTAATGTATTAATATCCTTTTGAAGATATGGCCTCCAGAATTGAACACAGTATTCTAGATGAGGCCGTACCAATGACCTATACAGTGGCATTATTACTTCTTTTTTTTCTGCTGCTGATTCCTCTCCCAGTGCAGCCAAGCATCTGACTAACCTTCCTCATTGCTTTGTTACATTGCTTACCTGCCTTTAAGTCACCTGAAATAGTGACTCCTAGATCCTTTCCTCCTCAGTAGTTTCCATTATAGTGCCACTAATACTATATTTAGCCTTTGGATTTTTGAGACCCAAGACTGTAATTGCCACACTCTTGACCATTCCTCTAGTCTACCTAGATCCTCAATCATGTGTTTTACCCCACCTGGTGTCTACCCTGTTGCGTACCTTTGTGTCATCTGCAAAAAGGCATACTTTCCCTTTAATACCATTTGCAATGTAACTAATAAAGATATTAAAAAGCACTGGTCCAAGTACAGATATAAGCAACAGTGAGCAAATGTTTCTTCTTGTGACTGGTGGAAAATAGTGGCAAGATTAAAGAACATATTAGATTTTAGAATAATTGACAAAAGATGAATAACGTGTGTGTATAAATTATATTGAATGTCGATGTTCCTTCCTGAATAATATAGGGAGCTGAAGAAGGGTTCCAATGTATAGACAGACAATATCTAGGTCGACAGTCAATAGGTCGACCCCATATGGTTGACATGCATTAGGTCAACACTGGAAAAGGTAGACAGGTACAAAAGGTTGACAGTTTCAAATGGTCAACACGGCAATGATCAAAACACATATGGCTGACACATATTAACATAACTTTGAAAGTTTTTTTTGCATATTTTACACGTTCTTCATAGTTCACCATCCACGTGGACTACGATTAGTAACCTTGCCCGCCATGCAAGGGGACGTGGTACACTAATTGGGGTTCTCTGTGCTCTGACAGTGAAAATTACACCAAAAAAATAAAAAATATTGTTTTGATTTCTTTTTTTCCAATCATTTCCCTGTGTCAACCTTTTCATGTGTCGACCTTTTGTACCTGTCAGCCTTTTCCTGTGTTGGCCTTTCATAGGTCGACCTGTTGTCAGTGTCAACCTAATGCATGTCTACCATATGGGGTCGAACTAATGACTATTGACCGGTGTCCCGAGGCACCACAGGGTCCCTAGGCACACAGTTTGGGAACCACTGACCGAGACATTTTAGATCTTATACCACACCGGCTGAAGAAAGCCATGAAATAATTGCATTTTTTGCATTTTGTGAAATTCACACCCTGTCCTCCAAGCTATGGTTACAGGTAAAACGGCTTAAACCAACCATTCTTACACATTCCATCAATGGTCTTTAAAACAAGGCAGAGACCAAGAGGCAGAAGATAAGACATTCAAATTATAATTACTGGCCTTCATATACTGTAATATATACAAATGTCAAATGATGTTATGTATTTGTTAATAACAAGAAAACTATTTTCTTTAACACACTGTAGCTGTAGTTGGTCTTGTAAACCTAGCCCTACGTATACTTATATTTATTCATATGAATTACATTTTGGTCAATTTGCAGATTGCCTTACACCAACCTAATACTGGTGACTTCCAGTGACTGTATAATAGCTTTTAGCAATTATGGTGCAACACTTTTCCCCCTGTGCAGGTCAGCACCAACTCGCGGCGCATAAAATGTAATTTCTATAGTTATTTATAAAGGGAGCATGGCCACACCCCTGTGCTTAGCCATGTCCCCTTTCATTATCTGGGATCGGGAAAGATCTCTATGGCCCTGCCTATATACCCTGCGCACATTGTAAGGATGTGCCCTGTGGGCACATCCATGTTGCTGTCCCTAGCTGGGGACAGCGCTGGGGCAGCTTGTCTGTCCCCAGCGCTTGGTGCGTGGCGGCGGGTGTCCGGTGCAGGGATTACCTTTTTCCCTGCACCGGACCCGAGACTGCAGGGGCGTTTGAATCTTGGCGCCCTCCGGGAGCCAATCGCGGCTCCCGGAGCGGCAGCCAATCGGAGAGTGACGCGGCGAGCCAATCGGCGCTCGCCGCGTCATTGGCCCCGCCCCCGGCGTCTGACGTCAGACGCCGGGCGGGAGCCTGAAGAAAAGGCCGCGCCGAAGAGCGGCGAGGAGAAGAAGGAAGACGACGGGCGGGGGAAGGAGAGACCGCGTGCGTGGAAGAGCGCGGAAGACGACGCCGCAGGAAGAAGACGACGACGGCCGCGGGGAGAAGAGCTCCGGTGGCCGCTGAAGAGGCCGGAAGACGCCAGGCCCCGGGAAGGAGATGTCCAGCGGCGGCTGGACGCGGAGCAGCGGAGGCGACGCCGCTGGCCAGGACGGGTCAGCGGCAGAAGAGAGTGCCGGAGACCCCGCGGATCAGGTGAGGCCTCGGTGAGGCAAACTTCACCTCCTCCCCTCTTCCTCCCTCGACCACCAGGGACGGGCATTAGGCCCGAGGGCACAATCCAGGCACTAGGCCTGTGGCGCAGTTAGGAGTTTGGGGGCCCCAATATTTGATTAGGTGGTTTGGGCATTAGGCCCAAGCCACCCTACCCCTGCGGCACCAGTTAGGCGGGCACTAGGCCCGGGGGCATATCAGGCGATAGGCCTGTGCGGCGTTAGAGGGCATTAGGCCCTAGTGTATTGTGGCCGAGTAGGTACATATAAGGTGACCCTGGGCACAAGGCCCAGGTCACCCAACGGGCAGCAAGTTAGGGGGCGCTAGGCCTGGCGAATCAGTGTTTCCTGAGGTGAGTACAGGTGGCCCTGGGCGTTAGGCCCAGGCCACCCCGAGGTATTTAGGAAGGCAGAGGCCCACCTCCTCTATTCGGCTGGTAGGTATTTCAAGGGACAGTGCTGTGTTATGTGTATTCCGATGTGTGTTGTTACCGTGCAGGGCAAATTGCGGTTATAAGGTTTGTGCCTAGTTATGTTGCACCACACCCACAGAGCTAGTTTGAGGGCTCTGCCGTTGTAGTTAATATAGGGTGTGACACTAGGTCAGAGTTAGGCCCTGCACGGCTGTTTTCTTTCTTTTTGCCTCCTTACAGGGACCTGTACTGGAGAAGATCGGAGTACCGGAGTGTAAGCCGGTGAGTAACCCCGGTCTGAGTGTTTGTGTGTTGCTTTCTATCTCCCTTCCTTCAGGGCAACGGTGAGCCTTGCACGGCTGTGCAAGGCGGAATTTCCACCTGGTGCGAAAGTGCCGATAGGTGAAATTCGGGCTCTGAGGCGGACGCCGGTGATGACCCCCACCTAGCCCGAAGGAGCTATTTCCCTCAGCCCCATAGGGTGTTGCGGTCCACGGTTTGGGGAACGGTATTCAACGGTCTCCTTCCTCTTAGGTCGTTGGTGCCTGGGTCGTCCGGAAGCGTTTCCAGGACTGTCGAGAGTTTCGGCACCTGCAAGTGAGAGCGTGCGACGTCCGGTAAGTGGTACGCCTACACCTGCACGGCAGCAGGCCCTATACGCCCCGACGTTGCCCTCTCACACACATTGCTGCACATTCTGAGTTTGATGCTGCTGCGACCACGTTAGTGTTTTTTGCTGTAGTCACATCTGTGACTTCATGTTTTTGCCCTTCCCTGGTGTACAGACATGCATCTGGATGCTGAAGGGCTGCGATGCACCATCGGGACTTGTACCAACCCCATGCAAGGTGCAGAATCTACATCCGAGTATGGCCTCCAATGTATGCAATTAAATGTCTGAATCCGAAACCACTCCTGTGACACTCCCGTAACATCAGATGGAATATCTTTGTGTATCTGTTTAGCCACCTCCCAGTCACCGCACTGTCCGCACAGGAGCGCCAAATACAGTACATTACAGAGTCAGAGAGGCCTAGAGGTTTAGTGCAGATGCAAAAAAAAATCACCATTGTGCATGAACATCGGCACTGCATCCGACTCAGAATGAGCCCCATTGCATATACCCCACTGTTACTGTGTTTTCTTGATGCTTTGATCTTTTCTCCGGCAGTCATGTCTGGCACAGTCAGAACTTGCACCTTATTGCATGATGATGAGGATTTGAAAACTTTGCTGCAGTAAGTGGGCATTTTTATTTATTAAAATAAATAATTTATTAATGGGGGAACACATGCGTATGTGAGTGATTTTATTGGCTGAGTCTGACTATGAATATAAATGTGTTAAATAATTTTGCAAATCCACACCTTACAGATCTGGAGGCAATCCAATTCCTATTTGATTCAATCCAAGCAGCACTTAATGGGAAATGTAGGAAATCACATGTAAAGGCAGCCAGTCATACATGCATCATTGTTGTCAGTCACTGAGCAAACTCACAGTATCAGCTACTACGGTCATGTAGCTGTATTACTGGTTATCACTACAAGGATACTGGGGTAATGTATAGCTCTTTTGATACTCAGCTGATCTATCCATAGGCAGCCTTTTGTAATAACTGTGGACACAAGTTACCTCTATGGATTTGGAACCACATAAGCAAACAGCTGAGAGGTGTAACTACTTATTTTCTCCCATTATAAATGCCCAGAGGTTCAATGCAAAGGTTTATATTTACCAAGACCCTTTGAGTAAAAACCAATTGTACCAGCCCAGCAGTATGGAGCCATGACCTGTATTTAGTGTGGTCCTGAATACAGAAACCAGCATGTAGGGAGAGGTCCCCTTTTAAACCTGCTTCAGTCCCCAAGATGGTGTGACTGTTGTAGGTCTGGGTTTAGATAATAATTTTTGGATGGATTGGGAGACTGTTTATCAATGGAATTGTGGTACCCACGTTTGGGGATACCCCTAGCAGCCCCCTTATAGCTTTAACTGCAGCCAATGCTGCCTTCACAAACCCCGGCGCTGAGAGGGTTAACCATCCCCCTGCAAGCGGACACAAGGACCCAGGGCAGTCCGGCCGTCAGATCCTGAGAGCGGGAAGTCCTGGACCTGCAGGATTGGTCGGGAGCTGCGCGCCAAGAGAAGAACGGGGAGGAGAGAACAAGAAGCGCGCGTGAGGAGAGACAGGAGAGAGAAGCGGGACGCGCTGCCACTGCACTGCGCAGTAGAAGAGACGAGAGCCGCCCGCAGCAGCCGCGCGCCGGGACCCGCGCTAAGACGAGGAGAATAGCCGCCTGGTGTGAGGAGAGAGAGAGAGAGAGACCTGCCGCGTGTGTGCAGGGAGCCGCGGTTGGTCGGAACGCAGACAGGGCTGGCAGCAGCGCAAAGCCGCCCATCACAGCCACTCTTGGGGACGGGGGAGCCGGAGCCGCCTGGCAGCTGGTCCCTAGAAGCAACGCCGCAGCACTTACAGCCACCACAGAAGGGAGAACCACACAGAGGACGCTGTTGCAGCTGATAACCAGGAGACAATCAACAGGAGCATCCACTCCTATAGCAGGTACCGGGTCACCCATACATTCCTGCATATAAGTGGGGTCCATCTGTAACGGTACATCCCGGGTAAAAAGGGGGACGCCCCTACCCAGAAACACCACAGTACAAAAGTTCTCCCTATGCTTAACTATGCCTTGCCTAGTCAGGGACATCATGCCTGCACTTGTTTTATATGATCCCCTTTCAAAAGCCAGAATCTGTTTATGAAGTCACCCGCTTACACGGAGTACCCGACTGCCTGGAACGGTGTTTTATTAGAATAGTGTTACTCACTCTGCCTTACTTTTCCGTGGATATAAAGACGGTTGGTACCGTTAGCCATTGCTGCTGTGTTGTATTACCAACAGTTAGTTCTGCACACTTTCCTACGAATACTTACTTAACGTCCACTGACGTCTTCCCAGGAGTTCTCTGTTAGGGTGCAAGAGTTCTGTCAAAGGGGACATTGACCGCAGATGCCCGCTGAGGCGCAAGAATTGAACATTAGTGCCCGGCGTGTAACGCCACCTTATGGACAGGTTAGGAAATACTGCCAAATTACTGTCAGGACATTTCTTGCCCCGGAATATTATTACATTCCAAACGCTTGCTATTGTATGTGTTATGTACGATTATTTGACCAAAGTATTGTTCTACCTTTGAGATACCTAAACTGTGAATACTGTTATATACAGGGAAAGAAATAGGGTATTGTGATGATGTTTATTATATGCAATTGCTTGAAGTGAGAATTGAGTTAAAGCGGTGACTGATATCTTCAATGCAATAAATGGTTGTCACCGTCTCCATGTGTAGTGGTCCTTGGGTATAGTTTGTTTGGATTGTCCTTCCGGGGTCCTCCTGGTCCTTCTGTCCCAGCCTTACAGGTGATGCACAAGAATAGTCGCTGGCCTCGACATAGTTGAAGAGTGGATACGGCCGACCACGAAAACGACAGACCTTCAGGTACGAACCCACTCTATAGAGAGATATCACACTTGGCGTCCGCGAACAGGATCGTTTCAAGATGTCGAACCCAGACATTCCGGAGTCATCCTCGGCACAGGGACAACCACCAGCGGCACCCGGAAACCCGACAGGAACAACGGCATCACCTATCACCATGCCATATTACTTTGGAGCCCCATGGTTGCCGACATACGCAGGAAAACAAGTCCCTGGCTCAAGTACTTTCAAGACATTCAAAGACAAAATGCTCTCCATGTTTCACCTATACACGCTCACGGAAGAACAAAAAGTAGAGATCCTGAAGGGACAATTAACCCGGCCCAGCACTGAGAGAAGTAGAAGCATGGGAGGATACGGAAAAGGAGAGCGCAGATTGCATACTCCACAAATTAAGGAGCATATTTGAATGCAAAACGGTAGCAGAACTAAAGAGCCGGCTGTACGCGAAAAAGCAACGACCAGGTGAATCTCTACGGGAATTTGCACTAGGCCTACAGGAAGCCTTGAGGGCTGTACGAACGCTGGATCCACTGGATGTCGGACTGACCGATGACACCCTAATTAATTTATTTATTGAGGGAGCGCAAGGCGAAGCAATTCCATCACAATTACGAATGTGGAGACGCCAAAAGCCAGACAGTTCTTTCTCTGCGTTTAAAGAAGATATTCTACAGATATTAGGATTGAATCAGGGCGAAGAGACTGAAGATGATGAGGCACCAAGGAAAGTGGATGAAGAAAGCCTCCAGAGCATTCCCCTGTACAAGAACGTAGATGCCACCACCCGAGCGGGGGCAGTCCTTCAGCAGGCACAGGCCCCACCAGGGCCAGATCCTATAGAAGCCCTGAATCGACAGATGTCAGAAGTGACGCTCAGCCTGTCCCGGTTGAGCCAGAGGCTAGAAGAACTCGGCAAAGAACCAAGTGGAAGCTGACGCAGAGAATGGCATCAGCAACGCGGTGGAAGAAATCACCCTCGATGGGAGGTCACGAGAGAGTCAGGCCGACGGCCTACTGATCGGTTTGATCCACAGGGTCGACCGATTTGTAGGGGATGTCACCAGAGCGGACACATCGAACAGAACTGCCCTCTTGATCCTTTAAACGGGGGGAACCCAAGGCGAGGGACTGACCCTCGGTAGGAGAACCACTGACAGGTCCGCCGTCACGGGACTGGTGGCCCCAGTATGTAGGAGAGTGCCCCCACCTGAACATCCGCATCAATGGGATTGAGATACCGGCTCTCTTGGATACGGGCTCACAAGTCTCTACAATCTGACTCACGGAGTTCCTTCAACACTGGGACGAAGCCACCATTGTGTCCCCACCCGCTACATGGCTCCACCTGCTAGCCAGCAATGGACAACCCATCGCCTTCCAGGGCTACTGGGAAGCCAATGTGGAAGTAGGAAACGCCGCCTTGACCCGCCAAGGATACCTCATCACCACCGCGCCCAGCACGCACTTGCCACCCGTGATTCTGGGCATGAACATTCTGAGAAACTGTCCAGAGGAACTAGTTGAAGCCCTGCGACACGAGATGAAGACCGCGGCCCCTAAGGAACGAAAAGCCCTGCAACAGACCGTCAAAGTGCTAGAGGGCCAAAAGAAATTCGTTAATGGTCAGGGTGAAATTGGAAAAGCCCGAATCACCGACCGCCAACCTGTTCTGCTGAGACCGAACTCTGAGCAAGTGGTGTGGTGCAAAACAAGAATTGGTCCGGGGGGGGGAGAGACTACGAGGCTCTGGTGGAACCCTGTGACTGGGATGGACAACAGCCGTTCGCTGTGGCGAGGATACTAGCCAAAGTGGTACACGGGAGGGTACCAGTCCGTCTTCTGAACCCACACTCATATGCCATCAGACTCTACAAGTACTGTCCGGGAAGGTCAGCTGGATCGACTTCCAAGACATCGTGGGACAGGGTGTAACCGCGGCTCAATCAGGAGCGGCAGACGGAGAAGCGTCGGCGACTGAGGAAGAACCCCCATGGTGGGCCGGGATCCAGATTGACACCCCCACTGATAAAAGAGATGGAGTATTACAGATTGTGCGACGCAACGCTGCTGCATTCAGCCAACACCCTTCTGATTTTGGGCAAGCGGATGAAGTGTATCATCACATCCCCACGGGGACAACCCCTCCTATCAAGGAACGACACCGACCCCTTCCTCCAGCCATGTACCAGCCAGTGAGGAACATGATCGCAGAGATGAAAGAGGCTGGAGTCATCCGTGAAAGCCACAGCCCATGGGCCGCTCCACTGGTGATAGTGAAGAAGAAAGACGGTAGTCTGCGCTTCTGCGTAGATTATCGCAGGCTCAATGCTGCAACTCACAAGGACGCCTATCCACTTCCCCGAATCGAAGAATCTCTGACGGCCTTAAAGACGGCAGCGTATTTCTCCACACTGGACCTCACCAGCGGCTACTGGCAGGTCCAAATGGCCCCTGAAGACATCGAGAAGACGGCCTTCACTACGCCAATGGGATTATTCGAATTCATGAGGATGCCATTCGGGCTCTGCAAAGCTCCGGCCACCTTCCAGCGCGTCATGGAGCACTGTCTTGGACACCGCAACTTCGAGATGGTCCTAAAAAACACAATCTGAGAATGCGCTTTTCAAATCCAATGTAGATTTTATTAATTGTAAAAAATATATATACATTTAACTATCACAGTTATATATAATTTGCCGGCCGGCCGGCCACATAAAAAGCCTATTTTAACTAAATACAAATAGTGTTTATATATAATTAATTAAAACTTGATTACAATAAACAAATCTTAAATGTTTATATATATTCTTTGCACTGGGATTTTAGACAAATCCTACAATCACTTTTTCCGATAATAAACAATCTGCTCAAGTCCATGTATTCATGAATCAATTTAGCAACTTATTGCACAAGATGTAATTAGTAGCAATCTGTTGAATAAAGCCATGCATTCATAGTCAGATTAGTAACTGTGGCCAAGCAAGTGGTTAATAGCAATCTGTTGACCACAGCCTTCCTCGCAGCTGAGCAGTTCCGTTTAGCCAATTCACAAAGTTAGTTTTGTTACAACTGTAACTGGTTAGAACTACTGTGTAGCAATATAAGATTTGCACAGAATGCCTCTGTTGTCCACCGTGCGTGCGTGCGGCGTCCCTCCTGGTTAGTGTTTTTTCTCACCGTCCGCTTTCTCTTGAGGGGAATCTGTTTGTATCACTCGCCGCTCTTATCCTCCTGGCGCTTGGCCGCCCGGCTGGTATTTCTCCTCGTCAGCCTTAGCAGGGGTTCGTGGACTGGTGTCAGGCAAAAAGTGGCACACGCTTCCCCTTGCATTCGGGGTGTTGTGTTAGCCGACCAGCTGATGTACCAAATGCTGCAGTCTGTGTGAGAGTACGTGACAGACGCGTTTCCCCGCCTACTAATAAGCATCGGCGGCTTCCTCAGTGTCAATAACCCTCCTCTCTGCTACCTCCCTTTAAATAGCAGTATGCATAATACACGCATGTGCAGTAAGCACACTTCACAGGTATTCTTTCCATCTCATTAACCGTGGGCATCCCTATTAACCATATATATTCTCTAATCATGAATTATGCATACTTGCAGCATAACAATTAATTCAGAGTCACAATATTCATCTTAAAAATACGCTATATAAAACTAGAGACACGCATACATGTGAATAAAATCACTATCTCTAAATGTGAACACACTATCGATCACCATTCCTATTAATGTGAACAAAACTTTTATTTTTACCATAATTACATATCAACGCCTAATATGTGCCCTGTAATTATAATCAGAGTATTTTATGTATACTGACATCACGTTGAATTTACTCAACATATCATTTGCATATAACAACCATTTTTTTACCATTGCAGCATAAATAAATGATTAAATAAATGGACTAGTAAACTCATAGATTCAATTATATATATATCTCTCGTTCTTCTCATTCCAGATATCGTAAATATTCTCTTATATTCTCTAAATATTTAGTACATTAGGGCATAAGAATTCATAAACCTATTCTTCATACTTTAAAATATTCTCTAGACTATAATTGAGATCATGTGGCCTTTCTACTCCCAACCACTCTATTTTTCAGCCAAATTATACATATATATATACATGGTAAGGACTCAACCGAGTATGCAATTATAATATAGATTGTCATGCCGTGTCTGTTATATACTTAACATTAGACCTTCATATCAAATTGATCATGGTCCTATAAACTATTTATAGGTCCCCAGGCTACAGATATAACATATATATTACTAAAGGAAAACATGTATACACAACCCTCTCTACACCCCATTTAATTCAACAGTATCATTCAGACCTAGTGGGACCATGGTGTCCATTCTAAATATCCAGTAGGCTTCTCGCCTACGAAGCCTATTGTAACGGCCACCTCCTCTGTTCGTCAATTTTATATGTTCAATACCTATCATGGTCATATTTTCCCATTTCGCATTTTGGCATTGTATAACATGGTCTGATAAGGGGTGTTTTGAGCCTCTCATTATGTTGCTCCTATGTTCCATATATCTTACATGTAAAGTTCTCGTAGTCCGTCCGATATATTGTTTTCCGCATTGACATGAAATTAAATATATAATATACGTGGACATGCAATTAATAAAATCTTTAATGGCGAAGGACTCCCTTGTTACAAAAGACTGAAAGCTGATGCTCTTCCTAGGTATAATGTTGCAAGACTGACAATTACTTTTACCACACTTATGATATCCTGGTGGCCTAACGGGGAGCCACGTACTGGGTAAATCTGAGGTAGATTTCTTCTCTTTCACAAAGTGACTGGGCATTAAAATCTTGCGTAACTTATCAGCTTTCCTAAAGATAGTACTCCCTGTTGGATTGATATATGGTGTCAATACATCATCCAAGAATAATAATAATGAGGTGTTTTTCTTTATGACCTGACTAATTCTATGTGCACTACTGTTATATTGTGTAGTAAAGGCTATACTTCTATCTTTCCTATTTTCACTTCTTACATCTACAGTTTTTGGCCTAAGTAATGTAGCTCTTTCCATTTTCTCCACTTCTAAATAAGCTGTATCCAACAATTTTTGTAGATAACCCTGTTCAGAGAATGATTCCATGAGTTTTTTTGCTTGAACCAGATATGAAAGAATAGACGTACAATTACGTCTTAATCTGACAAACTGACCCCTTGGGATATATATCCTGTTGTACCTCGACGATGTGATAATCTTCTCAAGAAACTATGAGGATCATCTGCGACATTTGGAAGAAGTGTTCCAACTTTTGACCAACTGCGGCCTGAAGCTTAAACCAAGCAAATGTCACCTGCTCAAGCACAAAGTCCAGTATCTTGGACATGTCGTCAGCGCCGAGGGCGTGATGCCTGATCCGGAGAAGATCAGAGTCGTTCAGGACTGGCCAGTCCCCAAGACCGTCAGAGATGTCTGAAGTTATTTGGGATTCGTGGGCTACTATAGACGCTTTATTGAACAGTTTGCCGCAGTAACGGCCCCGTTGCATGAATTGCTCAGAGGCCAATCGGGTCATGAGCGAAGAGGGTCGTCCTTGGTATGTTGGGGAGAAGAACAGCAGCGAGCCTTTCATCAGTTGAAGACGTCCTTAATCGAAGCCCCGTTATTGGCCTATCCCGATTATGAACAACCATTTCAAGTGTATACAGACGCCAGTCACCGGGGACTAGGAGCCGTACTCTCCCAGGTGCAGGACGGACGTGAAAGAGTGATCGCATACGCCAGCTGGGGCCTCCGCAAAACTGAGCGGAACTGTGAGAATTACAGCGCATTTAAGTTGGAGTTACTCGCCCTCATCTGGGCTGTCACCGAGAAATTTAAACACTATCTGGCCGCCACGCCGTTCATCATCATGACGGATAATAACCCGCTGGCACATCTGTCTACTGCTAAGCGCGGAGCACTTGAACAGAGATGGGTATCCCGACTCACAAATTTCTGGTACACCGTATCCTACAGGAGTGGGAAGTCCAACGGGAACGCTGACGCCCTCTCCCGAGAACCCACGGTAGATGTTGCGGAGGAAGATAGAGATGTGGCTGAGGATGTCGAAACCCCGGTGTTTAAAGTCTCTCGAAAGGGACGAACGGTCACGTCGGACCCCCTATCTGTCACCGGACCTCCACGGATGGAAAGCGCCCTACTGGATGCTCCCACAGTCAATTGGCGCGAGAAGCAGCGGAAGAGTCCAGTGCTGAGGGAACTTGTGGCCTTGTTGCGCCAGCGACGACAGTTGAGCCGGATCCAACGGGCCAAAGCTGACCCGGAATTGATCAAGTTACTACGGCATAGGGACCGCATTCACCTGGAGGAGGGGATCCTCGTGCGTAACAGCATAGATCCGAGTACTCACCAACCAGTCACTCAGGTGGTCGTCTCTAAAGAGCAAGCCGCTCTTCTGCTCATGGCCTACCATGACAAATCCGGACACTTCGGCACTCAAAAGACTGAAGCCATCCTACGCACACAATATTTCTGGGTGGGCATGCGAGAAGATGTGGAAAGATGGTGCCGCGATTGTGTTCCATGCACAAGGAAAAGGCAGGCCGACACCACCCAAAAGGACCCTCTGCATCCCATTAAGAGCCAACATCCACTACAAATTGTTGCCCTGGACCATGTGAAATTGGAGCCGAGCACCAGTGGATATCTGTATGCCCTTACAATAACGGACCATTACAGTAAATTCCTAGTGGCCGTCCCGGCCAAAGACCTCACTGCTAAAACCACTGCCGAACTGTTTTTGAAGCACTTCGCCAGGCCCTACGGGTATCCAGACTGCATCTTGACCGACAAAGGCCCTGCCTTTGAGTCGCAGTTGTTTCACGAACTGTGTTCCTACTATGGCTGTCATAAAGCTCGGACAACAGCCTATCACCCGCAGGGGAATGGATTGTGTGAACGAGCTAACCAGACCCTCATCGGGATGCTCCGGAGCCTGGCAGCAGAAGATCGCACCAAGTGGCCGACCATACTCCCCGAATTAACCTATCTCTACAACAACACTGAACATTGCTCTACCGGCTTTACGCCATACTACCTCATGTTCGGCCGACGAGGCAAGTTACCCCAGGACCTGGAATTGGCCCCTGCTGTGGTCCCTGCCATCGACCCAAGGACCGACTGGGTCCGTGAACACCAACGGAGGATAGAAGCTGCTCGAGAAATTGTAACAAAAAGAGTGGAGCATGTCCAGCATCGCCAGGAGGCGGACTACAATGCCCACATCCGACCTGAGGCACTGAAGACTGGAGACCTTGTCTGGAGGAAATGGAATCACCGCACCAGCAAGCTTGACGCTATGTGGGAGAGTTGCCCGTACATCGTGGTCAGTATTCCTGAGGGCGAACGATATACCTACAAGATCCGTAGGGGTCTGGAAGGTCCAGTCAGCGTTGTGCCGAGAGACCAACTCAAGCTCTGTACCGTAGAGTTACCGACAAGGAGCGCAGATCCACTTGTGTCAGAGGGACGGGAGACCCTGGGGGGCATACCCTTACACGATCCCATGGAGCTCATAGTGTTTATAGGTGGCCTACCACCACCGCACTCAGTCCCACCTGTAGCTCCAGACCCGGTGGTCGACAGGCCGGTTGAAAGCCTTGAACGGTCTGACCTAGTTACCGCTCCTAGCGAGAGCGACGTTCCCATAGTTGAGGCCAGAAGGTCGGGACGTAGCACACAAGGCGTCCCGCCTTTAAGGTATAGAGAGTAAACTGTTAATTGTTTCTTTGTATGTTTATACCTGATTTGTTTACACTTGTTTAATGTTATGTTGGAATTGAGACTCATGATAGAGACTTTGGCTTCCTGGCATATGCGTGAGGACACGCATCCTTCCACCAGGGGCACATGTGGTACCCACGTTTGGGGATACCCCTAGCAGCCCCCTTATAGCTTTAACTGCAGCCAATGCTGCCTTCACAAACCCCGGCGCTGAGAGGGTTAACCTTCCCCCTGCAAGCGGACACAAGGACCCAGGGCAGTCCGGCCGTCAGATCCTGAGAGCGGGAAGTCCTGGACCCGCAGGATTGGTCGGGAGCTGCGCGCCAAGAGAAGAACGGGGAGGAGAGAACAAGAAGCGCGCGTGAGGAGAGACAGGAGAGAGAGGCGGGACACGCTGCCACTGCACTGCGCAGTAGAAGAGACGAGAGCCGCCCACAGCAGCCGCGCGCCGGGATCCACGCTAAGACGAGGAGAATAGCCGCCTGGTGTGAGGAGAGAGAGAGACCTGCCGCGTGTGTGCAGGGAGCCACGGTTGGTCGGAACGCAGACAGGGCTGGCAGCAGCGCAAAGCCGCCCATCACAGCCACTCTTGGGGACGGGGGAGCCGGAGCTGCCTGGCAGCTGGTCCCTAGAAGCAACGCCGCAGCACTTACAGCCACCACAGAAGGGAGAACCACACAGAGGACGCTGTTGCAGCTGATAACCAGGAGACAATCAACAGGAGCATCCACTCCTATAGCAGGTACCGGGTCACCCATACATTCCTGCATATAAGTGGGGTCCATCTGTAACGGTACATCCCGGGTAAAAAGGGGGACGCCCCTACCCAGAAACACCCCAGTACAAAAGTTCTCCCTATGCTTAACTATGCCTTGCCTATTCAGGGACATCATGCCTGCGCTTGTTTTATATGATCCCCTTTCAAAAGCCAGAATCTGTTTATGAAGTCACCCGCTTACACGGAGTACCCAACTGCCTGGAACGGTGTTTTATTAGAATAGTGTTACTCACTCTGCCTTACTTTTCCGTGGATATAAAGACGGTTGGTACCGTTAGCCATTGCTGCTGTGTTGTATTACCAACAGTTAGTTCTGCACACTTTCCTACGAATACTTACTTAACGTCCACTGACGTCTTCCCAGGAGTTCTCTGTTAGGGTGCAAGAGTTCTGTCAAAGGGAACATTGACCGCAGACGCCTGCTGAGGCGCAAGAATCGAACATTAGTGCCCGGCGTGTAACGCCACCTATGGACAGGTTAGGAAATACTGCCAAATTACTGTCAGGACATTTCTTGCCCCGGAATATTATTACATTCCAAACGCTTGCTATTGTATGTGTTATGTACGATTATTCGACCAAAGTATTGTTCTACCTTTGAGATAACTAAACTGTGAATACTGTTATAGACAGGGAAAGAAATAGGGTATTGTGATGATGTTTATTATATGCAATTGCTTGAAGTGAGAATTGAGTTAGAGCGGTGACTGATATCTTCAATGCAATAAATGGTTGTCACCGTCTCCATGTGTAGTGGTCCTTGGGTATAGTTTGTTTGGGTTGTCCTTCCGGGTCCTCCTGGTCCTTCTGTCCCAGCCTTACAGGTGATGCACAAGAATAGTCGCTGGCCTCGACATCGTTGAAGAGTGGATACGGCCGACCACGAAAACGACAGACCTTCAGGTACGAACCCACTCTACAGAGAGATATCACAGAATGTCTGCTCACTTTAATCTGTTTGGCATGCTACAGCTGGCCCCTGAGGTAATTGGCTCTGATGGAGCTCAGTGTGGATCAAAAGGTGGATCTGTGATACATGTGCAGTGGAGTAGGAGAGATGCCGAAGAGCTAAGTGGAAGATGAGATTACAGAGGTCTAAATAGAGAGACTGGGCAAACAATGATGCTGAACGATGCCAAGTGCCACTGAACACCTGCTGATTGTGGTCTGGTGACCACTGCAGAAGAGCCAGCAGAGTGCGCCTGGGATCTGGAGACAGTGTGTCATCACTAGGAGATACAGCTGAGATCTTTGGAGGCTGTGTGAAGGAAAATGTCTATTGAGAGCTATTGAAAGCATATTTAGACATATACTGAAAGTACATTGAGAAGCATACGAAAACTCCTGTGTAATGCTAACATTTTTTAAACATTTGATTTTTATTGATTACAGAATAAACAGAAAGTAAACATACAGACAGCCATAAAACAACATAGCGTCAACACCTATATAGGTACACAAAGTATTAGATCAGCAGCTTTATACATGACATCTCAAATATACAAAATACACTCAACAGAAATATAAAAAGGCAGACATAAGACACAAAAGACATAGTCACATTAGGGTGGAAGAGCAGACAGTAGAGAACACATCGCACTTGCATGTGCCCATGGGCACAGCTAACATAGTAAAACGTGGACATTTACAAGGCTCTTGCAGAATTCGGAGAACTCAAAACAGACAAATCAATAGGATCACTGTAAATAGTAGAATGCCCCTGACTGTCTCTGTATTTACTCCACTTACACCATCTCATATGAATTGAGGAAGCCGATGAAGAGTATTCGCATCCGGCAGTCTCAAACACAAAATGTTTATGAGTTTTATTAATAACAGTGTTCGCAAATAATTTTACCCAGTCCTGTGGGGCGGGGACTCACTTTTCTAAACTGTGTGGTTCCCTGGGGACGTGCTCCGCTGCAGCATATCCCTGGTTGTCATTAAGCTTCCTGGGTAAAGAGAGCTAGATAGGACGGAGGTGGAGCCTTGCTAGTTCTTTGGTGGCTCCCCCCCCCCCCCCCTCCTGATCACGTGCTGCGGCTTCACAGGGGCAGGGCAGAGAGTGAAGACGTTTCTGCAGCGCTACACTGTGCTGCAGGAGGAGGTGAGCGCCGGTGACCGCGTACTGTAAGGAAAGGTGAGCGGCCTAGTAGCGGGTGGCTGGACTTGCAGTGGAGGCTGGGGGGCTGCTCATATCTGTGACATTCGATGGGAAGGTGGAGATGGGGGCTGCATGGCGCCGGCAAACAGGTTGTTAAACACTACCAAAATATTGCACGGGGTGAGGGTGAGGCGAGGGCGTGACAATGCTGCTGGTCTGTGCAGCATACAGGACAATTGGTGCAGCCACTGGATTTGAGTCATGCTGCCTGTAATTTATATGCTGAGTGATCAACTTCAGTGACACTCACTGTGCTGACTGCCTTTGTTGGTTACTGCAAAGGCAGCCAGCACAGTGAGTGTCACTGAAGTTGATCATTCAGCACATAAATTACAGGCAGCATGACTCGAATCCAGCGGCTGCACCAATTGTCCGAAGCCGGAGGCCGGGATGCCGGCGTTCAGTATACCGACACCAACATCCCGATTGCAGCAATGCCGACAAGGGTGCAGAGGGTACCCTAACCTCCCTCCCCTACCCTCCCTTTCTGCAGCCTAAACCTAACCCTTATTCCCCTCTCTGCAAGCCTAACCCTCCCCAGCACCATATCCTAACCCCGCACACTAAACCTGTGGCGGCAGTGCATACTTACCTTCGAGATCTTGACGGTCAGGATATCGTCGACCGGATCCTGATCTCCACGGGATGCCATCGTCAGTATTCTGGCGGATGGCGGGATTCCGGCATCGGCATTACGGCTGCTGGGATCCCGGCAGCCAAGATCCTGAACGCATACTCCGGTATGATAACAGCCCAGCAGCATTGTCACCCTCTAGCCCCCCACCCCCGCACACACAACACTTTTGCAGTTTCTAAATCCAGTCTGGGGCTCCTATTATAGCAGCACCATAAACCCATTACATATGTAAAATGTATTATTTAATAATGTTGTCCTGTTTTTTTAATCATATAATTGCTAAGTCCTCTACCTGGTGCAATGTGTATAACGTGCTCTACCTGGCGCAATGTGTATAGCATGCTCTACCTGGCGCAATGTGTGGTGCAATGTGTATAGTGTGCTCTACCTGGCGCAATGTGTATAACGTGCTCTACCTGGCGCAGTGTGTACAAAGTGCTCTGCCTGGCACAATGTGTATAACGTGCTCTACCTGGCTCATTGTGTATAGGAGGTTCTACCTGGTGCAATGTGTATAAGCGGCACTACTGTGTGGTGTAATGTGAATTGGTACCATTATGTGGCCACGTCCCTTCCCCATGAAGCCATGCCCATAATTTTTTGCTGCGCGCCTTAGGCGTGCACTGTCGATCATTTTCAGTGTGGGTGGGAGAGCACCAATTCACTTTCTGCCACAAGGGCACCAAAATGTCTAGTTACATCTCTGGTGCTGAGTGTCCTGTATGCTACACAGCCAAGCAGCATCGTCACTCCATCCTCCCCCTTGCACCACTTTTGTAGTGTCCAAATCAAGTCTGAGTTTTTATATTTGAATTATTAATAAGACAAATTAAAACCTTCATTCCGATGGGACCCAGAAAAGGACAGAGGGGTCCCTGGGACCCACTGTATTTTGGGCTCAGCGCGATCACTGAATGATGGTCTGTAAGTATGGTACCGACTGTGATTTCCACAGTTGCCCTATTGCAGCTTTACAGAGCCGGCCCTAACCAATATGATGCCCTAGGCAAGATTTTGGCTGGTGCCCCCTAGCACCCCCGCTAGTTCCGCCTCTGACCCTGCACCCCTTTCCCAGCACCATCACCCCCCACCCATAGCAGTCCTTTTTTTGTTTTCCTACCCCCTGTAATTTAAATAAGAACAGTGTGCACATTTGGCCTTACACATATGCCGCACATTATTAGTGCCCTTATACACATAATGACACACATAGTGCCCCTTACACATATGTTACACATTATTAATGCCCTTATACACATAATGACATGTAGTTCCCAGCGTGAGTCAACTGGCAGCTCTGCTAACGTCGGGTGCCTATTTTTTATGAAAATGCATCTTATTTGCATTGCTATGTGGCTAGGATGCACAAGCAGCTTCTGCTGATTAAAATTATATGTGGCATGTGTGCGACTGTGGTTGTATCTGCGTACGAAATGCTACACACAGAATATAGGCATGCCGCATATCATTTTAATCAGCAGAAGCTGCTGATGCCCCTAGGCATACCAGATGCCCTAGGCAATTGCCTAGTTTGCCTATACCTAGGGCCGGCTCTGCAGCTTTAGTTGAAATCAAAATATGGCCGAGAATGTAGCTATCACAGCTTAGTAAATTAGTGTGGTGTGGTGGAGCAGAGCAACAATAGGATTTTCAGGGAGATTTATACCTAGTGCATCGCGTATAAGAGAGAACACCTCAGTCCACAGTGGCCTCAGGACCGGGCACTCCCAAAATATATGAAAAATAGTACCAATACAGCCACAATTTGGGACACAGAGGGCCATATAAGATGCTGCCGCCGTGGAGTGAAGTACGCTCTATGAAGCAATTTGAAAAATATTTCAGAATGCTGTAAACATTTAGAAATTTGAAAGCATGATGAGGAGGTTGAGTCCCACTCCTCGTCTTTGAAAACTCTGGATAGGTCACGTTCCCACTTAATATGAGATAATAATTTACTCGTCTTATTCAGTAAAACAATATATATATATATATATATATATATTTATTTAGATATACTGCTCCTGTGACTAGGGGACGACAATCTAACAGCTAAGACTACAGGCAATGGATAGGGAATAAACAAATTATCTGTATAAGTAGACAGCCAATGATGCAATTGTAAATATTTAAAGAAGTCATGCCTCGGGATATTAAATTGTAACTGCAGCTAGGAGAAGGAAAGCAGAACATCTACACCAAAAACGTCCTTCAAACTCGGTGTTCCCGCCTCAACCCAATTGTCTTTTCTGAGATTAGGGATAAGGTTGGCTATAGTCATGATAGGAAGGTCCGCTGACAGTAGACAGTAGTATGAGCCGAGGATACTACATACCAAGTACATATTGTGACTCAAATCGTGGTGCCAGGCCCAGTCCACAAGGAGGTAGCCTGCGCAGGGAGCAGGAGCAAATCAGTAAGTGCGAGCGCACCTAAGAAGGACCGTTCCATAATAACCCAGGGTTTAGGGGACCGTACATCGAACCAGTCCCGGGCTTGGTTAAGGAGGCAGAACTAGGTCAGTTCTAGAATACGAAGAATGAACATGTGAATAGAAAGAGTAATCTCTAACTGTGGGGTGCTTAGTCCGCCAGGCATCCAAGTAAGTGATGGAAACCTATGGCATTATCAGAGGGAGTCTGAGGCCAAGATGGGAAAGACTTAGTCGGGCATGACCTATCAATAGAGGGATCAACTACCATATTAAAATCGCCAAGCATCATTATGGCACCCTTAGCATATTTATGTCACAGCAAACACAGCTTCCTACAAAATGGGAGTTGTTTAGAATTTAGAGCATAACCCGAAACCCAGTGGTGCAAGTATGCGGGTACGCTTGGGTACGGAGTACCCTTAAGAATTTGGCAGCGGGTACGCAGTACCACCTGCCACACACTTTGCCATTGCCACAATTATTATTTGCCACAAAGCAAAAAGACCATGGTGCTTGGAAGCATGACGGCTACTCCCACATTGTCAGGGTTACTGTGAGTGTGACAGTGGCTGTATTTTACTGTTATAATGGAGGCATTACTACATATTGTTATTAAATTGGGGGCATTACTATATATTTCTATTATATTGGAGGTATCACTATATATTTCTATTATACTGTAGGAATTACTATATATTTTTAGCCTTGCCTCCAGAATCCCCCAAAAAAGGGGCTGTCATGTGGCCACGCCGCTAGTGTCATGTAGCCACTCCCACTAGCAGCATATGACCACGCCCCATCACAACACATGACCACGCCCATTTTTCATCACTCAGTACCCATAAGAAAATATTTCTACTTGCACCACTGCCGAAACCAGAGTGACATCAACGTCAGCTAGGCGTCCTACTAAGATTAAATAACATCCCTCTGGCTAGACATATTGGGAAGCTAATATAAAAGAATAGCTACCCCTGCCTTTTTAGTGGGGCCATTTGCCACATAGCAGGTTGAAAAACAATTATTAGAAAAGCGCGGGGGGTCAGACTTCCTAAAATGGGTTTCCTGAATAGCAACTATGTCCGCTTTCATTTTATGAAAGGAAGACAGGGCCAACCTACACTTTTTGTGGGGAATTTAAACCCTTGACATTCAAAGATACAGTATTAACCATAGTGAATACAAAAATAGTCTGATATTGACAAGTAAACCTATAAACTCGAAAAAGCCACATTCTGTTCCCTGGGCACATAAAGGGGAAAACAAAAAGCAGACAACACACATGAGGGAGACAAAACAGGGAGACATAGAAAAAAAACAACAACGAAAAGACTCTATGAAGAGTGTCGACGATGATGTCGTTTCTGGCAGGGGTTAATATACACCTATATAGCCTCTGGGGCTATATATGGTGTTAGTTTTGCCAGCCAAGGTGTTATTATTGCTGCTCAGGGCGCCCCCCCCCCCCAGCGCCCTGCACCCATCAGTGACCGCAGTGTGTGGTGTGCATGAGGAGCAATGGCGCACAGCTGCAGTGCTGTGCGCTACCTTGGAGAAGACAGAAGTCTTCAGCCACCGATTTTCCGGACCACCTTCTTGTTTCTGGCTCTGTAAGGGGGACGGCGGCGCGGCTCCGGGAACGGACGACGAGGCCGGGTCCTGTGTTCGATCCCTCTGGAGCTAATGGTGTCCAGTAGCCTAAGAAGCCCAAGCTACCACCACTTAGGTAGGTTCGCTTCTTCTCCCCTTAGTCCCTCGTTGCAGTGAGTCTGTTGCCAGCAGGTCTCACTGAAAATAAAAAACCTAAACTATACTTTCTTCTAGGAGCTCAGGAGAGCCCCTAGTGTGCATCCAGCTCAGCCGGGCACAGAAATCTAACTGAGGCTTGGAGGAGGGTCATAGGGGGAGGAGCCAGTGCACACCAGATAGTCCTAAAGCTTTCTTTAGATGTGCCCAGTCTCCTGCGGAGCCGTCTATTCCCCATGGTCCTTACGGAGTCCCCAGCATCCACTAGGACGTCAGAGAAAACTATTATTAGAGTGATAACCCCATATACAGGGCACAGATCTCCTGTCCCATGAAGGACACTGAGAACACATACCTGAATATGTGCAGCAATTCAGTTCAACTAGGACCAGCGATCCATGCATATAACCAGGGCCCTCACATCCGTAGTGACAACACCAATAATAAAAAAAATGTAAACTGGGGGCGTGGCTAAGCAGAGCATGGAGTAGCTGCTCAGACTGGGCGCTCTCCACACATATATCCAGGCTAATTATCCTGAGGTACCCCCCTGAGCCTAAAATCATCTCACTGGTGGGGGAAGGTACCTGGACTCCTGTGGACCACGCTGGCTGACTGCGGTGTGGTCTTTCTGTGCCTTTGAGCTTTTTCTCTCCTGGCTCCGTGGACCCAACATGGCTCCGTTACTTCCGGTCCCGGCTCTGGCGCCTGTCTCACTTTATGGATCTGACGTCCCTGCGCTGTCTCTCCCCCCCTGCTGCCGAGACTCTGATCGCTGCCGCTTCCTGGACCAGTCTGCTGCGCTACTGTATACTGCCGGACAGCGCCGCGGAGTGCCCGGTGAGTTGATTCCCCTCTGCAGGCAGTGCATGACGGTGCTGGGGGACACCTGAGAGACCGGATCCTGCTGGGGTGCCTCTCCTATACTGCGGGGAGCGGCGGGCGGCCATTTTATAAGTGCCCACACACAGAGCCCTGGTTATGATCAGCCCACAGAGCTGTGCTTCTCTACACTCACAGCACCTTATGAACGCTCTCCTGTTTCTCTGTGTGCTTCAGCGGGCATCCTTATAACAGCACTGGGTTCAGTGTGCTTGAGTGCTGCTCCTAACCTGCTTTTGCACTGCCATTTCTTATTAAAGTCCCGGACTTTGTACTTTGCAGACGAAGCCTTGCACTCAGGTGTACTCACTACAGCTCCTCATCTGCCCTATAAGAGTTTGGTGTCCTCTATTTGCATATTGGGACGATAATCCCTGCTCAGACGTGTTTAGCACTACCTTGCTCCTGTATTCTTGCTGTGTTACCTACTTTTGCTTGCCCTAAATTTCGAATCATGGTGCAAAACCATCACAAATCTGCGGCCAGGTTCGCACAGTTTCAACGCACTCCGGGGAGGAATGCGGCAACACCGGAAAGAAATGGGGTCTTCTCTCCACCAGTCTCCCCTAATCTTTCCTCGTCCTCGGCTGACGCTACTGATGATGTTTTACAAAAAGTTCTGGAGGCGCTGGCGGCCAGTGAGTCGAGTCTCAGATAAAATTGGTCATATTCAAGCGGACTTGACCATAATACATCATGATATCCAGAAAGTCAGGGAGCGAGTTGGTGAGGTAGAAACTCGCACCTCCACTTTAGAGGACAAACTTTCACTGATGTCTTTTCGTATCACCTCCATGGATGGCCAGTTATCTGATATTAAAGGCAAGCTGCTAGATATGGAGGGGAGACTTTGTAGAAACAATATTAGTTTTGTGGGGTTGCCTGAAAGGGAGGAAGGTGATGACCCTGAGAAATTCCTCGAGACCTGGTTGATGAAATCCTTTGGCGCTGATTCATTTACTCCCTTTTTCACCGTTGAATGGGCTCACAGGATCCCTTTTAGACCTCTCCCTCCTGTAACTTCAGTACCTTACTGATAGTCTAACGGGGGCACACACAGTGCATGTTTTGCAGGTCTCCTCACAGAATCGCAAGTGAAATAATTAGCTCCACCTGTGGACCTTTTAAAATGTGTCAGTGAGTAATTAATACACCTGTGCACCTGCTGGGTTACCTGCAAAACATGCACTGTGTGGGCCCCCAAGGACCAAGTTTGAGAACCTCTGGTCTAACTACTACTAGAGAGAGGTGGTTGCAAGCCCAAGCTGACTGGCGCACTTACTTTTTAAAAAAAACAACTATTTGTATTGACAGGAAAAGTACAAATATAGAAATATTTCACACAACAATAGAACATAAATTGTAGAAAATCACATTACAGTCATGAAGGTATGCATGGGGAACAGTTCAAAGGTGCAAAAACAAGCAATCAGTTTGCAAGTACACAGAAATGTAGGGGGGCGTCTAGGGGTGTCTTTTTTAAAAGGGGTGACCAGAGTCTAATACGGTCATATTGTACCACGTAGTTGTCAGGAATCCGCATTCTCCATTGCATTACTTCCAGTGAACAGGCGTCTCCTGGCTTCAGTCCTCTGTTTTCAGAGTATTCCCTGTGAATTGGACCTGTGGAACTACAGGTCCCAGCAGTTCCAGTCTTCAGTCTCCTGCAGCCCACAGCTCACTGTGCTCCACCTAACCAGTTCTATCTTTTGGTAACCACTGGTTTCATCCAGCAGCCTGGAGTACACAGTGCTTCTAGCTAAACAGCATTAACTCCCGGTGCACTACTGATCCCAGCCAGCAACCAGCAGTGCATTGCATTGAGGGCTAAAACACACTACCCGGTTTTTGCCGGCCGGGAAAAAGCCGGACGGCTTTTTCCCTTGCCGGCATTGTAGTTAACAGTGTGAGGGCTAGGGTCCCTTCACACTGCACGGCCCCGGCCCGGCTGCCGGGTTGCAGCCGGGTCTCACCACTGGAAGGTCCGGCGGCCGGGCGGCCGCCGGGCCGTCTTTGCAGCCAGTGAACCGTGTGTGTGAAGGGGAGCTTTCACACACAACGGTTTTTTCTCAAGCCGTGTCTGATGCTGCGCATGCGCACAGCATTACACACGGCTCAAAGCCGTCCTGTGTGCGAGACTCTGCCGGTTTCTCCCGGATGGCAAAAAGCCGGACAAAGTTTGTCCGGCTTTTTGCCATCCGGGAGAAACCGGCCAGTGTGTTACAGCCCTGACTGTCTATAGAATTATTCTCCTGGTTAATCACCAGCTCCAGTTAACTCTCAGCTGATCTGGGCACCCAATCCAGGAGGGCGTGTTCTCACAGAGATTCATCCAATCATCACAGAGCAAGGGGTATAAACTCCAGTTCCTGGCTCATTCACATCGCCTTGGACAATAAGTCACATATGGTGTGTCTAGTTCTCCTGGTCCTCGTGTTCCTGTCTCCAGTGATTCCTCTGTTGTTGTTCCTGTGTTCCTGTCTCCAGTTATTCACCGTGGTTACTCTCATCATTCATCACTCTGCAATTCTCCTGTTTACTCCGGGCTTCAAACCACAGCTACAAGCTCATCAGCAGTAAGAGACTCTCCTCAGGTGTTCATTCCATTTCCTTACCTGTGCACTTCGTTATCAGTATATCAACCTGTGCATCTCAGCAGTAAAACCAACTAATTGCATTGAGACTGTCTCCTGCTTGGGCCTAGTGAGGCCATAAGGACTTATGCTATATAGAGACTATGTATTTTCAAATAATACCGGAGTTCTGCCTTTTCCATCTGCATTTCAGTTTTCAGTTAATTTCATATTGTGTTATACAGAGACACTGTGTTTGTAAATAATACCGGAGTTCTGCTTTTCAATCCATCTGCATTCAGTTATCCGTTCATTTCATATTATACAGAGACTGTGCTTTCAAGTATTACCGGAGTTTTGTTTATTCATCTGCATTCATCCAATTAAGTTATTTCATATTTTGTTGCAAGAGACTTTCAGTTATCAATCATTGTTTGCTACATTGCCGGTCTTCAGTTATTGTTCATTGTTATGCCATCTGCTTTGTTACCTCTGTGCTAATAAACATCAGCGCATATTGCCTCCACGCTTTGTACCAACACTGACCCACTAGTGCCCCCTCCGGGGACAGACAAAACCTGAGACCTGACAGTAGTGAGTTGAAAGCTCTGACGTAGGAGTGGTTTGGTTTCTGGAGACAGTGTTTTGATATATGGTAACCAAACGTCAAAGAAAGCCGCAGTTTGTTTTTCTTCATGTAGGGAAACCTCAGACCAGTCCATTGTAAACAAATAGGATAACCTGGGATACAAGAGGGTAATAGGTACTGGGTCGGGGGATTTCCATTGGGATAATATCGTCTTCTTAGCAGTGGCTGCCAGTTTGTTAAGTAATTTTAGGTTACTGCTGGACAAACCAGGCCTCGATTCGGCAGGGACTACACCCCAAAAGGCCCATATATCACTGATGGTAAAAGATAGGCTTAAGTCGTGCGTTATAAAGTGTTGAAGGGCAGACCACATGGAACAGACTAGGGGCCATGACCAAAGACAGTGCTTAATGTCGGCCTCTAGGTCACCGCATTTAAAACAAGCAGACGTGACTGCCTTACCCATCAGAAATTTAAGCTTGGGTGTGAAATACGCCCTATGCAGAATTTGTGGTTAATCTCTACATACGATATAGAGACTAATTGTTTGTTTAGGGCTTGATACTCAGAGAGGAGGGATTTTATGGTAAGACTAGGGAAGTCACGTTCCCATTTCAGCAGTCCACTCTAACCTTCCTCGAGGTTCCATACTAGGCGGGTTTGATCATAGATAGGCGATGTAGTGAGTGGGGATCCTGGGGCCGTCATATAGCACTGTCAAGGTCAGTGGACATACCTATACATCCCAATACAGGGAGTATTGAGTTAACGTAACTGCAGGCCTATAAGAAGGAAAATATGGGTATCGTTAATGTCGGGAATTGCTCCTGGAGCTGTATATGTGTTAAAAGAACGAACGAGTCAGATTGTAGAAATTGAAATGTATAACAGAGGCCATGTTTATGCCATTCTCTAAAAATCGGGGATGTGAGGTGGGGGTGGAAGTTAGTATTACCCCACAGCGGTAGGAATATAGATTGGTAGCACAATAAACAACCTAGGGCGCAATGTGCACCAGGCAACACAGGCAGAATTGATTAAGCAGTTGTTTTTAAATGAGGGCAGGAGAGCTTGAGGTGGAGTATGTAGTAAGGAAACCAGGTTCCAACCAGGCGTGAAGGATTGATCTAGGCTGCTATCCAAATAAGTCTGGGTGCCACTGATCCAGTCAGAGGCTATTCTGTAATTGGCTGCCAGGGCATAAGATCGTAAACATGGCAAATTAAGACCTCCCAGAAGTTTAAATAAGGAGATTCTGGGGTGTTTATTCGCCCAAATGAATTTAGAAAGGGCTTTATTTAAAATTGATGATGTGCGTTTAGAGGGGTAAATGGGTAGAGTTTGGAGAACATAAAGGAATCGGGGAAAACTGATCATTTTAAAGAGACGACAGCGGCCAATATATGTTAAAAGAAGGTGTGCCCATTTTGAAATATCCAGGAGGGTCCTCTGGAGGAGTGGGTTGTAATTACAGTCGTGTAATAGAGACTGGTGACGTGGTATCAGTATACCTAAATAAGTGAGACAGTTATTCCGGGCCTAACGGAATGGGAAAGAGCCTCACCATCCCTTCATCCCCTCTGGGAAGAATGCTAATGCCTCCATCTTAAGATAATTGATTTTAAATCCCGAAACCAGTTCAGAGTCCGTCAACAAAGCAAGGACTTTTGGGATAGCTGTTTTAGGGTTGGAGAAGTAGAGGAGAACGTCATCGGCAAAGGCCAAAAACTTTACCTCCACCTCCCCAATCATTATCCCCCGCCAAAGGGGTTCCTTAATAAAGTGTCTAAAAAGTGGGTCTATAGCCAGGTTAAATAATAAAGGGGAGAGAGAGCAGCCTTGTCTCATACCTCTGGCTAAATTAAAACAAGTATTGTTAGAATTGATGGTTAAGAAGGCTTTGGGGTCTTTGTAAAGAGTGGAAAACACTTGTAGAAAAGGGGCTCTGAAGCCCTGTACCTGAAAAATTCGGGAGAGGTGGGCCCAGGATACCCGGTCAAACACCTTCTCAGCATCACAACTTACCACCAGGTTATCTACAAGGCCAGCAGCTAGAAGCGTCCTAATGTTCCGTACCGAGTGTCTGTTACGCATGAATCCTGTTTGGGCAGGGTGGATTAGGTTGGAGAGTATTGGTTGCATTCGGGAAGCAATCAGTTTAGTAAATATTTTAAAGTCCTGATTAAGTAGGGAAATCTGTCTATAGGAGGAGGGAAGGGTGGGGTCTTTATTTGGTTTTAAAAGTAAGATAATTCAAGCAATATTGAACTGTGGGGGGGCTGGTTCACCCGAAAGGATGGAGTTAAACAGTTGGGCAAGAAGTGGGGAGACTTGCGATGACAGAGATTTATAGTACGCTGCAGAGAGACCGTCCGGGCCAGGAGACTTGCCAGTGGGGAGCGATTTAATCGCCTGTTCAATCTCCTGTGCCGTTACCGTAGATGTGAAAAATTCTGTCATCGGCAGTAAGGCTTGGAAGGTCTAGGCGGGTGAGAAAGTCCAGCCCTGATGCCGGGTTATCTACCGGGGCTTTGTAAAAGGATTCAAAGTAAGTCAAAAAGGTCAAATTTATTTCAGTCTGAGAGGTGGAGAGGGTGCCGTCAGGGAGTTGTATCGAAATGATTGGGGCTGCTGTCGCTGAGGCTTGCACCATGCTGGCCAAAAGTTTTCCGGGTCTATTTCCCCAATGAAAATAACGATTTTTCTGGTAGGTAAGATTCAACTGGGCCTTTTCGGAACAGTGTGTCATAAAGATCCTTGGCCTGCTTATATAAGAGGCGTGAGAATTCCGAGGGGTTTGCCAATAAAGTGGAATATGCTGTGGAGACTGCCATGGAAGCGTGGGAGAATCTCTGTGCAAGTTTTTTCTATTTGGCTGCTACATAGGCTGTAATGTGACCCCTTAAGACAGGCTTAGATGCTGCCCATAGGAGGTTAATGTCAGAACAATGGACATTATTATCTACAAGGTAATTAGAAAAAGACTGCGTTAAATGAGTGTTAAAATCGTCAGTAGATGCTAAATAGTCAGGGAATCTCCAGTTATAAGAAAAGGTTTTGGGCGTAAGTGAGGTAACAGTCATACAGATGGGAGCGTGATCGGATATTAGAATAGTCTTTATGGCCACTTTTTCCACTTTATGTAGAAGTGAACTGGACACCAGCCAGTAATCTAAACGGGAAAAGGAGTTGTGGGGGTGGGAGTAAAAGGTATATTCACGGGGTGGAAAAATCTCCAGGAGTCTATGAGGGCAAGGGAGTCAATAAGAAGGGAAACTGTGGGAGGAGGTGCCCTGCTGGTAGGGCGTCGTGGGCCTCCTGAGACATCCAGTTCCGGGTCCAAAATTACGTTTAGGTCTCCGCCCAAAATCACAAACCCCTCAGCCCATAACTGTAATTTAGAATAAATGTCGGAGAAAAAAGGGGCATTTGGACCAGTGGGGGCATATAGGCAAACTAAAGTATATAATTCACCTTCCAGGTCAATTTTCAAAAAGATGAAATGGCCTTCCGGGTCACACCACTCATCACGTATGGCATAGTGGATAGATTTGCTAAACAGTATGAGAACCCCTCGGGATTTGCTATGATAAGAGGCAGATTTAAAACCCTGGACCCAGGTGTCACGGAGAGTGTTAGGATCTGAGTTCCTCCAGTGAGTTTCCTGGAGGAAAATAATATCTGGGCAAAGTCTTTTTAAGTGACTAAGTACTTTTTTCCATTTGATAGGGGGTGTTCAGCCCTTCTACGTTCCAAGATATGGTTCCGGTGGTGAGTGGGTGGTGGGGAGCCGGGACTAGAGTCCATTTGCCCACCACTATCTCAGGCAGGTGCCCTGATGTTGCGGGGACTCCTCTTCCGGCGACAAGGTGATAATAGGCCGTGTCTCACCGAGGAGAGTGGAGAGCTCAGGTAAAATGCGGCCCATTTGTAAGGCCCATTTGTTAGCTTTATCCGTCAAGCACTTGCTTGACGGATAAAGCTAAATATCGATTGCTATATACTCAACACTCATATTATGCAACGGGCAACAGACCTGGGAGTTTCATGGCAAAACTGGCAGGCACTGACAGGGCTGCTAATACGGTGACTGCTATCTGTACTGTTGATAATGTCCTCCATACCAAGACCCCCGACATAGTGGAGGACTTTGTAAAATATTCTAGGACATTGGTGGTCATTCCGAGTTGTTCGCTCGCTAGGTACTTTTAGCAGAAATGCAAACACAAAGCCACCGCCCTCTGGGAGTGTATCTTAGCATAGCAGAATTGCTAACGAAAGATTAGCAATTCTGCTATTAAGTATTTCCTTGCAGTTTCTGAGTAGCTCCAGACCTACTCTTAGATTGCGATCACCTCAGTCCGTTTAGTTCCTGGTTTGACGTCACAAACACGCCCAGCGTCCGGCCAGCCACTCCCCCGTTTCTCCAGCCACTCCTGCGTTTTCTGCTAGCACGCCTGCGTTTTTTTAGCACATTCCCGGAAAACGCTCAGTTACCACCCAGAAACACCCACTTCCTGTCAATCATTCTCCGATCAACAGAACGACTGAGAAGCTTTGTTCGCCCGTGAGTAAAATAGCATAGTTTTGTGTAAAATTGCTTAGCGCGTTTGCCCTGCAGTGCATACGCATGCGCAGAATTGCCGGATTTTAGGCTATTAGCAATTCTGCTGAAAATAGCAGCAAGCGAACAACTTGGAATGACCACCATTGGCCCTCATTCCGAGTTGTTCGCTCGCTAGCTGCTTTTAGCAGCATTGCAAACGCTAGGCCGCCGCCCTCTGGGAGTGTATCTTAGCTTTGCAGAATAGCAAACGAAAGAGTAGCAGAATTGCTACTAAATATTTTCTTGCAGTTTCTTAGTAGCTCCAGACCTACTCCTAGATTGCGATCAGCTCGGTCCGTTTAGTTCCTGGTTTGACATCACAAACACGCCTTGTGTTCGGCCAGCCACTCCCCCCATTTCTCCAGACACTCCCGCGTTTTTCCCTGACACGCCTGCGTTTTTTTAGCACACTCCTGGAAAACGCTCAGTTACCACCCAGAAACACCCCATTCCTGTCGATCATTCACCGATCAGCAGTGCGACTGAAAAGCTCAGCACGAACACCAGCAAATCTACTAAGTTTTGTGTAAAATAACTCTGCGCATGCGCATTTAGCAACAAATCACAGCATAGCGAAAATCGTCAATGAGCAAACAACTCGGAATGACCACCATTATACAGCTCCAAAATACAGTACGGTACCCCGGAAATCCTCTCCTATTTGGAGGGTGTCTCCCTACCTACACTTTCCCTTGATGCAGTTTCCTTTCTGGAATCTCCCTTGACTCTTCCGGAATTGGAGACTGCAATCAAATCATTTCCTGGTGGGAAAACCCCGGGATTGGATGGGATCCCATTGGAACTATATAGAAAACACTTTGACTTCTATTGTCCTAAACTTCCCTTGTTATATAATGAATTGTATGAATTGGGGACGCTGCCTGCCTCTATGGCGGAGGCTCTGATTATAGTCCTTCTTAAACCTGATAAAAACCCTGAGAAGGTGGAATCTTACCGCCCGATCTCCCTGTTAACCACTGACGTGAAGATTCTGGCCAAAATACTGGCTACTAGGCTGAGCTGAGTGGTCTTAAAGGTGATCCATGAGGATCAAACGGGGTTCATGCCGGGCCGGTCCACCCTACCCAATTTACGCCGGTTATTGTTATGCACACCAGTGCCTGCAGGAAAGTACTGGTGTCAGGACTGTTATGCACTCCAGTGCCTGCAGGAATGTACTGGTGTTTGAACTGTTATGCAAAACAAATGGACTTACAGACAGACTGGGGAATATGACATAACGTACACAGAAGGTGATAGGTTAACAAAATACACACAAAGTGAACAGAGAAGCCCAGAGGCTAAGGAGCTGGGTATCTCCCTTGTATTAGAACTGCTCAGATGGGAAAAGCAAGATGTTGTGTTTTAATACGTAGAGAACCCGAAATGCTGTTGCTAAGGGCAACAGCAAAACCCTAAAGGGTTACCAACGGGTGTGGCAGTAAACTCCTTGGTCAGAGATGGAATGATAGACACAAGGAGAGTCTCCACAATCCTAATTCTCACTTGCAGTGCACAGGTTCAGCTTACTGCCACTAAACTGACCCCTGACACCTAGCACAGTGAGACAGGATTAGACAGGCAAGTCTTAGAATACAGCCGCAAACTTGCTAAGTTCACAGAGTAGTAACAGAACCCCAGCAAGCTAAACGACTGACTCCAGTCTTACTGCTAGGTCTGGATTGGCAGAGTGTAATACCAAATCCCCAGGCCTATTTGCAGTAAGCAACAAACAAATACAAAGCTACACAGTACTGGCTAACTTTCAGAAACTGACTAACCAACAAAGATTCAGCAGCATCTGCTTACCCTGAGAAGAGGCCTTATAAAGCAGGTGCTGTCCACGCCCCACTCAGACCTCACAGACTGTGAGCACAAAAACCAGCACCGGATCCCCTGCCATGCACAGAGCCTATAACCACTGCACAGCAAAAGACCCGAACCGGAGTATCAGCTGCGCTCAGGTCACTCCGCTAGCACTTGTCTCCCGGTTGCCATGACGACGTGGCAGCACAGGGCAGGAGACCCTAACAGTACCCCCCCTCTGACGAGGGGTCAAAGAACCCCTACCACCGGGTTTATCGGGGAACTGCGAGAAGAAAGAGTGTATCAGTCTGGGGGCATGAAGATCACAACTGCGCACCCACGACCGCTCCTCCGGGCCATACCCCTTCCAGTGCACCAAAAATGACAGCCGACCCCGAACCACCTTGGAGTCAAGAATCCTTTCAACAACAAACTCCCTCTGGCCACGTATCAGAAGAGGGGAAGGTCTTCCACTGGAAGAAGGATTACTAATCGCCCGTTTTAAAAGGGAACAATGAAAGGTTTTATTGATACCCAAAGAACGGGGCAGATCTAACTAAAATGCCACCGGATTGATAACCCTGGTGATCTTATAAGGGCCGATGAACCGGGGGCCTAACTTATGAGATGGCTGTCTCAACTTCAAATTCTTGGTAGACAACCAGACGAAGTCTCCTAATTTGAAGCTGCAGGGTCTTTTCCGCTTATCAAAAACCCTTTTGGTCACTAATGACACAGACACAAGGGCTTTCTTCACTTTCCGCCAAATACCTCTAAGGACCGAAACCACAGAGGAACCACCAGGCGTGGAGTCCAGGGGGTCAAAAGAATTGGCCTTAGGATGATGCCCATACACACAAAGGAATGGAGAGATCCCTGTAGCAGAGTGAGCCGCGTTGTTATAGGCAAACTCCGCCATGGACAGATGAGCAACCCAGTCAGTCTAACACTTGGAGACATAACACCTGAGGAACTGCTCCAAGGACTGGTTCACCCTTTCAGTCTGCCCATTAGACTGCGGATGGTAGCCCGACGACAAGCTGACAGAAATCTGGAGATCGGAACAAAATGCCCTCCAGAATTTGGCCACAAACTGGGATCCGCGGTCAGAGACCACATCAAGTGGCAACCCGTGGAGACGCACAACATGCAGCATAAATAATTCAGACAGGCGTCTGGCCGATGGCAGCCCAACCAGTGGAACGAAGTGCGCCATCTTCGAAAACCTGTCAACGACAACCCAGATGGCTGTCATCCCCGAGGATTTGGGCAAGTCCACCACAAAATCCATTGAAATGTGGGTCCATGGCTTAGATGGGATAGAGAGTGGATGTAATGGGCCAACCGGAACCCCTCTAGGAGTCTTATTTCGGGCACAGATGTCACATGCCCGAACCCACTGATCCACATCCTTAGCCACCGAGGGCCACCACACCGCCCTAGATAGCAACTCCCGAGTTCTGGCAATACCCAGGTGACCTGCAGACTTCTTGGCATGGAATTCCAGGAACACTCGCTGTCTTAACCTAGGAGGCACAAACAAAAGACCTACCGGAAGGTCTGGAGGAGCCTGCTCCTGTGCTCTAAGGACTAATGATAAGAGGTCCTGGGTAATGCCCACTTTAATACATGATGGGGAAACAATGGGCAACGGCTCCTCGGTGGTCTCCTGGATTGGAGCAAAACTCCGCGAGAGCGCATCAGCCTTGATGTTTTTTGACCCAGGGCGATATGTTATCAAAAAATTAAAGCGAGCAAAAAACAAAGCCCATCGTGCCTGCCTGGCATTGAGACGCTTCGCTGACTCTAAATATGCCAGATTCTTATGGTCAGTGAGAATTGAGACCACAAACTTAGCCCCCTCAAGCCAGTGTCTCCACTCCTCGAGTGCATCCTTAATAGCCAACAATTCCCGGTTACCCACGTCATAATTCATCTCGGCAGGCGAAAATTTACGGGAAAAGTAAGCACAGGGATGAAGGCGATTATCAGACACTCCCATCTGAGAAAGCACTGCCCCAATACCCATCTCAGAGGCATCCACCTCCACCACAAAAGGACGCTCTGGATCTGGGTGTCGCAGCACCTTGGCCGAAACAAATGCCCTTTTGAGACGGGCAAAAGCCGCTTTGGCCTCACAAGACCAGTGAGCAACATCCGCCCCTTTCTTAGTGAGTGCCACCAAGGGCGCCACTATAGACGAAAATCCAGCGATAAATCGTCTATAAAAATTCGCAAAGCCCAGGAAACGATGAAGCGCCTTCAAACTAGTGGGCTGCACCCAATCCAGGACTGCCTGTACCTTGGAACCCTCCATTTGGAAACCTTCTGGGGAGATAATATATCCTAGAAATGCGATTTGCTGAACTTCAAATTCGCACTTCTCCAGCTTCGCCCCAAGCCGGTGGTCTCTGAGTTTCTGGAGGACTAAGCGTACATGCTTCCGATGTTCCTCCAGGGAATGGGAGAAGATTAGGATGTCATCTAAGTATACAACTAAGAATCGATCCAAATATTCCCTGAGCACATCATTCATGAAATCCTGGAAGACTGCCGGGGCATTACAGAGCCCAAAAGGCATCACCAAATATTCATAATGCCCTGAGTGGGTATTAAAGGCAGTCTTCCATTCATCCCCCTCTCTTATTCGGATTAGATTGTACGCACCGCGTAGGTCAATCTTAGAAAAAATGGTGGCAGTACGAAGCTGGTCAAACAAGACCGAAATGAGAGGCAGTGGGTATGAGTTTTTAATCGTGATATGGTTCAATTCCCTGAAGTCGATGCAGGGTCGCAACGAACCGTCCTTTTTACCCACGAAGAAGAACCCCGACCCAACTGGAGACTGTGAAGGTCTGATAAATCCCTTAGCCAAGTTCTCCTGAATGT
Source organism: Pseudophryne corroboree (assembly GCF_028390025.1). Taxonomy (NCBI): domain Eukaryota; kingdom Metazoa; phylum Chordata; class Amphibia; order Anura; family Myobatrachidae; genus Pseudophryne; species Pseudophryne corroboree. Next base: position 226,444,658 of record NC_086453.1, on the reverse strand, counting down.
ACTCTGCCATAGCCTGAGTCTCAGGACGTGACAGGGAGTACAACCTGCTCTTGGGAAGCTTAGCATTTGGCAACAAATCAATGGCACAGTCATAGGGGCGATGGGGAGGTAGTACCTCTGCAACTTTTTTGGAGAACACGTCCGCAAAATCTGCATAACACCCTGGCAATCCTGGCAAACTTAGCTGCGAGAGCCTGACTGGAAGGCTCAAGCAACTCCTGAAACAATCAGTACCCCAACTAAGAATCTCCCCAGAGACCCAGTCAAATTGAGGATTGTGGGCCCTTAACCAGGGTAACCCCAACACCAATGGGGCAAAAGTACAGACAGTCACATAAAAGGACAATTTTTCAGAGTGTGTGGCTCCAATAAACAAAGAAATCTGGCTAGTGCAAGAGGTAATTTTACCTTGGGATAATGGTTCCCCGTTTAACCCACAAATCTCAATTTCCGATGCCAAGGGTACTAAGGGAACAGAGTGTTTCAGGGCGAATTGGCGGTCCATAAAAACCCCGTCGGCCCCACTGTCCACAAAGGCCTCAATCTTGACAGTTTGACCGAGGATCTTCAAGGTCACCGGAATGATAAAAGTCTTCTTGGGAAATTCTGACTTCTGGCCTGACAGGATATTTCCCATCACCCTCAGGCCCTGAAGTTTTCCGGCTTTTCTGGGCATGATACTACCACATGACCTTTATTCCCACAGTACAAACACAACCCCTGCGGTCTCCTCCGCGTCTTCTCACGCGAGGAGAGGCGGGTAGCCCCAATCTGCATAGGCTCCTCTGAAAATTCCTCAGAGTCTGAGGTGCCCTTGGGAAGGAAGGAAATCTCAGTCTCCCTTTCAAGCCTACGCTCTCTCAGCCGTCTATCCACCCGGATGGATAACTGCATGAGCTGATCCAAGCTATCAGGCAAGGGATATTGTACCAGTTGGTCCTTTATCTGGTTAGAAAGACCTCTTCGGTACTGGTGTCTCAGGGCTGGGTCATTCCACTGGGTATCATGGGCCAACCTCCGAAACTCCGTACAGTAAACCTCAACTGGCCTTCGCCCTTGCTTAAGGATCGAAATCTGAGCCTCGGCTGAGGCCGTCTTGTCAGGGTCATCATACAACATGCCGAGTGCCGTAAAAAAAGCATCAACACTTTTAAGCGACGGACAGTCAGGCTGCAACCCATATGCCCAGACCTGTGGGTCTCCTTGTAGCAAGGAAATCACTATGCCCACCCGCTGAATCTCCGACCCAGAAGACTGAGGCCTAAGCCGGAAGTATAGCTTGCAGCTCTCCTTGAAACAAAAGAACTGCGAGCGATCTCCAGAAAAACGATCCGGGAGATTTACTTTCGGCTCCTTAACCCCTGCAGGTGCTGCTGCTGCTGCGGGAGCTCCGCCAGCAGCCTGGGAGGTGTGCATTTTAATGGACAAATCATTAAATTGTCGAGTCAGGACCTGCACCTGATCGACCACCTGTTGCAACGTATTTTGAGGGGTATGCTCCATATTCCCACAAAATTTCAACAGGAGTATTAGGCTGCTGAATATGTTATGCACACCAGTGCCTGCAGGAAAGTACTGGTGTCAGGACTGTTATGCACTCCAGTGCCTGCAGGAATGTACTGGTGTTTGAACTGTTATGCAAAACAAATGGACTTACAGACAGACTGGGGAATATGACATAACGTACACAGAAGGTGATAGGTTAACAAAATACACACAAAGTGAACAGAGAAGCCCAGAGGCTAAGGAACTGGGTATCTCCCTATTATTAGGAATGCTCAGATGAAAAAAGCAAGATGTTGTGTTTTAATACGTAGAGAACCCGAAATGCTGTTGCTAAGGGCAACAGCAAAACCCTAAAGGGTTACCAACGGGTGTGGCAGTAAACTCCTTGGTCAGAGATGGAATGATAGACACAAGGAGAGTCTCCACGATCCTAATTCTCACTTGCAGTGCACAGGTTCAGCTTACTGCCACTAAACTGACCCCTGACACCTAGCACAGTGAGACAGGATTAGACAGGCAAGTCTTAGAATACAGCCGCAAACTTGCTAAGTTCACAGAGTAGTAACAGAACCCCAGCAAGTTAAACGACTGACTCCAGTCTTACTGCTAGGTCTGGATTGGCAGAGTGTAATACCAAATCCCCAGGCCTATTTGCAGTAAGCAACAAACAAATACAAAGCTACACAGTACTGGCTAACTTTCAGAAACTGACTAACCAACAAAGATTCAGCAGCATCTGCTTACCCTGAGAAGAGGCCTTTTAAAGCAGGTGCTGTCCACGCCCCACTCAGACCTCACAGACTGTGAGCACAAAAACCAGCACCGGATCCCCTGCCATGCACAGAGCCTATAACCACTGCACAGCAAAAGACCCGAACCGGAGTATCAGCTGCGCTCAGGTCACTCCGCTAGCACTTGTCTCCCGGTTGCCATGACGACGTGGCAGCACAGGGCAGGAGACCCTAACAGTTATATACTTATTTACAATCCCCTCGCGAGGACTCCCTCTCTTCAATTATAGTTTCTCTTGATGCTGCTACGGCATTTGATTCGGTGGAGTGGGAGCTCTTGTGGGGGGGTTTGAAACGGTTCGGTATTGGACCCAATTTTATAAAATGGGTCAAGTTGCTTTATTCTGCCCCCACAGCTAGGGTCTCAGCCCAAATGGCTACTTGTTATATGTAACAACTGCTCCCTGCCAGGTGAATAGGAAAGCAATTACAAATTGCTACACGCAGCTGCCCAGGATACATACTGAATAGCAACATAATAACAGAGAGGGCAGCAAAGTCCTGACATTTAATGATATTTGGCACATTTAGCCGATTCTCAGGCTCCAGCGGAGTATAGACAATGGCAATATAGTGGCTAATGGGAAAAAAATGTGTTAATAAATACAGAGGATTTGCTTTAGGAAACCTCTACATTCACTATATATACAGAACCATACTAAATGATTAGGCTTTATGTTCTGCTACCTTTATGTATAATGTAACCAAGTGGAGTTACTATTAAAGGAACAGCACTGGAATTTTAGGCACACGTCATAATCACTGCAACAAAAGGCTGATTAGGCCAGCAGTGATATATGACGCAATGTATACCCCGGGATAATAAAGGGGTTTAATACCTGCCACTGATAATACTGACAACTAGGATTACAAAAGGTCAACAGTTGAACTCTGAATATATGTTATAGTCACTGCGACTAAAGGCTGATTTTGCCAGCAGTGGTCAGAGTACAAAAACAACGGAATAATGCTACACAATGGAATAACGCTATAGTCACTGTAATAAAAGGCTAAAGATGCCAACAGTGATATGTGATATTATGTGTACCCCATTAAGGGTTTGAGATATATCACTAAGAACGCTGACAACGGGGTTTGAGAGCGATGATCAGTGATTAGAGCATAATTTTGACCCATAATCTGGGACAGCCTACATCTGAAAACTAAAATATCTACTTGTCATAATGCGTTATAATTGCATGAACTAGTACAGTGGCATACGGGTAATTTTCGGTTACTCACAATTACAGTGGGATACAATTTATAGTGATGTAAGAGGAGGAAATACCAGCTAGCAGATAAATAGATTACGATAATACTCAGATAATTTGGAATAATATCATTACAAACACACAATAACTGCCAAACAAGCATTGTAAATCATATTTATTGATATTAAATAACAGACAGTATACACAATATCAGTTGAGGTTATTATACCCAATATACCAATTATTATACATGAGCAGGGCACGACACATGTAATACAGTGTGCATGTTTTATTATATGTAACACTTTGTTTTGTCATTGTATGTTGGTTTTTAATATTTCACAGTTACGGGTTTTTTAATAAAAAATAATTAAAAGTTATATTTTATGAAGTTAATTATTATTTTGTGCGCCACCTAAGACCAATCCTTTCCCTTCTTTTTGTTAATCAATTTCTACCTGTTGGCAACAATACAATGTGTGGCAGCACCCCCGCAATCGATTCAAATCTCTGAAATAAAATCAATATGGGGTTATGAAATTTCTAACTATAAAATTACTAACGACTAGTGCAGTAGCTTTCCCCCATCCCCTTTCCCTTTAGAACCATATCCCAAACAGAAGGGGAGAGGGGTCCCAAGTTAGCCTCCCATTTAGTTTTAAAGGCAGGGAGAGAACTAGTATGGTGGGCACCGAACAGATTGGAGTAGAGAGTAGAGACACTCTTGGAAGTGCCGATGGACGTTAAGAGCACATAAACAGGTGATGTCTGGAGAAGTGGTGGTGCAGTGTCAAACTGAGATGAGCAAGCATGTCGGCGTTGAAGGTAACGGTAAAAATGCGTAGCAGGTAGATGAAAGTCAATACACAATTGGTCAAACGTTTTAAAAGCACCCGACACATATAAATGACCAAGAGATCTAACATCCCATCTGCTCAAATTCAGAAAAGGAACGAGTGTGAGTCAAAGGGGTGTCCGGGTCCCATCCCTTCCCCTGCAACATACTAGGCACCCTTCTCCAGACTAAAATAGCTTGTTTAACAAGTGGGAGAGGAAGAACAGTCACATTATCACTCAATAGGAGTTGTTTTGGCGTAAGGTCAGTCTGGGAATACAGAAGCTGCTGGGATATTAAAGTGGAGCTGTCCGAGTCGTTGCCCATGAGATTAAATGAAATAACTGGGCAGCCATGTAGTACAAATGAAAGTTAGGGAGAGCAAGACCACTTGAATCCTGAGACCGAGTGAGAGCATCCAATTTAATTCTAGCTCTACGAGCAGCCCAGACTAGGGAGGATAAGAGACTATCTATGGCAGCAAATATTTTCTGAGGTAGATAAACTGAGGAGTGTTGGAAAACATAGAGCAATTTGGGCAGTATGACCATTTTGATCAGATTAAGCCTACCTTTAACCGTAAGCGTCAATTTCCCCCATACTTTAATACGGGAATGTATGAAATCCATTTGTGGTTGTAAATTAAACAGTGAATTGTGAAGATTGATTAGTCATTCAAATACCCAGGTATTTAAAAGAATCCACCCAGCAGAACGGCAGGTCCCCAGGTGGGCGAGCAGGACAAAGGCCCCTAAAAGGAAGGATGCAGGATTTATCCCAGTTTATAGTCAAACCGGAGAATCCCCCAAAGGTATTAATAATCTCCAAAACAGAAGGCATAGCAGAGGAGAAATCAGATATATATAACAGAATGTCATCTGCATACAGAGAAATTTTGTCCGTCCTGTCCCCCAGCCGGAGACCCGTCACATGCGGGGAGGATCTAACAATACTGGCTAATGGTTCTATGGCAAGGGCGAAGAATAGTGTAGACATCGGGCATCCCTGTCTCATTCCCTTTTGTAAAGAAAAACTCGATGAGACAGGGATCTCCAGTGGCTAAAGTCTGCTCTACACACATATCACTCCGCATTGTAAATATTCCCTATTCTACTTCATATTCAGACAGTAATACACATTATTGTCAGGCACAGATTATTAACACAATAATAGTGTGAACCGCCGATGCGCGTTTCACAGGTAGTTTTTTCAGGGCCCTGAAAAAACTACCTGTGAAACGCGCGTCGGCGGTTCACACTGTATTATTGTGTTAATCTGTGCCTGCCAATAATGTGTATTACTGTCTGAATATGAAGTAGACTTTAGCCACTGGAGATATTAGCAATTATTAAGCTATCTATGCAATTCACCAGCCTAACAATCATGCAGGGACTAAGCATTAGGTTGTGATAACGGAAGAAACACCCTTAATTAAGTAGATGTTTGTGATGCAGTAGAAACAACTTAAGATCGATTAGTAATACTAAAGTATATATGAAAACTGCCTCTCACATTGAATACATTATCCTGATTGCTTGTGCCCAGTGTCAGACTGCATGCAGTTGCATGCAGCATAAGGGAAGTGATATAACGTATCCCGACACAAGGATAAGAAATTGTGCAAGGACATTATTCTCTTACACAGCCTGTAAGAAACTGTAACCATTTGGGAGGAATAGCATACATCACAGCCCAAATGGCTACTTGTTATATGTAACAACTGCTCCCTGCCAGGTGAATAGGAAAGCAATTACAAATTGCTACACGCAGCTGCCCAGGATACATACTAAATAGCAACATAATAACAGAGAGGGCAGCAAAGTCCTGACATTTAATGATATTTGGCACATTTAGCCGATTCTCAAGCTCCAAGCGGAGTATAGACAATGGCAATATAGTGGCTAATGAGAAAAAAATGTGTTAATAAATACAGAGGATTTGCTTTAGGAAACCTCTACATTCACTATATATACAGAACCATACTAAATGATTAAGCTTTATGTTCTGCTACCTTTGTGTATAATGTAACCAAGTGGAGTTACTATTAAAGGAACAGCACTGGAATTTTAAGCATACGTCATATTCACTGCAACAAAAGGCTGATTAGGCCAGCAGTGATATATGACACACTGTATACCCCGGGATAATAAAGGGGTTTAATACCTGCCACTGATAATACTGACAACTAGGATTACAAAAGGTCAACAGTTGAACTCTGAATATATGTTATAATCACTGCGACTAAATCTGATTTTGCCAGCAGTGATCAGAGTACAAAAACAACGGAATAATGCTACACAATGGAATAACGCTATAGTCACTGTAATAAAAGGCTAAAGATGCCAACAGTGATATGTGATATTATGTGTACCCCATTAAGGGTTTGAGATATATCACTAAGAACGCTGACAACGGGGTTTGAGAGCGATGATCAGTGATTAGAGCATAATTTTGACCCATAATCTGGGACAGCCTACATCTGAAAACTAAAATATCTACTTGTCATAATGCGTTATGATTGCATGAACTAGTACAGTGGCATACGGGTAATTTTCGGTTACTCACAATTACAGTGGGATACAATTTATAGTGATGTAAGAGGAGGAAATACCAGCTAGCAGATAAATAGATTACGATAATACTCAGATAATTTGGAATAATATCATTACAAACACACAATAACTGCCAAACAAGCATTGTAAATCATATTTATTGATATTAAATAACAGACAGTATACACAATATCAGTTGAGGTTATTATACCCAATATACCAATTATTATACATGAGCAGGGCACGACACATGTAATACAGTGTGCATGTTTTATTATATGTAACACTTTGTTTTGTCATTGTATGTTGGTTTTTAATATTTCACAGTTACGGGTTTTTTAATAAAAAATAATTAAAAGTTATATTTTATGAAGTTAATTATTATTTTGTGCGCCACCTAAGACCAATCCTTTCCCTTCTTTTTGTTAATCAATTTCTACCTGTTGGCAACAATACAATGTGTGGCAGCACCCCCGCAATCGATTCAAATCTCTGAAATAAAATCAATATGGGGTTATGAAATTTCTAACTATAAAATTACTAACGACTAGTGCAGTAGCTTTCCCCCATCCCCTTTCCCTTTAGAACCATATCCCAAACAGAAGGGGAGAGGGGTCCCAAGTTAGCCTCCCATTTAGTTTTAAAGGCAGGGAGAGAACTAGTATGGTGGGCACCGAACAGATTGGAGTAGAGAGTAGAGACACTCTTGGAAGTGCCGATGGACGTTAAGAGCACATAAACAGGTGATGTCTGGAGAAGTGGTGGTGCAGTGTCAAACTGAGATGAGCAAGCATGTCGGCGTTGAAGGTAACGGTAAAAATGCGTAGCAGGTAGATGAAAGTCAATACACAATTGGTCAAACGTTTTAAAAGCACCCGACACATATAAATGACCAAGAGATCTAACATCCCATCTGCTCGACACCAAGTCCATCTGCAAGGAAGCAAATTCAGAAAAGGAACGAGTGTGAGTCAAAGGGGTGTCCGGGTCCCATCCCTTCCCCTGCAACATACTAGGCACCCTTCTCCAGACTAAAATAGCTTGTTTAACAAGTGGGAGAGGAAGAACAGTCACATTATCACTCAATAGGAGTTGTTTTGGCGTAAGGTCAGTCTGGGAATACAGAAGCTGCTGGGATATTAAAGTGGAGCTGTCCGAGTCGTTGCCCATGAGATTAAATGAAATAACTGGGCAGCCATGTAGTACAAATGAAAGTTAGGGAGAGCAAGACCACTTGAATCCTGAGACCGAGTGAGAGCATCCAATTTAATTCTAGCTCTACGAGCAGCCCAGACTAGGGAGGATAAGAGACTATCTATGGCAGCAAATATTTTCTGAGGTAGATAAACTGAGGAGTGTTGGAAAACATAGAGCAATTTGGGCAGTATGACCATTTTGATCAGATTAAGCCTACCTTTAACCGTAAGCGTCAATTTCCCCCATACTTTAATACGGGAATGTATGAAATCCATTTGTGGTTGTAAATTAAACAGTGAATTGTGAAGATTGATTAGTCATTCAAATACCCAGGTATTTAAAAGAATCCACCCAGCAGAACGGCAGGTCCCCAGGTGGGCGAGCAGGACAAAGGCCCCTAAAAGGAAGGATGCAGGATTTATCCCAGTTTATAGTCAAACCGGAGAATCCCCCAAAGGTATTAATAATCTCCAAAACAGAAGGCATAGCAGAGGAGAAATCAGATATATATAACAGAATGTCATCTGCATACAGAGAAATTTTGTCCGTCCTGTCCCCCAGCCGGAGACCCGTCACATGCGGGGAGGATCTAACAATACTGGCTAATGGTTCTATGGCAAGGGCGAAGAATAGTGTAGACATCGGGCATCCCTGTCTCATTCCCTTTTGTAAAGAAAAACTCGATGAGACAGGGATCTCCAGTGGCTAAAGTCTGCTCTACACACATATCACTCCGCATTGTAAATATTCCCTATTCTACTTCATATTCAGACAGTAATACACATTATTGTCAGGCACAGATTATTAACACAATAATAGTGTGAACCGCCGATGCGCGTTTCACAGGTAGTTTTTTCAGGGCCCTGAAAAAACTACCTGTGAAACGCGCGTCGGCGGTTCACACTGTATTATTGTGTTAATCTGTGCCTGCCAATAATGTGTATTACTGTCTGAATATGAAGTAGACTTTAGCCACTGGAGATATTAGCAATTATTAAGCTATCTATGCAATTCACCAGCCTAACAATCATGCAGGGACTAAGCATTAGGTTGTGATAACGGAAGAAACACCCTTAATTAAGTAGATGTTTGTGATGCAGTAGAAACAACTTAAGATCGATTAGTAATACTAAAGTATATATGAAAACTGCCTCTCACATTGAATACATTATCCTGATTGCTTGTGCCCAGTGTCAGACTGCATGCAGTTGCATGCAGCATAAGGGAAGTGATATAACGTATCCCGACACAAGGATAAGAAATTGTGCAAGGACATTATTCTCTTACACAGCCTGTAAGAAACTGTAACCATTTGGGAGGAATAGCATACATCACAGCCCAAATGGCTACTTGTTATATGTAACAACTGCTCCCTGCCAGGTGAATAGGAAAGCAATTACAAATTGCTACACGCAGCTGCCCAGGATACATACTAAATAGCAACATAATAACAGAGAGGGCAGCAAAGTCCTGACATTTAATGATATTTGGCACATTTAGCCGATTCTCAAGCTCCAAGCGGAGTATAGACAATGGCAATATAGTGGCTAATGAGAAAAAAATGTGTTAATAAATACAGAGGATTTGCTTTAGGAAACCTCTACATTCACTATATATACAGAACCATACTAAATGATTAAGCTTTATGTTCTGCTACCTTTGTGTATAATGTAACCAAGTGGAGTTACTATTAAAGGAACAGCACTGGAATTTTAAGCATACGTCATATTCACTGCAACAAAAGGCTGATTAGGCCAGCAGTGATATATGACACACTGTATACCCCGGGATAATAAAGGGGTTTAATACCTGCCACTGATAATACTGACAACTAGGATTACAAAAGGTCAACAGTTGAACTCTGAATATATGTTATAATCACTGCGACTAAATCTGATTTTGCCAGCAGTGATCAGAGTACAAAAACAACGGAATAATGCTACACAATGGAATAACGCTATAGTCACTGTAATAAAAGGCTAAAGATGCCAACAGTGATATGTGATATTATGTGTACCCCATTAAGGGTTTGAGATATATCACTAAGAACGCTGACAACGGGGTTTGAGAGCGATGATCAGTGATTAGAGCATAATTTTGACCCATAATCTGGGACAGCCTACATCTGAAAACTAAAATATCTACTTGTCATAATGCGTTATAATTGCATGAACTAGTACAGTGGCATACGGGTAATTTTCGGTTACTCACAATTACAGTGGGATACAATTTATAGTGATGTAAGAGGAGGAAATACCAGCTAGCAGATAAATAGATTACGATAATACTCAGATAATTTGGAATAATATCATTACAAACACACAATAACTGCCAAACAAGCATTGTAAATCATATTTATTGATATTAAATAACAGACAGTATACACAATATCAGTTGAGGTTATTATACCCAATATACCAATTATTATACATGAGCAGGGCACGACACATGTAATACAGTGTGCATGTTTTATTATATGTAACACTTTGTTTTGTCATTGTATGTTGGTTTTTAATATTTCACAGTTACGGGTTTTTTAATAAAAAATAATTAAAAGTTATATTTTATGAAGTTAATTATTATTTTGTGCGCCACCTAAGACCAATCCTTTCCCTTCTTTTTGTTAATCAATTTCTACCTGTTGGCAACAATACAATGTGTGGCAGCACCCCCGCAATCGATTCAAATCTCTGAAATAAAATCAATATGGGGTTATGAAATTTCTAACTATAAAATTACTAACGACTAGTGCAGTAGCTTTCCCCCATCCCCTTTCCCTTTAGAACCATATCCCAAACAGAAGGGGAGAGGGGTCCCAAGTTAGCCTCCCATTTAGTTTTAAAGGCAGGGAGAGAACTAGTATGGTGGGCACCGAACAGATTGGAGTAGAGAGTAGAGACACTCTTGGAAGTGCCGATGGACGTTAAGAGCACATAAACAGGTGATGTCTGGAGAAGTGGTGGTGCAGTGTCAAACTGAGATGAGCAAGCATGTCGGCGTTGAAGGTAACGGTAAAAATGCGTAGCAGGTAGATGAAAGTCAATACACAATTGGTCAAACGTTTTAAAAGCACCCGACACATATAAATGACCAAGAGATCTAACATCCCATCTGCTCGACACCAAGTCCATCTGCAAGGAAGCAAATTCAGAAAAGGAACGAGTGTGAGTCAAAGGGGTGTCCGGGTCCCATCCCTTCCCCTGCAACATACTAGGCACCCTTCTCCAGACTAAAATAGCTTGTTTAACAAGTGGGAGAGGAAGAACAGTCACATTATCACTCAATAGGAGTTGTTTTGGCGTAAGGTCAGTCTGGGAATACAGAAGCTGCTGGGATATTAAAGTGGAGCTATCCGAGTCGTTGCCCATGAGATTAAATGAGATAACTGGGCAGCCATGTAGTACAAATGAAAGTTAGGGAGAGCAAGACCACTTGAATCCTGAGACCGAGTGAGAGCATCCAATTTAATTCTAGCTCTACGAGCAGCCCAGACTAGGGAGGATAAGAGACTATCTATGGCAGCAAATATTTTCTGAGGTAGATAAACTGAGGAGTGTTGGAAAACATAGAGCAATTTGGGCAGTATGACCATTTTGATCAGATTAAGCCTACCTTTAACCGTAAGCGTCAATTTCCCCCATACTTTAATACGGGAATGTATGAAATCCATTTGTGGTTGTAAATTAAACAGTGAATTGTGAAGATTGATTAGTCATTCAAATACCCAGGTATTTAAAAGAATCCACCCAGCAGAACGGCAGGTCCCCAGGTGGGCGAGCAGGACAAAGGCCCCTAAAAGGAAGGATGCAGGATTTATCCCAGTTTATAGTCAAACCGGAGAATCCCCCAAAGGTATTAATAATCTCCAAAACAGAAGGCATAGTAGAGGAGAAATCAGATATATATAACAGAATGTCATCTGCATACAGAGAAATTTTGTCCGTCCTGTCCCCCAGCCGGAGACCCGTCACATGCGGGGAGGATCTAACAATACTGGCTAATGGTTCTATGGCAAGGGCGAAGAATAGTGTAGACATCGGGCATCCCTGTCTCATTCCCTTTTGTAAAGAAAAACTCGATGAGACAGGGATCTCCAGTGGCTAAAGTCTGCTCTACACACATATCACTCCGCATTGTAAATATTCCCTATTCTACTTCATATTCAGACAGTAATACACATTATTGTCAGGCACAGATTATTAACACAATAATAGTGTGAACCGCCGATGCGCGTTTCACAGGTAGTTTTTTCAGGGCCCTGAAAAAACTACCTGTGAAACGCGCGTCGGCGGTTCACACTGTATTATTGTGTTAATCTGTGCCTGCCAATAATGTGTATTACTGTCTGAATATGAAGTAGACTTTAGCCACTGGAGATATTAGCAATTATTAAGCTATCTATGCAATTCACCAGCCTAACAATCATGCAGGGACTAAGCATTAGGTTGTGATAACGGAAGAAACACCCTTAATTAAGTAGATGTTTGTGATGCAGTAGAAACAACTTAAGATCGATTAGTAATACTAAAGTATATATGAAAACTGCCTCTCACATTGAATACATTATCCTGATTGCTTGTGCCCAGTGTCAGACTGCATGCAGTTGCATGCAGCATAAGGGAAGTGATATAACGTATCCCGACACAAGGATAAGAAATTGTGCAAGGACATTATTCTCTTACACAGCCTGTAAGAAACTGTAACCATTTGGGAGGAATAGCATACATCACAGCCCAAATGGCTACTTGTTATATGTAACAACTGCTCCCTGCCAGGTGAATAGGAAAGCAATTACAAATTGCTACACGCAGCTGCCCAGGATACATACTGAATAGCAACATAATAACAGAGAGGGCAGCAAAGTCCTGACATTTAATGATATTTGGCACATTTAGCCGATTCTCAAGCTCCAAGCGGAGTATAGACAATGGCAATATAGTGGCTAATGAGAAAAAAATGTGTTAATAAATACAGAGGATTTGCTTTAGGAAACCTCTACATTCACTATATATACAGAACCATACTAAATGATTAAGCTTTATGTTCTGCTACCTTTGTGTATAATGTAACCAAGTGGAGTTACTATTAAAGGAACAGCACTGGAATTTTAAGCATACGTCATATTCACTGCAACAAAAGGCTGATTAGGCCAGCAGTGATATATGACACACTGTATACCCCGGGATAATAAAGGGGTTTAATACCTGCCACTGATAATACTGACAACTAGGATTACAAAAGGTCAACAGTTGAACTCTGAATATATGTTATAATCACTGCGACTAAATCTGATTTTGCCAGCAGTGATCAGAGTACAAAAACAACGGAATAATGCTACACAATGGAATAACGCTATAGTCACTGTAATAAAAGGCTAAAGATGCCAACAGTGATATGTGATATTATGTGTACCCCATTAAGGGTTTGAGATATATCACTAAGAACGCTGACAACGGGGTTTGAGAGCGATGATCAGTGATTAGAGCATAATTTTGACCCATAATCTGGGACAGCCTACATCAGAAAACTAAAATATCTACTTGTCATAATGCGTTATAATTGCATGAACTAGTACAGTGGCATACGGGTAATTTTCGGTTACTCACAATTACAGTGGGATACAATTTATAGTGATGTAAGAGGAGGAAATACCAGCTAGCAGATAAATAGATTACGATAATACTCAGATAATTTGGAATAATATCATTACAAACACACAATAACTGCCAAACAAGCATTGTAAATCATATTTATTGATATTAAATAACAGACAGTATACACAATATCAGTTGAGGTTATTATACCCAATATACCAATTATTATACATGAGCAGGGCACGACACATGTAATACAGTGTGCATGTTTTATTATATGTACCACTTTGTTTTGTCATTGTATGTTGGTTTTTAATATTTCACAGTTACGGGTTTTTTAATAAAAAATAATTAAAAGTTATATTTTATGAAGTTAATTATTATTTTGTGCGCCACCTAAGACCAATCCTTTCCCTTCTTTTTGTTAATCAATTTCTACCTGTTGGCAACAATACAATGTGTGGCAGCACCCCCGCAATCGATTCAAATCTCTGAAATAAAATCAATATGGGGTTATGAAATTTCTAACTATAAAATTACTAACGACTAGTGCAGTAGCTTTCCCCCATCCCCTTTCCCTTTAGAACCATATCCCAAACAGAAGGGGAGAGGGGTCCCAAGTTAGCCTCCCATTTAGTTTTAAAGGCAGGGAGAGAACTAGTATGGTGGGCACCGAACAGATTGGAGTAGAGAGTAGAGACACTCTTGGAAGTGCCGATGGACGTTAAGAGCACATAAACAGGTGATGTCTGGAGAAGTGGTGGTGCAGTGTCAAACTGAGATGAGCAAGCATGTCGGCGTTGAAGGTAACGGTAAAAATGCGTAGCAGGTAGATGAAAGTCAATACACAATTGGTCAAACGTTTTAAAAGCACCCGACACATATAAATGACCAAGAGATCTAACATCCCATCTGCTCGACACCAAGTCCATCTGCAAGGAAGCAAATTCAGAAAAGGAACGAGTGTGAGTCAAAGGGGTGTCCGGGTCCCATCCCTTCCCCTGCAACATACTAGGCACCCTTCTCCAGACTAAAATAGCTTGTTTAACAAGTGGGAGAGGAAGAACAGTCACATTATCACTCAATAGGAGTTGTTTTGGCGTAAGGTCAGTCTGGGAATACAGAAGCTGCTGGGATATTAAAGTGGAGCTGTCCGAGTCGTTGCCCATGAGATTAAATGAGATAACTGGGCAGCCATGTAGTACAAATGAAAGTTAGGGAGAGCAAGACCACTTGAATCCTGAGACCGAGTGAGAGCATCCAATTTAATTCTAGCTCTACGAGCAGCCCAGACTAGGGAGGATAAGAGACTATCTATGGCAGCAAATATTTTCTGAGGTAGATAAACTGAGGAGTGTTGGAAAACATAGAGCAATTTGGGCAGTATGACCATTTTGATCAGATTAAGCCTACCTTTAACCGTAAGCGTCAATTTCCCCCATACTTTAATACGGGAATGTATGAAATCCATTTGTGGTTGTAAATTAAACAGTGAATTGTGAAGATTGATTAGTCATTCAAATACCCAGGTATTTAAAAGAATCCACCCAGCAGAACGGCAGGTCCCCAGGTGGGCGAGCAGGACAAAGGCCCCTAAAAGGAAGGATGCAGGATTTATCCCAGTTTATAGTCAAACCGGAGAATCCCCCAAAGGTATTAATAATCTCCAAAACAGAAGGCATAGTAGAGGAGAAATCAGATATATATAACAGAATGTCATCTGCATACAGAGAAATTTTGTCCGTCCTGTCCCCCAGCCGGAGACCCGTCACATGCGGGGAGGATCTAACAATACTGGCTAATGGTTCTATGGCAAGGGCGAAGAATAGTGTAGACATCGGGCATCCCTGTCTCATTCCCTTTTGTAAAGAAAAACTCGATGAGACAGGGATCTCCAGTGGCTAAAGTCTGCTCTACACACATATCACTCCGCATTGTAAATATTCCCTATTCTACTTCATATTCAGACAGTAATACACATTATTGTCAGGCACAGATTATTAACACAATAATACAGTGTGAACCGCCGACGCGCATTTCACAGGTAGTTTTTTCAGGGCCCTGAAAAAACTACCTGTGAAACGCGCGTCGGCGGTTCACACTGTATTATTGTGTTAATCTGTGCCTGCTGTTATGAGCCACGGCTGTGGCTCATTCCTGTTTTGCAGTTTTGTTCTGTATTTCATGTTATACTTTTGTTTATGTTCCCCGTGGGTGTCATGGGGTGCTCGGAGCTCACCCTTAAGGAGGGGATACTGTTATGAACCACAGGTAGTGGTTCATTCCTATTTTATGTTTATTTAGTTGTCTTGCATGCCAGGATTTCCCATTGCTCTGTTTTGGATTACTCTTGTCTGCTGCCGCTGGTGAGTCTGTGCAATTGCAGCTTGTTCCCATGTGTTCAGCCTCATCTGGCTGCTGATTGCATCTTGTCAGCTTAGTCGTGCAGCAGGCCAGCTGCAAGAGATAATTAATTAGGCCTCTCTGATATATGCTGGCTCACTGCAGTTAGCAGATGCTGATGATATTCCTTGGTTTGCAGTCTGCTTTAAGTTTGAGCTGGTTCCTGTCAGTCCCTGTGTGGATTCCTGTGTCAGTCCCTGTGTGGATTCCTGTGTCAGTCCCTGTGTCTGATCCCGTGTCCTACCCTGAGTTCCAGTGGATTCTGCCTGTCCTCCAGTTCTGAAAGTCGGTGTCGGCAGCTTCCTGTTTGCCTATGTCAGTTGCAGAAAGTATCCAGTCCTGCTCAAGCCGGTTGTTCCTGTCCTCAGTGGTCCTGTACTCAGAGATTTGTCATCTTTTCCTGGAGTCTGACTGAGCACCTTTAACATCCTGTGGTGTTCGTGAGTCACGGCGCAGCCGTGTGTTGCGGCTTGTCCGCTTACTGTTTATTATTTAGTATATTTGTGTCCTGGAGCTTTTGCGGAGGATTCCGCTCTCCCTGATCCACTCTGGTATCCAGCGGTGCTGGATAGGAGTAAAGGATCAGTGGATCTTTGGTTGTCCTTTTCCCTGGCGGCTAGTCCGCACATACCTTTTGATTTAGTTAGTTAGCTTGTAACCCCTGGCCTGGTTGCTTAGTCAGAGGGCCCCTTGTTATCACCCTGTCTCGGATTTCCCTTTGTCTCCCATTAAGACCTGAGGGGGCATCGGGGTTGGGCAGACATAATCCGCCCTTCGAACGCGGCTGCCATGGGCTCAAGCAACCATAGTCTCGCAGGGGATTTCTGATAACACGGGCGAGACAACGGAGTTAGGGCGCCAGGGGTTACTAGGCTTTCCTGCTCCCACAACCAGCATATCTTCCCAGTACTCTGACCTCAGCCATACGATCTCCTCTGGTCTGGAGTACGGGAATCATAACATTATCATCAGCCATACCACAAAAAAGAAATAAAACTTTTTTTTTTCTTTTTTGGCCCAGTCCGGTGTTTAGAATCCAATCCAGTCCGGTGTTTAGAATCCAATCCAGTCCGGTGTTTAGAATCCAATCCAGCCCGGTGTTTAGAATCCAATCCAGTGTTTAGAATCCAGTCCGGTGTTTAGAATCCAGTCCGGTGTTTAGAATCCAGTCCGGTGTTTAAAAAAAAAAAAAAAAAAGTCTTGTTTTGTTTAGCAAAATTTAGTCTTGCCTTGCCTTGCCTTGCCTTGCCTTGTCTTGCCTTGCCTTGCCTTGTCTTGCCTTGTCTTGTCTAGTTTTAAATCCTCCTATGTCTACTATGCAAGCCCTGCAGGCATCTCTCGCAGCCCTGAACTCTGTATTTAGTGCTTTGAGACCAGAGCGACTAGAAGTTTTGCAGCAATCCCTAAAGCAACTGCAAAACCTTCTGACTAAAATCTTGCTTATTTTGCCAGAAGTCGTTGAGAGTACATCTATCTCTAAAGAGACTCTTGTTCACAGTATGGTGACAAGAGAATCCTCTGGTTTAATTGAAGAGAAAAAGTTTAAAAGTTTTCTGCGGCCCAGGCTCTCAGAAGAGGAGCGTCTGCGTCGCAGAAACTTAAACTTATGCCTATATTGTGGGGGTTTAGGCCATTATCTGCAGACCTGTGAGTTGCGCAAGCCAAAGTGTGGTGACGAGTCTTGCCCTCTGGCCAAGTTGAGTCATGATACAAGACCTACTCCTGTCTCTACTGTGGCAGAGGTACTTGTCACACAACCCACACAAAAAAGCTCTCTGTCCTATAATTGGGGTCCTTGGGCAAGGGAGCCCCATTATAGATTCAGGAATCAAAAGAGAATGTTTCTCTCCTCTCTTGAGGTTCCTGTGGAAGCGGAGTTGCAAGTCCCTGGAGTGGTGCCCGTAGCCCAGGGTCCTGGAGTGGTGCCCGTAGCCCAGGGTCCTGGAGTGGTGCCCATAGCCCAGGGTCCTGGAGTGGTGCCCGTAGCCCAGGGTCCTGGAGTGGTGCCCGTAGCCCAGGGTCCTGGAGTGGTGCCCGTAGCCCAGGGTCCTGGAGTGGTGCCCGTAGCCCAGGGTCCTGGAGTGGTGCCCGTAGCCCAGGGTCCTGGAGCGGTACCCGATGCCCAGAGTGCTGGAGCGGTACCCGATGCCCAGAGTGCTGGAGCGGTACCCGATGCCCAGAGTGCTGGAGCGGTACCCGATGCCCAGAGTGCTGGAGCGGTACCCGATGCCCAGAGTGCTGGAGCGGTACCCGATGCCCAGAGTGCTGGAGCGGTACCCGATGCCCAAGTTTATAGAGGGACATCAAATATTGTAGCTCAGGTTTCCATACCAGAAGGGGTCTCAGAAGCTGTTACCCCAGGTAGGGACTTGAGGAGCGCAACCTCAGAAAGGGTATCTAAAACCATAGTTCTTGAAGGGCACTCGAGAAGCAAAACCCCAGAAGGGATCTTTGAAGTAATATCCCCAAGTGGGGTCTCGAGAGACGTAGCCCCAAAGAAGGGTCTAGAAGTCGCTTCCCCAGGAAAGAACTTAAGAAGCATAGCATTAGTGGAGGATCTGAACGTTATTGCTTCAGCAAAAGTCCCGGAAGTCATAGTCCCGGGAGAACTTTCGATTATTATCGACTCAGAGAGGGAGGCCGATGGCCCGATCCCAGTCAGGGAGGCCAACGACCCGGTCCCAGTAAAAGAATCCGAGGTGCTGGCCCCAGCGGGGTTCCCGGAGGCCACTGCCCCAGCGGGGTTCCCGGAGGCCACTGCCCCAGCGGGGTTCCCGGAGGCCACTGCCCCAGCGGGGTTCCCGGAGGCCACTGCCCCAGCGGGGTTCCCAGAGGCCACTGCCCCGGGTGGGGTTCAGAAAGTCACTGCCCCGGGTGGGGTTCAGAAAGTCACTGCCCCGGGTGGGGTTCAGAAAGTCACTGCCCCGGGTGGGGTTCAGAGAGTCTCAGCCCCGGGTGGGGTTCAGAGAGTCTCAGCCCCGGGTGGGGTTCAGAGAGTCTCAGCCTCGAGTAAGGTCAATAGTGACCAGGTCCTAGCAAAACACTCCAGTCAGTCAGATGAGAAGGAAACAGATCCTGACTCTGATATCTCAACATCCATAATCTTTGATGGGGACTTAGCCCAATTTCTGGCGCTTTACAAACACTATTACATTATTATGTTGTCTAGACCATTTCTGGGCATCACTCCAGAGAACCTTGTGCTCTATCTTATTTATTCTTTTAGAGGAGAGCCTTTTGAGTGGGCGACCAGCCTAATGAAAGCTGAAGATCCCATTCTTCAGGATCCCCCAGCATTCAGTGATGCAATTATTAAAAGATATGGTTCCAAAGAAATTGGTTCAGGTTCCTCTAAGTCACCCGTCTTGTCTGCTGAGAGTCCACAAAATACTGTAAACTCGGCACAGGAGTCTCAGCCCGTTGTTGTGACTGCAGGATGTGCTTTTCTGACTACTTCTTCTTATAATAGTACTTTACCAGAAAGTTCAGCTCCCAAGGGTAAGAGACCTGTCTCTGATTTGAACGCAGCCTTGCTGGGTGGTACCATCAGTTCAGACAATGTTTGGGGAATTACCTTGGTCAGACCTAAAGAGCTTTGTAAAAAGAAGAAGAAGAAAAAGAAATAATTTTTTGACTCTTGCCTTGATAAAAAAAAAAAAAAAAGATTTTTTTTCCCTTGTCTTGTGTCCAGTGGCCACCATCAAGGGGAGGGCACTGTTACAAGCTGTGGTTGCAGCTTGTTTCTGTTTTCGTGTCTGTTAGACCAATGTGTCAGGTTTTTTTTTGTATCCCTTGTTCTGGATAGTCTGAATTTTGGGGTCTTTTGACCCCTCCTCAAGGGGGGGGTACTGTTATGAGCCACGGCTGTGGCTCATTCCTGTTTTGCAGTTTTGTTCTGTATTTCATGTTATACTTTTGTTTATGTTCCCCGTGGGTGTCATGGGGTGCTCGGAGCTCACCCTTAAGGAGGGGATACTGTTATGAACCACAGGTAGTGGTTCATTCCTATTTTATGTTTATTTAGTTGTCTTGCATGCCAGGATTTCCCATTGCTCTGTTTTGGATTACTCTTGTCTGCTGCCGCTGGTGAGTCTGTGCAATTGCAGCTTGTTCCCATGTGTTCAGCCTCATCTGGCTGCTGATTGCATCTTGTCAGCTTAGTCGTGCAGCAGGCCAGCTGCAAGAGATAATTAATTAGGCCTCTCTGATATATGCTGGCTCACTGCAGTTAGCAGATGCTGATGATATTCCTTGGTTTGCAGTCTGCTTTAAGTTTGAGCTGGTTCCTGTCAGTCCCTGTGTGGATTCCTGTGTCAGTCCCTGTGTGGATTCCTGTGTCAGTCCCTGTGTCTGATCCCGTGTCCTACCCTGAGTTCCAGTGGATTCTGCCTGTCCTCCAGTTCTGAAAGTCGGTGTCGGCAGCTTCCTGTTTGCCTATGTCAGTTGCAGAAAGTATCCAGTCCTGCTCAAGCCGGTTGTTCCTGTCCTCAGTGGTCCTGTACTCAGAGATTTGTCATCTTTTCCTGGAGTCTGACTGAGCACCTTTAACATCCTGTGGTGTTCGTGAGTCACGGCGCAGCCGTGTGTTGCGGCTTGTCCGCTTACTGTTTATTATTTAGTATATTTGTGTCCTGGAGCTTTTGCGGAGGATTCCGCTCTCCCTGATCCACTCTGGTATCCAGCGGTGCTGGATAGGAGTAAAGGATCAGTGGATCTTTGGTTGTCCTTTTCCCTGGCGGCTAGTCCGCACATACCTTTTGATTTAGTTAGTTAGCTTGTAACCCCTGGCCTGGTTGCTTAGTCAGAGGGCCCCTTGTTATCACCCTGTCTCGGATTTCCCTTTGTCTCCCATTAAGACCTGAGGGGGCATCGGGGTTGGGCAGACATAATCCGCCCTTCGAACGCGGCTGCCATGGGCTCAAGCAACCATAGTCTCGCAGGGGATTTCTGATAACACGGGCGAGACAACGGAGTTAGGGCGCCAGGGGTTACTAGGCTTTCCTGCTCCCACAACCAGCATATCTTCCCAGTACTCTGACCTCAGCCATACGATCTCCTCTGGTCTGGAGTACGGGAATCATAACACCTGCCAATAATGTGTATTACTGTCTGAATATGAAGTAGACTTTAGCCACTGGAGATATTAGCAATTATTAAGCTATCTAGGCAATTCACCAGCCTAACAATCATGCAGGGACTAAGCATTAGGTTGTGATAACGGAAGAAACACCCTTAATTAAGTAGATGTTTGTGATGCAGTAGAAACAACTTAAGATCGATTAGTAATACTAAAGTATATATGAAAACTGCCTCTCACATTGAATACATTATCCTGATTGCTTGTGCCCAGTGTCAGACTGCATGCAGTTGCATGCAGCATAAGGGAAGTGATATAACGTGTCCCGACACAAGGATAAGAAATTGTGCAAGGACATTATTCTCTTACACAGCCTGTAAGAAACTGTAACCATTTGGGAGGAATAGCATACATCACAGCCCAAATGGCTACTTGTTATATGTAACAACTGCTCCCTGCCAGGTGAATAGGAAAGCAATTACAAATTGCTACACGCAGCTGCCCAGGATACATACTGAATAGCAACATAATAACAGAGAGGGCAGCAAAGTCCTGACATTTAATGATATTTGGCACATTTAGCCGATTCTCAGGCTCCAAGCGGAGTATAGACAATGGCAATATAGTGGCTAATGAGAAAAAAATGTGTTAATAAATACAGAGGATTTGCTTTAGGAAACCTCTACATTTACTATATATACAGAACCATACTAAATGATTAAGCTTTATGTTCTGCTACCTTTGTGTATAATGTAACCAAGTGGAGTTACTATTAAAGGAACAGCACTGGAATTTTAAGCATACGTCATATTCACTGCAACAAAAGGCTGATTAGGCCAGCAGTGATATATGACACACTGTATACCCCGGGATAATAAAGGGGTTTAATACCTGCCACTGATAATACTGACAACTAGGATTACAAAAGGTCAACAGTTGAACTCTGAATATATGTTATAATCACTGCGACTAAATCTGATTTTGCCAGCAGTGATCAGAGTACAAAAACAACGGAATAATGTTACACAATGGAATAACGCTATAGTCACTGTAATAAAAGGCTAAAGATGCCAACAGTGATATGTGATATTATGTGTACCCCATTAAGGGTTTGAGATATATCACTAAGAACGCTGACAACGGGGTTTGAGAGCGATGATCAGTGATTAGAGCATAATTTTGACCCATAATCTGGGACAGCCTATATCTGAAAACTAAAATATCTACTTGTCATAATGCGTTAACTTATATTTGCATGAACTAGTACAGTGGCATACGGGTAATTTTCGGTTACTCACAATTACAGTGGGATACAATTTATAGTGATGTAAGAGGAGGAAATACCAGCTAGCAGATAAATAGATTACGATAATACTCAGATAATTTGGAATAATATCATTACAAACACACAATAACTGCCAAACAAGCATTGTAAATCATATTTATTGATATTAAATAACAGACAGTATACACAATATCAGTTGAGGTTATTATACCCATTATACCAATTATTATACATGAGCAGGGCACGATACATGTAATACAGTGTGCATGTTTTATTATATGTAACACTTTGTTTTGTCATTGTATGTTGGTTTTTAATATTTCACAGTTACGGGTTTTTTAATAATAAAGAATTAAAAGTTATATTTTATGAAGTTAATTATTATTTTGTGCGCCACCTAAAACCAATCCTTTCCCTTCTTTTTGTTAATCTGTTTGGGATATGGCCCTGGGGGCTTCTCGTTCAGCTACTACCTCTGCTCGCTTTCAACAAGTACACCTGTATATATTGCATTGCATCTATATCACCCCTTCTAGGCTGTCTAGGATGGGAGGGCGCGCTGACTCCAGATGCCCGAAGTGTACCTCCATTGATGGCACCTTTAGGCACCTGTTGTGGATTTGCCCTGTGGTACAAGCTGTTTGGCAGGCTGTTATAAGGATTATAATTTCTACCGGTGTACCGTCTGATGTCCTTACCCCTGCTGTTTGTATTCTTGGTGTAATTGACGAGGAAACCCTCGATGTGCATTCTAGATGGTACATTATTAATAAGTGCTCCTTGGCTCAGGTGCTGATAGCGCGCTCCTGGATGGCGAAAACGGGCCCCACGGTCAATAATTGGATTCCACTGGTGTCATCAACTGTATCCCACAAAAAGTTTGTATATATATCTCCGAAAACCACAAGTTTTATAAGCTATGGGATAGATGGATTTCTTCCTCTTACAACCAGCCCCTGTCTATTTTCACACCTTGAGATTGTTTGCTCCCTCAGATTGCTCTACTCTATACTCCTACCTACATGCATATGTGATATTAATATTGCTCATACGTTATTGAGGTTACTTGTAACCATAATACTATGTAAGAATGTGCTCACACCATGTAATTGTATTTTAATTTTCCTTTTTTATTGTTTAGTTATGCACACATGATATGTTTTGTATATTTCAACTACACTTTGCATATGATTTTTGTTGTGTTTGTTTGTATGTTGGAAAAACCAAATAAAAAAGATTGAAAATAGAGAATAAAGGGTTGTTTCGCCACCATCGACCAGTCCTGCTGAAGCCGACGATCTGGTGAAGGAACATTCTGGCGTCCAGGCAAGTTCCATTTAGTGAGAAGGTTCAAGTCATCTTCCACATTAGATAGAGCCATGGTAGAGCCCTCACAGGGAATAAGTAATCGTGAGGGGAATCCCCACCTATAGGCTATACCCACCTTATGGAGGGCAACTGTAACCGGTTGAAAGTAGTGTCTCTTAAAGAGTGTAGCTTGTGACAGGTCTCCAAAAAGCTGCTGTAACCGAGCTTTCGGGTCTCTGTGGATACAGTCCAGAAGCAAATCGGAGAAGGAAGCAGGGGGCAAAAGTTTCTTGAAAACATTAATAGCATAATCATGGAGGCTACTTGATTAGCGTGCATAAAACGGGGAATTGATGCAAGGGATGAGAGTGTTATTCTCCCATTACATAAATCACTAGTGAGGCCACATCTCGAATACTGTGCACAATTATGGGCACCATACTATAAAAAGGATATCCTGGAACTAGAAAAGGTTCAGAGACGGGCAACCAAATTGATTAAGGGGATGGAGCTGCTAGAATACGAGGAAAGGCTTGTTAGGCTGGGCATGTTTACACTGGAAAAACGGAGATTAAGAGGGGACATGATTAACATTTACAAATATATAAGGGGACAATACAAAGAGCTAGCGGGGGACTTGTTTTTGGTAAGATCAACACAAAGGACACGCGGACACCCGCTTGTCCTGTAGGGTCTTTATGTTTTGTTCAAATTCTTGAATCTTCTCTTTGGTGCACTTTAGTTCACGGCCAACCTCTTCTACAACAAGTAGTACCAGATCCATACTACACTTGTTCAAGATTGCCGCCCATTTACGGCAAAATTCAGGATTATGTCTACCCAATGTGGGGACATTTCTGATCCTGAACCCTCGGGGTATCATTTGTTAGTGATGGTAATCAGACAAGGAAATTCCATGCATCAGGAAATCAGTCTCTTTCTTTTTTAATTTGAGTAAGTGTTGAAAAGTGTCATGTGCATCCAGGTGTAAGTCACTTGGAGGTAGGCTCTCTTTGAACAATAATCTCTCTGCGTCAACCCCGCTAAAACTGAACATGTCTCCTTTTAGTGACATTGTGGCAACCAGGTTGAACCGCATCCACTCGATACCCTTATTGCTCCATGGTGTGTTTGTGCTCAAATGATAAAGTGCTCTGTGCTAGTGGTGCTAAAAAGACTCCGCCAAGGTAAAGCAGCTGGGTTTGAATGTAGATAATAATGAATATTGGCACTGTGGTCATCGGTGCCCGGGCTCGGGTAGGTAAAAAGTGAACAATCACCGTACCTTGCTGTATATTGTATCAAGCTGCCCGGCACTCTCTGCAGACACACACTAACCGGGGTGCCCCCCGTAGTAGATAATAGACAAGTATAAACAAGAAATCAGCGGCACTCCTGGATTTGGTAAAAGTAAAGTGCTAAATGTATTGAAAAAACGTCACTGGAAACCAACGTTTCGGGGTCCGTAGGCCCTTTGTCAAGGCGTGTACAGTGTGCAAAGTAGCCCTCTTACCTTATGAAGCTTGTCACCCCACACGTGCAGGAAGAGCAGCGCCGGCCGTTCCGGTAACCGCCGGGTCGCTTCCGGCGTTTCCAGGACGTGACGTTGAATGGGGTCCGCATCACGGTTGCCTTGGCAACCGATGCCGCTTTCCTCCGCTACTGCACTCAAGCTCTGCAACAAAGAAAATGAATAGAGTGCATAGTAGTAACCCTATTGGGTGTGTAAACTGTTAAAGATAATCAAAATATGAAAGTATGTGAAACATATTGCGTGATAAACAGACCACTGGTTACAAAGGGGCCATGTGTGTGCTGGTATATACGAATCTCTCTACCTATATATGTTAAAGTGTATGGGTGGTATATTAGACAACGTAGATATGATGAACGTGTGCTGCATATGTAAGCCGCATTATGTATAAGTATGAACATGGTAACTATGTTGCTGCAACAAAACAGTATAAAAATAACAGCACAATATTAGTAAGAGCATCAGGCAGTAAAATACATTATCTGTTATATCTGCCGTTGCCCATTCCACACCCATTCCTTCTAATGCTATAAACAATGTGTAAGAGGAATCCTGGTCCACTTACGGGTCCCTGGATCAGCCATATTAGTACCGGATATACCTAGGTGGCCAAATCTGATGAATACTACCGAAAAATGTGCATACTCAGTAGCCGCTAACGTATCTCCATATTACATGTTGTGAAGTCTAAATCTGAAAAGACCACCCAACTTTGTGGGGATACTAAATGAACACTGTATATCGAAAGCCATTTGTTAGTATATTTGCTGAAGTGGCCATATGTATGTATAAGGTAGTAACAAGTCCCTGGGAGACAGGGGGGACCATGTGTATGTATAAGGCAGTAACTGTCCCTGGAGGGAGACAGGGAGGGGCCAGAACAAGAGGCAGCAGAAACACTATGAAAAGAAGACTTAATATTTAATTGATCCACCAGACAATTCACCCCAACAGAGATGGCAGTGCTTAACAAGTCCAACAAACAGACATGACGATTTCACTTGGAAAACCGATTTACATAATTTTTCACGCAAACTCCGGCTACAGGAATATTTTCAACATCAACCACTGGAACATTCTTCTACCATCTTTGATAGATTCTTGATCCAATGTTCCAAATCGAAATTCGACCCCCAATCCTCCAATCACTCTTTGAAAACATTTACTCGTCTCTTGGACGATTCCGTCACACGCTATAACGCGACATCCGTATCCCAACGAAACAACATGACAAAACAAGAAAGAGCAGCATTGAAGGTTTTAGGAGAGTACAGAGATGTAATTTCCGTCAAGCGGACAAGGGTGGAGGATTGGTCATCCAAAATTTGGATGATTACAGAACTGAAATACAAAGGCAGCTGTCAGATGTTTAAACATACAGTCTCTCAGCTGCAGACCCTACACCTATGTATAAGAAAGAATTTGATGAGATTCTAGATGAAGCTTTGAACAGAAAGTTGCTTTCTCAAAAAATTTACAAAGCACTTAAACAAGAACATCCTATAGTCCCCATCCTTTTCACGGTCCCTAAAATAAACAAGGAGAAAACGAGACCACCAGGGAGACCAATAATATCGGCAAGAGCATCATTGTACCAACCGATTTCCCAATTTTTGGACTGTATAATTACAACCGCTGGGGGTCAAGCAGCCGACCTTTATTAAGGACACGACCGACTTTTGCTGCTACTTGACAAGGTTCCTTTTATACCTACTGGCACTCGGATGTGCGTTATGGATGTCTGCAGCTTATATACTAGCATTCCGCACACAGAATGTTTGAAGGCCATGAGGGAATTCCTCAATAAGGAGAAAATGCAAGATCTGGAGCTTCATTGTTTCATGCAACTCCTCCAGCTGACACTAAGGAGAAATTATTTTCTATTCGACGGAAAGTTTTATCTTTAGCAGATAGGATGCGCTATGGGCAGTAATGTGGCACCTTCTTATGCCAACACCTACATTTTTCATGAAGAATTCAAGTTATTTTTTTGAAAATGAGGCCACAGCTCGGTATATACTAGCATATTGCAGATACATCGTGACGTATTTATGCTTTGGACCGGTGGAGAGGAGATGTTTAAGATCATGATGGAGGACATTAATCAGGCAGCTTCCTGTATCAAATTCACATATCAAAGTCTCCTTAGTACCATCACATTTTTGGATGTACAAATTACATTGGAAAACAATACGATCAGCGCCACTGTCTACACTAAACCAACAGACAAAAATACATTACTTTTGGCCAGCAGTGACCATCCCAAACCCCTTATTAAGGGACTTTCCAGATCTCAAATGATCAGGACAGCTAGGATACATAGCAATAGTGATACCTTGGATGCACAATTTTGATGCAGTGATTGACAAATTTACATCTTGTGGATATAATAAAGTGGACCATTCACGGCAAAAGCAAGAAGTGGTGAACAGATCAACTTTATTAATGCCAAGGGTCAAGAAGAACAAAGAGATCATACCATGGAAGAGTAAGTTTAGCACTTCGAGCCCAGTGGTTCAGAGAGCCACTAGGGCCCTATGGCCCATATGTGGCCACAGATAACAAACTACAGTGCTTCAAGAATAAAAGGCACATGAATTGCTTCACAAGGGCAAAAAATATTAAAGAAACCATAATACATGCCAATATCACAGGCTTTAGTCAGTCTCTACCCACAAAGTTTTTAACCAAACCCCCGGGCTGCTACAGTTGTCTGGGGTGTACCACCTGTAAGAATGATTACCGGCTCCTCCTTTAAACACCCTAGGAGAGATTATACTTACAAACTACAACACGTGATGACCTGCACCACCACTCCCATATCACGTCCAGTCTAAGGGGAGGTGATTGAGGAGGGAGATTACTGAAGATGGAGGCCCGCTGGATATTCAGATTGGAGACTTTCCACCCACATGGACTGAACGAGAAGATACAGCGGAATAGACTCTAAGAGATGGATATCAAATAACATCAACCTTTCTGCTTTATTTTCCTCTAGCTGGATATTTTCTGCCATCCTTTTTCTATGCGCTTTCTATTGTAGATCACTGCTTCGGGGTGGCTTGGGGATGGCTCTTTTTCCAGGGACAGTTACTGCCTTATACATACATATGGCCCTTGACACGTAACAAGCACTTCAGCATATACTGTATACTCACAAATGGTTTTTGATACACAGTATTCATTTAGTATCCACACAAAGTTGGGTGGTCTTTTCAGATTTAGACTTCACAGCATGTAATATGGAGATACGTTAGCGGCTACTGAGTATGCACATATTTCAGTAGTATTCATCAGATTTGGCCACCTAGGTATGTCCGGTACTAATATGGCTGATCCAGGGACCCGTAAGTGGACCCGGATCCCTCTCACACATTGATTATAGCATTAGAAGGAATGGGTGTGGATTGGGCAACGGCAAATATAACAGATAATGTATTTTATTGTTATGCACACCAGTGTCTGCAGGAATGTACTGGTGTCTGAACTGTTATGCACACCAGTGCCTGCAGGAATGTACTGGTGTCTGAACTGTTATGCACACCAGTGCCTGCAGGAATGTACTGGTGTCTGAACGGATAGGGATGCAAAACAAATGAACTCACAGACAGACTGGGAAATATGACATTACGTACACAGAAGGTGATAGGGTAACAAAATAAACACAAAGTGAACAGAGAAGCCCAGAGGCTAAGAAACTGGGTGTCTCCCTATTATTAGGAATGCTCAGATGAAAAAAGCAAGATGTTGTGTTTTAATACGTAGAGAACCCGAAATGCTGTTGCTAAGGGCAACAGCAAAACCCTAAAGGGTTACCAACGGGTGTGGCAGTAAACTCCTTGGTCAGAGATGGAATGATAGACACAAGGAGAGTCTCCACAATCCTAATCCTCACTTGCAGTGCACAGGTTCAGCTTACTGCCACTAAACTGAATACCTGAACACCTTGCACAGTGAGACAGGATTTAGGCAGGCAGTCTGAGAATACAGCCGCAAACCTGCTAAGTTCACAGAGTAGCAAAAGAACCCCAGCAGGTTAAACGACTGACTCCAGTCTTACTGCTAGGTCTGGATTGGCAGAGTGTAGTACCAAATCCCCAGGCCTATTTGCAGTAAGCAACAACAAATACAAAGCTACATAGTACTGGCTAACTTTCAGGAACTGACTAACCAACAAAGATTCAGCAGCATCTGCTTAACCTGAGAAGAGGCCTTATAAAGCAGGTGCTGTCCACGCCCCACTCAGACCTCACAGACTGTGAGCACAAAAACCAGCACCGGATCCCCTGCCGTGCACAGAGCCTGTAACCACTGCACAGCAAAAGACCCGAACCGGAGTATCAGCTGCGCTCAGGTTACTCCGCTAGCACTTGTCTCCCGGTTGCCATGACGATGTGGCAGCACAGGGCAGGAGACCCTAACAGTACCCCCCCTCTGACGAGGGGTCAAAGAACCCCTACCACCGGGTTTATCGGGGAACTGCGAGAAGAAAGAGCGTATCAGTCTGGGGGCATGAAGATCACAACTGTGCACCCACGACCGCTCCTCCGGGCCATACCCCTTCCAGTGCACCAAAAATGACAGCCGACCCCGAACCATCTTGGAGTCAAGAATCCTTTCAACAACAAACTCCTTCTGGCCACGTATCAGAAGAGGAGAAGGTCTTCCACTGGAAGAAGGATTACTAATCGCCCGTTTTAAAAGGGAACAATGAAATGTTTTATTGATACCCAAAGAACGGGGCAGGTCTAACTGAAATGCCACTGGATTGATTACCCTGGTGATCTTATAAGGGCCGATGAACCGGGGGCCTAACTTATGAGATGGCTGTCTCAACTTCAAATTCTTGGTAGACAACCAGACGAAGTCTCCTAATTTGAAGCTGCAGGGTCTTTTCCGCTTATCAAAAACCCTTTTGGTCACTAATGACACAGACACAAGGGCTTTCTTCACTTTCCTCCAAATACCTCTAAGGACAGAAACCACAGAGGAACCACCAGGCAGGGAGTCCAGGGGGTCAAAAGAATTGGCCTTAGGATGATGCCCATACACACAAAGGAAAGGAGAGATCCCTGTAGCAGAGTGAGCCGTGTTGTTATAGGCAAACTCCGCCATGGACAGATGAGCAACCCAGTCAGTCTGACACTTGGAGACATAACACCTGAGGAACTGCTCCAAGGACTGGTTCACCCTTTCAGTCTGCCCATTAGACTGCGAATGGTAGCCTGACGACAAGCTGACAGAAATCTGGAGATCGGAACAAAATGCCCTCCAGAATTTGGCCACAAACTGGGATCCGCGGTCAGAGACCACATCAAGTGGCAACCCGTGGAGACGCACAACATGCAGCATAAATAATTCAGACAGGCGTCTGGCCGATGGCAGCCCAACCAGTGGAACGAAGTGCGCCATCTTCGAAAACATGTCAACGACAACCCATATGGCTGTCATCCCCGAGGATTTGGGCAAGTCCACCACAAAATCCATTGAAATGTGGGTCCATGGCTTAGATGGGATAGAGAGTGGATGTAATGGGCCAACAGGAACCCCTCTAGGAGTCTTATTTCGGGCACAGATGTCACATGCCCGAACCCACTGATCCACATCCTTAGCCACCGAGGGCCACCACACCGCCCTAGATAGCAACTCCCGAGTTCTGGCAATACCCGGGTGACCTGCCGACTTCTTGGCATGGAATTCCAGGAACACTCGCTGTCTTAACCTAGGAGGCACAAACAAAAGACCTACCGGAAGGTCTGGAGGAGCCTGCTCCTGTGCTCTAAGGACTAATGACAAGAGGTCCTGGGTAATGCCCACTTTAATACATGATGGGGACACAATGGGCAACGGCTCCTCGATGGTCTCCTGGATTGGAGCAAAACTCCGCGAGAGCGCATCAGCCTTGATGTTTTTTGACCCAGGGCGATATGTTATCAAAAAATTAAAGCGAGCAAAAAACAAAGCCCATCGTGCCTGCCTGGCATTGAGACGCTTCGCTGACTCTAAATATGCCAGATTCTTATGGTCGGTGAGAATTGAGACCACAAACTTAGCCCCCTCAAGCCAGTGTCTCCACTCCTCGAGTGCATCCTTAATAGCCAACAATTCCCGGTTACCCACGTCATAATTCATCTCGGCAGGCGAAAATTTACGGGAAAAGTAAGCACAGGGATGAAGGCGATTATCAGACACTCCCATCTGAGAGAGAACTGCCCCAATACCCATCTTAGGGGCATCCACCTCCACCACAAAAGGACGCTCTGGATCTGGGTGTCGCAGCACCTTGACCGAGACAAATGCCCTTTTGAGACGGGCAAAAGCCGCTTTAGCCTCACAAGACCAGTGAGCAACATCCGCCCCTTTCTTAGTGAGTGCCACCAAGGGCGCCACTATAGACGAAAATCCAGCGATAAATCGTCTATAAAAATTTGCAAAGCCCAGGAAACGCTGAAGCGCCTTCAAACTAGTGGGCTGCACCCAATCCAGGACTGCCTGTACCTTGGAACCCTCCATTTGGAAACCTTCTGGGGAGATAATATATCCTAGAAATGCGATTTGCTGAACTTCAAATTCGCACTTCTCCAGCTTCGCCCCAAGCCGGTGGTCTCTGAGTTTCTGGAGGACTAAGCGTACATGCTTCCGATGTTCCTCCAGGGAATGGGAGAAGATTAGGATGTCATCTAAGTATACAACTAAGAATCTATCCAAATATTCCCTGAGTACATCGTTCATGAAATCCTGGAAGACTGCCGGGGCATTACAGAGCCCAAAAGGCCTCACCAAATATTCATAATGCCCTGAGTGGGTATTAAAGGCAGTCTTCCATTCATCCCCCTCTCTTATTCGGATTAGATTGTACACCCCGCGTAGGTCAATCTTAGAAAAAATGGTGGCAGTATGAAGCTGGTCAAACAAGACCGAAATGAGAGGCAGTGGGTATGAGTTTTTAATCGTGATACGGTTCAATTCCCTGAAGTCGATGCAGGGTCGCAACGAACCGTCCTTTTTACCCACGAAGAAGAACCCCGACCCAACTGGAGACTGTGAAGGTCTGATAAATCCCTTAGCCAAGTTCTTCTGAATGTACTCTGCCATAGCCTGAGTCTCAGGACGTGACAGGGAGTACAACCTGCTCTTGGGAAGCTTAGCATTTGGCAACAAATCAATGGCACAGTCATAGGGGCGATGGGGAGGTAGTACCTCTGCAACTTTTTTGGAGAACACGTCCGCAAAATCTGCATAACACCCTGGCAATCCTGGCAAACTTAGCTGCGAGAGCCTGACTGGAAGGCTCAAGCAACTCCTGAAACAATCAGTACCCCAACTAAGAATCTCCCCAGAGACCCAGTCAAATTGAGGATTGTGGGCCCTTAACCAGGGTAACCCCAACACCAATGGGGCAAAAGTACAGACAGTCACATAAAAGGACAATTTTTCAGAGTGTGTGGCTCCAATAAACAAAGAAATCTGGCTAGTGCAAGAGGTAATTTTACCTTGGGATAATGGTTCCCCGTTTAACCCACAAATCTCAATTTCCGATGCCAAGGGTACTAAGGGAACAGAGTGTTTCAGGGCGAATTGGCGGTCCATAAAAACCCCGTCGGCCCCACTGTCCACAAAGGCCTCAGTCTTGACAGTTTGACCGAGGATCTTCAAGGTCACCGGAATGATAAAAGTCTTCTTGGGAAATTCTGACTTCTGGCCTGACAGGATATTTCCCATCACCCTCAGGCCCTGAAGTTTTCCGGCTTTTCTTGGGCATGATACTACCACATGACCTTTATTCCCACAGTACAAACACAACCCCTGCTGTCTCCTCCGCGTCTTCTCACGCGAGGAGAGGCGGGTAGCCCCAATCTGCATAGGCTCCTCGGAAAATTCCTCAGAGTCTGAGGTTCCCTTGGGAAAGAAGGAAACCTGGGTCTCCCTTTCAAGCCTACGCTCTCTCAGCCGTCTATCCACCCGGATGAATAACTGCATAAGCTGATCCAAGCTATCAGGCAAGGGATATTGTACCAGTTGGTCTTTTATCTGGTTAGAAAGACCTCTTCGGTACTGGTGTCTCAGGGCTGGGTCATTCCACTGGGTATCATGGGCCAACCTCCGAAACTCCGTACAGTAAACCTCAACTGGCCTTCGCCCTTGCTTAAGGATCGAAATCTGAGCCTCGGCTGAGGCCGTCTTGTCAGGGTCATCATACAACATGCCCAGTGCCGTAAAAAAAGCATCAACACTTTTAAGCGACGGACAGTCAGGCTGCAACCCATATGCCCAGACCTGTGGGTCTCCTTGTAGCAAGGAAATCACTATGCCCACCCGCTGAATCTCCGACCCTGAAGACTGAGGCCTAAGCCGAAAGTACAGCTTGCAGCTCTCCTTGAAACAAAAGAACTGCGAGCGATCTCCAGAAAAACGATCCGGGAGATTTACTTTCGGCTCCTTAACCCCTGAAGGTGCTGCTGCTGCGGGAGTTCCGCCAGCGGCCTGGGAGGTGTGCATTTTAATGGACAAATCATTAAATTGTCGAGTCAGGACCTGCACCTGATCGACCACCTGTTGCAACGTATTTTGAGGGGTATGCTCCATATTCCCACAAAATTTCAACATGAGTATTAGGCTGCTGAATATGTTATGCACACCAGTGTCTGCAGGAATGTACTGGTGTCTGAACTGTTATGCACACCAGTGCCTGCAGGAATGTACTGGTGTCTGAACTGTTATGCACACCAGTGCCTGCAGGAATGTACTGGTGTCTGAACGGATAGGGATGCAAAACAAATGAACTCACAGACAGACTGGGAAATATGACATTACGTACACAGAAGGTGATAGGGTAACAAAATAAACACAAAGTGAACAGAGAAGCCCAGGGGCTAAGAAACTGGGTGTCTCCCTATTATTAGGAATGCTCAGATGAAAAAAGCAAGATGTTGTGTTTTAATACGTAGAGAACCCGAAATGCTGTTGCTAAGGGCAACAGCAAAACCCTAAAGGGTTACCAACGGGTGTGGCAGTAAACTCCTTGGTCAGAGATGGAATGATAGACACAAGGAGAGTCTCCACAATCCTAATCCTCACTTGCAGTGCACAGGTTCAGTTTACTGCCACTAAACTGAATACCTGAACACCTTGCACAGTGAGACAGGATTTAGGCAGGCAGTCTGAGAATACAGCCGCAAACCTGCTAAGTTCACAGAGTAGCAAAAGAACCCCAGCAGGTTAAACGACTGACTCCAGTCTTACTGCTAGGTCTGGATTGGCAGAGTGTAGTACCAAATCCCCAGGCCTATTTGCAGTAAGCAACAACAAATACAAAGCTACACAGTACTGGCTAACTTTCAGGAACTGACTAACCAACAAAGATTCAGCAGCATCTGCTTAACCTGAGAAGAGGCCTTATAAAGCAGGTGCTGTCCACGCCCCACTCAGACCTCACAGACTGTGAGCACAAAAACCAGCACCGGATCCCCTGCCGTGCACAGAGCCCGTAACCACTGCACAGCAAAAGACCCGAACCGGAGTATCAGCTGCGCTCAGGTTACTCCGCTAGCACTTGTCTCCCGGTTGCCATGACGACGTGGCAGCACAGGGCAGGAGACCCTAACATTTATTGCCTGGTGCTCTTACTAATATTGTGCTGTTATTTTTATACTGTTTTGTTGCAGCAACATAGTTACCATGTTCATTCTTATACATAATGCGGCTTACATATGCAGCACACGTTCATCATATCTGTGTTGTCTAATATACCACCCATACACTTAAACATATACGTAGAGAGATTCGTACATACCAGCACACACATGGCCCCTTTGTAACCAGTGATCTGTTTTATCATGCAATACGTTTCACATACTTTCATATTTTGATTATCTTTAACAGTTTACACACCCAATAGAGTTACTACTATGCACTCTATTCACTTTCTTTGTTGCAGAGCTTGAGCACAGTAGCTGAGGAAAGCGGCATCGGTTGCCAAGGCAATCATGATGCGGACCCCATTCAACATCACGTCCTAGAAATGCCGGAAGCGACCCGGTGGACACCGGAACAGTCGGCGCAGGCGCTCCTCTTCCTGCACGTGTGGGATGACAAGGTTCATAAGGTAAGAGGGCTACTTTGCACACTGTACACACCTTGACAAAGGGGCAACGGGCCCTGAAATGTTGGTTTCCAGTGACCTTTTTTTCAATACATTTAGCACTTTACTTTTACCAAATCCAGGAGTGACGCTGATTTCTTGTTTATACTTGTCTACTATCTACTACGGAGGGTACCCCGATTAGTGTGTGTCTGCAGAGAGTGCCGGGCAGCTTGATACAATATAACGAGATTTATGGTAAGAACTTACCGTTGTTAAAACTCTTTCTGGGAGGTACACTGGGCTCCACAGGAAATGACATTGGGGTGTAGAGTAGGATCTTGATCCGAGGCACCAACAGGCTCAAAGCTTTGACTGTTCCCAGAATGCATAGTGCCGCCTCCTCTATAACCCCGCCTCTGTGCACAGGAGCTCAGTTTTTGTTAACCAGTCCAATGCAGTAGCAGGTAAAAGAGACGACAAGTGTTAGTAGCCACATACACCACATTCTCACAACAGGAGAAAGTGTCAGAGGCTAATGCCATACCAACCCAAAGAAGCTAAGTGTGTCAGGGTGGGGCGCCCTGTGGAGCCCAGTGTACCTCGCAGAAAGAGATTTAACAACAGTAAGTTCTTACCATACATCTAATTTTCTGCTGCGTGGTACACTGGTCTCCACAGGGAATGACATTGGGGATGTCCTAAAGCAGTTCCTTATGGGAGGGGACGCACTGTAGTGGGCACCAGAACCCTGTGTCCAAAGGAAGCATCATGGGAGGCAGAAGTATCAAAGGCATAAAACCTTATGAACGTGTTCACTTAGGACCACGTAGCCGCCTTGCACAATTGTTCAAGGGTCGCACCACAGCGGGCCGCCCAAGAAGGTCCAACCGACCAAATAGAATGGGCTTTGATGGTAGCAGGAGCTGGAAGGCCAGCCTATACATAAGCATGTGCAATCACCATTCTAATCTATCTGGCTAGGGTCTGCTTGTGAGCAGGCCAGCCACATTTGTGAAAACCAAACAGAACAAAGAGAGAATCCGACTTCCTGATAGAGGCAGTTCTCTTCACGTAGATACGGAGAGCCCGTACCACATCCAAAGACCGCTCTTTGGAAGACAACTCAGGAGAGGCAAAGGCCGGAACCACAATCTCCTGATTAAGGTGGAAAGAAGACACCACTTTAGGTAAATACCCGGGACGTGTTCTAAGAACCGCCCGCTCACGGTGAAAAATCAGATATGGTGACCTACAAGATAAGGCACCCAAATCCGACACCCGTCTAGCAGAGGCAATAGCCAGCAGAAACAACACCTTAAGAGAAAGCCACTTAAGGTCTGCAGATTCAAGAGGCTCAAACGGAGACCCTTGCAGGGCCTCCAAAACCACCTACAAGTCCCAAGGGGCCACAAGCGGGACATAGGGAGGTTGAATCCGCAACACACCCTGAGTGAACGTATGTACATCAGGTAACGTCGCAATTTTCCTCTGGAGCCAAACCGACAAGGCAGAAATATGAACCTTGATGGAGGCCAGACGAAGGCCCAAGTCCAGGTCCTGCTATAGAAAGGCCAAAAGTTTGGCCGTACTAAACTTCTAAGCGTCATGATTGTTAGATGCGCACCAAGCAACGTAAGAATTCCAGACCCTATGGTAAATCCGAGCAGAAGCGGGTTTCCGAGACTTCAACATAGTTTGAATGACCGCCTCAGAAAAACCTTTGGCCCTCAAGACGGAAGCTTCAAGAGCCACGCCGTCAAAGCCAACTGGGCTAAATCCTGATATACACAGGGGCCCTGAACAAAGTGATCTGGGCGCTGTGGAAGTAGCAGGGGACGCTCTATCGAGAGACCCTGAAGGTCTGAGAACCAATGCCGTCTGGGCCACGCAGGAGCGATCAGAAGTAGGATTCCTCCTTCTTGCTTGAACTTCCTTATTACTCTGGGCAGGAGTACCACCGGAGGAAACACATATGGCAGCTGAAAGTTCCATGGAATTGCCAGTGCGTCCACGAATGCTGCTATAGGATCCCTTGTCCTTGCTCCGAAGACCGGAAGCTTATGATTGTGTCGAGACGCCATCAGGTCTACATCTGGAAGGCCCCACCTGTCCACGAGGAGTTGAAACACTTCTGGATGGAGGCTCCACTCTCCGGCGTGTACGTCCTGATGACTGAGAAAGTCCGCTTCTCAGTTTAGGACCCCCAGAATGAATACTGCCAATATGGCCGGCAGATGGCGTTCTGCCCACTGAAGAATCCGTGATACTTCCCTCATTGCCATGCGGCTTCGAGTGCTGCCTTGATGATTGTTGTACGCCACCGTTGTGGCGTCGTCCGACTGTACTTGAACAGGTCTGTTCTGTATTAAATGCTGGGCCAAGTTCAATGAGTTGAACATCGCCCGCAAAGACTCCTCCTTGTTCCACCGACCCTGAAGGGAGTGTTGCTCCAACACCGCACCCCAACCTGTCAGACTGGCATCCGTCGTCAGAAGGACTCAGTTGGAGATCCAGAAGGGACGACTCCTGCTCAACCGTTGGTCCTGAAGCCACCAGCTCAGTGACAGATGGACCTCTGGAGACAAGGAGATCATTTGAGACCTGATACGGTGAGGCAGGCTGTCCCACTTGGCAAGAATCAGCTTCTGCAGAGGGCGGGAATGGAATTGAGCTCACTCCACCATGTCGAAAGCCGACACCATGAGACCTAGCACTTGCATTGCCGAATGTATCGACACTTGCAGACGAGATAGGAAGCATCAAATCCTGTCCTGAAGCTTCAGGACTTTCTCCTGAGACAAGAACAACCGCTGGTTGTGAGTGTCCAACAACACCCCTAGGTGCACCATGCTCTGAGCAGGGACCAGGGAAGATTTCTTCCAGTTGATGAGCCACCCGCGGGCTTGGTAATGGAGGTTGCCAACCGCAAACCTCAGGTATTGCTGATGAGACATTGCAATGGGAATATGGAGGTAAGCATCCTGTATGTCCAGTGAGACCATATAATCCCCAGGTTCCAATGCCAGAACATAGAGTGAAGAGTTTCCATACGAAACTTGGAGACCTTCACAAATTTGTTCAAGGACTTGAGTTTGAGAATGGGCCGGGAGGACCCATTCGGTTTCGGGACTAGGAACAGCTGTGGATAGTACCCCTTGCCTCTCTGAGCCAGGGGCACCTGTACTACCACTCCTGTGTCCAGGCGGGACTGTACCACCGAATGAAAAGTGTTTGCCTTCACCTGATCTGAAGGGATGTCTATCAGGCAAAATCGATGAGGGGGATGATTTTTGAAGGATGCAGCGTAGCCTCGAGTGACGACTTCCCGTACCCAGGCATCGGAAGTGGTCTTCAACCATTCTTGGGTATACCCTAGAAGTCGGCCCCCAACCCTGGGATCCCCCAGAGGGAGGCCCGCCCCATCATGCGGCAGGCTTATCAGTCTTGGAAGCAGGCTGACGGGCAGCCCAGGCCCGTTTGGGTTTGGGCTTATTGGGTTTGGAAGTGCGAGCCTGTTTTGGGTACACCTGACCCTTTACTTTCCCTGAAGTAGGAAAGGAGCAAAAGGAAGTACTCTTAGCCTTCGGTACCGAAGGAGCAGTGCTAGGTAGACAAGCTGTTTTAGCAGAAGCTAAGTCAGCCACAATCTTGTTGAGGTCTTCTCCGAAAAGGATGTCTCCCTTAAAAGGGAGTACCTCCAGGGTTTTCTTAGAGTCCAGATTCATGGACCAGGACCGCAACCGTAGAATCCGACGAGCCAGTATGGGCGTAGTAGAAGCCTTGGCTGCCAGGATACTGGCATCAGAAGCCGCCTCTTTAATGTAATGAGAAGCTGTGACAATATACGATAAGCATTGTCTAGCATGATCAGAAGCATTGGAAGACATCTCAGCTTCCAACTCCTGAGCCAACGCTTCAATAGCCTCTGCAGCCCATGTCGCTGCAATGGTGGGCCGATGCGCAGCACCTGCTAAGGTGTAAATCACCTTTAAACAACCCTCCACACGTTTATCCATCAGTTCTTTCAAGGACGTGATGGTAGTTACTGGCAGAGCTGAGGATACCACTAGCTGCGCCACCTGCGAATCCACTGGCAGGGGTGTTTCCCAATTTTTTACTTACCTCCACAGCGAGGGGATAGCGAGCCAGCATGTGAGGTGTGAATTTCTTTCCTGGATTTTCCCAGGACTCCTGACGTATGTCAGCTAAATGATCAGAATGAGGTAAAACTTGTTTAACCACTTTCTGACGTTTAAATCTGTCTGGTTTCTTAGGGGCAGCATCAGGCTCCGGGTCATCAGTAATCTGAAGAATGAGCCTGATAGCCTCCAAAAAGTCAGGAACATTTACCTGTGAAACATATTCCCCATCAGAAGTGTCAGGATCAGAATCTGTGGAGTTAGTATAAACGCCATCCTCATCAGACGAGGTGTCTGGGACGTTGGTCGATTGTGAGGAAGTAATGTCCCGCTTAGAGGACCCCTTGGTCTTAGGCGGGTGAGGGTTAGACTTCTGAGTAGTCAGTGATTGGTTCAATTGCTGTAACTGAGCAGATAGTTGATCTGCCCAAGGCGGGTTAACCGCGGGGACCATAAGCAGTTGTACCGGCACAGGACCATAAGCAGTTGTACCGGCACAGGAGGTCCCAGAGTTACCAGCGTATTCAAAAGCGTGGAGAAAGTAGCCCAAGGCGGGTCATTTTGAACCCCCGTTGCTACGATCCCACTGGGGGTATGGAGCCCCCAGAACCTGAACCCTCAGCTGCCATATTTCCCTCAAATGCATCTGCAGCGTCACCACCACACAATGTGGGATCAGCCCCAGCTCCGTTGCCCCTTGTAGATGACAGATCCGAAAGCTCAATGCAGGGCAACCCAGTACAATACCAGCAGCACAATACCTGACAAGAACCCCCTGTGTAGTGTAACAGCAGAAACAGGGAATTCAAGAGGTATATGGTGACTAAAAATCACAGAGAAAAATACCCAATGTCCCCAGCAGTGCCAGATACACAGTGCCCTCAGCAATTCCTGAAACACCAGTACTATTAAAAAAAATAAATAGGTTTAGGAGCTACGGGTCTGGGGGTGGAGCTATTAAAAAAGTTAAAGATAGACAGATGATAGTTTTTAGAAAAGAAGGCACATAAAATGGACATTAAAATAAAACGTATCTTATGGAAAATATGTTTTCGCCCAGGACAGGTTCAGGAAAAAAAGAAAACGTATTTTATGGAAAATAGATTTTGGCCCAGGACAGGTT
Organism: Pseudophryne corroboree; assembly: GCF_028390025.1. NCBI lineage: Eukaryota > Metazoa > Chordata > Amphibia > Anura > Myobatrachidae > Pseudophryne > Pseudophryne corroboree. The sequence goes on along the minus strand of NC_086453.1, from coordinate 226,404,019 downwards.
CAGGAAAAAAATAAAATGCATCTTATAGAAAATACATTTTGGCCCAGGACAGGTTCAAGAAAACAATAAAACTTCTCTTATGGAAAATACATTTTGCCCCAGGACAGGTTCAGTTCCTGATGATGTCATATTTAATGAGAGGATCAGGAACTCAGTTCCTGCTGAAAAATAGCACCCGTTTGCAGTATACACTCACCAGCTGGTGAGCTGTATGAAAGCCCACCCCACTTAACTTCCACTCCATCACCAGCCCTCTGACGAAGTCCAGAGTGACGAAACGCATAGGGGCGTGGCCAAGCGCAATGACTGCTGTTTGATGGTGAAGTATCTATGTCTAAGTATGGATAAGACCCGTGCACCTTTTATGTGAACATACGGTGGTCTGACCGCCTTTTGTGGTACGTTTGTTTAAACCTGTGTGGTGTAAAGCTGCTTGAATAAATGAATTTAATAACAGATTCATGCACTATGGAGCGCCCGTCTATTTGCTTTTAATTTTATATATATATATATATATATATATATATATATATATAATATACACACACACACACACACACACACACACACACACACACACACACACACACACACACACACATTTTAGCTACAATACATATTGAAAAAAATCTGAACTTGTACATATTTCTCATTCAGTACTAATTCATTTTAGTGATATTCTTCTTCACCAAACTCATTGATTTTGCCTATTAATGAAGTCAGGTATAAAGGTGTGAATGGTGATTCTAAGATGTATTTCCTTTATTTATGATAAACTTTCCATGTGGCACCACTTCAATGGACTTTGTTTGTACAATGTAAATAGATTACAGAGGACTGCCTTGATCTATATTTCCACTTATTTCCTCAATTAAACTAATAAGATTACTTTGGCATGACATATCCCCTTTGAAAAACTATGCTGCATAATACTAATAAATGTTTTCTAGCATAATGTGACTTAAAGTGCCAATGTACCTAACAGGGCTTATGTGATATATGTAGACACATATATTACTGCACTGAATGCTCTGGTCATTGCAGGCAGCAGTTAAGGCCGGGTGGTCTTCAGGTTTCCGAATGTCGGGATCCCGGCGCACAGGATACTGGCGCCGGATTCCCGACAACCGGCATACCGACAGATATTCTCCCTCGTGGGGGTCCACGACCCCCTTGGAGGGAGAATAAATAGCGTGGCGCACGTAGCGCGCCACCGTGCCCACACGTAGCATGCCACCGTGCCCGCACGTAGCGCGCCACCGTGCCCGCAGCGTGGCGAGGGCAGCGAGCCTGCAAGGGGCTCATTTGTGCTTGCCACACGGTCGGTATGCTGGCGGTCGTGCTCCCGGCGCCGGTATGCTGGTTGCCGGGAGCCCGGCCGCCGGCATACCATACTACACCCGTTAAGGCCATATAAGAGTTTGTTGTCTCAGTCTGACTGGGACCTAAATGGGGAACTAGGTGACTCAGACAAAATGGCAGTTCTTCTGAAGCAAAACAGTATTGTGCAACCAGTTACCCTCCAGTTTTGGTGGAACTACAAGGCCCAGCATACAACACATGTAGTGTGGCTTGAAATTTCATAGCAATTGGAAGGCAAAATATTGCATATTATTCTTCTGAAGTTCTAAAAGGCACAGATCCGCTTGGCTTACTGTTAGTGAATGTAAAAGAAATGTGTGCTATGTTCTGACTGAAGCTTTTCACCACACGTGCTAAAGCTAATACAGATTTCTGGCATGGGGGCAGACCAGCGCATGCACATAGACTATGTACTGTTTTATAAGTTATAGCAACTAGGCCACAGGCCTAAAATATACTTAGGGGACCATCAATTTTCTTTGCTGAGGCATTGTTACCTGCACCTTAGGGATTCAATGGTTAAAGGCACTTTGCGCTCTGCACCGTAGCAAGGCACACTAGAAGTCAGCTGAGGATTGTTTTGAGACAATGGAGGGGGGTTCAGCATCAGCAGACTTTATTTCAACTGGGTTATGGTGTTGGTGTGAATAGTGAGTGTACATGATGGCACAAGCTCTGCTTCCCAAACATCAGTTGTGGTGGGGTGAAAACATGGCCTGAAATACTTGAAAGCCTAGGGGCCGGCCATGGATTAATACAGCCCTGCATGAGAGGTCCTGCTTATTCCATGGACTCCACTGGAAAATGAAAGGTTGGGGAACCTGGGTGGCAGCCAGGGCTCAGGATCCCCTGGCCTGATGTCAGTAAATGTATGACAAGCACTTAAGTAGGAAAGTCTGTAAACTGCATACATTTTTATGATGCCTAGTTTAATAAATATTCTAAATCTTTTTGTGTCCTTCCCGTTGTGAGATATGGTGTCAGGACCTTGAATATAGGGGGTTAGCCTCCTGGATACCCATTCTCACAAAAACTGCATGTATTATGGCCCTCATTCCGAGTTGTTCGCTCGGTATTTTTCATCGCATCGCAGTGAAAATCCGCTTAGTACGCATGCGCAATGTTCGCACTGCGACTGCGCCAAGTAACTTTACTATGAAGAAAGTATTTTTACTCACGGCTTTTTCTTCGCTCCGGCGATCGTAATGTGATTGACAGGAAATGGGTGTTACTGGGCGGATACACGGCGTTTCAGGGGCGTGTGGCTGAAAACGCTACCGTTTCCGGAAAAAACGCAGGAGTGGCCGGGGAAACGGTGGGAGTGCCTGGGCGAACGCTGGGTGTGTTTGTGACGTCAACCAGGAACGACAAGCACTGAAATGATCGCACAGGCAGAGTAAGTCTGGAGCTACTCTGAAACTGCTAACTCGTTTGTAATCGCAATATTGCGCGTACGTCGGTCGCAATTTTAAGAAGCTAAGATTCACTCCCAGTAGGCGGCGGCTTAGCGTGTGTAACTCTGCTACATTCGCCTTGCGAGCGAACAACTCGGAATGAGGGCCCATACTGTGTTAACAAAGTATGTATTTATTGTCCACTGTTCAATTCTTAAGTGATGACAGGTGTGGCAATAGTAGACACTGCTGCTATTGTATAAATATATCTTTTGTTTGTAAACTGTTAATTGCCTCCTGGCCATTGCGTCTATGGGCCTGATTCAGAGATGTACGCAGCCACAAATTTGTACATAGCGGCTGTGTGTAAATATGCAATCATCGCTACTGCTGGATTGTACTCAGACACCCAACGCCCAGTGGCTGTGCACAAAGATGCAGCATCCATCGCAGATCAGTTGATTATAGAGGTTCCGAGTAGCCCTAAGGCCGTGCAGCATGGGCGCAGAAAGTGAGACGCCGGCTGGAGACATTGCAGCTGCATGCAGGATCACAGTAGCAGCCTCAAACATGCCCCCAAAATGGTTGCGGTAGAGCTGAGTTTTTGCCACCACAGCGAATAAACCCTTTTTGCAACAACCATCTCAAGACCATTGCGGCACATGTACAGTGCGACTTAGACACATGCGCAGACTGAGAATAATCACTGAATTGAGTCAAGCGTCTACATCAGGGATGGATTCAGGGCAGGGGGGAAAACAGGGCGATCGCCTCCCTTAACATAGACCTGATCAGACCTTAATGTCTCCCCAGACCCTGAGCTGAGCAACTGCAGCGAGATGGAGCGACCATATGGCTCCAGGGAGGCTCATCACGATACCGCGGGGAAGCCTCTGGGGAAAAAGAGAGCAGATTGAGTCATCTGAACCCTCGATCAAATGGATGACACCATTCTCGCAGTGCCGCTTGCAGCCAGACGAAGCAGGGAGTGAGGGGAGACAGCACCATAGAAACTACGTGACCAGCAGTGAGGAGGAGATTGTGGAGGCCGGCAGCAGGGAACAGAGGCACAGGATAAATACAGACCCCTTCCCCCTCAGGTTACATTTACTGCGCTGGCCGTGGAAACGGTGCCGTGGATACAGCATCCTCCCACCACTCCGGCCACCTCAGCAGCTGGCCAGCACCAGCTGAGCTTTCCCACCATTTGCTGTCAGAGCCTCTTCTCACATGGCACCTGCAACTCCGGGCAGTGTGTACGGGCTTATGCCAATCCCCACCAGCTCTGTCGCATCATTAGCTGCAGGCATCTCTCCCCGCCCCTGTAGCCACCAGAGCACGGCAGGCAGGTTGGGGTGGGGGGATGGGTTGGGGCCTGCTGTGGGTAATGAGCAGGTGCCTGCTAGTGGTAGGAAGTGGAGAACTACCCATTATATATTATGGGAGGAGTCAGGACTAGAAGGGGGTGGATAAATAAATAGGGAGGGGAGGAGTCAGGATTAATTTTGAAACCGCTCCCCTATAAGAAATGTCTAGATCCGTACACACTATTTTACACCTACTTTCTCTAGCCCAGAGGTTCTCAAACTCGGTCCTCGGGAGCCCACACAGTGCATGTTTTGCAGGTAACCCAGCAGGTGCACAGGTGTATTAATTACTCACTGACACATTTTAAAAGGTCCACAGGTGGAGCTAATTATTTCACTTGCGATTCTGTGAGGAGACCTGCAAAACATGCACTGTATGGGCCCCCGAGGACCGAGTTTGAGAACCTCTGCTCTAGCCGGTTTCCTTCATCATGCAGGGGAGCACAGGAGCTACTCCAGTGGTCAGATGATGCAGCAGCTGGGCACAGATGACAGCAGAGGGGTGAAGCTGGCGAGTTCTCTTTTTCTTCTCTTTTCTCGCAATGCAGGGTTTTCAATCCAGAAAACCCCACTTGCATTTGTTTCATAATTGGATACCACAGGTAACGGGAGTGTGCATATCGCGGTAATCCAATATTAGTTGCGATGTCCATGTAATTTTTTAAGTGGGAAACCTTGCAGCCAATTGAATATGCCCCTTGTTTTAGATTATCAATTGTGTTTCACTGGGGTTAGGTTTAACACTTGGGGTAGATTCAGATTTAGGATTTGGATTTATGCTGGGGCTATATTAAATGGTTACAATTAATATTCCTAATTAAACATTTAGGGGGATATCCAATTACCCGTGGTCGATGACCATGAGTAATTGTATCGCCCGGGGCTATCCTATTATCACTGATCCCATGTGTTTTCGCGTAATCATGGGTCCGTTTTTGACTGATGAAAACAGACCCTAATTGGATACCGCGATAATGACCATCGGTTATTAATCGTGATATCCGTCCATTTTCACTGGCTGAAAATGGATCGACTCTAATTGGATACCCCCCTTAGCTTTGTTATCTTGATGTTTTGTTAGCCCCATGCTCCTGGACCTGCATTCTATTCTACTTGGTCATAGGAAAAATGTCAGGGAGAGCTCAGTACTGCAACTAAAGTTGGTAACACACCTGTGCAATTATCAGGCTGACTGTGTAGGTCTGTATGCAGGTGCATTAGCTAAAACGGGTCTACTATGTTATGCCGGCTGTCGGGATCCCGGCGCCCAGCATTCCAGCACCGGGATCCCGACCGCCGGCATGCCGGCAGAGGGGCTAGCGCAAAAGAGCCCCCTGAGGGCTCGCTACGCTTGCCACGCTGTGGGCACTGTGGCACGCTACACAATTTATTCTCCAGGGGTGTCGTGGACTCCCCAAGAGGGAGAATAGTTGTCTGTATGCCGGCTGTCGGGATCCTGGCGCCGGTATGCTGAGCACCGGGATCCCGACAGCCGACATATCAAATGTCTCCCAGCTAAACAAATTGCTTCAAACACTCCTGCAATGGTCAGATCAGGATTTTTAGTCCAGCTAAAATATTGTGTTACACGACCTACTGATTTACTTTGAAGATAGCGCACACTGAGCAGGGTGCACACTAATCGGATAATCTCTCCAAGGATCAGAGTATATACCAGATCTGCTGAGTGATCTGCAAAGTGTGTACCCAACTCTGCTCATACTCATCTTATGGCATCAGTCACATGAGTGTAGGTGACTGTTGTCACCATGCTGTTCTTCCTGCAATCAATACATCCAAATTACTGATGTAACTGGAGAATTTGGGGGTTGTGTGAGAGGCAACATTACAAGTGCTGCCTCTGGTTTTATAAGAGGACGCAGGGGTGGAACTGCCAGAGACAATGGAGTCGGTTGTCGGCGGGCTCCAGCCCTCAAGGGGGCACTTCCTCCATGGTCCCCGGCTGTTCCGTTCCCTTCCTACAATAATATAGGAGTGCAGAGCAGCTACGCGCCGCGCCTGGCTTCCCTGCCACCACCACCACTGCTAGCTGCAGCACTGCCAGCAGTGGGGTACACCTGAATACTGGGCCATCTTAACAGCAGTGTAGGCCCCTGGGCACAGCAATGCACTGTGCCCCCTACCCATCCTCCAGCGGTAGGGGTGGGGGGTGCTATCAGCGGCAGTTTTGATGTCTCGCGGGCGGTAGGGGTGTTCTATCTTCCGCTCCACATGTAGGACCAGGAGCAGTAATTTCTGCTAATTATTCCTTTACTGTACAGATGGGGCTAATCTGTAGAAGGGGGCATTGGGCTGAATGAAGAAGCCCTGGTACATAACTTCCAGTGTGCTAGAGGGTGTTTAATACATAGGGGAGGGGTGGATAGTGGTGTGGGCTTAATATTTATAATTTTCCGGTGGGAGGTCAGCATGCTTGACTGCAGATTTCTCAAGTTCCTAAAAATATATTTCTTAGCTTTGAATGGGATAAAAAACTAGAGAGTCTCACCTTTCAGGAGGTTCTGGGGACTTGGGGATCAGAGTTCAGGAACCAGAGCAATTAACCAACGAAAATATAAAACTGCATATTAGGCGTGTGGAGCTGGAGCAAGGACCGGCTGCTTGAAGGCTGATATCTCTGGTTCCGGGCATAGTAAAGACAAGATGCCAGTGTCCACCAAAAGTGGAGAGTCACAGCTTTAGGAATATACCCTCAGAAAAACTAAATCAGACAGAACTCGAGATATCTGGCTGGGAAGAGCACTTAACAGGCTTGGATGGGGACCATTGCTTTCACGTCGGATATCTCTGGTTCCCCAGGGCAGATTTTAAAAAATCTGGTACCCCTGGAAAGAGGGTATCGGCCTAGGGCCCTTATACTCCTGGGGCCCTTGGGCAAGAGCCCATTGAGCCCATATGAAAAGACGGCCCTGCCTGAATACAGACGCCTCCTCCTCCCAGTCTTGGCTTCGGCGTGCACTTGCCTGTACTGTAGAGAAACACCTCCTTCCTCCCCTCGTTCCACACCAAGCTGCCTGCTATCAGACCCTGGCTCCGTTGAACATCCATCTGTAACGCAACTACAGTAAGTGCCATAGGATGACCAGCAGAACACACAGAGCCAAGCCCCTGCAGTGTCCCCTGTGTGTGGTGGCTGGTGTCCCAGGCGCCCCACCGGCTCCTTCACACAGCACATACAGGCCCAGATTTATCAAGCCTTGGAGAGTGATAAATAGCAAGGTGATAAAGAACCAGCCAATCAGCTCCTAACTGTCATTTCTGCAGCAGGGTACACTGTGTTCCACAGGAAATACATTGGGGTGTAGAGTGGATCTTGATCCAGAGGCACCAACAGGCTACAGCTTTAGGCTGTCCCAGGATGCCTTGGGGCCTCCTCTGTTACCCCGCCTCCAGGCACTGTGAGCTCAGTTTTTCAGTTGGCGCTGCAGCAGCAGGTCACCATAACAGAAGGGCTGCACTGGGCAGCCCTGAAATAGCCTTTTCTGACAGAAAATGTCTTCAAAACTGGGCTGTCAGCGCTGTATGTCATGGTGACACTTCAGCGCTGCAGCTCCATCACCTCCCAAGCAGCATCGCATACTCCCACGGCCTGTTCCCGGGTACTTGTGGCGGAGTCTCTCCGGCTGTAAGCACACGGTCGCAGACGCTCTCCTGGTTCGCGTGCTGCTACATGGAGGAGGTAAGGGGGTCCCCCAGGGGAAACCCGCCATTAAATTGCTTTCCAATCGCATTTCTAGGGTGATGGACTGCGACGCTGGCATGGACACTGTCACCGAGCAGGGACCCCACTATATCCGCCAGGTCATAGGAGTACAGGTCGGGTGTACTAACGCCCCTGTTAATAAGCCTCCGTAGTACCGGTGGTGAGGCCCAGCACAGGGGAGTCGGCACTTGACCTGTAGCCACTCCCCAGCCCAGGGTGACATCTACTGCAGATTTTCCCACCCTGGAGCTTCCTCACACTCTCCCTCACTCCCTGACTGAGACGCTGGGTTCCATCTTAGGTATAGCTGCGGCTTGTCTCCGGGACTGCAGGGAAGGCTCTCCCTTGTAAAGCCGCCTGTATACAGCTCTGTGACTTTACAAACACTTGAGTATTCTACATGTCTTTATACAGACAGCGTTAGTTAAGAAAAAGTGTACCGATTACAGAATATATTGTACGAGTATTCTGATATATACCTCTGGTCTAGGACCGCGCTGTGTTTCGCTTACGTCCTAGAGGATGCCTGGGTCCCTTTTAGTACCATGGGGTATAGACTGTTCCGCAGGAGCCTTCGGCATTTTAAGACTTTTCAACAGTGTGAACTGGCTCCTCCCTCTATGCCCCTCCTCCAGACCTCAGTTTAGAAAATGTGCCCAGGAGACTGGATGCACACTAGTGGAGCTCTACAGAGCTTTGCTGGAAAATACTTTGTTACGTTTTTGATTTTACAGGGAAGCTGCTGGCAACAGCTTCCTTGCTTCGTGGGACTTAGGGGGGTAAGTAGGAACCAACTTCTCAATTAGTTAATGGTTCTGCTTCCACTGACAGGACACCATTAGCTCCTGAAGGGTACTGAACACAGCCCAAGCCTGGCCAGCGTTCACTCCGACAGCACTGCTGCCACCCCCTAACAGAGCCAGAAGTCAGAAGGCTGGTGAGTATATTACCGGAGTCCTGCAGAGAGGGGATCCTCAGGTCATCGTTGGCGGCACCATGTCTCTTAGCACAAGGGTGCAGAGCGTGTGGGGGGGGGGGGGGGGGGTGACACGCTCTGGGGGCATGTTTTAAAACCTTACTCTCACTGGCAAAAAGGGTACATACATGTACAGCCGCTGATGTGCCATCCCCAGCCAGTATAAATATTACATTGCTGAGGCTGAAGGGCGGGGCTTCTTCTCAGACTTGTCAGAACACTCACTGGGTGCCATTTTCTCCTGCAGAAACTCCAGTGTGAAGCTCCTGAACGCTGTTTCTCCTCATGACAACTCTGATACAAGTACAGGGTGTTATAGAAGGGGCAGAGAGTGTTCATTATAATTAGGTCTGTGAGCCTATTATTGGTATATGCGCTGTAAGTGGGTAATATTTCCACAATTCACAATAAGGCGCAGTGTGTGGACTGGCAAATCCCTCTGTCTCTCTGACAGACTTTAGTGTGGGTCTGTCCCCAATAGCTCCCTTGTGTGATAGGGGTGTGTGTGTGTGTGTGTGTGTGTGTGTGTGTGTGTACGTACAAGTGTAACATGTCAGACATTGGGGAGGGTTCTTCCCAGGAAGAATCCATTTTAGATGCACAAGAGGGTAATGTGGTGGCCCTTCCCTCTCAGAAGGAGCCGGAGTGGGTGAGAAGTGGAATGATAAGGGGTCGTGTCTAAGGGGTATACTTTTTCCTTTTCTATTCCCCTCCTTTTCTCTGTCTGATTCTATTGCTTGTATTATATTACTATATTTCATATCTTTGAAGCAAATGTATAATTTTCCATTTATAAGCAGACCCGCAGAGGTTGCATCTAGACATATATATCTTTAAATCATTAGGAATATTCTGTTCATATAAGAATGCACGGCAGTCATATAGAATGTAAATCATAAGAATGTATTTCAACAAACAATTGCTACTCATAGAATTCACTTTTATCATTAAACAGTATTGGTCAAATACAATGCAAGTCACCATATAATAGTTTCACAAATTCAAACTATATAAGGAACAAATAGGATGAAAGAAGTGTGAGAGATGTATGTACTGTACGTGTGTATTTATTACTGGGGAGATATTTACTCAAAGCACTCGGCTAAATCCTAGATTTATTGATATATATTGGACAATATATATCTTGAATAAATACCTTAGGGGATTGGTTTTAGTATATGTATGTGTCTGTTTGTGTGTGTGTGGGGGAGGGGCAGCATGTGGCTGCATTGTCCACAGACCACATGAGACAGAAGCTAGACTCCATTTTGGGAAAACTCCCATGATTCCAAAGTCTGTAACATATGGTTCAAAAGGGAATGCCAGCAGCCATTTTAGATTTGCAAGTCCAAACACATGGCATTCTTTGCTACACCATAATCACATAGCAGAAGCCATAAGACTCCACTATATTCCAACTTATATTACAATTCCAAGCCATCTAATCACCTTTCACAATTCCAAGCAATCTAATCACCTTTCACAATTCCAAGCCATCTAATCACCTTTCACAATTCCAAGCCAACTAATCACCTTTCACAATTCCAAGCCATCTAATCACCTTTCACAATTCCAAGCCAACTAATCACCTTTCACAATTCCAAGCCAACACAGTATCTCAATAACCAGAGCATATAGTATGCTGGCTATGTTATATAATGTAGCCTGTAATTATATGCCAATCCCAGTCTGTACTACATTATGCTAACTTTTCAGGCCTAAAACCACCTAATTCCAGCCTTCCAGGACCAGCACCACATATCTCATGCTGTCCCTATGAGCCATCACAAAACCAGATCACCAAGTAACCACAAATATCAGCATGCCATTGCTACAAGCACATGACTACAGTAACAAAAGAAAGTATGTGTTGACTTCTATACTTCAGCAAGATGCACCATACAAAACCACTACAATCTGTTATAAATCACCATACCAGGTATGTATACCAGAGATGCTATTCTACAGATTGTCTAATGTTCCAATTCATTACAGATTTCATAGAGTACTATCACAAACACACAACAATCACATGATTGCACAAGTACTATTAACCTTAAAGTCAAATGTATTTACATATTTAACTATTCTATGCCAATCATTTCACAACTACTTTACCACAAACACATATTTAACTATTCTATGCTATTTATCTATGAGATATTGTGTATGATACTTAGCCTTAGTAAGGAGATCGGTCCTGGTGATGAGCAAGCCATGCTTCTGAGAGCTAGATTGATTCTCAGTGAGTCTGTAGCAGTGTGTGTGCCAGTGTGGGAGTCTGGAAAGAGAGTGAGCTCTGATTTCAAGTGCTCAGGTATATTACCTGTGGGTGTGTCTTTCACAGCATGTGGGCTAGCTGTATCAGTGAGCTGAGCTGGCCGGGTGCTGGGATTGTCTATTCAGCCAAGGCTACAGTGTAGGGATGTTAATTAGGCTTCAGGTCACAGAAGCCAATATTATCAATTCATTCCTTCCTTGTATGATAATATTGTCCCTAAAATGTATATAATGGAGTTACTCTGCAACATGGAACGTTGCAAAAGAATATGTCAATGCTTGCAAAAAAATTCTCTGAGTCTGAACAACAGACTAAATATTGGAGGCAGTCTGTGGAGGATGTACTGTTTACTGACCCCTCCATATCATCCACTCGGTTCCGATCCAGTTCCCAGAAAAGGTCTCTGGCCCAGATAATGTAAGGGGACACAGACACAGATTCCGGCTCTAACGTCGACACTGGGGATTTGAGAGGGGTAGACCCCAAATTAGCCAAAAGCGTACAATGTATGATAGTTGCTATAAAGGAAGTGTTGGAGTTTCCTGAAACAACACTGGTCCCAGAGGAAAAGGATTATTTTAAATTAAATAAAAAGCAGGTTGTGACTTTTCCTCCTTCAAAGGATTTGAATGCGTTCTTTGAAGAATCCTGGGCTAACCCTGAGAAGAAATGTACCCTTCCCAGAAGGATACGTGAAGTGTACCCTTTCCCCGAGGAAGACAGGCACAAATGGGAGACACCCCCAATGAAAGACACCTCAGTTTCTCGGCTGTCTAAGAAAATAATTTTGCCTGCCCCTGGTTCAGCCCCTGTAACAGATCCAGCTGACCGTAAATTAGAAACAACCCTAAAATCCATACATACGGCTAACAGAACGGTGCTCAGGCCCACCATTGCTTGTGCGTGGGTAGGTAACGCTGTGGAAAAATGGTCTGACAATTTGCTTGTTAACATAGACACAGTTGACAGGGATGAAATAGTCCTAACTCTCGGCCATATCAAAGATGCTGCAGGTTACTTAGTGGAAGCTATGAAGGATATTGGGTTGCTGAGTTCAAGATCCTCTGCTATGGTGATTTCAGCCCGCAGGGCACTGTGGATCCGCCAATGGAATGCTGATGTGGAATCATAAAAGAATATTGAGGCGCTTCCTTACAATGGAGAAGCCCTCTTTGGAGACAAGCTGGATGCCATGATTTCAACAACTACATCAGGCAAGACAGCATTTCTGCCTTCCGCAGCTGCTCCACCTAGGAAAGGATTTCATTCTCATACGATGCAATCCTTTTGGCCCAACAAGTCCAAAAAGGCAAAGGGTACCTCCTTCTTCGCAGGAAGAGGGCGAGGAAGAGGTAAAAAAAATAAAAAATAAAAATCTACACAGCCTTACCAGCTTCTGTTCAGGACAGAGCAAAAGTGCTGAACGCAATACAGAAATTATGTCAAGACAACGTCATTTCCTTAGTTCCTGTGTCACAACAGTAAAAAGAGTTTTATTCAAGCCTGTTTGTAGTGCCGAAACCGGATGGCTCGGTCAGAACGATTTTAAATCTAAAGACTCTGGACCTTTATTTGAAAAGGTTCAAATTCAAGATGGAATCCCTGAGAGCAGTGATCTCCAGCTTGGAGGAAAAGGAATTTCTAGTATCGATGGACATCAAAGATGCTTATTTACATGTTCCCATCTACCCGCCGCATCAGGCATAACTGAGGTTTGCGGTGCAGGACTGCCACTACCAGTTCCAAACATTGCCTTTCGTGCTCTCCACGGCTCCAAGAATATTCACCAAGGTGATGGCGGAGATGATGGTTCTTCTTCGCAAGAAAGGAGTCAAAGTCATCCCATACTTGGACGATCTCATAAAAGCGAGATCCAGGTAGAAACTAGTGCAGAACATTGCACTTTCCCTGACGGTGCTTCAACAGCACGGTTGGATCATAAACCTTCCAAAATCACAATTGGAACCCACAATGAGGTTATCATTTCTGGAAATGATATTGGACACGGAAGCACAGAAAGTATTCCTACCGGTGGAAAAGGCTCTGGAGATCCAGAGGATGGTCAAACAAGTTTTAAAACCAGCATGCGTATCGATTCATCAGTGCATATGCCTGCTGGGGAAGATGGTAGCGGCCTACGAGGCTCTACAATTTGGCCGATTCCACGCCATGGTGTTCCAATGGGACCTACTGGACAAGTGGTCCGGATCGCACCTACACATGCACCGGAGGATAATTCTATCAACAAAAGCCAGTATTTAACTCTTGTGGTGGCTTCAAAGTCTCACCTCCTGGAGGAACGCAGGTTCGGGATTCAGACTTGGATCCTGGTGACCACAGATGCAAACCTCCGAGGTTGGGGAGCAGTCACGCAAGGGAAAAGCTTCCAAGGATGATGGTCAAGTCAAGAAGTACTCCTTCACATAAACATTCTGGAATTGAGAGCTGTGTACAACAGCCTTCATCAAGCGGCACACCTTCTTCAAGGTCGTCCCATACAGATCCAGTCAGACAATGTAACGGCAGTAGCTTACATAAACCACCAGGGTGGAACAAAAAGCAGAGTGGCAGTGGCAGAGGTGACAAAGATACTTCTCTGGGCAGAAAGACATGCAGAAGCAATTTTCAGTCCGGGAGTGGACATCTGGGAAGCAGACTTCCTCAACAGACACGATCTCCATCCAGGAGAATGGGGCCTCCACCCAGAAGTCTTTGCAGAGATAGCAGATCGTTGGGGTGTTCCTCAAGTAGATATGATGGCATCACATCTCAACAAGAAGCTTCAGAAATATTGTTCCAGGTCGAGAGACCCACAAGCAATAGCAGTGGATGCACTGGTGACCCAGTGGGTGTTTCAGTCGGTGTACAGTATCTGTTCCCTCCACTTCCACTGATACCAAAAGTTCTCAAGATCTTCAGAAGAACAGTGGTTCGAGCGATTCTCATTGCTCCAGACTGGCCAAGGAGGGCTTGGTATCCAGATCTTCAGGCGTTATTACTGGAAGATCCTCAGCCTCTTCCTCTTCGCGAGGACCTGCTTCAGCAGGGGCCGTTTGTTTATGAAGACTTACCGCGGCTGCGTTTGACGGCATGGCTGTTGTGCGCCAGATCCTAGCCCGTAAGGGTATTCCCAATTAAGTCATTCCCACACTTATTCTGGCCAGGAAAGGGGTAACGTCCAAACATTACCATCGTATTTGGAGAAAATATGTATCTTCGTGTGAATCCAAGAAGTCTCCTGCGGTGGAGTTTAAATTAGGACGTCTTCTCCTATTTCTACAGGCGGATGTGGATGCTGGCTTGAGATTAGGGTCTATCAAGGTCCAAATTTCGGCCTTGTCCATTTTCTCTCAGAAACAGTTGGCTTCCCATCCTGAGGTCCAGATGTTCATGAAGGGGGTTCTGCGCATCCAACCTACCTTTGTGTCTCCTGCGGCGCCATGGGATCTTAATTTGGTGTTGCAGTTCCTTAAATCTGACTGGTTTGAGCCTCTACAAGAGGTAGAGTTGAAGTTTCTCACTTGGAAAGTGGTCATGCTGTTGGCCTTGGCCTCAGGCAAACGAGTGTCTGAATTAGGGGCTCTGTCACACAAGAGTCCTTATTGATTTTTCATGAAGATAGAGCTGAACTGCGGACGTGTCAGCATTTTCTTCCAAAGGTTGTCTCTTATTTCCATATCAACCTGTGGTGGTGCCAGTGGCTTCTGACACCTCAGCCGTTTCAAAGTCCTTGGATGTCGTCAGAGCGTTGAGGACTTATGTTGCCAGAATGGCTCGGATAAGGAAAACAAAATCTTTGTTTGTCCTCTACGACCCCAACAAGATTGGGGGTCCTGCTTCTAAGCAGACTATTGCGCGCTGGATCAGAGGTACCATTCAGCATGCTTATTCCACGGCAGGATTGCCGTTACCGAGTTCGGTAAAGGCCCACTCTACAAGGAAAGTGGGTTCTTCCTGGGCGGCTGCCTGGGGTGTCTCGGCGTTGCAAATTTGCAGAGCAGCTACTTGGTCAGGGGCAAACACGTTTGCTAAGTTTTACAGGTTTGACACCTTGGCTGCTGACGACCTTCAGTTTGGTCAGTCAGTTCTGCAGGAACATTAGCACTTTCCCGCCCGTATTGGGAGCTTTGGTACATCTCCATGGTACTAAAAGGGACCCCAGCATCCTCTAGGACGTAAGAGAAAATAGGATTTTAATTACCTACTGGTAAATCCTTTTCTCGTAGTCTGTAGAGGATGCTGGGCGCCCGCCCAGTCCTAATTTTTCCTGCAAATTACATTTTGTCTTTCTACACAGGTTATCCTGTGTTAAGTTGTTCACAGCAGTTGCTGTGGCGTTATGCATGCACATTAGCATGGGTTATGTTAAAGGCCATGTTAGGCGGCATGGTTTGTGTGTTGTGAGCTGGTATGAATCTCGCCACTAGTTTAAAGTAAATTCTTCTCTCAAAGATGTCCGTCTCCTCGGGCACAGTTCCTATACTGAGGTCTGGCGGAGGGGCATAGAGGGAGGAGCAAGTTCACAAGTCTTAAATTGCCGAAGGCTCCTGTGGAACCGTCTATACCTCATGGTACTAAAAGGGACCCCAGCATCCTCTACGGACTACGAGAAAAGGATTTACCGGTAGGTAATTAAAATCCTATTTTATATATATATATATATATATATATAAGCTGGAGGGTATAGGCGGCACTCAGAGTCTGACACACAAAATTTAAAGAAAAGCCATGTGTGTTTAATATTGACGTTTCGGGGGTCGAACCCCCTTCTTCAGGACACAGCTGTGTCCTGTAGACTCCCGAAACGTCGATATTAAACACACATGGCTTTTCTTTAAATTTTGTGTGTCAGACTCTGAGTGCCGCCTATACCCTCCAGCTTGTATTGGGGTTAGCACACCCCTAGGAGGGCACCGGAGCGAATACCCCCATGGGGACAGCAGAGTGCCGGGCTGCATTTATGGAATTTATATATATATATATATATATATATATACATACATA
Source organism: Pseudophryne corroboree (assembly GCF_028390025.1). Taxonomy (NCBI): domain Eukaryota; kingdom Metazoa; phylum Chordata; class Amphibia; order Anura; family Myobatrachidae; genus Pseudophryne; species Pseudophryne corroboree. The sequence goes on along the minus strand of NC_086453.1, from coordinate 226,387,911 downwards.
CATGCACACATATATTAGTTCAGTGCAATTTTATTGTAACATAATAATTACATGCATTGACAATGTGACTGTGTGTGCCTGTATCTGCTGTGAGGTTTCACTGTCAGTGTTTCCCAGAGATCTATCACTATACTCTGTACCCTAAGGGACTAGATGCATCAGGGTCATTTATATAGTGCGTCACAGTATTTACCTATTACGTGTATTCTACTGTGTACTCAGTCACATAATACCGGATTTATTCGCAGGTGTTGTGTACTGGGGACTCAGTCACATACTATCAGATTTATTCGCAGGTATTATACTCTGTCTGGCTCATACTAAAACGCTCTGTGTTGCATTTGTGTACAATGTCTAACAGAAAGGGTAGTAAGTCTGTGGGCGTTCCTGCATCATGCAGAGCATGCGCCAAGGCTTTACCAGAGGGGGAAGCTGTGTATGATGGTCTGTGTACTATATGTCATACACCCTCTAGTCAGTCCGCGGCTCCTGTAACCAATCAAGAGCCACCCTTGGCCACATTCTCAAACCTACTGGGTACTCTAGTGGACCCTAATGCCCCCTATGGGACCACCTGTACCATTACAGCCTCAAATAGTCCCTATGGACAGTTGCAGCAGTTGACTCATTCCTTGGTCAGACAAAAATCTACCCCAGGTCAATCTCGTGTCTCTGGGTCATCTAAGCAGGCTGCTTCCTTCTCACAATACACAAATCTCTCAGATGTTTCATCTGAAGAGGAAGGAGAACATACTGCCCTGTCAGACACTGAATCAGGCGTTTCTGACGAGGATTCTACATTGCAAGATGACGTCCCTGCTCTAGTGGTTGCTATTAAGCAAATCCTACAAATCACTGATGACGAGGATTCCACTACTGTCACCAAGAAAACTGACATGTTTAAATGGCAGAGGGTGGCTAAAAATCTATTACCCCATTCTGACCATTTGGTAGACATCAGGTAGGAAATTCCCTCTCTCCAAACGGGCCTTAGCTCGCTATCCTCTCCCGGCAGAGTTATGTAACAAGTGGGAAAATTCACCGCTGGTGGATTCTCATGTCACCCGCCTAGTGGTGTCATCCACTCTGCCTGTCACCACTGTCACTTACTGAAAGAACTGACAGATAAGCGTGTGGAGGGATGCCTGAAATCTATTTACTCCCTTACAGGTGCTGTACATAGACCCACTATTGCTGCCTCCTGGGCTGCTAAAGGTATTGAAGCATGGGTTCAGGCATTAGAGGAAGAGCTGTCCGAGGATATATCTGACAATGCCAGACAATACCTGTCTCACATCACCACCGCCTCTTATTATATTCAAGAGGCGTCCTCTGAGGCGGGTGTGTTGGCGGCCAAGGCGTCGACTACGTCTGTCCTATCTCGCCGTATTCTGTAGTTGAGGTCTTCAAAGGTGGACCTGGACTCCAAAAAGACCTTGGAGGTACTCCCTCATCTTTGGGGAAGCTAAATAAAATTGTGTCTGAACTGGCGGCTGCCAAGACTGCTTTTCTCCCAAATACTAATCCTTCTGCACAGATGGCAAAAGGTACCACTTTCCGTTCCTTTCGACCTCAAGGGAAAGCAAAAGGTCGGGCATACTCGAGACAATCTCATGCTCCCAAAACCACTAAGCCCAAGACAAAGCAGTCCTGGGTGGCCCATCATCCTGCTTCTAAACAAGACAAGCCTGCTGCATGACAGGTCTGGTTAAAGACCACTTCAGACGCATGGGTGCGAGAAGTTGTCTCTCACGGGTACGCAGTCTCTTTCAAGGGATGTCCCCTTCGCCAGCTTTGCACAACAGTCATCCCTTCAGATCCACTAAAGGTGCAAACTCTGCAGCAGGTTGTGAGTTCCCTCCTGGATACAGTAGTGGTAGTGCCGGTACCTTTGTCCCAAAGGGGCAGTGGTTACTACTCGACCCTGTTTCTAGTCCCGAAACCCAATGGGTTATTCAGGCCTATACTCAACCTCAAATCACTAAACAAGTTTGTGAGAGTGTCCAAGTTCTGTATGGAGACGCTGCGCTCAATTGTGCTGATGATGGAACCCGGAGACTATATGGTATCCATGGATATTCAGGATGCGTACCTGCATATACCTATTGCCAAGTCACATCAGCAGTATCTGCAGTTTGCTATTAGCAACCTACACTACCAGTTCCAGACTCTGCCATTTGGACTGGCTACGGCTCCTTGGATCTTCACCAAGGTCATGGCCGTAATGACGGCACACCTCCGTCGCCAGGGAGTCAGGATCCTGCTGTGTCTGGACGACTTGCAAACTCCCACAATGTCCTCCTCAGTCATCTACAACTGACGGTAAGCTTCCTACAAGCCCACGAGTTGCTCATCAACTGGAAGAAATCCTCACTGGTCCCTGCTCAGAGCATGGCACTCCTGGACACACACAGTCAACATCTGTTCCTGTCTCCAGAGAAAGTCCTGAAGCTTCAGGACAGGATAAGATGCTTCCACTGTTGCCCCAGAGTGTCGATACACTCGGCGATGCAAGTACTTGGCCTAATGGTGTCGGCATTTGACATGGTAGAGTACGCTCAATTTCATTCCCGCCCTCTGCAGAGGTTAATTCCTTCCAAGTGGGCCGGCCTACCTCGTTGGATCAGATCTCCACATGATTACCTTGACTCCGGAGGTTCGTCAATCGCTGACCTGGTGGCTCCAGGACCAGCAATTGAGCAGGGGCCATCCCTTTTGTATCCCCGACTTGGTCCTGCTGACGACGGATGCCAGTCTGCGGGGATGGGGTGCGGTGTTGCAGCAACATTCTTTTCAGGTTCGTTGGACCAAGGAGGAATCCCTCCTCCCGATAAACATTCTGGAACTACGGGTGGTGTTCAATGCGTTAACTCTCGCCCTGCTTCTGGTACAGAACAGGCCTCTTCAAGCACGGTCAGACAACGCCACCACTGTGGCATACACCAACCATCAAGGTGGCACTCAAAGCCGAATCGCAATGTTGAAAGTGTCAAAAATCCTTCAATGGGCAGAACGCCATCTTCCAGCAATATCGGCAGTGTTCATTCCGGGGGTCCTAAACTGGGAAGCGGACTTCCTCAGTCACCAGGACGTACACACTGAGAGTGGAGTCTTCATCCGGAAGTCTTTCAACTCCTAGTGGACACGTGGGGCCTACCAGATGTAGACCTGATGGTGTCTCGACACAATCACAAAGTTCCGGTATTTGGATCAAGGAACAGGGATCCTCCAGCAGCGTTCGTGGATGCACTAGCCATTCCATGGAACTTTTGGCTACCTTACGTGTTCCCTACAGTGTCACTCCTGCCCAGGGTCCTTTGGAAGTTCAAGCAAGAAGGGGGAATACTACTTCTAGTCGCTCCGGCGTGGCCCAGACGGTATTGGTTCTAGGACCTGCAGGGTCTATCGACCGAGCATCCTCCTCTACTTCCTCAATGCCCAGCCTTCCTCGTACAGGACCCGTGTCTCTATCCAGACTTGGCCAGACTGGCTTTGACGGCGTGGCTCTTGAAGCATCACTCCTGAGAGCCAAATAATTCTCTGAGGCGGTCATTCAAACTATGTTGAAAGCCCGTAAGCCGACGTCTGCTCTGATCTATTATAGGGTACGGAATTCTTACTTTACCTGTTGTACTAATAAGAACTATGATGCGTACAGTAGAGATGAGCGCCTGAAATTTTTCGGGTTTTGTGTTTTGGTTTTGGGTTCGGTTCCGCGGCCGTGTTTTGGGTTCGACCGCGTTTTGGCAAAACCTCACCGAATTTTTTTTGTCGGATTCGGGTGTGTTTTGGATTCGGGTGTTTTTTTAAAAAAACACTAAAAAACAGCTTAAATCATAGAATTTGGGGGTCATTTTGATCCCATATTATTATTAACCTCAAAAACCATAATTTCCACTCATTTTCAGTCTATTCTGAATACCTCACACCTCACAATATTATTTTTAGTCCTAAAATTTGCACCAAGGTCGCTGGATGACTAAGCTAAGCGACACTAGTGGCCGACACAAACACCGGGCCCATCTAGGAGTGGCACTGCAGTGTCACGCAGGATGTCCCTTCCAAAAAACCCTCCCCAATCAGCACATGACGCAAAGAAAAAAAGAGGCGCAATGAGGTAGCTGACTGTGTGAGTAAGATAAGCGACCCTAGTGGCCGACACAAACACCGGGCCCATTTAGGAGTGGCACTGCAGTGTCACGCAGGATGTCCCTTCCAAAAAACCCTCCCCAATCAGCACATGACGCAAAGAAAAAAAGAGGCGCAATGAGGTAGCTGACTGTGTGAGTAAGATTAGCGACCCTAGTGGCCGACACAAACACCGGGCCCATTTAGGAGTGGCACTGCAGTGTCACGCAGGATGTCCCTTCCAAAAAACCCTCCCCAATCAGCACATGACGCAAAGAAAAAAAGAGGCGCAATGAGGTAGCTGACTGTGTGAGTAAGATTAGCGACCCTAGTGGCCGACACAAACACCGGGCCCATTTAGGAGTGGCACTGCAGTGTCACGCAGGATGTCCCTTCCAAAAAACCCTCCCCAATCAGCACATGACGCAAAGAAAAAAAGAGGCGCAATGAGGTAGCTGACTGTGTGAGTAAGATTAGCGACCCTAGTGGCCGACACAAACACCGGGCCCATTTAGGAGTGGCACTGCAGTGTCACGCAGGATGTCCCTTCCAAAAAACCCTCCCCAATCAGCACATGACGCAAAGAAAAAAAGAGGCGCAATGAGGTAGCTGACTGTGTGAGTAAGATTAGCGACCCTAGTGGCCGACACAAACACCGGGCCCATTTAGGAGTGGCACTGCAGTGTCACGCAGGATGTCCCTTCCAAAAAACCCTCCCCAATCAGCACATGACGCAAAGAAAAAAAGAGGCGCAATGAGGTAGCTGACTGTGTGAGTAAGATTAGCGACCCTAGTGGCCGACACAAACACCGGGCCCATTTAGGAGTGGCACTGCAGTGTCACGCAGGATGTCCCTTCCAAAAAACCCTCCCCAATCAGCACATGACGCAAAGAAAAAAAGAGGCGCAATGAGGTAGCTGACTGTGTGAGTAAGATTAGCGACCCTAGTGGCCGACACAAACACCGGGCCCATTTAGGAGTGGCACTGCAGTGTCACGCAGGATGTCCCTTCCAAAAAACCCTCCCCAATCAGCACATGACGCAAAGAAAAAAAGAGGCGCAATGAGGTAGCTGACTGTGTGAGTAAGATTAGCGACCCTAGTGGCCGACACAAACACCGGGCCCATTTAGGAGTGGCACTGCAGTGTCACGCAGGATGTCCCTTCCAAAAAACCCTCCCCAATCAGCACATGACGCAAAGAAAAAAAGAGGCGCAATGAGGTAGCTGACTGTGTGAGTAAGATTAGCGACCCTAGTGGCCGACACAAACACCGGGCCCATTTAGGAGTGGCACTGCAGTGTCACGCAGGATGTCCCTTCCAAAAAACCCTCCCCAAACAGCACATGACGCAAAGAAAAATAAAAGAAAAAAGAGGTGCAAGATGGAATTGTCCTTGGGCCCTCCCACCCACCCTTATGTTGTATAAACAAAACAGGACATGCACACTTTAACCAACCCATCATTTCAGTGACAGGGTCTGCCACACGACTGTGACTGATATGACGGGTTGGTTTGGACCCCCCCCAAAAAAGAAGCAATTAATCTCTCCTTGCACAAACTGGCTCTACAGAGGCAAGATGTCCACCTCATCATCACCACCCTCCGATATATCACCGTGTACATCCCCCTCCTCACAGATTATCAATTCGTCCCCACTGGAATCCACCATCTCAGCTCCCTGTGTACTTTGTGGAGGCAATTGCTGCTGGTCAATGTCTCCGCGGAGGAATTGATTATAATTCATTTTAATGAACATCATCTTCTCCACATTTTCTGGATGTAACCTCGTACGCCGATTGCTGACAAGGTGAGCGGCGGCACTAAACACTCTTTCGGAGTACACACTTGTGGGAGGGCAACTTAGGTAGAATAAAGCCAGTTTGTGCAATGGCCTCCAAATTGCCTCTTTTTCCTGCCAGTATAAGTATGGACTGTGTGACGTGCCTACTTGGATGCGGTCACTCATATAATCCTCCACCATTCTTTCAATGGTGAGAGAATCATATGCAGTGACAGTAGACGACATGTCCGTAATCGTTGTCAGGTCCTTCAGTCCGGACCAGATGTCAGCATCAGCAGTCGCTCCAGACTGCCCTGCATCACCGCCAGCGGGTGGGCTCGGAATTCTGAGCCTTTTCCTCGCACCCCCAGTTGCGGGAGAATGTGAAGGAGGAGATGTTGACAGGTCGCGTTCCGCTTGACTTGACAATTTTCTCACCAGCAGGTCTTTCAACCCCAGCAGACTTGTGTCTGCCGGAAAGAGAGATCCAAGGTAGGCTTTAAATCTAGGATCGAGCACGGTGGCCAAAATGTAGTGCTCTGATTTCAACAGATTGACCACCCGTGAATCCTTGTTAAGCGAATTAAGGGCTCCATCCACAAGTCCCACATGCCTAGCGGAATCGCTCCGTGTTAGCTCCTCCTTCAATGTCTCCAGCTTCTTCTGCAAAAGCCTGATGAGGGGAATGACCTGACTCAGGCTGGCAGTGTCTGAACTGACTTCACGTGTGGCAAGTTCAAAGGGCATCAGAACCTTGCACAACGTTGAAATCATTCTCCACTGCGCTTGAGACAGGTGCATTCCACCTCCTATATCGTGCTCAATTGTATAGGCTTGAATGGCCTTTTGCTGCTCCTCCAACCTCTGAAGCATATAGAGGGTTGAATTCCACCTCGTTACCACTTCTTGCTTCAGATGATGGCAGGGCAGGTTCAGTAGTTTTTGGTGGTGCTCCAGTCTTCTGTACGTGGTGCCTGTACGCCGAAAGTGTCCCGCAATTTTTCTGGCCACCGACAGCATCTCTTGCACGCCCCTGTCGTTTTTTAAATAATTCTGCACCACCAAATTCAAGGTATGTGCAAAACATGGGACGTGCTGGAATTTGCCCATATTTAATGCACACACAATATTGCTGGCGTTGTCCGATGCCACAAATCCACAGGAGAGTCCAATTGGGGTAAGCCATTCCGCGATGATCTTCCTCAGTTGCCGTAAGAGGTTTTCAGCTGTGTGCGTATTCTGGAAACCGGTGATACAAAGCGTAGCCTGCCTAGGAAAGAGTTGGCGTTTGCGAGATGCTGCTACTGGTGCCGCCGCTGCTGTTCTTGCGGCGGGAGTCCATACATCTACCCAGTGGGCTGTCACAGTCATATAGTCCTGACCCCGCCCTGCTCCACTTGTCCACATGTCCGTGGTTAAGTGGACATTGGGTACAACTGCATTTTTTAGGACACTGGTGAGTCTTTTTCTGACGTCCGTGTACATTCTCGGTATCGCCTGCCTAGAGAAGTGGAACCTAGATGGTATTTGGTAACGGGGGCACACTGCCTCAATAAATTGTCTAGTTCCCTGTGAACTAACGGCGGATACCGGACGCACGTCTAACACCAACATAGTTGTCAAGGCCTCAGTTATCCGCTTTGCAGCAGGATGACTGCTGTGATATTTCATCTTCCTCGCAAAGGACTGTTGAACAGTCAATTGCTTACTGGAAGTAGTACAAGTGGGCTTACGACTTCCCCTCTGGGATGACCATCGACTCCCAGCAGCAACAACAGCAGCGCCAGCAGCAGTAGGCGTTACACGCAAGGATGCATCGGAGGAATCCCAGGCAGGAGAGGACTCGTCAGAATTGCCAGTGACATTGCCTGCAGGACTATTGGCATTCCTGGGGAAGGAGGAAATTGACACTGAGGGAGTTGGTGGGGTGGTTTGCGCGAGCTTGGTTACAAGAGGAAGGGATTTACTGGTCAGTGGACTGCTTCCGCTGTCACCCAAAGTTTTTGAACTTGTCACTGACTAATTATGAATGCGCTGCAGGTGACGTATAAGGGAGGATGTTCCGAGGTGGTTAACGTCCTTACCCCTACTTATTACAGCTTGACAAAGGGAACACACGGCTTGACACCTGTTGTCCGCATTTCTGTTGAAATAGTTCCACACCGAAGAGCTGATTTTTTTGGTATTTTCACCAGGCATGTCAACGGCCATATTCCTCCCACGGACAACAGGTGTCTCCCCGGGTGCCTGACTTAAACAAACCACCTCACCATCAGAATCCTCCTGGTCAATTTCCTCCCCAGCGCCAGCAACACCCATATCCTCCTCATCCTGGTGTACTTCAACACTGACATCTTCAATCTGACTATCAGGAACTGGACTGTGGGTGCTCCTTCCAGCACTTGCAGGGGGCGTGCAAATGGTGGAAGGCGCATGCTCTTCACGTCCAGTGTTGGGAAGGTCAGGCATCGCAACCGACACAATTGGACTCTCCTTGTGGATTTGGGATTTCGAAGAACGCACAGTTCTTTGCGGTGCTACTGCTTTTGCCAGCTTGAGTCTTTTCATTTTTCTAGCGAGAGGCTGAGTGCCTCCATCCTCATGTGAAGCTGAACCACTAGCCATGAACATAGGCCAGGGCCTCAGCCGTTCCTTGCCACTCCGTGTGGTAAATGGCATATTGGCAAGTTTACGCTTCTCCTCCGACAATTTTATTTTAGGTTTTGGAGTCCTTTTTTTACTGATATTTGGTGTTTTGGATTTGACATGCTCTGTACTATGACATTGGGCATCGGCCATGGCAGACGACGTTGCTGGCATTTCATCGTCTCGGCCATGACTAGTGGCAGCAGCTTCAGCACGAGGTGGAAGTGGATCTTGATCTTTCCCTAATTTTGGAACCTCAACATTTTTGTTCTCCATATTTTAATAGGCACAACTAAAAGGCACCTCAGGTAAACAATGGAGATGGATGGATACTAGTATACAATTATGGACGGACTGCCGAGTGCCGACACAGAGGTAGCTACAGCCGTGAACTACCGTACTGTGTCTGCTGCTAATATAGACTGGTTGATAAAGAGATGTCGTAGTATGTATGTATGAAGAAGAAAGAAAAAAAAACCACGGTTAGGTGGTATACAATTATGGACGGACTGCCGAGTGCCGACACAGAGGTAGCCACAGCCGTGAACTACCGTACTGTACTGTGTCTGCTGCTAATATAGACTGGTTGATAAAGAGATGTCGTAGTATGTATGTATGAAGAAGAAAGAAAAAAAAACCACGGGTAGGTGGTATACAATTATGGACGGACTGCCGAGTGCCGACACAGAGGTAGCCACAGCCGTGAACTACCGTACTGTACTGTGTCTGCTGCTAATATAGACTGGTTGATAAAGAGATGTAGTAGTATGTATGTATAAAGAAGAAAGAAAAAAAAACCATGGGTAGGTGGTATACAATTATGGACGGACTGCCGAGTGCCAACACAGAGGTAGCCACAGCCGTGAACTACCGTACTGTACTGTGTCTGCTGCTAATATAGACTGGTTGATAAAGAGATGTCGTAGTATGTATGTATGAAGAAGAAAGAAAAAAAAACCACGGTTAGGTGGTATACAATTATGGACGGACTGCCGAGTGCCGACACAGAGGTAGCCACAGCCGTGAACTACCGTACTGTACTGTGTCTGCTGCTAATATAGACTGGTTGATAAAGAGATGTCGTAGTATGTATGTATAAAGAAGAAAGAAAAAAAAACCACGGTTAGGTGGTATACAATTATGGACGGACTGCCGAGTGCCGACACAGAGGTAGCCACAGCCGTGAACTACCGTACTGTACTGTGTCTGCTGCTAATATAGACTGGTTGATAAAGAGATGTCGTAGTATGTATGTATGAAGAAGAAAGAAAAAAAAACCACGGTTAGGTGGTATACAATTATGGACGGACTGCCGAGTGCCGACACAGAGGTAGCCACAGCCGTGAACTACCGTACTGTACTGTGTCTGCTGCTAATATAGACTGGTTGATAAAGAGATGTCGTAGTATGTATGTATAAAGAAGAAAGAAAAAAAAACCACGGTTAGGTGGTATACAATTATGGACGGACTGCCGAGTGCCGACACAGAGGTAGCCACAGCCGTGAACTACCGTACTGTACTGTGTCTGCTGCTAATATAGACTGGTTGATAAAGAGATGTAGTAGTATGTATGTATAAAGAAGAAAGAAAAAAAAACCACGGGTAGGTGGTATACAATTATGGATGGACTGCCGAGTGCCGACACAGAGGTAGCTACAGCCGTGAACTACCGTACTGTGTCTGCTGCGACTGGATGATAAATAATGATATAAAAAATATATATATATCACTACTGCAGCCGGACAGGTATATATATTATATAATGACGGACCTGCTGGACACTGTCTGTCAGCAGAATGAGTTTTTTATAGAATAAAAAAAAAAACACCACACAAGTGAAGTCACACGACGAGTGTTTAACTTTTTCAGGCAATCACAATATAGTATACTACTAACTATACTGGTGGTCAGTGTGGTCAGGTCACTGGTCAGTCACACTGGCAGTGGCACTCCTGCAGCAAAAGTGTGCACTGTTTAATTTTAATATAATATGTACTCCTGGCTCCTGCTATAACCTATAACTGGCACTGCAGTGCTCCCCAGTCTCCCCCACAATTATAAGCTGTGTGAGCTGAGCACAGTCAGATATATAATATATACATAGATGATGCAGCACACTGGGCTGAGCAGTGCACACAGATATGGTATGTGACTGTCTTGTACTCCTGGCTCCTGCTATAACCTATAACTGGCACTGCAGTGCTCCCCAGTCTCCCCCACAATTATAAGCTGTGTGAGCTGAGCACAGTCAGATATATAATATATACATAGATGATGCAGGCATGCAGCACACTGGGCTGAGCAGTGCACACAGATATGGTATGTGACTGAGTCACTGTGTGTACCGTTTTTTTCAGGCAGAGAAAAATATAGATATATTAAATAAAACAACTGCACTGCTGGTGGTCACTGTGGTCAGTCACTAAACTCTGCACTCTCTTCTACAGTATCAGCCTCAGGTCAATCTCTCTCTCTCTCTCCTAATCTAAATGGAGAGGACGCCAGCCACGTCCTCTCCCTATCAATCTCAATGCACGTGTGAAAATGGCGGCGACGCGCGGCTCCTTATATAGAATCCGAGTCTCGCGAGAATCCGACAGCGTCATGATGACGTTCGGGCGCGCTCGGGTTAACCGAGCAAGGCGGGAAGATCCGAGTCGCTCGGACCCGTGAAAAAAAACATGAAGTTCGTGCGGGTTCGGATTCAGAGAAACCGAACCCGCTCATCTCTAGCGTACAGATTCAAAACATCCAGAATCCTGGCTTTCCTGCAACAAGGCCTGGACTTTGGCCTTCGTCTGGCCTCCCTTAAGGTTCACATATCTGCTTTGTCGGTGTGGTTTCAGAGAAAATTGCATCTATATCTGACGTTCATACACTCTTTCAGGGTGTGTTACGGATTCAGCCTCCCTATGTCCCTCCTGTGGCTCCATGGGATCTGTCTGTTGTCCTGAATGCCCTGCAAGAGTCTCCATTTGAATCTCTTGAGTCAGTGGACCTTAAATGGCTCACAGCCAAGGTCCTGTTTCTGCTGGCTATTGCCTCTGCTAGAAGGGTGTTGGACTTTGGCGTTTTGTCCTGTCGTCCACCCTTTCTAATATTCCATTGTGACCACACAGTTCTGAGAACTCGCCCAGGTTACTTACCTAAAGTGGTGTCATCTTTTCACCTTAACCAAGAGATTGTGGTTCCGGCCTTTATCTCTTCTGACTTGTCTTTGGATGTGGTAAGGGCTCTCCGTATATATGTGGAGGGGACTGCCTCTATCAGGAGGTCAGATACCCTTTATGTACTGTTTGGTTTCCACAAACGTGGCTGGCCTGCGAATAAGCAAACCTTGGCCAGATGGATTAGAATGGTGATTGCACAAGCTTATGCTCAGGCTGGACTACCAGCTCCTGCTGCTATTAATGCCCATTCTACTCAGTCCGTTGGACCGTCTTGGGCGACCCGCAGTGGCGCATCCGCAGAACAATTTTGCAAGGCGGCTACGTGGTCCTCAGTGAACACTTTCATTAGCTTCTATGCCTTTGATACTTCCGCCTCCCAGGATGCTTCCTTTGGATGCCGGGTTCTCATACCTACTAAGGCGCGTCCCCTCCCTTAATGAACTGCTTTAGGACATCCCCGATGGATGGAACACAGTGTACCCCGCTGCAGAAACGGAGAGTTATGGTAAACGTACCATGGCTAACTCTCTTTCTGCGAGGTACACTGGGTTCCACAGGACGCCCACCCTGACGCACTTAGCTTCTATGGGTTTGTATGGCATTAGCCGCTGGTCCCTTCTCCTGTCGTGAGAATGTGATTCTATGTGACTAACATCTTCTCTCTTACCTGCTCCTACACTGGACTGGTTAACGAAACTGAACTCACAGTGCCTGGAGGCGGGGTTACAGAGGAGGCCCCAATACATCCTGGGACAGCCTAAGGGGTATATTCAATTGATGTCGAAAGCTGCCGTCTGTTGAAAAGATGGCAGTTTTTGACTTTTTTTAAGTCGGAAGGGGTTCCAACATATTCAATATTTTCGACAAGTTGAGGTATTCGACTTGTCGAAAAGCACGTGGATCGGCGGAATAGCTGCCGATCCACGTGCTACTGTCGACATTTTTGGCCCCCTTTTCGACCATCTCAGTCCGACATAAAAAAATGTCGGACTGAGATGTGGGACCCGAGAGGAGGAGAGGGGGGGCCACAGGGAGACTGGGGACAGCCGCGGACATACAGGGGAGATCAGTGCTACAGTAGCGCTGCAGCACGATGTCACACAGCCGCGCCGCTCACGTTTGCTGGAGCCGGGTGGACACTGCCGAGAGGTCGGGCGGCTGTGTGACATCCTCCTGCAGCGCTACTGTATCGCTGATCTCCTTCTTCTGCCGGCGGCTTTCCCCGCTGGGCTCCCCTCTTCCCCTCTCCTCCTCTGGGTCCCTCATCTCAATTCGACTTGAAAAAGTCGAATTGAGATGAGATTGAATAGGGGTTGTCGGATCCATTCCGGCAAATACATGTCAGAATGGATCAGACGCTAATTGAATATACCCCATAAGCTTTAGCCTGTTGGTGCCTCTGGATCAAGATCCACTCTACACCCTGATGTATTTCCTGTGGAACCCAGTGTACCTTGCAGAAAGAGAGTTAACCATGGTAAGTCTACCATAACACTCCTTTTTTCAAACACAGCCTGTAACATGGCAGTTAGGAGTTCATTGGTTGGTACTTTCTCACCGTGCTATTTATCACTCTCCAAGGCTTGATAAATCTGGGCCACAGAGAGCCGGGCAGCGCTACAGCTGCATGCTCTGCCCCCTCCCAGCTCCTGGCATCTGTTGCTGCTGTGATCCAGGAGCCGGCTGCTTGGAAACAAGACAACAGCAGCGCGGGGAACAATGATAAATGCAACACGTTAACAGGGAGCGGAGAGGCAGAGGTATGGGGGACGGCGCGGGGAGCATGGCTGGCAAGAGGCTGAGTGTTTGTCCTGTTGTTACTGTGGGTACTGTAACATAGGGGTCTATTTATTACTAAACCTTGGATGGAGATAAAGTCGCTGGAGATAAAGTACCAGCCAACCAGCTCCTAACTGTCATTTTTCAAACACAGCCTGTGACATGGCAGTTAGGAGCCGACTGGGTGGTGCTTTATCTCCAGTGACTTTGCGGGTAATTCCAAGTTGATCGCAGCAGGAATTTTGTTAGCAATTGGGTAAAACCATGTGCACTGCAGGGGAGGCAGATTTAACACGTGCAGAGATATTAGATTTGGGTGTGGTGAGTTCAATCTGCAATCTAAATTGCAGTGTAAAAATAAAGCAGCCAGTATTTACCCTGCACAGAAACAAAATAACCCACCCAAATCTTACTTTCTCTGCACATGTTATATCTGCCCCCCCCCCCCCCTGCAGTGCACATGGTTTTGCCCAACTGCTAAAAAATTTCCTGCTGCGATCAACTTGGAATTACCCCCTATATCTCCATCCAAGGCTTAGTAAATAGACCCCTAAGTGTCAGGTAACTGCTAAGAAAACCAGCTGCTGTCACCGCTGTCTATTACTAAGTCTGGCCCTGTCTCTCCCCTCTCCTGTCCCATCCCTGTCTCCCCTCTCTCCTGTCCCTGTCACCCCTGTCCTGTCCCATCCCTGCCACCTCTGTTCTGGCCCTGCCTCTCCTGTCCCTGTCACCCCTGTCCTGTCCCATCCCTGTCACCCCTGTGCTGGCCTTGTCTCCTTTCTCCTGTCCCTGTCACCCCTGTCCTATCCCTGTCACCTCTGTGCTGGCCCTGTCTCCCCGCTATCCTGTCCCTGTCATCCCTGTCTTGGCCCAGCCCTGCCACTTCTGTGTTGACCCTGCCTCTCCTGCCCGTCACCCTTGTCTTGTCTCATCCCTGCCACCTCTGTTCTGGCCCTGCCTCTCCTGTCCCTGTCACCCCTGTCCTGTCCCATCCCTGTCACCCCTGTGCTGGCCTTGTCTCCTTTCTCCTGTCCCTGTCACCCCTGTCCTATCCCTGTCACCTCTGTGCTGGCCCTGTCTCCCCGCTATCCTGTCCCTGTCATCCCTGTCCTGGCCCAGCCCTGCCACTTCTGTGCTGACCCTGCCTCTCCTGGCCCAGCCCTGCCACTTCTGTGCTGACCTTGCCTCTCCTGTCCCATCCCTGTCACTTCTGTGCTGGCCCTGCCTCTCCTGTCCCATCCCTGTCACTTCTGTGCTGGCCCTGCCTCCCCGCTCTACTGTCCCTGTGAACCCTGTCCTGTCCCATCCCTGCCACCTGTGTGCTGGCCTTGTCTCCCCTCTCTCCTGTCATTGTCACCCCTGTCCTGGAACCTCTGTGCTGGTTCTGAACCTGTCACCCCTGGCCCTGTCACCTCTATATTGGTTCTCTATCTTGGACCTGTCATCTTTGTTCTTCCCCACTGTACTGTCTCTGTCATCTCTGTATTGGCCCTGTCCTCTCTGTCCTGGTCCTGTCACCCATCTCTCCTGCTCCTCTGTTCTGTCATGGCCCTTTCACCCCTGTCCTGCACCTGTCCCCTTTTGGTCTGTCCTGGACTGTCCTTTTCATCTCAGTACTGGCCCTGTCACCTCTGTCCTGGCACTGTCCCTCCTGGTCCTGTCACCTCTGTCCTGGCACTGTCCCTCCTGGTCCTGTCACCTTTGTCCTAGCCCCAAATTGTATATAATTTTCCCTTTTTTTCGAGGGGAGGGGGCTCCAAACTCTAACTTGCCTACGGGCGACGGAGATGGACTTACGCCAGTGAGAAGACGGACCTTAAATGACCACAGAGTTTAAGAACAAGCGCTGGATTTAGTAGATAAAACAGAGAGAGTCGAGCGGCAGCACCAGCTGGACATAGGGCCTAATTCAGATCTGATCGCAGCAGCAAATTTGTTAGCTAATGGGCAAACCCATGTGCACTGCATGGGGGGCAGATATAACATGTACAGGGAGAGTTAGATTTAGGTGGGGTGTGTTCAAACTGAAATCTAAATTGCAATGTAAAAATAAAGCAGCCAGTATTTACCCTGCACAGAAACAAAATAACCCACCCAAATCTAAAGGCCGGTACTCACCAGCCGATGTGGGAGAGATGTGTGCTGAGCGAACCACTCAGCACACATCTCTCCCGCTGCTCAACACAGCGCGATGTGTGCTGAGTGTGCGGGGGGAGACGGGGGGGGCGCTCATTTCACCCAGCCGGTGAAATGAGCGACCTGCTAGATTGGCCTGCACGGCAGGCCAATCTAGCACCAGCGATAGCGATGCGCGGGGCTGCGCATCGCTATCGCTGTGGGGGCTACACACGGAGCGATCCTGACTAAAATCTAAGCAATCTAGTAAGATTGCTTAGATTTTAAGCAGTGATCGCTCCGTGAGTACTCCCCTTAACTCTCTCTGCACATGTTATATCTGCCCCACCTGCTGTGCACATGGGGGGCCATTCCGAGTTGGCGATCAGAGTCAGTCGCTAGGTAATGAGCATGCGCAGTTCCAACCTGATCGCTGCGCTGCGGCAAAATTTGCTGCTGCGATCAGATCTGAATTACCGCCATAGATGCACAGGCCTCAGCCTGTTATCAGGAGCAGGAGAGACAGCAAATAGAGAAACACATGGCAGCAGCTGCCAAAGTAATTTAGAGGTAAAGGACCATAATTCCCGGGCACCAGACAAAGGGAATCTGTCACAGTAGTTGGTAAGTGGGATATAGACATTAGTGCAAATCTACATTTCAGTTCAGCAATTAATCAAGCATTAGTCCAAACTGGTCATGCATGTGAAGTTATTTATTTGGTTTATATTATTTTAACAATGATGTTAGAGCAATAGCTTTTGGTGTAACTTGATTTTTGTCCTGTCATACTGTATATAAGCATTCCCAGAAATGCTCAGCATGCAAATACTCCAATCTAAATGCCTGATTCAGAGGTGTACGCCGCAGACATGTCCAAATAATTTGGTGGTTATGCAAATGCCCTTCCCTGATGTATATCAGTGCATAAGACTGTGCAAGAACTGAGAAGCCACATTGAGTATTTGTAGATGCTGTAATACAGCCTGGTGCATCTTTACACAGCAGTATCAGTTGCACCATTGGAACTTGCAGCAGCCGCCTCTCAGGTTTTAGATTTATCACCTGCGCATGGCCTCCAAAGTGAACGACTGAGCGCCTAAGGGCCTAATTCAGGCCTGATCGCTAGCAGGCGATTTTTGCACTGCTGCAATCAGATAATCACCGCCTACAGAGGGAGTGTATTTTATTATTTATTAATATTTATTAACAGTTTCTTATATAGCGCAGCATATTCCGTTGTGCTTTACAATTAGAACAACAGTAATAGAACAAAACTGGGTAAAAAAAACCAGACAGACTTAGAGGTAGGAAGGCCCTGCTCGCAAGCTTACAATCTATAGGGAAATAGGCATAGATACACAAGGATAGATGCTATCTATTTTAGCTGTGCAAGTGTGCGAACGCATGTGTAGCAGAACTGTACAAACAGATTTTGTGCAGTGTCTGCACAGCCCAGGACTTACTCAGCCGCTGCGATCGCTTCAGCCTGTTCAGGACCGGAATTGACGTCAGACACCCGCCCTGCAAATGCTTGGACATGCCTGCGTTTTTCCAAACACTCCCAGAAAATAGTCAGTTGCCACCCACAAAGCTTTCGCCCTGTCAATCTCCTTGCGAACACCCGTGCGAATGGATCCTTCGCACAAACCCATCGATCCGCTTTGTACCCATGCAACGCATCTGCGCATTGCGGTGCATACACATGCGCAGTTTACACCTGATCGCCAGCTGTACAAAAACGCAGCCTAGCGATCAGGTCTGAATTAGCCCCTAAGAAAGCAAACACTTGAAACTGACAGTGACGTGCCCACGACACTCCCATAACACTGACAATCTCTGTGCGTCCATTTAGCCGCCTCCGAGTCACGGCCCAGGAATGCCCAGCACTGTTCCAATACATTTCTAGCATTGGGCCTGATTCAGAAATATATGTAAGTCTCTAATGTTTACTGATCTGCGACATCAGTCATAGCGCCACACAAGAGCCTCAGCATGATTAACATGTTGCTGGGGATCGTTCCAGAGATTGGGAGCGTGTTGGACACATTTTCTGGGCATGCGGAAGCCAATGGCTGCATTCTTGGACGAGAACTGCACTGGCAACATGATTAACTTGAGGGTTACGCAGATGATTCGATGGTCATGTAGATGATCCGACGCTGGGTCTTCGGAAGTAACAAACAGATAAAAGAAGCATTGGGAGTATTTTTACTTAAGACGCCTCCAGCGGGGGATTTGCAGAAATTCGCACAACCGTGAACACAGACATTACGGCGCCATTAACTTCCACCTCTGAATCAGAACCACTGTGCATCTTAATCACAACAGTGCCAAGTTTTTAGGGATCTTTCACACACATGCAGCAGCATAAAATCACTCAACTGGGTTAACATTGACATTGCATTTGTCTCTGAATCAGGTATTTGAGCCTGTCGGTCTAAGAGACCTAGAGAACTATTTTCTAAGCATTGGATGGAGATAAAGTACCAGCCAATCAGCTCCTAACTGTCATTTTTCTCACACAGCCTGTGACATGGCAGTAAGGAGCTTATTGACTGCTACTTTATATATCCACTTTATCTCCATCCAAGGCTTAGTAAATAGACCAAGATTTTAGATAGATTTATTAAAACCACTTAAAAATAGTTTTCCTCTGTGCAAAAGTTTCCTTTCTGCCAATTTATAAAAAAAACAAATCAAAACAAAACACTTGCAATACCAGTAAGTTGTCCATACTGCTGCCCACATGTGCATTGTAACTGGAATCTTGACTCAGGTTTCCAGTTCCAGAATGTCCAAAAAAAAAAAAAAAAACCTGCAACAATTAAAAAAAAAAAAAAAACAATTGAAAAAAAGAGATATAAAGGAAGAGAACAAAATGTGATGAATTTCGAAGTGATTTCAATACAGTATTTCGAACATCAGAAGACATACAGTAAGAGAAAGAAATGTCAAAGTCAGAAAAATATCTCTATGCACACTACCATATTTGCACCTCACACAGGTCCGTGCTGCGCATGCGTGCGCTCTCCCGTACGTGCGCATACTCACAGTCGCGGGCACCCGCAGGCGCACGGTATGCGTATTTACGGTAGAGTTTATGTGATCGTAGCGTGCGACTCAATCATTACATATTTTCACTATATAATGTATTTTGTAGATCATGGTCCCTTTGATAGATTCTGAAAGTTTAGTTAACATAGCATGTTCCTGAACAGAGAGATCCCTCTTTGTATTGTACGAAGGGTCTAACAGGGGTCATACAATGGTGTTTGGTACCCATCGGAAGAGTATTTAAATAGCAATATTCCGGTGTTGGTTTGGAGCGGATTAATCGCTCGTGCGAATAGTTATGGACATAAGAAGTTTATGTCCATTTACTATTATTTGTTCTTATTTAGTCATGCGGCGGGAAACCCAGTATCCCACCCACCTGAACAGTTGTAAGCAGTCACAGCCCACCTGTATGAATCAACCTATGACCTTTTGTTATAATGCGAAGCCGAATTCCTGTGTCCAATGAACAATGAGATTGTAGGGACCATTGAATTGCATTGTGTGTGGGGCATAAATAGGCAGGCCGACCATATCCAGTTCACTCTCTTCAACGGTTCTCATTGCTGATAATCGGGAGCTGGATATCGAGGCGCATGCGATCGTTTCCCCTTGTGCGTAAATGTTTCTCCGCAACTATATTGATCTTCTTGTTATTGTGGGCCAATTTCTCTCTCTCTCTCTCCCTTCTCCTCTTTCTCTCTTATCTTCCTTTAAATAGTAATTGTATTATATTTCCTGTGTAGTTAGCTGGTTAGGTAGTCTATGTTATATTGTAGTGTATGATTTGTATTTGTATTAATTCTTTTGCAAGTTTATCATTCAAAATATATACATATTAGGCGTTGGACCCTAAGCCCAGGTATCTGTGTATTTCTTATAGTGTCTAGTATTCTCAGAGCGTCGGTGACGCTCAAACAGCTTTTAAGTTAATAAGGTTACACTAGGTTGCATCTACACCCTATCTCTACACTAAGGTTTTACAGCATATTTCATTTTTATGGTTTAGATATAAAGGTTTAACATTGTGAGCGTCAGCGCCGCTGGTGACCTCCTCGTGGTCCCGAGCGTCCGCTACGCTATAGCGAATCATTACGTTAGTCAGCAGCCAATAGCGTGCCTGCCTGTGATCTCTTGGCCGTGGGCGAACGTGACGCTTGAGCGTCTCAATTACGGCTAAGCGATTGTTACGCAGCGAGCGTACCCTTACGGTACTTCATACGTAAATAGCGTACAGTGTTCTTAGACCTCATAAAGGGTTTTATATAAGATAAACATTTAGCTTTGTCAATTGGCGGCTCGCCCGTCCTTCACATATCTGCACTAGGTAATTTCAGCAGACATTATCCAGCAGCAAAGGGCGGGAGATCATATTCCTCGTAGTGCTGTTTGGATAAGCGTCTGCTTCTCTTAGTAAAGGGTGCTGAAGGAATCCGGGACCGGAGGTAAGAACAAAACAATAGTCTCATTTAAAACTGTTTATTTTTCTGTCTTGCGCACACACGCACGCACATATATATCTGCATTTCTTTTTCATTTGTGTATTTTCGTATATCACTCTTCTGTTTGCCTTTTTATAATTGATAAACGTGCTGAGAGAGATTTGCCGCTATTTTAATAGTTTAAGAGTAAAGGTAATATAGTTAAAGTATAGACAAACACACAGCTGTGCCTGAGAGACAAGGCGAAGTCAGTGTGGTGCGTGGTAGATGATAAAGGATCATCTACATTGATAAACGTATAAATTGTGTTACGGTGGATCTTTGCTTTGCGTACACGTGTCTCTAACAAAGGACTGAGACTTGTGTACGCAACCCAAGGGCCGACGCACGCAGCGTATATTACGCAACGGAGCGTACGGGTACGCCCACGTAACTCAAATCACAAGCGTTAATTTTTTTCAACGCGATAAATAGCGCAACGCGGTAAATAACGCAAGGCGATAAATCGCGCAAATCTATTTTAACATTCGAAATTTAAATTAATAGATCCTTCTCCTAATTTGTAACACATCTGGTCTAAAGAGAAATTTCTGCGCAGAAATAGAAATAGAAACAAAAGTGTATATGTGGTGAGTGAGTGTTTGTTTTTACAATTTTTGAGGTTGAACCACAAGAAAAGTCGAGTTCTCGTGAGGTACATGCGTGTAAGTGACGTACATGGTGGCTAGGGAGGCATCCCTGGTTAAAGCATACAATTTGAGCATTAGAGTGTAGCGGACCAGGAGGTCATACTGTAACAGACCAGGAGGTCATAGCAGACCAGCAGGTTCAGGTGCAGCAGACAAGGAAATCCGCTGTACAGTCCACAGGCACAACACCAAGAAAGGGTTGGTGCAACACCCATATAGGCCATACAAGCTCTGGCTGAAGGAATTCGCAGCCGCAATTTTCGATTCCACTGGTCGTTCCGTACATAAGATTAGTTGCTTATGTGCTGAACGATTGTACCGCACGTAATTGTGTACATTAGTAAACCTGACCGGTACTATTTGTGTACGAAGGTCATAAACGCTATTTGTACATTCTAACGTGATTTGTGTAATTTTTTTTATTTTAAGGGAGGTTCGCTGCTCACTCAGGAACTATCCAACAACCAATAGTTACTGGAAAGAGTAAGTGTTCTTCGGATCACCCTCACAGGTTCCAGTAAATAGAGGTTCAGGTCGCAGGGGCCCTAGGTCGAGTACGCCAGCACTATATCGGTGTGATCAGGTCGTATTGGTCGGCGTGGGCGAGTGAGTGGGGTACTCGGTAAACCGCCACCGTCAGCTTATTTTGAACATTTTGGTTTGCGTAAGGGTTGGTTGAATAAAGCAACACCTTCGAACTATGGGGGCCACTTGTTCAGGTAGGGGGCGATCAACCTCGGTTCGGGTTGATTCAGTGAACCGACCAGTCGGGTCGGCAAGATACGTAATGTGTGAGAAATACGGAAGTCACACAGAAGCTTTATGTGATGAATGGGAGAGAATGACAATGCATGACGGGGAGAAATTCCCAAGAGTAGGTAGCTTCAGCACAGAAGTGTTAACGAATTTAAGGAGAAGGATATGTCTCATTAAATCAGCCAAGAGACGAATCAAGCATTATGATTATTTACAGTTGTGGCAACAGGAGGGTGACATACAGAGGGGATTGGCTCAGGCGGCGGGATCTGGCTCGATCAGAAAACTGATAGCCACGGCCCCACCGCCACCATATATATCGGGAGAAAAATTGGTTGCGGAGAATGACGCATTAAGGTGTAACAAACAAACACTTAGCAACTGTGTAAATGTTAAAGATAATGTTAACCAATTAACCAATGCAAGTATTAACCCGTGCAAGTTGTACCCTGTTTTGAACTTTCCTCAGGAGTGTGATCAAGAGGACGAATCGGCAACAATTTCAGCGCTCTCTCTAGCAGCCACCATAGCAGAGACCACTGTAGGCACCGCTCAACCCCCGAGATTAGTAACGAAAGCCCCTAGCGGAGGGATAGGTGAGGTCGTATCAACGGGTAAGTACGGCACCATACACTATGCTGAAACTATTTCACCACAGCCTGTAGAATCTACACAGGATGAGGTTGTTAGAGTTAATCCTGTTAAGATAATAGTAGTTCCAAATGGGAAAACAGACACTTCAGGAGTCACTCCTGTTAGGAACATTGCCATGTACAGCCCATTTTCCCGAATGGAATTAAGGACCATAGTGTCGGAATTCCCTGACCCTAGAAAAGACTTAGTTGCCAGCCAAAAATACATCAGAGACCTAGGTAACACGTTAGAGCCCAACAACAAAGACTGGCAGATATTGCTGAGAGCATGTTTACCCTCCAATGTCGACGCAGCTCAATTTTTAGCTGACTGTGGATTAGATCAGGATGTACCTCTTACAGATGTGTACAACAAAGACAATGTAAAAAGAATAAGCTTACAGTTAAAAGAGTATTTCCCAGCCGTAGTTAAATGGAACAAAATATTCTCCATTAAACAGAAGGAGTCAGAAACAGCTGCAGAGTATTTTCACAGAGCATTATCAGAAATGGCAAAATACACAGGCATAGAGGACATTAAAACAAACATAAACCATCGAGAAGTAGCAGTATCGGTACTGATGGATGGTTTAAAAGAGTCATTGAAGACTAGGGTACAGACCACACAACCATGTTGGCGAGGTCTGTCTGTGGCTACTTTGAGAGAGGCTGCTATTGATCACGATAGGAACATCACCAGACACAGGGAACAACAAGAAAATACCTTGGCGCACCTGGGGTTGGAGGAAGAGTGCCAGAAGAAATAAGTCAGACTGATTATTCCTAAATTTATTTATATGTAAAACATATTAAAACATATTATAAAATCATAAAATTTCATTCAAAAGGTTAGCACAAATTTACTTAACATAATCCGATAAGTGCAATGATATATTGATTCTGACAATCTACTGCCTTTCACAGAATATCATACATACATTCTAGTGTATCAGTGCTTATTTGCTGATATAAATCAATAATCGCCCCAGAGGCGTAGAGAAAAGTCCCGAGACCTGCTTATCCCACGTGGATGACACTATGTGTCCTTTAGAAGAACAGTCTCTAAGTAGTGTGGACTTTTTTATATATGTATATGAACATATAGCCGTGTGCCGCTTCGTACCCGTAGCTTAATTTAATGGCTACTGGACTTCTTAGGATAGTTGCGGCTCACTATACCTCTCCACTGCGGCTGTTGTAAACATGTGGGTAAATCCCAGCACTTTCCTGTAGTACCCACTACGCGTGTATGAGCTAGTGCTTGTTAAGTGATGGTACCTGTGGGTTGTGATGTTGTAAAGTCCTCCGCTCCCTCCTCTACCGTGTCCGTACCTCGTTGTACCTCGTGGACCTTCGGTAGGGCCGGACAGCCGAATCCCAGAGCTCCGATACCGCTAGTATCGTCTGGCCCGCAAGCGTGGAACGCAGGCCAGTGGCTTCCGGTTTCGCGGCTTCCGACTTCCGGGGTTACGTCTCGTCAGCAGATCAGCGGCAGTTTAGGTTGGGTTCTCGCTCCTCAGATTAGCATACAATGATGCAATGATCATTGCATCATTGTATGCTAATCTGAGGAGCGAGAACCCAACGAGACGTAACCCCGGAAGTCGGAAGCCGCGAAACCGGAAGCCACTGGCCTGCGTTCCACGCTTGCGGGCCAGACGATACTAGCGGTATCGGAGCTCTGGGATTCGGCTGTCCGGCCCTACCGAAGGTCCACGAGGTACAACGAGGTACGGACACGGTAGAGGAGGGAGCGGAGGACTTTACAACATCACAACCCACAGGTACCATCACTTAACGAGCACTAGCTCATACACGCGTAGTGGGTACTACAGGAAAGTGCTGGGATTTACCCACATGTTTACAACAGCCGCAGTGGAGAGGTATAGTGAGCCGCAACTATCCTAAGAAGTCCAGTAGCCATTAAATTAAGCTACGGGTACGAAGCGGCACACGGCTATATGTTCATATACATATATAAAAAAGTCCACACTACTTAGAGACTGTTCTTCTAAAGGACACATAGTGTCATCCACGTGGGATAAGCAGGTCTCGGGACTTTTCTCTACGCCTCTGGGGCGATTATTGATTTATATCAGCAAATAAGCACTGATACACTAGAATGTATGTATGATATTCTGTGAAAGGCAGTAGATTGTCAGAATCAATATATCATTGCACTTATCGGATTATGTTAAGTAAATTTGTGCTAACCTTTTGAATGAAATTTTATGATTTTATAATATGTTTTAATATGTTTTACATATAAATAAATTTAGGAATAATCAGTCTGACTCATTTCTTCTGGCACTCTTCCTCCAACCCCAGGTGCGCCAAGGTATTTTCTTGTTGTTTTTTTTTTATTTAGTTCGTGCTAGAAAGGGTACTAGTTCATCCACCGGCTGCACCCCCTCAACTAATATATCTGGCCACTACGGTCCCTCTGACACCCCAATATAACTCCTATACCCTTCCCTGTCCTTCACATCTTTCTTTTCCCCACCTTCTCCCAACTAACAATCTCCCAGTCCAACAAGGGGTTTGCACAGATAGGGATTGTCCGTATAGACACAGGGAACAACAAGGTGATAAGTTAATGGCAGTAAGTATACAGGCCCTGACCACAAGGCAGCCTTTGTTTATATCACCAAACCCTGTGGGTAAGTCAAATGTGGTTACTTGTTATTCTTGTCATAAACAGGGACACATGGCACGAGATTGTAGAATGAAGAATTCACGAAACTCATACCAACCCCCTAGACAACGACACGACACACGACATTGGGAGCAAGGTCCGCAGAAACGGAGTTATGAGCCACATACAGGGGAAACAAAAAGATACCCCCCGAACAGAGACTGGCAAGCCTCTGGTAGCTCCTAATTAACTCCATCACAAGTAGTTGCTGCCAGCGGGATTCAGGGAGGTCACCATACCCAATAGGGGTGTGGCCATACCTGTAATCTGCAGCCAGTAAAATTGATTGCAAGCCTTGAAAGTGAACCAGAAATTGCAATCAATGTAGCTGGTAAATCATTAAACTTTCTTGTAGACACAGGGGCGGCCAAATCAGTGATAAATTCGACAGTGGGCATGAGAACCACTGGTAAGACAATTCCAGCCATAGGGGTAACGGGAGTAGTCCAGCACTACCCTGTTAGCAAACCAGCCGAGATTACAATAGGGCCTTTACATACCAAGCATTCCTTTTTGCTGGCTGCATCGGCACCGACTAATCTCCTGGGAAGAGACTTACTGTGTAAAATGGGGTGCGTCATTTATTGTACTCCTGAAGGTGTATTCTTGGACATACCTGAGAATCACGCTCAGGAAGTGCGAGACATGTTAGACTCCCCGTCAAAATTAATGTCACATACCATTATGACAAATAGGACTCCCTCCCAAGTAGAAGAAATGACATCTCAGATACCAGAGTCACTTTGGACTAAAGATGGACAGGACACTGGATTAATGGCAAACGTAGCTCCGGTAGTTGTACAAGTAAAAGATGGTAGGATAGCTCCAAAAATCCCACAGTACCCTCTGAAACCAGAGGTGGAGCTAGGAGTGTATCCCGTAATAGAGCGCTTGCTACAACAGGGCATTCTGGTAAGAACGTCCAGCACTGCCAATAGTCCCATCTTCCCTGTTAAAAAGAGTGGGGGGGAGGGGTTACCGGCTAGTGCAGGATCTAAGGGGGATTAACAAAATAGTTGAGAGTCAGTTCCCCGTAGTGCCAAATCCAGCTGTCATCCTAATGCAAATCCCTCCCACTGCGAAATTTTTCACTGTTATTGACCTCTGCTCCGCTTTCTTTTCGGTACCTCTGCACCCTGACAGTCAATATTTGTTTGCATTCACATACAGAGGAGTCCAATACACATGGACTCGATTACCACAAGGATTTATAGATAGCCCAAGTATATTTTCTCAGGCTTTGCATGATTGTTTACAGTCTTTCCAACCAGTGAGTGGATCAGTATTAATACAGTACGTGGATGATCTACTACTGTGTTCTGATTCATTGGAAGCATCCCTGAAGGATACGAAACAGCTCCTGTTTCATCTTTCAGACACAGGACACAAGGTTTCCAAAGACAAGTTGCAATTATGCCAAACTAAGGTAAAATATTTGGGACACTGTCTAACACAAGGACTGAGAGACCTGACCGCTGATAGAATTCAAGCAATTAGAGACATGACTCTGCCACAAACCCAGCAACAGATCAGAACATTTTTAGGAATGTGTGGGTATTGC
Organism: Pseudophryne corroboree; assembly: GCF_028390025.1. Classification (NCBI taxonomy): domain Eukaryota; kingdom Metazoa; phylum Chordata; class Amphibia; order Anura; family Myobatrachidae; genus Pseudophryne; species Pseudophryne corroboree. The sequence continues at coordinate 226,361,459 of NC_086453.1, read as the reverse complement.
CGTAACTGGATCCCAGGGTTTTCCATCCTAGCGTTACCCTTGCAGGAGATGGTCTCCTCAAACAAACCTGATCGGATTTCGCATACAGACGAGTCTGAGACAGCATTTGAGAGACTTAAACAGTGCCTAACGCAGGCACCAGCATTAGGTATGCCTGACTATGGGAAACCCTTTGAACTATACGGAACAGAAAGTGCTGGTTGCGCGGCAGGCGTACTAACCCAAAAGCACGGTGATGCCAGCAGGCCGGTAGCATATTACAGCGCTCAGCTAGATACGGTAGCGCAATCCCTCCCCACATGCTTGCGAAGCGTTGCTGCGATAGCATTGCTAGTAACGAAAAGCGAAGACGTCGTGCTAGGTCACAACCTCACAATTCATACACCACATGCAGTGTCAGCCTTGTTGAATTCTGCCCAAACCAGACACGTCTCATCAGCGCGGTTTACAAGATGGGAATTGGCACTAATGGCCCCCGTAAACATCACCATAAGGAGATGCAGTGCATTAAATCCTGCAACATATCTCCCAGGTGTGCCTGGACAGGCACAAAGGGTGGAGGATGAGAGTGGTGGGGAAGGAGAATTTAACACAAAGGAAGACACTCATGATTGTATGGAATATTTGACCCAAAATTTTACCGCAAGGCCTGACATCAGTGACAACCCACTGGAAGACGTAGAACTTATGTTCTACACGAACGGTAGTTGTCATAGACAGTCAGACTCGGGAGACTTGTGTACTGGGTACGCAGTCGTAGATGACCAAGGCACCATAGAAGCGGAACCGCTAGGCCCACCTCACTCAGCCCAGGTTGCTGAACTGGTCGCCCTAACCAGAGCATGTGAATTGGCTAAGGGCAAATCAGCCAATATCTACACCGACTCTAGATACGCATTCGGGGTAGTCCATGATTTCGGAGCCCTATGGCGCCTCAGAAATTTCATGACGGCAGCTGGTACACCGGTAGCGCATGCAGCTCACATAAAAAGGCTTCTAACAGCGATACAGGAACCCGATAGAGTGGCTGTTATCAAATGTAAAGCACACACATATAGCCAAGACCCAGTATCACTTGGTAACAGCCGAGCAGACGAAGCTGCTAAATTAGCAGCTGCTACCCCCAGACAGACAGACACCACACAACTGATGGTATTTAATACCATCAACACACAGAAGTTGTGTGAGATGCAAAATTTGTGTTCCACACAGGAAAAGGCAGTCTGGAAGGCAAAGGGATATGGTCAGGAGTCCTCAGGACTCTGGACGGATGGACACGGTAAACCAGTGGCCCCCAAAGCATACCTTCCATGCTTAGCTGAGGCAGCTCACGGGCTGACTCATCTGGGCAAGGAAGGGATGTGCAAGTTGGTAAGAGCATATTGGTGTGCCCCAGGATTTTCTTCTCATGCGAGTAAAAGGGCAATGTCATGCCTTACCTGTCTGAGAAAGAACATCGGAAAGGCAATACCTACAGAACCATCTCATATCCCACCTGCCGGCGGCCCTTTCCAGGTAATACAGATTGACTTTATTCAATTACCCCCTTGTCGAAATTTGAAATATGTACTTGTTTGTATAGATGTTTTCTCAAATTGGGTCGAAGCATTTCCAGCGGCCACAAATACCGCTATGTTTACTGCTAAGAAAATTGTGCAGGAATTTGTATGTAGATATGGTATCCCTAGAATTATTGAAAGTGATAGGGGTACCCATTTTACAGGTGATGTCTTTCAAGGAATGTGTAAATTGATGGGAATTGATAGCAAGCTGCACACTCCATACCGTCCACAGGCGAGTGCGAAAGTGGAAAGAGTGAACAGCACTATTAAAAATAAACTGAGTAAAGTGATGGCAGAGACAGGATTGACATGGCCAGAAGCTTTACCCATTGTACTGTACAGCATCAGAACCACTCCCAGGTCCCCTCTTAATCTGTCTCCCTTTGAAATCTTGTTTGGTCGACAACCACATGTTATGATTAACCCTCAGGATGATTTGAAGTGTAACAATGAAGTGACTGTAAAATACTTGATTAACATGAGTAAACAGTTGAGGAATCAAAATGATAATCTGAAGTTAGTGATTCCTGATTTACCAGATAGTAATTGTCATGACATTGAACCTGGGGATTATGTAATGATACGGAATTTTCTACGCTCAGGTTGCCTTATTGACAGATGGGAAGGACCATACCAGGTCTTATTGACTAGCACTACAGCATTGAAGGTTGCTGAGAGAGAGACTTGGGTTCATTCGTCCCACTGTAAAAAGGTTGCTGATCCAGAGAGGTCCCGTGATAAGGAACAGACGGTAGAGGTTGTATCACTGGAGTGTCTGTTCCAGGAAGATTGAGGCGGCACCTGAGCATTGAAAATCACAGGACCAAAAGCAGTTGTCGATCCCCTGTTCCCTTTTATTGTTTTTCTCCAACTTCCCATCCCTTCTCCCTCAAATTATTTTTTTTCCCCCTTCTCATTCTTCTCCGTTTCCTCCTACAAGATGGACTTGCCCCAAGAGACTGTGATCCGGATTTTCCTGTTGACCATGATGTTGACCAGAGCAGTCTGTTCCGGCGAGAGTACCATGGAGGTCGAGAGAGGTTCTGGAATGGGTTCTGATGACAGAGATGGAGGCGTAGTTTTCCAAGAACAACATAATCAACAAGCAAAGGCGAGTATCAGAAAACGATCCGATAACATTGACCATAGAAGGAATTGTGAAGGATTGTTAGCTGAAGAAAACTGTATCTGTCGGCTCTGTAACAATGTCATTGAGGATGGGTGCATAAAGAAATGCCAATCCAGTTTTAATATCCATATGGACCGGCATCCATTGAGTGACTATCACTCCTTAGTGGGTAGTGTGTTAAATAAAACAGATTGTTGGGTATGCTCTCAAGTACCTCAAGGTCATAGCAAATCAGGGCTAGTACCATTTCCTTTAACGTTAGGGGAGGTACTTGAGTTAAGTGGTGGGAGACCGGTGGACAGGAGGTTTAATATCTCCAGCCCTCCTAGTTTGAAGCTCCACCAATACCATGTGGATAGGTCCCTATTATGTTTTAACATCTCCAATCCCCGAAAGCCGGGAAATTGGGAAGTGTCATGGAGTAATCAAACCATGACCTTTTCACATAGAGCAGATAGAATGCCTACAGATACAGAGCTTATACGCCACATAGCCAGTAGAGGAAAATCTTTCCGGTATAGGTATACCTTAGGAAATAGGATTACGAGAGTTGGAGAGGTATCACCAGGATACTGTGCACATATCGTACAACCTGATACGTGTACTAAGCAGATGGAAGAATTAGGGTTAGGAGATTTCACATGGAAGGTGTGTAATATGGTTATGTCCTACTCCGTCCCATATGTTCTCCCCGATGATGCATATTTCATATGCGGGAGAAAGGCGTATAAGTGGCTTGCCCCAAACTCTGAAGGATTGTGTTATATTGGAAAAGTACTGCCAGAAGTAATGACTGTATCACATGACAAAATGAAAGACATACACCGTGTTGCCCAAACTACTTATACTCACACCCATTACGAGCACGTAGTTAAACGGCACCTGATAGAAAGAACAGAGCATCCGGCCTCTGACATGATCCATGAATCCACCGGGATTCAGTTTCTAATCGCGTTAGATATCACTCGCACCGCTAGAGGAGTGTTGAATTATAAATACATATCTGCGCTCGCCAATTTGTTAGATAATATCACTGAAATGTATGATGACACATTTAGGTATACTGGAAGAGAACTTCAGGCTTATAAAACAGAACTGGTACAGCATAGAATGGTTCTTAATTACCTCACAGCAGTGACAGGCGGATATTGTGTCACACTGGCAACACAATACGGCGTGAAATGTTGCACATATATTACGAATAGCACCGAGGACCCGGTCGAGGTCATAGACCAAAAGATGGACGATATTCTCCAACTGAAGTGGGAATTTCGCAGGAGACACAATCTCACTCTTGCTGCTGTAGGTAATGAGCTGACTGGTTGGGTGTCATGGTTGAACCCGCGAAATTGGTTCTCTGGTTTAGGAGACTGGGCTCAAGGAGTCATAATGGATGTTGGGAAGTTTCTCCTATGTATCTTAGGTGTTATCATAACGATTGGTTTGATATTTAGATGCGGTCAGGCTTTAATGAGGTGCAATCGTCGTACTAGGGTAATGAGTTTAAGGAGCGAGGAAACTGTAATTCCAATGGACTTGATTTATGACCCAAATGTAGAAACAATGATGAGATGAAAATGCGATTTCTACGGTCCGTTTCTTTCACCTGTTTTTCCGTTTCCTCCAAGGTAAAAAGACCCACTTGGACGAGGAATTTGATGAGCCGATATACAGACAACAGAGGGATTAAAGAAGAAGTTTTGACAACCTGATACACAGATTTTTGATGAACTATGCCATGGATCCCCAGTTTCCCTAGAAATTTTAAAAATACGCTAGCCCAACACTTTTGTAAATCTATGGACATTGACAGCTTTTGCTCGCACCTTATGGGCAAAAGCACAAAGAAGACTGCATTCAACAGACACCAAACAAGACCTCAATCGACGAATGTACATTTACCTGACATAGAATACCACCGCATTTACCGTAATTATGTCTTTTCTTCATTTCTACAACCCTCAGGTAATGACACACATAGTCGATAGGGAATACAGGCACAGATATCAGCAATCACATATCTCCCCCATTCATGTATCATCAACTAAAATGTGCTCCCCCATTTTGTTACAACCAAAGCCGAAAAGAGCTCGGTAAAGTTTGACAGCCCATCCACAGACCCGTACCACGGGATAAGAAGGAATTCAAATGTATACTTCGCAATACCTCGAAGCTTGATTTAAAACACGTACGGCACGATGATACATGACCCCCAAGCACGGATTCATACACACATGCTTCTGCTATCTCACTAGGTCATACCCTTTTCCTACCTTATCCTCTCCTCCCCTACCCAACCATGTAAATGTATTAACCCCTGACATATATTTTTCTCTTTTTGAAATGTTTTAGAAGGTGGCAGTTATTGTTGACTGCCAAAGGGTGGACTGTCAAAGTCAGAAAAATATCTCTATGCACACTACCATATTTGCACCTCACACAGGTCCGTGCTGCGCATGCGTGCGCTCTCCCGTACGTGCGCATACTCACAGTCGCGGGCACCCGCAGGCGCACGGTATGCGTATTTACGGTAGAGTTTATGTGATCGTAGCGTGCGACTCAATCATTACATATTTTCACTATATAATGTATTTTGTAGATCATGGTCCCTTTGATAGATTCTGAAAGTTTAGTTAACATAGCATGTTCCTGAACAGAGAGATCCCTCTTTGTATTGTACGAAGGGTCTAACAGGGGTCATACAATGGTGTTTGGTACCCATCGGAAGAGTATTTAAATAGCAATATTCCGGTGTTGGTTTGGAGTGGATTAATCGCTCGTGCGAATAGTTATGGACATAAGAAGTTTATGTCCATTTACTATTATTTGTTCTTATTTAGTCATGCGGCGGGAAACCCAGTATCCCACCCACCTGAACAGTTGTAAGCAGTCACAGCCCACCTGTATGAATCAACCTATGACCTTTTGTTATAATGCGAAGCCGAATTCCTGTGTCCAATGAACAATGAGATTGTAGGGACCATTGAATTGCATTGTGTGTGGGGCATAAATAGGCAGGCCGACCATATCCAGTTCACTCTCTTCAACGGTTCTCATTGCTGATAATCGGGAGCTGGATATCGAGGCGCATGCGATCGTTTCCCCTTGTGCGTAAGTGTTTCTCCGCAACTATATTGATCTTCTTGTTATTGTGGGCCAATTTCTCTCTCTCTCTCTCCCTTCTCCTCTTTCTCTCTTATCTTCCTTTAAATAGTAATTGTATTATATTTCCTGTGTAGTTAGCTGGTTAGGTAGTCTATGTTATATTGTAGTGTATGATTTGTATTTGTATTAATTCTTTTGCAAGTTTATCATTCAAAATATATACATATTAGGCGTTGGACCCTAAGCCCAGGTATCTGTGTATTTCTTATAGTGTCTAGTATTCTCAGAGCGTCGGTGACGCTCAAACAGCTTTTAAGTTAATAAGGTTACACTAGGTTGCATCTACACCCTATCTCTACACTAAGGTTTTACAGCATATTTCATTGTTTATGGTTTAGATATAAAGGTTTAACATTGTGAGCGTCAGCGCCGCTGGTGACCTCCTCGTGGTCCCGAGCGTCCGCTACGCTATAGCGAATCATTACGTTAGTCAGCAGCCAATAGCGTGCCTGCCTGTGATCTCTTGGCCGTGGGCGAACGTGACGCTTGAGCGTCTCAACTACGGCTAAGCGATTGTTACGCAGCGAGCGTACCCTTACGGTACTTCATACGTAAATAGCGTACAGTGTTCTTAGACCTCATAAAGGGTTTTATATAAGATAAACATTTAGCTTTGTCAGAAAATACACAGGAAAATCAGTAGACAGATATTAAAGATAGTACAGTGGTCCACAATGGTGATAGTACCTCCCTCTTGTGGGTGGAAGGTTTACTTAGTGGGGGCGATAAGAAGCAAGTGGGCAGTGGGAGGTGCACTTGAGGTGGTGCTTGCTTGCTGCATTTTTGGCTTATCACTGTATTCTTGCGTTCACTGGAACTTTCTCAAAATTGATGTAACAATTGACAAGCTTGTGTTCAGCAGTTTCCACATATTCAGTACAGTGACTGCAGTATTACCATTGTGAATTTTCACAAGACAGCCAACTATTCATTTTCTTGTAAATCTGTTACTGTACTGTATATATGTAGTGAGTGAAAATCTGTGCATGTTCGGTAAGTAGTTATATATTTAACCTTGGTATGTTACAATTCTGTATATTTTCACTGTTAAGATGCGTAGAAATGTGCAATACAGTATACCCACATTTTAGATATACAGTAAGATAATATCAGATCACTGGGTAAATGTAGCAGACTGCAATTCTCAGGCATTGACTGGATCCCAGAAAGGCTTCCCAATGTTTTAAAGTAGCAATCTTTTAAAAAGCAAAACCAAGTTTGCTACTTTAAAACATTGGTCAGTCTCACTGGGATCCCGCCGATGCCTGCACATCCCAGGCTATTACATTTACCCCCATGCATTTTATTTTGTGCCTTATTGCGTCAGGGGTGCTGGGGACACCCAAAAATGTTTGGGAAACATTATTATAGAATACTGAATTTCTACTATCTCACTCTGTGCCTGATTCTGATATGGTTGGTATTGCACAGCCGCAATATTCTAATGCTGCAGGAGACGTCTGTACCAAATAGATCCAAGTGCTATGTCCGAAGACGCAGCATCAGATCACCATTATGACTATCGCGCATCCCATGGCCAGTCTGCGTAAGGTAAAGTTTACTCAGACTTGCCATCAGAACCCCTCTGCTGGGTCCAGGAAGTCCACGCCCGATGACAAAGACCCTGGGCTTAGCACACCTACAAAACGGGGGCGACATGGACGCTGCCCCCAAATGATGCAGCATGTGGCTAAGGGGGGACTGCGAGCAATCATGCAGGGCCCGTTCTGCACATACTGTATGCAGAGCCCCAAAAATCAGATTAATACGTAATCCATCTGGTTTACATACAAATCTAGATCAGGCCCTCTGTTACCCTATTTAGCTATAACTATATATAGAGAAAAATATACTTTTGTGCAAATACAGTTACATTTCAACTCTGAATGTGAATTTCTATTAATCATCTTTGCTGAAAGACATGACCTATTACAGTATATGAGAAATGGGTTAACACTGAAATATATGTTTTAAAATAGAGTAAAGGGGCTGCAGTAACCTAATAACCCATCCTCGTGACTTCCCCCTCCCTCACTTTTGTTCTCTGCCAGGTGTAGTTGTGTGTGACAGCGTGAAGTGGCTGTAGCCTCCATACTAAGTGGTGGGAGGGAGAGTAGCCTCAGGCCAGACTGCTTCATTACGGCAGATAGTTTGACAAGGCAGCCGTCAGCCACTGTGCTCTGCATTGTGCTAGCGCCTCTCCCCTTGCTGACACGCACTCCCTTCTCTTTAGGAGACCTGTCCTGCTGTAGGTTTTATGACTTGTCTTCTGGGCAAACCGATTCAGCCACCAGGCTCCAAATTGAATTACATCTCCCTTCCTTACTTTCCCAACCGTGGTGCTGATAAATCACCTATTCCACCTGCACAACTTAGAGCCTCTAAAGACTGGGTAACGAGAGAGAGCCTTCAGCGTACTGCGGGCACAGCTGTGGTGGTGAGCAGAAATGGGGTCAGGAGTAGACAACTGGACACCAGAAGAATTAGTTATTTCCTTAACTAGCTTGCAATGAGTGGTTTGCAGCGTGCTATTACTATTAACATTTCCGCATCTCTTGCCTATTCCACATTATGGGGCAGAGTTGCATGCAAGTCAGCTGCAGTCTTAAATCAGAGGGATCTCTGCATAGACTCGTCTCCAAATAGCAGCAATTCAGTGTACACACTCATGGAGAGCATTCTACCTGCGAGCACTCTATTTGTCGGCCAGTTATCTCACTCAGCTTCATGTAGATATGCGTATGAGATGCATACAACTGTTAACTGCTGATAGTTGCTCACAGATGCAAGTGCTCGGCTATGGAGTATGCGTACAGTGAAAAATAGCACCGTCCATCCGCAATATGGACCTGTGAATCTGTCCTTATATGCTAATAGAGTGAATGCAGGAAATAAAAGACAATCAGGGCCAGTTGTAGACATTGTGGCGCCCAGGGCGAATGTTTCCTTTGGTGCCCCCCCCATTCCAAACAGGGTTAGTGCACGCCGAAGGCATGCTCCAAACAATAGGGGCATGGATTAATGTACCAATTCACATAGTGTCCGTCAGTCACATTGCACCACATAGTAGTACCCCTTATACACATTACACCAGGTACAGCCCCTTATACTACACATGCAAAACAAAAACACATGAAAAAAAACGTGATTCATGCCCTTTACATTATTTGTAATTTTTCCTTCTTATAGTAGTGTCCCTTACACATTATTCCATACACCGTAATGTCTATTACACATTATGCCACACATCGTAATGCCCATTCCACATTATGCCACACACCTAACGCCCATTATTTGTTATGCCACACAATAATGCCTGCCCGCACCTAAAACTACTCCTGAAGATGATACACAAATTGATATAAAATTATTCATGGTCTAGCTAGTAGGAGCAGTGCTGAACAATTGCGGTTATTTACAGTACAACATTCAATGTACTAGAACAATTAAAATACTACCAGAGCCATTCTGAGTTTTCCTTTAAGTTATGTAACTGAACTCTATCACTGTCAAGATAATGCACTATACAGTTGGCAACAAGGATTCATAATCGAAAATGTTCTTTGTTCTTATTCCTTTTACAGTATGAGTCACAACTTCCATCACACTTATAATATTTTAATATTATGGGGCCTATTTAACAAATAAGACTGAATTCACATATTTTTATATTGCAGCTTTTTGCAGGCTGATTTCTAAAAAAGAGCAATCAGTGGGCTGCTGAGCAGTGCAAAGCTCTCCATGAACACAGGCCGGCAGCGGTAAGAGTAGGCTTCACCGTAGCACAATGGGGCAGATGTATTAACCTGGAGAAGGCATAAGGAAGTGATAAACCAGTGATATGTGCAAGGTGATAAACACACCAGCCAATCAGATCCTAACTGTTAATTTACATATTGGAACTGATTGGCTGGTGCGTTATCACCTTGCACATATCACTGGTTTATCACTTCCTTATGCCTTCTCCAGGTTAATACATCTGCCCCATTATTCCCTAAAAATGCCAATGACATTAATTTCCTGAATTTTAAATGATGTCTCTGGCACATTCTCCTCAGTTTCCTCAACCCCTCACTGAAAAAATTGGGTGTATGATAATCATCTTAACAACCCTGTTATTGAATTTTGTTCAAAACAACTTCTGGTCATAAGTTCTAGAATAAGTAAATAAAAATTGTTGAAAGAGGGGTGTGATACCGCATAGACTACAGTCTTCTTGTTTTTCAGGGAGGCTTCTTGCCCAATCCCAAAATGACCACTGAGATCTCTACTGACAACGGGGGTAATTCAAATCTGATCGCTGCTGTGCGTTTTTGCACAGCGGGCGATCAGGTCCAAACTGAGAGGGGTTATATACTATTTACCAGTGGGCGGGATGCCGGCTGTCAAGATCCCAACAGTGGCATCCCGCCTGATAGAAATCCATCAGCGGGGTGAGTGCTAACAGTCTCCTTGCGGGCTCGATGGCAACGTTCTATTCTCATTCAATGTATACTGATAGAAGTTTATTTTTAAATCCAGCTAAAATATATGCAGATCTAAATTGTATTTCGAATCAAGGAAATGCCGTAGATATGATTTGCTGTTTAAAGATTCTCTGTTTCTGGAGGGCTATAAAGTTTGACATTTTCTAGCTAGTACCTTTTACCATCTTAATTACCGCGGTATCCAATTAGGATCCATTTTCATTGGCCAAAAATGGACCCACGATCGCGCAAAAACACATGGGATTGGGGATAAGTGCCGCACAGGCGGCATCGACTGCGAGTAATTGGATACCCCCTTTATCAGTTCCCAGTGCAAGACAATTGTAGGATTGTTAGACCTAAATCATGCACACACTTAAATATGATACTTTTAAATGACAATTTTCCACCAAAAGCAATTAGATTATAAATAGGTCCATTTCCCACATACAATTGATTGGATTGGGTAGATTGCCACCTGAACATTTGTAAAGTTAATTATAAACTGAACTAAAATAAAACACAAAAAATATTGAAATAACATACGGTAACACATATGACCGACTCAGGATTTCCATAAATTATGCAATCCTGGCCATGATTTAGAGATACATTTGAGGGATACATCTTGATACATTATCGGTACACTGGTGTGCAACTTGTGACTTAGTAGCCCGTATCTTGGTTCGACTGCCATTTGTACTTGTAGAGGAGGATCAGTGGCATTGACATGCAAGACCAATACATTAAAGCTGCCGCCAGGGCCGAAACTAGGGGGGGGGCTAGGGGGGCAGGCGACCTGGGCGCCGGATTGGAGGGGGCGCCGAGACCCCCTAACACCCTCTCCATATGCGCCAGTGCCATTTCTTGCGGCGGGCGAGCCGTGCAACCGCACGGGGCTCCCGCCGCGGCACTTCTTTGTACTTTGAAACCCCCTTCTCCCTCCTCCCGAGTGCCCAGCTCGGGGGGGGCGGGGTTTCACGGAATGACGCGATTGCGTCGTGACGTCACGACACAAACGCATCATTCCACGAAACCCCCCCCTCCCCCCCGAGCTGGGCACTCGGGAGGAGGGAGAAGGGGGAGCCGTGCAGACGAGGAGGGAGAGGCGGCTGAAGAGCGGCGAGAACCGCTTCAAATGTAAGTCAGCCCCTCTCCCTCCCTCTCTCTCTCTCTCTCTCTCACTCCCTCTCCCCACCACCTGCCGGAATGTGTAAAATGGGGACCTGTCTGCCGCAATGTGTAAGATGGGGACACTTTTTCCTGCCGCAATGTGTAAAATGGGGACACTTTTTCCTGCCGCAATGTGTAAAATGGGGACACTTTTTCCTGCCGCAATGTGTAAAATGGGGACACCTGTCTGCCGCAATGTGTAAAATGGGGTCACCTGTCTGCCGCAATGTGTAAAATGGGGACACTTGCCTGTCGTACTGTGTAAAATGGGGACACGTGTCTGCCGCAATGTGTAAAATGGGGACACTTGCCAGCGTACTGTGTAAAATGGGGACACGTGCCTGCCGCAATGTGTAAAATGGGGACACTTTTTCCTGCCGCAATGTGTAAAATGGGGACACCTGTCTGCCGCAATGTGTAAAATGGGGTCACCTGTCTGCCGCAATGTGTAAAATGGGGACACTTGCCTGTCGTACTGTGTAAAATGGGGACACTTTTTCCTGGATATGAAATTTATGTTAGAAAAGGCAATTTTTCAGGTAAAAAAGTTCTGAAAGAGAGATATATATATATACAGTCCAAAATGACCCGGCACTCCTCACGCTCCCCAGCGTTGATGAAAACTGCTCCCGTGCCTTTCCTCCTGGAACTGCGTCCCATATACAACTGCTGGCAATAAGGACGGCACTTGGAGACTTTAAAAGTGGTGAAACCAAATGTGCTGTTTAACAGCACATTTGGTTTCACCACTTTTAAAGTCTCCAAGTGCCGTCCTTATTGCCAGCAGTTATATATATATATATATATATATATATATATATATATATATAATATTTTTATTCATTCATTTATTTATTTTAAAATGTTTATTTTTTTTATCTTTTTATTTATTTATTGTAAAAAAAAATAATCTTTTTTTTTGGGGGGGGGGGGGGGGGGGGGGGGTGTCAAATGACTACCTTGCCCCCTAGTTGGTTGGTAATGTATGGGAGCAATTGACAATTAGCTAATTGTTCCCTAACATTGAATAACATATGAAAATTATCAATAATGGGGGCGTGGCCTAGCTGGAGAAGAGAGCAGACCTGTTTCTGCTGCACTCCTCTATCCAGCCGTAATATATATCTTTATTCTCCCCCCTGGTCCGCTCCAACCCTTATCTGAGGGCTCTCCTCTCCATCTACAACCCCCCTGTGCCCAGCAGTACCCGCCGCGGAGCCGGGGAGCTGTTTTCACGGCTCCCGCAGGTTGCGGCCTAGGCACATCCGGAAGCCGGGGACTCGCGTACTCCCGGCACCCGCGTTTTGAGCTCCACGGCGGAAAGAGACGCGGACCCCGCCGGAGCCTCTGCAGCCACCCAGTTAGCTCCTCTGACCCTCAGGGAGCTTACCTTGTGGGGCTATTAGCCGTGGGAGACCCCTGACAAGTGGAGAGGCCCTGGACACAGACTCCCAGGAAGGTGCGGTGGCCATCTTGATTTTTGCTTAAGCTGCAGGATTCAATGCAATTAGCCTGCTCAGAGGTCCTGCTCCCCTGGATAGCAGCTACTGTGTTTTCACCCCTCTCCTGCCTGCTGCCTGCTGGATTCCACTATTGAGAGGTACCTGGTGGGAAGCATACTACAGCGCTGTTTCACAGCATTTAAAGCACAGCGCCGCTGGACCCGAGGTGTGTACCTGTCCGCTTACCCCTCTCTCCCAGCTGGGAGCCTCTCATCTGGACCCCGCAGAATGGAGATGACCCTCTGCCAGGACAGATGTGATATCGATCTTCTGATGTAGCGCAGATCACCTGCCCGCCACCACCCGTGTCTTTTTATGCTTACCTAAATCTCCGTCATTTACTCTGCGAGATCCTGAGCTTCTTTATTATTATCCTCATTCTGCCTGCAGAACCTCACTCCATTGAAATGCCTTCTAAAAAAGTCAAAGCGGTGCTGCCCCCTAGAGTATCTTTTCCGCCTCAGAAAAAGTCACAGGCCACCTCTTCTTTGCGGAAGTCCCCGGCCGCCGCTTCTCCGCAAAGTACCCCTAGCAGCCCTGCCTCCCTGCCGGGGTTTGACCCTGATTCTGACGCACCTCTCACGGTCAAAACTCTGTACCAAGCCCTCTCAGCATTCAAATCTGAGCTGACTCAGGACCTCACAGCGGCCCTCCGGGAGGTTAAGACGGAGCTGCACGCTATAGGCGACCGTACGGACCATCTGGAGAAGAAAGTAGAGGAATTGGTCTCGTCTCATAATGACCTCATAACGGCCCACGACCAGCAGCAAAGTGACCTGGAGGCGTTTAAACTCAAAATTGCAGATATAGAGGACAGATCTCGGCGGAATAATATTAAGATCCGTGGCATCCCCGACTCCGTGCAGAACTCCGAGTTGGAAAATTATGCTACTGCCTTGTTCCAGAAGCTTCTGCCTCAAACCGATGCTAGAGAGTTACTTATCGACAGAATTCACAGACTGCCTAAACCACGCTCAGTTGCCCCCTCGCTCCCGAGAGACACACTTCTGAGGGTGCATTTCTTCACAATCAAAGAACGCATCCTGAAAGCGGCCAGAGAAGCAGGCGACTCCGACTCAGATGTTCTTGGAGGTTTACAACTATTCCCGGACTTCTCCGCTCTCACCTTGGCCAAACGACGAGCATTCCTCCCCGTCACTTTGGCACTTCGCGACCAAGACATCACGTATAGATGGGGTTTTCCGGTGAAGCTCGTCATCTCGTATGAAAATAAGTCTTACACGGTGACTTCATTGGAGACTGGAGTCAAATTACTTGAGGAATGGGATATCTCTGTTACACTCCCTCCTGGATCCAAGAAACAGCCCACCATCCGCTCGGAATGGGTCACCGCCTGATGCTGTTACAACCAGCCTGGGATTTCAAATTGAACTGTCTCCGGTACCGTCATCGCAGAATGGACTTGACCATTGTCCCTGTTGGGGTCACGTGAGTTGCCCTGCGTCCTGTTGTGATGGCGGTGTACTAGCCGTTCTTGTTATATCTGAGTTTATTTGTCTTTTTTATATTTTTATTTATTTATTATTTTCATGTGTTCGCATGTATATTGTGGGTAAGCATATCTGTTTCTGCTTACGCTTACTTTTTCTGTTTAGTTCCATGGGTGGTGGCGCTAGGTCACATGTTCCCCCCTGGTAATATACTACTGCATTTTTTTACCTTCCTTGCAGTAGTTATGCCGACCCGATATACTGGGTCGTTTTGGTTTTCCTCCCCCCCCTCGCCCCCTGTTCCCTTCCTTCCCTCCCCCACCCTCTGTTTTATGATGTAGGTACCTGCTACCTGAGACACTTCTATTTTTGTTTATGTCAAGGTCCTTCACCTCTAACAAAGTACTTTAACCTGCCCCGATGGTCCAGATATTATCTATGAATGTCAAGGGGCTGAATTCCCCTAATAAGCGTAGGCTGGCTTTGGGTTATTTTAATAGGAATAAAGCCGATATAGTTACCCTACAGGAGACACACTTTGCATCTGCAGCACCCCCTATTTTTAAAGATCGTAGATTCCCTCTAGGTTATTTTGCTAATGGGCCTTTTAAGAGGAACGGTGTGGCTATATTATTTAGGGACTCCGTCTCCTTCATTTTGCACTCTCAGTTAGCCGATAAAAATGGCCGGTACCTTATACTGAGCGGCCTTTTAAACGACAAGCCGGTCACCCTGGTCTCGGCATATGCACCAAACTCAAACCAAGTAGCTTTTATTCGAAAGTTATGTGTGGCTATTCAGAGGATTCGTACGGGCTCCCTTTTGCTCACGGGAGATTTTAATTTAGTTCTTGATCCTAAGTTGGACAGGTCTCCTAGGACCTCTCCCCCCGCCTCTGCCTCCCCCAATGCCAACTCCTTAGCATTTCGTAACCTCTTGGCTGAATTTGATCTCTATGACATATGGCGAGTACAAAACCCCACAGAGCGGGAGTACACCTACTATTCCCCCGTTCACAACTCTTACTCCCGTATTGATTTTATATTTTCGGACAAATGGACCCTCCAGTTCGCCAGATCCTTAGATATTCTCCCTATAACTTGGTCAGACCACGCCCCGTTGATTCTTAAATGGAGTGTAGCTTGCCAACACTCTCCCCCCCGCCCGTGGAGATTCTCTCCACATTTGCTGTCCAACCCAGTCTCAAAAAAAATTATAGTTGACAGTATTTCATCCTATATGGAATTTAATTCCCCCTCAGACACATCCACCCTGAACTTCTGGTGCGCACTTAAGGCTGTCATACGGGGAGCAGCGATTCAGGCGGGAGCACAGCTCAAGAAACTCAACCTACAACGCCAGGTTGATCTGGAGCTCAAACTGAAGGAATTAGAGGACAAAAACCAATCTAGACCTACAAAATCCTTACAGAAGCAGTTAGTCGATATTAGATCTCAACTCCAGACATTACTAATGGCGCGCACCCAGGCTTCCTTGAATAGGATACGCCAGAAGTTTTATCTAACGGGGAATAGGCCGGGGAAAATGCTGGCCCGGAAGCTTAGGGCTCAACAGGCTCGAAATAGAATCAAGCTCATTATATCCCCCACAGGCACCAAAATTTCTAACCCAAGAGAGATAGCGAATCAATTTGCCAAATTTTACTCCCAACTTTATAACCTCGCGTCAGACCCTGCCACCCCACAACCTACCCCCTCCTCTATCAATTCCTTCTTAGCGGATTTAAACCTTCCACATATTTCAGATGATCAACTAGCATTACTGAATGCCCCATGGTCCCTATCAGAAACCCTCCAGGTGATCAAGTCCCTCCCTCAAGGTAAGGCGCCTGGCCCTGATGGCTTTATTAATGACTTCTATGTTTCGTTCCAAGACCTTCTAGCTCCCTCTTTGGTGGCAGTCTACACCGACATTACCTCACAGGGCACCATCCCTCAGGAGATGCTCGAAGCACGTATTGTCACGATCCCTAAACCGGGCAAAGATGCGACCTTCTGTCAAAATTATCGCCCCATTGCGTTACTGAATGGGGATGTTAAAATATATGCTAAATTAATCGCCTCTCGACTGAACACCCTCCTCCCCTCCCTGATACATCCGGACCAGGTTGGCTTTATCCCGGGAAGACAGGTGTCCGACAATACACGCAGGGTATTCAACCTTGTCGATTCTCTAACCCCCAAGCAGGGTCTCCTACTGCTATCTTTGGACGCAGAGAAGGCCTTTGATCGCTTAAACTGGTCTTATATGCGAGAAGTCCTACTAAAATTTGGCCTACGTGACCATATCCTCTCGTCAATATTAGCTTTATATAGCTCCCCGACGGCCCGGGTATTCAGTAATGGTTTTTTGTCTAGTTCTTTTCCAATCTATAATGGTACCCGCCAGGGCTTCCCTCTCTCCCCTCTCATATTCGTTCTGGCCATAGAACCACTGGCGGCTAAGCTTCGTGCGGACCCGCAATTCCCTGGACTGAGGTTGGGCGTCACGTCGCACAAACTATGTCTGTTCACAGATGATGTTCTTTTATTTGTAACAGATCCAGCCACAACACTCCCCCACTTACACAATGTTTTAGATGGGTACTCTGCAGCATCGTATTATAAATTAAATGCCTCCAAGACAGATGCTTTGCCCATCAACCTCTCTAACTCTTTGCCCCCACTACGTGCTAAGTATCCATATAATTGGCAAACATCCTCGATACGATATTTGGGTATATATATCCCTCCATCTTCCTCTTCTGTATTTGAGGTCAATCTTCCTCCTCTGCTGTCCTCCCTTCAGTTGTTTACCAAATCATGGCTCAACTATGAGGTTTCTTGGATGGGCCGGCTGGCCGCCTTCAAGATGTCGCTGCTCCCCAAATTAATGTTCTTGTTTCGCACTATTCCTTTTATCTTCCCCAAGAAGTATCTAGATAAAGCCACTAAAATCCTCACTAATTATATATGGTCTTCGCGACCGCCTAAACTTGCCCGTGCGAGGATGTCTCTACCAAGGAGAGTGGGTGGCCTGGATATGCCCAATCTATCACTGTACCAAGAGGCCTCCCTTCTGGCCCAGATTAAAGAATTCTACAAAAACGTGCCTCCGGGGTGGACGTGTTTAGAGGAGGCGACCTGCCCCCGTTTTCCCCTGAAAGATCTTTTTTCGATCCCTAGAACCCTCCGCCCACGCAGCTTAAACCTCCTCCCCTCTACCCGAGCCACGCTCCAGGTTTGGGACAAATTGACTGCGGCCCTATCCCCTTCATATCATAATTTCTCCCTGATATCGCTACGCACGGTGGCCGCCCTGATCCCTAATCTTAACCTGGCGGGCTGGAGGTCCAGGGGGATGGAGGTCCTGGGGGACTTGTTTAATGGATCTGTGCTTGCCTCCTTTTCTGATATACAGGGACGCTTCTCTCTGCCTGACTCTGAGAGGCTTCGATATTACCAAATACAGCACTGGTGGACTAGCCTCCACCTCTCCCCCTCCCCACCGCCACCTGGTATTCAGCAAGCTATAGGCCGATTCTCCAGTCCCACTTCTAGAGGGGAGATCTCCTTCTGGTATAAAACATTGCTCTCATTACTCCCTGTTCCTAAATCTAAAGCCCAAATCAGGTGGGAGGTAGATGTGGGATGTGTTCTCCAGGATTCTCAATGGCAACGCATTTTTTTGTCATCTTTCTCCATGTCTAAATGCCTGAATCACTCCGAAATGCATGTTAAGCTACTCCATAGATTATACCTTACACCGGAAAGGCTCCATACGATCTGGCCTGCATGTTCGAAGTTTTGTTGGCGCCTATGCGGAGAAGTAGGCCACCTCTATCATATTTTTTGGTCATGCCCCCATGTCCAGGCGTACTGGACAGAGATATTTGGCCTTATCAATAAAGTTTTGAATCTCGACTTGTCCCCATCCCCTCTTATAGCTTTACTGAATATATACCCGCGAGGCGTGGGTGTACATCTACATTATGTCTTAGGCCACATCTGTCTAGCCGCGCGGGCGGCTTTAGCCCAAAACTGGAAACAGACCACGCTACCTCCATTGTCGAAGGTAATACACAAAATACAGCTGCACTTCTTGATGGAGACTGAACACATCCCATACTCCTTCACTGCCAAATCTCCTTTTGTGCGCTGGATGCCTTCGCATCTGTTTACCACGGAAGGTGAAGGTGCTGCATTGATGTTACGCCCCCTCCCCCCTGGACAGCCACCTCCCAGCCCCATCGGCTGATGGGGCCTCCTTCCCCCCCTTCTAAGACCACAATGAACCCCTATTTGGGTTGTATTTATAGTGGGCCCATTGCCACCCTTTCATCTCTATAAATGCCTTTCCTTTTCTCTTTTTTTTTGTTTTCCTTACGATGTACTTGTGTGATCGACTTTGAACTGTATGCACTTGTTTGCACATGTCTATTGTGACGTTCTCTTATATGTTTATGTACCTACACCCCCCCCCCTTCCCTCTCTCTTCCTTTTGTACCCCTGTTTGCAATGAAAAAAAAAAAAAAAAAAGAAAATTATCAATAATAAACAGGGTTTTTAGATATTTTCCTGCGCACTCCCTTTGCTGCCTATTGTGGGGTCGTACCCTGATGTGTCACCACACACACCAACAGGGGGAAATATGCAAAGTAGGAGTTTGGATATCGGAATATCTTCAAACCCAAATCCGTGTTCTATCCCCAACACAAAAAAGGCTGCTTCATCGAGACTTTCGAAAAAGCAGTCAAAGAAGATCTAGAACATGAGCTCTCCTGGAATAGCGGATAAAGGAATCTAAACAAAAAGGAGAGGGATGCACTGCAAAATCTGAAGGAACAATCCACCATCGTAATAAAACCTGCTGACAAGGGGGGTGGCATAGTCATTTTAGATACGAAAGACTATGAGGAAGAAGTCCTGAGACAACTAAGGGATGAACAAACCTATAAGAAACTGAGAGGGAACCCATCAGAACTGATTAAGAAGAAACTCATCACGTTTTTGGACAAATACAAACACCAAAGTATTATCACAGAAAAAAATTACAAATATATGTTGATTCAGAATCCATCTATACCAGTGTTTTATATTTTACCCAAAATACACAAAAGCTTGGAAAAACCACCCGGAAGACCGATAGTGGCGGGCACCGAATCTCTCATGTCCAACTTATCACAATTCATCGATCACCTATTGCAACCAGTCGTAACAAAGACACCCTCCTACTTAAAAGACTCCACAGATTTAATAAACAAACTAGAAGTTATAAAGTGGGAAACAGAATTCCATTTAGTGACAGCGGATGTGTCATCCCTCTACACCATCATTAACCATAAAGATGGTTTAGAATCAGTGTCACACTTCATATCAAAAGAGACTCATTTAAACACCTTCCAGAACTTCCTTTTGGAAGGAATAGAACTTATTCTAAAGAACAACTTATTTTTTTACCGTGACTCCTACTATCTACAACAGAATGGTACGGCCATGGGTACCAGGTTCGCCCCGAGCTATGCCAACCTGTTCATGGCAAAATGGGAACAGGAAGTCATGGACGGTTGGGGTGGTGAGGGAGCGAGCCTGGTTACCTGGGTCCGTTATATAGACATTTTTTTCATATGGCGTGGCACAGACTCACTGCTATATGAGTTCTGCCAGTTTCGGAATGAGAATGAAAAGAACATCACTCTTACCTTCGAGATAAGTGCAACATCCATACACTTCCTGGACCTGGAGATCTTTGTGGAAGAAGGTACAATACACACTCATACCTACACAAAACCCACGGACTGCAACTCTTTCATACCCTCCAACAGCAATCATCATACTAATTGGCTTACATCGGTACCGAAAAGCCAATTTCATCGAATAAGGAAGAATTGTTCAAAATTGGAAGACTACAATATACAAAGTGCCAACCTTAAGAAACAGTTCGCAGCAAAGGGATATTCAACCAAGGCGATAGATACCCCCCTTCAAGAGTATCAGACAAGTAATAGAGAAGATCTTCTACAGTCCAAGAAGAGAGTAGAAATTCAATCTGAGGATTTCGGGTACCATTTATTACCAAGTTTAACAGTCAGCACAAACAGATGGAGTCCATCATCAAAAAACATTGGGGAATCCTATTACGTGATCCATCCCTAAAAGGAACCCTGAAAGAAAAACCCAGGTTCATATATAGAAGGGCGGACAACTTGAAGAATATTTTTGTCAAAAGTGCAGTACAAGTAAATAAAAACACCACTACAATCATGACCAAGGGTTTCCACAGATGTGGCACCTGCAGTATGTGCAGAGATTGTAAGAGTCCAGTATCAAAAATTACAGAATACACCTCCACCTCGACTCAAAAAACTAAACGGATTCAACAGTTTATCACATGTAACAGTAACCATGTAGTATACCTCATCACTTGTTCCTGTAGGAAGCAATATGTTGGAAGAACTACCAGAAAATTGAAAGAGCGCATGGCGGAACACGTTCGTAATATCAAAAAAGGAGTCACCACCCATGGGGTATCAGCCCACTTTAAGGATGTACATCAATGCCAGCTTTCAGACCTGATATCCTTTTGTGGGATTCACATTATAAAAGGAAATTGGAGAAAGAACAACATGGAGGAGGAACTGGCGAAAAAAGAAATGCGAAGTATATTTGAGATGGGCACCCTGCACCCAGCAGGCCTAAACCTGGACTTTGAGACCAAATGGTTCCTATGAGGACTCTATATCCATCCTCAGTTTGGGAATTAATATCATCCAATGGGATAACCTATTTTACCTATTTTTTCATTTATGTACCAATACAGATTATATATATTCCACCCATAACCAGTTTTTGTCAGCCATTCAAACTCTTATAATCACTTCTCGAAGTAAGAGATTATTTATAGATCTCTTAGTAACTATTAAGAACAGGGAAAAGGAGAAATAGAGAGTCGTTCCCATTAGCATTAAGCATATGTCCACATATGTTTTAATATTGTATCCCTTTTTTAAAACTTAATGATGAAGTTTGTATCAATATACATGTGTATTTATTTTATAGTAGATGCAATTGGGGGTATCAATATTCCCATTGTAAACACATATTCTGACCCCGTCCCATACTCCTTTCTTTTGTACAGTATTGTGCCAGAACTTTATATGGTGTATTGAAAACAAGGTATTACAATACGGGGCCAACATGTCATCACTGGCGCCATGCGTTCCGGATGTTGTGAAACGCATAGGAACACCACTGATTACGGCGGGGAGTGTCTGGCGGGATTGGCGGCGCGGGCTGCTCGTGTCATGCGCTCCACAGACGGTGGAACGCATGAGAGCGGAAGCGGGACGCGGCATCCGGCGGAAGTTGAATCCTCGCCACCGGAAGTCCGGCGGAAGTTTAGTGCGTTCCACACCGTTTGGAACGCACATCGGTTTAAGGGTTTCTACAGGTTTTAAGAAGTACTAAATACATAATTAGGAGCGCCTAATATGTACAACTTATAACCATTTTACTCACTATATCAATACCTGTTAACTATGACCTAATTACTGAATAAAATGGCTAATTGCATCCCGCACAGGAAGGGGCGGGTACATATTAGATACCATATAAATATAGGATATAATCCCACTCACATGCACCTTGATAAAGACTTACTAGTAGAAACGCGTTGGTGGAGCATGTGAAGTTCTGGGAACCACACTAAACAGCTCACTCAGCTACACGGTGAGATATCCCGGGTTACCATCTGTTTCACTGTTGTACTGTGCTGTAATACATCTTCATTGCTGATATAGTTGTGGTATATGAAGCAGAAATTGTTTTTAAGAAATTTTATTAATAAATCCATACCAATCCTCATATACCCCTTCGTGTCTTTGCTTTAAACCGAGCAAAATACGAACCTGTGGGACGATTGAGGACGACAAACGGGCTTGCAGAGAAAGAAACCGTTATATGAAAGAACGGCGTCTCTTGAAGTAAGCCTTGATGTGAGCATCACATATAGATGAATTTGACTTTGAATGGCTGGAGCATGAGAAAAATTGAATAGAAGAGGTGTTCTTCATAGAGGCTATAAAGAAACCTTTATATGTTTTGTCCTAAGTGTATGAAAGTAAGCACACATGTGAGGAGCATTTGTACACCATCCACACTGGGGTGAACCTTATGGATATTACTGCACTTCCCGAATAGCCACAGTCGAAGGAATCCGGGCAGAAGTCACCCCATTTTACCATTCTTCTTGGGAATTTAAATTAAACTTTTGTATACCCATTGTTCTTTTTTACATATCACCCTATGGAACTGAATCTGCACATGGACTATTCTTTGTGATTTTGACGGACTATTCCCAGAGAAATTGATGAAGAGTGAACTTTACGGTAAAACATCACCGTCATCATATCTTTGCGCCACAAGTGGGATCCTATCCAAACTCCTACTTTGCATATGAAAATGATCGTTTAGGCAAGATGGTTAAATTTCAATGTATTTAACCAACTTGTCTGAATGACCGTGTTCATTCTTTTTCTGGCATTTGGGAGCTAACGGCTGATTGTCATTTTCTCGGGGGAATGGCAAAATCCAGCATTTTAAAAATCCCTGATTCGCCGATTCCAATCGATACGGGGTCAGAATTGGCAGATTTGTACAACTTGTTGGTTTCTGCTGACCACCAGATCCCGGCATCGGCTGAATGAGGAATTGCCCCGATAAATGCCTGATGTACAGTATGGGACCCTTGACATTACAGTAGCTACTTGGGTTGATACACTGTACCCTTTTATATCTAGGTAGTACAAGAACAGTAAACGTTTATTTAGTGGTTTGTTGCAATAATTCTCTTCATAGTATATAGCAATGTTTGGAGGACAATTTAGCTAAGATTAAAGTTCTCATATATGGGTACTGTATATGATAATCCACCCTGGCATCTGTACACAGCATATCTTCCACTTCAAACTGGGTTCAATGATTCCTATTAAAGACTATGGGGTCTATGTACTAAGCCTTGGAGAGAGATAAAGTGTACGGAGATAAAGTACCAACCAACCAGCTACTAATTGTCATTTTTCAAACACAACCTGTAACATGGCAGTTAGGAGCTGATTGGCTGTTACTTTATCTCCAGCCACTTTATCTCTCTCCAAGGCTTAATACATAGACCCCATAGTCTTTAATAGGAATCATTGAACCCAGTTTGAAGTGGAAGGTGCATGCCTACAGACCTTTTACAGAATGGATGGATGACGGAGCAATACTAAGAGCTGCCATGATTGCGGTTTATCGTCCGTTATGTGTATATCAACATAGAATACAATGTTTATATTCTGAAAGCAACGCAATAGGACACAAACTCAGTGAGACTGCACACCTGACCGAGTTTATCAGTAAAACTTAACAGCAGTTGAGTGGTTAAATTTCTATGTCACTGAAACCAATTAGTGGTTAGGCTGCTTCAGCTCATTTACTCAGAAGTGGCTGCAGGGTGGCCTATTTTGGAATAGTTGCTGGGAATGACGTTCAGTGCAACACTTGGTGAAGGCTTCCTGTCTTATAAGGCAAACAGGGCAGTTTAAGTTCATTGCACAGCTAACCCAAATAACACATAAAAATAGACAACAATTGATTGTAATGTGATTAAAATTAAGTGAACTGCAATGTATTTCCTCTTTAGAGGTAAATATATTGTTTTGATTTATACATTTAACAAAATACTGGTCCAAATGCACAAATGAAGAGTATGACCAGTAATTCTATACACTAGAAAATAGTGCAAAGAGAAAATAAAAAAGGCATGCTGTCATTGTCTGTATGGAAAGAAATGTACCGTATATGTCCGCCCGTATGCAGAACTGTATGCTTGGATTTATAGCCGTCATCAATGGGGAATTGCACCAGCCATATCCATTTATACAAAAAATACATCTGAATTAGGACAATTCTACATAACTGCTGACACACCCTTACTGAATTTAGACTACTACACAGTTACACACTTTCAGCCGCAAGCGGAGATATGAGCATACCTCCCAACATGACCCTCTCCAGGAGGGACACAATGCTCTGCTCCTGGACTTCCCTCTTCATTTATGATTGCCATCACCTGTGCTAAAACACCTTTATTATCCATTAACCTGTTCAACACAGGTGATGGCAATCATAAATTAAGAGAGAAGTCCAGAAGCAGAGCATTGTGTCCCTCCTGGAGAGGGTCATGTTGGGAGGTATGATATGAGTGAGAATGTGTGATTCAGCATTACTTTTGCACACACTCATTTCTTTTTCATCCACTAGGGGTCACTGGAGTACTCTTGGGATATGGACGGCTTAGCAGAAACAAAGGCACTGAATATTTAAATTTAGAACTCTCCACCCCTCCATATCCCAGAGTACCTCAGTGTACGACCTCAGTGTTTTTTCCGTGCTCAAAGCACTAACAACGGCTTGTGGGAGTTCCCACACTTTGTGGAAGATTTTTATTAATTTTTCATTTTTACTTTTTAGGACGGACACCCGCCGCACAGACAACAGCGGTGCTCTCACAGACCCGGTAGCAACGCCGCGCTCCGGCCAGCCGATCTCTGCTGCTCGGGGCTATGGTCCTCCGCCTCCCTGCAATAAGCTTCCCAGCTCCCCGCTGAGACACAGCGCTACAGGGAGTACAGGGAAGGGGGAGGGAGTGGGGGATCTGGCAGATTACTGCGTGGCTGCAGCTGCCAGATGCTACAAGTGTAATAGGCTGTTTAGCCTATATATATATATATATATTTATCTATAGAAGTTATTAATATTAACAGATATCTAAAGAAGATATTAAAGGCAGAGCTTATATTAAATGTCACCTGCCTGTGATTGTATTGTAGCCTGCATGTGATTATCAACTGGCTGTGATTATCAGTGTATACTAGACTGTGATTATCAGGGGCAGCAGGTATTGTAATTTCTCCTATAAGTTACAATGTAAGAATGGCATGGGGGCCATTTTTATTCATGTTTCCTGTTTCTGCCATAATTCCAGAACATTTCTACACTACATCTCTTCGCCACCGGAGGCGCAGGGGTGTTAGTGGGAAATTTGGTTCAGGTTTCACATAGGGCCATGTAAACTGTATTTAGCCATAAATATATTTAGCCATAAATATATATATATATATATATATATATTACGCACTTTAAGTACACATTTTACTAATTAGTGCAAGTGTCTGTCCTTTGGCTATTGTGGTGTCTGTCTGTATAAGGAGTAAGCCTCCAACACAGACTAAATAGAAGGTTTACTATAATGTCTGTACATAAACAAATTCTGTTGGTTTGTACGTTTCCACTCCGGAAGCCGGGTCAGTCCCAGATCCTATGTTAAGCATAATTCCGCTCGACAGGAGCGGTAAAATCGGAGTCTCAAAAGTTACTCCGCCTGCTCTAACAAAGGATTCTCAGTCTTTCCAAAGGTCCAATTTCCCTTTGGGTACCAGGGTGTTAATTTAACTGGTCTTATAATTTAATCTGACAATTATATGTCAAACCTCACAGCGGTACCTACGACTGAGAAGGGTACATAAGACCAGCAGTCAGATAGTACGGGGTTTTGACAACCATACATTGCTAATAACAGTGAGTCAGTGTCTCAAATTTTACAGACATTATGTAGACTCTAACATCTAATCTGTCAATTTTCATAAACAACAGATTTTCAATGAGTTATTATTTAAAATATCTGACTAACAGTTAACTCTATTTACCCGTTTCCACATCTAAATGGGACAATCCGTCATTGGTGAATTCGTCTGTGACAAACATTATAAACAGGATACATTTGGGTCACTAGACGCTCTATGTATGGAAACAATGACGATCACTGTTAATAAAAAGCTGCAGAGTATCTCTGTAAAGCTTCTGCTGAAACGATTCTCGCTTTTCATCGTCGCTAGTGTCACCAAAACAAGGCCAGAAGTTGTTTGGTCCTAAATTTGATATTCAAACAAAAATACTTTGGCCGACGTTTAATAATCCCTTTAGACTTCACTCTTTTCAAGGCTGTGGTACAAAAACAGTCACGACTTGTAACGCCAGGGTGCTAAAGTCAACAAGCCAGTGGCTTAACGGCCTCTCAGGCCATCTATAATTTCCAATTGTGGAAGCGCCCCTTTACACGTGACATTTGCCGGTTTCCAAACATCCACTCATGGATGTATCGGCTATTTACATCTGCTGGTTTCACCTGTTTTTATTTCCACACCTGGTACACCAACAGAGTCAGGGTTACTTATTCCCCTCTGTTTGGGGTACCGAAGCCGGAGGGCTCCGTCGCAGTCTCAATCAGCAAGTCACTTACTACAGTTGGAAATGGATTTACTCCAGTTAGTACTTGCATATTTGAAGCCACAAGATTGCATGCTTGCGCTTGATCTTTACAATGCGTATTTACCCATTCCGGTTTGGTCACCGCATCACAGGTTCTTGCGTTTTGCAATACGCCACAACCATTAACCATTTCAGGTTCTACCGTTTGGCCTCTTGTCAACGCCTCGGGTATTCACCAAAGTGATGTTGGTGACAATAGCTCATTTCAGAGCCCTAGCGGTGACAATCGTTCCATACTTAGACGATCTGCTCATAAGAACTCTGTTTCAACAGAAGTTCCTCTTACTTGCACTACTAACGTACACCACGGTGGCAGGTCAAGTTCAAAAACAATCGCATCTAATTCCGTCTGAACGACTTCAGTTCCTAGGTAAGATTATAAATACGGTAAATTAAAGAGATTTACCTACTACACCAGAAATAAAATATACCATCTAGTACAATTAGTGCAAAAGCCACGCACACTAGGGGTACATTGGTGTATTCGCCTTTTAGGAACAATGATGTGTTTTCAAAGCGCTTTAGTTCGCCGGGTTTCAGGGCGAGGGTGTATATACTCTAGACGAGAGTCTCAGAGGTTGAGGAGTTGTAGTTAAAAATATCAGCGACAGGGGTTCTAAAACGGATCACGACAGATTGCTGTCTATAAATGTCCTGGAACTCCGTGCAATTTACAATGCACTACATGCTTCGCTTTCAGTCTGTCCAAGTGCAGTCAGACAACGCAACGGGAGTTGCATACACAACAACCAGGGAGGACCAAAAAGCCGCATGGCAATGCGGCAGGTAGCTCGAATCCTCAATTGCCCAGAACACCATTAGGTGATGTTGTTTACGACGGGAGTGGTCATCTGTTAGACAGATGATCTCACCCGTCGGGATTTTTATCCATAAAACTGGGCATTAAATCCAGAGGTGTTTCATATGTGAATCCACACTTGGGGTTACCCTCAGGTATACATGATGGCATCTCGCCACAATTACAAACGCTCAGTATGTGTACAGAACGACAGATCACAAGGGCAGTGGCGGTGGAGGTTCTCACATTCGTGTGGTCATACAGCCTCGTGTATCTGGCTTCACCATTTTCCGCTGCTCTCTCTCCGTTGCTAAAACGGATCATAAGACAGTTCGTCACAGTCATACTAGTGATATCTCATGGGTTTCGGAGAAATTGCTTCTCGAAGCTCCAAGGAATACTTGCACACGATTTTGGCCCCTCATAATACGTCCAACCTGTTACAACAGGGACCGTTCTTTTACCCCTATTTACCTATTTACCTATGTACCGCGGCTGCGGTTGACGGGGGGGGGGGGGGGGGTTCAGACCGCCCTCTTAAGAAAAGATATAGGGCATTACAGTATCGGTTATACCAACCATGTTACGAGCTAGAAAGCCGCTTACGGCAGCTCATTATTACACAATTGGGTGTGCCTATATATGTGGGTGTGAAGCTCAGAAGTTTCCGACATCATCTTTCAAGTTACCCGTATTCTGTTATTTACAGACGGGGTGGGATGGAGAACTGCGTTTATCTGCACTGAGGGTGCAGGTATTTATGTGGTCAATTTATTTTCACAGACGTTTGAATCTATTGCGTCGGTACACACCTTTTTTTACAAGGTGTCATCAAAGTGCAGCCTCCATTTATCCCACCTACAGCGCCATGCGCCTTGAAGCTGGGTTCAGATTTCTTACAGTTTTCATATTTTGAACCCTTACAACAAATGGGGATTAAGTTTCTCACTTGGAAAACGTTTTTCTTCTAGCCGTAGCTTCGGCAAGGGTTTTGTTTTCATATTTGGGTGCCTTGTATTCCAAGCCACCGTATTTGAGTTTTCTCATAACAAAGCAGAACTTCGGACCAATTCCGATTTCTTATTCTTCACATCAATAAACCAATAGTGGTTCCTGTGTTGACAGCACATTCTAGAATTCTGAATGTGGTACACGCATTACGTGTCTATATGTCCCGAACGTCTACAGTACGTAATACGTATACGTTGTTTGTTATCTATGATGCTGCCAACTGGGGTTAGCCAGTTTCTCAGCAGACATTATCCAGTTGGATAAAAATGACTACAAGTCAGGCTTACTTTAAGGCTAAGTTACAGTCGCCTATGTCAGTAATAGCTCATCCCATAGGTTCTGTGGGAATGTCATGACCAGCTGGTCGTGGAGCGTCTACGACGCGGCTACATAGCCTTCAGTGCACACGTTTGTGCGCGTTTACACGTTATGAAACGGTTGCGGCATCAGCATCTAGCTTTGGCCGTCTACTGTTACAGGTGTCAAACAGCTCTCCCGCCCACGAGGGAAGCTTTGGTACGTCCCAAGAGTACTCCAGTGACCCCTAGTGGATGAAAAAGAAAATAGGATTTTGGTACTTACCAGGTAAATCCTTTTCTTTGAATCCATAGGGGGCACTGGACGCCCACCCAGAGCAGTTTTACCTGGGTTGTTTTAAGCTCAGATGAGCTTATGGTAACACATTTTACCGGGGTTGTATTAAGCTCAGAGGAGCTTATGGTAACAAATTTTCACCGATTGGTTCAAATTATAAAGGTCTATCGGTTATGGTGTCAACTGTTTAGTTGACAGTAACGTTATGGGTCAACTTTGTTGTTGTCCGTTATATTATAGGAATTCTCCATTGTCAACCTCTCTATAGTTCTTGTTCGCTCAATAAAAAACACTGAGGTCGTACACTGAGGTACTCTGGGATATGGAGGGGTGGAGAGTTCTAAATTTAAATATTCAGTGCCTTTGTTTCTGCTAAGCCGTCCATATCCCAAGAGTACTCCAGTGCCCCCTATGGATTCAAAGAAAAGGATTTACCTGGTAAGTACCAAAATCCTATTATCTGCTCACCACCGTGCCAGGGCTGTCGAGAGCAGATAGGAGCCCAAGTACTGGGTGGGGGGAGACTGCAGGGAAGCAGAGGAGCGCAAGAGCAGCAGCAGCAGAGTCCTTGGCCCCTCCTCAGCCCAGAACACACCAACATGTGCTGGTCTGGGGAGAGAGGCTGCTGCCTCTGAGCTGCAGCACTCTCCTATCTCTCACTACCCGATGTGCCATCGCCACAGCCCTGGGAGGGGCAGATCTGGGCCCCTCCAACGATGAGTACCGGCTCCCCCCCCCCCCCTCTCAGAGCCCCTGCACCCATCAAATACACTGCAGAACCATGCGTTCATCACTGCATCGGCAGGAGACCGATGGTGGGATCCCGGTATCGAGATGGCTGGCAGAGGGGGCAAGTGCAGCAAGCCCCTTGCAGGCTCGGTGGCGAGAGCTGCGCTCGCCACAGGTTCTGTTCCCACTCTATGGGTGTCGTGGACACCCACGAGAGGGAATAGTCCCTGCTAGTCGGCATGCCGACTGTCGGGTTTCTAAGGGGGCGGGATGTAGGGGGAGATATTGTGGCCGTCGGTCACATAACTACATCCCATCGGCCCCATAGCAACAAGTCACATGGTAAGTTTTAGAGAAGTGGCAGAGTGAGGGACAGTGGTAAATCCAGAGCTCACCAACAGTACAGTGATGATATGAGTGTTCCTCTCACTTGGAGAGACTGTGAGGTCTAATGCACCTCTCAAAATTCATAAAAACAACTTTTTTTGTTTTGTTCACGCTTCGTCAGTAGCAGCTGGTCTTTATCAGTGTTTCTCATACGTCCTAGAGGATGCTGGGGATGCTTCAAGAACCATGGGGTATAGACGGGATCAGCAGGAGACATGGGCACTTTAAGACTTTAAATGGGTGTGAACTGGCTCCTCCCTCTATGCCCCTCCTCCAGACTCCAGTTAGATTCTGTGCCCAGAGAGACTGGTCACACACTGAGGAGCTCTCCTGAGTTTCTCGGAAAAAGACTTTTGTTAGGTTTATTATTTTCAGGGAGACCTGCTGGCAACAGGCTCCTTGCCTCGTGGGACTGAGGGGAGAGAAGCAGACCTACTTCTCTGAGTTTAAAAGCTCTGTTTCTTAGGCTACTGGACACCATTAGCTCCAGAGGGTTCGATCACTTGGTCCGCCTAGCTGCTTATTCCCGGAGCCGCACCATCACCCCCCTCATAGAGCCGGAAGCAGAGCCGGCGCAAACCGCTCAGCAAAGGGATGCAGTGCAGGGAGGCGCAAGGCTGGATAGGCGCTCTCCCTGCATCCCTTCCCTGAGCTGAAGTCCCCCTGCTGCTGCTGCTTCTGCGCCCTGCGGCGGATTGGCCTGCCCTAACGCCATGGCAGTCTCCGGTCGGCTGGTCCCTTCATCTTATCAGAGGCTGGCCGTCACCCCTACCCCTGCCTCATGCCAGGCTGGCTGCCACAAGCATTAGCCCCTCCCCCCGCCGGAGCTTACAATCACGGCCGATAGTGTCCTCCTTCCCCTGCTAAGTTTAAAGCCGCTGCATGTACAGGGAGAACCCTCCCTGCAGCCAGAGCTTACAACTGCGGCCGATAGTGCCTTCTTCTCCCCGCCGAAGTGTACAGCCTCAGCCTGTGCAGAGAGCGCGTTTGCAGCAGAGGTCAGCAATCCTGGAGCTGGGCCCTCTCTGCAGGTCAAGTCAGAGTCCTGGAGTGACTTTACCTCTGCATGGGGACAGAAGCAGGAGCGCCATTTTAATGTAAGTTACTAGATATATAGTGCATACCCAGGGGCTGATTGTAGGAGAGGTCTGGGCTTGTGGGGAAGACTGTGGGGCATGTAATGTTGTCTAGGAGGCATGTGGACATACCTCCTAATATTTACAAAACTCTAATACATCCAATCTCCAACTTGATCGGTCCAGAAGCATCCACTTTTTGATGAAGCTATGCCTTTTTGGTGATGTGGTAATGTATTCGTAACATACTGTATTGCTCAATAAACTTTCACCCAGTCTCCAAGCCTTCATTAAGGCTGGGTACACATATTATATTTTGAACGATTCAGAATGACAAATCGTACAAAATCATCAAATGTGTTCTCACTATCTGCATGCTCCCACAGCCGTTAACAATGTTTTCTGGTCGGTGCTATAGTGAGGGCAATAGAAGACATTGCTAATGAGAGCCATGCTGCGTTAGTTACCCCTGTCACTCCATTGCCACCGGCATCGGCAAGTGTTTATGCAGTTTCCGATGCCGGGGTCCGCAACGCTCACGATGTCGGGTTGGTTACACATCATCTAATGTGTATCCACCCTAAAACCCGTCCTTCTAACCCGCCTGCCTCTGCAATGCCCAACTCTGCTTTCCGCACCCACTTTGTATTTTGTACAAGGTAGTGTTACGTGTGTAAGTGTCACTGGTACAGAGGGCGTTACGTGTGTGTCACTGGTACAGGCGGCGTTACATGGGTAAGTGTCACTGGTACAGGGGGCGTTACATGGGTAAGTGTCACTGGTACAGGGGGCGTTACATGTGTAAGTGTCACTGGTACAGGGGGCGTTACATGTGTAAGTGTCACTGGTACAGAGGGCGTTGCGTGTGTAAGTGTCACTGCTACAGAGAGCGTTATGTGTGTAAGCATCACTGCTACAGGGGCGTTACATGTGTAAGTGTCACTGCTACAGGGGCGTTACGTCATAGGTACGGCGGGCGTTACGTGTGTAAGCGTCACTGGTACAGAGAGCGTTATGTGTGTAAGCATCACTGCTACAGGGGCGTTACATGTGTAAGTGTCACTGCTACAGGGGCGTTACGTCATAGGTACGGCGGGCGTTACGTGTGTAAGCGTCACTGGTACAGGGGGGCGTAACGTGTGTAAGCGTCACTGCTGCAGGGGGCCTTATGCGTGTATGCGTCACTTGTACAGGGGGCGTTACGTGTGTAAGCATTACTGGTACAGGGGGCGTTACGTGTGTAAGTGTCTCTACTACAGTGGGCGTTACGTGCGCTGTCCCTTTGTAAAGTATGGGAGGGCGCAAATTTATAGTTTGCAGGAGGGCGCCGAACACCCTAGCACCGGCCCTGGCCGGAAGATAGAAGCCGGGTGAGTATGAGAAGATCAGAAGACTTCAGTGACGGTAGAAGACGCGTTTGAGGTACCGTGCAGCGGCCGCGCTGCACGCCATGCTCCCACACATTACACGGCACTGCAGGGTGCAGGGCGCAGGGGGGGCGCCCTGGGCAGCATGATGACCTCAAACAGCACTGGCATACGTTATAACAGTGCCTAGGCACTAGTTAAGGGACCCCCGCCAGTATAAATAAAATTTTAAACGGGACTTAAGCGCGCCATGTAGTGGGCGGGGCTTAGTCCACACAGCTCTGACCGGCGCCATTTTCTCTTCAAAGAAGGCTGCAGAGACGCTGGCCCTGATCCTCCACACTGCTGTGCAAGTAACAGAGTGCAAAAGGGGGGGGGGGGGGCACAAGTGATTTGGTGCTGTGTTAATATATATATAAAGCGCTAACAGGTCTGGGCAGTCGTTTTACTCGCTTCAGTACCGGGATAGGCGCTGGGTTGTGAGCTGGCAGAACTCCCACTGTGTCTCTCTAACAGGCTTTATTGTGGGTCTGTCTCCTATAGCCCCAGTGTGGTTGTGGGTGTCGGTACGTGTGTGTCGACATGTCTGAGGCTGAGTGCTCTTCCCAGGAGGAGACTGGAGTGGGGAAAGAAAAGACTGTGAGAGTGACCCGTGTCGGCACCGCCGACGGATGATTGGGTAAATATGTTGAGTGTTTTGAATGCAAATGTGACTCGGTTGTCTAAGAGGTTTGATAAATCTGAGTCTAAGAACCAGACATGGAGAAAATCCATGGAGGATACATTGTCACAAGCTCAGACCCCTTCACAGAAACGTGCTTTTACCCAGATAGCAGATACAGATACCGACATGGACACTGATTCCAGTGTCGACTATAGTGATGCCAGATTGAATCCAA
The DNA here is from genome assembly GCF_028390025.1 of Pseudophryne corroboree. Taxonomy (NCBI): domain Eukaryota; kingdom Metazoa; phylum Chordata; class Amphibia; order Anura; family Myobatrachidae; genus Pseudophryne; species Pseudophryne corroboree. The sequence goes on along the minus strand of NC_086453.1, from coordinate 226,327,781 downwards.
AACTGGCTAAGAGCATTCAGTATATGATTGTGGCAATAAAAGAAGTGTTGCATATAACAGAGGACCCTGCTGTTCCTGATACTAGGGTCTGTATGTATAAGGAAAGAAACCTGAGGTAACGTTTCCTCCCTCTCATGAACTGAACGCTCTTTTTGAAAAGGCTTGGGAAAATCCTGACAAGAAGATACAGGTTCCCAAAAGAAATCCAGTGGCATTTCCGTTTCCTTTTGGGGACAGGGAAAAGTGGGAGTCAACCCCCACGGTAGACAAGGCTTTATCGCGTCTATCCAAAAAGGTGGCGCTTCCGTCTCCTGACACGGCAGCCCTAAAGGATCCTGCGGATCGTAAGCAAGAAAATACACTAAAATCCATTTATGTCACTACAGGTTCGCTACTCAGGCCTGCCGTTGCTTCGGCATGGGTGACTAGCGCTATTGAAAAGTGGGCAGATAACTTGTCATCTGAGAGATTCCCTAGACAGGGATAATGTGCTTTTGACTCTGGGTCATATCAGGGACGCTGCAGCATATTTAAAAGAAGCTGTAAGGGATATTTGCCATTTGGGATCAAGGGCCAATGCCATGGCAGTCTCAGCAAGGAGAGCATTGTGGATTCATCAATGGAATGCTGATGCTGACTCTAAGTAAGCGATGGAGTCATTACCGTTTAACGGTAGTGTCTTGTTTGGTGACGGCCTCACTGACCTGGTATCTACGGCTACTGCGGGTAAGTCGTAATTTTTACCTTCTGTTCCTGCACAACAGAAGAAAACGCCCCACTATCAGATGCAGTCCTTTCGGCCCAATAAATACAAGAAAGGACGAGGGTCCTCCTTCCTTGCTGCGAGAGGAAGAGGAAGGGGAAAAAGGTCACCAGCTGTGGCAAGTTCCCAAGAGCAGAAGTCCTCTCCGGCTTCTACCAAATCCACCGAATGGCGCTGGGGCTCCTCTGCGGGAGTCCGCACCAGTGGGGGCACGTCTGAGGCTCTTTAGTTAGGTCTGGGTGCACTCGGACCTGGATCCTTGAATATTAGAAATGGTAGACCAAGGGTACAAATTAGAGTTTCAGGACATGCCCCCTCACCGATTTTTCAAATCGGCCTTGCCAGGTTCTCTTCCAGAAAGAGAGGTTGTATGCGCTGCGATACTAAAGCTGTGGTGTAAAAATCAAGTCATTGTCACGGTACCCCCGTCACAACAGGGGGAGGGTCTTTATTCGTGTCTTTTCGTGGTACCAAAGCCGGATGGCTCAGTCAGATCGATTCTGAACCTAAAATCTCTCAATTTCTTTCTAAAAAAATTCAAATTCAAGATGGAATCTCTCCGAGCAGTGATCTCCAGTCTGGAGGAGGGCGATTTTATGTTGTCAGTCGACATAAAGGATGCCTACTTACACGTTCCCATATATCCTCCACATCAGGCATACCTGATGTTTGCTGTTCAGGATTGTCATTACCAATTCCAGACGTTGCCGTTTGGTCTGTCCACGGCTCCGAGGATTTTCACCAAGGTTATGGCGGAAATGATGGTTCTCCTGCGCTAGCAGGGAGTCACAATTATCCCGTACTTGGACGATCTCCTGATAAAGGCAAGATCCAAGGAACAATTGCTGAAAAACGTTGCACTCTCTCTGACGATTCTGCAACAACATGGTTGGCTCCTAAACTTGCCAAAATCACAGTTGGTTCAGACGACACGGTTGTCGTTCCTGGGTATGATTCTGGATACAGAATTACAGAGAGTTTTTCTTCCAGTGGAAAAGACTCTGGAAATACAGATCATGGTAAAACAGATTCTGAAACCGGCAAGAGTGTCGATTCTTCAATGCACTCGGTTGCTGGGGAAGATGGTGGCAGCCTACGAGGCCATTCAGCATGGCAGGTTCCATGCCAGGGTGTTTCAGTGGGACCTGCTGGACAAGTGGTCCGGGTCTCACCTGGACATGCACCGGAAAATATTCCTATCTTCCAGGACCAGGATCTCTCTTCTGTGGTGGCTGCACAGTTCCCACCTTCTGGAGGGTTGCAGGTTCGGGATTCAGGATTGGATCCTGGTGACTACAGATGCAAGTCTCCAAGACTGGGGAACAGTCACACAGGGAAGAAATTTTCAGGGAAAATGGTCAAGCCAGGAAGCTTGTCTGCACATAAACATTCTGGAATTAAGGGCCATTTACAACGGCATTCTGCAAGCGGATCATCTTCCTCCCCGTCTGCCCGTCATTCAGTCAGACAACATAACAGCAGTGGCGTACATAAACCGCCAGGACGGAACAAGAAGCAGAGCGGCAATGGCCGAGGCCACGAGAATTCCTCGCTGGGCGGAGAAACATGCAAGCGCTCTGTCAGTGGTCTTCATGCCAGGAGTGGACAACTGGGAAGCAGGCTTCCTCAGCAGACACGATCTCCATCCAGGAGAGTGGGGTCTTCATCAAGAGGTCTTTGCAGAAGTGACAAGTCATTGGGGAATTCCTCAAATAGACATGATGACGTCCTGCCTCAACAAGAAACTTCAGAGATATTGTTCCAGGTCAAGGGACCCTCAAGCGATGGCGGTGGACGCCCTAGTGACACCGTGGGTGTTTCCGTCGCTATATGTGTTCCCTCCACTTCCACTCATTCCAAAGGTGATAAAGATGATAAGAAGAACAAGGGATCAGGTGATACTCATTGTTCCAGACTGGCCACGGAGGGCCTGGTATCCCGATCTTCAGGAATTACTCATAGAAGATCCCTGGCCTCTTCCTCTACGAGAGGACCTGTTGCAACAAGACCGTGCGTGTATCAAGACTTACCGCGGCTGCGTTTGACGGCATGGCGGTTGAGCGCCAAATCCTAGCCCGGAAGGGTATTCCCAGTGAAGTCATTCCCACACTTCTTCAGGCTAGAAAAGAAGTAACGGCAAAGCATTACCACCGTATTTGGAGGAAATATGTGTCTTGGTGTGAATCCAAGAAGGCTCCTACAGACGAATTTCAGCTGGGGCAGTTGCTCCATTTTTTGCAAGCCGGCGTGGATGCGGGCCTATAGTTGGGCTCAATTAAAGTACAAATTTTGGCCTTATCGATTTTCTTTCAGAAAGAATTGGCCTCCATTCCAGAAGTTCAGACCTTCGTGAAAGGCATACTACACATCCAACCTCCCTTTGTGCCCCCAGTGGCACCATGGGATCTGAATGTGGTGTTGCAGTTCCTGCAATCTCATTGGTTTGAACCTTTGCGTAAGGTTGAGTTAAAGATCCTTACTTGGAAAGTAGTCATGTTGTTGGCCTTGGCTTCCGCAAGGCGGGTATCTGAATTGGCGGCTTTGTCTCACAAAAGCCCCTATTTAATCTTCCATGCTGATAGAGCGGAGTTGAGAACTCGTTAGCAATTTTTGCCATCGTTTCACGTAAACCAGCCTATTGTGGTGCCTGTGGCTACTGAAGCTTTGGCGGAATTGAAGTCTCTTGATGTGGTCAGAGCTTTGAAAATCTATGTCGCCAGAACGGCTCAAATTAGGAAAACAGAGGCTCTGTTTGTCCTGTGGGCTCCCAACAAGATTGGGGCTCCTGCTTCCAAGCAGACTATTGCACGTTGGATCTGTAATACGATTCAGCAAGCTCACTCTACAGCAGGATTGCCGTTACCAAAATCGGTGAAGGCCCATTCTACCAGAAAGGTGGGCTCATCCTGGGCGGCTGCCCGAGGGGTCTCTGCATTACAGCTTTGCCGAGCGGCTACTTGGTCGGGATCAAACGCCTTTGCAAAGTTTTACAAGTTTGATACCCTGGCTGAGAAGGACTTCTTGTTTGGTCAATTGGTGCTGCAGAGTCATCCGCACTCTCTTGCCTGTTCTAGAGCTTTGGTATAAACCCCATGGTTTTTGAAGCATCCCCAGCATCCTCTAGGATGTATGAGAAAATAGGATTTTAATACCTACCGGTAAATCCTTTTCTCTTAGTCCATAGGGGATGCTGGGCGCCAGTCCCAGTGCGGGCTGTATCTGCAGTTTGGTTGTAGTTACGCTCATGTTGAGTTAAGTTCAGTCAGTCTGTGACTGATATTGGTCATGCCGTTGCATACGTTGTTGTTGAATGCCATGTTGTACGGCGTGTTTTGAGGTGTGAGCTGGTATGTATCTCCCCTTCGTTTAAAAACGTTAAATAAATCCTTTTCCTCGAAATGTCCGTCTCCCTGGGCACAGTTCCTATAACTAGAGTCTGGAGGAGGGGCATAGAGGGAGGAGCCAGTTCACACCCATTTAAAGTCTTAAAGTGCCCATGTCTCCTGCGGATCCCGTCTATACCCCATGGTTTTTTAAGCATCCCCAGCATCCTCTACGGACTAAGAGAAAAGGATTTACCGGTAGGTATTAAAATACTATTTTTTGTTGCTTCTATTAATTTGGAGCTAAAAAATCCAAGCAGGAATGGCAGGAAAAAGGGAGAACTTGTATGTGAAAAGAAAGAACAAAAAAAACCTATGCAAGCTGGAGGGAAGTTAATTAGGAGGTAGAAAGAGTTCTGCCTACCTGTCTGACAGTAACGCACTGGGCAGGAGCTAAATATAATCCTTCTATGCGTACACTGACTCCTTCGGTGCCGAGATGTTATGTATGGATACTTATGTGGCTTCTCAATATGCAAGATGATGAGGCAAGAGAGTTGCAGACTTCGGACAGAAGGAGTCCTATAATCAACATTAATAACCTGATTTGCACAGCCAGGTTCTTTCTATGGATCAAATAGGGTTGAGGTTACCTAAAGGATAATTAAAAGGATCAAACTAGATGGGCCAAGTGGTTATTTTCTGCCGTCAAGTTCTACAGTATTTTTCTAAGTTATTATGAGATATATCAAAGCTTGGAGAGAGATAAATTGGAGAGAGATAAAGTACCGACCAGCTCCTGTTGTTTTTCAAACACAAGCTTTAAAATGACAGGAAATGATTGGTCGGCACTTTATCTCTCTCTGAGCTTAGATAAATCCCCCCTAGTTTATTAATTATCGCAGAGTAATAGAAATATTTATTCTGTTCTCGATTGTGAAATATATGGGCCCTCATTCCGAGTCGTTCGCTCGGTATTTTTCATCGCATCGCAATGAAAATCCGCTTAGTACGCATGCGCAATATTCGCACTGCGACTGCGCCAAGTAATTTAACAATGAAGATAGTATTTTTACTCACGGCTTTTTCCTCGCTCCGGCGATCGTAATGTGATTGACAGGAAATGGGTGTTACTGGGCGGAAACACGGCGTTTTATGGGCGTGTGGCTGAAAACGCTACCGTTTCCGGAAAAAACGCAGGAGTGGCCGGAGAAACGGGGGAGTGGTTGGGCGAACGCTGGGTGTGTTTGTGACGTCAAACCAGGAACGACAAGCACTGAACTGATCGCACAGGCAGAGTAAGTGTGGAGCTACTCTAAAACTGCTAAGTAGTTTGTGATCGCAATATTGCGAATACATCGGTCGCAATTTTAAGATGCTAAGATACACTCCCAGTAGGCGGCGGCTTAGCGTGTGTAACTCTGCTAAATTCGCCTTGCGACCGATCAACTCGGAATGAGGGCCATGGTGCAGCCATCAATGGAACCACTTCAATTCCTGCCCCCATACATTATAATCCCATTAGCCCTAATGCAACCTGCCTGAAGACCTTTTCATCTAAGAAAAGAGGAGCTTACTCAGCAGATGGTTTGAATTGACAGGATCACAGCATCACCTCATTATCATTTAACTTTCTAAATGGCTTACTTATGTTTGCATATTCAGTATAGCAGCCCCAAATACTCCTATTTTATGGTTGCCATGGGTGGTCAAATTATATATTTCAACTGCCCAATTTCTTCCAAACAAACCCTGTTGATCCACATAAAGGCTAAAATACGTATAAACCATAGTTTAATTTTCTTTAAAAGGGACAAAACAACTGGACCGCACATATTGTTTACAGTAGGACTCTTAATACTGTATTAATACCGTATTGTGTTGTCTTTTCCCTTATTATTGCCTTATATAAACACTATTAGAATCCAGGGGTATAAATTCATACCAGGTGTCCAGAGGCAAAATAGATGGTGGTGCCCCCCCAGTGGCTCCGACTTGCGCATGTGCAGACTTCAGTCGGTGCATACTCGGTAGCACAGCTGAGGGGGCAAAGGAATAAGTAACGCGATCGCAATGTGGTGGGTGCAGGGGGAACGCTGCTTCTCACCTCTATGGGGGGGGGGAAATAAAATGTTTTGTGTGCCAGAAGCTACTAGATGATGCTTGACGTAGCTAATTCAAGTGTTGCTCCGTTTAGGCGCGCAAAGCCGCTGGCGCTAACATTACTGTTATGCTGTTCCATCATTTTGGCAGGCTGGTAACTATAGTATTATTACTATAAAATGCCCCATAGGCATATTTATCATTGTTTTCCCTTTCCCCCATCCACATCCCACATTGTGTTCTCTTTCATCCATCTACATCCCACACTGTGCTCTCCTTCCCCCTACACATCTCACACTGTGCTCTTCTTCCCATATTGTGCTCTCATTTCCCCATTGTGCTCCCGTTCTCCATACACATGCCTTACCATGTTCCCCTTCCCACATGCCTCACTGTGCTCCCCTTCTCACATGCCTCACTGTACTCCCCTTCCCCCACTGTGGTCCCATTTCCACATGCCTCACTGTGCTCCCCTTCTCACATGCCTCACTGTACTCCCCTTCCCCCACTGTGGTCCCATTTCCACATGCTTCACTGTGCTCCCCTTCTCACATGCCTCACTGTACTCCCCTTCCCCCACTGTGGTCCCATTTCCACATGCCTCACTGTGCTCCCCTTCCCACATGCCTCACTGTGCTCCCCTTCCCACATGCCTCACTGTGCTCCCCTTTCCACATGCCTCACTGTACTCCCCTTCCCCTTGCCTCACTATGACATGACATTCACACTGACATGCGGGGGGACACCTAGCACAGGGCTAGTCCACCCCGAATGTCCCTGCCGCCCCCCCCCCCTGCAGATGTGCAAAGGCATCGCACAGCGGCGATGCCTTTGCACTTCAAGAGTAGCTCCCGACCAGCGCATCTTTAGCGTGCTACTCGTCGCTCCCTGGCCCGCAGTGGCTGCGTGTGATGTCACGCAGCCACCGCTGCCCATCCCCCCAATGGTCCGGCCACGCCTGCGTTGGCCGGACCGCGTCACCGTCCAGCCACCTCCCGCCCAGCGACCGCCTCTGTCTCAGAGGCGATCGCTAGGCAACAACAGCTGCCATGCGCCGGTGCACTGCGGCGCCGGCGCTTGCGCAGTTCCAACCCGATCGCTGTGCTGTGAGAAACTGCAGCGAGCGATCGGGTCGGAATGACCCCCATTGTACTAGTTTCAGTTGCAAAATATAATTTAAGTATATTAATTTAATGAACTGCAACTTAGACATTACCAATGTTAATATAACTAGTGACTTTTATGAGAATACGATTGCAATCTTATATAATCAAATTGCATACAATCAGATCGTTTTCAACTGAATTGTGCGATGAGTGACCTATGCTTTTAAGAAATACCTTCTTCCAATTTATCTGACTTTAACATCCCCTTTCCACATGCCTCACTGTGGTCCCCTTCACCTTTACATATGCCTCACTATGCTCCCCTTCCCCTATGCCTCACTGTGCTCCTCTTTTCCACTCCACGTGTCTCACTGTGCTCCCCTTCTCCTATGCCTCACTGTGCTTCCCTTCCCACATGCCCCACTGACCTTCATCCTCATACTTCCCTGCTCCTCCTCCTATTACCTTATCATCGTGTCTTTCTCCACAGCGGCTGTGACTTCCCCACTGGAGACTTACCTCCATATAACCACTGACTGGAAAGGTGCCCCATGAGCAGCTGCTGGGCTGCAGATGCTGAGCACTGAGTTGGCAGTGGAACTGTTTAATGACTCCTGGGATTGTTGGCTGAGAGATCCAAGGAGTCATAAGACAGCAACCCAGTGCTCTGCCTCTAGTGATAGATGGCTGGATGGTGAAGGGGAGGCATGGACAGTGAGGGGTACTCTGTGCTTCCCTGACAACTGGTGCCCGGAAGCCAATGCCATCAGGATACAGTTCCACAGTAATCCATCTCATATCTGTTCTGCATTGATCCCAATGTTCCTGAGATTTGGCTCTGTGAGCTATTTAGCTATCCTGGTCCACCATAAGCAGTCAGGAAGGATTCAGCCAGAGCAACCAACAAAGGGGGGCTGCAGTAACTTCACATTGTTCACAAGAAACGTGCATTCCGACGCTGGAATGCCTAAAGGATCAGTATCCTGACAACGGAATCCCGACAGTCAGGATCCCGAAGGTAAGTATTAATAGCCACCTCAGGTTTAGCCAGCGGGAGATGGGGGGGGGGGGGGGTGTGTGTTTAGGTTTAGTACACTCCAGGCGGTCAGGGTTAGGCTACGGCGGCGATGCTTTCGCACCCGGCGACTAGCTCCGTGCCTGTGCAGCCTAGCTGCGCTGGCAGGTGGCTTCCCCCCCATGTCCTGGGTCGCAGCGGCTGCGTGTGACGTCATGAAGCCACCGCGGCCCACCCCAGGAACGGTTCAGACATGCCTGCATTGTCCAGACCGTGCCCCACCAACGGCATTCTAATGCCGTTGGCACGCCCCCCTCCCAAACTGCGACCGCTTCTGCCTGTCAATCAAGCAGAGGCGATTAGGCAAAGGCGATCACTGGGCACCCGGGGTGCGCCCGCGCAGTGCGCACGCAAAGGGCTTCAGACTGAGATTGCTGCCACAGCAGCGATCCGGTCTGAATTAGGCCCTTAGTCCACAAGCATGCTGCATGCCTGCATTATTTAGGTTGCAATCGTGAAGTAGTTTCAGTGCAGCCATGCAACATTCACCCATACAGTATTCACATGGATGATTCTTAACTAAAATACATTGAACAGTGATGTATGTGGGTTAGGGAATGATGACATCCCCAGCAACTTGACCTCACAGCGGGTACTCAATTTTGATACTTTTGCAGATATGGGATGAATTAAATAACTGATGGTAAAGGTGTTATTAAACATCTATTTATTAGAACAGTTCTTTCCTTGTTCTTTTCCAACCTCTCATTTAGTGTCTCTACCACTGGCACATCCTCCCTTCCACTCACACAATGTTTTGGGGCCCAACAGGGTTTTGATCTAATTAGGGAGGCCAATCCCGGGGCATTTTTTCAATCCCGGGATTCGGGATTGAAAAATGCTCAATCCCGGGATTCCCGGGATTGCAGTAGGGATCAGTGTAGGGAGCAGGGAGAGTATATGTGGAGGGCAGCGAGGGGTGTAGGGAGCATGTAAGGAGCAGGAAAGGAGGGTGGGTGTAGGGAGCAGCGGCAGAGTGAGTGTAGGGAGCATGTAAGGAGCAGGAAGGGAGGGTGGGTGTAGGGAGCATGTAAGGAACAGGAAGGGAGGGTGGGTGTAGTGAGCAGGAAGGGAGGGTGGTTGTAGGGAGCAACGGGAGGGTGGGTGTGTATGGAGCATGTAAGGAGCAGGAAGGGAGGGTGGGTGTAGCGAGCAGGGAGGATTTCTGGAGCAGAGAGGGAGGGAGGATGTCTGGAGCAGTGAGGGAGTGTGGGTGTTATGATAACACTTACTAATTAATGGGCCGCGGGCACCAGCCATTGACACACACTCACCGCGCTGGTGGCATTTCAAATGTAACGCTGGCCGCCAGCCAGTCATAACTGGCAGCCAATCAGGAGCCGCGGCTGCTGCCGCTTCCCTGATTGGCTGCCAGCTCTGATTGGCTGGCGGCCGGTGCTACATTTGAAATGCCGCCAGCGAGGTCAGTGTGTATGTGGAACTACCTGTGGCTGCTGTATCTATCTCGCTGACAGCCGGGCAGCGCTGTGCTGTAGTGCTTAGCGCTGTCCGGTAAAACTGCTCATGCGCACTCTAATCCCGTGAATCCCGGGATTGGAGGCTCCAATCCCGGGATTCAAATCTCTGCATTTTTGGGCCCAAATCCCGGGATCCCGCCGATCCCGATCCCGGGATTGGCCTCCCTAGATCTAATTCTTCTGTTTTTCTTCTATATGCCTATGCTCTTGGGTAGGCTAATTCGCATTCAGCCTCCAGTACCACCTCTGCACTGACGACGTTAAAATCTGCCTCTCCTCTACTAACTTTTGCCCCTCACTACTATCTCATGGGTCAAACTGCCTCTCTGCTATCTCCATATGAAGTTACCAAAGCTACCTTAAGATCAATATGGTCAAAGAGAGTTCATAATTTTTACTCTTTCCAGAGTCACCATCCATCTCCCTGCCTTGGTGTCACACTTGACTCCACCCTCTGATTTACTCCACACATCCAATTCTGTCACATCCACCTTTAAAAAATACCGTACTGTCAGAATATGTTTTTTTTTCACCCAAGATGTAACCAACCTCTTATCCATTTCATCGTCATCTCCAGTATCAATGATGGCATTTGGAATTCCCCTCCCTCATCTTTACTACTTCAATTTGTTCTAAATACAGCTGTAATACTGATACTCCTCTCCTGCCACCCCTTCTACAATTCCCTAGTTCGGCTCTCCATATTATACAGAACGACTCAAAAGTCAATTTTTTTTACCTTAGCCTGCAAAGCCCTCAACACTACTGCTTAATACATCTCAAACCTCATTCCAAAATGCTCCCTTGTGCACTCTCTTAGATCTGTCTCTGACCTGCACAGCTCCTGGCCTTGGATAATCACTCCTACCAAGACTTGTTCCCATGCCACTGTCTACTATGCTGCGGCACATGAACAGGTCTCCGGCAACATGACGCTCATGTCATGTTCCCAGTGACTTCCCTACTGCGCATACACAAATCTCTGGGAAAATGGCCACCGTGAAATCTTCTTTACGATTGCTGCAATTGCTGCAGCACAGACGCGGAACTCTGAAGAGGTATGATTATATGGGTGCAGGATGTGAAGCCCTCCTGGTAACAGGGGCCTAAATGCACCACACACCCTGCCCCAAATATAGTTACTCCAATGCTTCACACACTGATACAGACTTGCTACTCTCCCAATGTCCAGCCTACGCTATCACAAGGAGGGCCGACCAACCCTTTGTTTTATTTACCTTGTATATTCCAGTTTTACTGTATGTATGCTGTATTTTCCCCACTACCTGAATTACAGATCAATGATAAAATGAATACTATACAGGGACGTGTGGTGAGCTAAATGGCTCAGGAGGCACTGGCTAGCACCAGAGCCAGATTTAAACGCAATATATGAGCCAAAGGGTACATCTGGGCATTATACACAGGTGCAGCAGTATAAACTTCTGGAAATTTGGTGAGATTTGATCTGAGAAGTGCAGAAAAGGTCAGCAGTGCCTCACCTGCCATAGACTTTTTACTCCAGAGTTTTGGCTATAAAAATTATTAGAATAATGCAAAGAATATATTTCAAACATATTCTTTGTATTTTTCATATACTTTATACAATCAAAACTCTGGTACAAACGTTAGTATGACAGGAAAGGCTCTGCCTCACCCCACCGCACGTCACTGATAATATAGCCCATGCTACAATAGAAAGCTAAGGGAGTTTCTTCAGGAGGAGAGAGTTTTGTACCAGGTGGGTTTGGAGGGTTGGATAATATAGACCTCAGACCTGTCCTCTGACTTTAATTAACAGACATGTTTTTGGGATCTCCTCATAGGTGCACAGACAAATATGAATTTACCAGTAATGAATGCACCTATGCTCCTATGGGGAGACTCTGACAATGCACGCTACTTACATAGGGGGAGATGTACTAAGCCTGAAAAGTGATAAATATCACTGTGATAAAGCACCAGCCAATCAGCTCCTAACTGCCATGTCACAGGCTGTGTTTGAAAAATGACAGTTAGGAGCCGATTGGCTGGTGCTTTATCACAGTGATATTTATCACTTTTCAAGCTTAGTACATCTGACCCATAGTCTGAGCACAGGTTAGAGAAGCACAGTAATGCACAAATACTTTCCCTGCATTCAGCCTCTAAATTGTTGTAGATGTTTTGCATCTACCTTCCAAATAAGGTTATTTTTCTTCTTATATTTCAGGCCCCGGTCTCCGGCTGCTTTCCGTATCTCCATCTGTTTCTCCAGAACCCTAGCTGAACCATTAGACATAGAAGGTTTCACTGCTATGCCTCAAGAGCTTCCTGCCAAATGCCTCTCCAGGGCTCTTGATGCAGGACACGGTGTGCCCTTCGGACAGACATTCTCTTACTAGCTCACCAAGCAGCCTATTTATAGAAGCGAGATCTGCGGAGAGAAAACCCACACTATGAACCTCCTCCCAAATCTCAGTTTGTCTATATATCCAGTTGCTCTTCTTTTTCATTATATTATGCTATGTTATATAATACATAACAGCCACTTAGAAATATACATAGATGGGTTATGCATTACATGTCAGCACTAGGCGGACGTCCAGGAAACGAAGATTTGAGGGAAATATTTATGGTATGGATGAGAAGGATGTTAATCTAAAATAATACAAACAGCTGCATAGAGTAAGTATCCAGAAGAGAATTTGGGCCAAATCTACGAAGCATCTGTTTACTGCTTGGTGGCTTTGCTCTGGAAATTGAAAGCGTCAATAATATTAATTGTAAAACATGTTGCGTTTTACTTCTTAAAATTTCCAGGTCAAACCCACGAGAAGCGATGGACTGTGAAAAATGGCCGCTTTGTAAATTTAGTCCTTTAACATCAATAAGCCACTGGAATACTTGAACTTTAACATGAATCATAATTTATATTTTTGTAAATACCTTGCATAACTCCCCCCCCCCCCCCCCCCAAGTAATTCATGCTGAAATCTGAACACATTTAAGTTACAGCATGAAAGATGCATTTTAAATACACCCACTTCTATCGCGTAGTTCACTGTGTTCTGAAATTGTACAGCAGTTAGGATTTCAGAATAGAGAGTTCTATTTCAATTTATTAATGTTTGTTTTGTTCAATTATTCAGGTGAATGAAGTCTGGTGCATCAAGGGTGTAAGTGTACAGTATGTTTGATGTGTTTTGAATATGTTTGCCAACTGCATATATGGGAACTTATCCTTACACTGGGACATCAATGCTGTAATCATTTCACTTCAGTAATATCCACGTGTATTGTACATCCTTTACGCACTGCACTTGTGAAGGGACACATACTTGTGAAGAGATGAGCAGAGCTACACGAAGATAAATTAAACATTTCAAAAACATTACACAGCATAGAAAACACAGAGTATATATCCCTTTAAGGCAATTTTTGATTCTTTTAAGTTTTGATATGGCAACAGAAGCGGAATACTTAGTCAATATCTGCTGTATTTGATATGCCATAAGATATCTATTGATCCTTATGTCGTACTGGTTACATACTCTATATGAGCAGCAGTGAAGAAAGTTGCATCGAAATAACCATTAGAAAATGATGCAGACACCATGTTCTTGTAGTCACTTCAGTGGCGCACGCAGGGGGGGTTTCCAAGCACCCAGAGACCCCCCTCCACCAAAAAAAAATACATTTTTTTTTTTTGCTGCATGAGTATTATTAATGGCTATCTAGCGTCCTCTGCAGCCTGCTGTCTTCCTGGTGGCACTTGTAAGTGCTTAATAAAAGTTTACTCTATTTTAATTATAGTACATATATATCCATGTGCATACATATATACATATGTATATACATACATATAAACGCACACACACACACATATGATATATATACATGCGTATATATATGTGTACTGTATGTATATATATATATATATATGTATGCATGTTTAATATGTTATGTATATGTGTATATGTATGTATATAGGTGTATATATATGTGTATATATATATATATATATATATATATATATACACACACACACAGACACACTAGTTTTACGGACCCAGCATATACTGGGTCACCTCAGTCCCCACCCCCGTGCTTGGCTCCATCCAGTTCTGGAAACCCCCCCCATGCAAATCCTGCGTTTGCCACTGCACTTCTATGCTGCACATATGCCATAGAGATCTTATAGATCCCTTGTTGACAGCAAACTCATGTTACATTCTGTTTGGATAAGCTCGTAAAGCATTTGCAGGCCCTAAATTAATCAGGACTTAAAGTGATCTAAACTATTTTATGACGTTAGTGGGTCTGATTCTTATTTTAAGGGCCCTACACACTGGCAGATAACAATGCACAATATGAATGTTCTCGTTCATTAATGAACGAGAACTTGTTCATATCGTGCAGTGTGTAGGCACCAACGATGAATGATGCGCGGCCCCGCGTTCGTTCATCGTTGGTGCCCAGTCTCTTATGCATGCATGCCAATATGGACAATCTCGTCCATATTAGCATGCATTGCTATGGCGCCAGGGGATGGGGGGAGTGAAGTTCTTCACTCCCCCCGCCGCCGGGTCGCCCGTCAGGCAGCTCGGTGGCGGATCGCCGAGTCTGTAGGGGGCAATGTCAGATGCAAAGTAAGTGCATGGCCATTTTTAGGGAGCGAGCGAACTCGTCTCTCTTCAAGAAGAGGAGCCCAGCATGATGCAGATCACCTGTCTTGGATTCCTGCCTAGCGGTGTCTGTGAATCACACCAAATGTGATGCTCCTAGAGTACCGTATGGTGGCGGCCAGTGAGCAGGGCAGGTGCTGCGACTCCCCTGTGGCTGCTCATGTTCCGCTCTGCTCCAGTACTGCTTCTGTTGACATCCACCAACGCCATTGTATGTAATTCTGAAAACCGACTAGTCTCAGCATCCGGCCACATGGCATGGGGACCTACATGAGGTACACTACACCCACTCCGCAGCAGTAGTGGTCACCAGATAGCTGGGCGCCTGCAGTGGGAGGTTGGCTGGGGGTTTGAGGGCAAGTGTATGTGCAAGCCATGGGAGGGGAATGCATTAGGTGGACAGTGGGGTTGACTGTCTGGTAAAGGGAGCATGGGCTGAAGGTTGTTAATATAAGGGGCAGCAGTGGCTGGTGCTGTAAATGCAGGAGGGTGTGCAAGGTACCCGTCTCAAAGCTGGGGTGCATGTGATCTTTTATCCATGTATAGGTAAAGGCTACAAGCATGTACAGCATGGTTCTAGACCACCAATAATACCAGTAACTTGTTGACTGCTGCAGATCTTCTTGTAGGCCATTGTTCACGTTGACTATAAAGTTCACTATAAAGTCACTCTTCTTGTAAACGTCATCCATGTTTCAGTCATTCCTCTGGTGCTTGGTTTACAGTAAGATGTGTATATTATCACTGGCACACTCAAGCACAGGGTGTCCTTTCCACAGATCCATCCGTGAGGTTACACATAGAACATCTCAGCAGATCATGTTGGTGACAAGAAGTGAGTCAGCAGAAAGTAGCAGACATTACTAAAGGATGGCATCTCTGCTTTACTTCAGTTTGTCACCACGGCTATCTCATAGAGGAACACTGTCACGCTGTCTTTTTTTCTTCTTGCAATCAAGGTAGTTTAATTTAAATTAAAATTTTTACACTGCATTTCACAAACAGCAATATACTGGGAAATATCAAGAGTGAGATGGGACGCATTATATAACTTTGCCCTGGGAGCCATATTGTCTGGAAACTACACTGTATAAGTGTTGGAAGATTTACTACCTTGTGTGTATGTAAGTATCAGTATGGCTTCAAGTGAAGAGCCGCACAGTCCACTGTTCTTCCATCTACACCTACAATCAATATCATTGCTATTAGCGCCTGCGCCATGCTGGGTACAAGAGATCCATCAGAAACAGGCTTCCTTTTGCTTTTTGAGCACAGGGTTGTAGAGAGCCAAGGCGGGCCCAGGTTCTTTGTGAGGGGCATGGCCTAATAGGGGTGGAAACGCCACCTTAATACAAACTTGTGATAAAAAAAGGTCTTTTCAGTACAGTGAATCGTCACTGATCGCAAAACGGAGGGGGCACCATTGTGCCCCTCACCCAGGGACAAATCCATCAGGCCCGGGTAATTAGTGCCCGCTCACCACCCCTCAGCGGCAGTGTATGTGCACCTCTAAATAGTGCAGAACTCATTCAAGGAGCTGCGGGCAATTCAGTAGGCATATTAGCCAAAATGTAACAGATTTGCATGGAGAAGAGAACGGTCCAGATTCTTTTTTTATGAATTGGGATTATGCCACTATACTACAGAAAAAAATGGGGTAATATTACATATTTTACAAATAATGGGGTCAATATTAAGTATAAAACAGACTGCGGACACAATATTAATATTAATTAATGGAGACATTATTAATTACTATACAAAAAGGGGCACTATTATTTATTAAACAGAGCTGGCACAATGGCCCTCATTCTGAGTTGTTCGCTCGTTCTTTTTCATCGAATCGCAGCGATTTTCCGCAAACTGCGCATGCGCAATGTTCGCACTGCGGCTGTGCCAAGTAAATTTGCTAAGAAGTATGGTAATTTACTCACGGCATTACAAGGTTTTTTCTTCGTTCTGGTGATCGGAGTGTGATTGACAGGAAGTGGGTGTTTCTGGGCGGAAACTGGCCGTTTTATGGGTGTGTGTGAAAAAACGCTGCCGTTTCTGGGAAAAACGCGGGAGTGGCTGGAGAAACGGGGGAGTGTCTGGGCGAACGCTGGGTGTGTTTGTGACGTCAAACCAGGAACGAAACTGACTGAACTGATCGCAGTGGCAGAGTAAGTGTCGAGCTACTCAGAAACTGCTTAGAAATTTCTATTCGCAATTTTGAGAATCTTTCGTTCGCAATTTTGCTAAACTGAGATTCACTCCCAGTAGGCGGCGGCTTAGCGTGTGCAATGCTGCTAAAAGCAGCTTGCGAGCGAACAACTCGGAATGAGGGCCAATGTATTAGTAAAACAAAGGGAGCACAATATGATTAATAATGACACAATACTTATACATACCTATTAATTACAGATTAATTACAGGGGAATTACCTTTTTTATTTTACATGGGGATACAATTTTTATTAATGAGTCCTTGTACCCACTGACAGGAGTACCAAGAAGTAACCAATGCTTCTTATTCAGTACATTTGAAGTATTTCAAAACCACAATGAACCACAGGTGGTTTACATGTTAACCCTTCATGATATACACTGGGGCTCATTGATATAGGAAAGGTGTAAAAGTACTGTATATATAATAAACTAAAATGTATTCAAATATATTTTGCTGTAGAGCATTGCATCCATGCTGTTGTGCTTGGGTATGTACAGCCTATTGCTGAGTGTATGTTTATTACAGTGTGTTTCTCATGTTTTAATTGTAATTATATGTAAAGTAAACTATGCTTAAAAGTAAAAATGCACTTACCTTTTCCTATGTATTCTAGGGGGATCTGGAGCCCACTACGCAGTGGGAGGAGTCAGTATCAGGCAGTTACTGACAGTGAGAAGGAATCCCTAAGAGTGGTGGAGTATTCCCACTCAGGTTACTCAGGCAAGAGTAACCACCACTATTCTAGTTATCTACAAAACTTGGGGGAACACCTGGTGGAGTGAGATCAGCCAGGCACAAATAAGTGCAGCAGTACAACCATGCCATCACTGGTGATGATATTTTATGGCGGGAATAGTCATAGATTAGCCACCCAAAACGTCACTGAGCAGCCAACCATATAGCAACAGTTGGAGTTACATTTATAGTCCCGGGTACCCCCAGACTCCGGACTCTCTTAGTGACTACTGGGCTGCCCCCAGAACATTCCCAGAAAGGTGGTAATCCTATCTTGAACGTCTGTGAATTTATGTTATGTTATTATTGTCTATTAATAGCACCCATTACTGGGAAAATGTCCGCAGCACCATTTTCCCAGTGATCTGCATATGCGCAGTAGAGTCTGAGCCCTTTAGTGCTCAGTCTCTACAGCGCTGCCGGCAGAGAGGAGGGGCCCCGAATGGAGGAGGCAGCACATGGGCCTCCTCCTCTCTTAAAGCCCCCCTGTACAGTATATATACAAGGCAGGAAGGGGAGGGGTGCACTGGACAGTAGCAAATTATGCACTGGGACCCTGAGAGTTGTAGTTCAGAAAAATGCAACAATGGTTAATGCAAGATCAGACTAATCCCTCCAAATGCACCAAAAAGGTTAAATCTGAAAGCAAGGGCTCCATTATTAGATTCCTGATCTAGTAAAAACTGCTTTTCAAATATTGGAATCCGGATAAATGTACAAGAATTTTATGGCTAGCTAGGATATTTGCCAACAAGGAAGGTGTCTCTTTATCTTGAATAAGAACAAGCACTTTCTGAATTTGTATAAGGTAGAATTACAATGTAGTCACATACTAAACATGTTATATTGAAAGGTTCCTGATAGAGTATATTTAGAGCAGGGGTGGGGAACCTTTTTTCTACCGAGGGCCATTTGGATATTTACAAAATGCTTTGGGGGCCATTCAAAAATTCTCAACTAAAAAAATTACCCTGCCCCCCAGTAGGTCTGCCCCTTAGAGGTACTGTGTGTGCGCGCCGGAGGCCAGTTAAAATGGGCAGTTAAAATGGGACGTGATACACATATGCCCCCAATAGTGCGGTGCCAGATCCACAATTGCCCCCACAGTGCCAGGTATACAAATGCCCCCACAGTGCCAGGTATACAAATGCCCCTCACAGTGCCAAGTATACAGATGTCCCCACAGTGCCAGGTATACAGATGCCCCCACAGTGCCAGGTATACAAATGCCCCTCACAGTGCCAGGTATACAGATGTCCCCACAGTGCCAGGTATACAGATGCCGCCACAGTGCCAGGTATACAGATGCCCCCACAGTGCCAGGTATACAGATGTCCCCACAGTGCCAGGTATATAGATGCCCCCACAGTGCCAGGTATACAAATGCCCCTCACAGTGCCAGTTATACAGATGCCCCCACAGTGCCAGGTATACAAATGCCCCCCACAGTGCCAGGTATACAAATGCCCCCCACAGTGCCAGGTATAAAGATGCCCCCACAGTGCCAGGTATACAAATGCCCCTCACAGTGCCAGGTATACAGATGTCCCCACAGTGCCAGGTATACAGATGCCCCCACAGTGCCAGGTATACAAATGCCCCTGACAGTGCCAGTTATACAGATGCCCCCACAGTGCCAGGTATACAAATGCCCCCACAGTGCCAGGTATACAGATGCCCTCCCCCCTCCCCTCCGTGCTGCTTACCGTGCTCCTTTCGGCGGGACACGGAGGAGAGCGCGGCTGTCGGGTGGGAGCGGCGGCGTGTAGTACTTCAAACCGGCGGCTGGTTTGAAGTACTACACGCCGCCGCTCCCACCCGACAGCCGCGCTCTCCTCCCTGTTCTGACAGCTGAGACACGCTGCCGCCGGACTGAGCCGCAGCGTGTCTCACTGACACAAGCTGGTGGGCCGGACCAAACGGCCCGCGGGCCGGAGGTTCCCCACCCCTGATTTAGAGCAAATAAATGGAAGCAAGGGATAGGGTCAAGGAATCAGTGTCATTATGCGTTCCGGATAGAGATAATTTACACCTACTACTCTGAATTACATTTTTTCGGATGGAAGCATTTTTTTTTTAACCACACTTTTATATGCATTGATTTATTATTTATTTACATTTATTTGTCCTTCTTTTACTATTTGCATATTACATATATTGCATGCAGTATTTTTGACATGGAACATATGGACTGGATGTATCTAAATGTTGGAGTTTAACTGATCCTTTAAAAAAACTGTATGGACCAACCTGGTTTTGCCTAAAAAAGAATTGTTGCTTTAATTTTAACAGTTATTGTGACTAAATAGTGGCAACCCGACGTCTTCGCTCTTCACAAGATCTATGTCACTCTTCCACACTCACTATTTACTCCTTTTCACAATGGCAATACTTTCTGCAGGCTGCACTATGTGGAATACCCTCCCATGCACATAGGTGGTCATTCCGAGTTGTTCGCTCAGTAATTTTCTTCGCATCGCAGCGATTTTCCGCTAATTGCGTATGCGCAATGTTCGCACTGCGACTGCGCCAAGTAAATTTGCTATGAAGATTGGTATTTTACTCACGGCATTACGAGGTTTTTTCTTCGTTCTGGAGATCGGAGTGTGATTGACAGGAAGTGGGTGTTTCTGGGCGGAAACTGGCCGTTTTATGGGAGTGTGTGAAAAAACGCTACCGTTTCTGGGAAAAACGCGGGAGTGGCTGGAGAAACGGAGGAGTGTCTGGGCGAACGCTGGGTGTGTTTGTGACGTCAAACCAGGAACGACAAGCACTGAACTGATCGCACTGGCAGAGTAAGTCTCGAGCTACTCAGAAACTGCACAGAGAAGTCTTTTCGCAATATTGCGAATCTTTCGTTCGCAATTTTGATAAGCTAAGATTCACTCCCAGTAGGCGGCGGCTTAGCGTGTGCAATGCTGCTAAAAGCAGCTTGCGAGCGAACAACTCGGAATGAGGGCCATAGTGCAGCCGACATTCAGATCCTTTCTCAGGCAACTTCTGGCCGCCACATCCTAGATTTTACTTAGCAGCCCACAATGGTGTACAGCTGAAATGTTTCTATACTGAAATTCTTGGTAATATGTGCATTTGTACACATAGGTGAGAATTTAATCACTTCTTAAATGTTAAATATGCATTTCCTTTGATTTGGTGCATTTATTTGCTCTTTATACAGATTTTAAGGGTTTCAGTAAAAATTCGATTTAGAAAAAATATTTTGCTTAAGCTACAAATTAAAAGATACAGTTTCTTGGGCTAAAATTTAGTTCAATGCTATACATGTTTTTCTGGTTACATACAGTTTAAGCCATGTAGTGGTTCAGGTTAATATAGTGCCCTGATTGTTCTAGCCCAGAGGTTCTCAAACTCGGTCCTCGGGAGCCCACACAGTGCATGTTTTGCAGGTAACCCAGCAGGTGCACAGGTGTATTAATTACTCACTGACACATTTTAAAAGGTCCACAGGTGGAGCTAATTATTTCACTTGCGATTCTGTGAGGAGACCTGCAAAACATGCACTGTGTGGGCCCCCGAGGACCGAGTTTGAGAACCTCTGTTCTAGCCTAATGCAAGCTCTAGTGCTCTGGTTGGTCTAGGCTAATGCATGCTCTAGTGCTCTTATTGGTCTAGCCTAATGCATGCTCTAGTGCTCTGATTGGTCTAGGCTAATGTATGCTCTAGTGCTCTTATTGGTCTAGCCCAATGCATGCTCTAGTGCTCTGACTGGTCTATCCTTATGCATGCTTTAGCACTCTGATTGATCTCACATTATGCATGGTTCTGATTAGATTTAACCTAATTTATTGTCTAGCTCTTTGGGTGGTTTAACCTTTTGCATATTTGCCAGGTCAACACAAGCTGGCAGTTATGGTAGGCAGATCATGATCGCAGCTCCATAGGCTGCAAGTAGGGTGATCAATTCCGAGATCAACGGGATCCTGGGATTTTGGGCAAAAATTGGCCGGGATTCAATCCCGGGATTAGGGATTCCAATCCCAGGGATTTCAGGATTATGAAGCCCCTTTGTTTTTTCAATGCCGGGGCAGCGTTGAGTGTCATTGGGAGGCTCAGGTGCCGCCCGTCTCCTCCTGCACCCGGCTGTGCGCACTGCGCTGCGTGATGTAAAATCAGAGGTCATGCTCCACAGCCAGCCGCCCGCTGCCGGGACCTCAGCACCTGCACCGGCCCGCACCTTACCTCACCTCCTTGCATCAGGATGGCCCACCCTCCTTCCCATCCGGGTGACGGTAAATTATGTGTACTGGGCGGGAAGGAGGAGGACATTGAAAAGAAACCAATCCTGGGTATCTTGGGAATCCTGGGATTTATAATTTTTCAATCTCGATTCCCGGGATTGAAAACATAGCCCGGGATTGTCTACTTAGCTGCAATCAGAATGTGTAAACATTTGGAAGCCTGGCAGCTTCCACATATACAATAATTGTATTTGTGGCTTAGTGTTCTGGGAAAGGAATCTAGTGGCAGGGTAGTATGGTAGCAAGCAGTGATCAACTCAGGTGTCAGCACAAGCAATGAGAATTCTGTATTCAAAATTTGCTGCATAATGTATCTGTGTTGATAGTTGGTACTGAGTTAACATATCTCTAAAGTGTGCTCTGTGGAATAAGATAAGTAGACAAGATCTGGAGCAGGAGTCTGAGCCAAGTCCGTATATTGTACAGTGCAGAACACAATAATGTAGTCAGTATACTTAGCCAAGACGGGATACACAGATGAGCCACAGTGGGAGCAGGCAGAAGCAGGTACTTCAGACAAGCTGGTTTGGTATACAGATGAGTAACACAGGGAACAGATAGAAGTAGAGTTTAGAAAAGGTCAGTACACATATAGTTGCTAATTCTGAGTCGCATGCTGCTGTGACTGCTTTAGCATTTTTTGCTGCAGTCGACTTTATGCTAAAGGCAGTAAAATTCTTCCTCTGTGTACAGCAGTGCTACGCCCACTTTAAACAGCTGCAGACACAACTATCGTAAGCACCATCTGAGTTTGCACCAGTGAGGGCTGTCTTAGCAGCATTGTAGGTCGTGGGCACAGCAATGCACTGCAAAAAAATCATGACAACCCCTCTTGCAGTCCCGTACAATCTCTCCACATACTTCCATACAGAGAATGACTGCCAGCACTCCACCAATCAGCATGCTGACAGCCATTCACTGTCTGGCTGCAGGTTGGAAGCAGGTAAAGAATGATGCATTCTGATTAGTGGATAGCTCCTGTCATCCACCAATCAGCAAGCTGACAGCCAATAGGTATCTGGCTGCAGCCTGGGAGACAGGAAGAGAATGCTGCTGGACGCTCTGATTGGGTGTTATTCACAATCTGATCATCATGCAACTTTGTAGCAATTTTGACACATACATCAGTACTGATTGCTACTCAGAATTAGTCCCATTACCAGTACTGGGAGGAGCCAGAAGCAGTTAGTCAGACAAGCTGGATTGATACACAGAATATCTTTAGTATTGGAGAAAGGTAAGCAAACAGGCCAACAGCGCTAGCAATCACCTAGCAATCTTCTGTTAGGTTTGTCCCTGCTTTATAGCATCAGAGGACAGGGATCCAAGGCCATAAACATCTGTAAGAAAGTTACATGCACAGTTGCACTTCTACAAAGCTGGAGACTCGCACCAGACTGGTACCTCTCTCTCAGCCTGTGGTACCTCTCTCCCAGCCTGCTGTACGTCTCTCCCAGCCTGTGGTCCCTCTCTTCCAGCCTATGGTACCTCTATCCCAGTCTGCAGTACCTCTCTTCCAGCATATGGTACCTCTCTCACAGCCTGCAGTACGTCTCTTCCAGCCTATGGTACCTCTATCCCAGTCTGCAGTACCTCTCTTCCAGCATATGGTACCTCTCTCACAGCCTGCAGTACGTCTCTTCCAGCCTGTGGTACTTCTCTTCCAGCCTATGGTACCTCTATCACAGTCTGCGATACCTCTCTTCCAGCATATGGTACCTCTCTCACAGCCTGCAGTACGTCTCTTCCAGCCTGTGGTACTTCTCTTTCAGCCTATGGTACCTCTATCCCAGTCTGCGATACCTCTCTTCCAGCATATGGTACCTCTCTCCCAGCCTGCAGTACGTCTCTTCCAGCCTGCAGTACGTCTCTCCCAGCCTGTGGTACCTCTCTTCCAGCCTATGGTACCTCTATCCCAGTCTGCGGTACCTCTCTTCCAGCATATGGTACCTCTCTCACAGCCTGCAGTACGTCTCTTCCAGCCTGTGGTACCTCTTATTAGCAGTGTGAATGCTTCTTCCCCCCTTCTGCGGGGGACGGCGTCACTGACATGCGGGGCGGACTAGCCCTGTGCTGGGCGTCCCCCCGCATGTCAGTGTGAATGATCGTAGCTGTGCTAAATTTAGCACAGCTACGATCAACTCGGAATGACCCCCATTGTTAAGGATGAAGAGGGCTTTGTAGATTGTAAATATTTAGTACCTCTATCCCAGTCTGCGATACCTCTCTTCCAGCATATGGTACTTCTCTCCCAGCCTGCAGTACGTCTCTTCCAGCCTGCAGTACGTCTCTCCCAGCCTGTGGTACCTCTCTCCTAGCCAGTGGCGGATTTAGCGGGGGGCGATTAGGGCGAACGCCCCCCCTACACATACCGGCACCGGGATGGAGGCCGGGTCCCGCCGCGGTGTTGGGAACGGGGTGGAGAGCGGTGCAGAGCGGCGGGGGAAGGGGAGAGAGAGAGCGTCCTGACGCGCGTACAGGGAGGAGGGGGCGTGGTCAGAACAGAGGCCGGCGGGGACAGGCTACAGTGATTGTGTACACTGCTGCCTCTGCCGTCCCTTCTCTATCTCCTCAGAGAACGGACGGCAGAGGCAGCAGTGTACACAATCACTGTAGCCTGTCCCCGCCGGCCTCTGTTCTGACCACGCCCCCTCCTCCCTGTACGCGCGTCAGGACGCTCTCTCTCTCTCCCCTTCCCCCGCCGCGCTGCACCGCTCTCCACCCCGTTCCCAACACCGCGGCGGGACCCGGCCTCCATCCCGACTCCTCATGCTGCTGCGGAGTCGGACTCCAAAATACGAGTAGGTGTCAATGTATGCCATGTCTCCTCCCCTCCAAGCTAAAGTGTGTATGTGTGTGTGTGTGTGTGTGTGTGTGTGTGTGTGTGTGTGCCATATCTTCTACCCCCCCTTCTCCTCCTAGCTAAAGTGTGTGTGCCATGTTTCCCCTCCTAACTAAAGTGTCTGTGTGCCATTTCTCCCCCCTCTTCTCCTAACTAAAGTGTATGATATGTCCCCCTCCTAGCTAAAGTGTGTGTGTGCCACGTCTCCCTCCCTCCCCCCAGTGTTTTTTTTCCTCGCTGCCCCAGTGTAAGTTAATAAGGGGGTAGGATTCCCCTTGCCCCCAGTGCCTGCATTATTTTAGCTCATTCAGTGTACTGTAATGTGAATTTCGGCTCATTCTGCGTGCTGTAATGTGAATTTCGGCTCATTCTGCATGTTATAATGTGAATTTCGGCTCATACAGTGTGCTATAATGTGAATTTCTGCTCATTCAGTGTGCTATAAGGTGAATTTCGGCTCATTCAGTGTGCTATAATGTGAGTTTCGGCTCATTCAGTGTGCTACAATGTGAATTTCGGCTCATTCTGCGTGCTATAACGTGAATTTCGGCTCATTCTGCGTGCTATAACGTGAGTTTCGGCTCATTCAGCGTGCTATAATGTGAATTTCGGCTCATACAGTGTGCTATAATGTGAATTTCGGCTCATTCTGCATGCTATAATGGGAGTTTCAGCTCATTCAGTGTGCTACAATGTGAATTTCAGCTCATACAGTGTGCTATAATGTGAGTTTCGGCTCATTCAGTGTGCTATAATGTGAATTTCTGCTCATTCAGCGTGGTACAATGTGAGTTTCGGCTCATTCAGTGTGCTACAATGTGAATTTCGGCTCATTCAGTGTGCTATAATGTGAATTTCGGCTCATTCTGTGTGCTATAGAAACATAGAATTTGTCGGCAGATAAGAACCACTTGGCCCATCTAGTCTGCCCCTTTTTTTTTACATTATTTTTATCTCTAACCTTATTTGATCCTTATTTCTTTGTAAGGAGACCCTTATGTCTATCCCATGCATGTTTAAATTACCCTACTGTCTTAGCCTCTACCACCCCTGATGGAAGGAATGGAGATTCGCCAGTCTGTATCACCAGTGCGCAGGGTTCTCTCCAGTAACTGGCAACATTTTATTAGTAATGGCAACAGTAGGAAATTTTAGAAGCGAACGGGAAGGGCATTACTAAGTGGGAGGGGCTATGATTAGGGGGAGGAGTCATCATTCTTAAACCGCCCCCCCTAAAAGTTAAGTCTAGATCCGCCACTGCTCCTAGCTTGTGGTACCTCTCTCCAGCATGGGGTACCTCTCACACAGCATGTGGTACCTTTTTCTCTGAGCCTTTGGGCAAGTGGAACATAGGATGCGAGCTATAAATCTTTAGATAAATCTCAAGTTGTTGAACTTTGACACGGAAGGAGCATGTTTTCATGGACAAATGAGCATCAAATCCTGACCACGCTCTAGTGCATCTGCGCATACATACATTTGAATGGGATAGTGAGATTTATTTTACATCTCTTCTTCAATGTGATATCTTTTAAAGTAGGTGGTACTGTGTGTATAGTGATTACAAGGAAAATTCTAAGATAAGATATTGATTTAACCATAAAAAAGGTCTGCTGCATATATTGCTGCGGTCAGAGATAGGAAGTGCTCTCTCAAAAATATGGCAGCCTGCGAGAGCAACTGAAATTATTTGCTGCTTAATTAGATATTTTGCATGTAGCGTTACCCCACCCACCCCACCCTTCCAAAAAAAAATACTGTTAATTCTCCTCTTTAAAATATACTTAAGGCAAATAATTAACCGTTAACATTATAATTTAATTTATATTTGTCTCCAAATGTTTCCCGAGCCTTTATTTAGGTTTAGGCTGCACAAATCTTAAACTACATCTGTACCACCAGTTGGCATTTTGCGGCTCATAAAAGGAAAGATGGGAATAACAATCCTTCTTTTTTTGGAAATGCTAAGTGAAACAGCATTGGCGTACCAGCCTGAAACCACGGAAGCATCTTCTGTTTGACAGGGAAAAGATATCAAAGGGAGACATTTATAAGGCAGTGTAACAATATGAATTGAGATATTTTAGCTACACAGTTGCAAAGCAGAGGTATAGAAAACATTATGCACACGTGTTATACTGCCGCAACCAGGGTTTGCTCTCTGATGGATGAAACAGGGCCAGGTGTTTTCATAAATAATTATGTGTATAAAATATTTGACAGTCTTTTCCACATTTCCGTAAACTGGTTCCAATGTTGACAATCACCGGACAATCACCCCCTACCTAACTGCACCAGAACTATATTAATATATGAGTTAACCACTCAAATTTCTTCTTGACAAAAGTTTTGTTTTGCCTGAGTAAAATGTTGGACTTCATACAAAGTTCTACTGAAACTCTATGATCCAATATTTGAAATTTGTGAAATTAGTTAAATAACCATTCCTTTCTATGTAAGAAACCCTGCAAACTGCAATGAGAGTGCTAAAATTATTATTTTTTATCTCCAGCAGTTTTAGTGGGTTGGTTTTTTTTTAGACAGCACCCCTGTATGTGTATGCAGTATGTCTGGAATAACAGCTGATAAATATAAGTTGGACTGCATACAGGGATTCCAGTCCCAAAATTATTTACAAATCCTGGGATTTTGGATTTACCAGGCTGCAATCCTGAGATTCGTTTTGGTATTAGGATTAGGAAAAAAGATGTATTAAAAAACAAAACAAAACAAAAACAACAATCAAAAATGGCAAAACAGCTTAAATTTCTACAGTGAGCATTGGAAATTAGTTGACTAGACCAGTGGTGCCCAAACTTTTTTGAATCACGGCGCCCAACATCATTTTTTTCACGGCACCCCTAGGTCAAAAGTTTGTTATTAAGAAATTTATAAAGAAATATTAAATTAAGTAAATTGTATTTATATGTCATCCTTAGGTTCAATTGTGTGGTGAGGGACAATATTTGCTTCTGTTTGTCCACATATTGTATGATTGCCAGCTACCAGCACGGGTTTTGCCTATTATATTGAACATAAATAATTTGAATTGGTCCTGGACCACCAACCCAGGACACCCCTGCAAGTGTCCTGAGGCACCCCAGGGAGCCACGGCACACAGTTTGAGAACCACTGGACTAGACTGATTATGTAATGCAAACTACACTATGATAAAAATAATATTGGGGTCTTTTTTTTAAATTGCTGAAAGTATGACCTAAGATAAAGCAAGGCGCCCAGGGTGTCATTGCTAATTCGCCTCCACATTGTGTTCCCTATGTACTGTACCTGGCTGCAGAGAAGCTCATTCAGGCTCTAAATAAAGCACTGTTAAGCCCATGTCCATATCTTCAACTGTGATATCACTTGATTCAGCTGTACCTGTTAGACTCATCACCATATTAGGCAGAGTTACATGATGATCATCATTATCGTTGTCTAGGCAAGAGGACGAGGGATCAGACATTGGGGGTCATTCCGACCTGATCGCTCGGTGCAGTTTCTCGCAGCGCAGTGATCGGGTCGGAACTGCGCATGCACCGGCGCTGCAGTGTGCCGGTGCATGGCAGCCGTCGTTGCCTAGAGATCGCCTCTGAGGCAGAGGCGGTGACTGGGCGGGAGGGGACTGGACGGCAGCGTTAAGCCGCCGTTTAGGGGGCACGGTCCGGCCAATGCAGGTGTGGCCAGACCATTGGGGAGGCGGGCCGCGGCAGCTGCGTGACGCCACATGTAGCCGCTGCGGGCCGGGGAGCGATGAGTAGCTCCCGGCCAGCACGCTAAAGCTGCGCTGGTCGGGAGCTACTCTTGAAGTGCAAAGGCATCGCCTCTGTGCGATGCCTTTGCACTTCTGCGGGGGACGGCGGCACTGACATGCGGGGCGGACTAGCCCTGTGCTGGGCGTCCCCCCGCATGTCAGTGTGAATGATTGTAGCTGTGCTAAATTTAGCACAGCTACGATCAACTCGGAATGACCCCCATTGTTAAGGATGAAGACGGCTTTGTAGATTGTAAATATTTAGTAGCACCTTTTTAGCAGAGAACACTACTGTGAACCGGGCTGCTATGGGTCAAGGAAGGCTGTTGCCTCTGAGCTGCAGCAGTGACTCTATGTGCATGTTGTGCATGGAGGGGGCAAGCAATCACACTAATACCACCCCACCCCGGAACTGCCCCTGACTGAGGGGTGCACAGTGCCACCTTGTATAACATGGGGTGCCATGCATACTGGTTATTTATATTTATTGGGGTATAGAGACTGGCCACACCTCCATGATTAGGCCATGCCACCTACAGTACCCGGGACTGGTGCTGTCTAGGACCTCTACTCCACTCCCACCTTTATTTTTCTCAGTATCTTCTCTCCCTATTACTACTGTCTATTGTAGACTCTAGTGACTGTCTCTCTCTGTAGCCAGCCAGGAGGAAGTGGCATGCTTTATATACTACTAAGCACGTCAGTCACTCCTTTCCTGCCAGCTGAAGTCCATCCACTTCAATGAGTGACAGAGGCAACAAGGCAGCAAGTGAGTCACACATGCTGCATCCAGAACTGTGCTGCTCGCAGATGAGATGCGAGGGTCTGTCTCAGTGATCGCAAGAATCCTATTAATACGCAGAATTCGGTGACAAACATCCTGGGGAATTTAATCAACTGAAACTTTCCGAGATCCCAGGATTTCATTCCCTATTGTAGATATCTTGACAATGCCATTCACAGAATATAGATTTGTCAAACTCCCTTCCACACATCTTGTGGCATGAGTAGAGAACTGGACATGCTTATGTATTCTATTTGTATAATGATATAAATGTTTATTAAGGTTATAGATACAGTTTCAGGTGGTTTCTTGTAAGGGCTACTGTCACTAGAGGGCATGGACGCACCCAACTGAGCGGAAGCATCCTGAGTTTGTAAAACATGCACCACTATTGCCCACATTCAAGAAGGGCAACTCTGTCAGTTTGGGGTCCACTTCCCCATGGTCCTCAAGCAGGGCTTTCAAGACGGGACTTTTGGCATGTGTGTCCGACCTGACATGCTCTTGGAGGACCTCTTTAAATTGGGGAAAATCTCTGTCAAGAATTAGCAGATACTGGAGTTTGGGAGCAATGGCCACTGTCAATGGTGACTGTCTGCCCCTTGATGGTGCCCGGCAGGAGAATTCTGTCATACTACTTGGCTTCTCCATGAACACAAAGAACCTTTAATTTGGGAAACCCAGTGACTATAGCTTTTGGCACAACTGAGTTGGAGATCAAGGACAGCCCACTTCAAGAATCTATCAGAGCCAGCACTTTTACATAGATTTAAAAATGCATCTTTAGTATTTGGAGTTGCACATATTTTAGGAATTTTCATTCTAGCTTATAGATAATGTGGCTGGTAGGGTACAAAATCCCGGCTCTCAGTATCCTGACGGATCCCGGTATGTATTTGAACACTACTCCTATCCCTAACCAACCCCTCCTGCAGCTTAACCCTACCCCTCCCCCCCTGCAGCCTTACCATCCCCTCCTGCAGCCTAACCCTAACCCCCACCCCCGTAGCCAACCCTAACAACCCCCACCCAAGCAGCCTAACCCTCTCCTAGTGCCTAACCATAACCCCCCCCCGCCCCCCCGTACTTACCATAGGATCCGTTGGAATTCTAACTGTCGAGAACCCGCTGTTGGTATTGACTGTATCCCCACATGGCTGTTGTCATCATCACCTTGGAAACTTGAACCAGGCCTATGAGATAATCAGATATAGGTTCCTAAAGAAGCATACCTTAAAAGGACATGGGCGGCCTGACCGCACTGAGGAGAGGACGCTTCTCCACAAAGCTCCTGCCTTGTCCAGCAGATATTCCCCCTTATCAGGCTCCCACCCTAATAAAACCTGCCTGCAGGGACTATCCACCCCTCCTAACACCTCTGGGGACCGGCCGCTGACGGTTGCGGAGCCGGGGGACCGCTGGTTCGGTCCTCGTGGGTTGCGGCCTAGACGGACCTGGAAGCCGGGGACTCGAGTGACACATCCACCCGGGTCTCGAGCTCCGAGACACGGGCGTCCCGCGGGGTGGAGCCTACACCTTTACGACTGACCCTCCCTGCTCCCCCGCCGCCCGCTCACCTCTGTGACCGCCTGAGACGCCGGAGCGCTGGGTCTGCTGTCCGGGAGGAGAGCCGGAGCTGCGGGCGCCGGCCGAGTGGAGCCGTGTATCAGACGCTGCGGCGGCCATCTTGAAATCTCGGGCTCGTGCTGTCCCGGAGTGCCGGCAGCCGCAGGGGACCCAGGCTGCAAACAAAACGGACCTAGCACCGATGTGTGCCCCCTCTGCCCTGCTGCCTCTCCGCTGCCACCGATGATATGAACATCCTCAGGGGCACAGTATACAGGCCCTGTATTGGAAGCCGACGCCGCCATCTTGGTTGAGGGCTACATGCCCTCTCAGCTCATCATACCTGCTATTAAGTCCTGCCTATCCTCATATCTCCTGCTTGGCAACCAAAGGGGGAACATTACACGGAGCCTTAGGACAGCAGGTATGACACTTTGATAACCCTGCCATCATCTGCTGTACCCTGGGACTGTGAACCCACTACCGTGGACGTTTGGTCCCTGCTGTCTCACCCCGGCCCTTTGACATATACATCGCGAAACTGTGATACTCTGGAGCTTCACGCGGTGACACCCCTGACACGTTGGCTCTTGCAAATCTGCTCCGCAACGCCCTGACATGCCTGCTGTCTTCATAGCGATGTAACTTTCCATTTTCTCCCCTGCGCTGATGTGACCCTCATTGAACCGCTCTCTGCGCCCTACATTGTTCATACTTTACATATCTATCTTTAGCGACCTCATATGGAAAAGTTCTTGGTGTCCACCCCAATGTCCTCAGCTGGCCCTGCTTCAGGCACACGTGAGGACACAACTCATAGAAATTCTTCTGATTCCGATTGCTCCACCACCCGGTCTCGATCTCAAAGAAAACGTACCAACGTTACGGCTACTAAACAGCTCAAAATGAAACCCACCGACATAGCTGCGGTTCTTGGACCCCTCCTAGACGAGAAACTGGCGGGCATTAAAGAAGCCATTGATTCCACCTTAACCCAGCTGACCCAACATAATAATCATTTAGATGAAGTCGAGCAGAGGGTTTCGACGTTGGAGGATGATCTACAAGCCGCACAGGCTACTATAAAGATCCAAACCACAGAAATTAAAGGCCTCACTGAAAAACTTGACGATTTAGAGAATCGGAGCCGTCGAAACAACCTGAGGGTGGTGGGCATTCCGGAGTCGGTGAGGGGCCAGGCGTTGCTGGACCTTCTATCCACTTGGCTACCTGAAAAGCTAGATATGGGTCTTCAGGGCTCACCGTTGGCCATTGAAAGGGCCCATAGGATCGGCCCTGAACGCAGAGACTCTACTGGACGTCCTAGACCTGTCATCCTGCGGGTTTTAAACTACGCGGATAAAGCCAAGCTCTTGGACCACTACCGAAAGTCAGAGAATCTCCTCTATAAGGGAGAAAGGCTGCTTATTTTCCAGGACTTCTCCACCCTTGTCGCCAACAGGCGCAGAGAGTTCGCCCCGATATGCAAACAGCTGTTTGAAGACAACGTCAAGTTTTCACTATTATACCCTGCTCGTCTTCGAGTCTTTGTCAATGGAAAACCATGCTTCTTCGAAGATCCGTTGGCAGCAAAGACCCATTTTGCCCACCCTGATACTTGACTGTTCACCCTTACTTAAAGTTTGCCTATCTGTACAATTGCTTTAATTAGTAGGTCACACAGTGTTCGGGATATGATATTGGCATGCTATTTGCGCATGCTGGAGGCTCCGCCTCCCATTGTTTCATGTTTGTTAGTTTGATACTTTTGTTTGTTTGTCTGTCTGTTTGTTCTGCCTGCTGGGATGATGTGTCTCGATCCTCCATGGGTTGGCCCCTCCTTGCTCACTGGGACGGGGGGGGGGCACCGTTTCACCTATACGATTTTGATATTCTATTCTCCATCTGCGGGGGTATGATAGCATAGTTGACCGTGCTGCTTCTCAACCTTCAACCCCGGTGATAACCCCACTTCTAGACTTTAATGTAGTTTCTTGGAATGTAGAAGGTCTCAATAGTTCCATTAAGCGCAAGAAGGTAGTCGCCCATCTATCTCGTCTATCCCCTCAAGTCGTGTTCCTACAGGAGACACACTGGGTGCATAATTCCCCTATGTCATTGAGAGCCCCTTGGATTGGGGAATGCATATCTGCTCCTTATATCAATAAAACCAGAGGAGTTGCCATTCTCTTTCATAGGAATCTTCAATTCTCAATCCTTAAAAGACATATTGACCCTGAGGGCAGATTTATCCTCCTAGATGTCTCTATTGATAATGTGGTATATACCTTTTTGAATCTATATGCACCTACTGGATCTAACAATCTTTTTTTTGCAGATATTCTTCAAAGAGTTTTGTCTTGGGGCGGCCAGAATTTAATCCTAGGGGGAGATTTCAACACGGTCGTTGATCCATCCATGGATAGGTCGGGGGTGAGTACCAAAAGGCCCGGGCCCTCTTCTACCCTTCTCTCCTCTCTTTGCTCTCAACTTACTCTACTAGACCCTTGGCGTATACATCATCCCCTTCAACGAGATTACTCTTTTTACTCACACCCACACTCTACTCACTCTCGTATCGACTATCTCTTTCTATCTAAACACCTTTTTTTTAAAGTCTCCCACACCTCAAGTAAGGATATCATTATCTCGGACCACGCCCCCATAACCTTGTCCCTTCATTTGGCTCTACCCCAGAATATATCTAAATGTTGGAGATTCCCAGCATATCTCATGCACTCTGAGGATTTCTTATTACATCTCAAACACACTTGGCATAATTATATTACTGATAACCTAGACCAAGAATCTAACACTCCACTTTTTTGGGGGGCCTCTAAGGCAGTCCTTCGAGGCCATATTATTTCCTATGTTAATTCCAAACGTAAGAAATTCAACACAAACTTGCAAGAACTTAGTGGAGCTCTTACACTTGCTTACCGCACTTACAAACAAAGCGATAGCCCTGCTCATAGAGAAACGTACCTCATGGCAAAACAAATTTATGACACCTTTCTCACTGAACAGGCCCAGATCAGCTACGACTACGGCAGGAATAGGTTTCATAGGTGGAGGAATAAATCCGGTAAACTCCTGGCCAACTTGGTTAGGGGGCCCCGGAACAAAACGTGGGTGGACTCACTGCACAGTTCGGGAGGTGTTCTCTTTGACCCCACTGACATTTGCTCGGCTTTTATGCGTTTCTATAAGTCCCTATATACTGCCGACATTGATAACGCGACTGACGGCCAATTATTTTTAGATGAGGCGTTGTTGCCAAGGCTGGTGATGGAGGAGAGAGATTTGTTAGATGCTCCTATAACTGATGATGAGGTGCGGGCCACCATTAAATCCCTCCCCAATGGAAAGAGCCCTGGCCCTGACGGCTTTAGTGCTGAATTCTATAAGATGCTGGACGCTGATATCCTCCCTATATTAACACGACTATATAATCATATCCTAACAACAGGGGAGACTCCCCTTCGTTTTAACGAAGCAAAGCTTATTGTGCTTGCAAAACCTGGTAAAGATCCTACCCAGGTGGGATCATACCGCCCCATCTCACTCCTAAATCAGGATTTTAAAATCTTGACTAAAATCATAGCTAATAGGCTGCAAGCCTGCTTACCCCGTCTTATCTCACCCGTGCAGATGGGATTTGTCAAGGGTAGACAATCCACACGGGGAGTACGGGCGGCCCTAACTGCAATATCTTACACCCGCTTTAATCAGGCCAAAAATAACATCATTATAAATTTGGACGCGGAGAAGGCATTTGATAAAATTGCCTGGCCTCATCTATCTCGTGTACTCGCCCACCAAGGTTTTGGCACAGCGTTTCGTAACTTGGTACAGACCTTATATACTAATCCAGTGGCGCAGGTCTTAGTCAATAATGTAGCATCTCCCTCCTTCACATTGGAAAGAGGCACTAGGCAAGGATGCCCTTTATCTCCCCTTCTATTTGATCTAGCACTGGAGCCTCTTATACGCCATATCTTGCTAGACAAGAACTATAGGGGCATTGCTGTAGGCACACAGGAATTAAGAGTAGTGGCATTTGCAGATGACCTCCTTCTTTTTATGTCAGATCCTCACCACACGATCCTGCAGTTAATTACTGTGATTGATCATTTTTCCTCTTTTGCAGGGTTTTCTATCAATTATGGTAAGTCGGAGGCGCTAGCCATGTATGGACAGGCGAGACTGGGATGGGGGAACACCTTTCCCTTTAAGTGGGCGAATACACATATTGTTTATCTAGGAGTTGCACTTCCTGCTCATCCCTGCCACCTATATAGGCTTAATATCACCCCGGTCCTACGTAAGATTAGATCCGAACTTGACCTTTGGCAATCCTTACCCCTTAATTTGCTTGGAAGATGCAACCTTTTTAAAATGGCCAGCTTTCCAAAACTCCTTTATGTCTTACAGATGACCCCTCTATTACTGTCTAAGTCGGATTTATCTTCTCTGAACGCCTCTATCTCCAGATTCATTTGGGCTGGTAAACGCCCAAGGATTAGTATGAAAAAACTATCCCAGACGGTACCGAGAGGGGGAATTAACTTACCTGATATTAAACAATACAATCTTGCGTGCCTCCTCCGTATCGCTATGGATTGGCTTGGAGACAATAATTATTACACGGATTCCAATCTAGATTTTCAGCTTTGCGCTCCCTTATCCCTCAGTTATCTTCTCCATGCCAGACCCTCCAAATTGGCCTTACATGTCACCACTAATTCGTTGATACTCCCCATAATACAGGCGTGGAAAATGGCGAGGAAATCTCTCAAACTTCAATATCTCTACTCACTCTCACTGCCCCTTATCGGTAACCTGGAGTTCCAGGAGGGAGGGGCTACACAGCCCTTTACTGCCTGGCATTCTCTTGGTATCCGCAACCTGCGCAGCTTGCTTAACTCCTCTCGCATCCCGCTGTCATTCGCGGAGGCAAGGGAGAAATATGGTTTGTCCCCTCACCACGAGTTTGCCTATTTTCAGGCAATGCACTATCTTAAAACCGTGTTATCCAGGTTGACAGGTGTCGACTTTCTTAACTCTCTAGACACACTTCTCCAATCAGCCTATTACTCTATATAAACCATTTATACACGTATACGTCTAGAACTTATCCCAGACACGGATCTTCCGGAGCTGTCCCAGTGGTCCTCCCACATCTCCACGGTTACCCCCGACTCCCTCCTAAGTCATTTTCAATTGACCCTAAAGCTTATTCCTGCAAGCTCATATCAGGAGATGGCCTATAGAATGCTCCATAGAGCATATATCTCACCTAAACGCAGTTTTTTAATGGGTATTTCCAGAGGCGTCACCAGGTGTGGTGACACCCGGTGCGCGCCCCTGATGTACTGCCGCGATCGCGGCAAAAAGGGGGCGTGGCTTTACAGCTAGGGGGCGTGGCTTCGCGGGGATACTGGCATCGTCACTCTGGGGGCGTGCCCAGCATCTCCGGAGATGCTGGGCTTCCCCCAGAGACGGTCTCAGTGTGCTGTCGGCTCCTCTTCTGTGACAGGAGCCGGGTGCTGTAGCGTAATTTCACACTGCAGCACCTGGCTCCTGTCACTGCGGAGGAGCTGACATTTGGTGTCACCCCCTCCAGGTGTCACACCCGGGTGCGGGCCGCACCCCCCGCACCCGCCTTGTGACGCCACTGGGTATTTCAGAAGACACTAAATGCACTAAATGCTCAATAGATGAGGCCGATCTTTTCCATTGCTTTTGGGACTGCGCTTTGGTGTCACGGTTTTGGCATGAGGTACATCAGTATGGAACTACGTCCTTAGGCATATCCTTTAGATGCACTATTTCCTGGGCACTGTTTGGATGTTTGACTGACCAGCCAGACATCCCTAGGTCTAACAAAAAACTGCTCATGATATTATCAGCGGCCGGCAGGAAGGCAATCCTACAACAGTGGATCCACAATATACCTCCCAATCTCTCGATGGTGACCTCTAGACTATTTTTCCTGTTCACCATGGACTGGCTGGAGGCCTCTATCCATAAGGAAAAACTCACCCCTGCCTTGTTCCAGTGCTGGGACGCCTACATTTTGACACTTCCCCTACATACTAAACAAGCCATTGAAAAATGCTTTCAATCTACCTCATGGTATCTCCTCCACACTATTGACCATCCTAACCCCTTAAACATCTAACTACTTACCCTCTTCCTTTTCTCTGGATCCCTCCCCCGCTTTCTATATTCTGCAGTCTACCGGGTTGATTGGAAATATAGACCCCCCCGATGTGAGAGATTGTTCTATGGATGGATCGACGGCTCGTGTCCCACGGCAGGCATTGCATGTTACTTTATTTTTTTTTTATATATATTTTAGGCTTTATGTTTATGTTTAGGGATTTCTAGGGTGATATACCTTTGCTAGGAGAGAACCAACATTTGATCTATTCCTGTTTATTTTTAAGTCTTCTCCGCTTTGGTAATTAAAATATAATATAAATCCCCTGATTTCACTAGTTATATATACGTTCCCTCTTTTGGAAGGGTATAAAGGTTTTATGTGAGGAAAAGTTTGAAAATATGCTTTGATCTCAACCTGATATGATATGAGACTGAATACTATATGACTTCCTGCCGTTTGTCAGGATAACTCTATATACTGCATAATATGTAATACAACGCTACCTGTATTTTCTATGTCTCGAAATGATACATTTCTACTCTGTACGATGTGAGATTATAATAAAAAGAGTTTTAAAAAAAAAAAAGGACATGGGCATATCAAAATCAGACACATCTCTAAGGGACTTGATTGACTTTCATTTCCACATTCTTCATGAAAATGCGGGTGGTAGTGGTACCCATTTATAGGATGAAAAATGATACAGCTACATTTTTATGTGGTGCTAGTGGACTCCTATCCAACACTAAATCACTTCCTAAAATGGAAAGATACTTTGGGAAAGAGGTGGAGCTATTGGAAGCCGGTTTGAAAATGAAGTAACAGTAAGCCATGACTCAGTGACGGAGTAGAGATTTAGTTTCAATATATTGTTAAGTGAAACGCTACCATTTGATCAATGTTGCACTAAAACCTGGGCCACAGTGATGAGACAGCAACACACAGAAAACACTGCTGCCACAGAGAGCTGAGTGATATGACTGAGTGTACTGTCAGTGCAGGATACTGATAACCTTCCCTATGGGTATAGTACGGTATGCCGGCCGGGCACCCGGCGACCAGCATACCGGCGCCGGGATACCGACAGCATGGCGAGCGCAAAGGAGCCCCTTGCGGGCTCGCTGTGCTCGCCACGCTGCGGGCACGGTGGCGCGATCTATTCTCCCTCCAGGGGGGTCGTGGACCCCCACGAAAGAGAATATCTGCCGGTATACTGTGCGCCGGGATCCCGACATTCGGCATACTGAAGACCACCCTTCCCTATACATGATTACAGGGTTGGACTGGCCCACAGGGGTACAAGGGAAACCACCGGTGGGCCCCCCTGTTGGGGGGCCCACCTCCTCCTCTAAGGTTTCAGACTGTGGACTTGAATTATACATTATAAATGTTATCTTATACTGCACATTACTACGGTGTATTTTCTATAGGGCATTGCTGTTATAATGTGGTACATTATCATGCATGCACTATCAGCATTTACTATATCTATGTATCAAGGGGCCCAGACCATGCATTCTCTAATGGTTAGCCAAGCCTCTGTGGCAGCTGGCCAAACCCCCTCTGAAGACTGGCCACACACCAAAATATGGGCCCCTACCATTGCATTCCCCCGGTGGGCCCTTCATGCCCCAGCCCGACACTGCATGATTAGTGTAAGCATGGGTGCCCACTCAAAAAGACACCACTGAGGTTCCAGACTCAATACCTTAGTAGCCATGCATAAATCAAGTGTCACCTCTTATGCCAAGTGAAACTACTATTTATATGCCTAAGTGAATTGATCTAGCCTAGAGTGTACATTTGGAAGATGTAAACTAACATCTACCCCATTTATTTTCAGCAAAGGAAAGGGCATGACATTCATAAATGTAAACATTAGCCACTGTACCTATCTGCCCTGTGTCTACTGCTGTTATTAAATCTGCATGGGCAGGGACATCTGTTTGCTGCTTACTTGGCTATAGTCAAATGGATATAGATTTATAATGTGCCCAGTAAACAGAGCGGCCCTAGGCATAGGCAAACTAGGAAAATGCCTAGGGCATTTTGTATGCCAGGGGGCACAAGCAGCTTCTGCTGATTAAAATGATATGCGGCATGCCTATATTCTGTGTGTTACTGCGGCTGTATCTGCATACGAAATACTACGTTACAGTGTATTCCTTGAAATCACTGTAACGTAGCATTTCGTATGCAGATACAGCCACAGTTGCACACAGAATATAGGCATGCCGCATATCATTTTAATCAGCATCGGCTGCTTGTGTATCCTAGCCAAATAGTAATGCAAAAAAGACGTATTTTCATTAAAAAAAAAGGCGCCCGATGTTAGCAGAGCTGCCTTCTGACTCACGCCAGGCATATCCTGCAGCATGGTGTATTGAGGCAAGATGTATGAGTACACATCTGTATCCGAGCAGAGGCAGAGGTCACAGTGTTAGCGGCCATGTGACTGCTGTGTGGGGATGGGTTGGTTTTAAAGTAGTGTTCAGCATAAAGGTAAGGGACATTATGTGTGTCATGTTTATAAATGCATTAATAATGTGCAGCATATGTGTAAGGTGCACTATGTGTGTTATTATGTGTATAAGTGCACTAACAATGGCCATCATTCCGAGTTGTTCGCTCGCTAGCTGCTTTTAGCAGCATTGCACACACTAAGCCGCCGCCCTCTGGGAGTGTATCTTATCTTAGCAGAATTGCGAACGAAATATTAGCAGAATTGCGAATAGAAATTTCGTAGCAGTTTCTGAGTAGCTCCAGACTTACTCAGCCATTGCGATCAGTTCAGTCAGTTTCGTTCCTGGTTTGACGTCACAAACACACCCAGCGTTCGCACAGACACTCCCCCGTTTCTTCAGACACCCCCGCGTTTTTCCCAGAAACGCCAGCGTTTTTTCGCACACGCCCAGAAAACGGCAAGTTTCCACCCAGAAACACCCACTTCCTGTCAATCACACTACGATCACCAGAACAATGAAAAATCCTCGTTTTGCCGTGAGTAAAATACCTAACTTTTGTGTAAAATAACTAAGCGCATGCGCTCTGCGAACCTTGCGCATGCGCAGTAAGCGACTAATCGCAATATAGCGAAAATCGTCAACGAGCGAACAACTCGGAATGACCCCCAATGTGCGGCATACGTAAAAGGGACATTATGTATGTCATGTGTATAAGGGCAATAATAATCTGCGGCATGTTTGTGAGGGACATTATGTGTATAAGGGCATT
This sequence comes from Pseudophryne corroboree, assembly GCF_028390025.1. NCBI lineage: Eukaryota > Metazoa > Chordata > Amphibia > Anura > Myobatrachidae > Pseudophryne > Pseudophryne corroboree. The sequence goes on along the minus strand of NC_086453.1, from coordinate 226,287,715 downwards.
AATAAAGGTTGGCATAATGTGTAAGGTTCATTATGTTTATAAGGACATTAATAATGTGTGTCATATGTGTAAGAGTCATTACTGTGTGGTATTATGTGTATAACTGCATTACTAATGTGTGTCATTATGTATATAAGGTGCTCTACTGTGTGGCATAACATATAGAAAGGGCACTACTGTGTGGTCTACTGTGAAGAAAGAGCAATATGGTGTGGTGTAATGTGATTAAGTAGCAATTCAGTGTGATGTAATGTGAATAAGGGGCACTACTGTGAGGAGTAACCTATATAAAGTAAAGTGGTACTACTGTGTGATGTAACGTGAATAAGAGACACTATCGCAGGGGCACTACTGTGTGGTGTAATTTGAATGGGGGTACTATTGTGTGGCCATGCCCCTTCCCAGCAAGAACACGAACCTTTTAGAGCTGTTCACTGAATGTGCGCACTGTTCCTATTTAAAATATTGGGGATGGGAGCACCAAAATGAGGACTGCTATGGGTGAGGATGCTGGGAAAGGGGAGCAGGATCAGAGGAGGAACTAGCGGTGGTGCTAGGGGTCACCAGACAAAATCTTGCCTAGGGCATCATATTGGTTAGGGCCGGCTCTGCCAGTAAATAAAAACGGTAAACATCAGCAAAGATGCCAGCACATAGCCAAAATACCTCCATATAGTTTCAAAATCCAGCATACACCAATATTCCTGAATGTAATGTATATTAGCTATATGGTGGCATTTGAAGTTATATTCCTTATGCCCATATAGCCTCACATGCCGCCAGATAGATACCATGCTCACCCTATCATCTGATATGCCGCAGTATATATAGGGCCATATAAGTTTATATGTTGTTGGCCCATAGTACTTGGGGGATATGAGATGGCTCAAGTCACAGGAGAGTTTTCCAGTGGAAGTGGCAGTGGTGTGTTGTTCCTGTCTGCACTTATATGGCACCATTCCCATACAGGAATGCAGACAGGGGTGGGGGTGGGGAACAGGTACTAAATACCTGGCCTTGTTGGAGGGGTCCCTTGGGGGAACGTGACTTACCACTCCAGGCACACACTTCACTTCCGGGAACCAAATACTATGATACCGCCACTCTCCTCCCTCTCTATTCAATCAGGCGCTTACTCTTACCGGAATCACTCATACTGCAACTGGCTCCAAGTCAGCCCTTTCCTGCCCACCAATGTCGCAGGGGGATCTCAGCTGTGACAGGGCTTGTGACAGGTTGGACCCTGGTCAGTTGTTGATGGCGACACTCTACTCCTTTGCCCTGGTCAGTTGATGATGGCCCTGGTCAGTTGTTGATGGGGACCAATGTTCCCCTTTGCAGCGCTGCAAAGTGCTCATGGGTCAGTTACTGATGGGGGCACTATCCCCCTTTGCTGTGTGTTGTACCCCCCACAGAGTACTGTGCTACTTAGTGAGTGTGACCATGCCTCCCAGATTTGGTCATGCCAACAGTTCTTGGGCCCGTTCCTGCTCTCGAAGGCCCTATTCCCATCTATGATTATTTACTAGCAATTAGCGGGAGAATCATGGAAAGAGAGGAAGTGGCACATCTGTATTACAAGCGATTTGGCTCAGCCAATAGGCTAACCAGTCAAAATGTTTTGATGAGACAGACAATACCCTTAAGGGGAACGTCCCAGGGCTGCACTAGAATTTTACAATCAGTTTTAATTTACTGTATATTTCTCTAATTACATTATTATTGTTTAAATAAACGCTCCTATAGGAACCCAAAATTTACTGGTATCATACTGAAAATTAAATCTAGATATTTAACGCTACGGGGCTGATTTATCAATGAGTTTTATAATACGCAGTAAGTTTTAATACTTATTGCGTATGACCAGTGACGTGCAGTGAGGTGAGGCAGAGCCTTTCCTGTCATACTAACATTTGTGCCAGAGCTTTGACTGTATAAATAATATGAAAAATATAAATAATTTGTTTGAAATATCTTCGTCCATGCGTATGACAAACGGTGCTCTAGCCAATGAGCTCCTGTCGTGTTTGAAAAATGACAGTTGGGAGCTTATTGGCATACGCAATGAGTTTTAAAACTCACTGCGTATGATAAAACTCATTGATAAATCAGCCTCTATAGATCTAAAAAAGATGCCATTTTCTAGCCCTTTTTGACATTACACTTTGGTAATGACGGAGGAGGAGAGAACTTAGTTGCTGTTTAGCTCAGGGTACAAGGACAAGTGTGTTTTTATGTATTTTAGACAATAAGTCTAATATGTACCTTGTTCAATAAAATAGTGTCTTAGGGGTATATTTACTAAGCCTTGGATGGGTATAAAGTGGATGGAGATAAAGTCACAGCCAATCCGCTCCTAACTGCCATGTCATAGGCTGGGTTTGAAAAATGACAGTTAGGAGCTGGTTGGCTGGTACTTTATCTCCATCCACTTTATCTCTGTCCAAGGCTTAGAAAATAGACCCCTTTGTACTTTATTACGTGCCAAGAACAATGGCATTCAGAGATGTTTGGATGGCAGACTCAGATACCAGCTGTGCGAGATAAGCATGACAGTTAATAAACAGCAACAGTGACACTCTCTAAGTGTGGGGCCACACATAGTAGCCAAGCCCCGATCAGCGGGACCCGCTTGGCCACAAGGAGATGTGTGCGGCATTCCCACCTCCGCCGGATCCAACCGAGCATGCTGCGGTTGGGCCGGATGGCAGAACAACAGGATTTCAATGAGAACATATACATTTCAATGCATGTGTTCACACGGGGCCTAATTCAGAGTTGATCGCAGCAGCAAATTTGTTAGCAGCTGGGCAAAACCATGTGCACTGCTGGGGGAGGGGGGGGGGGCAGATATAACATGTGCAGAAAGAGTTAGATTTTGGTGGGGTGTGTTGAAACTGAAATCTAAATTGCAGTGTAAAGATAAAGCAGCCAGTATTTACCCTGCACAGAAAGAAAATAACCCACCAAAATCTAACTCTCTGCAAATGTTATATCTGCCACACCTGCAGTGCACATGGTTTTGCCCAACTGCTAACAAATTTGCTGCTGCGACCAACTCTGAATTAGGTCCACAGTGCGGCACGGCTGCACTGTGTTCCACTGAAATCCTGTGTGTCACTGGCCGGATCCTGTTCCGCGGGATTCCGCAAATCAGGATCCGTGTGCACACAGGACCCCCCTCCCGGCCAAGTAGGGTTCAGCGGGACCCGCTTGGCCGCTATATGTGGCCCGACACTAAAGACAGCCACATACTACAGTACAATGCTGCTTCCCTGCTAAAACACAGCTCTGTCTATAGTCAGGGCTGAAAGTGGCCCTAAGGAGGTGTTGAAACTCATCTGCCTGCTCCAACCTCCATGTAACTCTGGTGTCTTGCCACTGCCAGAGGTGCAAATCATGTGGATGGCGACCAGAGCAAATAAAGCAAATGTTGAGCCCTTGAAAACTGCACTTTAAAATTCTGGCTTTGCTTATATTGGTACTGAAACACATATTGGAAACACAATAGGGCAATGGTTCTCAAACTGTCTGCCGTGGCACCATAGGGTACCTCAGGACACTTACAGGAGTGCCCTGGGTTGGTGGTCCAGGCTCAATTAAATTATTTATGGTCAATGTAATAGGCAAAATCAGGGCTGGTGGCTGCCAATCATAAAATATGTAGACAAACAGAGGCAAATCTTGTCCCTCACCACATAACTAAACCTAAAGATGACATATAATCGCAATTTACTTAATTTGATATTCCTTCTAAATTTCTCAATAAGAAACTCTTGGCCTAGGGGTGTCATGAAAGTTTTTTTGATACTCTAGGGCGCCGTGATTCAAAAAAGTTTGGGAACCGCTGCAATAGGGGATGCACAAGAGCAAGCTAGAACCTCAATATGACTGAGAAGATTACCTTGTACACACATGCTGTTGTGTATAAGATAATGTAAGTGTAAAGTGAATGGCTGGGTGCTACTTAGATCCCAATAGGCTTTTTTGAGAACCATGATAATGTGAAATACATTTAGATGATTTTTTAAAACACTCCTGTCACCAAATAGAACATTAGGTCACTTAAACACAAATAAAGCGTTCTATGCCATCAGTGTCACTCTAATTTTTTTTTTATTAAAACCCCTTTCATTTTTTTCTATGGGGTCCCCCCAAACAAGATTTTGTCACTTGAGTCCCCCAAGTTGTTGTATTTTGCAACCCCTGTGCTTCTCTACAATCCCATCGCTCCTGAATTTTTCCAACACCATTGCCGCTGCATTTCTCCAACACCAACAACCCTGTGTCTTTCAAGGACCATGCTCCAGTCTCTCAAGTACAGCCCCTGCATCTCTCCAGCTCAGTCCCCTGAGTCTCTCCTGATTAACCCTCTATGTCTCTCCAGCACCATCGCCATACAGCTATCCAGCGCCATCCCTCTGCGTTTATTCAGCGCCATCCTCCTGCATCTCACCAGCAACATCCTGCTATATCTCTCCAGGACCATCCTCCTGCATTTATCCAACACACGCATCTCTCCATCTCAGCCACCTGCATCTCTACAGCTTAGTCCCATGTCTCTCCAGATCAGCCCCCTGCATCTCTCCAGCATCATCCCCCATACCTCTATTCAGCACCATTCCTCTGTGTTTCTCCAGCGCAATCCTCCACCATCTCTCTTGCACCATCCTCCTGCATCTCAGAAGCAACATCCTTCTGCATCTCTCCAGGACCATCCTCCTGCATCTCTTTAGCCCCCCCCCACACACACATCTGTCCTGCCCCCTACATCTTCTCTCCAGCTTACTCCCATGTCTCTCCAGCTTAGCCCACTTTGTCTCTCTATTCCCCACTCCGCATCTCTCCTGCTCATCCCTCAGCATCTCTCCAGCTAACTTCCCCCCACGTCTCTCCAACTCATCACCCAGCCCCATGTCTCTCCAGTTCACCCCCTGCATCTTTCCAGCTCACCCCCATGAGTCTCTCCAGCACAGCCATCTGGGTCTCTCCAGTGCAGCCCCGAGTCTCTCCAGCTCATGCACTTTGTTTCTGCCCAGCGCCCTCACTCGTGTCTCTTCAGCCCCCTCTAACTTTCTTGTCTTCTGCAGTGCATAGCAGCTCCTGCTCCTCTTTGCGGCAGTCGTGCAATATCATGAACGCCGCACCACAAGAAAACAAATCGAAGGATCCACCTGGGGCTGTAGAGGGGTAGGCGGCCGCAGCCCAACGTCTACATCATCTAGTGACGCAAAGCAATTTCACCGCGTTTCGGCACACTTGAACCACTTTCTATAGCAAATTCCTCCAACAATACAAGTACTTTTTTTTAACTGTTTTTATTGAAGCATCACATGTACATATATAAGAAACAAAACTTGATGATAAATCAATAAGATGAACATCAAGAAACATTTATTAATTAGTCATTACAGATACACTTAAAAAATAAAAATGAAGTAGGCGCTCAAAAAAGATAGTGTAGCAACAGCTGCTGGTTTTGTAAATACACAAATTTTAATAAATTTCTTAGGTAATTGCTGTACAACTTAGATCCTAAATATCTCGATATAAAGACAATGAACAAACTGTTAAAACATTTTGTTAAAAGCAACAATTGTCCAAAGACAACCTATATATGGGTGCGCTCGAACAAGAGCTCATCTGGGGGGCGGACCTCGGGGCGAGCCTGGTCCTCTATGGACGTTATATAGACGATTTATTTTTCATTTGGGATGGGGATGTAGATTCAATACACAGTTTTGTCACACACCTTAACAGTAATAGTTATGGTCTTAAATTTACGCATACCACTCACCCTCACTTTATCACCTTTCTTGATATTGCGCTCCTGTCTACAGATGACTGTATACACACTGAAACGCATTTCAAAACAGTTGATACTAATAACTTTTTGAGATACAATAGTAGTCCTCTCTAAGCCTGGCGAAACAATATTCCGAAGAGCCAGTTTCTTAGGCTCAAGAGAAATTGTTCCAAAGAAGCTAGTTACAAGAAGCAGGCATCTAAGATCTATATGGCCTTCCAAGACCAAGGCTATCCTGATTATGTATTGAGGAAAGCTCTTAAAGAGGTAGAACTCAGAGATAGAACCACCCTGTTAGAATCTAAAAAATCTAAAAAATCTTTGAATAAACGTGAAGAATTAGGTACCCTTAGAGATAACTGTGTGTTTGTTACACAATACAACACACATGCTGCTCAAATAAGACAGATCATTCATAAGAATACTCCTCTACTTAGGATTGATCCCCTATTAGAACCAGATATTGGTACTAAAATAAAGGTAGTGTATAAAAAATCAGAATCTCTTCAATCTAAACTAGCACCCAGCATGCTTAACCCAAATAGGCATAACAGATTAGCTCAAAAGCAGATAGGACAGAGAGGGTCTGGGGGGAAACAACTACTGGTGTTACCATCATAGGGGCAAATTCCTCTGATTGGCTGAGGCAAAAACCTCAGGGATTTTTTAAATGTGCCTTATCCAGATGTCTAACTTGTAACAACATAAAACCTACTAATAAGCTGTGCAGATCAAAAACCACAGGTGAAGAGTTCGTTATATCACAGTTTCTGAACTGCAATTCCACTTATGTAGTCTACTTGGTGGAATGCGGTTGTGGTATGCAGTATGTAGGCTGCACCATTAGGAAACTGCGGGTGCGGTTTATGGAACATAGAAGGAATATACTCAAGAAATGTCCACTGCATAGTTTGTCTAGACATACCAGCTTTTGTGAACAAGGCGGTCTAGCTAACATTTGTGTAACAGCTTTAGAACAAGCTAGAATAACAGAAAGGGGTGGGGATCGGTTTACTCTACTTTGTAGAAGGGAGGCCTTCTGGATCTTTCGTCTGAGGACGCTCGAACCACACGGCCTCAATGAAAATATAGAATTGAATAATATATAATATCCTTATTAGCATATGCCCTCTGTTCCCCACTGGGTCCATCTGCCCCCCAATATCAGCCTCTCTTCTACATATCTTTCTTCCTCTCCTCCTCTCTCCCTGTAGTATAAATGTACCTCTACCCTTGTTGCAATTAGGCAGCAAAAGGGTAATGGTTGTTATGTTAAGTCATGAAAACTCCCTTTTATCTCCAAATCCTGGTCTACATTTAATCTCTGCTGACCTAAGGGTCTCCTTGGATTTCTGGTCAAGATTCTCTAGGCTTAATTAATGTATGGATATTGAATGTTTATTAATTTATTTTTTGCCCATTCAGTGGAATTATCAACATTAGACAAATGCATTGGTTATTTATTAATTAATGTGCTGCTGTGGATTAATTAATTGTCCCTACATTTATTTACATATCTGTCTTTTTTCCCAGGTGTGAATGTTATAAATGCACCTACAAGGTATAGGTTAAAATGTTAAACAAATACACAGCTGGGAGCATAGTGATACATTTACATCTATTTCATGTTTAAAATAATGTTGCTATCCAGTAAATATTAATAAAAATTAAGAGTACGAAGTTTAAAAGGAATTTGTATCAGTGGGGCTCCTCTCTGTCAGACATCTCAATGTGGCTTTGTAGTCATATCTGTAGATCTGTATGTTTATGTATCTTGTGGAAAAATTTTATATTTATTTAATCTACATATATATAGGTACTTCTCTATATATATGTTTCCTAATAGCAAAGGCAAGTGCCAAAGTCGGAAAAATATCATGCTACACGTTGCCATATATCCACCCTATGCGCGTGCCTGCTGCACGTGCACATTCTCTCCCGTGCGTGCGGATACTCGCAGCCGCGTGATGGCGCCTCGGCCATGCGCTCGAGCGCGTGGTATGTGCATTAACGGTAGAGTTTGTGTGCGTCTAGCGGGCGACTCAATCGTTAAATAATAAAACCAAATAGTATGTTTTATAGATAATGTTCCCCTTAATAATGACTGTAAGTTTGTTTAATGTAAATGGTCGCTGGACAGAGGAATTCCTCTTTGTATGGTACGAAGGGTCAGACAGGGTTTGAGCAGCTGTGTCTGGTACCTAACTAAAGAACATTTTATTAGAAACAATCCGGTGCTGGTTAGGTAAAGATTAATCGCTCCTGCGTATAGTTATGGCCATTAGTATTTTCTGGACATTTACTATATATTTGCGATTCATTACCCATGCGGCGGGAATCTTCAGATTCCCTCCCACCTGAGCAGTTTGATATAGTCGCAGCCCACCTGTTCAAACTAACCTATGACCTTTTGTTATGATGCGAGGAGACATTCCTGTGTCCAATGAACAATGAGATTATAGGTCCCTTTGTAGTATACTGTACTCAGTGTATATAAGATCAGCCAGCCTGGGCAGCTCCCTCACTCTCCACAAACGGTTTTCATCTTGACTAACTTGGAGCTGGTACCAGAAGCTGCGCAGCGATCGTTCCCAGTGTGTGTAAGTAATTCTCTGTAAACCAACTTGTTCTCTGTTTGTATTGGCCATTCTCTCTCTCTCTGTTATAGTATAAGTTTGTGACGCTATTGTATATTTCTGTCTAGATATTCTGTTAGAATGATATGTTAGCTTGTAGTGTATGACTTGTAAACTGTTTCCCCTTTTCAATATAACTAAAAGCTTGTTAGTAAAGGTGTTGGAACCTTAGCAAGGTATCGTGTGTTTATTATATTGCAGAAGGTAATAGGAGCGTCTCAAACGTACAAGCAGCTTTAGCATTAACAAGGTTAAGCAGCGTTACATCGCTACAGTATTTCAGTACAAAGTTTACAGTATAAGAGTATCCTTTCTGTGTGTTACATTCAAGGTTTACTGATTGTCATCCCGTGAGCGTCTGCGCCGCTCGTGTTCTCCTCGTGGACTCGAGCGTCCGCTACGCTGGTAGCATAGCATTACGGTGGTCGGCCGCCTATAGCGTGCTCGACACCACGCATTAAGCTGTGAGCGAGCGTGTCGCATGTGCGTCTCGATCACGGTCGAGCGTATGCTACGCTAAGTACGTACCCTTACGGTACCCCATACGCCAATTGCGTACTGAGTCTCTTACCTATTTATTGTGAATGTTATAAGATAAATAGATAGCCTTATCACAAGTAATAATTTTAAGCAAAGTATGAGTATTTTTTAAAACATATTCTACATATGACCATTATTGTCCGACTGCTGGTCTTTTTTAACCTGATGACAATGCATAATAAGGGTTAAAAATAACCTCTCTTATTGGTAACCAATGAGGAAATGGAAGCTGGTATAAATAGAGACTTAGAACACTTTCAGTCATACCTCTGATGAAACCGCCCCTTTGAGAGGCGGAGAAACACATCAGTTGACTGAACTCTGATTGTGGAACGCAACCGGAAGCCGGAAGCCCCGAACCCGGAAGCCGCCGTTCGCGGCCAAACACAGCGTCTCCTGCAACTCTGGGCTTGCTGTCCACACCGCTCTCCCTGGCTAACAAACGGCGCCGAGCGTCCATTCTTCAAAGCTGCCAGTGGAGCAAGTGAGAGATACTCACAGTGTGCTACAGACGAAGCTACTACCCGTCTGCAGTCAGTGTATGCCATACATCACTGGATCTTCATACGACCAGTCTGAACTTGGTGAAGTATACATAGGTGTTATCAAGCAAAGAATTGCCTTAATCCAATGCTATTGAGCTCAATGTGCTTAAACCACTAAATGATCATTAACAGCCGGTATATGCATCACACCAATTAATTGGGCTACTTTTATGACTGCCAGCAAGCTCTGAGTCTTTGGACAATTGTTGCTTTTAACAAAATGTTTTAACAGTTTGTTCATTGTCTTTATATCGAGATATTTAGGATCTAAGTTGTACAGCAATTACCTAAGAAATGTATTAAAATTTGTATATTTACAAAACCAGCAGCTGTTGCTACACTATCTTTTTTGAGCGCCTACTTCATTTTTATTTTTTGATTGTACTCTAGCATTGGTGGATTTCCAGATCCCCAGTTGTGGGCAGCTAGAAAAGTGTGAGCTTTTTTGAAGAAAAAAGACATTACTTGCTCTATTTAATCACTGTTTATTATTAAATTAGCACCCACTTTGTTCTCTTCCTTTGATTACAGATACACCACTGAGTTTCCGGCAATTTATTGTCTGGCACCTCTTTTAATCCAGACATATTTCCCATGTTAGGTCACTGGGTGGCAATTTGGCGCCACTGTTCAAATTTAACAACTAATAAATGCAAATTAAAGATTGTGAATGTAATCTTTAATTCACAATTATTAGTTGTTTAATTGAAGTTTTTATTAATCTATATTGGTTTAGAAATACTGGCATTGGTTTGGAAATACCTCTGTTAGTCTGGCAAAATGGATAATCCGGCACAGGGCTGGAACCAAGGGTGCTGGAAAATCGGTTGTGTACCTGTATATAGAGCATGCAATGGAAGCTGTTGACAACATGCTAAATAGAGTACAGAATAACAAAAGAAGTAATATAAGGACATAACACAATTTACATATAGAAAGATTTCAGGAACACATACAATAAGAAAACTTCTTCTCACATCCCCCACCCCAGGAAGCGCCCCCACAAGACAAGAACAAGCTATGCCTCTATGACCAGAAGATCATAGCATGATAGGAGGATCACCGGCAACCATCCGCAACTGATACCAAAAGGTATCAGACATCCCTGAATCTGGCGCTTCATCTCCGTTGATAAGATGTCTACATTATTTTCCCGCATGCCGAAAAATGTTGCCATTTTAGATTCTATATCTAATTTCACCTTTACCCAGTTCATGAGCAAACATGAAAAAATGTTTAGCCTTAAACAGTGCCAGTGAGGGGGAATAGGGTCGGTCCCAGAACAGAAAGGAGGCCTTCCAAACTGCAGCACCAACGGCCACCAAGAATAGTCTGCCACTGACTGTAATATGAAGATTCTGAGGAATACCATATATGGCCACTCGGACATGAAAGGAGGAAAACTGACCTGGCAAAACTTCCACATGACTCTTGACCTGTAGCCAAATTCTCAGAACCGGGGGACACTGCCAGAAGCAGTGATACAAGTTATCCATGGGATCCCCACATCTGTAGCAATTATGCGTAGTAGAGTATCCAATGACAAAGCTTTTATGGGGAGAGAGATAACTTCTATGCCAGATGTTCAAAGACATTTCAGTATACATTGCACATGAAAGTATTCTGCATGAATGAACAGAAGCCAAAAGCAAATCATCTAGTTGCAGATTTCTGAAGGGATAAAGCCAGCTGGACACACCCATAGGGAATTTGGAATGATCTAGTAAGACCCAAAGGTAGATATAGTTGTTGGAGATATACTTTTTGGTGAAGGGTGTACATGGTAGCAAGTAGCCAACAGAATTCTGTCATCACACAAAAAGACTCTGATAGCACTAACTTAATGCTGGGCCTGGAGGGACGCCATTTGATATGCTGCTAGAACTTTAAATTTGTCTACAGCCTCCAGGAACACGTGGGGCCTCTGGGCGATACTGTCAACTAAGGTACCTATTGTCACAAATCAGAGGTATTCAGTGCTCCCCAGCCACACTCTCTCTTACCTTCACTACCCTCTAGGGCAGGGGTGGGCAATTATTTCAGCTGGGGGGCCACTTAACACATTCCATCGAATATTCGAGGGCCACACACAAAATATCCCCTCCCTCCCTGAGCACGCACAGGTACAAGGTATAACAAAAACACACAGGTGTAGGTGGGTACAGGGGCCCTCATTCCGAGTTGGTCGTTCGCTAGCTAGTTTTAGCAGCCGTGCAAATGCATAGTCGCCGCCCACGGGGGAGTGTATTAAAATAGCATCCTGTGCAGCAGAGCGCCTGCAAACACATTTTGTGCAGAACAAGACCAGCCCTGTAGTTACTTATTCTGTGCGATGTTTGCTGCGACGAATGACACAGTAATGACGTCAGACACCCGCCCGGCCACACCTGTGTTTTCCCAAACACTCGCAGAAAACGGTCAGTTGCCACCCAGAAACTTCCACTTCCTGTCAATCTTCTTGCGTCCGCCAGTGCGACTGAAAGCGTCGCTAGATCCTGTGCAAAAGCACGCCGGCCATTGTACCCGTACGATACGACGCGAATGCGCATTGCGGTGCATGCACAGTTTAGCCCCATTTTGCCTTGATCGCTGCGCTGTGAAAATCCGTAACTCGGACCCCCAGGGGTGTGTCACAAAGCGTCAGGGGGTGTTCACTGTCAAAAACGTCAGGAAGGTAGGGGTACAGGGTGCCATATACACTGAGGTAGGGGTACAGGGTGTCATATATATAGAGGCAGGGGGTACTGGGTATCAAACACGGGGGGGGGGGGTACAAGGTGTGGAACACATACACAGGGGTAGGAGGGTACTGGGACACACACCAGGGGTGAGGGTGGTAGTGGGGCTCACTCACACAGAGGTATTAGGTACAGTGAGTCACACACACGGGGGGGGGGGGGTTAGGTGGGTACAGGGCTCCCAGGGTGCTCACCTCTCTCTGCACCAATCCACTGAGTTGCAGGACGTCACATGCGGTAACCAGGTACAGGCCAGAAGATCAAGTGCTGTGCAGTCCATGGAGCCGCACCGCCAGTAATTTTGGGTGTGATGCGGAACAGTGACTGGGAGGCCAAGGTCTGCTTCCTCCTCCCTGGAGGAGGGAGGGTGTGGGGGACGCTGCCGCTGTTCCTCCATGATGCTCCATGATGCAGAGCCGGCCGAGGTGGTTAGCCAGGGAGCAGGAGACAGCCGGGCGTCCAGCTGCCCAGATGATCCACTGGCCGCATCCGCTTCTGCCCCTGCTTTGGCTCTGCCCCCGCACCGCCCAGCGCCTGACGTCGGAAAGGAAATCCCGGTCAGCAGCCCCTGTGACGTGACCGGGATTTCCTCAGCGGCGCCGCGTCTTTGAGCTGCTGTAGCGCAATGACCAGCGGCTCAGCTAGTCGGGCCGCTTGTCATTGCGCATTGCTGGGGGACAGCGGGCCAGGCAGGATCGGTTCGCGGGCCGCATACGGCCCGCGGGCCGCATGTTGCCCACCCCTACTCTAGGGCGATATCCGTCATCCACCAGTGCATCTGGCACCCTGCGCTGTTTGCTGCTGCACACACCATGCCGGAGTTCCCTCCAAGTTCAGCCATGGACAGTGCCATGACAGTTCTAGTTAGCTGACCAATCAGGAACCACTTCTCAATCATGTGATCATTACTGCCAATCAGCTGCAAGCCAGGGGAATAAATCCTGAATCCCAGGATAGGCAAATCACCAGTGCTTTGTTGTCTATCAACCTGTAGTGAGCTCCAGACTCTCCTGTTGAATTCAAGACAAGTGCAGTTTCCATCTCTAGCACTCTCGGGCTTCCTGAACTATCCAGTTCAGCTGCTCAGCTCAGCATTGCAGCATATCCAGATTCACTGTTATAGCCAATCCCAGTGATCCTGATCCTGAAGGGCTGCTCAGTTCATTATTGTAGCATATTCTGTTTCAGCGGTACAGCCAATCCCAGTGATCCTGAAGGGCTGCTCAGTTCATCATTGCAGCAAACCCAGATTCACCGGTACAGCCAATTCCAGTGATCCTGAAGAGCTGCTCCTGCAACTCCATTGCAGCATTACCCAATAGCCCGTTAGCCAAGATTCCGGCTGGCCACATTGTCAGCGGTCGGTATCCCGGCGTTGGTATCGTGACTGCTGGCAACTTAAATACAGTGCATTTGGAAAGTATTCACAGCGCTTCACTTTTTCCACATCTAGTTATGTTACAGACTTATTCCAAAATGGAATAAGTTCATTTGTGCTTAGCTTTTTAGGCAGTGATGTGGTGAATGCACTATAAACAAGGTGTCCTCTGCCTAGGAAACATGGAAAAGTGATGCTTAGCCGTGGTGTAACTGAATGTCTGGAGTGTGTGGCACCAGTGCGGTGGATTGAGGCAGACCCTTTCCTGTCATACTAACGTATACACCAGAGTTTTGATTACATACAGTGCATCCAGAAAGTATTCACAGCGCTTCACTTTTTCCACATTTTGTTATGTTACAGCCTTATTCCAAAATGGAATAAATTAATTTTTTGCATAAAAATTCTACACATAATACCCCGTAATGACAACATGCATAAAGTTTTTTTTGAGATTTTTGCAAATGTACTAAAAAAAAAAAATTCACATGTACATGTATTCACAGCCTTTGCCATGAAGCTCAAAATTGAGCTCAGGTGCACCCTTTTCCACTGATCATCCTTGAGATGTTCCTTTAGCTTAATTGGAGTCCACCTGTGGTAAATTCAGTTGATTGGACATGATTTGGAAAGGCACACACCGGTCTATATAAGGTCCCACACTTGACAGTGCATATCTGAGCACAAACCAAGCATGAAGTCAAAGGAATTGTCTGTAAACCTCCGAGACAGAATTGTCTCGAGACACAAATCTGGGGAAGGGTACAGAAAAATATCTGATGCTTTGAAGGTCCCAATGAGCATAGTGGCCTCCATCATCTGTAAATGGAAGAAGTTCTGAACCACCAGGACTCTTCCTGGAGCTGGCTGGCTTTCTAAACTGAGCGATCGGGGGAGAAGGGCCGTAGTCGGGGAGGTGACCAAGAACCCAATTGTCACTCTGTCAGAGCTGCAGCATTCCTCTGTGGATAGAGAAGAACCTTCCAGAAGCACAGCAATCTCTGCAGCAATCCACCAATCAGACCTGTATGGTAGAGTGGCCAGATGGAAGCCACTCCTCAGTAAAAAGTACATGGTAGCCCACCTGGAGTTTGCCAAAATGCACCTGAAGGACTCTCAGACCACGAGAAACAAAATTCTCTGGTCTGATGAGACAAAGATTGAACTCTTTGGCATGAATGCCAGGCATCATGTTTGGAGGAAGCCAGGCACCACTCATCACCAGGCCAATACCATCCCTACAGTGAAGCATGGTGTGGTGATGTTTTTCAGCAGCAGGAACTGGAAGTCTAGTTAGGATAGAGGTCAAGATGAATGCAGCAATGTACAGAGACATCCAGGATGAAAACCTACTCCAGAGAGCTCTTGACTTCAGACTGGGGCGACGGTTCATCTTTCAGCAAGACAATGACCCTAAGCGCATAGCCAAGATACTGTGTCCAAGGAGTGGCTTCAGAACAACTCTGTGAATGTCCTTGAGTGGCCCAGCCAGAGACCAGACTTGAATCCGATTGAACATCTCTGGAGATCTGAAAATGGCTGTGCACCGATGCTTCCCATCCAACCTGATGGAGCTTGAGAGGTGCTGCAAAGAGGAATGGGCGAAACTGATGCTTCCCATCCAACCTGATGGAGCTTGAGAGGTGCTGCAAAGAGGAATGGGCAAAACTGGCCAAAGATAGGTGTGCCAAGCTTGTGGCATCATATTCAAAAAGACTTGAGGCTATAATTGCTGCCAAAGGTGCATCAACAAAGTATTGAGCAAAGGCTGTGAATACTTATATACATGTTATTTCTTAGGTTTTTATCGAATATATAAAAATGAAAATTTGTGCTTCTGTATATACAAATAGACAG
This sequence comes from Pseudophryne corroboree, assembly GCF_028390025.1. Taxonomy (NCBI): domain Eukaryota; kingdom Metazoa; phylum Chordata; class Amphibia; order Anura; family Myobatrachidae; genus Pseudophryne; species Pseudophryne corroboree. The sequence continues at coordinate 226,272,215 of NC_086453.1, read as the reverse complement.
TTTACAAGCAAAGATCGTGACATTTTACATATGAGCGTATTAAAACACGGCAGAGGCAACTAAAACAATTTGAAATGCCTAGCACCGCTAGGGGGCAGACAGCAGCACAGAGTATATCAGGAGACAGCATAACTCTGGAATTGCTGGAGCAATGTACTCCAAAATTGGTACACATATGCCTTACAATCTGGTATCATACATTGTGGGGGGAAGACACCCCTAGGGGTGAGGCAGCAGCACAGAGTTTTTCAGCAGACAGCATAACTCTGGAATGCCTGAAGCAATTTACACCAAACTTGCTACACATATGACTTACACTCTGGGAACAAACACTGTGGGGGTAACATACCACTAGCACCCCTAGGGGTGGGCCATCAGCACAGAATATATGACATGCATGATATGTCAGTGATGACAGGGCTGCATGTGACAGGGCCAGTGACATAATGTAGGTAGCTCAAACCTACACACTGAGAGTTATATGGTAGAAGTAGCACGGTTCCCCAGCAGCACAGAGTATATCAGGAGATACATAATGTGCTGCGCTATATAAGAAACTGTAAAAAAATTAATTTCACATGATAATTTCTTCTGACATGATGTGAAGAGGGGAATGGAGGCAGCAGGAAGCCACAGACTGAGAGTTGTATAGTGGGAAGTGCAGGGTCCTTTGGGGGACCAAAAAGGGGTCCGGCCACTACACAAAGTGCGTCAGGGAACTAAGATATGCCTATATACTAGATCTCCAACCAACGTAAATTAACGAACAACTATCATTTTAATTTACCATCCTCATCCCGTAGTGAAGCACAGGTATTCAGCTATCTACAATGTTGTTTATACTGTGTGTTTAATATTTAAATGTATTTTTGTAAAAAGAAATTTTTAAAATCCCTGCCAACGCCGGGTACTCCAGCTAGTTTTTAATAAATTTGCAAAAATCTCAAAAACACTTTTTTCACGTTGTCATTATGGGGTATTGTGTGTAGAATTTTGAGGGAAAAAATGTATTTATTCCGTTTTAGAATAAGAATGTAAATTAACAATATGTGGAAAAAGTGAAGCCCTGTGAATACTTTCCAGATGCACTGTACATAACGTTGGATAGACCAGAGTTATGGGTTCTCTCTCAAATGTGCAGTGATCGTTTGGTCATGGATATGTAAGAAACCATAAGGACAGGAGTGAGAAAAACCCAACCAGAGAGCAGACTAAGGACATATTAACAGAAAAAATCCCAAACCGTCTCAAAAGCCTTAAGGACAGAGAAGACTGGAGCCAGAAAGAACCTTTTTTTTTTTTTTTTATTAATGAGCATTTAAACCACAACAGAATTTACTTTCCTTGAAAATAAGTTATACTTCCTTTAATAAATAACAGTATCGTTGGAACATAGTCTATTGCTCATTTAGTCTTGGGAACAATTGACCTTAACGTGAACCTGCCAACCAAAATTAATCTCTTTTCATTTAAAAGAGCTTACTTGTGCCAATCTATTGCAGTTTACAAAAGTGACCAAAATTTAGTGTATAGGAGAAGCCTTACTTTATCTACAGGACATGTTAATGGCACACTCAGGAGTCTCTGGCAGCTGCACACATATCACATTGCCACTAATACGGAAGAGTGTAAAGCACATCATTTTACCTATGGTAGCATTTCCGCAGCTCCATTCTCAAGTTAAAAGCTGAAACCAGAGATGATCACTGAACTTCCAAGTGTAACAAAAGGATAAAGTACAAAGCAGTTGAGCTCCTTGTCCCATGGGTGAAGTTCACTATGGCCTTCTGTTTTTAGAGGTGTGAGGCTCACGCAGTGGGTACCTGCAAATTATTACAGATCTCAGTGTCACTGTTCACGCAACGCTCTGTTAATAGTTATACAGCTTTCAATGCAACTTTTGAAAATGTCTACAGATAAATTTGAAAAACCCATTGTGTGCTGACTGATAAAAGTGTTGGGTACGGATGACCGGCGGACAGCATACCGATGCTAGGATCCCGGCCGCCAGAATGCCAACAGGGGCGAGCGCAATGAAGGTAGGTTACTATTGTACATGGGTCTGTAGAAGGATGATATATTGGCAGACAGGATGCCGGCTGTTAGTATACCGACAGCAACATCCCGTCTGCCGGAATCCCTTGCCACGGGTTCTATTCCCACTCGGTTGGTGGCATGGACCCACAAACCAAGTGGGAATACTGGGCAGTTGCCAGGTTTCAGTCTGCCAGTGAAATGTTGGCTGACTCCTGAACACTGAGATCACGACAGCCGGCATTTTAACTGCAAGAACGCTCTTTGTGTTGAATATCTGTAACCAGACTGCATCCTATATTGTAATTAAGTCACTAGAATGGAATACATACGATATGGGGTCACTATAGAGACAGCTGCATCCCGTCTGCCAGAATCCCAGCAGCAAGTCCACTTGCAGGCTCACTGCGCTTTCTGCGTATCGAGCCCGTTGGCTCACCACAGGTTCTATTCAAACTTAATTGGTGGTATTGACCCACCAACCGAGTGGGAATACCGAGCGTTTGTCAGGATTCTGGGCGTCAGTATTTCACCGGCTGTCAGGATTCCGGTATCGGTCTCCCCCCCCCTGACATTTACAAATTGCGCCCTCCCCGATATAAAAAACACATATTTGAGCGTGCACTCCAGAGAAGGGGGCGTGGCTTCAGCAAAATGGGTGTGGTCTCTAAAATGGGCATGGACTCACCTGAAAAGACTACCTTACACCCCAGTTTTTGACCCTGCACCAACAGATCATGGCCACCACAGGGAAAAAATAATAATTCCGCCATATTAAGCCCCACACAGTAATGCTCCCTGCACCATATTATTATTATTATTATTATTATTATCCTTTATTTATATGGCGCCACAAGGGTTCCGCAGCGTCCAATTACAGAATACATAAACAAATAATCAAACAGGAAAACAGCAACTTACAGTTGATGACAGTATAGCACAAGTACAGGGTAAATAAATATAGCTACATCAGCAGATGACACTGGAATAAGTATCAGGTGGCAGAAGACTGCTGGATGTGGTGCAGTTGAAGATTATTAAAGTAAGAAAGGATAAGCACATGAGGGAAGAGGGCCCTGCTCGTGAGAGCTTACATTCTGCCCTTGATACATTATGCCCTACAGTAAAACTTCTAATTACTTTTAAATTACCTGCTCATTGCCAAGGGTTTCACGCACTGGGTGTCATGCTGGTTGTCAGGGGTTTCATGTTCTGGGATCAATGTTGGTTGTCTGGGGTTTAATGCTCTGGGACGGGTGTCATCATTGTTGCCATGGCTGTGTAATGCTAGATGCCAGGGCTGTGTAATGCTAGTTGCCAGGGCTGTGTAGTGCTCGTTGTCAGGGGTGTGTACAGCGCCCGTCAGCCCGAATCTTCCGCCTCCTCCTCCCACCTACCAGTTGCTCCTGGTGCTCCCCCTCCTCCCCATCATTAGTACTCCGCTCGAGGACGGAGTTTCACGTAAATGACACGTTGCGTCATGACTTCACGACGCAAACTCGTCATCATGCGAAACTCCACACCCGAGCAGAGTACTAATGACGAGGAGGAGGGGGAGCACTAGGAGCATGCAAAAGTGCCGCGGCGGCCGCCCTGTGCGACAGCTCATCTCGCCCACCACAAGAAACGGTACTGTGTGGTGTTTACCCTGACTGCATTTGGCACTTGACATTACTATGCCCTTCATGTAGCTTGTAATAGGAAGGTTACCATTTATTTTAGGGTCAACTGATAATTAGGGATGTGTTGTTCAGTTGTCCAGAAATCCGAACCCACACAAATTTTGGGGAGCCGAAACAAACTAAAACCCGCCTGGATCCGAGTCTCGTTTTGAATCTTCCCGCGGTTTGGAATTCAGATTTTAAATCCGAATTTCAGGTTTTGGATTCTATTTGGATTGCACAAATTTATGATTATAGATGTTTTTATCAGTTAAAAAAAAAATCTGAATCAAAACCCTCCGACAAGAACCAAAACCAGCAAAAATGGGCTGGCACACATCTCTACTGATAATCTCAGATATGGCCATGGGAATCATAAGCCAACCTTATATCATACAAACCTGATTACTTTGTGTGGACAGCCCAAGTTAGCAAGTCTGTGCGTTCATATGAGCAGACTGCTGGCACTGAGTTATTGATCCTGGTGTCTGTGTAACTTTGTAGTTCCCACAAGCAACTGTATATATCAGTGAGTCAGAACTACGTGCTGGAAAACGATTCATATAAAATTTCCTGGCATTACAGTCTGACCTGCTGATTACACTGCAGACTTCCACAGTGGTAGTCTCTCTTTACGTTCCATGCACAGTGGAATACAATGTAAGTTCTGCCACTGTGCTTGTCTGAAAGAGCACTAAGGGGGTTATTCAGAGATGAATGCAGATGGCTGCATACTCAGCCAGATCTGTGTTCATCTTTGCATATGCTGGGGAGTGCCAAGCGCAGGGCAAGGCCACCCAACATGTGTGAGGCCACCCTCCAATGCGTTCGCAATTAGATAGCGGACGAATAGGATCTAAGGTTTACCCCAGGCAGCTCAGGCGGTCAGCGGGCACTTTTTTTATCGGAGCAGCTGCATGTGATGTCACGGCCTGCCCCTGTACGCCCCTGCCCCGCCGCCCCAACGCCTCCCCAAACACGCCCGCTGCTGTCAATTACATTGTGGTCACATCCATCGGGGATGTGTGTGTCTGTACAGCCGTTGGGCAGCCACTGCGCATGCCCAGTTTTCCGCCACCGGCAAACTGCACTGCATGCCACAACAGTGACAGGGTCTGAATGACCCCCTAAGGTAGGGGAGCCTCTGTGGATAAGGAATCCCAAAATTTTTGCCTTTCTATTGGACAGGTGTAACTCAGTATGACACATTTTACCCAAGAGACATTTCTGTGCTCAGCTATCCTCACTTGTTCTACAAACTAACGACTTGTGCAGTTTTAATAATTAATGTTAAAAATGCCTATGACAATAATTATTTACATAAGCACTAGATAATGCCAATAGACACTCAAAGTGGGCGTACAAGTTCTTGTACGTTCAAATGCTTATACACATGGGCAAAGGCTGATACTAGCATTGGCATATAGGGGTTAATTCAGATCCCGAAGGATCTGTGTCCTGATGCAGAAAGTACTGATGTCCAGTACTTTGCACATGCGCAGGATCCGAAACACAGGATGGCATCAGACTGTCTGTGATTGACAGTGTGATGCCATTTGGGGTTGGGTAGGGTGCTGCATCGGCCTCCGTTTGTGAAAATGGAGGCATGTCGCTGCCGGTTAGGGGGAGGAAAGAGGCCAGAATCTCTATCGTTGGATGGACTTCCTGGTCCCTTACGAGGATCTGCGACAGGTGGCTTGCGTGACCTCTTGAGTGTTGCAGTGATCCAATGCTGCTTCCTAGGATGCTTTCCTGGATGCAGCTCGGATCACTACTGCAGCAGGAGGCATCTGCTTGTACAAGGAAGCAGCAGTGACAGTAAAGACCCACACACAATGGGCGATTTTGAGCTCAAAGTAGCTCACTTTTGGCGTTTTGAGCTACTTTGAGCTAAAACTCGGCCAGTGTGTATGGCCAGGCGATGGCCACCTTCCGTCAATCACTTTTCCATGTGAGGACCCGTTCTGATGCACGCTCCCGGAAAATCGCTTGCCGCCGCCGTCCTTTGGGCTGTTCAGCAATTTCTGCAGTCTCCTACTGTGGAAAGTGCTTAACCCCCCCCCCCCCCCCCCCCCTCTTCCCTCGTGAACATCGCTGGGCACAGGGAAAATTGCTCAGTGTGTATGCACTGAGCTATTTTTCTGCCAGCAATGTTCACGATCATCACTGCGCATATACGCTGGGCAAGAACGCCCAGTGTGTATGCACCTTAACTCCAACCACATTTGATTTAGCCCCTTAGGACCTGTTTCACAATTGTACGGTATTGCAAACCATTGTGTTTGCACGTTCAAATCTGAATCAGGTCCATAGTCGTGGATGCGACTACAGAATATGACAGCTAAAGGAATAGTAGAGTTTAAATTCCCTTTCCACAGCTCTAAATCACTCTCCATGCAGCATATTACTTTTTTGGAATCAACCCATTTATTTCTCTGCTGTCACATTTCCATGGATTCCATGTGTTGGTGCTGATATACATAGTCATGACAAACACTCCAGGGACAAAGCTTCATACACCTGTCCAATGAGCAGCTATATGAAGCTTTGTCCCTGGAGTGTTTGTCCACAGTGTCTATTATGGCAGGAGCAAAGCCTTACTTCTTTCATGCCAACACACGGACACAAGGATGTGTGGCTGCTACAGAGCGCGCCTCACTTGTCATGGCACTATGTGTTGGGTGTGGTTTCACCATTGGGTGCTACTTAGACACACCTAGAATTTTTTCTATGACGCCCACAAATGTCTAGTCATGCCCCTGTGTCAACATCTTAATTAGCCACTGTGATGACACTGAGGGCCTAATTAATGTTTGTACGCAAATACAATTGCGATTTTCTAGGCTAATGCTAGAATGTGAAGCGGACGCCCAGAAATGAACAGAGATGCCCACCGGAGCCATTGCAAGTTCATTCGCAACTGCATACACATTCACAGCCTATACACAAAAATCAGGAACATCGGGTCAAAGAGTTGGTCTAGGGCTATGCAGACTGGACACAGCAGTAGTGACTCAGACGCCATGTTTTTGCATGTGTGAGCTTGCAGGCTTCAACAGATACACACCCTGAAAATGACCATGACACGCCTGCATTGGCCCAACCACTCCCCATAAACACTCCATTTACACCTCCAAAGGGTCACCTTCCGTCAATCACTTTTCCATGTGAGGACCCGTTCTGCGCATGCGCGAATGGGTCCTCCGACACAGGATTCCATTTGGGGCAGAGATGGGGCAACAACGGCCTCTATCTCTCCAAACATAGGCGTGTCGCCTCCGTTTAACGGGGAATGAATAGGTCAGGATCTTCGTCAGAGGACAGAAATTTCCTGGCCTCTTGGTAAGTATTACTGTCACGCAGCTGGCCGACGGTGCCGAGGAAGATCCGATACTGTGTCCTAGGACGGACTTCGGATAAGTTATGCAGCAGGAGGCGTGACGCATCGGTATCGCAAGCTGTGTACACACGGTACGATATGTGCTAACTTTTCTTATGATTTTAACTATATAGTCAAAATAGCAAACATACATTGCACCGTGTGTATGCACCTTAAGAGAACCACATCTGGTTAGGTTTAGACCATAAGTACATGGGAAATCCCATTGACAACATGCCAACTGTCAGTGTTGACTATGTACTGTAAATGTTAACATGTTAACATATGACATTTTACTGTCAACTGTCAATGTTCTGTCGACAAAAAATATACCATCCCTTGGTGCCCTTTCTCCCTCTTACGTTTGTTGTTGCTTTTGAACCCGTCACAGACAGTGGGCCTGATTGTGATTTGGAAATATAGCAAGAAGGAGCAAGTAAAGCTGCATACACACTCTAAGAACTGAGTACCAGGGAAACCAGGGCCGGACTGGGACTAAAAATAGGCCCTGGCATTTTTGAAGCACACAGGCCCACCTCGGTGACTCCTTCCCTTACTATTCCTGACTCCTCCTACTTCTTAGTCTATGTGCTCTTACAAATATAATTAATATTATAACACATACAAGTGTACATCATTCTCTATTAAAACATACAGAACCAGTGGTTGAAGTGGAAATTTTGAGGTGGGAGTATTGAAAAGTGAAGGAAAAGGGGGCGTTGCCACTCCAAAGGGGGCGTGTCCTTCAGTGTAGTTTTCCACACCATATACCCCTTATACACATTATGCACCACAATAGTAGGACCCCTTATACTATCTAGTACTGGTGCCTCTTTCACATTATACCACAGTATGAGCCAAAATTCACAATATACCACACAGTATGAGCCGAAATTCACATTATAGCACACGGAATGAGCCAAAATTCACATTATAGCACACGGAATGAGCCGAAATTCGCATTATACCACACGGAATGAGCCGAAATTCACATTATACCACACGGAATGAGCCGAAATTCACATTGTAGCACATGGTATGAGCCGAAATTAACATTTTAACATTGTAGCATACGGTATGAGACGAAATTAACATTGTAGCACACGGCATGAGCCGAAATTCACATTACAGCACACAGAATGAGCCGAAATTCACATTATAGCACACGGTATGAGCCGAAATTCACATTATAGCACACGGTATAAGGCGAAATTCACATTATAGCAGAAGTGACATATTGGGGGTAATTCTGAGTTGATCGCAGCAGGAATTTTGTTAGCAGTTGGGCAAAACCATGTGCACTGCAGGGAAGGCAGATATAACATGTGCAGAGAGAGTTAGATTTGGGTGGGTTATTTTGTTTCTGTGCAGGGTAAATACTGGCTGCTTTATTTTTACACTGCAATTTAGATTGCAGATTGAACACACCACACCCAAATATAACTCTCTCTGTACATGTTATATCTGCCTCCCCTGCAGTGCACATGGTTTTGCCCAACTGCTAACAAAATTCCTGCTGCGATCAACTCAGAATTACCCCCATTATGAGAAATTCTAACCTAAAATACATTGTTCACTTCATATAGCAGAAATGTGGTTTGCAGGTATTAGTACTAATTATGCAATTCCTTAAAAAAACACAAGTGACATAATCAAACAGCAAAGGGCATCAAAACTATAAAGAAAGTACAGAATGGAATGTGAAGGGAAGAAGCTGTGCACCCAGCAGGTGAGCAAAGAAGGCTGGAGCCAGTGCACGTGCTGCTTGCAGCAGCAGAAGTCTGCAGTGCAGTCAGGGCCGTCTTTTCGTATGGGCTCTTGCCCAAGGGCCCAATGAGTATAAGGGCCCTTGGCTGATAACTGAGGGTCCCCTCTTTCCAGGGGTACCAGATTTTTTAAAATCGGACCTGGGGAACCGGAGATATCCGGCTTGAAAGCAGTGGTCCCCATCCAAGCCTGTTAATTGCTCTTCCCAGCCAGATATCTCAAGTTCTGTCTGACTTATGGGCCCTACACACATGCCGATATCACTGCACGATATGAACGATCTCGTTCATTAATGAACGAGATAACGTTCATATCGTGCAGTGTGGAGGCACCAGCGATGAACGATGCGCGGCCCCGCGCTCGTTCATCGCTGGTGCCATGTCGGCTGTGCATGCAGGCCAATATGGACGAGATCGTCCATATTTGCCTGCAAGTCTACGGAGCCGGGTGACGGGGGGAGTGAAGAAACTTCACTCCCCTCGTCACTGCCCCCCTCCCCCCCCCCCCGCCGGGTCGCCCGTATCGGCGGTTGGGCAGCTCGGCTGCACATCGCCGAGTGTGCAGGGCCTATTAGAGTTTTTCTGAGGGTATAATCTAGAAGCTGCGACTCTCCCCTTTTGGTGAACACTGGCAGCTTGTCTCTACTATGCCCAAAACCAGAGATATCAGCCTTCCAGCAGCTGGACCCTGCTCCAGCTCCACACTCCTAATATGCAGTTTTAGATTTTCGTTGGTGGATTGCTCTGGCTTCTGAGCTCTGATGCCCACGTCCCCAGTACCTCCTAAAAGGAGGGACTCTCTAGTTTGTTTTTTTTTTTATCCGATTCAAAGCCTTGAGATATCTGCAGTCAAGCAAGCTGCCCTCCCACTGGAAAATGATAAATATTAAACCCACTCCACTATCCACCCCTTCCCTACATATTAAACACCCCCTATCACCCTGTTAGTCATGTACCAGGGCTTCTTCATTCAACCCAATGCCCCCTCTACAGTTTAGCCCCATCTGTGCAGTAAAGGAGTAATTAGCAGAAATTACTGCTCCAGGTCCTACATGCTGGGGGAAGATAGAACACCCCCTACCGCCCGTGGGACATCAAAGCTGCCACTGATAGCACCCCCCACCCCTACCGCTGGAGGATAGGTAGGGGGCCCAGTGCATTGCTGTGCCCAGGGGCCTACACTGCTGTTAAGACGGCCCTGAGTGCAGTTGGAGACTCGGAGCGCACCTTTTACACTCAGGCCGGTTTGGTCGCGTCCCACTGTCCGCTCAGCTCCCCCCGCCCGCACCGCTCCGTTCATTGGCCCTCATTCCGAGTTGTTCGCTTGTTAGCTGCTAAAAGCAGCATTGCACACGCTAAGCCGCCGCCCTCTGGGAGTGTATCTTAGCTTAGCAGAATAGCGAACGAAAGATTCGCAGAATAGCGAAAAGAAATTTCTTAGCAGTTTCTGAGTAGCTCGAGACTTACTCACAAATAGCGATCAGTTCAGTCAGTTTCGTTCCTGGTTTGACGTCACACGCCCAGCGTTCGGCCAGCCACTCCCCCGTTTCTCCAGACACTCCCGCGTTTTTCCCTGGCACGCCTGCGTTTTTCCGCACACTCCCAGAAAACGGCAAGTTTCCACCCAGAAACACCCACTTCCTGTCAAGTTTTGTGTTAAAATACTAACCGCATGCGCACTGCGAACCATGCGCATGCGCATTTTTGCCTTAATCGCTCCGTTGCGAAAATCAGCAACGAGCGAACAACTCGGAATGACCCCCATACTCAGGAAGGCTCAGTCACGTTATGACGTCATGACGCAGCCGAGTCACTATGCAAATGACTCGGCCGCTCAGCACAGTGCCACCCAAGAGGCGGTGCTGCCAGTCTCGTAATGGATGGAAAAATTGGCCCACCTGGCCATTGGCCCTTCTGGCATTTGCCAGAAGTGCCAGATGGCCCATCCGGCCCTGAGGGAAACCATGCTGCAATGTGAGGGGTGTACATAATTTTTTTTGCATGCATGATAAATATGGGCTGCCATTGCATTGTCTGCTGCAGTCCCTCTGTCATACATTTTGATGAAACTATTTGCGGCTATTCCCCAACAACTGATGTTTTCGAGGAATTCTCAGCAAATATTTTTTGCCAAATGGGCCACTGAGCCCTAAGGTCTTTACTACCCCAGCTGTTCTAACCCTGACTGCGGCATTTACCTGTTTATCCTCATGGATTCCCTAAGCATGTATTTTTGGGTCAGGTCCTACTTGCCAGTGTTTCCACTGCCCAATATGGGGAAAATGCTACCTCACCAAGGGGTTTATTCATGAAAAAATAATAATTGATACTTATATCTTTGCGAAATATAGCTGTTATATGTAGTAATTAATGTATACTCACCCTCTAGCGACTTTCTCTTCTCCAGCGGTCCCCCGCTGCAGTCTTGAAGACAGCCGGTATACCTTCTGCGCATGCGCCCCCGGCTGACCTCCCGGAAGGCCGCAGTGGCTGACGGGAGGTCAGGATGGGAGGTGCCAGCACAGAGTGCGGACAAATAGCACAGAAGCATTGAGCTTCCCTGCATTTATCGCACTGCAGTTCAGGTTACGCCATCCTGGGTTGGCGAACCTGAACTCCATGGAGCTCACGCTCCTTCATGAATCGCACTCACCATACTAAAGTAAGGTAAGGTGATTCAGACACGGAGTGGGGGTGCTGCTGGAGAAGTCATGGACTTCTGTGTGATAACCTGCTCTGTGAATTGCGGTAAGCAGAAATAAGCCCTGTTTAACGCAAAACAATAAATATTTACTAAATATAATCATAGTATTACAACAACAGTATTCCAAAAATTGCTCCATTTCCAGCTTCTACTAAGACACAGAACATATTTTACTTTCTTCTTTTGCACATTTTCATTTACATTCTGTTTGTAAAACCTGCCAACAAAGATATGTCTACATAACTCTGCATAGTTATATGAAGTGGCCAGGTGCAGGCAGCCGTCCCAGCAGCAGAAAGTGAGAAACACGCTATGACACAATCACCTCTCTACATTGTGTCTAGCTGCTGTTCCAGGCATTCTGCCGCCGCGTCCGTCGTTGCTCAGGACACCCCCGGAGTGGGCCCCCAGCCAGAGCCGGCTGCTGGCAGCGTCCCCGGAGCCGCAGCTCTGCCGCCGCCGGGAAGGAGGTAATAAATAACCCAGAGAGCAGAGTCTGACCTGACAAATACCCAGTGGAAAATCAGCAGCAGCACATCCCACCCCCGAGCCTGGAGCCAGCTGCAGACAGACAGGCAGGGATGCTGCCAATAATATAACCGCCCACATACCTGTCAGTGTCATGTCTATGGCTGGGAGTCCTCGGCTCATACTGGCCGGACTGGCCGAGTACTACACAGGGATCAGCGCTGTGCCTGTCATCTCATATTTACTGCTCCAGATATATTGCTGCTGGCTCTGCTTCCACGGTGCAGGGAGACAAATACTGAAATATTCACATATAATGCACATTTAATGGAATTGTTCCCATATAGTTTCGTTCAGTTTTACAGGCTGCAGACTAAAAGGTGAAAATGTGCAAACTACAATAAATAGAAACCAATATAATACAGGCATTATAGTATTGCAGAGCTGCCTACTTCATGTACATGGGCCTCCTGTATTTGTCATGGGTTTCAGCTTCTGTATTTTATGTATTCCTTTTATTCAACTAGGCTTTAATAATGCTTTTTTTTCTTTTTTATAAAATAAATGAGGGGCCAATGTACTAATGCCATGATTATGAACAGTCTGTATCGTAATGGATATTTTCATTATCGATGTCCCCGTGAGCTACATCCCTGGCATATTAGAGGAGTCTCATATTTATGATAGACTCTTCCAGGGGAAGCTGACACTGCGCATGTGTGAGGGAGTCTTTTGATGGTGTGGCCAGTGCTTTATGTACACCCCTTACACCAGGCATGTTAAACTCAAAACCCCAGTTGGGCAACATAATGAAAGTCTAAGATTGTGTGTGCTGCAATAAAAAGTCTTATATGCAATTTTGTACGGCAATAAGAGGAGCGCTGCTAATACTGTGCGTCTCCTTCTACCTCCAGCATCAGTGACCCCCACACCGTGCTCAGTGGGTTATACTCAGGAATTACATGTAGCCATATGGGAGAGAGAGTGCTGCGGCAGTAAGAGGAGCGCTGCTAATACTGTGCATCTCCTTATACACCCAGCATCAGTGACCTCCACACCATGCTCAGTGGGTTATACTCAGGAATTACATGTAGCCCTATGGGAGAGAGAGAGTGCTGCGGCAGTAAGAGGAGCGCTGCTAATACTGTGCATCTCCTAATACACCCAGCATCAGTGACCCCCACACCATGCTCAGTGGGTTATACTCAGGAATGACATGTAGCCCTATGGGAGAGAGAGTGCTGCGGCAGTAAGAGGAGCGCTGCTAATACTGTGCATCTCCTTATACCTCCAGCATCAGTGACCTCCACACCGTGATCAGTGGGTTATACTCAGGAATTACATGTAGCCATATGGGAGAGAGAGTGCTGCGGCAGTAAGAGGAGCGCTGCTAATACTGTGCATCTCCTTATACCTCCAGCATCAGTGACCTCCACACCGTGATCAGTGGGTTATACTCAGGAATTACATGTAGCCATATGGGAGAGAGAGTGCTGCGGCAGTAAGAGGAGCGCTGCTAATACTGTGCATCTCCTTATACCTCCAGCATCAGTGACCTCCACACCGTGATCAGTGGGTTATACTCAGGAATTACATGTAGCCCTATGGGAGAGAGAGAGTGCTGCGGCAGTAAGAGGAGCACTGCTACTACTGTGCATCTCCTTATACCTCCAGCATCAGTGACCTCCACACCGTGATCAGTGGGTTATACTCAGGAATTACATGTAGCCATATGGGAGAGAGAGTGCTGCGGCAGTAAGAGGAGCGCTGCTAATACTGTGCATCTCCTTATACCTCCAGCATCAGTGACCTCCACACCGTGATCAGTGGGTTATACTCAGGAATTACATGTAGCCATATGGGAGAGAGAGTGCTGCGGCAGTAAGAGGAGCGCTGCTAATACTGTGCATCTCCTTATACCTCCAGCATCAGTGACCTCCACACCGTGATCAGTGGGTTATACTCAGGAATTACATGTAGCCATATGGGAGAGAGAGAGTGCTGCGGCAGTAAGAGGAGCGCTGCTAATACTGTGCATCTCCTTATACCTCCAGCATCAGTGACCTCCACACCATGCTCAGTGGGTTATACTCAGGAATTACATGTAGCCCTATGGGAGAGAGAGTGCTGCGGCAGTAAGAGGAGCGCTGCTAATACTGTGCATCTCCTAATACACCCAGCATCAGTGACCTCCACACCATGCTCAGTGGGTTATACTCAGGAATGACATGTAGCCCTATGGGAGAGAGAGAGTGCTGCGGCAGTAAGAGGAGCGCTGCTAATACTGTGCATCTCCTTATACCTCCGGCATCAGTGACCCCCACACTATGCTCAGTGGGTTATACTCAGGAATTACATGTAGCCCTATGGGAGAGAGAGTGCTGCGGCAGTAAGAGGAGCGCTGCTAATACTGTGCATCTCCTTATACCTCCAGCATCAGTGACCTCCACACCGTGCTCAGTGGGTTATACTCAGGAATTACATGTAGCCCTATGGGAGAGAGAGTGCTGCGGCAGTAAGAGGAGCGCTGCTAATACTGTGCATCTCCTTATACCGCCAGCATCAGTGAACCCCACACCGTGCTCAGTGGGTTATACTCAGGAATTACTTGTAGCCCTATGGGAGAGAGAGAGTGCTGCAGCAATAAGAGGAGCACTGCTAATACTGTGCATCTCCTTATACCTCCAGCATCAGTGACCCCCACACCGTGCTCAGTGGGTTATACTCAGGAATTACTTGTAGCCCTATGGGAGAGTGCTGCGGCAATAAGAGGAGCGCTGCTAATACTGTGCATCTCCTTATACCTCCAGCATCAGTGACCCCCCCACACCGTGCTCAGTTGGTTATACTGAGGAATTACAACATGTAGCCCTATGGGAGAGAGAGTGCTGCTGCAGTAAGAGGAGCACTGCTAATACTGTGCATCTCCTTATACCTCCAGCATCAGTGACCTCCACACCGTGCTCAGTGGGTTATACTCAGGAATGACATGTACTGTAGCCCTATGGGAGAGAGAGTGCTGCGTCAGTAAGAGGAGCGCAGCTAATACTGTGCATCTCCTTATACCTCCAGCATCAGTGACCTCCACACCATGCTCAGTGGGTTATACTCAGGAATTACATGTAGCCCTATGGGAGAGAGAGTGCTGCGGCAGTAAGAGGAGTGCTGCTAATACTGTGCATCTCCTTATACCTCCAGTATCAGTGACCTCCACACCATGCTCAGTGGGTTATACTCAGGAATGACATGTAACCCTATGGGAGAGAGAGAGTGCTGCAGCAATAAGAGGAGCACTGCTAATACTGTGCATCTCCTTATACCCCCAGTATCAGTGACCTCCACACCGTGATCAGTGGGTTATACTCAGGAATTACATGTAGCCCTATGGGAGAGAGAGCGCTGCTGCAGTAAGAGGAGCGCTGCTAATACTGTGCATCTCCTTATACCTCCAGCATCAGTGACCCCCACACCATGCTCAGTGGGTTATACTCAGGAATTACATGTAGCCCTATGGGAGAGAGAGTGCTGCGGCAATAAGAGGAGCGCTGCTAATACTGTGCATCTCCTTATATCTCCAGCATCAGTGACCCCCCACACCGTGCTCAGTGGGTTATACTGAGGAATTACATGTAGCCCTATGGGAGAGAGAGTGCTGTGGCAGTAAGAGGAGTGCTGCTTATACTGTGCATCTCCTTATACCTCCAGCATCAGTGATCCCCACACCGTGATCAGTGGGTTATACTCAGGAATTACATGTAGCCCTATTGGAGAGAGAGTGCTGCGGCAGTAAGAGGAGCGCTGCTAATACTGTGCATCTCCTTATACCTCCAGCATCAGTGACCTCCACACCGTGCTCAGTGGGTTACACTCAGGAATTACATGTAGCCCTATGGGAGAGAGAGTGCTGCTAATACTGTGCATCTCCTTATACCTCCAGCATCAGTGACCAGCACACCGTGCTCAGTGGGTTATACTCAGGAATTACATGTAGCCCTATGGGAGAGAGAGTGCTACGGCAGTTAGAGGAGCGCTGCTAATACTGTACATCTCCTTATACCTCCAGCATCAGTGACCTCCACACTGTGCTCAGTGGGTTATACTCAGGAATTACATGTAGCCCTATGGGAGAGAGAGAGTGCTGCAGCAATAAGAGGAACACTGCTAATACTGTGCATCTCCTTATACCCCCAGCATCAGTGACCTCCACACCATGCTCAGTGGGTTATACTCAGGAATGACATGTACTATAGCCCTATGGGAAAGAGAGTGCTGCGGCAGTAAGAGGAGCACTGCTAATACTGTGCATCTACTTATACCCCCAGCATCAGTGACCCCCCCACACCGTGCTCAGTGGGTTATACTGAGGAATTACATGTAGCCCTATGCGAGAGAGAGTGCTGTGGCAGTAAGAGGAGGGCTCCCAATACTGAGCATCTCCTTATACCTCCAGCATCAGTGACCCCCACACCGTGCTCAGTGGGTTATACTCAGGAATTACATGTAGCCCTATGGGAGAGAGAGTGCTGCGGCAGTAAGAGGAGCACTGCTAATACTGTTGTTGGAGGTAGACCTCCTTTAGCTCCAGCCTTCTCTGAGAGGACTCCAACAACAGCCTGTCTTTTGTATTCAGAATCACCTGTGGACAAAATTATAAGTGCCGTGCAGCCAGCTGGAGAAATCAAATGATCACACACTCAGCTTGGTGTAGTCAATATGAGTTCTGCTTTATTGTTCTTACATACATATATTTATACTTGTTTGAAAAGGCTCAGAGGAGTTTACAGTTTAACCTCAGGGTTGTGTCCTCTCCCTGATAACGGTCTTGTTCTTTTTTTTTTTGCTCTATCTCTCAGACATGGCTTATCCACAAGTTCCTCTTTTTTGCTCTCTCAGACATGGCTTACCCACAAGTTCCTCTTTTTTGCTCTATCTCTCAGACATGGCTTACCCACAAGTTCCTCTTTTCATCATTCTATACTTTTTCCTTCTCCCCAGCATATTTAAGCATATCATATATTAATGCTAAAGTAAGCTTATAATGTATTGAATATAACAAAATGGAGTAACATTGGCTTTATTGCAGAATCACACTAATGCTTGCCCATCTACCTTCCTCATTTTTCCCTCCTTTTGATTCTCAAAAAGACCTCACACTACACCTTGCGACCCTACTTCGCCGAGCAGGCCAGGCGATGACCTGGTCAAGTACGCCTGTCTCCCTGGGCCTATTGCCAAGGGAGGGTAATAACCATCCCGTACAGACAAAATAGTCACAAGGCATAGATGCATAAGAGTCCTTTTTACAGTCTGTTTCGATTGCTTCCATTTTTGTAGACGGGTGGTCTGTTATTACGTGATTCAATATCATCATATTCATCTTGGTCACGTTCATCCATTTCCTCTGTATGCTCGAATCTTACGTGTTTAGCAGGTTTCTTTTTGTTTATCTTGCGTTTTACTTTTTTCGAAGTGCATGAAATACAACAGAGAATAATACGTATGAGTACATATACCAACAAACATACTCCAGCTACTTTTGCAATTTGGAGAACAATGCCCATTAACCATCCTCCAATCCTCTTGAACCAAATTGCAGGGTTTAACCATCCAAAATCCCAGTCTCCCCAAGTCCATGATGATTCCTCCACCTTTCTCACAAACTGCTGTTTTATATCTTCTATTTCCTGCATTTTTCCTTACTGCCCTCCTGTCTCTCTTATGCCTGGCTTCTAACAGTCATGCCCATTCGTTACTCTTATGCAGGGAGGGCCTTGTCCAACTTCCAGTCATACATGACCATTTCAAACTGTTTTCTGGGCAACACTTCCAACATGTCTGTACCCTTGCAAAGTGTTTTCCCCATGTACTGTAATCAAATTTACATTTAGTCTGACATTCCATTGCTTTTTCCATTGGTTCCTGTCCACACTCACACAAACATTTATCCCTGCCTTCCATTTTTGCACATGGGGGTATAAGCCACACTGCATGTCTTTCTTACACTTCAGGGGTATTTATTCATGGTTACAGGGTATTTTTCCCTACTTATCTCAGGGGCTGGAGTAGGGCCTTGACTTACAGGCGTGTTTACCAAATGTACAGTAAATACAATTGCAACAACCAACATTGCGGATCCCAAATAACCCCCCACAGGGACCTATCAGGCTTAGGTCCAAGTAAATTCATAGTTATTACTTTCCTGGGGGTTTAATAGTGATCTTGGTCTTTTTGCAGTGCGATGCGAGTACCCACGAGTCTCGACCCTCGAGTTTCACCGAGGTGGGGGTCACTAGCAACACTTGGAAAGGACCATCATATCTGGGCTCAAGTGATCCTTTCACGTGTCTTTTTAAGTAGACCCAATCGCCAATCAGGATGCTGTGTGGTTCAAGATCAGCTCTTTCAGGTCCTGAGGATAAAACTTGAGAATGTATTTCAGTTAGGTGTTCATTCAACTGCTTTATATATCCTGTCATATTTCCATGTTTATGCTGTAGTTCCTGGGGCAAATAACACCCTGTCTTGGGTTTTGTCCCAAATAAAATTTCATAAGGTGAGTACCCTGTTTCCTTGCCTGGTGTTGTTCTAACTGCAAACAATGCTAAGGGCAAGCACTCTACCTATGCTTTCCCTGTCTCTTGCATGGCCTTTTGTATTTTAAGCTTTAGGGTCCCATTCAGACGTTCTATTACTTCTGGAACCCCAAATCTGCACACTATTTCTGCTATTATTTTCCTTGCAGTAGACATAGCATTTGCTTTTGCTACCGGCCCTGCCTCTGGCCATCTGCTTAAAATGTCTGTGCAGGTTAGAACATATTCATATGTTCCATGCTTTGGCATCTGTATATAGTCAATTTGAAGTCTCTGAAAAGAGAAATAAGCTTGTGGTGTCTGTCCAAGGCTTGTCCTTGTTCTTCTTCCTGGATTGTTCTCTGCATATATCCAGCATTGATCCGTGACGTTTTTTTTTTTGCCACATAGAATCCTGGTGCTATCCAATGGTCCTGTACCAGCCTTGTCATTTGTTCTTTTCCCTTGTGATCTGATCCATGGGATACACGTAGCATAGGTGGGTATAGTGCTCTAGGCAGGCACCATTTATCTTCTTTCTTCCATAAACCTAAACAGGTTGCTTTGGCTCCCATCTTTTCCCATGTCTTGTGTTCTGCTTTTGCTTGTTCTTGTAGCTTGATGAGAGTCTTTATGTTCACTTCTTCTGCTTCTTCCTGAACATAAATGGCTAGTTCATGTTTGTTCTTTAGGGCTGCCTTTCTTGCTTCTGCATCTGCATATGCATTTCCTCTACTTTCTTCTGTTTCCTTGGTGTGTGCCTTGGTCTTTATGACTGCCATTTGTTTAGGCAGTTTCAATGCTCTTGTTAGTCTTTGTATTAGATGCCCATTCTTTATAGGTTTACCTGCTGCTGTAAGGAAACTTCTGTTCTTCCAGACTTCATGGGGGGAAACAATTGCATATCCCGCCACCCTGTATCCTTGAACATAATAACTAGAACCATCGGTAAAAAATAAAAAAATTGTATTATGTATCGGTCTGTCATCAATCTTCCAATCTGGCTGTATTTCTTCCTCCATGAGGGCTATACAGTCATGTTCTTGTTCTGGGTATGGTTCTGTTCTTTCCTCTGGATGTACTTCTTCATCTTTCCCTCCTTTTGAACCATCAGGTTCATCTTTAAGAGGTAGTAAAGTTGCAGGGTTGAGAGTGGTACATCTCTTAATAGTAAGGTTGCTTGCTGTTAGAAGGGCTACTTCATATTTTGTCAGCCTTGCTGTGCTGAGATGTCTTGTAGATGCCTGTTGCAGTATTTCTGTGACTGCATGTGGAACTTGTATGGTAAGTGGATGATCTAACACAACATCTGCACATTTGTCCCTTAGGATGGCTGCAGCTGCTACTGACCTTATGCAGGTTGGTGATCCTTGCATCACGCCATCCAGTGCTGCTGAGTAGTAAGCCACAGGACGCTGCTTGTGTCCATGCTCCTGCGTCAGGACTCCTGTAGCATGTCCTCTGTGTTCATGGCAAAACAAGGTAAAGGTCTTTGTATAGTCTGGGAGTCCCAGGGCTGGAGCTGAACATATGGCTTCCTTGATCTGTTTAACAGCCACCCACTGTGCTTCTTGTTCTTCTTGAGAATCTGTAGCAGTCTTCTTGGTGGCATTATATAGTGGTTGCATAAGGGCTGAGGCTCCTGGTATCCAGTCCCTGACATAAGACACTAGCCCCAGATAAGCCCTTTTCTGTGTTAAAGTCTGTGGATTTGGGGCGTCCCGTATGACTTTTATTCTTTCTGTTGTAAGATGGCGCATTCCCTGGGAGATGCAGTGACCTAGGAATATTACCTTCTTTTGGGCAAACTGTAACTTGGCTTGTGTCACTCTACAGTCTTCATCTGCGAGAAACTTCAGCAATGATATTGTCTCTTCTTCACACTGCTGTTTAGTGGCAGTTGCTAGCAGCAGGTCATCTACATATTGCAGTAGTTGAGTGTCTGGATACCTGGGTCCCCATTTCTTCAAAACTGTTGCCATGGCTTCAGTAAATTCAGATGGGCTGGTTGCCCCTCTTTGAGGTAGTCTTGTCCATCAGTATTGTTGTCCATCATGTGAAAAGGCCAATAACAGCTGTGAGTCTTCTGTAATGGGAACTGAGAAAAATGCGTTTGCTAAGTCCAGTACCGAGACCCATTGGGCTTCTGGACTTATTGTGTTCAATAAAGTGTGTGGATTAGGTACCATTGGGGTTGGAATGATCAGTCTCTTGTTAATCTCTCTTAAATCATGTACCATCCTGTAGTTTGCTATTCCTTTATCTTCCGGAGTGGCCTTCTTTTTCACAGGGAACAGAGGTGTGCTATAGGGAGACTTGCACTTTTTTATGATACCTAATTCCAGCATATCTTTAATCTGTACCCATATGGCTGCTGTCTGTTCCTTGTTTAAGGGGTACTGTTTTATAGTTCCTGGTACAGTTCCTGGTTTGATTGATAGCTTCACAGGTTGGACCTTCATGGTTCCCACATCTTTTTTTTCCTTTTGCCCATACCTTGTCTGGAACTCCCCATCCTTGCCAGGTTTTAATTTGTTCTGGGGTTTCTTCTTCATCCTCTTCAGTGGTGGTTGCTAGAAATATCTGTACAGCGGCTTGCACTTGATCATAGTCTGTGGGTGATAGTGCTGTCTTGAATATCACCTTGTTCACTCTGTACAGAATACTTGCTTGTAGTTTCTGCAGCAAATCTGCTCCCAGCAAGATGACTGGGCAGGTGGGAGATACTAGGAACTCTACTGGGATTTCATGTGGATGTCCTTGTACTTGTACATTGAGGATCCTAGTTTTCCTCAGCTGGATCTTTTCTCCACTTAATCCCTTTGCTGTCACTGGTTTTCCTGTAATGAGGTGTGCTGGTACTTCTTC
Source organism: Pseudophryne corroboree (assembly GCF_028390025.1). Taxonomy (NCBI): domain Eukaryota; kingdom Metazoa; phylum Chordata; class Amphibia; order Anura; family Myobatrachidae; genus Pseudophryne; species Pseudophryne corroboree. The sequence continues at coordinate 226,250,763 of NC_086453.1, read as the reverse complement.
CTGTCTTATAACTGATTGGCTTGCCCCAGTATCAAGCAGGCAGGAAACATTTTCTCCCGTTGGCAGTTTGACTTTAATAAACCCATCTTCCATTCTGTCGGGGGGGTTCATCGGGAGAATCACTGGTACTGGGGTGCCGGGACTTCAGTCTGACTTATCCTTGGGGGTTTGATTGCCCCTTTTCTCTATCCAACTCTTATATGTGCGGCAGTCTCTTTTGAAGTGTCCTAGTTTCTTGCACCAGAAGCATTTTCCCGATTCGGGCTTGATCATGGCTCTTCCTTCCCCTTCTAATTTTTTCTTTGAGCCTTCTCCTGTGACCAGGTAGAGAGTTTTGGGTTTGGCTGCCTTTTTCTCCTTTTCTTCCTTTTCCAGATCTTCTAAGGCCTCTACCGTATCCAGAATTTGATCCATAGGTGTAGACCTATATGCAGGAGTACTAGTAATTAATTTCTGTTTTAGACTTGGTCTTAAACCTTCCAATACTCGGTATCTGACCATCCTTTCTCCTGCTCCTGCTTCTGCTTCTGGGTCCAAACCTTCATTTCGGACCATATCCTTAATTTTACAGAGGTAACTTCTAAACGGTTGTTCTCCTTGTGGTCCAACGGCTTCTGGATACCTTTGATTTCTTAAATAACACCATCTCCTTAGGCGTGACACAAATTGTGGTCCACTGGCTATAGTTTTCCTTTGTGCTTCTAGTACATCTTCTATCTGTTCATGATAATCGGTGGCTTGGTGAGCTGCCATATCCTTAATCTGTCTTAGATCACCCTCTGCTAATTTATTTTTACATATTTGTTCCACATCTACCCATGCTGCGGAATGTAAATTACACATAGTCTCCATATATAACCCAAACCGTCCTGGCTGTTTGTAGGGATCTGGGCTATCTTTTATTATGGCTGTAACTTCCATTACTGAAAAAGGGTTATGTTTTTCCCTAGTGAGGAATTGGGGTCTTCTGTTGGCAGCACCTTCTACATGACCTTCGTCCCCTTGCTACTAACAATTCTACTCCTCTGGGGTTGACATAGGCAAAGGTACGCACTGGGTAGCATGTTTGTGGGGCAGTCTCTTACTGATCACTATCTTCTACTTCATGCATCTGGAGACTTCCATCTGGTTTCTCAGTATAAAAGATATGTTTAGTTCTTCTATTGTGTTTCTTCTTGCTGCTCCTGGACCTATGAGTCAGCGGAAGGCTTTCCTTTCTACCTGGTAGACTATGAGGGTCTAGTCTAGTGACCATCCTTGAAGTGGGGTGGAAAGCAGGTGTGGTGCATGAGGGACATTCCCTGCTATCAGGGTTCAACGTGGCTCCACAGTGCCTACATGAAATTACTGTGGGGTAATTGTATCATGGTGTGGGAGGATGTACAGGGGTTCCCAGATTTGTGGGATAAGGGGGTGGATATGTGACTAGTGTGGCTACTGGGACTGGTGCTACAGGTGGAGGAGGGGGCAGATTGGGAATAACGGGCACATTATGGCCCTGGTTCGTTCCTGTAGTTGCCAGACCGTCATATGCTGGCCATCTTCCCTTTACTTCTTTTTCCTCTCCTCCTTTTCCTCCAATTTTTCACTTGCTGTTAGCCAAATATAGACCTGATCCCCTTTTCTTTGTTTTTTCTATCCATTCCCTATTACATATTCTAAACTTTCTCCATTTGTCAGTGTTAAGTTCCCCATCTGGAGGAAATCCTCCCCTTTTAAATACCTTGGCTATATCTTTAACTGCATGTGGTCCAACCTCCTGTTTATTTCCACAGGGGTTAATTCACCCTTGCTATTAGAGGTTCCCATCCTGCCTTCTGCCAACTTATCAACACTTCTCTCTCTGATATGAGTTACACAACTTCAGTACTCTATGTTGATTATTGTAAAGATGGGTTTCCTGAACACTACAGGTTTACCTCTGTCCTACTGATTACATACACCTGTAATCATTCAGTTTCCTTATGGGTGGACTCACAATCTTCCGTTATCAAGGTATATCTCAATCTGGTGTGTCTGACAGAATAGGGACAAAAGAATCTTTCAGGTTCTGGTTCTTTCAGTATCTGGCGCAAGTCCTTGCCTTCCCTTAGATTAACAAAACCATGACATTCTGTTGTTAATATACCTTTCATATAACCCACAGTTTTACCATAAACCCCTTCTTGATGTCCCCTACACCTTTTAAAACCTGATATATCTTTTTCAGTGCGTGCAACAAATGTAATATTTACTGCCCCATGAGGACCTTGCACAAACCACTTTAAACTAACAGTACAACACCCACAACCATATGAGCTTTCAAAATTAATACATTCTTCAATTTCAGACATATATTTACATTGCTTGTTCTGATACAAAAGAGGCAAGGCTTTTACTAGGAAGCGCTTGAGTTGAACAGAGAAAACTGACACTTCTGACACAGACGTTAAAACACGTAAAGCAACAATTGGCGAAAAATCGCAATCCATTTGTTACTTACCGCGGTTTAAACGGTTCCAACGTCTAGAGTCAGGTGATTTGTTGCTCCTCTATTCAACTTCTTGGCTTCCCGGGTTTCGGCACCATGAAAATGTTGGAGGTAGACCTCCTTTAGCCTCAGCCTTCTCTGAGAGGACTCCAACAACAGCCTGTCTTTTGTATTCAGAATCACCTGTGGACAGAATTATAAGTGCCGTGCAGCCTGCTGGAGAAATCAAATGATCACAAACTCAGCTTGGTGTAGTCAATATGAGTTCTGCTTTATTGTTCTTACATACATATATTTATACTTGTTTGAAAAGGCTCAGAGGAGTTTACAGTTTAACCTCAGGGTTGTGTCTTCCTGATAACGGTCTTGTTCTTTTTTTTTTTTTTTGCTCTATCTCTCAGACATGGCTTACCCACAAGTTCCTCTTTTTTGCTCTCTCAGACATGGCTTACCCACAAGTTCCTCTTTTTTGCTCTATCTCTCAGACATGGCTTACCCACAAGTTCCTCTTTTCATCATTCTATACTTTTTCCTTCTCCCCAGCATATTTAAGCATATCATATATTAATGCTAAAGTAAGCTTATAATGTATTGAATATAACAAAATGGAGTAACATTGGCTTTATTGCAGAATCACACTAATGCTTGCCCATCTACCTTCCTCACAGTGCATCTCCTTATACCTCCAGCATCAGTGATCCCCACACCGTACTCAGTGGGTTATACTCAGGAATTACATGTAGCCCTATGGGAGAGAGAGTGCTGCGGCAGTAAGAGGAGCGCTGCTAATACTGTGCATCTCCTTATACCTCCAGCATCAGTGACCCCCACACCGTACTCAGAGGGTTATACTGAGGAATTACATGTAGCCCTATGGGAGAGAGAGTGCTGTGGCAGTAAGAGGAGGGCTGCTAATACTGTGCATCTCCTTATACCTCCAGCATCAGTGACCCCCACACCGTACTCAGTGGGTTATACTCAGGAATTACATGTAGCCCTATGGGAGAGAGAGTGCTGCGGCAGTAAGAGGAGCACTGCTAATACTGTGCATCTCCTTATACCTCCAGCATCAGTGACCCCCACACCGTACTCAGTGGGTTATACTCAGGAATTACATGTAGCCCTATGGGAGAGAGAGTGCTGCGGCAGTAAGAGGAGCGCTGCTAATACTGTGCATCTCCTTATACCTCCAGCATCAGTGACCCCCACACCGTACTCAGTGGGTTATACTCAGGAATTACATGTAGCCCTATGGGAGAGAGAGTGCTGTGGTAGTAAGAGGAGCGCTGCTAATACTGTGCATCTCCTTATACCTCCAGCATCAGTGACCCCCACACCATGCTCAGTGGGTTATACTCAGGAATTACATGTAGCCCTATGGGAGAGAGAGCGCTTGCTTTAAGAGGAGTGCTGCTAATACTGTGCATCTCCTTATACCCCCAGCATCAGTGACCCCCACACAATGCTCAGTGGGTTATACTCAGGAACTACATGTAGCCCTATGGGAGAGAGAGAGTGCTGCGGCAGTAAGAGGAGCGCTGCTAATACTGTGCATCTCCTTATACCTCCAGCATTAGTGACCTCCACACCGTGCTCAGTGGGTTACACTCAGGAATTACATGTAGCCCTATGGGAGAGAGAGCGCTGCTGCAGTAAGAGGAGAGCTGCTAATACTGTGCATCTCCTTATACCTCCATCATCAGTGACCCCCACACCGTGCTCAGTGGGTTATACTCAGGAATTACATGTAGCCCTATGGGAGAGAGAGTGCTGCGGCAGTAAGAGGAGCGCTGCTAATACTGTGCATCTCCTTATACCACCAGCATCAGTGACCCCCACACCGTGCTCAGTGGGTTATACTCAGGAATTACTTGAAGCCCTATGGGAGAGAGAGTGCAGCGGCAATAAGAGGAGCGCTGCTAATACTGTGCATCTCCTTATACCTCCAGTATCAGTGACCTCCACACCATGCTCAGTGGGTTATACTCAGGATTGACATGTAACCCTATGGGAGAGAGAGAGTGCTGCAGCAATAAGAGGAGCACTGCTAATACTGTGCATCTCCTTATACCTCCAGCATCACTGACCTCCACACCGTGATCAGTGGGTTATACTCAGGGATTACATGTAGCCCTATGAGAGAGAGAGTGCTGTGGCAGTAAGAGGAGCACTGCTAATACTGTGCATATCCTTATACCCCCAGCATCAGTGACCTCCACACCATGCTCAGTGGGTTATACTCAGGAATGACATGTACTGTAGCCCTGTGGGAGAGAGAGTGCTGCGGCAGTAAGAGGAGCGCTGCTAATACTGTGCATCTCCTTATACCTCCACTATCAGTGACCTCCACACCATGCTCAGTGGGTTATACTCAGGAATGACATGTACTGTAGCCCTATGAGAGAGAGAGTGCTGCGACAATAAGAGGAGCGCTGCTAATACTGTGCATCTCCTTATACCTTCAGAATCAGTGACCCCCACACCGTGCTCAGTGGGTTATACTCAGGAATTACATGTAGCCCTATGGGAGAGAGAGTGCTGCGGCAGTAAGAGGAGCGCTGCTAATACTGGTCATCTCCTTATACTTCCAGCATCAGTGACCCCCACACCATGCTAGGTGGGTTATGCTGAGGAATTACATCTAGCCCTATGGGAGAAAAAGAGTGCTGCGGCAGTAAGAGGAGCGCTGCTAATACTGTGCCTCTCCTTATACCCCCAGCATCAGTGACCTCCACACTGTGCTCAGTGGGTTATACTCAGGAATTACATGTAGCCCTATGGGAGAGAGAGTGCTGCAGCAGTAAGAGGAGCACTGCTAATACTGTGCATCTCCTTATACCACCAGCATCAGTGACCCCCACACCGTGCTTAGTGGGTTAAACTGAGAAATTATATGTAGCCCTATGGGAGAGAGAGTGCTGCGGCAATTAGAGGAGCGCTGCTAATACTATGCATCTCCTTATACCTCCAGCATCAGTGACCCCCACAACGTGCTCAGTGGGTTATACTCAGGAATTACATGTAGCCCTATGGGAGAGAGAGCGCTGCTGCAGTAAGAGGAGCGCTGCTAATACTGTGCATCTCCTTATACCTCCAGCATCAGTGACCCCCACACCGTGATCAGTGGGTTATACTCAGGAATTACATGTAGCCCTATGGGAGAGAGAGTGCTGCGGCAATAAGAGGAGCGCTGCTAATACTGTGCATCTCCTTATATCTCCAGCATCAGTGACCCCCCACACCGTGCTCAGTGGGTTATACTCAGGAATTACATGTAGCCCTATGGGAGAAAGAGTGCTACGGCAGTTAGAGGAGCGCTGCTAATACTGTGCATCTCCTTATACCTCCAGCATCAGTGACCCCCACACCGTGATCAGTGGGTTATACTCAGGAATTACATGTAGCCCTATGGGAGAGAGAGTGCTGCGGCAATAAGAGTAGCACTGCTAATACTGTGCATCTCCTTATACTTCCAGCATCAGTGACCAGCACACCGTGCTCAGTGGGTTATACTCAGGAATTACATGTAGCCCTATGGGAGAGAGAGTGCTGCGGCAGTAAGTGTAGCACTGCTAATACTGTGCATCTCCTTATACCTCCAGCATCAGTGACCAGCACACCGTGCTCAGTGGGTTATACTCAGGAATTACATGTAGCCCTATGGGAGAGAGAGAGCTACGGCAGTAAGAGGAGCGCTGCTAATACTGTACATCTCCTTATACCTCCAGCATCAGTGACCTCCACACTGTGCTCAGTGGGATATACTCAGGAATTACATGTAGCCCTATGGGAGAGAGAGAGAGTGCTGCAGCAATAAGAGGAGCACTGCTAATACTGTGCATCTCCTTATACCCCCAGCATCAGTGACCTCCACACCATGCTCAGTGGGTTATACTCAGGAATGACATGTACTATAGCCCTATGGGAAAGAGAGTGCTGCGGCAGTAAGAGGAGCGCTGCTAATACTGTTCATCTCCTTATACCCCCAGCATCAGTGACCCCCCACACCGTGCTCAGTGGGTTATACTGAGGAATTACATGTAGCCCTATGGGAGAGAGAGTGCTGTGGCAGTAAGAGGAGGGCTGCTAATACTGTGCATCTCCTTATACCTCCAGCATCAGTGACCTCCACACCGTGCTCAGTGGGTTATACTCAGGAATGACATGTAGCCCTATGGGAGATAGAGTGCTACAGCAGTAAGAGGAGCGCTGCTAATACTGTGCATCTCCTTATACCCCCAGCATCAGTGACCCCCGCATCATGCTCAGTGGGTTATACTCAGGAATGACATGTAGCCCTATGGGAGAGAGAGAGTGCTGCGGCAGTAAGAGGAGCGCTGCTAATACTGTGCATCTCCTTATACACCCAGCATCAGTGACCCCCACACCATGCTCAGTGGGTTATACTCAGGAATTACATGTAGCCCTATGGGAGAGAGAGTGCTGCGACAGTAAGAGGAGCGCTGCTAATACTGTGCATCTCCTTATACCTCCATCATCAGTGACCCCCACACCGTGCTCAGTGGGTTATACTCAGGAATTACATGTAGCCCTATGGGAGAGAGAGTGCTGCGGCAGTAAGAGGAGCGCTGCTAATACTGTGCATCTCCTTATACCGCCAGCATCAGTGACCCCCACACCGTGCTCAGTGGTTTATACTCAGGAATTACTTGTAGCCCTATGGGAGAGAGAGTGCTGCGGCAATAAGAGGAGCACTGCTAATACTGTGCATCTCCTTATACCTCCAGCATCAGTGACCCCCACACACCGTGCTCAGTTGGTTATACTGAGGAATTACATGTAGCCCTATGGGAGAGAGAGTGCTGCTGCAGTAAGAGGAGCACTGCTAATACTGTGCATCTCCTTATACCTCCAGCATCAGTGACCTCCACACCGTGCTCAGTGGGTTATACTCAGGAATGACATGTACTGTAGCCCTATGGGAGAGAGAGTGCTGCGGTAGTAAGAGGAGCGCTGCTAATACTGTGCATCTCCTTATACCTCCAGTATCAGTGACCTCCACACCGTGATCAGTGGGTTATACTCAGGAATTACATGTAGCCCTATGGGAGAGAGAGAGTGCTGCGGCAGTAAGAGGAGCGCTGCTAATACTGTGCATCTCCTTATACCTCCAGCATCAGTGACCCCCACACCATGCTCAGTGGGTTATACTCAGGAATTACATGTAGCCCTATGGGAGAGAGAGAGAGTGCTGCGGCAGTAAGAGGAGCGCTGCTAATACTGTGCATCTCCTTATACTTCCGGCATCAGTGACCTCTACACTGTGCTCAGTGGGTTATACTCAGGAATTACATGTAGCCCTATGGGAGAGAGAGCGCTGCTGCAGTAAGAGGAGCGCTGCTAATACTGTGCATCTCCTTATACACCCAGCATCAGTGACCTCCACACCATGCTCAGTGGGTTATTCTCAGGAATGACATGTAGCCCTATGGGAGAGAGAGTGCTGCGGCAATAAGAGGAGCGCTGCTAATACTGTGCATCTCCTTATACCTCCAGCATCAGTGACCTCCACACCGTGCTCAGTGGGTTACACTCAGGAATTACATGTAGCCCTATGAGAGAGAGAGTGCTGCGGCAGTAAGAGGAGCACTGCTAATACTGTGCATCTCCTTATACCTCCAGCATCAGTGACCTCCACACCGTGCTCAGTGGGTTATACTCAGGAATTACATGTTCTGTAGCCCTATGGGAAAGAGAGTGCTGCGGCAGTAAGAGGAGCGCTGCTAATACTGTGCATCTCCTTATACCTCCAGCATCAGTGACCCCAACACCGTGCTCAGTGGGTTATACTCAGGAATTACATGTAGCCCTATGGGAGAGAGAGTGCTGCGGCAATAAGAGGAGCACTGCTAATACTGTGCATCTCCTTATACCTCCAGCATCAGTGACCTCCACACCGTGCTCAGTGGGTTATACTCAGGAATTACATGTTCTGTAGCCCTATGGGAAAGAGAGTGCTGCGGCAGTAAGAGGAGCGCTGCTAATACTGTGCATCTCCTTATACCTCCAGCATCAGTGACCCCCACACCGTGCTCAGTGGGTTATACTCAGGAATTACTTGTAGCCCTATGGGAGAGAGAGTGCTGCCGCAATAAGAGGAGCACTGCTAATACTGTGCATCTCCTTATACCTCCAGTATCAGTGACCTCCACACCATGCTCAGTGGGTTATACTCAGGAATGACGGGGGTAATTCCAAGTTGATCGCAGCAGGACATTTTTTAGCAATTGGGCAAAACCATGTGCACTGCAAGGGGGGCAGATATAACATGTGCAGAGAGAGAGAGATTTGGGTGTGGTGAGTTCAATCTGCAATCTAAATTGCAGTGTAAAAATAAAGCAGCCAGTATTTACCCTGCACAGAAACAAAATAACCCACTCAAATCTAACTCTCTCTGCACATGTTATATCTGCCTTCCCTGCAGTGCACATGGTTTTGCCCAACTGCTAAAAAATTTCCTGCTGCGATCAACTTGGAATTACCCCCGACATGTAACCCTATGGGAGAGAGAGAGTGCTGCAGCAATAAGAGGAGCACTGCTAATACTGTGCATCTCCTTATACCCCCAGCATCAGTGACCTCCACACCGTGATCAGTGGGTTATACTCAGGAATTACATGTAGCCCTATGGGAGAGAGAGAGTGCTGCGGCAGTAAGAGGAGCGCTGCTAATACTGTGCATCTCCTTATACCTCCAGCATCAGCGACCTCCACACCATGCTCAGTGGGTTATACTCAGGAATGACATGTACTGTAGCCCTGTGGGAGAGAGAGTGCTGCTGCAGTAAGAGGAGCGCTGCTTATACTGTGCATCTCCTTATACCCCCAGCATCAGTGACCCTCACACCATGCTCAGTGGGTTATTCTTAGGAATTACATGTAGCCATATGGGAGAGAGAGAGTGCTGCGGCAGTAAGAGGAGCGCTGCTAATACTGTGCATCCCCTTATACCCCCAGCATCAGTGACCCCCACACCATGCTCAGTGGGTTATACTCAGGAATTACATGTAGCCCTATGGGGGAGAGAGTGCTGCGGCAGTAAGAGGAGCGCTGCTAATACTGTGCATCTCCTTATACCTCCTGCATCAGTGACCTCCACACCGTGCTCAGTGGGTTATACTCAGGAATTACATGTAGCCCTATGGGAGAGAGAGTGCTGCGGCAGTAAGAGGAGCGCTGCTAATACTGTGCATCTCCTAATACCTCCAGCATCAGTGACCTCCACACCGTGCTCAGTTGGTTATACTCAGGAATTACATGTAGCCCTATGGGAGAGAGAGTGCTGCGGCAGTAAGAGGAGCGCTGCTAATACTGTGCATCTCCTTATACCTCCAGCATCAGTGACCTCCACACTGCTCAGTGGGTTATACTCAGGAATTACATGTAGCCCTATGGGAGGGTTCACTACGATATGCCGGCGGTCGGGCTCCAGGCGACCAGCATACCGGCGCTGGGAGCCCAACCGCCGGCTTACCGAAAGTGTGGCGAGCGCAAATGAGCCCCTTGCGGGCTCGCTGCGCTCGCCACGCTACGGGCACGATGGCGCACTATGCGCGCCACACTATTTTATTCTCCCTCCAGGGGGGTCGTGGACCTCCACGAGGGAGAATAAGTGTCGGTATGCCGGCTGTCGGTATGCCGGCTGTCGGGCTCCCGGCGCCGGTATGCTGGTCGCCGGGAGCCCGACCGCCGGCATACTGAAGACCACCCCTATGGGAGAGAGAGAGTGCTACAGCAATAAGAGGAGCACTGCTAATACTGTGCATCTCCTTATACCCCCAGCATCAGTGACCTCCACACCATGCTCAGTGGGTTATACTCAGGAATGACATGTACTATAGCCCTATGGAGAGAGAGTGCTGCGGCAGTAAGAGGAGCGCTGCTAATACTCCCCTTATACCATCCCCTTATACCTCCAGCATCAGTGACCTCCACACCATGCTCAGTGGATTACACTCAGGAATGACATGTACTGTAGCCCTATGGGAGAGAGAGTGCTGCGGCAATAAGAGGAGCGCTGCTAATACTGTGCATCTCCTTATACCTTCAGCATTAGTGACCCCCACACCGTGCTCAGTGGGTTATACTCAGGAATTACATGTAGCCCTATGGGAGAGAGAGTGCTGCGGCAGTGAGAGGAGCGCTGCTAATACTGTGCATCTCCTTATACCTCCAGCATCAGTGACCCCCACACCGTGCTCAGTGGGTTATACTCAGGAATTATGTAACCCTAGTATGGGGTTAACAGGGACTAACGGATCACGATCTATGGTGGGTAGTATAATATAGTATAATACTGATCCCTGATGACTGATATATCTTTGTTATACAGAGTAAAGATATTGATATATATAGTATTTCATTATTGTATAAAGATATGCATGTTGTATAAGTAAATGATACTGTAACTAGGTATAAAAAGGGCACGAGGAGACTGTGGGACATTCTTCTAGAAGCCCCCGTGCTAAAACCAAAGTGTCTGTGTGCAGAGAGGGGAGCGAGCCTGCAGCCCACGAGGAGAAGGGGACGGTTAATCCAAAGAAGAAAAAAAACTAAGCTGACCGGTGCGAGAGAGAGCGTGAGAGAGGAGAGAGACGGGGTGCGACGCAGGAGGTGAGGAGTGAGAGGAACGGAGAGCTACGAGAATCCCTGGAGCAGCGGTGTTACGGGAGAAGCTACGGTGCCGCAGCAGTGCCGCATCTTACTGTATTTCGGAGGAAGGACGGGTGACCGCTGGCTATAGCCTGCACACCGCTGGAAAGGAACCGAGCAGTTCCGGAGGCTGATGGGAGCGAGAGTGAGTTGAGAGATCTCAGCGCTAGCCAGAGCCGCATCGTGAGCCGCATATTGGCCCTCATTCCGAGTTGTTCGCTCTGTATTTTTCATCGCATCGCAATGAAAATCCGCTTAGTACGCATGCGCAATGTTCGCACTGCGACTGCGCCAAGTAACTTTGCTATGTATAAAGTAATTTTACTCACGGCTTTTTCATCGCTCCGGCGAACGTAATGTGATTGACAGGAAATGGGTGTTACTGGGCGGAAACACGGCGTTTCAGGGGCGTGTGGCTGAAAACGCTACCGTTTCCGGAAAAAACGCAGGAGTGGCCGGAGAAACGGTGGGAGTGCCTGGGCGAACGCTGGGTGTGTTTGTGACGTCAACCAGGAACGACAAGCACTGAACTGATCGCACAGGCAGAGTAAGTCTGGAGCTACTCTGAAACTGCTAAGTAGTTAGTAATCGCAATATTGCGAATACATCGGTCGCAATTTTAAGAAGCTAAGATTCACTCCCAGTAGGCGGCGGCTTAGCGTGTGTAACTCTGCTAAATTCGCCTTGCGACCGATCAACTCGGAATGAGGGCCCTTGATCGAAGGAACTGCCGGGGAAGGCTGGAGGTAAATGAAAGAGCCGTGTGGCACTCGAGAATACGGCATATTTCTCTGACGTCCTAGTGGATGCTGGGGACTCCGTAAGGACCATGGGGAATAGCGGCTCCGCAGGAGACTGGGCACAGCTAAGAAAGATTTAGGACTACCTGGTGTGCACTGGCTCCTCCCACTATGACCCTCCTCCAGACCTCAGTTAGAATCTTGTGCCTGGCTGAGCTGGATGCACACTAGGGGCTATCCTGAGCTCCTAGAGAGAAAGTATATTTTAGGTTTTTTATTTTACAGTGAGATCTGCTGGCAACAGACTCACTGCAGCGAGGGACTAAGGGGAGAAGAAGCGAACCTACCTAACTGGTGGTAGCTTGGGCTTCTTAGGCTACTGGACACCATTAGCTCCAGAGGGATCGACCGCATGGAACCGGCCATTGATGTTCGGACCCAGTGCCGCGCCGCCGGCCCCCTTACAGAGCCAGAAGCAAGAAGAGTCCGGAAAATCGGCGGCAGAAGACATCAGTCTTCACCAAGGTAGCGCACAGCACTGCAGCTGTGCGCCATTGCTCCTCATACACACTTCACACTCCGGTCACTGAGGGTGCAGGGCGCTGGGGGGGGGGGCGCCCTGAGCAGCAATAAAAACACCTTGGCTGGCAAATATATCACAATATATAGCCCCAGAGGCTATATATGTGATAAATACCCCTGCCAGAATCCATAAAAAAGCGGGAGAAAAGTCCACGAAAAAGGGGCGGAGCTATCTCCCTCAGCACACTGGCGCCATTTTCTCTTCACAGTGCAGCTGGAAGACAGCTCCCCAGGCTCTCCCCTGTAGTTTTCAGGCTCAAAGGGTTAAAAAGAGAGGGGGGGCACTAAATTTAGGCGCAATATTGTTTATACAAGCAGCTATTGGGGGAAAAATCACTCAGTTATAGTGTTAATCCCTGCATTATATAGCGCTCTGGTGTGTGCTGGCATACTCTCTCTCTGTCTCCCCAAAGGACTTTGTGGGGTCCTGTCCTCAGTCAGAGCATTCCCTGTGTGTGTGCTGTGTGTCGGTACGGCTGTGTCGACATGTGGGATGAGGAAGGTTACGTGGAGGTGGAGCAGAGGCCGATAAATGGGATGTCGTCCCCTGTGGGGCCGACACCAGAGTGGATGGATAGGTGGAAGGTATTAACCGACAATGTCAACTCCTTACAAGGCTGGATGACGTAAAACAGCTGTGGGACAGCCGGCTTCTCAGCCCGCGTCTGCCCAGACGTCTCAAAGGCCATCAGGGGCTCAAAAAAGCGCCCGTTACCTCAGATGGCAGACACAGATGTCGACACGGAGTCTGACTCCAGTGTCGACGAGGTTGAGACATATACACAATCCACTAGGAACATCCGTTACATGATCTCGGCAATGAAAAATGTGTTACGCATTTCTGACATGAACCCAAGTACCACATAAAAGGGGTTTTATTTTTGGGGAGAAAAAGCAGCCAGTGTTTTGTTCCCCCATCAGATGAATGAATGAAGTGTGTAAAGTAGCGTGGGTTCCCCCAATAAGAAACTGGTAATTTCTAAAAAGTTACTGATGGCGTACCCTTTCCCGCCAGAGGATAGGTCACGTTGGGAGATATCCCTTAGGGTGGATAAGGCGCTCACACGTTTGTCAAAAAAGGTGGCACTGCCGTCTTAGGATACGGCCACCTTGAAGGAGCCTGCTGATAAAAAGGAGGAGGCTATCCTGAAGTCTGTATACACACACTCAGGTTATATACTGAGACCTGCAATTGCCTCAGCATAAATAGTGCTGCTGCAGCGTGGTCTGATACCCTGTCAGATAATATTAATACTCTAAGACAGGGATAATAGTTTGCTAACATAGAGCATATAAAGACGTCGTCTTATATATAAAGGATGCACAGAGGGATATTTGCCGGCTGGCATCCAGAATTAATGCAATGTCCATTCTGCCAGGAGGGTATTAGAAACCCGGCAGTGGACAGGTGATGCTGCCTATAAAAGGCACATGGAGATTCTGCCTTATAAGGGTGAGGAATTGTTTGGGGATGGTCTCTGGGACCTTGTATCCACAGCAACAGCTGGGAAGAAATTTTTTTTTACCTCAGGTTTCCTCACAGCCTAAGAAAGCACCGTATTTTCAGGTACAGTCCTTTCGGCTTAAGAAAAGCAAGCGGGTCAAAGGCGCTTCCTTTCTGCACAGAGACAAGGGAAGAAGGAAAAAGCTGCACCAGCAGCCAGTTCCCAGGATCAAAAATCTTCCCCCGCTTCCTCTGAGTCCACCGCTTGACGTTGGGGCTCCACAGGTGGAGACAGGTGCGGTAGGGGCGCGTCTCGGGAACTTCAGGGACCAGTGGGTTTACCCACAGGTGGATCCCTAGGTTCTGCAAATAGTATCACAGGGATACAGGCTGGAGTTCGAGGCGACTCCCCCTCGCCGTTACCTCACCTCAGCCTTGCCTGCTGCCCTCGGAGAAAGGTAGTACTGGCGGCAATTCACAAGCTGCACTTCCAGCAGGTGAAATCAAGGTACCCCTCCTTCAACAAGGCCGGGGTTACTATTCCAAAATGTTGTGGTACCGAAACCAGACGGTTCGGTGAGACCCATTCTAAAATTGAAAGCCTTGAACACTTATATACGAAGGTTCAAGTTCGAAATGGAATCGCTCAGGGCGATGGAGAATTTCATGGTATCACTGGACATCAAGGATGCTTACCTGCATGTCCCTATTTACCCTCTTCACCAGGAGTACCTCAAAATTGTGGTGCAGGATTGTCATTACCAATTCCAGACGTTGCCGTTGGTCTGTCCCCGGCACCGAGGTATTTACCAAGGTAATGGCCGAAATAATTATCCCGTACTTGGACGATCTCCTTATAAAGGCGAGGTCCAGGGAGCAGTTGTTCGGCGGAGTAGCACTATCTCGGGAAGTGCTACAACAGCACGGCTGGATTCTGAATATTCCAAAGTCGCAGCTGGTTCCTACGACGCGTCTACTGTTCCTGAGTATGGTTCTGGACACAGAACAGGATAAAAAGGGTTTCTCCCGGAGGAGAAGTCCAAGGAGTTGTCGTCTCTAGACAGAGACCTCCTAATACGTATACAGGTGTCGGTGCATCAATGCACGCGAGCCCTGGGAAGGATGGTAGCTTCTTACGAAGAAATTCCATTCGCCAGGTCCCATACAAGGATTTTCCAGTGGGATCTGTTGGACATGTAGTCCGGGTCGCATCTTCAGATGCATCGGCGGATAACCCTGTCTCCAAGGGCCAGGGTGTCGCTGTTGTGGTGGCTGCAGAGTGCTCATCTTCTAGGGGGCCGCAGATTCGGCATACAGGACTGGGTCCTGGTGACCACGGATGCCAGCCTTCGAGGCTGGGGGGCAGTCACACAGGGAAGAAACTTCCAAGGCTATGGAAAAGTCAGGAGACTTCCCTACACATAAATATTCTGGAACTAAGGGCCATTTACAATGCCCTAAGTCAGGCTAGACCCCTGCTTCAACACCGGCCGGTGCTGATCCAGTCAGACAACATCACGGCGGTCGCTCATGTAAACGACAGGGCGGCACAAGATGCAGGATGGCGATGGCAGAAGCCACAAGGATTCTCCGATGGGCGGAAAATCATGTGTTAGCACTGTCAGCAGTGTTCATTCCCGGAGTGGACAACTGAGAAGCAGACTTTCTCAGAAGACACAACCTCCACCCGGGAGAGTGGGGACTTCATCCAGAAGTCTTCCAAATGATTGTACACCGTTGGGAAAGGCCACAGGTGGACATGATGGCGTCCCGCCTCAACTAAAAGTTACAAAGATATTGCGCCAGGTCAAGGACCCTCAGGCGATAGCTGTGGACGCTCTGGTAACACCGTGGGTGTACCAGTCGGTGTATGTGTTCCCTTCTCTGCCTCTCTTACCCAGGGTAATGAGAATAATAAGAAGGAGAGGAGTAAGAACTATACTCATTGTTCCAGGTGGGCCAAGAAGAGCTTGGTAACCAAAACTCCAAGAAATTATCTCAGAGGACCCATGGCCTCTGCCGCTCAGACAGGACCTGCTGCAGCAGGGGGCCTGTCTGTTCCAAGACGTACCGCGGCTGCGTTGGACGGCATGGCGGTTGAACGCCGGATCCTGAAGAAAAAGGGAATTCCGGAGGAAGTTATCCCTACGCTATTTAAAGCTAGGAAAGAAGTGAACGCTAACCATTATCACCGCATATGGCGGAAATATGTTGCGTACTGTGAGGCCAGGAAGGCCCCAAAGGAGAAATTTCAGCTAGGTAGATTTCTACACTTCCTACAGTCAGAGGTGACTATGGGCCTACAATTGGGTTCCATTAAGGTCCAGATTTCGGCTCTATCGGTTTTCTTCCAAAATGGAACTGGCTTCACTGCCTGTAGTTCAGACTTTGTTAAGGGAGAAATTAACCTAAAAAAGAATAAATACCCGATGGCGCAATCAATATTAAAAGATTGATATTGCGTGAAATCTGTCACCTTGTGATCATAAATAAATGGTTCTATTTCGTCAGACCTCAGAAGCCTGTCTCTAATGGCTTCAATATAGCATATACAATTAAATAAGAAAGAGGTCGCGCTATAGAGCCAATTAATTGTTCCACACCATTCTCAATTGTAAATATTTATTTAAAACATATAACCATATAAAAACATATATATATATATTTTATTTTTGTGATATTAAGATCTGGTGTGGTCACAACACCCTCAACTATATAACAATTGTAAAAAGATGGTTCTCATTCATAAAAATAAGTGTGCTGAATAGTAAAATGTCCAGACTGGCAAAAAATTATGCCACAAGTTCAGTCCGTAATAGGATCCTCCGTATTAATTTGCACCCAATGATAGAGTCCAGAGGACACTGATATTTTTGTCCAAGGACTGTGCACCACAAATGTAAAGAATCACAGAGTGAGCAGAGGTACCTGTGATTCTTTACATTTGTGGTGCACAGTCCTTGGACAAAAATATCAGTGTCCTCTGGACTCTATCATTGGGTGCAAATTAATACGGAGGATCCTATTACGGACTGAACTTGTGGCATAATTTTTTGCCAGTCTGGACATTTTACTATTCAGCACACTTATTTTTATGAATGAGAACCATCTTTTTACAATTGTTATATAGTTGAGGGTGTTGTGACCACACCAGATCTTAATATCACAAAAATAAAATATATATATGTTTTTATATGGTTATATGTTTTAAATAAATATTTACAATTGAGAATGGTGTGGAACAATTAATTGGCTCTATAGCGCGACCTCTTTCTTATTTAATTGTATTTGTTAAGGGAGGGCTGCATAGTCAGCCCCCGTTTGTGCCTCCAGTGGCACCGTGGGATCTCAACGTGGTGTTGGATTTCCTGAAGTCGCATTGGGTTGAGCCACTTAAATCCGTGGAGCTATAATACCTCACATGGAAAGTGGTCATTCTGTGGGCCTTGGCGTCGGCCAGGCGTGTATCAGAATTGACAAAAGCGCTTATCTGTATTTTATATGGGAAAGGCGAAATTGAGGACTCGTTCCAAATTCCTTCCTAAGGTGGTATCAGTTTTTCATGTGAACCAACCTATTGTGGTGCCTGCGGCTACTTGGGACTTGGAGGATTCCAAGTTACAGGACGTAGTCAGGGCCCTGAAAAGTATATGTTTCCAGGACAGCTGGAGTCAGGAATACTGACTCGCTATTTATCCTGTATGCACCCAACAAGCTGGGTGCTCCTGCTTCTAAGCAGACGATTGCTCGCTGGATCTGTAGCACGATTCAACTTGCACATTCTGCGGCTGGACTGCCGCACCCTAAATCTGTAAAAGCCCATTCCACGAGGAAAGTGGGCTCCTCTTGGGCGGCTGCCCGAGGGGTCTCGGCTTTACAACTTTGCCGAGCTGCTACTTGGTCAGGGGCAAACACGTTTGCAAAATTCTACAAATTTGATACCCTGGCTGAGGAGGACCTTGAGTTCTCTCATTCGGTGCTGCAGAGTCATCCGCACTCTCCCGCCCGTTTGGGAGCTTTGGTATAATCCCCATGGTCCTTACGGAGTCCCCAGCATCCACTAGGACGTCAGAGAAAATAAGATTTTACTCACCGGTAAATCTATTTCTCGTAGTCCGTAGTGGATGCTGGGCGCCCGTCCCAAGTGCGGACCGTCTGCAATACTTGTATATAGTTATCGTTAACTAAAAGGGTTATTGTTGAGCCATCTGTTGAGAGGCTCTGTTATGTTCATACTGTTAACTGGGTATCATATCACGAGTTATACGGTGTGATTGGTGTGGCTGGTATGAGTCTTACCCGGGATTCAAAATCCTTCCTTATTGTGTCAGCTCTTCCGGGCACAGTATCCTAACTGAGGTCTGGAGGAGGGTCATAGTGGGAGGAGCCAGTGCACACCAGGTAGTCCTAAATCTTTCTTAGCTGTGCCCAGTCTCCTGCGGAGCCGCTATTCCCCATGGTCCTTACGGAGTCCCCAGCATCCACTACGGACTACGAGAAATAGATTTACCGGTGAGTAAAATCTTATTTTCCAATATCCAAGGTGAGAGGGGAGTGTCGGAGGAGAGAGGCAGATAGAGAGGCAAACCACAACTAACGGAAAGGGAAACCGAGAGGAGAGGGAGAGAGCTTCATCAGGGCCCCTACTAACCACACACCCAGTCTGGATCGACATTATCCTTCCCGAGTGTAATGAGCATCCCCAAACGCATAAGTGGAGGTCAGGGAAATCTTCAGTCTGACCAAAGACAGTAAAAAGAAAAAAAAAAACATTCAATATTACTAGACAGAGACGGTCTCCCTTTGTCCCCAGCTAGGACGGTGGAGAGGAGTGTTCTTGTTCCCTCAAAGGAGGCAGTTAGTCATCTACCGCAGAGAAGGGGGAGTGGCAATACGTAATATAGCCAGACTGAAACCACTAACACCAGGGATGGATTAAGCTAAGGGTTCAGCACCAGCCACAGTGGAAAGTAATCCGTCACCCCTTCACCCCCTGATTGAATTACCGTTCCTCTTTCTCCGGTCCCAGTCACCAGCAATTTCACACTGGAAGCCTATACTTTTCTTTACTACTGAATAGAGATCTAAGGGTACCTGGAATCCGCAGCCAGGACATACACCTTTGGTCTACCATATAAAGCAGACGGAGTAACTTACCTAGGGAGGCTGAATCCAGAATTGATGGCACTGTTTATAACTTTCATTGATTATTAGTGGGGAGCCAAAATTTATTTATATATATATATATATATATATATATATATATACATACATACATACTGAAGCCAATAGTTAGTCCTATTCCACAGCTAGAGACTCAGAATCTACAGTTCAGTGAATTTTAATATAGCCAAATCTATAATTTCTGCCGCCTGTCATTATATATTATTTAATGGAGCCGTACCCCTGAGCTAAGGCACTCTAATTGGAAAAGACTGTTGAATAAGGAGGATCTTCTAGTGTTAAGTTGCCCAGAATAATTTCTTCGTAGATAAACTTGAGATATTATAGCGTTACGGATTTACAAATCGCCTGGTAGAGAAGCACGATGTGTTCAACTCTATGATTCTGACAACTTAACTCCACGTAGTTGTACTGGGCCCCAACTGTGCACCAACGTTCAATTCAGGTATACCTAACAAACGGATCCAACTTCAAATATAAGTTACTGGTATAACTTTGAATAGGTGTAATAGAGTGACCTTATGATAATTGAAAGGGCTGTGGAGTAACTAACGTATGCTGAAGTTTAAATTGTTCCTTAGCTAGTTATATATTTTTTTTGTAGTGCATGCAACGGTATTGTACAATAGGCCAAGCCTGGGACTAGGGGTAAGGGAGTATTACTGGGTATTATAAGTAATATCGGGTCCTACCATTGTTTATTATATAGGTGATTGGATATGTTGTTCATTATTATCCTGTGGTATACAAAACTGCTGAATTCTGTGATTCCCAATAAAAACTTACTTACCTAAAGAAGTGGTCGTATGAGCCAAACGAACGCGGGTGGGACCTGAAAGACAAGAGACCAATTGGATTATGAACCATCGTGGAAACCGAGGTAATAACCGCCAAATTATATTTTTTCACTTATCACAAACTATACACCTGATAGTTATCGGGATACCATCTATCGCCCTCAGTGCTTGCAGTCAGCACCTAGTCCCTTACAGGGAGGCTTTCCCAAGCAAGCAAGGGTAAGTAGGCTTGGGTGGAGGCACTAAATATTACAAGGATTACCCACTTAATAGGGCCCCTAAATATTAAAGGGGCTACATTGGAGGCACTGCTGAGATCGTGTATACGGTAGTCTCCTGTTACCAACACAGCGTAATTATTTATTACCAGAAAGGAACTGGTCACGGAAAGTGATATTGGGCGGTGGTGTAAAGAGAAAGGGGTGGACCCCTCTTGTAGTTTTGGGTTAGTCGGGAACATGGCTGCAGTGACGGATGAAGGAGTGTTGAAAACGGTGGGAGCATTATGTGGCATACACATACCCCGCATAGTGGAACAATGGAAGGGACCCAATGGGGATATTTTTGCTATGCTTTGTGATAATGAAAATACCCTGGATCGAACCCTCATTCCTAGTATGTTATTACTTGAAGGGACAATGGGTAGAAAAGTGCAGGTAGTATGGCCCGATGAGGGTATAGATGGGGGAGAGGAGGCGGCCCAAGGGGGAGATCCCGAGATTTAGGCACTGGGGAGCTCTCTGTAGGGGGATGTTTACATACCACAGGTATCGGTATGAGTGTAGATCCAGATCCTCCTCTGAACAGCACAACGGCAGACACCCAGGTCGACAATGTGGTGGACAAAGTAGTCAGTCATCTGGAAAGGTGGCACTATGAAGGGGGATATCGTAGGTTGCGAATATTTTCAGGAATTACCCCAGTTCCTACAGGAGAAGAGACCTACGAATTGTGGAGGGAAGCCGCTGTTCAACACTCCGAGGAGTGGCAGTGCCCAGAGTATATCAGACGGCAGAGGGTGATCGAGAGTTTAAGAGGGCCCGCCATGGGAGTAATCCAAGCGACCCGGCGAAGCAATCCTACAGCTACTTTGAAAGAGTATATTGAGGCGCTAGACTTCTCTTTTGGAACCTTGGAAGACGTTGGGGATTTATTGGCCCGATTGAATAGCACGTATCAAGATCATGGGGAGACTTTAACTCACTTTATTTATCGGGTAGACCGGTTGATCTATAAGATAGTGGACAAAGGAGGCCTAGACAAAGATTTGGTGGATGAAATACGATTAAAGCAAGTGATGAAAGGGGCTCTTACCAACATTCCAGTGGCCCAGCGATTACGATGCACTAGGACTACTGCACATCCTCCAACTTTAAACGAATTGGTTAAAGAGGTAAAAATGGAAGAAGTGCAGATCGAAAACCGAGAAAAATGCTTGAGAAAAGTCAAAGTGGTGATGCCTTCCCCATGCCCTCCTGCCATGGATGACCACCTGTTGAAATTACTTGAGGAACAAAATAAAAAGATTGACCAACTCATTGAGTTACAGACCCGTCAATACCATAGTGGGAATCCTCCTTCAGGGATAGGACGTGGGGTTAATCGAAGAACTGACAATTGGGCCCCTTTTGAGTGTTATAGCTGTGGACAGTTGGGGCACCGTTCCTTTGAATGTCCCATCTCTGGGAATGAACCGAGGAGGCGTAATGACCGTTATCAAAGAAGAGCCTCAATGGGGGAAAACTCCAACGGGAGTCCTGTGGACCCCTCACAGGCTCCCCGATTATAAAGGTCAGAGCAATGGGGAGTGCTCAGTGGTCTCATAACATCCCCGAGAGTCTACTGGGACAGGCACCGTTAACTAGAGCTCTTATTAATGGACATGAGTGTACAGTGTTGATGGACAGCGGATCGCAAGTATCTATTGTATTTGAGTCTTGGTACAATACTCACCTTTCAGATATTCCTATTTAACCTCTCACAGGGCTTACCATATGGGGTCTGAGCGAGCAGCGTTATCCATACTTAGGGTACATAATTACTCAGATTACCTTGGAACCGGGTCTGAGCTCCCCCAATGAGGCTGTACCTTTAATAGCTCTAGTATGTCCTGATTCTCCTTGGGATAATGGAAACCTACCTGTTATTGTGGGCACTAATACCAACATGTATCGGAATCTTATTCGGTGGTGTGAGAAGCAGACCCCTGGAAGAAAGGAAAGAAAGGATATCATGGAACCTAGGAGCCATGAAGAAGAGGGACGATGTCTGAAAGTAGAGGGACACCTTGCGGAGCGTCAGCTAACCTCCAAGTTCGACCTAGATTCTTGTTTCAAGGGTAGTGATATCACTGATGAGGATAAACTACTACTGATGGAACAACTGAGGAATAGGGAGGCTGTTTTCTCCAAGAGTGAATGGGACTTGGGTTCGGCTGTAGGAGTGGAACATCATATTAAATTAACAAATGAGACCCCATTTAGGGAAAGATCAAGAAGACTTGCACCGGCTGACTTTGAAGATGTCAGGAATCATCTGAAGGGCCTGCTTGAAAACCATGTAATAGCAGACTCGGAAAGTCAGTATGCCTCACCGATAGTTGTGGCTCGGAAGAAAAATGGGGAAATTAGGCTCTGTATTGACTACCGCACCCTGAATAGTAGAACGGTCCCCGATCAATACACAGTTCCCAAGGTGGATGAGGCCTTAGATTGCCTACAGGGAAGTAGGTGGTTTTCAGTGTTGGATCTTAGATGTGGGTACTACCAAATCCCAATGAGCGACTCCGACCGGGCTAAGACTGCTTTCATCTGCCCTATCGGGTTCTTTGAATTTCTGAAGATGCCACAAGGCATCACAGGAGCCTCAGCGACCTTTCAGAGAACCATGGAAAAAACCATCGGGGACATGTGTTATCGCCAGGTGTTGGTCTATTTAGATGACATAATTGTATTTGGACGGACCCTGGAAGAGCATAATGAACGCTTGATTAAGGTGCTGGACCGCTTACAGGCCAGGGGGCTAAAACTATCAGTGGAAAAGTGTAAGTTCTGCCGGTCGTCTGTGAAATACCTCGGACATATCGTAAGTCGACAAGGGGTCGCGACTGACCCAGAAAAAGTGGACACAGTGAAGAAGTGGCCCCGTCCAGAAAATCTTAAAGAATTGAGATCATTCCTAGGATTTTGCAGCTATTATCGCAAATTTGTGCCACTGTATGCTCAGATTGCACGGCCCCTAACTGAATTAACTAGAGGCTATCCAGTAAAAGGAAAAGCATGCAAAGTAGGGCAGATGGACAGCCGGGTTTACTTTAAGCCCAACGAGCCTTTTGGGAGTAGGTGGGACGTACGTTGTGAGAAGGCTTTTGAAAAATTGAAGGAGCAATTAACAAACTCCCCAGTGCTAGCCTATGCGAACCCAGAGCTCCCATACGAATTACACATTGACGCCTCCTTTGATGGGCTGGGAGGAGTTCTATATCAACTTCAGGAACAACACTTAAGACCTATAGCTTATGTCAGTCGGGGACTATCCAGCAGTGAGAGAAAGTATCCAGTCCATAAACTGGAATTCTTGGCTCTCAAATGGGTAGTCACAGAAAAATGTCATGACTATCTCTATGGGGCTGAATATTTAGTACAAACAGACAACAACCCTTTAACTTATATACAGACTACCGCTAAACTGGATGCGACAGGCCACCGGTGGCTTGCTACATTAAGCAATTATAACTTTACTCTACGTTATCGCCCTGGATCGGTTAATTAAGACGCCGATGCGCTGTCACGAATGCCACACCCTGAGGTTGAGGTGGATCCGGATGGGTGGATAGAGGTCCCTGCAGCCGCAGTAAAAGGGCTATGTCATCAAGTCAGTGTAACTAAACATGTCATGGTGGCTGCCATTCAATTTACTGGAGCAATTGACAAAACTATTCCATCCAGGTATCAACAATTGAGTCCCTCTGATGTGGACGGTTTAACAGTAATTGGACCAACCCAATTAGCTTGGGAACAGAGGAAAGACGTCGATATATCACCTATTGTACATATTCTGGAGAATCGTTCGAATACAGAGAAGGCAGACAAGAACCTGTCTAGCAATACTAAAATATTATTGCTGCATTTGAAGCGGCTGAGGTTACAGCAAGGTGTGGTGTATAGGAATAGTCGACGACCTGATGGTAGTGTTAAGTCACAGATAGTATTGCCAGCAAAGAACAAGCCACTAGTATTGACTGAATTGCATGACCGCCATGGTCATTTAGGCTATGAAAAAACACACAGTTTGATTTCCGATAGATTCTTCTGGCCATATATGAACCGGGACATCGAGCGATTTTGTAGAACCTGTGGGAGTTGTATACTACGAAAAACCTTACCTACCAAAGCCGCTCCTCTAGTGAACATCCAAAGCTCTGGACCGTTGGATTTGATCTGTATTGATTTTCTAACTTTAGAAGAACCCGAGAGCAAAGAAGGAAATATACTGGTGGTTACGGACCATTTTACTCGGTACGCGCAGGCCTATGTGACACCTAATCAAAAGGCGGTAACCGTTGCCAAGACCCTATGGGAAAAGTTCTTTCAACATTATGGGCTGCCCGCTAGGATACATTCCGACCAAGGGAGGGATTTTGAAAGTAGACTCATTCGAGAACTCTGTTACTGTTGTGGAATAAAAAAATCCCGAACGACTCCGTATAACCCGCAAGGAGACCCTCAACCGGAACGGTTTAACCGTACACTATTAAACATGCTAGGGACGTTAAACCCCAAACAGAAGTCCCAGTGGAAACAATATATTGCACCTTTAGTACACGCTTACAATTGCACCAAGAATGGGTCTACGGGGTATACCCCCTATTTTCTTATGTTCGGGCGAGAAGCCCGATTACCCATTGATGTATGCTTAGGGACTCAGTTCAATAATCCCCTGGCTTCCTCTCACACTCAATATGTGAATCGCCTCAGACAACAGTTGAGGGAGGCTCATCGACTGGCTCAAGAAGCAGCTATACGATCCGGTGAAAAGAACAAGACCCAATATGACAGACACGTGAGAGAACATCGATTGCTTCCGGGAGAGAGAGTGCTGATTCGCATATTGGGGGCCCCTAGACGGAGGAAACTCAATAATCGTTGGAGACCTAATCCCTATACCATAGTTAGGCAACTCCCAAACATTCCAGTATATCAACTAGTACCTGAAAATGGACAGGGCCCCTCTCTCACTTATCACCGACAACATCTGTTGCCCATAATGCCGGGCACCCGATGGAGAGATGTTGATTCAGAGACGGGGGCAGATCGGTCTGCTTTAGGCCAGTTAGAGCCACCCCTCAAAGAGCCCGTATATTCTGAGGAGGAGGAAGAGATTAAAGAATACTATGGTGGACGATACTATAAAGAGAGGGAAACCGACGACCCTGTGGGTACTGTAGATGAACCTTCTGCCGTGGATAATAGACTGAATGAACCTATTGGATCTACTGATGAATGGGGAGGGGAGAATAATGAGAGAACAGAAGAACCGAGTGTTGAGTCCGAGAGGGTTCTGTCCTCTGGGAAAGGATATCAAGAGGAGATAGTAAATGAATCAATACCCACCACTTTATCTCCCCGACCACAAAGAATCCGTAAGCCTCCTCGAATACTGACATATGATCAATTGGGAACCCCTACTGAAGTCCCGTGTGTATTGCAACCCCACATAGTGATGTCGTGGCCCTATTTCGGGTATACGGTTTCAAGTGGTGAATCTGGATGTGATCCGAATCTCTGAATAAGTGGTGATATACACTATAACATTAACGTGTATTCACCAGGGGGAGAGTGTAACCCTAGTATGGGGTTAACAGGGACTAACGGATCACGATCTATGGTGGGTAGTATAATATAGTATAATACTGATCCCTGATGACTGATATATCTTTGTTATACAGATTAAAGATATTGATATATATAGTATTTCATTATTGTATAAAGATATGCATGTTGTATAAGTAAATGATACTGTAACTAGGTATAAAAAGGGCACGAGGAGACTGTGGGACATTCTTCTAGAAGCCCCCATGCTAAAACCAAAGTGTCCGTGTGCAGAGAGGGGAGCGAGCCTGCAGCCCACGAGGAGAAGGGGACGGTTAATCCAAAGAAAAAAAAAACGAAGCTGACCGGCGCGAGAGAGAGCGTGAGAGGAGGAGGTGAGGAGTGAGAGGAACGGAGAGCTACGAGAATCCCTGGAGCAGCGGTGTTACGGGAGAAGCTACAGTGCTGCAGCAGTGCCGCATCTTACTGTATTTCGGAGGAAGGACGGGTGACCGCTGGCTATAGCCTGCACACCGCGGGAAAGGAACCGAGCAGTTCCGGAGGCTGATGGGAGCGAGAGTGAGTTGAGAGATCTCAGCGCTAGCCAGAGCCGCATCGTGAGCCGCATATTGATCGAAGGAACTGCCGGGGAAGGCTGGAGGTAAATGAAAGAGTTGTGTGGCACTCGAGAATACGGCATATTTCCAGTATCCAAGGTGAGAGGGGAGTGTCGGAGGAGAGAGGCAGATAGAGAGGCAAACCACAACTAACGGAAAGGGAAACCGAGAGGAGAGGGAGAGAGCTTCATCAGGGCCCCTACTAACCACACACCCAGTCTGGATCGACATTATCCTTCCCGAGTGTAATGAGCATCCCCAAACGCATAAGTGGAGGTCAGGGAAATCTTCAGTCTGACCAAAGACAGTAAAAAAAAAAAAAACAAACACTCAATATTACTAGACAGAGACGGTCTCCCTTTGTCCCCAGCTAGGACGGTGGAGAGGAGTGTTCCCTCAAAGGAGGCAGTCAGTCATCTACCGCAGAGTAGGGGGAGTGGCAATACGTAATATAGCCAGACTGAAACCACTAACACCAGGGATGGATTAAGCTAGGGGTTCAGCACCAGCCTCAGTGGAAAGTAATCCGTCACCCCTTCACCCCCTGATTGAATTACCGTTCCTCTTTCTCCGGTCCCAGTCACCAGCAATTTCACACTGGAAGCCTATACTTTTCTTTACTATTGAATAGAGATCTAAGGATACCTGGAATCCGCAGCCAGGACATATACCTTTGGTCTACCATATAAAGCAGACGGAGTAACTTCCCTAGGGAGGCTGAATCCAGAATTGATGGTACTGTTTATAACTTTCATTGATTATTAGTAGGGAGCCAGAATTTATTATATATATATATATATATATATATATATATATATATATATATATATACTGAAGCCAATAGTTAGTCCTATTCCACAGCTAGAGACTCAGAATCTACAGTTCAGTGAATTTTAATATAGCCAAATCTATAATTTCTGCCGCCTGTCATTATATATTATTTAGTGGAGCCGTACCCCTGAACTAAGGCACCCTAATTGGAAAAGACTGTTGAATAAGGAGGATCTTCTAGTGTTAAGTTGCCCAGAATAATTTCTTCGTAGATAAACTTGAGATATTATAGCGTTACGGATTTACAAATCGCCTGGTAGAGAGGTGGTGTTCAACTCTATGATTCTGACAGCCTAACTCCACGTAGTTGTACTGGGCCCCAACTGTGCACCAACGTTCAATTCAGGTATACCTAACAAACGGATCCAACTTCAAATATAAGTTACTGGTATAACTTTGAATAGGTGTAATAGAGTGACCTTATGATAATTGAAAGGGCTGTGGAGTAACTAACGTATGCTGAAGTTTACATTGTTCCTTAGCTAGTTATATATTTTTTTTGTAGTGCATGCAACGGTATTGTACAATAGGCCAAGCCTGGGACTAGGGGTAAGGGAGTATTACTGGGTATTATAAGTAATATCGGGTCCTACCATTGTTTATTATATAGGTGATTGGATATGTTGTTCATTATTATCCTGTGGTATACAAAACTGCTGAATTCTGTGATTCCCAATAAAAACTTACTTACCTAAAGAAGTGGTCGTATGAGCCAAACGAACGTGGGTGGGACCTGAAAGACAAGAGACCAATTGGATTACGAACCATCGTGGAAACCGAGGTAATAACCGCCAAATCATATTTTTTCACTTATCACAAACTATACACCTGAGAGTTATCGGGATACCATCTATCGCCCTCAGTGCTTGCAGTCAGCACCTAGTCCCTTACAGGGAGGCTTTCCCAAGCAAGCAAGGGTAAGTAGGCTTGGGTGGAGGCACTAAATATTACAAGGATTACCCACTTAATAGGGCCCCCAAATATTAAAGGGGCTACAATTACATGTAGCCCTATGGGAGAGAGAGCGCTGCTGCAGTAAGAGGAGCGCTGCTAATACTGTGCATCTCCTCTATACCCCCAGCATCAGTGACCCCCACACCGTGCTCATTGGGTTATACTCAGGAATTACATGTAGCCCTATGGGAGAGAGAGTGCTGCGGCAATAAGAGGAGCGCTGCTAATACTGTGCATCTCCTTATACCTCCAGCATCAGTGACCCCCACACCATGCTCAGTGGGTTATTCTCAGGAATCACATGTAGCCCTATGGGAGAGAGAGAGTGCTGCGGCAGTAAGAGGAGGGCTGCTAATACTGTGCATCTCCTTATACACCCAGCATCAGTGACCCCCACATCATGCTCAGTGGGTTATACTCAGGAATTACATGTAGCCCTATGGGAGAGAGAGTGCTGCGGCAATAAGAGGAGCGCTGCTAATACTGTGCATCTCCTTATACCTCCGGCATCAGTGACCTCCACACCGTGCTCAGTGGGTTACACTCAGGAATTACATGTAGCCCTATGGGAGAGAGAGTGCTGCGACAGTAAGAGGAGCGCAGCTAATACTGTGCATCTCCTTATACCCCCAGCATCAGTGACCTCCACACCATGCTCAGTGGGTTATACTCAGGAATGACATGTTCTGTAGCCCTATGGGAGAGAGAGTGCTGCGGCAGTAAGAGGAGCGCTGCTAATACTGTGCATCTCCTTATACCTTCAGCATCAGTGACCCCCCCACACCATGCTCAGTGGGTTATACTCAGGAATTACATGTAGCCCTATGGAAGAGAGAGTGCTGCGGCAGTAAGAGGAGTGCTGCTAATACTGTACATCTCCTTATACCTCCAGCATCAGTGACCTCCACACTGTGCTCAGTGGGTTATACTCAGGAATTACATGTAGCCCTATGGGAGAGAGTGCTGCAGCAATAAGAGGAGCACTGCTAATACTGTGCATTTCCTTATACTTCCAGCATCATTGACCCCCACACCATGCTCAGTGGGTTATACTGAGGAATTACATGTAGCTCTATGGGAGAAAGAGAGTGCTGCGGCAGTAAGAGGAGCGCTGCTAATACTGTGCATCTCATTATACCCCCAGCATCAGTGACCCCCACACCGTGCTCATTGGGTTATACTCAGGAATTACATGTAGCCCTATGGGAGAGAGAGTGCTGCGGCAATAAGAGGAGCGCTGCTAATACTGTGCATCTCCTTATACCTCCAGCATCAGTGACCCCCACACCGTGCTCAGTGGGTTATACTCAGGAATTACATGTAGCCCTATGGGAGAGAGAGTGCTGCGGCAGTGAGAGGAGTGCTGCTAATACTGTGCATCTCCTTATACCTCCAGCATCAGTGACCCCAACACCGTGCTCAGTGGGTTACACTCAGGAATTACATGTAGCCCTATGGGAGAGAAAGCGCTGCTGCAGTAAGAGGAGCGCTGCCAATACTGTGCATCTCCTTATACACCCAGCATCAGTGACCCCCACACCATGCTCAGTGGGTTATACTCAGGAATTACATGTAGCCCTATGGGAGAGAGAGTGCTGCGGCAGTAAGAGGAGCGCTGCTAATACTGTGCATCTCCTTATACCTCCATCATCAGTGACCCCCACACCGTGCTCAGTGGGTTATACTCAGGAATTACATGTAACCCTATGGGAGAGAGAGTGCTGCGGCAGTAAGAGGAGCGCAGCTAATACTGTGCATCTCCTTATAACGCCAGCATCAGTGACCCCCACACCGTGCTCAGTGGGTTATACTCAGGAATTACTTGTAGCCCTATGGGAGAGAGAGTGCTGCGGCAATAAGAGGAGCACTGCTAATACTGTGCATCTCCTTATACCTCCAGCATCAGTGACCCCCAAACCATGCTCAGTGGGTTATACTAAGGAATTACATGTAGCCCTATGGGAGAGCGAGTGCTGCGGCAGTAAGAGGAGCGCAGCTAATACTGTGCATCTCCTTATACCTCCAGCATCAGTGACCCCCACACCGTGCTCAGTGGGTTATACTCAGGAATTACATGTAGCCCTATGGGAGAGAGAGTGCTGCGGCAGTAAGAGGAGCGCAGCTAATACTGTGCATCTCCTTATACCTCCAGCATCAGTGACCTCCACACCGTGCTCAGTGGGTTATACTAAGGAAATACATGTAGCCCTATGGGAGAGAGAGTGCTGCGGCAGTAAGAGGAGCGCTGCTAATGCTGTGCATCTCCTTATACCTTCAGCATCAGTGACCCCCCCACACCATGCTCAGTGGGTTATACTCAGGAATTACATGTAGCCCTATGGAAGAGAGAGTGCTGCGGCAGTAAGAGGAGCGCTGCTAATACTGTACATCTCCTTATACCTCCAGCATCAGTGACCTCCACACTGTGCTCAGTGGGTTATACTCAGGAATTACATGTAGCCCTATGGGAGAGAGAGTCCTGCGGCAATAAGAGGAGCGCTGCTAATACTGTGCATCTCCTTATACCTCCAGCATCAGTGACCCCCACACCGTGCTCAGTGGGTTATACTCAGGAATTACATGTAGCCCTATAGGAGAGAGAGTGCTGCGGCAGTGAGAGGAGTGCTGCTAATACTGTGCATCTCCTTATACCTCCAGCATCAGTGACCCCAACACCGTGCTCAGTGGGTTATACTCAGGAATTACATGTAGCCCTATGGGAGAGAAAGCGCTGCTGCAGTAAGAGGAGCGCTGCCAATACTGTGCATCTCCTTATACACCCAGCATCAGTGACCCCCACACCATGCTCAGTGGGTTATACTCAGGAATTACATGTAGCCCTATGGGAGAGAGAGTGCTGCGGCAGTAAGAGGAGCGCTGCTAATACTGTGCATCTCCTTATACCTCCATCATCAGTGACCCCCACACCGTGCTCAGTGGGTTATACTCAGGAATTACATGTAACCCTATGGGAGAGAGAGTGCTGCGGCAGTAAGAGGAGCGCAGCTAATACTGTGCATCTCCTTATAACGCCAGCATCAGTGACCCCCACACCGTGCTCAGTGGGTTATACTCAGGAATTACTTGTAGCCCTATGGGAGAGAGAGTGCTGCGGCAATAAGAGGAGCACTGCTAATACTGTGCATCTCCTTATACCTCCAGCATCAGTGACCCCCACACCATGCTCAGTGGGTTATACTAAGGAATTACATGTAGCCCTATGGGAGAGAGAGTGCTGCGGCAGTAAGAGGAGCGCAGCTAATACTGTGCATCTCCTTATACCTCCAGCATCAGTGACCCCCACACCGTGCTCAGTGGGTTATACTCAGGAATTACATGTAGCCCTATGGGAGAGAGAGTGCTGCGGCAGTAAAAGGAGCGCAGCTAATACTGTGCATCTCCTTATACCTCCAGCATCAGTGACCTCCACACCGTGCTCAGTGGGTTATACTAAGGAAATACATGTAGCCCTATGGGAGAGAGAGTGCTGCGGCAGTAATAGGAGCACTCCTAATACTGTGCATCTCCTTATACCTCAAGTATCAGTGACCTCCACACCATGCTCAGTGGGTTATACTCAGGAATGACATGTAACCCTATGGGAGAGAGAGAGTGCTGCAGCAGCAATAAGAGGAGCACTGCTAATACTGTGCATCTCCTTATACCCCCAGCATCAGTGACCTCCACACCGTGATCAGTGGGTTATACTCAGGGATTACATGTAGCCCTATGGGAGAGAGAGTGCAGTGGCAGTAAGAGGAGCACTGCTAATACTGTGCATCTCCTTATACCCCCAGCATCAGTGACCTCCACACCATGCTCAGTGGGTTATACTCAGGAATGACATGTACCCCTATGGGAGAGAGAGAGTGCTGCGGCAGTAAGAGGAGCGCTGCTAATACTGTGCATCTCCTTATACCTCCGGCATCAGTGACCTCTACACCGAACTCAGTGGGTTATACTCAGGAATTACATGTAGCCCTATGGGAGAGAGAGTGCTGCTAATACTGTACATCTCCTTATACCTCCAGCATCAGTGACCTCCACACCGTGCTCAGTGGGATATACTCAGGAATGACATGTACTATAGCCCTATGGAGAGAGAGTGATGCGGCAGTAAGAGGAGCGCTGCTAATACTGTGCATCCCCTTATACCTATAGCATCAGTGACCTCCACACCGTGCTCAGTGGGTTATACTCAGGAATTACATGTAGCCCTATGGGAGAGAGAGTGCTGCTAATACTGTACATCTCCTTATACCTCCAGCATCAGTGACCTCCACACCATGCTCAGTGGGATATACTCAGGAATGACATGTACTATAGCCCTATGGAGAGAGAGTGATGCGGCAGTAAGAGGAGCGCTGCTAATACTGTGCATCCCCTTATACCTATAGCATCAGTGACCTCCACACCATGCTCAGTGGGTTATACTCAGGAATTACATGTAGCCCTATGGGAGAGAGAGTGCTGCGGCAGTAAGAGGAGCGCTGCTAATACTGTGCATCTCCTTATACCGCCAGCATCAGTGACCCCCACACCGTGCTCAGTGGGTTATACTCAGGAATTACATGTACTATATCCCTATGGGAGAGAGAGTGCTGCGGCAGTAAGAGGAGCACTTCTAATACTGTGCATCTCCTTATACCTCCAGCATCAGTGACCTCCACACCATGCTCAGTGGGTTACACTCAGGAATGACATGTACTGTAGCCCTATGGGAGAGAGAGTGCTGCGGCAATAAGAGGAGCGCTGCTAATACTGTGCATCTCCTTATACCTTCAGCATCAGTGACCCCCCCCACACCATGCTCAGTGGGTTATACTCAGGAATTACATGTAGCCCTATGGGAGAGAGAGTGCTGCGGCAGTAAGAGGAGCGCTGCTAATACTGTACATCTCCTTATACCTCCAGCATCAGTGACCTCCACACTGTGCTCAGTGGGTTATACTCAGGAATTACATATAGCCCTATGGGAGAGAGAGAGTGCTGCAGCAATAAGAGGAGCACTGCTAATACTGTGCATCTCCTTATACCACCAGCATCAGTGACCTCCACACCATGCTCAGTGGGTTATACTCAGGAATGACATGTACTATAGCCCTATGGGAGAGAGAGTGCTGCGGCAGTAAGAGGAGCGCTTCTAATACTGTGCATCTCCTTATACCTCCAGCATCAGTGACCTCCACACCATGCTCATTGGGTTATACTCCGGAATGACATGTACTATAGCCCTATGGGAGAGAGAGTGCTGCGGCAGTAAGAGGAGCGCTTCTAATACTGTGCATCTCCTTATACCTCCAGCATCAGTGACCTCCACACCATGCTCAGTGGGTTACACTCAGGAATGACATGTACTGTAGCCCTATGGGAGAGAGAGTGCTGCGGCAATAAGAGGAGCGCTGCTAATACTGTGCATCTCCTTATACCTTCAGCATCAGTGACCCCCACACCATGCTCAGTGGGTTATACTCAGGAATTACATGTAGCCCTATGGGAGAGAGAGTGCTGCGGCAGTAAGAGGAGTGCTGCTAATACTGTGCATCTCCTTATACTTCCAGCATCATTGACCCCCACACCATGCTCAGTGGGTTATACTGAGGAATTACATGTAGCTCTATGGGAGAAAGAGAGTGCTGCGGCAGTAAGAGGAGAGCTGCTAATACTGTGCATCTCCTTATACCTCCAGCATCAGTGACCTCCACACTGTGCTTAGTGGGTTATACTCAGGAATTACATGTAGCCCTATTGGAGAGAGAGAGTGCTGCAGCAATTAGAGGAGTACTGCTAATACTGTGCATCTCCTTATACCCCCAGCATCAGTGACCCCCACACCGTGCTCAGTGGATTATACTCAGGAATTACATGTAGCCCTATGGGACAGAGAGTGCTGCGGCAATAAGAGGAGCGCTGCTAATACTGTGCATCTCCTTATACCTCCAGCATCAGTGACCTCCACACCATGCTCAGTGGGTTATACTCAGGAATTACATGTAGCCCTATGGGAGAGAGAGTGCTGTGGCAGTAAGAGGTGCGCTGCTAATACTGTGCATCTCCTTATACCTCCAGCATCAGTGACCCCCACACCATGCTCAGTGGGTTATTCTCAGGAATTACATGTAGCCCTATGGGAGAGAGAGTGCTGCGGCAGTAAGTGTAGCACTGCTAATACTGTGCATCTCCTTATACCTCCAGCATCAGTGACCTCCACACTGTGCTCAGTGGGTTATACTCAGGAATTACATGTAGCCCGATGGGAGAGAGAGTGCTGCGGCAATAAGAGGAGCGCTGCTAATACTGTGCATCTCCTTATACCTCCAGCATCAGTGACCCCCACACCGTGCTCAGTTGCTTATACTGAGGAATTACATGTAGCCCTATGGGAGAGAGTGCTGCGGCAGTAAGAGGAGCGCTGCTAATACTGTGCATCTCCTTATACCTCCAGCATCAGTGACCCCCACACCGTGTTCAGTGGGTTATACTCAGGGATTAAATGTAGCCCTATGGGAGAGAGAGTGCTGTGGCAGTAAGAGGAGGGCTACTAATACTGTGCATCTCCTTATACCTCCAGCATTAGTGACCCCCACACCGTGCTCAGTGGGTTATGTTCAGAAATTACATGTACTGTAGCTCTATGGGAGAGAGAGAGTGCTGCGGCAGTAAGAGGAGCGCTGCTAATGCTGTTCATCTCCTTATACCCCCAGCATCAGTGACCCCCACACCATGCTCAGTGGGTTATGTTCAGAAATTACATGTACTGTAGCCCAATGGGAGAGAGAGTGCTGCGGCAGTAAGAGGAGCGCTGCTAATACTGTGCATCTCCTTATACCTCCAGCATCAGTGATCCCCACACCGCGATCAGTGGGTTATACTCAGGATTTACATGTTGCCCTATGGGAGAGAGAGTGCTGCGTAAGTAAGAGGAGCGCTGCTAATACTGTGCATCTCCTTATACCTCCAGCATCAGTGATCCCCACACCGCGCTCAGTGGGTTATATTCGGGAATTACATGTAGCCCTATGGGAGAGAGAGTGCTGCGGCAGTAAGAGGAGAGCTGCTAATACTGTGCATCTCCTTATACCTCCAGCATCAGTGACCCCCACACCGTGATCAGTGGGTTATACTCAGGAATTACATGTAGCCCTATGGGAGAGAGAGAATGCTGCAGTAAGAGGAGCGCTGCTAATACTGTGCATCTCCTTATACCTCCAGCATCAGTGACCTCCACACCGTGCTCAGTGGGTTATACTCAGGAATGACATGTACTGTAGCCCTATGGGAGAGAGAGAGTGCTGCGGCAATAAGAGGAGCGCTGCTAATACTGTGCATCTCCTTATACCTTCAGTATCAGTGACCCCCACACCATGCTCAGTGGGTTATACTCAGGAATTACATGTAGCCCTATGGGTGGTAGATCACTGCAGCAGTAAGAGGAGAGCTGCTAATACTGTGCATCTCCTTATACCCCCAGCATCAGTGACCCCCACACCATGCTCAGTGGGTTATACTCAGGAATTACATGTAGCCCTATGGGAGAGAGAGTGCTGAGGCAGTAAGAGGAGCGCTGCTAATACTGTGCATCTCCTTATACCACCAGCATCAGTGACCCCCTCACTGTGCTCAGTGGGTTATACTCAGGAATTACATGTAGCGCTATGGGAGAGAGAGTGCTGCGCAATAAGAGGAGCGTTGCTAATACTGTGCATTAACTTATACCTCCAGCATCAGTGACCCCCACACCGTGTTCAGTGGGTTATACTCAGGAATTAAGCCCTATGGGAGAGAGAGTGCTGTGGCAGTGTCACTGACCTAGGTTGGGGGTGTTGTGAACTCGGGGGTTCTCCCGATGGTAGGGGAGAGGAACCACAGTTGGGTCGGAACAGGGATAGCTTGATATAGGTCTTCCTCATACAGACTCTGACAGTAAAGCTTGGTGAAAATATTAAAGGACTTTATTGCAGGAAGAGAGCAACACAATGTCACATAACAGAGAAGGAGCGTATGGAGAAATGTCCAGGAAGTACTTGTGAGTGATAGTAAAAGATACTGGTGACTGAAGAACTTGAGAGCAGTGGTTAAAAGACACTGATGATTTGAAGAATTTGAGAGCGGTGGTTAAGACTCTGATAATTTGAAGAACTTGAGAGCGGTGGTTAAAGACACTGATGATTTGAAGAACTTGAGAGCGGTGGTTAAAGACACTGATGATTTGAAGAACTTGAGAGCGGTGGTTAAAGACACTGATGATTTGAAGAACTTGAGAGCGGTGGTTAAAGACACTGATGATTTGAAGAACTTGAGAGCGTTGGTTAAAGACACTGATGATTTGAAGAACTTGAGAGCGGTGGTTAAAGACACTGATGATTTGAAGAACTCGTGAGCGGTGGTTAAAGACACTGAGGATTTGTATAACTGGAGAGTTAGGGTTAAAGACTCTGAGGACTTGTATAACTTGAGAGCGAGGGTTAAAGACACTAAGGACTTGTATAACTTGAGAGCGAGGGTTAAAGACACTGAGGACTTGTATAACTTGAGAGCGAGGGTTAAAGACACTGAGGACTTGTATAACTTGAGAGCGACGTTTAACCTGCAGCCCACGCTGACTCCAAGAAGCACTGGTGTCAAGAGCGCAGTGGAACCCAGCAGCGGCTGGGAATGCTGGAAGCTGTGCAACAACTGACACCTGAAATGCCGGAGACACTGGGGTATGCTGCAGAGAGATCCGCCGAGAACAGAAGCACTGGCATCCACTTCAGGGGAAAAGACGATACTCAGGTGCTGAGGCGCTGCCCGGCGTCTGCCTTTGAATCTCCCACCTCCGCTGGATTGGCGGAACAGTCCGATGACGTCACCTGCTCCCCGCTCACGTGATGCCGGGTGTCATGGCGGCGTCCCTGCCCCAGGGAACCGCCGGGAGCCGTGCCAGCCAGGCGCCGGAGCCCGTGGACCACCGAAGGCGGAGGCCGCAACACAGACCAGCAGGCACGCAGGGGTAAGCGCGGTGAACACCGCCTATGGCGTGTGACAGTACCCCCTCCTCCAGTAGTGGCCCCCGGACACTTTCCAGGTTTTGTTGGATGTCTGGAATGGAAAATCCGCACCAGTCGGGGAGCCTTAACTTCAGTAGCCTTGACCCAGCTCCTCTCCTCGGGGCCAAAACCTTTCCACTCCACCAAATACTGTAGATTCTTGTGAAGATAACGAGAGTCAAGAATAGCTTTGATTTCAAAGTCCGTTCCAGCTTCAGACTCTGCAGAGGTTGGCCTCGGGGACTTTAAATGGAACTGGTTTAAAATAAGGGGGCGAAGGAGAGAGACATGAAAGGAGTTTGGTATCCGGAGGTGGGAAGGCAATCCCAATTTGCAGACAACCGGGTTCAGGACCTGTAACACGGGGTAAGGACCAATAAACTTTGGGGCGAACTTCATAGTGGGCACCCTTAACCGGAGGTTGCGGGTGGAAAGCCATACCCTGTCACCAACCTTGTATTGGGGAGCTGCTCGTCGCTTCCTATCCGCAAAGAATTTATAGCGACCGGAAACTCTCTTGAGATTAGCATGAACTCGACTCCAAATTTGGCTGAAGTGCCGAAGAGTAGAGGCTGCAGCAGGAACATCCTCCGGAGGACAAATGGGTAATTCAGGAACTTGCGGATGGAACCCATAATTAATGAAAAATGGGGACTCACCAGTCGAAGAGTGGTACAGATGATTATGGGCAAACTCGGCTCATGGCAACAGTTCCACCCAATCATCTTGCGAAGGAGAAAGATAAACACGGAGAAAAGTCTCTAAATCTTGATTGACGCGTTCAGTTTGCCCATTGGTTTGTGGATGGTAAGCGGATGAAAACTTGAGTTTTATTTGTAAGGCCGTACAGAGAGCTCTCCAGAATCTTGCAGTGAATTGTACCCCCCGGTCAGAGATGATTTCCTGAGGTAAGCCGTGCAGGCGGAAATGTTCTCGGATAAATAACAAAGCCAACTTGGGAACTGATGGTAACCCAGTTAAAGGTACGAAATGTGCCATCTTAGAGAAACGGTCGATAATTACCCAGACAGTATTGTGACCCTTGGAGAGGGGCAATTCGGTGACAAAGTCCATAGAGATATGGGTCCAAGGCCTCTGAGGAATGGACAGTGGATGCAACAACCCTGCAGGAGGCAAACGAGGAATTTTGTGCTGAGCACACTGAGGACAAGAGTTGACATAATCTTGAATATCCTTCTTCATAGTGTCCCACCAGTAAGACCTTCGTAGAAACTCCCACATCTTTTGAACTCCAGGATGACCGGAAAACTTGGAAACATGAGCCCACTGCAACAACCTTGGTCGAAATTTAGCTGGCACAGACATTCTCCCAGGAGGAGGACCCAAAGCGATGGGAGCCGCTGACATGGAAACTGGAGTGAGAATCAAAGCCTTCTCAACGGAATTCTCCTCATCCGAAGCTGTTAAGGAACGGGATAAAGCATCAGCCTTGGTGTTAGAAATCCCAGCCCGGTACTTAATAACAAACGAAAACCGGGTAAAGAAGAGCGCCCATCTAGCTTGACGGGGATTCAAGCACTGGGCCGTCTTGAGGTACAGCAAATTCTTATGATCAGTGAAAATTGTAATTAGGTGTTTAGCACCTTCCAAAAGATATCTCCATTCCTCCAAGGCAGATTTTATTGCCAAAAGCTCTTTGTCTCCAATGGTGTAATTCTGTTCCGCAGGAGAGAATTTGCGAGAATGGAAACCACATGGATGTAACTTCCCATCTGGAGCGTACTGCAAAAGCACGGCACCTTGCCTACCGAGGAAGCATCAACCTCCAAGATGAATGGTTTTGAAAAATTTGGTTGTTGAAGTACTGGAGCGGACATAAAGGCTGCCTTTAACTGAGCGAACGCTGCTACAGCTTCGGAGGACCAATGACTTGGGTCAGAACCCTTCTTGGTTAGGGCAGTAATAGGTGGTAGAGAATCCCTTTATGAATTTCCGGTAGTAATTTGCAAAGCCCAGAAATCGTTGTACCGCTTTCAAGGAAAGAGGCTGAGTCCAGTCCCGGATGGCAGTGAGTTTCTCTGGATCCATACGAAGCTCCGTGCCCGAAATGATGTAACCAAGAAATGGAATAGAAGGAACCTCAAAAGTACATTTGGAAATCTTGCCATAAAGATGATTCTCTCGCAATCGAAGAAGTACCTCTTTGACTTGTATTCTGTGCTCTGTGAGATTTTTAGACAATATCAGAATGTCATCCAAATATACCACTACACTTAGGTATAGCATATCCCAAAAGACTTCGTTAATGAATCCCTGGAAGACGGCAGGGGCGTTGCTGAGGCCAAACGGCATTACCAGATACTCATAATGCCCGTCCCTGGTATTGAAGGCAGTCTTCCATTCGTCCCCCTGTCGGATACGTATCAAATTATAAGCTCCCCTTAAATCAGGCTTGGTGAAAACACGGGCTCCGCGAACTCTATCAAAAAGCTCCGTAATGAGCGGCAAAGGATACTTATTCCTAATGGTGACATCATTTAGACCACGATAGTCAATACATGGTCTCAGCTCTCCATCCTTCTTCACAAAAAAGAAACCCGCCCCCGCCGGGGAAGTAGAGGGGCGGATGAATCCTTTCTGTAGATTAGACTTGATATAGTCCGACATAGCTTGGGTCTCGGGCAATGATAAGGGATAAGTGCGACCCCGAAGTGGCATTTTCCCCGGAATGAGCTCAATGGGGCAGTCCCAGGGTCTATGCGGTGGTAGCTGATCGGCCGCTTGCTCCGATAACACGTCAGAAAACTCCCGATTGGCCTCCGGAATGAGCCCTTCATCTGACTTGGAAGATACACGGAGCGGATAGACTGGGGTGAGACAATTTGAATGACAAAAAGAACTCCAAGATGTTATTTGTGTCGAACTCCAGTCGACGTGAGGGTTGTGAAGTTTAAGCCAAGGAAGGCCAAGAACCAGATCATGCGGCATCTCCGAATCACTAAGAACTCTAGGTGTTCTTGATGCAGAGCTCCCACTTGCATTTTGATTGGTACTGTACAACTTGAAATCAGACCGTTAGAAATTTGGGTACCATTGATAGCAGTCAACGTAATAGGTCGTTCGACTGACCGTAGCTGACAACCCAGATCCTGGGTACAGGAAAGGGAAATAAAATTCCCTGCAGCCCCTGAGTCCAGCAGAGCCTTAACGGGTTTGGCTATTGACTCGGAGAACAGAGACACGGAGAGTAAACAGTCCACTGGCGGAGAAGGTTTAGAAGAAACTCCTAGCTCGACTCCTCCGGAACAAGCTAGGACTGCCCGTTTCCCGGGCGAGACTTGCAAAACTTGAGAAAGTGATCCGCGGCTCCACAGTAGAGGCAGAGTCTACCCTCACGACGACGCTGACGTTCTTCTGGGGACAGCCGGGATCGATTAATCTGCATGGGTTCATCAGGACTTGGAATAATCGTTTGCTTAGACGGAAGAGATCGGACCCTTGATCGATCTGACCAACTACGTTCGCCACCTCGTTCCTGCATGCGAAGATCCACCTTTACACAGAGCGAGATCAACTGTTCAAAAGAGTCCGGCAAATCTCTAGTGACCAACTCGTCCTTTAGACGATCGGAGAGCCCGTTCCAAAAGGCAGCCCGAAGGGCATCATTATTCCAGCGCAGTTCTGAGGCTATGGTCTGAAAATTAATCACATACTGTCCCACTGAACGAGAGCCTTGTCGAACACGAAGCAAGTCTGCAGAGGCAGCGGTCGTCCTGCCGGGCTCATCAAAGATCCTCCGGAATGACGTAATGAAATTGGTGTAACTAGAAACCAATGGATCAGATCGCTCCCATAACGGAGACACCCAATCCAACGCTGAACCCTCGAGCAAAGAAATAATGTATGCCACCTTGGACCGATCAGTAGGGAAGTTATGTGAAAGCAGTTCAAAATGTACCTAGCACTGATTGAGAAAACCACGGCAATTCTTTGGATTCCCATTATAGCGAGAAGGAGTAGGGAGCTGAAGGCATGACCTGGTTCCAGAGGAGGATGGAATATTACTAGAGACAACCACTGGAGCGGGTACTAGAGCTGGGGCCGGTACTACTGAAGCCAGAGAAGTCTGAATTTGATCCAGCCGGCCAGACAATTCCTGGAGATAATGCATCACCTGGCCCTGTGCCGCTTCCTGACTTTGTACTCGAGAAATCAAGTCCTGGATGGTACTTGCCTCTGGGCTCCGATCCCCCGGGTCCATGAGGCCTGAGTATACTGTCACTGACCTAGGTTGGGGGTGTTGTGAACTCTGGGGTTCTCCCGATGGTAGGGGAGAGGAACCACAGTTGGGTCGGAACAGGGATGGCTTGATATAGGTCTTCCTCATACAGGACTCTGACAGTAAAGCTTGGTGAAAATATTAAAGGACTTTATTGCAGGAAGAGAGCAACACAATGTCACATAACAGAGAAG
Source organism: Pseudophryne corroboree (assembly GCF_028390025.1). NCBI lineage: Eukaryota > Metazoa > Chordata > Amphibia > Anura > Myobatrachidae > Pseudophryne > Pseudophryne corroboree. The sequence goes on along the minus strand of NC_086453.1, from coordinate 226,209,199 downwards.
GAGCGTATGGAGAAATGTCCAGGAAGTACTTGTGAGTGATGGTAAAAGATACTGGTGACTGAAGAACTTGAGAGCAGTGGTTAAAAGACACTGATGATTTGAAGAACTTGAGAGCGGTGGTTAAGACTCTGATAATTTGAAGAACTTGAGAGCGGTGGTTAAAGACACTGATGATTTGAAGAACTTGAGAGCGGTGGTTAAAGACACTGATAATTTGAAGAACTTGAGAGTGGTGGTTAAAGACACTGATGATTTGAAGAACTTGAGAGCGGTGGTTAAAGACACTGATGATTTGAAGAACTTGAGAGCGGTGGTTAAAGACACTGATGATTTGAAAAACTTGAGAGCGGTGGTTAAAGACACTGATGATTTGAAGAACTCGTGAGCGGTGGTTAAAGACACTGAGGATTTGTATAACTTGAGAGCGAGGGTTAAAGACTCTGAGGACTTGTATAACTTGAGAGCGAGGGTTAAAGACACTGAGGACTTGTATAACTTGAGAGCGAGGGTTAAAGACACTGAGGACTTGTATAACTTGAGAGCGAGGGTTAAAGACACTGAGGACTTGTATAACTTGAGAGCGACGTTTAACCTGCAGCCCACGCTGACTCCAAGAAGCACTGGTGACAAGAGCGCAGTGGAACCCAGCAGCGGCTGGGAACGCTGGAAGCTGTGCAACAACTGACAGCTGGAAATGCCGGAGACACTGTGGTATGCTGCAGAGAGATCCGCCGAGAACAGAAGCACTGGCATCCACTTCAGGGGAAAAGACAATACTCAGGCGCCGAGGCGCTGCCCGACGGCTGCCTTTGAATCTCCCACCTCCGCTGGATTGGCGGAACAGTCCGATGACGTCACCTGCTCCCCGCCCACGTGATGCCGGGTGTCATGGCGGCGCCCCTGCCCCGAGGAACCCCCGGGAGCCGCGCCAGCCAGGCGCCGGAGCCCGTGGACCACCGAAGGCGGAGGCCGCAACACAGACCAGCAGGCACGCAGGGGTAAGCGCGGTAAACGCCGCCTATGGCGTGTGACAGGCAGTAAGAGGAGGGCTACTAATACTGTGCATCTCCTTATACTTCCAGCATCACTAACCCCCACACCGTGCTCAGTGGGTTATGTTCAGAAATTACATGTACTGTAGCCCTATAGGAGAGAGAGTGCTGTGGCAGTAAGAGGAGCGCTGCTAATACTGTGCATCTCCTTATAGCCCCAGCATCAGTGACCCCCGCACCATGCTCAGTGGGTTATACTCAGGAATTACATGTAGCCCTATGGGAGAGAGAGAATGCTGCGGCAGTAAGAGGAGTGCTGCTAATACTGTGCATCTCCTTATACCTCCAGCATCAGTGACCCCCACACCGTGCTCAGTGGGTTATAGTCAGGAATTACATGTAGCCCTATGGGAGAGAGAGTGCTGCGGCAGTATGAGGAGCGCTGCTAATACTGTGCATCTCCTTATACCTCCAGCATCAGTGACCCCCACACCGTGATCAGTGGGTTATCCTGAGGAATTACATGTAGCCCTATGGGGGAGAGAGTGCTGTGGCAATAAGAGGAGCGCTGCTAATACTGTGCATCTCCTTATACCTCCAGCATCAGTGACCCCCACACCGTGCTCAGTGGGTTATACTCAGGAATTAGATGTAGCCCTATGGGAGAGAGAGAGTGCTGCGGCAGTATGAGGAGCGCTGCAAATACTGTGCATCTCCTTATACCTCCAGCATCAGTGACCCCCACACCGTGCTCAGTGGGTTATATTCAGAAATTACATGTACTGTAGCCCTATGGGAGAGAGAGTGCTGCGTCAGTAAGAGGAGCGCTGCTAATACTGTGCATCTCCTTATACCATCAGCATCAGTGACCCCCACACCATGCTCAGTGGGTTATACTCAGGAATTACATGTAGCCCTATGGGAGAGAGAGTGCTGCGGCAGTAAGAAAAACGCTGCTAATACTGTGCATCTCCTTATACCTCCAGCATCAGTGACCCCCACACCGTGATCAGTGGGTTATGCTGACGCAGGGACGTGCAGTCAGGAGATGCCGTGCCTCCCCTGCCTATTAATGATTAAAATAATACAAAGAAGATACTTATGACACATTCTGTGTCATAAGTATCTCCTCCATATTATTTAAAGCAATTTGACTTTTAAATTGACTTTGGGAGGCACCGATAGTGTTGCCTCCTGTAGTCAATGGGACAGGGGACAAATCGGGGGCGGGGCAATGCTGCGGGCTGTAAATGCCAGTTGGAAATCAATGAAGAAGCGTCACTTATTAAAGTACCGCCTGTGACAAGGCGACGTGCTTTCACCCATGAAAGCACGCCCCTGTCAGTGAGGAGGGATGTGATTGGCCAGCGGCTCCGTCACTGGATCCGCTGTCAATCATCACTAGGTGGGTGCGGGGCGGGCATATGCGGTGGCGGCAGCGGTGCGAACGTTGGCAGCGGCGGTGCAGGCATAGCGGCGGTGGAGGTGCGGGCGTTAGCGGCAGGTCTGGATCCGAGAGGATCCAGTCCCTGCCTGGCTGCAATTCATCATTTTGAGGTTGGCAATGGTGCCAATTTCAAAAATGGCGCTGAGGCGCCATTTTTTAAATTTAAGATGGCAGCCGTGAGCCATTCACAGCTCGCCGTGTCATCGCCCCGCCCCTTCTTGCTGACCTATAAGTCAGCGCGAGGGAGCGGCTGTCAGTCCGATGGCGGAGGAGGAGCAGAGAAGAGCTCCTGAAGCAAGAAGACGCCATGGATGTCCTGCATGGGCGGCAGCCATGTAAAAGAACTTGACCACAACGTGACCCTCTCCAGGAGGGACAGAATACTCTGCTCCTGGACTTCCCTCTTAATTTATGATTACCATCACCTGTGCTGAAACACCTTTCTTATTCATTAACTTGTTCAAGACAGGTGCTGGCAATTACAAATTAAGAAGAAAGTCCAGAAGCAGAGCATTCTGTCCCTCCTGGAGAGGGTCACGTTGGAAGGTATGGTAAAGTCATTCTAGTGGCAAGTTAGAATTTGGAGCTCAGGTGGTCTTCTATGTTTGCATGTGCCTACAGTATGCCTGTATGTGCTCCCCTATGTCTTTATGTGCCCATGTCTGTATGTGCTCCTCTATGCCCATGTGTGCCTATGTCTGTGTATGCCTATATCTATTTGTGCTCCTCTATGGGTTCGGTACGGGATCCCGACAGTGAGGATGCCGGCGGCCAGAATTCCAACAGCGGCATCACGACGGTTAGAATCCCGACAATTCTAGGTGACTAAACTAACCCTATCCCTTACCCTCTCCCTAATCCTAACCTCCCCTCAGCCTAACCCTAACTCTTCCCTCGTGCAGCCTAATTCTTACCTCCCCTTCCCACAGCCAAACCCTAACTTTCACCCTAGTAGTGCCTAACCCTAACCTCTCCTCACTGGCATATCCCTATCCCTCCCTGGCATACTTGTGTTCGGGAAAGGGGGAGAAAGAGACAGAGGAGAGAGAGAGAGAAAAAAAAGGTGTGAGAGATACAAAGGGGGGATAGAGAAAGAGATAAAGGGGGAGAGAGGGAGAGAGAAAGATAAAAGGGGTGAAAGAGGGGGTAGATAGAGAAATGGGGGAAAGAGAAAGCGATAAAGTATATGAGAGAGGAGGAGAGAAAGAAAGGGGAAGAGGAGAGAGAAAGGAGAGGGAGAGAAAGGGGGAGAGAAAGAGAGAGAAAGGTGGGAGAGATAGAAAAGGGATGAGAGAGAGAAGGGGTGGATAGAGAAAGATAAAGGTGGTGAGAGAGAGAGTGGGAAAGAGAGAAAGGGGGAGAGAGAAAGATATAAAAGGGTGTGAGAGAGAGGAGGTGAAACAAAGTGGGAGAGAGAAAGAAAGGGGAGGATGAGAGAGAGAAAAAGGAGAGGGTGAGAAAGCGAAGCGGGAATGAATGGGGGAAGAAAGAGAGAGAGAGAGAAGGGAGAGAGAGGGGGTAGACAGTGAGAGAAGGGGAAACAGAGAGAAAAGGGGGAGGGGAGAGACTCACAAGAGTGACCTCATTTAACCTTGCAGTCTACCGCTGACCACAGGTTCCCACCATAGGCGATAATGGGGATTTCTTAGAGATACCCTTAGAGATTGGTTCCTATGACTAGAATATTTTCTGCCCATGGAGTACATTTTCCTCTCCACAGCGAATAAATTCACTGAGTTCTCAGGGACTTGGCTTAAGTGTGTTGAATACAAAGAATCGGCCTGCTCTAAGAACTACATATCTAAGTTACCTTTACAGCTGTTTACTTCCTCAATCTCCCACTTTCCTCCCAATCCCAGGACTGGATGACTTTTTTTGCGCTACCTTGCTGCCTTTTATAGCCTTCCCCTCCATTGAACATGATTTGTGACTCCCAGTCACCCCCCCCCCCCCTTTTCTGCTACTTCTTTTCCCTATATTCATCTAGCAACCCCCCTTTTCCTTTTTTTCTGTTTCAGAATTATAGTTATATTAGTGTAGATGTATGAAGGTGGCTCAATAAATAAGGTAACAAGACCTCTTACATGTGTAATATTCTCTTTTTTATTCTAATTTGCTCCAGGTAGACCACTGCTTCCCCTCATTAGACTGCACCTCATATCAATCATACTGTCCCAACATTAGCAGTAAGATGGTGGGACTGGCAGAAACATGGTCAAACATTGGGGTGAGTAGTGTACTCAGATTTCTGATTGTGCTCAAACAATCAGCAGCTGAAATTTATCGCCAACTTGTTAAGATGTATGGTGCTAACGTCATGTCACAGAAACAGGTTAGAGTTTGGGGCACTGCCTTTGATAATGGCAGGACAGATGTCCAAGATGAGCAGCGATCTGCCAGGCCAAATATGTCCATCACAGATGACAATTTGTGCTGCATTGATGGTATGATTCAGGAGTACAGATGCATTTGAGTGTGATATTACTGACAAACTGAACATCTGGCACCAGAAGTGCCGATGGCCAGATGGGCCGGTCCGGCCACATAGAGAGCATGACTGACTGAGCAGCGCAGCCTCCTGGCTCTCTACTCAGCCACCTGCCCTCCCTCTGACAGCCAATTTACAGATAGATGGTTGCAGAGGGCAATTGTCAAAAACAACCTGGGTTGCTGCAAAAAGGCATCATACTGCTGCACAATAAAGCCAGGCCACACTCAGACAAAGGCATGTGTGAGTATTTACGGTGCTACCATTGGTAGGTACTGGACATTACCATTAATGGATGGTGTAATGGTTAGCATTTCTGCCTCACAGCACTAAGGTCATGGGTTCGATTCCCACCATGGCTCATACTGTGTGGAGTTTGCATACTCTCCCCATTCTTGCATGGGTTTCCTCTGGGTACTCCGGTTTCCTCCCTCAATCAAAAAATAAACTGGTAGGTTAATTGTCTCCCAACAAAAATTAACCCTAGCGTGAATGAGTGTGGGTATAGATGTGATAGGGAATAAAGATTGTAAACTCCACTGGGGCAGGGACTGATGTGAATGGCCAAATATTCTCTGTAAAGCGCTGTGGAATATGTATGCACTATGTAAATAACTAGTAATAAATAAATACAGCCCTGACCTGGCACAGAGTGAGTTCCATTTCTTTGGACCTTTGAAGAAGCACCTGAGTGGAAGGCATTCACAACCGTCATGCTTTGGCTTCAGGCGCTTGACACTTATTTCTTCTATGCGGGATAGATGCCTTGGTACACCATTGGAACAGATGTGGGGACTATGTGGAAAAATAATCTGTGCCAAGGTCATACTATTGATTATTAGAGGTGTTCGGTTCTCCAAAAATCTGAATCTACACAATTTTTATGGCTCTTAACCAAAACACGTCCCGGATCCTTGGAGGAGATCCGATCCAAACTGAGTCCCAGAATGTTAAATCCTAATTTTGGTTTTGAATTGCAAAAATGTTAGCTATTTTTATAGATTTATAGCAATGATTATTGATTCTTTTATCAGTTTTAAACCGAACCAAAATCTGAATCCGAACTAAAACAATTGGCGGTTTGACCAAAGCACGAGGTTGGGGGGTCCGTGCACATATTGATTATACATATATGTATGAGTTAATTAACGTAAGGAGAGATCTTGTTACCTTACTTAATTGAACCATCCTTGTATACCAGCTGGATCTGCTTATATTATCTGTGTTGTAACTGCCTCTGAAGTCACCTTGTTGAATCTTGTATTATTGTTCGTATTACCATACCATTCCTATGCACTTATTTTTTTTCCTCAATAAAAACAGTTTACTTTATACTATATAAAAAAAAAAAATCGCGGTGGTAAATGTGCTGCTTCAATCTTTTTAACGCTATTACCATCTCATGATACAGTCAGGGAATGGTCCTGGAAAAAAATGCCTTATTATTCAAATAAAGTATTGTTTCTTTTTTATTATATTCAAATAATATTTTTTTTTTTTTACATTGGTACTCTTATTTTTATTTAGTTTTTTGTTAAAATTAAATTTGAAGCTCAGATACAGGGTACCAGTTCTAGAGCATCCTGGCTATAAATGGATTAGAATATTTTGGGGCTCATATAGAGTTAAGGCAATCTTCAGAATGCAATCTTCGGCATACAATGTGTGCCCCAAAAATGATGTGGTTATGTTCATTTGCACATATCATAAGATCTATTCATCCCAAAATATACCAGCAACAGAGTGCGTCAGACGGCAGAGGCATTAAGATGTGTTTAAATTGCACACTTAGTGCAAGTTTAACAGTGTATCCAGTCATCATCATCATCAACTTTACAAAATCTGCAACCAGCACCTGGTCATGAGAGGCTGAGCTAGCCGCACTATGGCATGGAGACCAGCATCGTAGGCAGTGGCTTATCTATAATGGGTGCAAGGTGTGTGGTGCACACAGGATCCTGGCTCCAGAGGGGTCCCCACCGAACACCCTACACCCATTTCTTCAATACTCACCTCAGTGCTGCAGAAATCACTAGGAAAATGGCTAGGTGGTCATTTTACCATCATTTTGTGCATTGTACAGTAGAATAATTTTCCTGGAGATCTGCACATGCACAGAAGATTGGTCTATTAGTGCTTAGTAATGCTGTGCTTACTAGAGAGAGTAGGGGGCCTGGAAGGATACTGCACACGGGCCCCTTCATCTCTTTATGTGCCCCTGAGTGGGGGGTAGCCCTGTCATGGTGGTCATAGCCCAAGTATATTTCACATGATGGGGGACGGGGGATATTTCATACAATTTTTTATATTTTTATTAACACTGGATAAGTTTGAACAGCTAATCACTTATATGTGCATGCCCTTGCACTATGGGCCTGTATTAGCAGATGGGCAAAACCATGTGCACTGCGGGGGGAGCAGATATAACATGTGCAGAGAGAGTTAGATTTGGGTGGGTTATATTGTTTCTGTGCAGGGTAAATACTGGCTGCTTCATTTTTACACTGCAATTTAGATTTCAGTTTGGACACACCCCACCCAAATCTAACTCTCTCTGCACATGTTATATCTGCCCACCCTGCACTGCAGTGCACATGGTTTTGCCCATCTGCTAACAAATTTGCTGCTACCATCAGGTCTGAATTAGGCCCTATGTCATCTCCATGTATGATTTGCTGGTACCCATTCACCTCTGTCCCTCACTTGTATTTCCCTTTCTTTACTTTGTAAGCTGTAGCAAGCAGAGTCCTTTCACATTCTGTTTCAGTGTATCTTGCTGTATCTTTATCATAGTAATATAAAAAGCAGCATTAATGGTTACTTATAAAGGGGAGAATTCCGATCTTTTGGGCACCGCTATAATTAATGGGCGCCTAACAGAGCAATTAATTTTTTCCAGGAGCCCATTAATTATTTCGCTTGTCTCTCCCAAATAGATGGGGTTTAGCCGCATAAAGGGCCAGATTCAAATGTGGTTGTTCTTGCTTCTGCTATTTCTATCCTTTGCCGTATGCAATTGCAATTATATGCTAATATGTAGGTTTACCATACTATACCTTTAAACTGGGACGCTCATGAATTACACAGGTTCTGTGGCTGGCTTATTTCAAACCTGCAGATCACCTGGTTTTTTATCATACAAAGAACCTGTGTAATTGATGAGTGCCCCGGTTTAAAGGGACAGTATGGTAAGCCCACTAATATGGGCAGAAGCTAACCTGAGCATAGGGACGTCCACTGCTATCGCAAAATGGGGCTAATTCAGACCTGATCGGTGCTGTGCGTGTACGCACAGCAGCGATCAGATCTGAACTGCGCCAGTGTGACAGTGCGCCGGTGCATGCCAGACAGCTGACGCTGTCTTAGCCCTGCGATCGCCTCTGCCTGATTGACAGGCAGAGGCGGTTGCTGGGCGAGAGGGGGCGGGCCGGCGGCATTTGGCTGCCAGCTAGGCCACGCGGTCCGGGCAACGCAGGTGTGCCCAGACCGTTGGGGGGGGAGGGGGGGCGAGCCGCGCGGCTGCGTGACATCACATGCAGCCGCTGCGACCCGTGCAGCGATGAGTAGCTCCTTGCCAGCACGCAGGAGCTGCGCTGGCTGGGAGCTACTCCTACTTGTGCGACAGGGTAGGGCCTGACATGCGGGGTGGATTAGCCCTGTGCTGGGTGTCCCCCTGCATTTCAGGAAAGCTGATCGTAGATGTGCTAAGTTTCCGTACGATAGCCTATAATTGCTGATACCATCATCGCAAATCGAGTCATGTCGCAGAATCTGAGTTCGTCTGTAGATGTGCAGGCTGAGCTGCTCTCCAGGGAATTAGTGGGCTCTCCAGTAGCAAGTAAGATCGCAACTGCTAATTTATTCATGCCCAGAAAATGCCATCTGAACCCGACCACTAACCATTCCCACTCCCAAATGCTGTCTTCCTGTCACTCACTTTGCGACTTATTCCTCGGTGCGACCACAATCGCAATTCACTCGCAATTCACTCGCTGTATGTGCGCATTATGGCTCAGACACATGCGCAGTAAGAAAACATCGACCAATATGCTTTCAATAGCCGCTTTGCGACCACATCTGAGTTAGGCCCATAGTGGGTAAACCCATCTAAACTCCTAAACCACAGAGTTTTCACACATTTCTTCTTGCCACCTCTGGAGGATCGCCATCAAAAACTAAGATAAATCTGCACACTTGATTTATATATTTAAATGTCCCACTTTATTAGAGAGTATAAACCCCAATACAAATATTTGAAGATTCCTATTAGCTGGGGGTGCTACCTAGGACAACCATATATAACACCAAGAGATATTGGAAAAAGAGAATGGGGTTGTACTATTAAGGTGCACACTGTATATGCTAAAATATAAATACAGGGGTATATTTACTAAGCTCCCGATTTTGACCGATTTGATGTTTTTTGTTCAAAGTGTCATCTCGGGAATTTACTAAACTCAAATCTCGGCAGTGATGAGGGCATTCGTATTTTTTTACGGCTGTGTTGTAAAAATACGAATGAATACACCACCGGTCAAACGCGGCTGTTTAGGTATAGAACTTGGCAGTGACGTGCGGTGGGGTGAGGCAGAGCCTTTCCTGTCATACTTACGTTTAAACCAGAGTTTTGACTGAATAAAATATATGAAAAATACTGATAATTTGTTTGAAATATCTTTTTTGCATTATTCTAATAATTTTTATAGCCCAACCTCTGGAGTAAAAAGTCTATGGCAGGTGAGGCAGTGCCTCACCTGTGTATCCTTTCCACACATCTCTAATCAAAACTCACCAGATTTCCAGGAGTTTATAATGCTGCACCTGTGTATAATGCCCAGATGTACCATTTGGCTCATATATTGCATGTAAATCTGTCTCTGGGGTTAGCCAGTGCCTCCTGAGACATTTAGCTCACAGCACGTCCCTGGAACTCGGTCATTTACTATGCATTCGTATTTGAAATCTCTACCGTGAAAGAGCATTTGCTGGCGTAAAAAAATACAATTCGTAAAAAAACACGGGAAAAAAGTAGACCTGCTTTTGAGAAGCGTGTTTACATGTGTTCCGACTTCATCATTAATCACACCTGCATTTTTGGCCCTTTAAAAGGTGGGCTAGCACATTTGGCAAATCAGTCACTCTGAAATGGCTGCTGCCGTGTGTAGCAGTGAATTTGGTTTTGCTGTGGGATTCCTGAGACTGCTCCATGAGGCTACAAGAAACCAGGGCCAGGAAACTGAACATGGTCAGCAGGATGTACAGGTGCCGTGGAGGCTGCGCAGGCCTCGGTTTTTTAAGGGGCGTTTGAACTTAAACGCATTGCCCGATGACCAGGTCATACAGATGTTCAGGCTAAATAGGACCAACATTTTCCGTCTGTATGACCTAGTCAAACTGGACCTAGACCCTGAGACAGCACGCTCTCGCTCTGTCTCAGGCCTGCACAAACTCCTGGCTGTGTTGCACTTTATGGCTACTGGCAGCTTTCAGGCTGTGACAGGCGATGTAATAGGAATCTCACAGGCCACCTTTTCAAAATATTTAAATCAGGTGAGGCAAACCATACATACTCCTCTATGCCCCATTTCTGTATTGTGTAATGTGAATTTATAACAGTATATTTGAACAAAGTGCTTAAGACACTCACCTTATATTTTTGACTGTACACTCAGGTTTTGGATGCATTTGAACCCCACGTAGATGCCTCTATCTGCTTCCCTACCCAGGAGTCTCAGTGGCATGCAGTCAAGGTAGCTTTCTATGAGCTTGCTGGCATGCCAATTGTGCTGGGTGCCATAGATTGCACACACGTTGAGCTGAGACCACCTAGGGGCAGGCAATATATTTATATAAATAGACATTTTGGGCAATCAATTAATGTCCAGGTGGTTTGTGATGCAAATCTCAAAATTATGAGTGTTGTTGCGGGTTACCCTGGCAGCTGCCATGACTCCTTCATCCTCAGTCATCCCTCTTTGATAAATTTGAGGCTGGAGAAATGCCGGATGGCTGGCTGCTGGGTATGTACCAAGTATTTGTGATTAATTTTGTGCTTACCTCAACCTGCACATTATGTTAGCACTGTGTTTGTGCATCAATATTTTACAATGCTGCTAATCTCTGTTTTTCAGGTGATGGGGGTTATGGCTGCTACTCTTGGCTTCTGACTCCATTGTCCGCCCCTGATTCCCCTGCTGAACACAATTACAATCATGCACATAAGTCTACGCGGAATGTGATAGAACGATGTTTTGGTGTACTGAAATCAAGGTTTCGGTGTCTGGATAAGTCTGCCGGGCTTTTGTTGTATAGTCCCTTAAAGGTGACTAGGATTGTGTTCTGCTGCTGTTTTCTTCATAACATGTGTTTGCAGCAACATCTGCCACCTGATGATGATGATGATGAAGAAAACAGTCAGCAAGCAGAGGAGTTAGAAACATCTGGCGACACCGTGAGTACAGATATAGGGAGGCAGGTAAGGCAAGACCTAATTTTGGCACATTTTAGCGGTAAGTAATTTGCCTGTGTGCTTTGTATATGAGCAATTAAGGCACACCAATGTATTTTCTGTAGTAATGTGGCTCTTGCTCCCTCTTGAGCTAGTCAGCTGAGTGTTGTTTATTTGCTTGATATGTGTTTATGTCTAACTGTTGGGTATCAGTTACTTAGCTATTTGTATAGCGTTTTTGTTTATTAATTATGTGTTTATATTGTTAAAAGTTTCTTTTTCACATTCAAAGGTAATGTTTGCCACAATACTACATAATAATTTAGTATGCACTAACAACCATTATTGTTTAGCCTATTGTTTGTGTTTGTTGTGTGTCGACTTTCTTCTAAAGCTGTGTTTGAAATATGTTACCTCATTATCACAACATAATGGACATTGAGTAATGTGTGCCAATTAGCCAAACATACATTGACTAACACCAACCTTACAAAATTGTTTACACATAATTATGGCTGTGGTGTGGTAAACGTTCATGTTAGTAATGATGCTAGAATATTCCCAACACATGTGAGTGTTAACTCTAAGAATTTTCCTCTTACACTGACAGTTTTTTGCACATAACATATTGCAAATCAATCAGTTTTCATATTTATTACTGTACAACATGTGTTTTCATTACAAATAACTGCTATTGTGTAGACCTAGTATTGTCAACAATGTGTCTCCAGCTGCAGGGTGGCCTATTTCTTAGGCTGTTCTTTGGTGGCTGACGTGGGTTTTGGTTTGGGCAGTGGAGCGGGTTCGGCTTGATCTTCGAACTGGTGATGAAATTGGGGTCTGTGTAGGTGTGTTGGTCCCTGAGCTGGAACCTTGTTGGTGTTGTGCCAACAAATTAATATTTTGACTGAGGTTAGCCAGGGTTGCCGTAAGTTGTGTTGTGGCTGTTGTGTTGTTGTCTATGATGCGAGACATGGTTTCTGATATAATTTGATTACTTTGAATTAACTGAATGAGGGCCTGTTGATGGCGGTGTTGCTCATCCATTATGCGCTGAAAGGTAACAATAAGTTGGCTGTTATCTGCTCCATACTGTTTGCGATTCTGCATAGCTGGACATTGAGCCTGCTTGTGTTTCTACACAGTCTCGGGAGATGATGGGGCAGACAGGCTAGGTATTGGGTGTGTGTGCGTAGGCAATCAATATTCTGTGCCTGTTGTTGGTTCCATGTTACCCAAAATGATGGTTCAGGTTGTTGCGGGGGGGTTGTTTGGCTCAATTGTGGGTGTGGTGACATTTGAGGTGGCGGGGTACTTTCCTGAGGCGTGCTTGGTTGGTTAACATCTATTGCTTGCAGATGGAGGGTGTATGTTTCCTGTTCAGATTCCTGCTGGGCTTCCGGGGGCATGATGTCTGGTTCTGTATGGGGTTTAAGGGGACAACATTTGAGTGTATTCAAAAATTATGCTGGATTTCATATTTAGTTTAACTTTCTAGACTTGTTTGTCAAACATTTTTCTAAAGCAAATTAGGATGTTCACCAAGACTCGTATACACAATCAAAAAGGCCAATTATGTTGGTTTTTATGTTGAAAAAAATGACTTCAAAACAAAAGTGGACACATGTTTGACAAATACCACACTTACGAAACAAACACACAGAGGTACAAAGTTTACACTTTGAAAAAAAGTGATTTGTCACCCGCCATATCGTACTTGCATTAAAATATCAAACAGTAAATGACAATATGAATTCTATCACCATTGTGAAAGGGTGAGAATCTACCTGAAGCTCAATATTTTACTATTCAAATAAATAATGACAACACAATACTACTGTAAGGCACAAGAGAACACTCTAAATTTGCAAAACTTTTTTAGTGGTTTTTTGTTTTTTAACAATTTGCAAGCCATGTGCTTGGTGCTGTGGATAAGTACTAAGATTATTTCATTTTTTGGCTGATGTGTAATTTGTGTTTTGTGTTTACTCACCAGACAGCTGAGGGGAATGTGGTCCCGGTGATTGAGTACTCTCCAAAATGTGTTCTGGTGGCTGAGGCAACACAGTTGAAATACGACGTGGGGGTGTGCTCTTGCTAGGCATGCTCGTGTGGCTGCCAGACCCCTGTGAAGGACGTCTTTGTGGACTGTGATGCGATGTTGAAGTTCCTATGGATTAATGCAAACATTAGCTTATTTTGAATTTTTGTGGTGGCCACATTAACAGGTGTCATTTTTGCGTTACCTGTATCACCAGCATCCACAGCTCTTGACAGTGTTGCTTGTGTTCTGGAAGTGGTGGCTTGCTTTCGTACTGTAAAAATGATACATTGGTGTTTATGACCTTTAATTACAGTGTGTACTTTTGTAAGCAGCAACATTTAGTGATGTGGACATATGATTACCATTATGGGTACAGTTTCTAACAATACATTTTGAAACAATGGGTTGCTTCATTTTTTGTAAACAGGCTAATGAGGTTCCATTTCCAAAGACAAAAACATAGCCAAGTAGCCTAATTTTCCATGGCCAACAGCTGAATATACACACATGTATTACCATATATTTTAAATTATAACATTAATGAGTAAATTTGGAAAAAAAATAAAAAAAAAACGAAAAATGTGAAAATTAAAAAAAATAAAACATACAATAATTAGCCATCTACACTAACATATTGGCCACAAAGACAAGTAAAATACAGCAGACATGAAAGAAAAAGAAAAAACATTACTACCTAACACCTCACTATACAAACACAAAATATTTTAAAAACAAACACAAATAGATAATCAATTTAGAACATAAAAATATATTAACAATACGATATCATTTTAAAAATACTAATTAGACATAAACACATATGCAGATATAACAGATTGTTAAAAAAAAAACTCACCATCAGGCCTAGGACGATCCGAATCCCGCACATTAGTCGCACCAACAACTTCATGCGGAGTAAGGGTCCGCACAGGTTCCTCCCACTCCCGATAAGACGCTATAAAGGGATGGCCACCCCCTGTTTGCCTGGCTGACTTGACTTAGCCTCCTTTGCCATCTTGGCCTTGACACGGCGCTTGATGTCGTAGAATCTCTTCCGACACGTGCCCTCGGTCCTCTTCACCACACCCTCACTGTTTACTGCCGCTACTACCTTCCCACACAGAACAGTTTTCTTGCACGAAGGCACCTTGGCCGCATCACGCCCAAACAGCTGGCGATGATGGCGCATCAACTCATGCACCAAAGCCATATTTTCCGCAAAGCTAAATTTTTTTTTACGACTCATTTACTAAGCGTTCGTAATTTGTGTTTTCGTATTTTCCGATGTCGATGTCATTCGTAATATATTTTATGTGATCGCGGCCGACTCTTGTTTTTGCGGCCGTATTTTGTTGGGCGTTTTACGAATTCGTATCTTTAATTTCCACGGCAGTGTTATTGACCCTTCCCGGCCGCGTTATTTTCTTACTTTCGTTTTCGTCACTCGTCCATGATTGGTTGTGTTTGTCATGGAGGAGTGTCTGTGCTCATTAGTATAAAAACGCCCCCAGCCAGCCGCACCTCGTGGGTTTAGCTAGTGGAGAGGTAAGAGGAAGTTGGTGTTTAAATTGGTCTACTGTCTTAGCCTCTACCACAATTTGCTGGGGGCTTCTCCACTTATCCACTACCATTTCTTTGACGTAATTTTTTCTTAAATTTCCCTTGAACCTACCTCTCTCCAGTTTCAGTATGTCGTCGAGTTCTAATATTTCTCTTCTTTCACGGTCTTCTATCACGGTCAGATGGGGTGTGCGATGGGTGTCTCAATGCTTACCTGTCCAGATGCTGTGGCGCTTTCTGCTTGGCGGGGCAGTGGCGATAGGTGTCTGGCAGGAGGGTCAGGGGGTCCGTGCACAAGTCAGTGAAGTCCCTCCAAGGGTTAACGAGGATCAGTTCCTGCCGAGTCCTTCATTTGACCAAGCCCCAGCCAATCAAGGTTCTCAGACGTTCAGCTGACCACAGGCAGCCAATCCCTGCTTTCCAACAGGTATAAAAAGGGCCAGCTGGGAAGTCTCAAGCTGCCAGTGGAATTATGTCCACAGCCTAGCTGTGTGTCTCATGTGAGCTTCTGCGGATTCTTTCCTTATTTAGAAACTCCAGTGATGATTTCCATCTCTCTGCACTACCTGGCTCCATCGGTTCCAGACCGATATTTACTTCATCGACTCCAGTCCGATATCTACTCCATCTGTTCCAGTCCGATACTCAGTCAATTGTAGACCGATACACATATTCTTACTTCAATACTAATCTGATATTTGAATCAACAGCTTAAGGTTGACACCTGTATCCTGGTTCCAGTCCGATATTCTGTACTCTGGACCTTATCCTACTATCTGCATCACTCAAGTTCCTGCAACTTCGTTCCTATTTGATAATAAAGGACTAGTACTGGGTGATAAAGTCAGAGGGCCGCAACCTGCTTGTCGGGGGTCCCTGGTGAGTAGTGACAACCACTGGCGTGTCCGGTACTAGTCAATATTCTTGCATAGTCTATGAGCAGAAATTATATCAGGCCAGCTAGTTTCCAGATGCTGAATCCAGGATCCATTTTATCCCAAGATCCAAATTCGGATCCACAAAACTCTTACAATGTGACATCTTCCTTTGAACAATGTTTCCCTCCTGTACTCCTGGACTTTGTTAAAACCCTTGGTATATTTGAAAGTTTCCATCATGTCTCCCTTTTCCCTTCTCTGCTCCAAAAGATCTATTAGCCTTTCTGGGTAAGCGTTGTGATGTAGGCCATTCACCATTTTAGTTGCCCTGCTTTGTACGCTCTGGAGATGTGTAGCGGGTCCAGGACTGTATTCCAGATGGGGCCGTACCAATGACCTATACAGTGTCATTATTTCTTCTTTTTTCCTGCTACTGATTCATCTCCCTATGTAACCAAGAATCTGACTTGCCGTTCTCATTGCCTTGTTGCATTGTTTTCCTGCCTTTAAGTCACTTGAAATAGTGACTCCTAAATCCCTTTCCTCCTCAGCAGTTTCCATTATAGTACCCATGATACTATATTTAGCCTTTGGGTTTTTGAGACCCGATTTTGCATTTACTAGTAAAAAACTGTATTCACCACGTTCTGGAACATTCCTCAAGTCTACCTAGATCATCAGTCATTTGTTTTATCCCTCCCATTGTGTCTACCCTGCTGCATATCTTTGTGTCATCTGCAATAAGGCATACTTTCCCTTCAATACCATTTGCAATGTCACCAACAAAGATATTAACTGGTCCAACCAACTACAGATCCCTAGGGTACTCCACTGGTAACATTTCCCTCCATAGAATGCACTCTACTTACACCACTTTCTGTTTTCTATCCTGCAACCAGGTTCTTTTTATATATATATATATATATATATAGAAAGAGAAAATAGCTAAGACCCCTTATTTGCGCTAAGACCAATGAGCTCAAACCACTGAGAAATACCTCCTGTCAGAAGAGGTACTAAAATAGAAGAAATAAAGAGAGAATCTCTTGGGAACTTAACCACTGCAGATATCTAATACATATGATAAAAATATCGTTTATTCAAATAACATATTGCAATGCTTACATGCAAACTTCCATAACATGAATACATGGATCAAAACATGTTAATAGAGTACTACATTAATTTACAGCAATCTATTAAACCGTCATAAGATGTTCTCAGTTGTTAGGTGAAGTGTTTTATTCTTCACCCCGAAATCCCGTGTGTGATCTAATCACAGATTCGTAGAAACCAACGCGTTTCGTCCGTTAGGACTTCATCAGGGGTTAGCATCAAACGACAGTATTTGCAAAATTCAATATCCCATCCTGACCGAGCCGCAAGGATGGACAATATTCAAAATCAGAATAGGGTATCAAATTGGCTTCACCAATATATATCACTATATATACAATGCGTGGAATCGCTGAGAATGTGTTCCTTATAGGTATATCTAATTGAACTTCATACTATGGATGTCACTGAAGTAAATCAAAGGTAAGTCCGTGTGCTTCCTTGTAATGTATCCTATTGAACTTCAACATGACCTCACAGCTATGATAGCTGTGAGGTGAACCTTGAGGCACTACAAAAAGGGAGTTTACTGGATAGTGTGTAAACGAATCTGGCTTACCTTTCCATCTTTGATGTTGAAGTCCAATAGGATACTTTACAATGAATGTAGTATTCTATTAACATGTTTTGATCCATGTATTCATGTTATGGAAGTTTGCATGACAGCATTGCAATATGTTGTTTGAATAAACGATATTTTTATCATATGTATTAGATATCTGCGGTGGTTAAGCTCCCAAGAGATTCTCCCTTTTTTTCTTCTATATATATATATATATATATATATATATATATATATAAATAAAAAAAATTTATTAAGGGGTTTCCGTAAGTACAAGAAGAAAAAGTAACTTAGCCATGCTACATATACAAGTGGGTTTTATCAAGGGGATAAAACATCCATAACAATAGAGTTAACAATTACATTTCCATATCACACAAAGTAGGTGTTATGATATTATAACATTCAATCAGGTACATTATGAGGTGAAATCGGCATCCAAATCCAGAGTCAAAGACATCATTGCAAAAAATGTACTCAAATGTAACACACATATAAACAAACCCAGATAAGACAAAGACAGGGATATGAAGCGAAGGCTGGAATGGGCGGGGGAGGGGGGGGATATTGGGGGGATATTGTAACCAGGTCCTTCTTCATTTGACTCTTTTATAATCTAGTCCCATGCTTTTGAGTTTATTTAGCAGTCTGTGATGTGAGATAGTGTCAAATGCCTTACTAAAGTCTAGATATGCTACATCTATGCCACCCATGATCTATTATTTTAGTCACAGAGTCAAAATAGTCAATAAGATTTGTTTGGCATGATCTCGCCCCAATAAATCCGTACTGTTTGGGATCCTGTAAATTGTTCCATTTAAGATATTCCACAACTCTTTCTTTTAATAGGGTTTCCATTGCATTCCCTACTAATGATGTAAAGCTTACTGGTCTGTAGGTACTTGCTTCTTCCTTGCTTTCACTTTTCTGCAGTGGAACTACATTCACTAATTTCGGGTGTAGCAGGGTATGCCGGCGGCCGGGCTCCTGGTGACCACTATACCGACGCCGGAATCCTGACCGCCGGCATACCGACAGCTGGGTGAGCACAAATGAGCCCCTTGCGGGCTCACTGCGCTCGCCACGCTGCGGGCATGGTGGCGCGCTATGCGCGCCACGCTATCTATTCTCCCTCTAGGGGGGTCGTGGACCCCAAGAGGAAGAAAAGATGTCGGTATGCCGGCGGTTGGGATTCCGGCGCCGATATGCTGGTCATCGGGAGCCCGGCCTCCGGCAAACAGAAGACCACCCCTATTTTCTAATCTTCTGGAATTACACCTCTATCTAGTGACTGGTTGCATAATTCTGTTAATGGTGTTACCAGTGGCGTAACTCACACCCCCACAGCCACTGCGGAGGCACAGGGCTGCGGGGGCGCGGCCACTGATTCAGAGCAGATTGACATGCGGACTAGCCGTCAATCTACTAATTGTCCCTTTCAAAATGGCCGCCGCCATGGAGGAGACATGCTAGAGATCATACTTGACTGCAGCTCACTACTACCTTCGGCGGCAGCGGGAAGGGGGGATCGGGCAGCATTACTCCCTAGCAACAACTAACAAGCATGACACCCAGTATATGAAATCCCTGGCAACAAGCATTACCCCCTGGCAATGAGCTTGACACACAGCACATGAAATCTCTGGCAAAGTGCATAGCACCCAGCGCATGAAACCTCTGGCAACGAGCATGACACCCAGTGCATGAAATCCCTGGCAACAAGCATTACCCCCTGGCAATGAGCTTGACACGCAACACATGAAACCTCTGGCAATGAGCATAACACCCAGCTCATGAAACCTCTGGCAATGAGCATGACACCCAGTGCATGAAGTCCCTGCCAACAAGCATTACCCCCTGGCAACGAGCTTAACACCCGTTGCATGAAACCTCTGGCAACGAGCATAACACCCTGCACTCCTTTCAAGTTTCTCCAATTCCCTAATGAATTGTTTAAACATCTCCCCGTTTTTGTAAAGTCAGCCTTCCTAAAATCCAACACCTTTGTTTATGTGTAATAGGAGTTGAACCCTGTCTTTTTTATTATTATTATTTATTAATTGTGTTATTAATTAATTAATTTATTTATATGGTGCCACAAGGATTCTGCAGCGCGGAAGGAAATTACAGTAGTCCAATCTGGAGATGACCAGTCAGTGGATGAGGGTCTTAGTAGCATCCAGGGTGAGAAAGGATCTGATCCAGGAAATATTTTTGAGATAGAAACATCTGGATTGCGAGAGGTGCTGAATAGGTGGCTTGAAGGAGAGGGAGGAAACAAATATAACTCCTAAACAGTATACGTGAGGACTAGAGGAGATAAATGTACCATCAATAGATAGTGAAATTGTTGGATGTGAGGTTTTGAGGGAGGGCGAGAAGATGATCAGCTCAGGCTTGCCAAGTGTAAAATGTTACTTACAGCATTTTACATTCACTGTAAGTGCAAATTTAAACATGTTGCCTTATCATATTTACAGCTATACTGCTTCCGCATCTTATACTTGCCGATATCATGGCACCAGCCTTCCGAGGTCCACATACTGATTGTCAGCATATTTGTTGCCAACAAGCCATATGTATCCCCTAACAGTGTTAGGCCTGCACCAACGAAGAAGTAGGTTTAACTCATTGTCATGGCCAGTGCTATAATCTTTTTTTTCTCCTGACTTTGACCAGGCTCCCTCAAAATAGTAATGAGCTGTCTGGCTGACTGTGATTAGCAGAAAGTAGCTCCAATAGGAACTGCTATTACTACTACTACTACTGCCAATGCAGTCACTGAGGTGGTGGATTTTACTGTGGGGAGGGGGGGGGGGGGGGTCTACAGCCACTGATATAGTTACTTTTCTTTTCAGCATGATCCCCAATCGAACATATAGCGCACAAAACAAAAGCATTGTGCGTCTCTCCCCTCTGTGCAACCCGTCTATGTTCCCACTGCTATTTAAATTGTAAGCTCTCACGAGCAGGGCCTTCCCCCCTCATGTGCTTTACCCTCCTTTACTTATACCTCCCCACTGCCAACAACAATACCACACCTTTGGGTTCAGCTGGTGCTGCTTTTGTGGGTGTTATGACTGCGTAAGTCTCAATGTTTATGTAGCTTGTATACTATATTATGCAATGTTTTGTACTATGACTTTTGCACTTTTTTCTTCTTTTATTAACACTGCCTCTGTATATGTATTTTGTAATGCACTGTGGACCACATATGCACCCTATAAAGCTTAATAATAATCACACTGTCTTCAAACATCTCCTTTAGTCTTAGCTCTTTGCTCTTCTCTGTCTATACCAATCCTCTTACAAAACAAATTGCCTCCTTTGGATTTCAGTATCACCTCTACATGGATGACAGTGACGTGTGTATTCTCCACAGATCTTTCACCATCTGTGTTGGCCCACATAACCTGATTGTCCTCCTGCCATTTCATCTTGGATGCTCTTGCCACCTCAAACTCAATCTTTTGGAAACTAAGCTAATAATCTTTTTGTCAGTCAACAGAAGCCACTTGCGTGACATCTCTATTTCTGTTTACAACCATATAATAAACCCTGTCATTTAGATTGCTGCTGTGACTCAGAACTGTCCTTTGTTCCCCACGTCCAATCTGTATCCAAATCCATTTACATACTGTATAAGTAAACTCTGAAGAATACAGATGTTATAGTAAAAGCACTGTAAAAACTTTAATCCATACACTCAAATTCCTCCTAAGTGTCCCGAAAAAACGTAACTGTCCCACCGGGCCACAGTAATCCGCTGTGTGTGTGTGTGTGTGTGTGTGTGTGTATGTGTATGTGGAGGGGGGGGGGGGGGGGCAGGTGGGACGCCGCCTGTAACTCGTTGCTCTGCTTAGCACAGCAGTGGTGAATAGATGCTGTGTGCAGCTAACAGAGCACTGGGCATATTGCCACAGTCCCGAAATTTGCTGGAGTCCTGCGATGTTGCTCCAGAATGTTGGGAGGTGTGCTCTCATGATCTTCCTCATTCACTTTTTCAATTCTTTACTTATTGGGCTACATTTATGACACATCGCATTTTGCATGTGTTGCATTGGTAATGGAGCAAAGGGTCGACAGTCAGAAGGTCGACAATGTCTAGGTCGACACCAAATGGTCAGCATGCACAAGGTCGACATGATCAAAAGGTTGTCAGGTCGACACGGAAATGGTCAACGCATGAAAAGGTCGACGTGACTTTTTGATTGTTTTTTGGTGTCAAAATTTCCCTTCTAGCACGTGGACCCTCAGTTAGTGTGCCGCGTTTGCTCGTATGGTCCAGGGAAAGTGTCTTTCTCTGCTACACTTCGCTAGGCACACGTTAATGTTCTCAATTGTAGTCCACGTGGATGGTAAAGTATGAAAAAGTCCTAAATATGAAAGAAAACAAAGCCTCAAGTTGACCATATGCAGTGTCGACCATTGTCATGACGACCATTTGAACCTGTAGTCCGTTTGACCTTGACGACCATTTGGTGTCGACCTATTGCTTGTCTGCCGTTAACTGTCGATCTATCATCTGGATACTGATGCATCCCGCCAGTCATCGCAAGCACAATAGCATTTGCTAATGCCACATGCATGAAGAAAATCGCAAAGGACAGCTCTTCCAGTAAGAGCCGTCCTTTGCAATGATAGGACTTCTGGGTTTAGGACCCGGGAGTCCTTCTGTGCATGCGTTGAGTGATGCACATGCTGCAGAGGGTGTTGGGAAGGATCCGATTGGATCCCTCTCAGAGGGCAATGCAAATAGAAGCCCATAGGCTTCTATTGGGTAACGCCATTTGTTGTACTCACAGCATCCAATCTCCAGAAAGTTTCTCATTCCGGAGCTTGGTGCATATGTGGTAAGCAGCCAAACCTCTGAAAATGACTTTTTCATAAGTTTGATCGCAAATTATGCGTTGCTGCATTCCACCCATGGTCTGTTAACCAGGCTTTCACCCCTACAATCTGATTTGGTTGCATGGGCAGTGCCGAGAACAATATAAAATACATCAACTAATATACAGAGCTACTAGCAAAATGGCACCAACATACAGCATACATACAGTTGTCTGAAAATATCTCCCAACTCACCCTCAGCTCTGCACAAGTTCTTCTCTTTTCATCCACACTCAGAGCGGGATGTACTAAGCGGAAAATGCGGTAAACCCCCTGTTTACCGCATTTTCCTGATGTACTATCCCCCGGCCGCCAGGTCAGCGCCGCGGCGGCGTTCGCCAGCTTTAGCTGGCGATAGTCCATAGAAGCCTATGGGCTTCGCTCCGCGGCGCTGTGTGAGGGATCTGATCGGATCCCTCCCAGCATGCCCTGCGGCCGCCCCCGTCACCCCGCGCATGCGCAGACTGACTTCTGGGACCGAATCCCGGAAGTCAGGCTGCCGCTGTGCATCGCGGAGGACAGCTCTTATCGGTAGAGCTATCCTCCGCATTGCTGATCGCATATGTTAGTACATATGCGATCAGCATCGTGGCGCAGGGAGGCGATGGGCGGCGATGTACATTAGTACATCCCGCCCTCACTCACTTGCTAGCATTACTGCTTAAAGGGCTTTTTTTTTTGGGCTACAACCACCGCATAGTTGGCTACTCTCCCAGATCCTGCAGGAGAGTCCAGTTTGGAGTTCTTATCTCCTGCTACTCATTATAAACTACCAATTCTTTGGATTCTTCATTGAGGCCAGGGTTCCACTTAGAAATTTCTGGGCAAGGGCAGTGTTTTGCTGCAGTCACTAGCATGACTTCTGTCCAGGCCAGTGGCGGAACTAACGCCAGCGCAACCGATCCATTACACCAAGGCCCAGAGCTAAGAAGGGGCCCACAGCGGGCAGCAGTATAATGAGTCACAATGACTCATTACACGCTGCCCACCACTGCACCGTGAGCCCTAACGAAGGAGGAAGCCTGGATGAGCTCCCCGGTGGCATCAAGGGAGAAGGGTGCTGCAGTTGTAAAACAATTCTGGCTCTAAACGCTACCCTCTCTGATGGCCCATACTCAGAGGCGTCACTAGGCGTGCTGACACCCGGTGCTCACTCTGCACTGCTCCCCACTGCAGCCACCTGAAATGGGGGGTGGCCTAACCAACGGGGGTGGAGTGGCGGTTAATCATGTGTGACAGGAGACGAGTGCTGTAGGTGAATATCACACTGCAGCACTCGGCTCCTGTCACCCCTTCTGAGGGTTATTACCCGGGTGCGGGCCCCACCCCTGCACCTGGGATGTGACGCCACTGCCCATACTGCATGCTGGGAGAAGGGGTAGGAAGGAGGGAGAGTCAGGGGAGCATGCTGTGTAGATTCAGGAGACTGAACAGCTGCCGTGAAGAGCCTTCCTGGAGCCAGAGGGAGCCGGCCAGGAGGTGAAGTATGTAAAGTATGTACAGCTGTGTGTGTATTTTACTATGGGTGTGTGTATATTTGTTTTGCTATGTGTGTGTATGCGTGTATGTGTGTTATACTGTGTGTGTGTGTGTGTGTGTGTGTATATGTGTTTTGTTTGTGTGTTTTACTACGTGTGTGTATACACAGGACCGGCCCGTCCGTTACGCTGGCTACGCAGCCACGTAGAAGCCTCATGTGGAGAGCGCACAACTTGCCTTCTCATCCTGACTGCTGGCCGATGCCCTTTCCGAGATGTGCTCGCACCGCGACAGGTCTCATTCCCGCAGAGAGAGCCTGCACTGCAGGGTAAGGTGAGCAGGGAGGGAAACCACTGGGACAGGGTCGCACGCTGCGGGTGCCATCTTTCTGCAAGCAAACTATCTCCCTGTCACTCCTGCCTCAGCCACCCACTATCTCCTTTGTCACCCCTGCCTCAGTCACTCACTATCTCCCTGTCACCCCTGCCTCAGTTACCCACTGTCTCCCTTTCACCCCTTCCCTTAGTTACTCACTATCTCCCTGTCATCCCTGCCTCAGTCACTCACTAGCTCCCCGTCACCCCTGCCTCAGTCACCCTGCCACCCTTGCCTCAGTCACCCACTATCTCCCTGTCACCCCTGCCTCAGTCACCCACTATATCCCTGCCTCATTCACTCACTATCTCCGTCACCCCTGTCTCAATCACCCACTATCCCTCTGTAAACCCTACTTAAGTCACCCACTATCCCCCTGTCACCCCTGTCTCACTATCTCCTTTGTCACCCCTGCCTCAGTTACTCACTATCTCCCTATCACCCCTGCCTCAGTTACCCACTGTCTCCCTTTCACCCCTTCCCTTAGTTACTCACTATCTCCCTGTCATCCCTTCCTCAGTCACTTACTAGCTCCCTCTCACCCCTGCCTCAGTCAGCCACCGTCTCCCTGTCACCCCTGCCTCAGTCACCCACTATCTCCCTGTCATCCCTGCCTCATTCACTCACTATCTCCCTGTCACCCCTGCCTCAGTCACCCACTATCCCCCTGTAAACCCTATCTAAGTCACCCACTATCCCCCTGTCACCCCTGTCTCAGCCACCCACTGTCTCCCTGTCACCTCTGCCTTCAGTCACCAACTATCTATCTGTCACCTCTGCCTCACCAGTCACCCATTATCTTCCTATCACCCCTGCCTCAGTCACCCACTATCCCCCTCTGACCCCTGCCTCACCAGTCACCCACTAGCTATTCTAAGAAATCCAGTATCGTAGGCAGCAATGTTGGTAACAATAACTGTAAAATTTCCCAAAATATATTACTAATGATGTTATAAATAAATAATTTCTAACAAGCATTTAAGCTTAGACAATCCCATATGTGGAGCTAGACATGCCCTTTGGGTGGAGCATGACAAGCTTCCTCATTGGCATACCACCCTTTTTTATTTTATTAACACCTGTGGGCAGGGCCACAACTGGGGGGGGGGGGGGCACCACGTGCCCCAGGTGCTAGATTTGAAAGGGTGTAGAGACGGTCACTCAGTCTCCATCTCACCTAATATTAAATGCTTATGGACTATGCTGTGATCTGTCATGTGGTCAGCGATTGGCTGGAGCATTTCCTTGCTCAGTTACCATTGGGCAGACATTACAAGTAGCCGGCTCGGTGCCTGCCTCCTGGTGACGTCACATTACCGGAGAGTACTGTATATTAGTCATGGGCAAAGTGATTCACTGAACTGAGTTGAGACACATGACTCAGTTCAGTGAAGTGTCTCGAGTCTGTGTCTCGGCACATGAGTCATGACTCATTTGTATTTTAATGTATTGCAGAGACTGCACATGAATCAGTGAGTTGCCAGTGCTGGCAGATCAGTGCTGGACTCATGGAGGGATTTATTCAGCTGCAGTGATTGTGTGCAGTGCATCTGGGGGAGACAGCTGCTTATGCACTGATTGTTAATAATATATTAACATAGATTCAGTGTTATGTTGATATATTATGAATAACCACTTATTGCATGCTAGTTACAGAATATGCACATTACTTCTGGTTGAGGAGAGAAAGCTTAACAGCCATGCAACACATCATTCAGTCTGTAACTAAACCAAATAAAAACATTTTTTTTTAACTTTGCATACTTTGCTAATTGGATGATTTTAGGTGGGCTTTTTTTTAGGTGGGCTTGGATTTATTATATTATCCACTATCTAGCATCCAGGGAGTTTGCCACCCACAATCACATTGAGCAGGAACAGTGAGTTGAGAACACTGTACCACAGGGGCTCCACCTCCTGCAGGCTTATGCTGCATGAATCAGATCCATCCACTGAGTCACTGAGTCTACACAGTGTACAACTGTCACAACTCACTGGCAGACTCAGGATGAATCATGATTCATGAAATGGATCAGGCAGAGCAGCACAGCACTCACTGACTTGTGAGTCGTAACTCGTGACTGCTCCCTCCCCCCTCCCACTGGGTGTCACCTGGTATAGCCTCTGGCCAATCACAGATAAAGACACTCAGCAGAAGACACTGACTGAAGGACACACTGAGTTTCCTCCCTCTGGCTGAGAGAGGCTACTGCTGCAGCTGTCTCGACTCATTAAACAGTGAGTGACTCGAATCATTCATACTTCCTGATGATTCGAGTCACTGTGTTGAGACAGTGAGTCAGTAGCCATCTCTATTGTATATTGCCTCGTTATACGCTGAGGCGTAAGATGGCGGCGGAGGCTGGCTGTTATGGCCAGGTGCGGAGGTGATCCTAGCTGTACCGCGGAGATTGAGGAGAAGATGGGGTCTTCCAGATTGTGTTGGAGAAAGTGTTGGGGTCGGGGGAGGGGGGTTGTGATGTTGTTTCCAGGAGCACTCGTATCTTACCCATGGCTGTAACCGTGAACTGGTGGCAGCTGAACCGGCATGTGTGTTCCTTGTGGGATATCTCAGACTGTTAATGTGTTTGAAAGTAACATGCAGTGTTGTGTATTGTGAAAGTAACATAAGTGTTGTGTACTGTGAAAGCACATGCAGTGTTGTGTATTCTGAAAGTAACATGCAATGTTGTGTAGTGCTTATATATTGTCCTAGTTTTACTATCACACTATAGCTGTAACATGAATATATTTATTATTGATTGTTTAGCATTTAATTAATATATATGTATATATTGATAGTAAAAAAAAAAAAGTATGTGGTTCATTTACATTTCAATATGCCTGATGTTTATTTAAATATATTGTGTTAGGATAAATTGTCCAATAAATATAATAAGCGTACATATATGAAATATATTTACATATGTGTGTAAATGGTATTAGTAAATAATTGGAGCATTTTTGTCATCGATGGTAACAGTGGTCAGCTGCCATACTTGCTTTAATATTAGTTATTGTGTGTACTTCAATGTGAGCTCGAGACAGTGTATATAGCAATAGCCTGCAGGATAGTAAAGGCGGCAAACAGGGTCCCTAGTATTGATCGCGTGCTACAGGAGCAACCACCTGCATGGCAGGAAGAGTTGGTCCACGAGCGGGGTAAAGGCTGACCGCGAGCTAGTGAAGTAGGGACACACTGGTTGGCGGGGGCTAAGGAGGGGGGACCAATGGAAGACGGCTGCGCGGCGCGAGGCTATCTGTCAGGGAGTATAAACTTAGCTCACCTGAGCTGCTGGGCAGACTGCTGTTCCCCTGGCTAGTGTGTGTGCTCAGATCTCTAGCGGGCCGCTAATAGAGCTGTAGGCTGTAAACATACAGCGGCGCCGCGGAGACGGAGTAGCGCTACCCACGCCAGATAATACAGGAAGAGAGGATTGGAGGCAGAGATTGGGTGACACTGCCGGAGGCGGCCCGCTGCTTGAAGAGGCGGGAGGAGGCGGTGGTCGCTCCTGGTCTGGCTGGACCATTGGTCGATGAGCGGGGGAGGACGGAAGAAACGTCCCCGTAGAGGTCCTGGCTGGGCGTAGCTGACTGGATCGCCTGCCTTCCACAAGGGACCACCCAGCTCCATTGCTCACCACCTCACTAGGGAGGAGTCGGGGGAGCGTCATCCAGCCGCAGCAGCAGCATAACTGGGGACGTGTAAGTGAACCAAAACTACACTGCCCCCTGCAGTCTACATACACTGGGCCTCATAGACTTCAGCTGACACTCTGCTTTAGGAAATTTCATTACTGCAGACACCAGTTCTCAGTGGCCAGACTCAACCATAAGTATGCAGTAGCACTGAAGAGTAACTGAGATGCATAATAGGCTGGTGTCACAATTCAAGCAGCTAGGATAGCTATAAATATTCCTATACTGGCCAATAAGTAGATTGAACTATATATGGCATTTATTCATACAGTTAACTGTCAATACAGCCCTGCAATAGCTGAAATGAGGGAGAAATGTCATATATAAGAAAGGAATTTAATTGCAAATCGTATAAATATACTATTACTATGGATAAATTCCAGAGAGTATATATATATATATATATATATATATATATATATATATAGCAGCAAAATGTCGGATCGGCACTCTCCTAAAGCTGAAATATATTGCTCCGGTGCCCTCTGGAAAAGTTCATGCAGATAGCGGACCATACGGCAAACAGCGGCACTCAGAGACTGACAGAGTCAAGATAAAGTGCTGGTGCTTTTAATTCATGGCTGGTGATTCCAACGTTTCGGGGCACGCAAGCCCCTTTTTCAAGGTGAGCCAAATACAGTGTGAAAAAAACAGTGTAAGAAACTTTTACCTTTATAGTGAGGAGGACCCACGTGTGGGAAAGGCAGCATCGTCCGGGGGAGCGTGGAGCTTCCGTCCCGGATGTGATGACGTGTCAGTGTCGCGGTCACGTGACCTCCGACGTGTCTCAAACCGCTGCGTTGTCATGGCAACCTGACGCTCGAAGATTGTCATGGATGTCAGGAATCAACACGGGTATTGAGGTCACGTAGGAGGCGTGACTTGGGCGTGGGGGTGTGCAAAATTGCAGTTAAAACAGGGAAAGAAATATTTACTGATATACTGTCAAACCATAAAACAAGTGATTATACATAAACAACGGCCTCGGAGTAGTGACAACACTATCATTGGGGAATTGATTTTCCCGATTGATCTATGCATATTGGATTAGGGTTATACTACAATAAACCCATGATCCATGTGATATAAAATGCAATAAAGTTAGAGATAGATGCTGTACGACAAACATAAGTCACTGGAGTAGGAATTTGTAAAGAGGATGTGATGATACGGAACCGAACATCTGGATTATAAGTGTCCATTTTAGTCATGGTAGGGACTGGTAATAGAGGATGTTGCTTAGAAAACACTCCATTGTATTCTATCGTTGAGACCTTTTGGTCTCACGGTGTCCAGTTTGTACATCCAAGTTGCCTCCCGCCTGAGTAGAGTGGCTGCTCTATCTCCACCTCTTGGGTTGATGGGAATATGGTCAATAATTTGAAATTGCAAGTCCTTCAATGTGTGTTGTTTGTCCACATAATGTCTAGCCACAGGTTGTTCGGACTTCTTGGTTAATAGTGCCGCTTTTAATGCAGACCTATGCAATGCAAAGCGTTCCCTGGCATTGCGTATAGTCTTGCCCACGTACTGGTGTTTACATGGGCAGGTGATTAAATAGACTACATGTGTCGTAGTGCAGGTAAGTACGTGCTTGATGTTATAGGAAATGCCAGTTGAGGTGGATTTGAATTTTGAGCCAGTGATCATTGTTTTGCATGTCTCGCAGCCTAAGCATTTATAGCAGCCTGATGCTTTAGTTAAAAAGTTGGAAATTGGTACAGAGTCAAACCCTGTGATGTCTGGATGTACCACGAAGTCTTTGATACTTCTACCTTTTTTGTAGCACATCATGGGTCTTTTCCTCCGCAACCCAGTTAGGTTCTTGTCAGTAGAGACTATGGGCCACAAAGCTTTAAGGGCCCTTGGGATCACTACACTAGATGTGTTATATTGTGACACAAACGGTAGGATATCATTGTTCTTCTTGGTGGTAGATGTTAGGAATTGATCTCTATTAGTGGTCAAGGTTTTTTGTTCATTATCAAGTAATGGTTTGCTGTTGTAACCTCTCTCCTTGAATCTTGTGGTAACATCCTTCAAAGCAGCTTCAAGTTTG
Source organism: Pseudophryne corroboree (assembly GCF_028390025.1). Lineage (NCBI taxonomy): Eukaryota > Metazoa > Chordata > Amphibia > Anura > Myobatrachidae > Pseudophryne > Pseudophryne corroboree. The sequence goes on along the minus strand of NC_086453.1, from coordinate 226,179,162 downwards.
GTAGGATCACTAGTGATTCTGGCAGCCCTGATATATTGAGATTTGGGGAGCCCCTTCTTGAGGGCTGTAGGGTGGTGGCTGTTATAGCGTAGGAGAGTGTTTTTATCAGTGGGCTTGTGATACACTTCAGTATGAAGCACACCATCCTTGATAATGACGTTGACATCCAGAAAATTTAATTTGCTAGGGTCACACTGCGATGTGACTCTGATGGAAGACGGTCTTGTGTTGATGACTTTTATGAACCTTTCGAATCTTTCTTTGCCACCGGTCCACAATAGGAACACGTCGTCTATATATCTAGAATAGTGTAAGACATATTGCGTGTATTCATCATTATTAAAGAACATAGCCTGCTCTTCTTCTAGCATGAAGACATTAGCAAACGAAGGGGATACATTGCTTCCCATGGAGCAGCCACTGAGTTGCCGGTAGTATTTTCCGTCGAATAAAAAGTAATTGCGGGTTAGTATTAGATCGAGTAATTGGAGAAATAGGTTGTGATCAAGATTTTTCATATTAGATTTAATTAAGAAGGTTCTCATAGCCGCTAACCCTTGGTCGTGCGGAATGCTGGTATACAGGCTGCAAATATCTACCGTACAAATGATGGTTTCCATGGGTACCATGCCTACCATTTTGAGTAAATTCAAAAAGCTGGTAGTGTCCTTGAGGTGGTTGGGTTGTTCCAGGATAAGTGGCTGCAGTATGCTGTCCAGAAAGATGGAGATCGGCTGGTAAAGTGCTTTGTGCGCAGAAATTATAGGCCTGCCAGGAGGGTGGTCCAGACTTTTATGCATTTTAGGAACCAGGAATAGCAAAGGGACAACAGGAAAATCCTGTTTAAGCGCTTTGCATAATTTGCTGGTTATTAAACCGGTGGTATATGCTGAGTCGAGAATGTTATCTACTTCGATTTTGAATTGGTTAGTAGGATCAGTGGTCAGTACTTCATAGACTGACGTGTCGCCCAGCTGTCGGTATGTTTCATGTTAGTAGTCACTCAAATTCATAATGACTATTCCGCCCCCCTTATCGGCGGGGCGGATTACGATATCCTTGTAAGTGGCCATTTGTTTCAGAGCTTTAAATTCAGAGCGTGACATATTGCGATGATGGCTCTGATTGGCATGGGTGTATTTCATCACGGATTCGTCCAATAGTCGTGTGAAAGTTTTTATCGATGAGTTGGACGACGGTGGATCAAATTTGGAGCTTCGAACAGAATTGATAAAAGTCTGGTGCGGTTCCAAACTGGTGGCTGGTGTTTGATCTTGAAAGTGCTCTTGTAGGGGAAGTTTGCGAGTGAATTTGTGGAGGTCAATTTGCCAGGTCAGTTCGTCAAATTCATTCGTGGGGACGAATGAGAGTCCGTGGTTTAGCACTTTGATTTCTAGTGTAGTAAACTCTCGATCAGAAAGATTGTAGATTGTATTCACTTCTTGTTGTTTCTGGAGCCTTTTGTTTTGTTGTCCCCTGCGGGTGGGCGTCCTCTTGTTTTTGTGCCTGCCCCTGTGGCAGGCTTTGCCCCTAAAGGGGGCTCGTGAGATTCAGGGGGACCTTCTGAGTCGGCTAGGACAAAATCACTGTCACTATTAGAGGTGGCATTGTCTTTCTGTCTTTCTTCCCTTCGCCTACGCCAACTGAATCTTGATCGATAATTGTATGGCTTATGTTCGCCGGGTTCCCCCCCGGAAAGCCATCGGTAGACTCGGTTCGTTTCGTAGTCTTCTCGGACTGTCAGTTGTTTGACCCGTTTGAATTTGATTAGCTCCTTTTTGTGATTGTCACAAGCAGTTTGCAATTTCTTAATGGAAGCTTGATTGCTGTCCATGGTGAGTAGTGCGTGATGTTCCTGTTCAAAGGACTGTATCTTTTCCCTGGTGATTTTTAGTTCCCTGCCGGCTTCCTCCACCACCAGCAGCATGAGATCCATGCTGCATTTGTTGAGGATACCTGTCCAACGGTCACAGAAGTCTGCGTTAAATCTTCCAATTGTAGGAACGTTGCGAATGCGAAAACCTCTGGGTATCGTCTTTTCGCGGTAGTAGTTGGACAGGGAAATCCCGTGCATCAGATAGTCCACTTCTCTTTTTTTCAATTTGAGTAGTTGGTGGTAGATGTCATCCATGCAGAGTTCTTCATCCGCAGGGTCCTCCTCACCATAAAGGTAAAAGTTTCTTACACTGTTTTTTTCACACTGTATTTGGCTCACCTTGAAAAAGGGGCTTGCGTGCCCCGAAACGTTGGAATCACCAGCCATGAATTAAAAGCACCAGCACTTTACCTTGACTCTGTCAGTCTCTGAGTGCCGCTGTTTGCCGTATGGTCCGCTATCTATATATATATATATATATATATATATATATATTTCTCTGACGTCCTAGTGGATGCTGGGGACTCCGAAAGGACCATGGGGAATAGCGGCTCTGCAGGAGACTGGGCACAAAAGTAAAAGCTTTAAGACTACCTGGTGTGCACTGGCTCCTCCCCCCATGACCCTCCTCCAAGCCTCAGTTAGATTTTTGTGCCCGAACGAGAAGGGTGCAGTCTAGGTGGCTCTCCTGAGCTGCTTAGAAAAAAGTTTAGTTTTAGGTTTTTTATTTTCAGTGAGACCTGCTGGCAACAGGCTCACTGCATCGAGGGACTAAGGGGAGAAGAAGCGAACTCACCTGCGTGCAGAGTGGATTGGGCTTCTTAGGCTACTGGACATTAGCTCCAGAGGGACGATCACAGGCCCAGCCATGGATGGGTCCCAGAGCCGCGCCGCCGTCCCCCTTACAGAGCCAGAAGAGCAAAAGAGGTCCGGAAAAATCGGCGGCAGAAGACGTCCTGTCTTCAATAAGGTAGCGCACAGCACCGCAGCTGTGCGCCATTGCTCTCAACACACTTCACACTCCGGTCACTGAGGGTGCAGGGCGCTGGGTGGGGGCGCCCTGAGACGCAATATAAACACCTTAGGGGGCAAAAAATGCATCACATATAGCTCCTGGGCTATATGGATGCATTTAACTCATGCCTGTTTTTCCATAAAAAAGCGGGAGAACGGCCGCCGAGAAGGGGGCGGAGCTTATCTCCTCAGCACACTGGCGCCATTTTTCCTCACAGCTCCGTTGGAGGGAAGCTCCCTGACTCTCCCCTGCAGTCCTGCACTACAGAAACAGGGTAAAACAAGAGAGGGGGGGCACTAAATTGGCAGATAAATCTATACAGCAGCTATATAAGGGAAAAACACTTATATAAGGTTATCCCTGTATATATATAGCGCTCTGGTGTGTGCTGGCAAACTCTCCCTCTGTCTCCCCAAAGGGCTAGTGGGGTCCTGTCCTCTATCAGAGCATTCCCTGTGTGTGTGCTGTGTGTCGGTACGTTGTGTCGACATGTATGAGGAGGAAAATAATATGGAGGCGGAGCAATTGCCTGTATTAGTGATGTCACCCCCTAGGGAGTCGACACCTGACTGGATGGTCTTATGGAAGGAATTACGTGATAGTGTCAGCACTTTACAAAAGACTGTTGACGACATGAGACAGCCGGCAAATCAGTTAATACCTGTACAGGCGTCTCAAACACCGTCAGGGGCTCTAAAGCGCCCGTTACCTCAGGTGGTCGACACAGACCCAGACACGGACACTGACTCCAGTGTCGACGGTGAGGAAACAAACGTATTTTCCAGTAGGGCCACACGTTACATGATCACGGCAATGAAGGAGGTTTTGAACATTTCTGATACTACAAGTACCACAAAAAAGGGTATTATGTGGGGTGTGAAAAAACTACCCGTAGTTTTTCCTGAATCAGATGAATTAAATGAGGTGTGTGATGAAGCGTGGGTTTCCCCCGATAAAAAACTGCTAATTTCTAAAAAATTATTGGCATTATACCCTTTCCCGCCAGAGGTTAGGGCGCGTTGGGAAACACCCCCTAGGGTGGATAAGGCGCTCACACGCTTATCAAAACAAGTGGCGTTACCGTCTCCTGATACGGCCGCCCTCAAGGAACCAGCTGATAGGAAGCTGGAAAATATCCTAAAAAGTATATACACACATACTGGTATTATACTGCGACCAGCAATCGCCTCAGCCTGGATGTGCAGTGCTGGGGTGGCTTGGTCGGATTCCCTGACTGAATATATTGATACCCTGGACAGGGACAATATATTATTGACTATAGAGCATTTAAAGGATGCATTTCTATATATGAGAGATGCACAGAGGGATAATTGCACTCTGGCATCAAGAGTAAGTGCGCTGTCCATTTCTGCCAGAAGAGGGTTATGGACGCGACAGTGGTCAGGTGATGCGGATTCCAAACGGCATATGGAAGTATTGCCGTATAAAGGGGAGGAGTTATTTGGGGTCGGTCTATCGGACCTGGTGGCCACGGCAACGGCTGGGAAATCCACCTTTTTACCCCAGGTCACCTCTCAGCAGAAAAAGACACCGTCTTTTCAGGCTCAGTCCTTTCATCCCCATAAGGGCAAGCGGGCAAAAGGCCACTCGTATCTGCCCCGGGGCAGAGGAAGGGGAAAAAGACTGCAGCAGACAGCCTCTTCCCAGGAACAGAAGCCCTCCCCCGCTTCTGCCAAGTCCTCAGCATGACGCTGGGGCCTTACAAGCGGACTCAGGCACGGTGGGGGCCCGTCTCAAGAATTTCAGCGCGCAGTGGGCTCACTCGCAAGTGGACCCCTGGATCCTGCAGGTAGTATCTCAGGGGTACAAATTGGAATTCGAGATGTCTCCCCCTCGCCGGTTCCTGAAGTCTGCTTTACCAACGTCTCCCCCCGACAGGGAGGCGGTATTGGAAGCCATTCACAAGCTGTATTCCCAGCAGGTGATAATCAAGGTACCCCTCCTACAACAGGGAAAGGGGTATTATTCCACGCTGTTTGTGGTACCGAAGCCGGACGGCTCGGTGGGACCTATTTTAAATCTGAAATCCTTGAACACTTACATACAAAGGTTCAAATTCAAGATGGAATCACTCAGAGCAGTGATAGCGAACCTGGAAGAAGGGGACTATATGGTGTCTCTGGACATCAAGGATGCTTACCTCCATGTCCCAATTTGCCCTTCTCACCAAGGGTACCTCAGGTTTGTGGTACAGAACTGTCACTATCAGTTTCAGACGCTGCCGTTTGGATTGTCCACGGCACCCCGGGTCTTTACCAAGGTAATGGCCGAAATGATGATTCTTCTTCGAAGAAAAGGCGTCTTAATTATCCCTTACTTGGACGATCTCCTGATAAGGGCAAGGTCCAGAGAACAGTTAGAGGTCGGAGTAGCACTATCTCAAGTAGTACTACGACAGCACGGATGGATTCTAAATATTCCAAAATCGCAGCTGATTCCGACGACACGTCTGCTGTTCCTAGGGATGATTCTGGACACAGTACAGAAAAAGGTGTTTCTCCCGGAGGAGAAAGCCAGGGAGTTATCCGACCTAGTCAGGAACCTCCTAAAACCAGGCCAAGTGTCAGTGCATCAATGCACAAGGGTCCTGGGAAAAATGGTGGCTTCTTACGAAGCGATTCCATTCGGCAGATTCCACGCAAGAACTTTTCAGTGGGATCTGCTGGACAAATGGTCCGGATCGCATCTTCAAATGCATCAGCGGATAACCCTGTCTCCAAGGACAAGGGTGTCTCTCCTGTGGTGGTTGCAGAGTGCTCATCTTCTAGAGGGCCGCAGATTCGGCATTCAGGACTGGGTCCTGGTGACCACGGATGCCAGCCTGAGAGGCTGGGGAGCAGTCACACAGGGAAGAAATTTCCAGGGCTTGTGGTCAAGCATGGAAACGTCACTTCACATAAATATCCTGGAACTAAGGGCCATTTACAATGCCCTAAGTCAGGCAAGGCCTCTGCTTCAGGGTCAGCCGGTGCTGATCCAGTCGGACAACATCACGGCAGTCGCCCACGTAAACAGACAGGGCGGCACAAGAAGCAGGAGGGCAATGACGGAAGTTGCAAGGATTCTTCGCTGGGCGGAAAATCATGTGATAGCACTGTCAGCAGTGTTCATTCCGGGAGTGGACAACTGGGAAGCAGACTTCCTCAGCAGACACGATCTCCACCCGGGGGAGTGGGGACTTCACCCAGAAGTCTTCCACATGATTGTGAACCGTTGGGAAAAACCAAAGGTGGACATGATGGCGTCCCGCCTCAACAAAAAACTGGACAGATATTGCGCCAGGTCAAGGGACCCTCAGGCAATAGCTGTGGACGCTCTGGTAACACCGTGGGTGTACCAGTCAGTGTATGTGTTCCCTCCTCTGCCTCTCATACCCAAGGTACTGAGAATCATAAGAAGGAGAGGAGTAAGGACTATACTCGTGGCTCCGGATTGGCCAAGAAGGACTTGGTACCCGGAACTTCAAGAGATGCTCACGGAAGACCCGTGGCCTCTACCTCTAAGAAAGGACCTGCTCCAGCAGGGACCATATCTGTTCCAAGACTTACCGCGGCTGCGTTTGACGGCATGGCGGTTGAACGCCGGATCCTGAAGGAAAAAGGCATTCCGGATGAAGTCATCCCTACCCTGATCAAAGCCAGGAAGGATGTAACTGTGCAACATTATCACCGTATTTGGCGTAAATATGTTGCGTGGTGTGAGGCCAGGAAGGCCCCTACAGAGGAATTTCAACTGGGTCATTTCCTGCATTTCCTGCAAACAGGACTGTCTATGGGCCTAAAATTAGGGTCCATTAAGGTTCAAATTTCGGCCCTGTCAATATTCTTCCAAAAAGAACTAGCTTCAGTTCCTGAAGTCCAGACGTTTGTCAAGGGGGTACTGCATATACAGCCTCCTTTTGTGCCTCCAGTGGCACCTTGGGATCTCAATGTAGTTTTGGGGTTCCTAAAATCACATTGGTTTGAACCACTCACCACTGTGGACTTAAAATATCTCACATGGAAAGTGGTAATGCTGTTAGCCCTGGCCTCAGCCAGGCGTGTCTCAGAATTGGCGGCTTTATCCTATAAAAGCCCTTACCTAATTTTTCATACGGACAGGGCAGAATTGAGGACTTGTCCTCAATTTCTCCCTAAGGTGGTTTCAGCATTTCACTTAAACCAGCCTATTGTGGTGCCTGCGGCTACTAGGGACTTGGAGGATTCCAAGTTGCTGGACGTAGTCAGGGCCCTGAAAGTATATATTTCCAGGACGGCTGGAGTCAGAAAATCTGACTCGCTGTTTATCCTGTATGCACCCAACAAGCTGGGTGCTCCTGCTTCTAAGCAGACTATTGCTCGTTGGATTTGTAGTACAATTCAGCTTGCACATTCTGTGGCAGGCCTGCCACAGCCAAAATCTGTAAAAGCCCATTCCACACGGAAAGTGGGCTCATCTTAGGCGGCTGCCCGAGGGGTCTCGGCTTTACAACTTTGCCGAGCAGCTACTTGGTCAGGGGCAAACACGTTTGCTAAATTCTACAAATTTGATACCCTGGCTGAGGAGGACCTGGAGTTCTCTCATTCGGTGCTGCAGAGTCATCCGCACTCTCCCGCCCGTTTGGGAGCTTTAGTATAATCCCCATGGTCCTTTCGGAGTCCCCAGCATCCACTAGGACGTCAGAGAAAATAAGAATTTACTTACCGATAATTCTATTTCTCATAGTCCGTAGTGGATGCTGGGCGCCCATCCCAAGTGCGGATTGTCTGCAATACTTGTACATAGTTATTGTTACAAAAAATCGGGTTATTATTGTTGTGAGCCATCTTTTCAGAGGCTCCTCTGTTATCATGCTGTTAACTGGGTTCAGATCACAAGTTGTACGGTGTGATTGGTGTGGCTGGTATGAGTCTTACCCGGGATTCAAAATCCTTCCTTATTGTGTACGCTCGTCCGGGCACAGTATCCTAACTGAGGCTTGGAGGAGGGTCATGGGGGGAGGAGCCAGTGCACACCAGGTAGTCTTAAAGCTTTTACTTTTGTGCCCAGTCTCCTGCTGAGCCGCTATTCCCCATGGTCCTTTCGGAGTCCCCAGCATCCACTACGGACTATGAGAAATAGAATTATCGGTAAGTAAATTCTTATTATATATCAGAGTGGAAATAGACAATACTTAAATACAACATGTTTGTTGGACTAGTGTTAACATAACACACTGAAGTTCACATGCTAAATAACTATAAGGGTGTCCCATCGGAATTTACAGTGAAGCGGAAGGCTTGGCACCATAACTAAAAGTCATATACAATATAATATAATTCCGATCTTTGTAGGAAAGAAGAGACATTAATTATTATTATTCAATGGAATGATATAAATGCTATTCATATTTTCTCTGTCATGTGGACAACGCTGATGTAGAGACTACAGCCTTATATTCTGCAGGAAGTCAGAGCAGTATTACTTTGCTACTGTAACCAATGTTTTATTTTACTAAGTGAAGGAGACAACTGGAGATGTTACATAAGTAGCCAGAGAGATAATAAGTTATGTTGCTCAAAGAGAAACATAAGTAGCAAAATACTGTGACTAGTAGAAGTTAATACTACAGTGTTTCATGGACTGAGATATCATTAAGCATTAAATAACCCCAAGCATATCCCAGGAACAGTAGTGCTAATTAAACCTCTGACACTGGAATATAATTGCAATAGGGATCATCAACAAAGACTTAACTAATTCCTGTTCCATGTAACATAAATATTCAACTACCACCATCAGTTCACTAAGTCCTTCTATATATATTGAATGTTTTTTTCTTATATGGTAAGGGCCCCTATTGTGCACATCAGTTTTAACGAGTACCCGGGTAACTCAGTCTCAATTAAAAAGGGACAAACGTTTTTTGTATTGCATGCACAATGATATGTATAGTAGTGGTAGTAATATATAAATATATTACATAGTACTGTCTTTATATTTAATAAGACAATTCACTCTTGCATATGTTGTCTAGTGTGATTCTGTAATTAAATTACATTACTTACCGATAAAATTTGTGGTTTGACGTGGATCTTGGAAACCTGGAAGGAAAGAAAAGAACACAATAAGAGGTAATGAGTAACTGATTTGAATACATTCACACATACAACACATGAGGAAGGCTTACCCATGCGAGCCTTATAATAACCAGCTTGGGTGGAGGCACAGATTTATTAATTACCCCTGGGTGGTTATAGAGGGGTTACATAGCTGTCCTACTGAGCAATGCACTGTGTCACACAGTGTAAGCAGTTATTCTGGCAGGTGAGACTGTGGTCATGTGGGCAGCAGGGTTTCATTTAAAGAAGAATAAAATGTGTATTACAGAATAGGCGCCTGAGACCACAGGAGGGTCCAAGTCCTGGGTAGTGTTGAGGCTACTGGAGATGGCCCAGCTAGGGCCGCAACTAGAGGGAGCTTAAACCGGTTCTGCGGTCACTTTCACATCTTTTAATTAAGGATTCTCCCTAACACCTCCTCCCTTGCCTCCTCCTTATTAAAGTAAATTCTTCTGAACATTATGCTGAAAAGGCAAATGCATGAGATATCAGATCTATCTCTAACTAATGTGGGATAACACAGTCCCCATTACACACATTATGGAATTCTGTTTGGAGTAATTTTACCAAACTCCAAAAACCTTAGCCTGTCACGGCTTGGACCCATGGGTTAACACCATCTTTAGATTGCTACATTTTCAAAGATGGTTTCAGAGAGGGATCCTTAGGATCCCTTTCCGGTAGTTTCCACTCGCACATGAGAGGATCAATGGGTGCGCATGCGTATATTGCAGGAACGCCTCCAAGATCATTCCAAAAGAACATTTCAATGCTCGCGATATGAGGAAGGAATGTTAAGGCTCAGGGGAGCACTGTGAATATTAATAAATAGGTCTCTTGGTCTTATTGTATTAATGTTTTTTCCCATAAATAAAGAGTTATGAAGTATTTTTTATGTGCCATGTAGGTGCTATGTAAATAAGTATTATTAATAATAATAATTCTAATTATTGCAACGTCAGCATAATGGTGGCATCTGAACTAGTGACACAATGGGAAATTTCTTTACAAAAATCGAGATGGTAGAGGGAAACCATTAGCTAGTACCACTCACTACCATTTGCAGCAGCAGGCAGGGAAATACTAGATTTATTTATAAGCGTTATAGAAAAGCCATCTGGCCAACTACTGTAACTGAAGCACTACACTGAACAAGCTGCACTGAGTAAATTCCTCCTTACAATGAGTTCCTGGCAAGTATTAATCTCAATAAGGTTTTTGGGCTTAGACACTGTGTGCTGCACAGTGTATACATAACAGGCACCTGCAAATAACCAGGGATAGACATGTCTGCACTGCAATATTATGCATCTTGCTGACCAGAGGGGATTTACTTTGGCGGGGTGGTTGTTGAAAGAAGACATAGACCCTAGTCTTCCTGTCCTCCAGGGATGCCTCATGCCCTATCCCAAGATGGCCACCAAAAGTACTATTGAGAATGTGCAGGGGCCATCTTATTTCTTAACCGAGTGAGACTACATAGCGACATGTTGGGAGACAGACGTCTCCTACTAAGCTCCCATGAAAGACCTGGTTAACACCTGCCATAAAGCTGTTCCAACATCCCTGCACAGCTACCCGTTGCAGTATACACTCACCATCTGGTGAGCTGTCTGACACTCCGCTCCATCACCAGTGTACATGTAACAGTGTGTATGGCTGTACCTGCTATCTATCAATAAGCCAACACCACTGGTTAAGTAACTGGGCTGTTAATAGTTGGAGTCATCCACTGGTGTATGCAATATCAACACATGCACAGACATAATTTCCAACAGTGGGAACACAGCCACGGTCTTGTCTGTGGGAGGGGGCATCACCTTTGGTCCTTTCCTCAGTTCTCCACTTAGCCAAGCAGGCTCTGACAGCGCCAATTACACCGGCAGTAAACTGCCTTTAATTCACAGGCAGCTGTGATTCTGGAAGAATTCACAGCTCTGTGAATTAGAGGCAGTACGTGTCTGTGATCATCAGTGCAAAAAGGCTGCCAAACTCCCCGATCAGTCCAGCTCAGATGGCAAACTGATGCAGCCGCACAAATACAAGGTCAGCCCTGCCTCCCTGAGATAAGGGGCAGGATCCTCAGGCACTCGGGCCTACCCTGCTCCTTTTGCTGAGCTGGTCATCTGACTTTGCTCAAAATGATGGTGCAGTGGCCCAGGGGAAAACTCATTTTTGGTCTGGACAACAGAGGACTTCTTAGTTCCCAGGGGCCCTGGTGCAATGCCTCTGCTACACCAATGGTAGTTCTGCTTTTGCATCCACTAGATTGCTAGAGCATTACGAACAAGGAGCACATCCACTAGACTGCCAGGGCATTATAGTAATCATTTACAGGTGCACTACACAGCCCAGAGTTACTCCTAAATAATAAAGGGCAGCATAATTGATTTTTAATGCAATTAACCATAACAGTAACCCTTTATTGGTGTAGTCACATTGGTGCTGTAACTGCCCACAGTGCAGCCCAAACATCCTTATACAGGGTCAGCATTAACTCTTGGTGCACACTGGTGTTCTTTTTTTGTCACTGCAACTTATGTTTGGTGTAGATGCTGTACCCCACTGCATTTGTTCTCATAAATATAAGTATTGCAACTCTGCAAGCTGTACCCCACTGCATTTGTTCAAAACTTCACATAAATATAAGTGCTGAGTCTGCAGTGACTTGTCAGTCATTAAAAAAAAAGTAAACTAAAAATGAATTTGTTTGTACAACTGGTGTGTGCTGTTCTGTACCTCACTAATTTTGTTCACAACTTCACATAAATATCAGTGCTGAGTCTGCAATGACTTGTTAGTCATTTAAAAAAAAGTTAAATTAAAAGTGTTCATTTGTTTTTACAACTGGTGTGTGCTGTTCTATACCCCACTATGTTTCTTTGCTACTTCACATAAATATTAGCGTTGTGACTCCGTAGTGAGTTGTCATCAGTGAAAACAGTTAAAGAGAATTTCATTCAGAATTTCAAAACATAGTAACCCTATGCATTTTATCTCCTTATCTCTATGGTTTTTCACTCAAAATAAAGGTCTCCATTGTATCACATCCTTGGTTTTTGATGAAAAGGTGGTTTTCTTGGATTTATAGCTGGACAATATAAAGACCTATCAGGTGATTTGTTTATTGAAAAATCTCTACATAGAACACAGGGACACAATCTGAAGTTAGAGGAGAGAAAATGTTATACCCAATGCAGGAAAGGATTCTTCACAGTAAGGGCAGTAAGGATTTGGAATTTTCTGCCAGAGAAGGTAGTATTAGTGGAGTCAGTCAATGTTTAAAAATGGATTAGATAAATTCCTAACCAAAAGAAATATCCTAGGATATAGCATTTGAAAAAGAATGTACAGTACCAGTCAAACGTTTGGACACACCTTCTCATTCAATGGTTTTTATTTATTTTAATTATTTTCTACATTGTAGATTAATACTGAAGACATCAAAACTATGAAAGAACACATATGGAATTATGTTGTAAACAAAAAAGTGTTAAACAAATCAAAATATGTTTTATATTTTAGATTCCTCAAAGCAGCCCCCTTTTGCTTTGATGACAGCTTTGCACACTCTTGGCATTCTCTCAATCAGCTTCATGAGGTAGTCTCCTGGAATGGTTTTGAATTAAAAGGTGTGCCTTGTCAAGAGTCAATCTGTGGAATTACTGCCTTCTTAATGTGTTTGAGACCATCAGTTGTGTTGTGCAGAGGTAGGGTTAGCACTAGAGATGTGCACCGGAAATTTTTCGGGTTTTGGGTTTTGGTTTTGGATTCGGACGCGTTTTGCCAAAACCTCCCTGAAATTTTTTTGTCGGATTCGGGTGTGTTTTGGATTCGGGTGTTTTTTTTACAAAAACCCCTCAAAAACAGCTCAAATCATAGAATTTGGGGGTCATTTTGATCCCATAGTATTATTAACCTCAATAACCATAATTTACGCTCATTTTCAGTCTATTCTGAACACCTCACACCTCACAATATTATTTTTAGTCCTAAAATTTGCACCGAGGTCGCTGGATGGCTAAGCTAAGCGACACAAGTGGCCAACAAAAACACCTGGCCCATCTAGGAGTGGCACTGCAGTGTCAGGCAGGATGGCACATCAAAAAAAATAGTCCCCAAACACCACATGATGCAAAGAAAAAAAGAGGCGCACCAAGGTCGCTGTGTGACTAAGCTAAGCGACACAAGTGGCCGACACAAACACCTGGCCCATCTAGGAGTGGCACTGCAGTGTCAGACAGGATGGCACTTCAAAAAAATAGTCCCCAAACAGCACATGATGCAAAGAAAAAAAGAGGCGCACCAAGGTTGCTGTGTGACTAAGCTAAGCGACACAAGTGGCCGACACAAACACCTGGCCCATCTAGGAGTGGCACTGCAGTGTCAGACAGGATGGCATTTAAAAAAATAGTCCCCAAACAGCACATGATGCAAAGAAAAATGAAAGAAAAAAGAGGTGCAAGATGGAATTGTCCTTGGGCCCTCCCACCCACCCTTATGTTGTATAAACAGGACATGCACACTTTAACGAACCAATCATTTCAGCGACAGGGTCTGCCACACGACTGTGACTGAAATGACTGGTTGGTTTGGGCCCCCACCAAAAAAGAAGCAATCAATCTCTCCTTGCACAAACTGGCTCTACAGAGGCAAGATGTCCAGCTCATCATCATCCTCCGATTCCTCACCCCTTTGACTGTGTACATCCCCCTCCTCACAGATTATTAATTCGTCCCCACTGAAATCCACCATCTCAGATCCCTGTGTACGTTCTGGAGGCAATTGCTGGTGAATGTCTCCACGGAGGAATTGATTATAATTCATTTTGATGAACATCATCTTCTCCACATTTTCTGGAAGTAACCTCGTACGCCGATTGCTGACAAGGTGAGCGGCTGCACTAAACACTCTTTCGGAGTACACACTGGAGGGAGGGCAACTTAGGTAGAATAAAGCCAGTTTGTGCAAGGGCCTCCAAATTGCCTCTTTTTCCTGCCAGTATACGTACGGACTGTCTGACGTGCCTACTTGGATGCGGTCACTCATATAATCCTCCACCATTCTTTCAATGGTGACAGAATCATATGCAGTGACAGTAGACGACATGTCAGTAATCGTTGGCAGGTCCTTCAGTCCGGACCAGATGTCAGCACTCGCTCCAGACTGCTCTGCATCACCGCCAGCGGGTGGGCTCGGAATTCTTAGCCTTTTCCTCGCACCCCCAGTTGCGGGAGAATGTGAAGGAGGAGCTGTTGACGGGTCACGTTCCGCTTGACTAGACAATTTTCTCCCCAGCAGGTCTTTGAACCTCTGCAGACTTGTGTCTGCTGGAAAGAGAGATACAACGTAGGTTTTAAATCTAGGATCGAGCACGGTGGCCAAAATGTAGTGCTCTGATTTCAACAGATTGACCACCCGTGAAATCTGGTTAAGCGAATTAAGGGCTCCATCCACAAGTCCCACATGCCTAGCGGAATCGCTCTGTTTTAGCTCCTCCTTCAATGTCTCCAGCTTCTTCTGCAAAAGCCTGATGAGGGGAATGACCTGACTCAGGCTGGCAGTGTCTGAACTGACTTCACGTGTGGCAAGTTCAAAGGGTTGCAGAACCTTGCACAACGTTGAAATCATTCTCCACTGCGCTTGAGTCAGGTGCATTCCCCCTTCTTTGCCTATATATAGGGCAGATGTATAGGCTTGAATGGCCTTTTGCTGCTCCTCCATCCTCTGAAGCATATAGAGGGTTGAATTCCACCTCGTTACCACCTCTTGCTTCAGAGGATGGCAGGGCAGGTTCAGGACTGTTTGCTGGTGCTCCAGTCTTCGGCACGCGGTGGCTGAATGCCGAAAGTGGCCCGCAATTCTTCGGGCCACCGACAGCATCTCTTGCACACCCTGTCGTTTTTTAAATAATTCTGCACCACCAAATTCAATGAATGTGCAAAACATGGGACGTGCTGGAATTTGCCCAGATGTAATGCACGCACAATATTGGTGGCGTTATCCGATATCACAAATCCCCAGGAGAGTCCAATTGGGGTAAGCCATTCTGCGATGATGTTCCTCAGTTTCCGTAAGAGGTTGTCAGCTGTGTGCCTCTTATGGAAAGCGGTGATACAAAGCGTAGCCTGCCTAGGAACGAGTTGGCGTTTGCCAGATGCTGCTGTTCTTGCTGCGGGAGGCAATACATCTACCCAGTGGGCTGTCACAGTCATATAGTCCTGAGTCTGCCCTGCTCCACTTGTCCACATGTCTGTGGTTAAGTGGACATTGGGTATAACTGCATTTTTTAGGACACTGGTGACTCTTTTTCTGACGTCTGTGTACATTTTCGGTATCGCCTGCCTAGAGAAATGGAACCTAGATGGTATTTGGTACCGGGGACACAGTACCTCAATCAAGTCTATAGTTGCCTGTGAATTAACGGTGGATACCGGACACACGTTTCTCACCACCCAGGCTGCCAAGGCCTGAGTTATCCGCTTTGCAGCAGGATGACTGCTGTGATATTTCATCTTCCTCGCAAAGGACTGTTGGACAGTCAATTGCTTACTGGAAGTAGTACAAGTGGTCTTCCGACTTCCCCTCTGGGATGATGATCGACTCCCAGCAGCAACAACAGCAGCGCCAGCAGCAGTAGGCGTTACACTCAAGGATGCATCGGAGGAATCCCAGGCAGGAGAGGACTCGTCAGACTTGCCAGTGACATGGCCTGCAGGACTATTGGCTTTCCTGTGTAAGGTGGAAATTGACACTGAGGGAGTTGGTGGTGTGGTTTGCAGGAGCTTGGTTACAAGAGGAAGGGATTTAGTGGTCAGTGGACTGCTTCCGCTGTCATCCAAAGTTTTTGAACTTGTCACTGACTTCTGATGAATGCGGTCAAGGTGACGTATAAGGGAGGATGTTCCCAGGTGGTTAACATCCTTACCCCTTTTTATTACAGCTTGACAAAGGCAACACACGGCTTGACACCTGTTGTCCGCATTTGTGTTGAAATAATTCCACACCGAAGAGGTGATTTTTTTTGTATTTTGACCAGGCATGTCAATGGCCATATTTGTCCCACGGACAACAGATGTCTCCCCGGGTGCCTGACTTAAACAAACCACCTCACCATCAGAATCCTCCTTGTCAATTTCCTCCCCAGCGCCAGCAACACCCATATCCTCATCCTGGTGTACTTCAACAGTGACATCTTCAATTTGACTATCAGGAACTGGACTGCGGGTGCTCCTTCCAGCACTTGCAGGGGGCGTGCAAATGATGTAAGGCGCAAGCTCTTCCCGTCCAGTGTTGGGAAGGTCAGGCATCGCAACCGAGACAATTGGACTCTTCTTGGGGATTTGTGATTTAGAAGAACGCACAGTTCTTTGCTGTGCTTTTGCCAGCTTAAGTCGTTTCATTTTTCTAGCGAGAGGATGAGTGCTTCCATCCTCATGTGAATCTGAACCACTAGCCATGAACATAGGCAAGGGCCTCAGCCGTTCCTTGCCACTCCGTGTCGTAAATGGCATATTGGCAAGTTTACGCTTCTCATCAGACGCTTTCAATTTTGATTTTTGGGTCATTTTACTGAACTTTTGTTTTTTGGATTTTACATGCTCTCTACTATGACATTGGGTATCGGCCTTGGCAGACGACGTTGATGGCATTTCATCGTCTCGGCCATGACTAGTGGCAGCAGCTTCAGCATTAGGTGGAAGTGGATCTTGATCTTTCCCTATTTTAACCTCCACATTTTTGTTCTCCATTTTTTAATGTGTGGAATTATATGCCAGTATCAATAGCAATGGCCAACTACTATATATACTGCGCACAACTGAAATGCACCACAGGTATGGATGGATAGTATACTTGACGACACAGAGGTAGGTAGAGCAGTGGCCTTCCGTACCGTACTGCTATATATACTGGTGGTCACTGTCAGCAAACTGCAAAACTAAAATGCACCACAGGTATAGAATCTAGATGAATAGTATACTTGACGACACAGAGGTAGGTAGAGCAGTGGCCTTCCGTACCGTACTGCTATATATACTGGTGGTCACTGTCAGCAAACTGCAAAACTAAAATGCACCACAGGTACAGAATCTAAATGGATAGTATACTTTTGTTTTTTGGATTTTACATGCTCTCTACTATGACATTGGGCATCGGCCTTGGCAGACGACGTTGATGGCATTTCATCGTCTCGGCCATGACTAGTGGCAGCAGCTTCAGCATTAGGTGGAAGTGGATCTTGATCTTTCCCTATTTTAACCTCCACATTTTTGTTCTCCATTTTTTAATGTGTGGAATTATATGCCAGTATCAATAGCAATGGCCTACTACTATATATACTGCGCACAACTGAAATGCACCACAGGTATGGATGGATAGTATACTTGACGACACAGAGGTAGGTAGAGCAGTGGCCTTCCGTACCGTACTGCTATATATACTGATGGTCACTGTCAGCAAACTGCAAAACTAAAATGCACCACAGGTATAGAATCTAGATGGATAGTATACTTGACGACACAGAGGTAGGTAGAGCAGTGGCCTTCCGTACCGTACTGCTATATATACTGGTGGTCACTGTTAGCAAACTGCAAAACTAAAATGCACCACAGGTATAGAATCTAGATGAATAGTATACTTGACGACACAGAGGTAGGTAGAGCAGTGGCCTTCCGTACCGTACTGCTATATATACTGGTGGTCACTGTCAGCAAACTGCAAAACTAAAATGCACCACAGGTATAGAATCTAAATGGATAGTATACTTGACGACACAGAGGTAGGTAGAGCAGTGGCCTTCCGTACTGTACTGCTATATATACTGGTGGTCACTGTCAGCAAACTGCAAAACTAAAATGCACCGCAGGTATAGAATCTAGATTGATAGTATACTTGACGACACAGAGGTAGGTAGAGTAGTGGCCTTCCGTACCGTACTGCTATATATACTGGTGGTCACTGTCAGCAAACTGCAAAACTAAAATGCACCACAGGTATAGAATCTAGATGGATAGTATACTTGACGACACAGAGGTAGGTAGAGCAGTGGCCTTCAGTACCGTACTGCTATATATACTGGTGGTCACTGTCAGCAAACTGCAAAACTAAAATGCACCACAGGTATAGAATCTAGATGGATAGTATACTTGACGACACAGAGGTAGGTAGAGCAGTGGCCTTCCGTACTGTACTGCTATATATACTGGTGGTCACTGTCAGCAAACTGCAAAACGAAAATGCACCGCAGGTATAGAATCTAGATGGATAGTATACTTGACGACACAGAGGTAGGTAGAGTAGTGGCCTTCCGTACCGTACTGCTATAAATACTGGTGGTCACTATCAGCAAACTGCAAAACTAAAATGCACCACAGGTATAGAATCTAGATGGATAGTATACTTGACGACACAGAGGTAGGTAGAGCAGTGGCCTTCCGTACCGTACTGCTATATATACTGGTGGTCACTGTCAGCAAACTGCAAAACTAAAATGCACCACAGGTATAGAATCTAGATGGATAGTATACTTGACGACACAGAGGTAGGTAGAGCAGTGGCCTTCCGTACCGTACTGGTATATATACTGGTGGTCACTGTCAGCAAACTGCAAAACTAAAATCCACCGCAGGTATAGAATCTAGATGGATAGTATACTTGACGACACAGAGGTAGGTAGAGTAGTGGCCTTCCGTACCGTACTGCTATATATACTGGTGGTCACTGTCAGCAAACTGCAAAACTAAAATGCACCACAGGTATAGAATCTAGATGGATAGTATACTTGACGACACAGAGGTAGGTAGAGCAGTGGCCTTCCATACCGTACTGCTATATATACTGGTGGTCACTGTCAGCAAAACTCTGCACTGTACTCCTCCTATATAATACTGCTGGTCCCCAGTCCCCACAATAAAGCAGTGTGAGCACAGATATATGCAGCACACTGAGCACACATATGGAGCGTTTTTCAGGCAGAGAACGGATAAAACTGGTGGTCACTGATCAGCAAAACTCTGCACTGTACTCCTCCTATATAATACAGCTGCTCCCCAGTCCCCACAATTAAGCAATAAGCACAAATATTTCCAGCAACATTAATAAACGGAGAGGACACCAGCAACGTCCTCTCCATAACATTTCCAATGCACGAGTGAAAATGGCGGCGACGCGCGGCTCCTTATATAGAATACGAATCTCGCGAGAATCCGACCGCGGGATGATGACGTTCGGGCGCGCTCGGGTTAACAGAGCCATACGGGAGAATCCGAGTATGCCTCGGACCGGTGTAAAATGGGTGAAGTTCGGGGGGGTTCGGTTTCCGAGGAACCGAACCCGCTCATCACTAGTTAGCACACAGTGAACTCCCCTATCATGTTTACAATGCTGTTCTCCATGCTGTACACTGTAGGGATCTCTGAGGCTCCCTGTGAGGGGGGCTTCTAATGTCTGTAATTATGTCCAGTGGGGGCTGTTATTGTGTGTAATACACCTGTATTACCATACCATATATCACACACAGATGTAACAAAGCACCACATATAGATGCTGACACCTATACGTACACTGACATACAAACGCTGACACCTATACATACAATGACATACACACGCTGACACATATACATACACCGACATACACATGCTGACACCTATACGTACACTACATACTTGCCTACCTGACCCTCTCCATGAGGGAGAAAATGCTCTGTTCCTGGACTTTCCTGGTAATGTAGGATTGCCATCACCTGTGGTGAGCTGGGTAATTGATAAGAAAGGCGTTTCACCACAGGTGAAGGCAATCATACATTACCAGGAAAGTCCAGGAACAGAGCATTTTCTCCCTCATGGAGAGGGTCAGGTAGGCAAGTATGCTGCACCAACATATACCCCCTGGCAACTATACGTACATTTCCTTCCTATCCACTTTTCAGATGTGTCCCAAGCAAGGCTTTCCTTTCAAATACTGGGCCATAATCCCATGTAGCCGCCCCTATTACACTATAGGTTGAATAGCTATTTATACATCTCTGCATCACCTCTTCACTAACCCCTTGGTTTCCCCTTTCATCTTTCCCTCAAAATTAAGCTCTCTTAGATGATGCAAAGTGGGAATCAGGACATTAAATCTAATGTAGGGGCATATTTAACAAAGGGTGATATTCTTGTTATCACTCATTATGAATATTAAATGGTGCTTCAGCCAATCAGCTCCTGTCTTTTTTAAACACAGCTTGTAACATAGCAGTTAGGAGCTGATTGGCTGGTACTTTTTCTCTCTCCACTTTATCACTTTCCAAGGCTTGGTACGTCTGCCCCAAAGTCATCTAATTTAAATGCTACCATCCATTCCAGCCATTTTCACTCAAACAGTTGTTACAGTGTGGCATTTTAGTTTTTGATTGCATTGGTTGTGCAATCATGCAAATTCCTTTTAATAATATATCTTTCGTATAAAATTATTTATATGACTTCAGGATGAATGCAACATTAGGTAATGTTGAATATATAGCTGCTGCATCAGGTAATGCTCATAGTGAATCATTCCATTAGGAATGGTTCAAGGTATAACAAAGTATCTGCCACTAACCCTCATTCACCACTTGCTCATCCTGGCAGCAAGTGACCTGACAACACACACACTGTACACACATCACAGGGAGGAAAGCTGCTCTATGCTAGCAGTCAGTGTGAAATAGTGGAGGCGGAGAAGGAATGTGTGACAGGGAGAGAGGATCTGATGGTATCTGTAATCTTATTATTCTTTTCCAGGCTTGCCTCTCAGATTTCACCACCATAGCCCCAGCTTCAACATAGTGTGAGAGTACTATTCATACAAGCAAACTTAGCATGCATCGTAATATAACATGGCAGGGATATAGTTATTGCATTTGTGGGCCCCACAGCAACATTTGAAGGGGCCCCTGTCCCAATGCTTCTAGAGAGACACCTCTCTGCAGCAGTTGTTCATTTTATGCCCCATAATAGTGTCCTAGTTTATTTTATGAACCATAGTAGTGCCATCCTTCACATTAGGTCACACTGTATGGCTGCCAGCATACCTCCCATCTTTCTAAAGCTGTGAGGAGGGGCACTGGTGCGTGCCAAAGGTGCACTCCCAAAATTAAGGGTTGTGGTCTTGCACCACAAATGCGGACCATACCTCCATTTATGCCACTGTGGGGGCATGCCGAGTGAATAGATGCAGTGCGCATACCTTCACTCAGTGGCGTAACTTCATCTCAGTTGTCCGAAAGCAATCTAGATGTTGGTGCACCCCCGACCCCACCCACAAACTACGTTCAACTTCATAAAACTAACAACATGCCCATGACATTCCTATGAAAATTAGTTGTATTGTGCATCTCAGGGGATGCGATTACATCGACGGCATTCAAAATCCCAGGGGTCAGGATATCGATGCCTGAATCCCGACTACTGACAATGCCAACAGCTGGAATCCCGGCTAACAGGGGCTATGCCCACTCGTCAGTGTCCACAACACCCTTAGAGTGGTAATATAACCTGTGACGAGCGCAGCGAGCCCGCAAGGGTCTTCGTTGTGCATGCTCCCTGCTGGCATTTTTGGAGGCCGGGATCCTGGCATCGGTATGCTGACTGTCAGGGTCCCAGCTGCTGGCATACCATACCCAACCCGCGTCTCAGTACATGTTAAGTGCAGCAATGAATGGTTTTTCACAATGTATTAATGTGGGGATGTGTGGCAAATGACAGTGGCACTATGCACTCTTGTTGTTATCGGCGCTGCTATCTTTACATAGCGCTCCTATGTGCCACCTAGATGTATGAACAGTTAGTGGCATTGACCATTCTGACAACTGCAGCTATTGATTTTCAACAGCTGCAGTAGCGTTCCCCTACCACTACAGCAGAGGCAGTGATGTCCCTGGCTGCAGCGGCTGCCGGGCTGCATGGGAGATCTAGGTTGATCCCGCACATGCGCAGTACAGCCAACCAGGAGGAAAGACACAGTGCATCAGCACTAGACTGAAGCGCTGTGGTCTTTTGCGGGGATCGCCGGAGGGGTGGAGTCTTCACTCCCCAACTCTGGCAGACAAGATGTTAGCAGACAAGATGTCAGTATATCTTGTCGGTACTGCTTCCTGCTTTGCCTCAGTAAAGAGGCGAAGCAGGATGCTGTATTATTGTGCCGCTATAATACTGTACATGTCCCTCACAGTCCAGTTACAGCCAAATTCCCACTAACCTGTGTGATACCCCATGTAACTGCCTGTAATGATGTATATATGGGGCATCACAGTGTATATATAAAAAAATATTTAAATTCACGTGGTTATAAAATAAATAGATCTAAACTGATTTGCATATATGTGCCCCCTAACAGAGGGGAGTTAGTGCAAGCTGGTCTGTTGGGTCTGCAGGAAAAAACTGTCTGGGCTCATGGCAGAGAATTTTCCCATGGGGCTCAGAAGGGTGGATCTCTATATGTACGTAACTCTATAGAGCAGCTGGGGATGAGTGCATGCTACTGCAGCAGGCTTGCCTACCCTCCCACATTCAGCGGGAGCCTCACGATTTTTAAATGAGCCTCCTGCTGCCCCGCAAACCTTACCAGCCCTCCTGGATTATAGTGCTTCCTCCATAAAGATCCGGGCTGCACATGCAGGAGATGCATCACAGCCGACCACCGCGGGATTGTGGTGGGTACTGGGTAGTGGTGGCCGTCCTGCTGTGCACACTGTGTAGGAGGCAGTGTGAGCGGAGGCTTGCTCGGCAGCGGCAGGGAATAATCAGCAAAGCAGCTGTACAGAACAGTGAAGCAAATGAGCTGGCCCGGCAGCCAGGGCTTGCGTGTATCAGCCCAGATTTCCTCTTCCTGCTTCTCTTACTGGTACTTGATGTGCCTTCCCTGTGCTGCCTACCCCCACCACACTGTCCTGAGGTTGGCTCCTGCTCTTCACAGGAAGGAGCAATAAAGCAACAGTACAGTGCATCCGGAAGTATTCACAGTGCTTCACCTTTTCCACATTTTGTTATGTTACAGCCTTATTCCAAAATGGAATAAATTAATTTTTGTCCTCAAAATTCTACACACAATACCCCATAATGACAACGTGAAAAAAGTTTTTTTGAGATTTTTGCAAATTTATTAAAGCTAAAAAAAATCACATGTACATAAGTATTCACAGCCTTTGCCATGAAGCTCAAAATTGAGCTCAGGTGCATCCTGTTTCCACTGATTATCCTTGAGATGTTCCTACAGCTTAATTGGAGTCCACCTGTGCCAAATTGAGCTGATTGGACATGATTCGGAAAGGCACGCACCTGTCTATATAAGGTCCCACACTTGACAGTGCATATCTGAGCACAAACCAACTATGAAGTCAAAGGAATTGTCTGTAGACTTCCGAGACAGGATTGTCTCGAGACACAAATCTGGGGAAGGGTACGGAAAAATATCTGCTGCTTTGAAGGTCCCAATGAGCACAGTGGCCTCCATCATCCATAAATGGAAGAAGTTCTGAACCACCAGGACTCTTCCTGGAGCTGGCCGGCCTTCTAAACTGAGTGATCAGGGGAGAAGGGTCCTAGTCGGGGAGGTGACCAAGAACCCGATAGTCATTCTGTCAGAGCTGCAGCATTCCTCTGTGGATAGAAGAGAACCTTCCAGAAGCACAACCATCTCTGCAGCAATCCACCAATCAGACCTGTATGGTAGAGTGGCCAGACGGAAGCCACTCCTTAGTAAAAAGTACATGGCAGCCCAACTGGAGTTGCCAGAATGAACCCCGAAGGACTCTCAGACCACGAGAAACAAAATTCTCTGGTCTGATGAGACAAAGATTGAACTCTTTTGTGTGAATGCCAGGCGTCATGTTTGGAGGAAACCGGGCACCGCTCATCACCAGGCCAATGCCATCCCTACAGTGAAGCATGGTGGTGGCAGCGTCATGCTATGCAGATGTTTTTCAGCGGCAGGAACTGGGAGACCAGTCAGGATAGAGGGAAAGATGAATGCAGCAAGGTACAGAGACATCCTGGATGAAAACCTGCTCCAGAGCGCTCTTGACCTCAGACTGGGGTAACGGTTCATCTTTCAGCAGGACAATGACCCTAAGCAAGATATCAAAGGAATGGCTTCTGGCCATCTCTGTGAATGTCCTTGAGTGGTCCAGCCAGAGCCCAGACTTGAATCCGATTGAACATTTCTGGAGTGATCTGAAAATGGCTGTGCACCGACGCTTCCCATCTAACCTGATGGAGCTTGAGAGGTGCTGCAAAGAGGAATGGGCGAAACTGCCCAAAGATAGGTGTGCCAAGCTTGTGGCATCATATTCAAAAAGTCTAGCGGCTGTAATTACTGCCAAAGGGGCATTAACAAAACATTGAGCAAAGGCTGTGAATACTTATGTACATGTAATTTCTTAGTTTTTTAATAATTTTGCAAATATCTCAAAAAAACTTTTTTCACGTTGTCATTATGGGGTGTTGTGTGTAGAATTTTGAGGGAAAACATAAATTTATTTCAGTTTGGAACAAGGCTGTAACATAAAAATTTTTGGAAAAAGTGAAGCGCTGTGAATACTTTCCGCATGCACTGTGAGTGCTGTGTGTACTGGGGTGACATGGGGGAGTGGGGACTCTATATACTGTAATATGGTCCTGGGTGTACTGAGGTGACATGGGAGAGTGGGGGCTCTCTATATAGTGTAATATGGTGCTGTGTGTACTGGGGTGACATGTGGGAGTGGGGGCTCTCTATATAGTGTAATATGGTGCTGTGTGTACTGGGGTGACATGGGGAAGTGGGGGCTCTCTATAAAGTGTAATACGGTGTAGTGTGTACTGGGGTGACATGGGGGAGTGAGGGCTCTCAATATAGTGTAATATGGTGCTGCTTGTTCTGGGGTGACATGGGGAAGTGGGGGCTCTCTATATAGTGTAATATGGTGCTGTGTGTACTGGGGTGACATGGGGGAGTGGGGACTCTATATACTGTAATATGGTCCTGGGTGTACTGAGGTGACATGGGAGAGTGGGGGCTCTCTATATAGTGTAATATGGTGCTGTGTGTACTGGGGTGATATGGCGGAGTGGGGCCTCTCTATATAGTGTAACATGGTGCTGTGTGTACTGGGATGACATGGGGGAGTGGGGGCTCTGTATAGTGTAATTTAATATGGTGGTGTGTATACTGGGTATAATAAGGGGGATTGGGGTTGTGTATTATGTAATATGGTGCTGTGTACTGTGTGTGTAATATGAGGGGGGTTGTGTATAATGCAGTATATATGGTGCTGTGTGTACTGGGTGTAATATGGGGAAGGGGGGCTGTGTATTATGTAGTATGGAGCTTTGTGCACTGGGTGTTAAATGGTGGATCAGTACAATTTACCTACAATCAAAATCCCGATGGTCAAAATACCGACAACAATTGACTTATGGTCAAAATACCGACAAGCTGAAAATGCCGACATGATAAAAATAGCAACATTTAAAATGTCGACACGGTCAAAATACCGGTATTTGAAATGTCAACAAGTCAACACGGGTTTTTCAAATGTTTTGGGTGTGTATGTTGACATAGATCAACATGCATACCATATAAGTGTACCGCGTCCCCTTGCATGGCTCGCTGCACTCGCCAAGCTTCATGTGTCTATCAGAGTTCAGTAGTAGAATCTTCTACTACTGAACTCTGATAGACACTCATCAGGCTATTATTGTCCTCTACTGCTGGTTTGGTGAAGCCAGTATACCATCCAATGGAACCAGTAAAAGTTCAGTAGTGTTCCCTACTTTTACGCATTTTTGGTCCAACATTATTGCTAGTCATTTTATACCATAGTTCCTTCCAAGGACTATTTTCAATTGAATAATTTTATCCGACACCTTTACTGATTTTCTATGTGCAAAAATAACAATTTGTTTCCAGATTGCTCCAAGCCGGCACTTCTAGTGATATATTCTTGTATATCATGTTTTCTTAAAATTATCGATACTGTACCCCTGAGGAAGTCCTTCGGGACGAAACGCGTTGGGTTCTGTGTCCTTTTGATATCTGTATCACTTCTTGAGCAATAAAAGAACATAAAAGAATAGCTAATCCTCAGCAGGAAGAGTGGCTTGACTGCTGACTAGGAGAAGCCACTCTTCCTGCTGAGGATTATCCACGAATACGAAATTGTAGCTTATACCGAACTCAGCATTATTGTATTATTGTTTGCCTTACTGAGTTGGCATATTCTATTCAAATCTTGCTGTGGAATCAGCGCACTTTTTAATACATCTGTTATTGCAAATCCTGTTTTACTGATGTGGGACTAATATGATCACTAATTGGTCATCTATTCTTTTATGTTCTTCCGACTTTTTTGATATTGAGCCCCTGATGAAGTCCAGTTGGACGAAACGCGTCGGGTTTCTGGTTCGGATATAAGAACATCGGATATGTACTAATTAAGAAAACCACATTGGACTTACCAATTATCCGCATTATATTGTGTCCATATCTGATGTCTGCATTTTGATCATGTCAGCCATTTTTTATTCACTGTTATTGTCGAATACTTTTATATAAATATATTAAAAAATTATTTTAAAGTGATTTGTGGTCAAATTCTGGATGATATCTATGTGTTTAGCTCCCTTAGACACCACCCCTTTCTCTGCATATATATATATATATATATATATATATATATATATATATTTATTAATATATATGTGTGTGTGTGTGTTTATAAATTTACATATACACAATCCCGCAGTAGTGCACAGTGTATAGATTTTCTATTTGTCAGACTCCTGCCACCTATGTACACGGTCCATTACTATAGAGTGCACCTATAGTATATTACACTTTTTTTTTTGCCGCTCTTAGTACTATAGTTTTTACCTGCCATTGCAGGACACACCTCTGAGTGGCAATAAATATGCCCATAGGTGGAGCTAGACACGCCCTTTTGGCGGAGTGTGGCACACCCTCAACGGCGCGCCGCTAAGACATTATGGTACCATCTGGAATCTCCCTGAAACTAGTTTTCAACAGTAGGCAAGTATGTATTGCAGCCTACAAAAGAGAGCCGTACTAACTGTTTGGAGAAGTCCTTTGAGCATTGGCACTAAACTGGAGCTGCACTACCTGGGTGTCCTGTGAAAGAAGAGCAGCTTGCTGGGCGGGAGCTGGTGCTGCCCAGGAGATGGCTGTGTAGAATTGGAGCAAAAGGCGTATCCGGGTGGCACTGGGAACTAGGGGCTGACCTCCCCTCTCTGCCTGACGGAGACAGGATCTGCAGGCACGTCTCTTATGCTTGGGTAGAGCCAATGACGGATGTACCGTCCCTCAAGGTGGGCAATAGGTGGCACAGCTGGACCCAGGAGTGCTTTAGTGTGGGAGGCAGACCCGGCAATTATACCCAGCCACAGACCACAGCAGAGCGGCAGGAGTGCATGGGGCAGAATTCGGGGGCAGTGGTAGCTGCAGATTCGGGGATGGTGGAAGCTGATCTACAGATCTCTTGCCATTGGTAATGTATGCAATCCATCAGGATGTTTGCAATCCATCAGGATTCCGCACAACAATGAATCAGGACCTTAGACCACATATCGTTTAGCCGAGCATTCTTTGTGATCTCAAACTGCTTAACTTAGTGAAATTTACTTTAAACCTTTTATTATATTGTTGCCTGGAAATAATTTCTCTGCCTCCACACTGATGGTTTTTGTTATTTAATAAGAAAAAAAAACTGTCTTTAAGAAGTAATTGTATTAGATTTAATATCAGTTATTATGAAATTACGAACATTTACAATATATATCTCCACTTAAATTTCCTGTGCCTAGAACATAAAGTTTCTGAAATGAGTGGAAGCTAAATGACCTGATCAAAAAGAAAAAAAAAGAAAAAAAAACCCCAAACCTATTACGTTACAAACTATACCACGGATTCCCAAACCTTTTTTTTATCTGCTAGTTCGATACATTGATTCCACACCTCACACTCATTAAGGCCTTTACAAAACAAATTATTAAACATTTTGATAAAAGTTTTTATTTGTATTGATAACATTAATTATATAATTAACATTTTTATTTCATTTAAAATACAAAAAACAATTATCATTATTCTATCAGCACTTCTCTGCTCTTCTCAGTGTCACTGCTCTTTTATCAAAATTACTGCTTTTCCAATTTTCTGTGCCTTTCACTCAACCTCTCGGTCCTACTCTCTGGGCCTGATTCAGACCTGATCGTAGATGTGCAAAAAAATGCACAACTACGCCCGCATGCCAGGTCCTACCCCCCACCCACAGCGGCGATGCTTTCGCACCTGTCGAATAGCTCCCTGCCTACGCAGCCTAACTGCAAAGGCAGACATCTACACGCCATGTTTTTGACTGCAGCGGCTGTGAAGTCACGCAGCCACTGCGGCCCTCCCCGCAAATGGTCCAGACACGTCTGCGTTGTCCAGACCGCGCCCCCCAGCGCTGCCGCCATGCCATCCCAACGCCACTGACATGATCTCCGACTGCCCTGCGACCACCTCTGCCTGTCAATCAGGCAGAGGCGATCGCACAAGCGAGATGCCTTTGCATCTCCCTGTTTGCGCACGTACAGTGCGGCAGCTGCGCATGCACACACAGCATAGGGCTTCAGCCTGTGATCGCTGCCACTGCAGCGACCAGGTCTGAATTAG
This sequence comes from Pseudophryne corroboree, assembly GCF_028390025.1. Taxonomy (NCBI): domain Eukaryota; kingdom Metazoa; phylum Chordata; class Amphibia; order Anura; family Myobatrachidae; genus Pseudophryne; species Pseudophryne corroboree. The sequence continues at coordinate 226,150,493 of NC_086453.1, read as the reverse complement.
GCCCACTGTCACTGATCATCCTACTCTTTCCTCTTCACAGCTCTTCACCACACCCTACCAGCTCTCTTTCCTCTCCAAATCCAATCTAAAGGAGCTGCTCATACATCAACAATTAGTGCTGGATTAAACCCTGTGGAGGGCTCTAATCTTGGGGCATGCCTCGTAAATGATCTCATAATACCTTTTACTCTTACGTCCTAGAGGATGCTGGGGTCCACATTAATACCAGTATAATAGTGTGGGCTGGCTCCTCCCTCTAGGCTCCTCCCTCTATGCCCCTCCTACCAGACTCAGTTTAGAAAATGTGCCCGGAGGAGCCGGTCACAGCTAGGGGATTTCCTAGAGCTTCTTTAGTTTTATTATTTTTCTAAGAATAATTTAGGCACAGGGAGGCTGGTGGCAACAGCCTCCCTGCTTCGTGGAACTTAGGGGGGGAGTAGTGTCCACCCTGAGGGGTTTTGAGCCACTATCTCTGCTGACAGGACACTGAGCTCCTGAGGGTGATGATCGTTAGCCGCCCCAGGCGACCGCTCACTCCCGTAGCATGCCGCAACCCCCTAACAGAGCCAGAAGATTCCAGTGGCGAGTGAGTCACCGACCCCCCTGGCAAGCGGGGAGCCGGTGTGAAGATGACGGCAACAGGGTGGAAGTGCAGTACTAACTGCGCTCCGGAGGCTCAGCGGTACACAGTGCGGCGCTTTGAGGGGCACCCTGAGCCAGCGCCTATACCCTACACTGGACACCAAGGCTGTCGGGGACCTCAGTAACGCTGCCAGTACCATACCTCAGGCCAGTATAAAGAAGTGAAGAGCGGGAGGGGGCGGGGCTTCTCCTCAGAGCGGACCCAGCAGCATTCAGCGCGATTTTCCTGCCTGCAGATCCAGTACAGAGATGCTGACAGGGAGAGCTGTCCCTCCACGCAACTCCAGCTATCCTGTGCGGTACCAGGGGGTTGTAGAAGGGGGGGTGGGGCTGTGAATTTACGGTGTAGTCTGTTAAGGTACACAGTCAGCACCAGGTAGTTATATTATATCTAGCTAGGGAAACGCTGTGTGTGTGCTGGCTCAAAGCTCTGTGTTTCTCTGTGGCATACTTAGGGGGAAACTGTGTCTGACATTTTCCTGTGTGTGTGGGGGTTTGCTTTCTCACATAGCCATGTCTAGGGACTTTGTGTCTTATGCTGCTGAGGACATTTCGTCTCCAGAGGAATCCATTCCATGTACACAGGAATGTAATGTCTTGTCTCATATCCCTATTAATGAGCCTGAGTGGTTGTCCTCTATTAAGGGAATGATCTCTCTCAGATCTCTACTAGGGGAGCGCATACTGAGACTGAAACTCAGGTTTTAAAGAAGTCTATGGCTGTTTGGTCAGGTTATGTACCTATTCCTTCAAAATCCCCTATCATATACCCACAGAAACGTGCACTTGCCCAGATTATGCAAGCCGACACGAATACCGACTCTGACACGGCAGACGGTGATGGGGATGTGCTGAGGGGGGGCGGCATTCCTTGTAAAGGGGATGCAGCTCATAATTGAGGCCATTAGAGACGTGTTAAACATTACTGACACACCACCTGAGCAGGTTGATGAGGCTTACTTTACAGACAATAAGAAAGCCTCGCTAACCTTTCCTGCATCTAAAGAGTAAAATGCTTTATTTGAAAAATCCTGGGAAGCCCCAGAGAAGAAATTCCAGATCCCCAAGAGGGTCCTGGTTGCTTTTCCTTTCCCTGAGGAGGATAGAAAAAATGGGAAAACCCACCCATAGTTGACTCATCTGTTTCCAGACTGTCAAAGAAGGTGGTTTTACCTGTCCCTGGATCTACCGCGTTAAAAGAACTGGCTGATCGTAAGATTGACACTACGCTCAAATCCATATGCACTGCTTCAGGGGTGGCTTTGAGGCCCACTATTGCCTGTGCATGGATTTCTAAAGCTATAGTAAAGTGGTCAGGCATGTTACTAGAGGATTTGGATACAATGGATAGAAGTGACATTGAATTATTTTTACGTTACATACAGGATGCTGCGGGGTTCATGGTGGAATCCATGAAGGACCTGGGTACGCTGACTGCATGGATATCTTCCATGTCTGTCTTAGCTCGCAGGGGTCTCTAGCTACGCCAGTGGTCTGCAGACGCGGAATCCAGGAGAAGTGTGGAGAACCTACCCTACACAGGTAAGACTCTATATGGGGAAGCATTGGATGCGTGGATTTCCACGGCAACCCCAGATAAGTCACCTTTTCTTCCCTCAGCTACGCCTTCTACAAAGAAACCCTTTTCTTCATCTGCATCGCAGTCCTTTTGGACCACTAAGACAAAAAAGTACAAGCCTCCTACCACCTTCTTTAGAGGTGGTCGTGCAAAATCCAAAAATCCTGCACCCGCAGGCTCCCAGGACTAGAAACCTGCTACCGGTTCCTCAAAATCCATGAAGCCTGGAAGGCGGGCTGGTGGGTGCGAAGCTCAGATGTTTCAGCCACGTCTGGGTGTCGTCCGGCCTGGATCCCTGTGTACAGGATATTGTGTCCCAGGGGTACATAATGGCGTTTCAAGAATTTCTGCCTCACCGATTTTTCAAATCAGGCTTGCCAGCTTTGCTGGCGGACAGGGCTATCCTACAGGAAGCTATCCAAAAATTGGAAAAGTCACAGGTCATTGTCCCAGTTCCGCCTCATATGCAAACCACGGGTTATTATTCAAACCTTTTCATGGTACCGAAACCAGATGGTTCGGTCAGACCGATTTTGAACTTGAAGTTGTTAAACCCTTATCTGAGCGAGTTCAAGTTCAAAATGGAGTCTCCGGTGATCTCAGGTCTGGAGGAGGGAGAGTTTCTGGTATCCCCGGATATCAAGGATGCATACCTCCACATTCCAATTTGGCCGCCGCACCAGGCTTATCTCAGATTTGCTCTGTTGGACTGTAACTACCAGTTCCAGGCACTGCCATTCGGCCTCTCCACGGCAACGAGGGTGTTCACTAAGGTGATGGCAGAGATGATGGTTCTCCTCCACAGACAGGGGGTGAACATAATCACATATCTAGATGATCTGCTGATAAAGGCATCGACCGGGGAAAAGTTGTTGCAATCTATTGCTCTCACGACTCGTCTGTTCAGGGACCAGGATCTAAAACCTTCCAAAGTCACATTTGGAGCCAACAAGGAGATTGTCTTTCCTGGGGATGATCCTCGACACGGAAGTGCAGAGGGTGTTTCTACTGGAGGAGAAAGCATTGGTGATTCAAACAATGGTCCAGGATGTCCTGAAGCCAGCCCAGGTATCGGTTTATCAGGTCATTCGCCTTCTGGGGAAGATGGTTGCCTCCTACGAGGCTCTACAGTATGGAAGATTTCATGCTCGATCCTTCCAACTGGATCTCCTGGACAAGTTGTCGGGGTCTCATCTACATTTGCACCTGAGGATTCTTCTGTCGCCGAAAACAAGGATTTCACTCCTCTGGTGGCTGCAAATGTCCCACCTTCGGGAGGGCCGCAGATTCGGGATCCAGGACTGGATCCTTCTAACCATGGGTGCAAGCCTCCAGGGCTGGGGCGCAGTCACTCCAGGGGAAACCTTCCAAGAAAGGTGATCAAGTCTGGAATTCGGTCTTCCAATAAACATTCTGGAACTAAGCTGTGTACAACGGTCTTCTCCAAGCGGCACATCTTCTCCGAGATCGAGCCATTCAAGTGCAGTCGGACAATGTAACGACGGTGGCCTACATAAACCGACAGGGTGGAACGAAGTGCAGAGCTGCAATGTCAGAGGTGACGAGAATCATCCTCTGGGCAGAAAAACACGCGTTGGCGCGGTCAGCAATTTTCATTCCGGGAGTGGACAACTGGGAAGCGGACTTCCTCAGCAGACACGATCCCCATCCAGGAGAGTGGGTCCTACATCCAGAGGTGTTCACGGAGGTGACAAATCTTTGGGGGGTTCCTCAAATAGGCATGATGGCCTCCCGGCGCAACAAGAAGCTTCGGAGCTGTTGTTCCAGGTCGAGAGACCCGCAAGCAGTGGCGGTGGACGCTCTGGTGTCTCCGTGGGTGTTCCAGTCGGTGTACGTGTTTCCTCCACTTCCACTCATCCCAAGGATTCTAAAGCTCATAAGAAGAACAAGAGTTCAGGCAATCCTCATTGCTCCGGACTGGCCAAGAAGGGCTTGGTACGCGAATCTTCTGGATCTACTGCTGGAAGATCCGAGGCCTCTTCCTCTTCGGGAGGACCTGTTACAACAGGGGCCGTTCGCTTATCAAGACTTACCGCGGCTACATTTGATGGCATGGAGGTTGAACGCAAGATATTAGCTCAGAAGGGTATTCTGAACAAAGTCATTTCTACCCTGATACAGGCTAGGAAAGGAGTAATAGCTAAACATTACCATCGCATTTGGAAAAAGTATGTATCTTGGTGTGAATCCGAAAAGTTTTCTATGGTGGAGTTTCAACTGGGACTTTTTCTCCTCTTCCTGCAGGCAGGTGTGGATATGGGCCTGAGGTTGGGATCCATAAAGGTCCAGATTTCGGTTTTATCCATTTTCTTCCAGAAACAATTGGCTGCCCTCCCTGAGGTTCAGACTTTTTTGAAAGGGGTTCTGCTTATCCAGCCTCCCTTTGTGCCACCTACGTCGCCCTGGGATCTTAACGTGGTGTTGCAGTTCCTCCAGTCGGATTGGTTTGAGCCTCTACAGGAGGTTGAGGTCAAGTTTCTCACGTGGAAGGCTGTCACTTTGTTGGCCTTAGCTTCTGCTAGACATGTGTCGGAGTTGGGGGCTTTGTCTTGCAAAAGTCAGTACTTGATCTTTCATGAAGACAGGGCTGAGCACCGGACACGTCAGCAGTTCCTTCCAAAGGTTGTGTCGGTTTTTCATATCAACCAACCTATTGTGGTGCCAGTTGCTACTGATTCCTCAATTCCGTCAAAGTCCTTGGATGTTGTAAGGGCTCTGAAAATCTATGTGAAGAGGACTGCTCATCACAGAAAATCGGACTATCTGTTTGTCCTGTATGATCCCAAGAAAATTGTGTGTCCTGCTTCTAAGCAGATGATCTCTCGCTGGATCAGGTTCACTATCCAGCATGCGTATTCTATGGCAGAATTGCCGTGTCCAAGATCTGTTAAGGCCCACTCTACTCGTAAAGTGGGTTCTTCCTTGGCGGCTGACCGGGGTGTCTCGGCTTTACAGCTTTGCCGAGCAGCTACTTGGTCAGAGTCGAACACGTTTGCTAAGTTCTACAGGTTCAATACTTTGGCCTCTGAGAACCTAAAATTTGGTCAATCAGTTCTGCAGGAGCCTCCGCGCTCTCCCTCCCGTTCTGGGAGCTTTGGTACATCCCTGTGGTACTAATGTGGACCCCAGCATCCTCTAGGACGTAATAGAAAATAGGATTTTAATTACCTACTGGTAAATCCTTTTCTCGTAGTCCGTAGAGGAAGCTGTGCGCCCGCCCAGCGCTTCGTTATCCTGCAGTGCTTACTTGTTCAGTACTGCTTTGTTCTTAGTTAAGCACTGCGTTATTACTTGGTTCAGTAATGTTATTCAGCTGTTGCTGTGTTTTCAAGCTAGTTCCCTTGGTTTGCCTTGGTTGTGTGAGCTGGTGTGAATCTCACCACTATCTGTGTTAAATCCTTCTCTCGAAGTTGTCCGTCTCCTCGGGCACAGTTTCTAGACTGAGTCTGGTAGGAGGGGCATAAAGGGAGAAGCCAGCCCACACTATTAAACTATTAAAGTGCCAGTGGCTCCTAGTGGACCCATCTATACCCCATGGTATTAATGTGGAACCCAGCATCCTCTATGGACTATGAGAAAAGGATTTACCGGTAGGTAATTAAAATCTTATTTTAATTTTACCAACCAACAGTCTACAATCTGGAAACTCTAATGTGAATCTGATGCCTATTGTTTATGTACTTTAAGTTGTTAATGGGTACATTATATTAATACAGTATTTTCTCTATAGAGTGTTATATGTAAAGTTTTTGTTTCTTTGAGTTGATTTATTTTTTCTATCTTTTGGAACAATTTAAGAAAACTTGATTGTAATTTTCTTTCAAGGTGAAATCAATAATATTTTGATCCATTGTCATGGGGCCCATAGACCGATGCCTACTCTGCCTATTCGGTAATCTGCACTTTCAACAATCTATTGGTAAAATCCTGCATTTTGATGATAATTGTGTCCAACAATTGGCCAAATCCACCATGTTGGAAATCCTCAATTCACCGACCCTGATCCCAAAATGATCATAATCGTCGAGTCAAAATTTCTAACATATTGGAAACTGCATCGCAACAAACTATAACTCCCTCTCATTGGGCCCAGTGCTGTCACCTCTTCTGCTTGGGCGCTCCTGCCGTCAACTACAATAAACATAAATAATATAATATATTGAGTTTGGTTTGCTGCTGGTCATTTAGTGCCTACCCCTGGCTTCAGCATTGCATGGGTGTTGCCAAGTTAGATTGATCAGCTGACTCCAGTATCTCCCAATCACAGAGGGGATAGCTTCCACATGACCAGAGGCACCAATGACTAATCAAAGCACCATATTTAAACTCATCACTTTCATCTTTTCATTGCCAGTACAACTTGTATCTTACCAGTTCCTGGTTCCATTATCAGCAGCTCTGCTTCCTGATAACTGGTTGGATTGCTGTATCTGCCATCTGGTGCACATTCCATGGTACATGCTCAAGTTCTGAGTTCATCAGTTCCTGTTCCCAGTTTCAGCTTCTTCTAGGTTGTGTCTGTGTGCAATCCTGTACAATTTACACACTACTCATCAACTATAGCTAGTAAATCCTGTGCACTTTTCACACTGCTCATAATCTCCATTTAGTACAGCCTGTGCTGTTAGCCACTGCAGTCCTGTGCAATTTCCACACCGTTCCTCATCTTAAGCCAGTAAAGCCTGTGCAGTTAGCTACTGCAATCAGGTGCAGTTTCACACTGATCATCATCTCCAACTAGTAAAGCCTGTTTACTACTACTATCCTGTGTGATTCTAGTCTGCTATCATTCCCATATCGAGTACATGCTTGCATTATCATTCAGCCTGCATACCTGTGTTCATAACCACTCTTAGGTACCTACCAAATGCACAACCTATACCATTTTGAATACCATCCATCATCAGCAGGGTGCAGTCACTTTACTAGTAGAGACTACTCCTGTACACTTGAATGCTAGCTCCTCCAGAAAGTGCCTGTTTCCATTGCAGGACAGGATATCAGTTACTCTCAGGTTAGTGCTTTGTCCTGACTTACATTCCTTTTCTGTTCTGATACTCTGGATTAGCTCCTATGATATTCTGTATGAGATAGATTGATCGCAGCAGGAATTTTGTTAGCAGTTGGGCAAAACCATGTGCACTGCAGGGGGGGGGGCAGATATAACATGTGCAGAGAGAGTTAGATTTGGGTGGGTTATTTTGTTTCTGTGCAGGGTAAATACTGGCTGCTTTATTTTCACACTGCAATTTAGATTGCAGATTGAACACACCACACCCAAATCTAACTCTCTGCACATGTTAAATCTGCCTCCCCTGCACTGCACATGGTTTTGCCCAACTGCTAACAAAATTCCTGCTGCGATCAACTCGGAATTACCCCCATTAATCGCTCCAGCCCTAACAAGTCTTGCCTAGTAGTTGTGGCCCCAGTCCAGAGCACTAAAAAAGACTTTTGACAAACGGAGATAAGGAATCAGCAAATCAGATTGGGGAATCAGCAATTGATGTATGTATACTTGCACTCCCCTCTCTGGCTGAAGGTCTTTGTTCCAGTGACCCACAAGCTTTCATTCTCTGCTTGATCTGCTCTGCATTGACTTGTTACCAGTATGCCAATCTCCGGAATTATACAGGAGAGATGCAGCACCACCTTCCTCAAAAACTTAACTCAACTGACATCTGGTCATGTTGTCATGTGTTAGAATATCCCCTGAATTTCAGTTGGCATAAGATTGAGTTACTGAGAATAAATAAGTATGCTACAATGGTGGGAGCATTGTTATCCTGGTAGCTACTCCTCTGGTTCAGGAAACAAGTGCTGCAACATGGGATGAAGATGATCCTACAGTACCATAACAAAGTGAATGACCTGGCATATAAGAGAGTGACTGTACCCAAACCATTCCATGACATAATGTTCCACACACAAATGCAAAACCACCAGTACCCTTTACCGTTGCAAATATGCCCTTGAAGCTGTAGAATTCTTGATGTTGGTGCTACACGTACTGTTATCTGTTTGTCAAGAACTTGGTGACACTTGAGTCATGTGACCATATTACCTTCCTCCACTTCTCAGTACTCTTTTCATCACTGAGCTTGCAAATGTGCATTGATAGTCATGATGATCAATTTATGCATTGGGGCCTGACTATCAGAGCCAGCTCTATGGATTTCTCATTGGACCCATTAGGCTCAGAGCCAGCCCTAACCAATATGATGCCCTAGGCAAGATTTTGGCTGGTGCCCCCTAGCACCACCACTGGTTCCGTCTCTGATCTTGCACCTAATTCCCAGCACCATCACCCCTCACCGATAGCAGTCCTTATTTTGGTGTTTGTACCCCCTATATTTTAAATAGGAACAGTTCGCACATTTGGCACTCAGCCCAAAAAGGGGTGTCTTTTTGCTGGCAAGGGGCATGGCCACACAATAGTAACCCCAATTTAATTATGCCACATAGTACTGCAACTTTATTCACATTTGATCATGCGATAGTGTCCATAATTCATATTACATCCCACAGTAGTATCACTTTACCTTATAAACGTTACTTCTCACAGTAGAGCCCCTTATTCACATTACATCACATTGAATTGCTCCTTATTCACATTACACCACACCCTATTGCTCTTTATTCACATTAGACGACACAGTAGTGCCCTTTCTATACGCAACGCCACATAGTAGAGTGGGATCCGGTCTGAAGATCGACAGTGTCTAGGTCGACAATGTTTAGGTCGACCACTATAGGTTGACAGTCACTAGATCGACATGGATGGAAGGTCGACAGGGTTTCTAGGTCGACATGTGCTAGGTCGACAGGTTTAAAGCTCGACATGAGTTTTTCACATTTTTTTTTTTCATACTTAACGATCCACGTGGACCACGATTGGAACGGTAAAGTGTGCCGAGCGAAGCGGTAGCGGAGCGAAGGCACCATGCCCGAAGCATGGCGAGCGAAGCGAGCCATGCGTGGGTACGCGGTGCACTAATTTGGGATCCCGGTCACTCTACGAAGAAAACGACACAAAAAAAAAAAATCCTCATGTCGACCTTTAGACCTGTCGACCTAGCACATGTCGACCTAGAAACCCTGTCGACCTTCCATCCATGTCGACCTAGTGACTGTCGACCTATAGTGGTCGACCTAAACATTGTCGATCTAGACACTGTCGATTTGATGAACCACACCCAGTAGAGCACCTTATAAACATCATGCCACAGAGTCATGCCCCTTACACATATGAGACACATTATTAATGTCCTTATAAACATAATGTGCCTTACACATTATGAGAACCTTTATTAATGCCCTTTTACACATAATGTCCCTTACACATATGCCGCACATTATTTATGCCCTTATACACATAATGACACACATAATGTCCCTTACAAATATGTTGCACATTATTAATGCATTTTTACATGATACATATAATGCTCCTTACACATATTCCGAACACTACTGCACAACCAACCCACCCACACACAGCACTCACACTGTCACTAACACTGTGACCTCTGCCTCTGCTTGGATACAGATGTGTCCTCATAAATCTTGCCTCAATGCTAATGTCGGGCACCTTTTTTTTTATGAAAATGCAACTTATTTGCATTGCTATGTGGCTAGGATGCACAAGAAGCTTCTGCTGATTAAAATTATATGCACCATGCCTATATACTGTGTGAGACTGTGGCTGTATCTGCATATGAAATGCTACACACAGAATATAGGCATGCCGCATATCATTTTAATCAGCAGAAGCTGCTGATGCCCCTAGGCATATTAAAGTTGAATTTTTGCAGTCAACTGAGTTTTTTTGCTATGTGTTTCACATTAACACACAGATGTCTCGATCCTAGAGAATGTGCATCCACCCAATGTTGACATTTGTTAATGTTTTCCCTCAGAGTTCCACGCTGACATCACCTTGCACACTATGGCTCGTAAAAAATGTGCAAGTTGAGCTGTCTAGACCACTGAGCATCCTGCTAAATGACTCCCATCACAAACCTCTTTCAGAGTCATTCGGGTTTACTCTTGGGGCCTTATTCAGGTTTGTTAGCAAGCCAAAGAAGCATCCTAATGGGCAAAACCATGTTGACTGCAGGTGGGGCACATGTAACATGTGCAGAGAGATTTAGCTTTGGGTGATGTGTGTTCAAATTTAAATCTAAATTGCAGTGTAAAAATAAGCAGACAGTATTTACCATGCACAGAAACAATATAACCCACCCAAATCTAAATCTCTCTGCACATGTTACATGTTACATCTGTACTTTGCTGTAGCAATGTTGTAGGTCTCTGTGAGATAGTAAACTGTTACTATTGGCACAATGTTGTATGTTTACAATTCCCAAACATAAAACCAACAAATAGACAACATTAGTAAAGGGGACCTACCCTCTGTTACATGTACACACGGTGAGATATTTTCTTTCGATTTTGACTATATAGTCAAAATCGCAAGAAAAGTTAGTGCAGATCGCAAGGTGAAAGTCACCTTGCGATCCCGATGTGCGGTCCCGCCAGGTCGGCATCGCAAGAAAAGATAAACTGTGCAGGCAAGTCAATCCTTGTTAGATCGGTGTACTATCTAGTTCATCTCACATGTCAATGACATCTCACATAAGCCAAAATCGTAAGCACACATAGTCCATATCTCAAGAAAAGTCTGGGCTTCAGGGAGTTCAAGGGAAATCGCAAGTGAAAATCGGGCATAGCAAGGATCTCACCCTATAATCGTGATCATTTTGGCCAGATCTGGCCATTTTCTGCAAGGACTGAGCACGTGGCTTCCATGGGGACCTGTCAATACAGTTGGCAGAAGAATGTACTCACAGGTTGGCAGCACTCATCTGTTGGTATTTACAGCATATTACAAAATAACATGGATACATAAACAAATATGGACCAGCTAGGACTTTTGTCCACAGTGTGGCATTAATCTGCTTACCCCATTAACATCTAGAATCGTATCTAACCAGCTTTAATTGAGACAGCTGGGAAATATTTAAAACATTTAGACCTGATTGCCTTCTTTATTTAAGAGTGCTAATAGTCAAGATCAGTGTTGTGTTATCCTTTAAATTAAATCATTTTTGTTTAATAATCCTGAATGTCTGTGCAAATATATATCCATATTTTTCCCAGGTCAGCTAAAGAAAAATAACCTTTACACCATTTTTCTATCAGTTACCTTGCTATGTAATATGTACTAAGTGATATATGCACAGAATCCTTTCACCGGAAAGAACATTCTCCAAATGATAAATGTGATGCAAGGTTTGGATCCAGTTTTTCCTCAGTGGGTGCTCTTGGGACACTTGGATAAATGGATTTAATGGCTGATAATACAAAGCTAATGTATTTATTTTAAATTAAACTGGGGATATCCTAAGGGATATAGGAGGCAGTGATTATTATTATTTTGCACCTGTCTAGGCTATACTATAGATGCATATGTCTCTATTGCCTTAGAAAATGCCTACCAATACAGTTATCTTCTAAGGTACTTTTACACCTCAATGTTTTAGCTAAAGTGGACAACAGCAGAACGGAAAATAGCAAGTTGAATGTGTGACCTACAATACATAGGTGTGCTTGACACCACAAATGTACAGTATCAGACTGACAGGAGTCAGCATCACTACACAATGTTGGGGGGAGATCCTGCTATTTCCAGTTTCTGGGGTATCTTCAATAACTGTTGGAAGCTGCTGTCTTTTCGGAAAGACGGCAGCTTCCGACAGTTTTAGGTTCCGACCTATTCATTAGGGCCCCGTTTATTCCGACAAGTCGGGAAACCCAACTTGTTCGAATGCACACTGATAGGTGGCTTCAGCCGCTGATCAGCGCTCATTGTCGGAAGCGGGGCCAAACCCGACAGGTTTTAGCCCCGTTTCCGTCAAACTCAATCCGACTCGAAAACAAGTCGGATTGAGGTGAGGAGACGGGGAGTGGTGCGGCAGGCTACTGGGATCGGGGATGAGAGGTACCTTGAAGGCCGTCCCCGGCCAGGCACCTCTCTCCCTGCAGCGCCTACCCCCGCCACCACAGACATCACCCTCGGATGACCACCACTGGAAGCTCCCACTGCCGCACGCAGCTGCCCAGCACCCCCCGCAGCCATCCAGCTCCCCCGCCGCCACAGACATCACCCTCCACCAGCCGCCACTGGAAGCTCCCACTGCCGCACGCAGCCGCCCAGCTCCCCCTTCCGCCACAGACATCACCCTCCGCCGGCCGTCGCTGGAAGCTCCCACCGACGCACGCAGCCGCCCAGCTCTCCCCGCCGCTGCTGTCAGCGCACCTGGCAGCGGCAGGACCCCGGGTACGGCCAAATCCGACAGTCGGATTTGACTGTCCATTGAATAGGGATTGTCGGGTCCATTCCGACAACTGCATGTCGGAATGGACCCCACTCTTATTGAATATACCCCTCTAATGCAGTCTGTGACTTCCTGCTCTCTCCACTCCCCTCATCACCCCATGATACTGCCCGTGTCACATGCAGCGCATACTTGCTGGCTTTATCTTTCATCTCTCCTGGAGAAACCCAGAGAGCCTAACCCTAACCTCCCTTTGATATTTACGTTCGGGATTCCGGCTGTCAAGATTCTGACGGTCAGATATTCCGGCATCAGCATTCTGACAGGTGTCAGGATTCCAGCACCGGTCTCCTGACCTCCGACATCTCATATGTCAGGATGCCAACTACATCCCGTGGAAAGTACCCAGTATGATGCTGGAATATCTGTAGAGGGCTCAGTTATATAACAAGCTGAGTAAGGGTACAACCCCTAATAGAACACTGGGCACTGTGAGGAGTGCCGGCAATGCAAACTGGCATTGAGAGTAACATGGGAACACACTGGAAACTGTGGAAAGCACCCAGCAATGGTCACTAGCACTGAGAGTAACAAAGGAGCACACTGGTAATTGTGGAGAGCACCCAGCAATGGTCACTGGTGCTGAGAGTAACAAAGGAGCACACTGGTAATTGTGGAGAGCACCCAGCAATGGTCACTGGTGCTGAGAGTAACAAAGGAGCACACTGGTAATTGTGGAGAGCACCCAGCAATGGTCACTGACACTGAGAGTAACACAGCAGCAGAAGTAGCAGACTGGAGCCAAACTTTGGAACAACACTCTGAGTTAGCTAGATAGCATACTACAGTAAAAGTTGTTCTGACAAGGAGCAGTGCCCAGAGAAAGACTTAAATAGGCTGCTGAGAGGTCACTCAAGTCATGTGCAGAAATCAGGTCCAGGATTGGTTGCCATAAGATCAGCTGTCTGAAGGTAAGATGGCGGCAGTGGTGGACTCCACATGGAAGCAACCATTGGTAGCAACACAGCGTGGCGACCATCCAGGCAGTTTGTAAAACAGGAGAACAGCCATGTAGGTACAGTGCCAAGTATCATTATGGGGATCTCTAGTCCAGCGTGTGACACACGTCTTCGGGGTGGGCTGGCCCAGGGCGGCACAGAGCCCTGCTCTGCAGCTGGTCACACAAGTAGACAGATCACAGCATCCCCCAATAGCCACAGACTCATCTACTGAAATAACCAGTGCTGCTGTAAGCACATTGTTGACCTCATTGACTAAAAGTTGTTCTGTAGGAAAAAAGAATAATATTAAATGCTGTAGAACTTCTGCTAAACAATACAACTTCACTGACATTAATCCATATAATGTCAGATGCATTCTTCTGGAAAGTGTATCTAACCAATGAGTGGAAAAATGTAGTTTTGTTTAAAAAAAAATGCTCATAATTAAATGTATAAAACTTTGTTATTATATGCAGCCAGGTGATGTCCTATACTGTGAAATACTGCTTTTTGATAAATAATGCACTTTTTGATGTTCTATTCAACTTCTTATTGCCATATGATGCTGTGTTTACTGGGACACCCTAGTTCTCAGTTATAGCAATAGTTACTAATAATTGACACACACGTTGCAATTTTGGGTAATTGTTGTCTAACATACTACCATATACATAATGTAAGACCAGGATGCAGAGAAGTGTAGCCAGACCAATTATTACCATCTACTTAAATCAAGGTTTTATAGCATTATGGGGTTATTCAGAGTTAGATAAACAATGGGAGAGCGCTAATTTAATCTGCAGTAGATTTTATTATTAAATGATTAATTTTTAAAACTAAAAATAATACCGGCCAGTATCAATAAAATTGACTCATATTTTAGTAAAACACATGTACATTACACCAATACATATAAACAGTGACCTGCAAAAAGCTGTATTATAAACGTGCACCAAATCTCTATTTGAAAGTCCTTAGTTGATACATTCTATTTTGGCTACAAGTTTACTGTTCAGTCCACATATCCAATGTAGCAATATATGCATGCACCTGATAGTTTTTTTCTTTTTTCACCTCTGTTGGTGAAATTGCCTTGTGCTGGAAAAGGATTGGACTACTACATGGACTGAAGAGGAGCCGATCCAAGGCTTTGATTGCAGATTGAACACACACTGAGGAGGATAAATAGCACCTAGCTGGACACTCAATACACACGTCTGAGGAAGCCGCCGAGTACCCGGAAACGGAGAGGCGGAGAAACGCGTAACGTGATCGGGCATAGCAGTCTGGGAGTACGAGTGCTCGTATGCCGCTGCGATAGAGCTGGGACCAGCAGATATACGGACACCACAGAGGAGAAAGGGAGAAAGCAGGTCGAGCACTCTCTGGTGGAAAAATCCCCTGGGTCCAAATTGTCCCTAAGAAAACAACAATCTCCACTCAGCAAGACACCCCCCCTAAGAGAGATACGGGAGGGAGGAGAACTTTCTAACACTCGGCAAGGAGTGAACAGTGCTAAGACAAAGCTATAAGGAATAATAGTCCCCGTTATGAAAAGCCCCCGTTAATTGCTACTACGGGTGGTAGGAGGACATTTAATATTGTTCTTAAAGAACACCTGCACTCTCTGGACCCAGTAATTAAGGGACTGCCATTTGGCTATTTAAATATAACCGGAGTGGATGACTAACCACATAAGTGAATAAGACTGCATGCCCGTGATTTTTGAGCAATACTAACTGATTAACAATTGATTTGCAATTTTAACGATCCATTTGTGATTACTGTGTTAAAGTTTTATGAATTGATATTTTATGTCAGTATATGGCCATATATATATATGTTGTTTGTGGAATTAAAGTGATTTGTTTAATTGATTTATGACTGGACAGCGCTTCCTATTGAAACTTTGGTTTTAATATTTTAGTTTGCTTGCTACAAAGGGTGTTTGCAATAACCCTGATTAGGAAGCTGCAGCCCAGTCTCAGGTGTAGATTTGCCAGTGGTTTAAAGGAGCAGGCGCCAAGTATATATTTTTGGTTTTCTTTGTATGTAGAGTAGAATTAGACATTTATTGTTACATTAAAAAACCTCTGTGGGGGATGGTTATCAGTGGTCGTGTCTGTATGAGACTAAACAGTTCTAAACTTGATATGAATGGATCCTGTATTCCACTCACCTGAGTTCTAATCTGTTGTATGAGACGGAGATGCTGATAACTTGTGTGCGTGTTATGTGCTTTAGGGGTACATTTACTAAGCAGTGATAAGAGCAGAGAAGTGAGCCAGTGGAGAAGTTGCCCATGGCAACCAATCAGCACTGAAGTAACATCTATAATTTGCATACTATAAAATGATACAGAGCTGCTGATTGGTTGATGGGGAAATTTCTCCACTGGCTCACTTCTCCATTCTTATCACTGCTTAGTAAATGTACCCCATAGACTCAACTTATCTTTGTTGCCATGAGCTCCCATGTTTGAGCATACCCCTAAGATAGACCCTTCCATCTTTTTCCACTTGAAATGTTGGGAGTGACTCCCAATGTTGTGTTGTGAAATTGTAACTCCGAACATACTCCGCTAGCTATCAACTAGCGTTCTGGGGCTTCTAGTTTAACACCAATACCTGAAGAGCCACAGGATGTGCAGCAATAGTGTGAAGGGTTAGGCTCTGAGCCTCTGACCTTTTGGAGCAGACTGTATTGGACATAAAATTGTAAACCCATGTCATAATTAGCTATTCTTTTCTGTAGATGCTTTTCAATGCTTTCTGTTTTCAGTGAGCTGTTAAGGCTGAATGCCGATACTAGGAACCCACAAACTATTGATAATGATATGGAACTAGACAGTCTGAACTCATTGCTAGAGCTCAAAACACTAGACTACTACTAGTGTCTAGTGGCTCAGAACTGGTAGTCATGGATTTTGCTTCTCTATATGAACCAAGTACATGCCTTTTATCAAGATATAATAGAGATATAGGGGGTTATTCAGAGTTGTTTGCAAACCAAAAAAGTTAGCAAATGGGCAAAACCATGTTGCCCTGCAGGTGGGGTAGATGTAACATGTGCAGAGAGAGTTACATTTGGGGGGTTATATTGTTTTAAATACTAGCTGCTTTATTTTAGATTTAGATTGCAATTTAGATTTCCGTTTGAACATACCCCACCCAAATCTAACTCTCTCTCCACATGTTACATCTGCCCCACCTGCAGTGCAACATGGTTCTGCACAATTGCTAACTTTTTTGGTTTGCTAACAACTCTGAATAACCAAAAAACCTCAGGCGCCTTTATTCCACAGAAGAAATTGCTGCTCTCCCAGGGGTAATTGGTTTAAAAACCCCTAACATCAATAGAACAAGAAAAACAATGGGAGAGCGCTAATTTAATCTGCAGTAGATTGGACACTCAATACACACGTCTGAGGAAGCCGCCGAGTACCCGGAAACGGAGAGGCGGAGAAACGCGTCACGTGATCGGGCATAGCAGTCTGGGAGTACGAGTGCTCGTATGCCGCTGCGATAGAGCTGGGACCAGCAGATATACGGACACCACAGAGGAGAAAGGGAGAAAGCAGGTCGAGCACTCTCTGGTGGAAAAATCCCCTGGGTCCAAATTGTCCCTAAGAAAACAACAATCTCCACTCAGCAAGACACCCCCCCTAAGAGAGATACGGGAGGGAGGAGAACTTTCTAACACTCGGCAAGGAGTGAACAGTGCTAAGACAAAGCTATAAGGAATAATAGTCCCCGTTATGAAAAGCCCCCGTTAATTGCTACTACGGGTGGTAGGAGGACATTTAATATTGTTCTTAAAGAACACCTGCACTCTCTGGACCCAGTAATTAAGGGACTGCCATTTGGCTATTTAAATATAACCGGAGTGGATGACTAACCACATAAGTGAATAAGACTGCATGCCCGTGATTTTTGAGCAATACTAACTGATTAACAATTGATTTGCAATTTTAACGATCCATTTGTGATTACTGTGTTAAAGTTTTATGAATTGATATTTTATGTCAGTATATGGCCATATATATATGTTGTTTGTGGAATTAAAGTGATTTGTTTAATTGATTTATGACTGGACAGCGCTTCCTATTGAAACTTTGGTTTTAATATTTTAGTTTACTCTACATACAGTATGTAACCTGGGATCCACACAATGGCAAGCCATAGACCAGAAAGGAAATTGCCCTATCTTCAGGAATTAAAAGCAAATTTAACAAATGTGTTTATGGTTTTAAATACCGAATCACATTTGAAAGGTAATTAATTTGTTTTTATCAGTGATATAAATTCTAGAACATTTAGATTTTGCAAACCCCCTCATACATCCTCTTTACAGCTGAGTAAACTGATATCTTCTCCGCCCTGTAAATAGGAACATGACAATGGGAATACTCCACTTTGGAAAGTAAAGAGTTAAGAAATGGAATCTTACAAAACCTCACTAGAAATAAATTGTGGGCTGCAAAAATTAGGACACAAGTGCACTGTGGTTACTTACATAGCGGCAGTGAGAAGTAAAATTTAAACACACCGCAAACATCAAGTTAAATATACCCGCAGGCCATGCTATAGTATAATTAGAAAATAGCCGTTGCACTCCGTCTTTGGCATCCTCTTTCACCCCCTTCATCCCAGCTACTGTTAACCTATGGGGTAAGATGAATAAGTATAATGTAAATAATTGTCTCCAATTTTGCAAATTAGTTAATTATTACAATTTATTACATGTTGCCATTAATATTTCATTTAACGTTAGTTAATTGTTTAAAAATGTCTTAGTCAAATGAAAACAGAATAATTATTGTAACAGCAAAAATAGGATCTACTCTTGTGTAAAGTGAAATGTCTCATACATATGAATATACAGTGTACTGTACCATTGTTAAGAAAATTAATTGTAGGTTTCAAGCCACATACTTTGTGTTATAAACACATGAAAGTCATATGTGTGACCAGAACTTTGTAGGCCCCAAAGTAACATTTTGAATGAGAGACACCTCTCTACAGCAGTTGTAAATGTAATGCATCATAATGATGCAATTGTTCATTTTTCTGAAACATAGTAGTGCATTAGTTAATATTGACACAGCAGGGACAGGCCCAGGTACTTCTGCTGCAGACCTAGACACTGACACACAACCGACATGCCTGCCTACACGAGCCCCCCCTTTCACCACCCAGGAAAGCCTAGTGGAACTTCATACATATACATACAATTCTGTTCTGCTACTCCCAGTGTAACCACTGGGACACATGCGTAGTGCATTTTGGAAGCTTGCGCGCCATGTTTCACTTCCATTCTCATTGGAATTAGGCCCATAGTTATATAAGTAAGCGCCATAGTGATATCACTGGAGTCTGATAATGTATTTGGAAGATATTGGCACACAAGCTAACAAGAGTCATCTTACAACCATATTTACCAACATGTCTGATAATGACTAATTTTGATTACATTATTTTTGTGTATTGCAGCTGTTTTCATTTCACATATCCTAGAGTGTTGGGTCAGTTGACTGATTTAGTTGATAGACAATATTTACTGTATTTCCAGTATTGAAGATGACCATTACAGGTTGAGTATCCCTTATCCAAAATGCTTGGGACCAGAGGTATTTTGGATATCGGATTTTTCCGTATTTTGGAATAATTGCATACCATAATGAAATAGGTGATGGGACCTAAATCTAAGCACAGAATGTATTTATGTTTCATATACACCATATACACACAGCCTGAAGGTCATTTTAGACAATATTTTTTATAACTTTGGCCCTCATTCCGAGTTGTTCGCTCGGAGTTTTTCATCGCATCGCAGTGAGAATTCTCATAGTGCGCATGCGCAATGTTCGCACTGCGACTGCGCCAAGTAACTTTGCTATGAAGAAAGTAAGTTTACTCACGGCTTTTTCTTCGCTCCGACGTTCGCATTGTGATTGACAGGAAATGGGTGTTACTGGGCGGATGCACGGCGTTTTAGGGGCGTGTGGCTGGAAACGCTACCGTTTCCGGAAAAAACGCAGGAGTGGCCGTGGAAACGGTGGGTGTGCCTGGGCGAACGCTGGGTGTGTTTATGACGTCAGCCAGGAACGAAAAGCACTGAACTGATCGCACAGGCAGAGTAAGTCTGAAGCTACTCAAAAACTGCTAACTCGTTTGTGATCGCAATATTGCGCATACATTGGTCGCACATTTAAGAAGCTAAGATTCACTCCCAGTAGGCGGCGGCTTAGCGTGTGTAACTCTGCTACATTCGCCTTGCGAGCGAACAACTCGGAATGAGGGCCCTTGTACATTAAACAAAGTGTGTCTACATTCACACAATTCATTTATGTTTCATATACACCTTATACATACAGCTTGAAGGTCATTTAATACAATATTTTTAATAACTTTGTGTATTAAACAAAGTTTGTGTACATTGAGTCATCAGAAAACAAAGGTTCACTATCTCACTCTCACTCAAAAAAGTCTGTATTTCGGAATATTCCGTATTTCGGAATATTTGGATATGGGATACTCAACCTGTACTAGTAAGTCAGTGGTTCTCAAACTGTGTGCCGTGGCACCCAGGGGTGCCTTGGGACACTTGCTGGGGTGCCTTGGATTGGTGGTTCAGGACCAATTCAAATTATTTATGGTCATTATAATAAGCAAAACCAGTGCTGGTGGCCAGAGGCGTCACCGGAAGTGGTGACACCCGGTGCGCACCTTTGATCTCCCAGTGCGCTGGGGGCACGTCTGTGGCAAAAAGGGGGCATGGTGGTAAATAAAAGGGGCATGGCCTCGCGGGGATCGTCACCCGGGGGACAAAAATGGTGGTGCCCATAAATAAAGGGATATGGCCATGCAAATCGTCACTCTGAGGCGTGCCCAGCATCTCCGGAGATGCTGGGCTGTACTGGGCTGCAGTCCACCATCCTGAGCAACAACTAGCACTGGACTGGTGTCGGTTTCATGGTATGATAATATTGTTCTTTGCAAACAGCCTACAAGTCCCAGCAAGCCTGCCCCAGCATGCCGGCACGTTGAGATCCACAAGTGCCTACATGCCCGGACATTAAGGACCTGCTGGCACCTGTAGTCCGCATGTAATGAAAATATAAAAAAAACCCCACAAGACACAATGTTTTAAAATAAGTTTATTATACAGGGTCTTAACCTGGGGGCATCAGCGTTAAGTTCTTTTGCATGACCGCTGCCTCTCCAGGACTTCTGTCGTCTTCTTTCTTCACCTGGGGGGCGTGGCCTTTAGGCTTTTTTGCATGGCCGACGCCTCCTCATGGCTTCCGGTGTCTTCTTTCTTCACCTGGGGAAGGGGGTGGGGGGTGGCGGCCTTTAAGCTCTTCTGCTTGGCTGCAGTCTCTCCAGAGTTTCCGGTGTCTTCACCAGGGGAGAGTGTGGCCTTTAAGCTCTTTTTACATGGCCACCGCCTCCATAGGGCTTCCAGGCATCTTCTTTCTTCAGGAGCTCTTGAACGCTCCCTCCCCACCGGCAGTCTGCCAGCCACTGCCTCGCGGGGTGGGGCAATGACGTGGGGATTGGCTCGCCGCCGTTATCTTGAATTTCAAAAATGACACTAAGGCGCCATTTCTGAAATTGGAACCGCTGACGAATTCTGCAGAATGGTTGTATGGGACTGTATCCTTTTGGATCCAGGCCCGCCGCCATGCCAGCTATCCCCGCCAGGTCCAGCCGCCGCTAACCATCGCGCTTCTGCAGTTTCCCCGCTGCATCTCTGCTGCATAAGCCCGCTACCACTGGCGTCCAGGGAAGCCCACACCAAATACTCTGCACCCATTAATAGAAAAACGTACCCTCCAGAGTCCCGTGGCGCAGCAGCAGCGCTGCCAAAAACACTGTGAACATGGTGCGGCGCCATTTTCACAGTGTTTTGCACAATCGCAGTAGGTAAATCACTGGGAAAATGACCACCGCACCATTTTCCCGGAGATCTGCGCATGCATTGTAGACTCTGGGACAGCGCTAGGGTCCCCTGGGGACCCTAGTGCCAAGAGCCTACACAGCACTGCTAGAGAGGAGGGGGCCCAGGCGGAACCTGCACACAGGTCTCCTCTCTAGAAACGCCCCTGCCCGCTACCCAGTGATGACCGCGGATCTATCACTGGACAGCTATATCCAGTGATGGATCTGTTTGCCTAATCACATCTTTCTGCACTGACAGTGGTGTGCTTTCATGTGGACTGAAAGCACATCCCTGTCAAGGAGGCACTGTCATAGGTGCCGCTTTTAAAACTATTTTAAATGGGCTTTTACTGTCCATGGCTTAGCCTGGCCCCCTCTTCCAGCCCTTTCCCATTGTTAATGGGAGGTACCACTATTGGTGCCTCCCAAACTCAAACTGTAAAAATTATTAAAATAATATAAAACAGATACTTATGACACAGAATATGCCATAAGTATCTTCTTTGTATTATTATTTAATCATTAATGACAGGAGAGGCACTGCTCCCCTGCCTGCACATCCATGGTAAGTATTGTTTCCAGTAAATTCTTCCAATTAAGATGCATCTTTGGTCACTAGACAGAAATAACTTTATATAAGGATTCCTAGCATTCATATGTTATGACAAGGGTTGATTGTCAACACTGGAGCCTGTGGACACACAACCTTTGCCATCCTTTGCCTTATCTAGTAGCCAGGTCTCTTACAGGTACATTAGTCTTCAGTAGCATTGCTGTTCATTGTCATCCCATTAATCCAATATCTCTCATTTAAATCTTCTCCCGCCAGATTATATGCAGTACAAATGGGGTCCTAGATTTCTTGCCAATGCTGCAAACTCATCTGGAGGGAATGTGGCTCCCTACTTATATATGCGGCTAAGACTATGCGTTGGGAAAAACTATGGCAGGAGCCCCTACAAGTCACTTGCCCTAAAATCCTAATCCAGCCTGTTAATTTAAAATATCTCCAACTCTAGGGCACAATTTCGCCAATACACTGTAGCTCTATTAATCAGATTATTTTTCCCATTCTCTCTGGTAATTTTTTTCTCTGATTAAAAAGCAAACTAAAAAGTTAGGTAAGCACCTTGTGTAGGGAAATGTCCACCTCTCAGCCTTTGCCAATGCTAGATACGAACAAACTGTGCAAATCTAGAACTGGTTATATATTATTTCTGGAATTCTCTACCTCTCCCTAACAGACTCTCTACTTCTCTACAAAACTTCAAATGGGCTCTTAACCACTTAACTGACAATTCCCCCCCCCCCAAAAAAAAGGCTCCGAAATTGTCGTTTTTTTTTTAATCCAAAACGATTTTAGTTAAAAAATATATATATATATATATATATATATATATATTTTTTTTAAATAGTTTTTCCAAACATTGAAACATCAATCGGAAACATTGCGACCATCGGAACATCGTAAACATCGCAACCATCTGGACTTTTATTTTGAAAGCTGGGACAGCCTCCAGGTATACAGGGGGGATCTGGGGGTGGCTTGTGGGGGTTAAATTACACTTCCCCAGCGGCTGCTATTGTCTGCAGCCGCTGGAGGAGGAAATCCTGCCGTGCTGACATAGCAGTGATCAGCAGCACGGCAATCAGTAGGGGAGAGTGCAGGGAGGCAGAGGGACCTTCCGGTCCCTCTGACAGCAGCAGCGGAGGGAAGTTTCCCTTCCCTGCCGCTGCTAACACTGTTTATCTGATTGGTCACATCCCGTGAGGCCAGGTGAGATAAAGCACTTGCAGGCATGGTCGCATCTGATGCGACCATGCCAGTCAAGTGGTTAAGACCCACTTCTTCATTAAACCCAGCGTCTCTCATCCTAACCTTTTGTTAAGTGCTCACCTCTGCCCCATATGTGTCACCCCTGTCTGTCTGCCCCTTTCCTTCAGAATATAAGCTCTCATGAGCAGGGCCCTTACCCCTCAGGTGCTTATCCTTTTCTAAACTTTTTTCTACTGGAACCTTTCTCTCGGTTTCTGGAACCCTAATGATTATTTTAGTGTCCCATCCCCTGATGCAACAATCTTTGTATACCCATTTATCCATTTGTTTATGTACTTTGTTAAGCACTGCAGAACCTTTGTCGCGCCATAATAATAATAATAATAATTACAATGAAATCAGAATCACCCGGCGTTGCGTGGGTCCAATTTGTAATGTGCAGCAGTTTTTATATATTAGCAAATTATTTGTTAAATAGACCAAAAATGCTATTTAGAAAATATACAAAAGCTGTGATTAGAGAAATAAAACGAGTTTAACTAAACAAAATGTTATTTCAGTATAATGAAATTAATGTTGTTGCGACTATGATTTAATTAACCAAATATATTACTTTAGAGTTTTCTTATTACAATAATTATTTTATTATGAAGTAACAGTAAAAATGAAAACTTTATATTAATTTCAACAAAACTTTGTGCTGATATTTGTACCAATACTTATATTATACCTTATAATTATACTAATTTCTAAACAAAGTTTCAAGTAAAATTAGAATTACAGAACTTCTTTATACACAACATGGCAAGTTTTTTGAAAGGGGCATAAAGATTTGTATCTGTTCCTAATCTAGAGCATCCAGACCATAGGAGAAGCAGTCCTCTTGTAGTTGAAGCCTAACAACTTTAAAGGTTTGTCCCTGGGATTTATTAATCAACATGGCAAAACTTAATCTCTTTCTGGAAATTGCACGCGTTTAAATTGAAACGGTATCTCAGATGTTGTTAGTGGTATTCAAGGAGTAAAAGTGTCTTCTCCTTTGCCATAACCAGTTTGTATTTGTGCTTCAATGACATGAGACTGATCTAATTTTCTTACAAGCATTAAAAGAACTCCTATATTAATTTGCAGTAGGTGGGGAGGTTATCCTGGAGGTTTCAAAGAATTTATTGTTGCGAGATTTGTTGCCTTGTCAAGTTGACATTATGTCATGGTTTCCTTCCGTCAGTCAAACAATTGTTTACAACCAAAAACTAATGTTTTCAATATTTGTTGCTCTGTCGCATTGTTGCGTTGTCGCTATGTAGCTTCATAATTGTGTAAGATTTGGCAGCTTCACGTTGAGAGCTGTGGAAGATATTTGGATACAAACAAATAAACTCATTCTTTTATACATATAGATGACAGCAAAAGTTAATGTGTGAAATGTAATATAGTTTCTAAAGTACCCTAACAAATGTGTTTAATTCTAAAATATTCCAATTACTTTACTCAGATGCTTTCCAAGTGTATACCGTTGCTCCTTCCAAGGAAACAAGGGAAGAATATAAACAGACACAGCGTTTACTGGAGATGTACCTGGAATCCCAAGCAAAACATTCTATTGAATTGACTACATTATAATGATGGGGGAACAAAGCGGGCAAGTTGCTGACGGTTCTGTCCAGGCCACAGAGATGAAGGCATGAAATAACTATCTTAAGGCATCCCTCAACTGGTACATTCCTACTCTGCGGCAGCCGCAAGACTGAGGCGGTTAGTGCGAGTCCCGCTTACAGTCACCAGCTGCAGTGTCACCAGGGTGCAGGGAGTGTACGGGGAGGAGGAAGACAGGGGACTGGGCGGAGATGGGGAGGGGACTGGGTGGGGATGGGTGGACCGAGGGATGGTACTGTTCCTGGCCTGCATCCAGCCACCCAGATCTGTGCCTGTGACTCCACCCAGCGTTACGGCCAGGCACAGAGTCACAGATCTGGCCTATTATATAGGAGATACCGTATTATCACCCACCCTGTACACTCACAATTGGCAGCCTTACACATACTGCCTGTACCTGATACATGTAATGCCCCCGCAATGTAGTGCCAGTTACACGTAATGTCCCCAGTATATTGGCAGTTACACATAACACCACAGGTATAGTATCAGATACACATAATCCCTTAGTATAGTGCCAGACACATAATATTCCCCCAGCAGTGCCAGACACATGTAATGTCAGTTACATGTAATACCCCCTATAATGACGGTTACATGTAATCCCCTGCAATGCCAGATACACACAATGCCCTTTGTAATGCCAGTTCCACATAATGCCCCCTGTAATGCCAGTTACATGTAATGCCAGTTACATGTAATCCCCCTGCAGTGAAGGAAACACATAATGCCCTCTGTAATGCCAGTTACACATAATGCCCCCCGTAATTCCAGTTACATGTAATGCCCCCTATAATGCCAGCTACACATAATGCCCTCTGTAGTGCCAGTTACATAAAATGCCCCAGCAGTGCTAGATACACGTAATGCCCAAGTAGTTCCAGATACAAGTAATCCCCCAGCAGTGCCAGATATATTTGATGCCCAAAGTAGTGCCAGATACATTAAATGCCCCCTGTAGTGCCAGATAAACATAATTCCCCCTGTAGTGCCAGATACATGTAATCCCCAAACAGTGCCAGATACATGTAATGCCCCCTGTAGTGCTAGTTACACATAATGCCACTTGTAGTGCCAGCTACACATAATGCCCCCTGTAGTGCCACACATATAATCCCCCAGCAGTGCCAGATATGCATAATTCCAAAAGTAGTGCCAGTTACACACAATGGCAGTTATACATAATGCCCCCTGTAATGCCAGATACATGTAATGCCCAAAGTAGTGCCAATTACACATAATTCCCCAGCAGTGCCAGATACAAGTAATTCCCAAAGTAGTGCCAGTTAGACGTACTCCCCCAGCAGTGCCAGATACATGTAATGTCCCCTGTAGTGCTAGATACACTTAATGCACCAGTAGTCTTTAATAAAACTAAACTATAATTAGAATTCATGAAAAAATAGGAAAGTGCAATTTCCATATGTTTATCAGATAAACATGCTTGATAAACATATGCTGTAATGAGAAAGATGAATCAGACAAAATTAGTTATTAACTAATTGATTTCCCCTATATCTGGACACATACCTACAACCTTATGTTACAGCACAGAATCACACTTAAGAGATACTACCATCATACTCAATAAATTACAGACGATAGAATGGGAATACAAACTCTGGTTAGTCACCAGTGATGTGACATCTTTGTACACAGTAATAGACCATAAACTAGGACTAGCCAGCATCCATCACTACCTGACTATGGGCACAGAAATGGCACCGTAACAAAGGGACTTCATTATCAACAGCATCCATTTCATATTGACCCACAATAATGTTTAATTCGAGGAAACCTTTAATCTCCAAACAAAAGGCACAGCAATGGGGACAAGGTTCACACCTAGCTATGCCAATCTCTTTATGAGTCACTGGGAAGACAAGTACATCTGGGCCAATGGCGAGCTTGATGCAAATCTCGTCCTCTGGTCCAGGTTCATTGATGATATCTTTTTCATATAGCATGGGGATCTGGACTCACTGAATAATTTAATCAGCCACATCAACAACAATAAGCATAATTTACAATTCACCACTAATTTCTGTAAAACAAAAGTTGAATTCCTGGACCTCAATATATTCATGATTAACAAGGAAATACACACCAACACATTCTACAAAGCGTTTGATGTGAATAGTTTAATTCTAGCATCCAGTGGACACTACCCGAAATGGCTAAGCAGCATTCTAGTGGACCAATTCAAAAGGATAAGACAAAGTTGCTCAAGAACAATTGATTACAAGACGCAGGAACACAAACCGCAGTCACAACTGCTCGAAAAACAATATGAAGACAAAGTACAGTAATATAAGAGACATACCATCAAGTCAAAGAAATGGACAGGAAACCATTACTCAAATACAAATACAAACAAGACCGCGTAACAGGAAATGACATTTACTTTATCACAAAATATTCAAGACAAGCTAATCAAATAATAAAGATTATGAATAAATACTGGCCTATTCTACTACAGGATGAAACTCTAGGATATTCTTTCACAGAAACAGAATGTAATTTTGAAAAAGGCGCCTGACATAAGGCAAAAACTGATAAAAAACCACATCACCCCACGCAA
This sequence comes from Pseudophryne corroboree, assembly GCF_028390025.1. NCBI lineage: Eukaryota > Metazoa > Chordata > Amphibia > Anura > Myobatrachidae > Pseudophryne > Pseudophryne corroboree. The sequence goes on along the minus strand of NC_086453.1, from coordinate 226,122,953 downwards.
GCTGATACAGACTTCCATCAGCACCAATGGATCAATAGGAGGTCTCTAGTACTGCAGGACTTGTGCAGCATGCACCATCACCTGAAATATAAGTACGAAACCAATAGATCAGGTAACATCCACATCTAACGACATTGTAGTGGACATTAGGAATGCCCTGACTTGCCACAGCAAAGGAGCCATTTACATCCTCGATTGCCCCTGTCCAAAACAGTAAGTTGGAAGAACCATCAAGCAATTGAAAACAAGGGTCACTGAACATATACGTTATATGAAGAAAAGCTCAGAAGACCACCCATTATCTGCATACTTCAAACAATTCCATCACAGTGACCAAACTCTACTTAAATTCACTAGATTTAGAGGAATCAAACCTAACTGGAGGGAAGGGGACTATATCAAGCATATCAACAAAGAAGAACTTAGATGCATAATCGATATGGACACATTAACACGAAAAGGACTGAACTTGGATAAAGATGTTAGATCAATAATATGTAAATAAGGAAATACAACTAGCATACACAAGTTACTAAAAATGTCCCACCTATAGATCTGATTCAACACATATCATAGATAGCATTCCACCCCCTATGCACAGATTTGACACACCACACTCCTGTCATAAAATTTATTACCAGGAATAGCACATAATAACTAAATCATACAGACAACACTGACATAAGAAAGAAAGATATAGGGTGATCATGTTTGAATATAAACCACCATAGAATGGTTTAGTAAAATACACAACCACTTATAATTAGATCTATAACACAAAAAACCCCCACAACAAGACATCACAAACTGTACACAATCAGAAATAAGCTCCATCAGGTATACAGTACATGCCTCATTTTATTAAAATCACCCAGAACACAACAACAGACAAGCAGCAACACTTCCGTGTTCACCTAGTTTAATATTCTCTGTAACTTTGCAGAAATCACAGTTTAATCTGTTGGGAAAAAAAAATGCCCCTAATATAACCCACTGAAATCTAACTCTCTCTGCAAATGTTACATCAGCCCCCCCCTGCAGTGCACATGGTTTTGCCCAACTGCTAACAAATTTGCTGCTGCGATCAACTCTGAATTACCCCCACTATCAGGGCCGGTTCTAGACCTTGTGGCGCCCAGGGCGAAAGTTTCCCATAGCAGTGCCGCACTGACACTAGGGGTCAATTATGACCTCTGGCGTCAGTCAGCGACCCCAGCTGCAGCGGGCGCCCACACAGCATGCGGCACCTGCTGCAGCCGGGGAGAGGGGGTCAGGAGTAGCGGCTCTTGCCACGGCGGCGGTGGCGCCCTCGGGGTAGCGGCGTCCCAGGCAAAAAGTCTGCTTGCCCGTGGCAAGAGCCGCTACTGCCCACTATCTCTGACATGTGAGTGGATGCCCAGCACAGGGCTAGTCCGCCCCGCATGCCAGGCCTTACCCCCCCTGCAGACGTTGGAAAAATCTACCGCCATAATGCTTTTTGGCGCTTACAAGTGTCCACGGTGGGCTATGCAACTCCCATTAAAATGGGCTAACATGCACATATCACACTTAGGGATTTGTGTACCACGCAATCCTGCAAGATCTGTATAGGCTTAATGTGAGTCAAGCAATTGCTATCTTACCTGGGTAGCGCCAACTTGCTTAAAATGGTAGAAAAACAAAAATTTGGGATACACTATCAATTGCAGCTGGCAATGGGTTTGTCAAGCCCCTATATAAATACCCAAAGGTAAATAAAGAATAAATATATATATACCGGCAATGCTGTACAAAAATATATTTAAATTTAAAAAAGCTGGATGGTTTATCTTATGATAAATATATACTAATTTATTAATATATTCAATTAAAAAGCATAAAAAAACATCACATAATTCATAGGTTCAAAGCCACAAAAAAAATATATATTAAAAAAAAGTGATATCACATTATTTAATATGTCAGTTCAGGAAATGAGATATATCTCACTCCTATTTATCACCAGATCAGACTGGGAGGGTGATTCAGACCTGATCGCTGCTGTGCGTTTTCGCACCGCAATGCGCACGCACATCAGACAGCAACAAAGGGCATCGCTGGTGAGCGATGGGATGGTGCAAAAAATACGATCGCACGGGTGTTCACAAGGTGATTGACAGGAAGAGGCCGTTTGTGGGTGGTAACTGACCGTTTTTTGGGAGTGTCCGGAAAAACTTAGGCATGTCCAAGCGTTTCAGGGTGGGTGTCTGACGTCAGCTCCGGCCCCGATCAGCCTGTTCTCTTGGCACTGTAGTCATGGGCTGCGCAGAGACTGCACAAAGTGGATTTTTGCAGCTCGGCGTACACATACAGTAGGATCGCACAAGGAATTTACACTCCCCCTGGAGGCAGCGACTATCTGAACGCAGGACAGCAAAGATAGCAGCCCAGCGACATACCTGCCAACATGACCCTCTCCAGGAGGGACAGAATGCTCTGCTCCTGGACTTCTCTCTTAGTTTATGATTGCCATCACCTGTGCTGAAACACCTTTCCTATTCATTAACCTGTTCAACACAGGTGCTGGCAATCATAAATTAAGAGAAAAGTCCAGAAGCAGAGCATTCTGTCCCTCCACAAGGTTCACTATAGGCAGAAGAGTTACCGAACATTCTAATTAATCTTTAAGCATCTAGCACGTAGCAGAGCTCATCGGTGCAGGTCCAATGTAAAAAGGATTTTCCACACAAACAATATCATTGCAGCTGCAAAGTGAGCAAACACCCTCCCTCCCTCTTTTCCAGAAGGTGCAAATTACTGGATTATCATTTTCACCTTTATGTTCTCTGAGCTATTTTCACGGATACCCTATTGCTAGCTGTTATTTTATTCACATAGGCCCTCATTCCGAGTTGTTCGCTCGGTATTTTTCATCGCATCGCAGTGAAAATCCGCTTAGTACGCATGCGCAATGTTCGCACTGCGACTGCGCTAAGTAACTTTACTATGAAGAAAGTATTTTTACTCACGGCTTTTTCATCGCTCCGGCGATCGTAATGTGATTGACAGGAAATGGGTGTTACTGGGCGGAAACACGGCGTTTCAGGGGCGTGTGGCTGAAAACGCTACCGTTTCCGGAAAAAACGCAGGAGTGGCCGGAGAAACGGTGGGAGTGCCTGGGCGAACGCTGGGTGTGTTTGTGACGTCAACCAGGAACGACAAGCACTGAAATGATCGCACAGGCAGAGTAAGTCTGGAGCTACTCTGAAACTGCTAAGTAGTTAGTAATCGCAATATTGCGAATACATCGGTCGCAATTTTAAGAAGCTAAGATTCACTCCCAGTAGGCGGCGGCTTAGCGTGTGTAACTCTGCTAAATTCGCCTTGCGACCGATCAACTCGGAATGAGGGCCATAGCTCAGATTCAAAGGACGGTTGTTGCTAAACCAGCAAACACACAACAAGCCTTCATATGCTAATTATCAGATTAATGAGTCAGAAGGAGTTAATAACATAACTTGGATATGTGTCATAGTAATTCTGAATTGTGCAAGTGACACGATCAGGAAAAGATACAGTTTTTGATATACTTTAAAAAATAATGCTTACACTTTTATGGGGAGATGTATCAAACCTTGGAGAGAGAGTGCCAAACATACTGTAGGGCCTAATTCAGTAGCAGAATTTTCAATCCTTTTGTTAGCATGCTGGGGCCGCTCATCGCAGGGCAAGGCCATCCAGCATGCTGAGCACCACCTTCCCCCCTTCAACAAGCAGAAATTGCAATCATATCGCAATTTCTGCTTGTTAGCAGAAATTAAGGTTGCCACCTGCAGAAGACCCGCCGCCATGTTTCTGTGACGTCACGCAGCTGCCGTAATCATGCCCCTGTCACGATCCCGTTTCCTAGCCACGCCCCCGCAATGCTTAGTCTCCGCCCTGGAAACAGAGCATTGCCACCCCCCTGCTCCCCCCCACCGCCCCACGTCCGTCTCTGACTGATTGACAGACAGAGGCCGTCGCATTTTCTGCACCCCCCACAGAAAATGCGGGTGCATGCACAGGTTTTTTTTATTTTTATTTTTCTGCGTTTGGATCGCACACTGCGATCCAACCTGAATGAGGCCCGTAGCCTGTAAAATGGCAGCTTTAAGCAGATTGGTTGGTGCATCTCCCCCGCAGCTTCTACTTAATATTAGAATTTCATTGCTCGATATACTGTGACAAGAGTCACATTTACTTTACAAGACTGTGGGCACACAGCCCTTGGCAACCAATGTTTTGTATGGAGAGTGGAGACTGTCATTTTATTTAGAATGAGTGTAAGCACAGGTACACAATGAAATCATTTTTACCAGTAGATTTGCCTGTTTGCACTTATTTTTGTTTATTGTTGTACTTCAGCGTAGACACTTTCTGTAACATTGGCACATTTATAGTCTGACATAGGAATTGAAATCCCCTTTTCCAGGGCCGGTGCAAGGCTACTTGGCACCCAGTAGCGGATCTTGCTACAGGCACACAGGATTTTTGCCCGGGACTCCGCCTTCCGGAGGGCGCCGCCGTCATCCAGAGGGCGCCGCCGTAATCCGGAGGGCGCCTCCGCTGTGGCAAGATCCGCTACTGGTGGTGGCGGTGCCCCACGGTGCTGGCTGTCACTGCTGTGCGGTGCGCGATGATGTCATCATGCACCGCACAGCCTTGTGGAACAGCACATAGGCACTAGGGGTCATTATTGACCTCTAGTGTTTATACGTCTCCCATAGATCAGAGGAGCGGCGCCGGCGGCCGGAGACAGAGGGCAGTGGGCAGCAGCGGTCAGGAATCAGGAGCGGGGATGGTGAGTATTAATTAAAAAAAATATTTATTTTTATTTATGTTTTTGTAAGCGGCGCAACAAGAGGGCACAAACGGGGGCACAACTGTACTGGGGGCAATACCACTGGGGGCACAAACGTGGGGCAGCGTGTGAGCGAGTGTCAGGCTATGGGACAGCGTGTGAGTGAGTGTCAGGCTACGATGCAGCGTGTGTGTGTCAGGCTACGGGGCAGCGTGTGTGTGTCAGGCTACGGGGCAGCGTGTGTGTCAGGCTACGGAGCAGCGTGTGTGTGTCAGGCTACGGGGCAGCGTGTGAGTGTCAGGCTACGGGGCAGCGTGTGAGTGTCAGGCTACGGGGCAGCGTGTGTGTGTCAGGCTATGGTGAAGCGTGTGTGTGTGAGGCTATGGGGCAACGTGTGTGTGTGAGGCTATAGGGCAACGCGTGTGTGTCAGGATATGGTGAAGCGTGTGTGTGTGAGGCAGCTCCAGACGTTGCACTGACCTGTAGGATGCACGCAGAGTTCATCTCACAGACGGTGACAGCTGCCTTGTGTCCATGCATTTTTCATCCTGGTATTTCTGGTATACAGGTACTCCTGTAGGCAGCTCAACCCCTGCAGGTGCCCTTTTTCTCATTATTTCAGTGCCCAGGGTTCCCAACAGTTACTGAAGGGTGAATGGGAGGACTTCAGCCAAAATGGGGGTGGGTCACCAGGAGCCGCAGGTGGGCGGGGCATCGGCGGCTACTGCAGAGGAGCTTTAGGTACAGTATCTGGCCGGTGAATGGGCAATGCTTTGCATATAGCCACGCCCCCTCCCTACGGCTCTCCCCTTCTCTTCTAGTACTGCCGCGGACACTGTGTCTGAACAGCCCCAGTCTGTCTCCTGTTCCCGGTGTGACTGGGTGCAGGGAAGCTTCGGGCCATGGTGTTAGCCGGGGCCCCATAGCAGCTGCATCCCCTGCACCTGTGGTAGTTACGCCACTGCCAACTGGGTTAGCAGTGTTCCTGCTGGTGGGGAGGCACTACTCCCGTTACTGCCGCCAGTGCGTGGTTGATGCTGCTGCTGATGAGGGTCGGGTGGCTTCTGCTGGTGAGGTGCGGGCGGCTTCTGCCTCTCCTCAATCCCCCCTGCCCTCTGTAACCAGCAAAAATATATATATAAAAAAAAATGGTCCTGTGGATTGCGGGGGGACAGTGGCGCCCGCCCTTCAGCGGCAGGCGCTCTAGGCAGCTGCACAAAGCTGCCTAATGGTAGCGCCGGCCCTGCCCTTTTCTGTGAAAAGTAAGAACACCACCTTAATTACAGGTTTTCTTTTTCTTAAGACATTTATTGTTGGGAACTCATTTATGTCTTAAGTTATGAAAATAAAGAAGAATTAAAGACTGTCTTCATAATTAGCAATGGTGACACCAGGAATAAAGTGTTACTACATTAGTGTATGTGCGCACATTATTATAATAATAATTATTATTCTTTATTTATATGGTGCCACAAGGGTTCCACAGCACCTAACAGAGTACATAAACAAATGAGCAAAACAAGAAAACAACGACTTACAATACAAGAACAATGTAGGACAAGTACATAGTATACTGTATAAAGAATGTTGCATCAAGGTACAAGATACTGAAATAATCATTAGGGTGGCAGAAATCGAGGTTTGCGTGGTGTTGAACGGGGTATAGGGTAGAAAATAATCTAAGAGAGAAATAAGCACATGAGAGGAAAGGGCATTGCTCATGAGAGTTTGCATTCTGAATGGGAAGGGCAGACAGACGGGATCCGGTCCGAAGATCGACAGTGTCTAGGTCGACAATGTTTAGGTCGACCACTATAGGTCGACAGTCACTAGGTCGACAGGGTCAGAAGGTTGACAGGGTCAGAAGGTCGACATCTTCTAAGTCGACAGGTCAAAAGATCGACATGAGGTTTTCAATTTTTTCTACTTTTTCATACTTAACGATCCACGTGGACTACGATTGGAATGGTGGACACGGTGCACCAATTGGGGTTCCCGGTCACTCTACGAAGAAAACGACACCAAAAAAACATTTAAAAAACTCATGTCGACCTTTTGACCTGTCGACCTAGAACATGTCGACCTTCTGACCCTTCCACGCTTCTGACCCTGTCGACCTTCTGACCCTGTCAACCTAGTGACTGTCGATCTAATGATCCACACCCCAGACAGACATGGCTGACACAGAAGGGGTAGAAGTGAGTAGTGGCGTAACTACCATGGGTGCAGGGGATGCAGCTGCTATTGGGCCCAGACTGACTCTAGGACCTGCATCCCTTGCACCCAGTCACACTGCAAGGTCCCCTAAGAGAAACGGCACTACACCAAGCTGGTCTGAAATGCCCGCACACATGGGACTCTCTATCAGGGGAGAAGCGGTTGAGACCTGCCTCGTACCCATCCGCTACTGAGCATCCTCATCACACTCGCACACAGCTTCCCCGTACATGGATGTTAACGCCTGCCCACACCTCCGGAACCGCACACACACAGGATGAGGACAGGTGCTATGAGCAGTAGTACAGTTACACATTTTCCTGTGTGTGTGAGTCACCGTGTACCCCTCTACTCCTGTGTGTGTTTGACACCTTGTATCCCTATAACCTAGTGTGTGTATAACATCCTGTACCCCCTGTGATTTATACACTGTACACAGTGTCGGACTGGGGCATGAAGGGCCCACCGGGGGGATTCAAGTGGTAGTGGCCCAAGTTTAGGGGTGTGGCTGATCTCCAGAGGGGGTGTGTCCAGCTACTGTAAATGCTGATTTACATACAGGACTAAAAGCAACACTTCAAAAAGACATTTCATACACTTTAAATGAAGCCACTGCGGCCGCTATACTTAATCCACAACCTACGTACTTATTACACCATTAGCGTACAGAGTCCCGTACCGTGTACGGACTTTGCGTACAAACGCCGCGCTGACTGTACAAAGTACACGCAGCACGTACACACCCAAAGATACACCGTGAACCCTTAACAGCTATGCATGCGATAGTAATACACTTTAAACCTTAGCAGGGAAAGGAAAACACAACACCAGATTGCATTTAAACTGCTGGGTTCCGACACCACAACATATTATTACTGAAAGGGGGTTACAATAACAAAGCAATACAATACAAGAGAATAATGGCTACAGTCAATGGTACATACTTGTATGGATTTTGCCGTGCTACCCAGTCTGGTCCTCGGTCATCTAGATAGATAACTTTGAGAGTCTTGTGTGACCAGGACTGCAGCTGGCTCCTTTTATACAATCTTCCAAAACTTAACACAATGGATACTGTAATCTCTTTGTCCATTGGACACAGGGATAGTCATTTACAGTACAGGAGAGGTCCTAGGTTGGTTTGAATAGGTGGGCGATGTCTGTTCAAGATGCACTTGTGGGTGGTCTCCTCTGGGTTCCCGCCGCATACCTAATGTACAGTAAATACAGTTTATATCTATATTCTGCTCCTGCACATAACTATTCGCAGGAACGTGCAATCTTCTGCAAACCAACACCGGAATATTACCCTTAAAATATCCTACAGCTGGATACCAAACACCACATTATAACCTTGTTCTGTCCCCTCCTATCCTGTAAAGGTGAATCCCTTTGTTCTGATACCATTTAAACTGTTGTAACTTGCTGGTGTGATGCGAGGAGACTATGTGTACATTGTGCACTATTTGGATTAAATATGTAATGTGTTTTGATAGCTTTTCCATGCGTCCACAAACTCTACCGTAAATACTCATTACACGCGTTAATGCGCAGGACCACGGGAGCGACCATACGCAAATTGCGAATATGCACACGCACAGCAGAACAAGTACACGCACGGAGGCCATCTGTGTGTAGTTTGTACGTGATGTGTGTACTACAATATTTTTCGACTTTGACAGTCCACCCTTTGGCAGTCACCAATAACTGCCACTACCTAATCAATAAACAGAAAAATATCTATACAATATCTACAGAAGTTTGGATGGTCGGGAGAGAGTTGTAGGTGGGAAATATATGACCTAGTGGGATAGTAAAAGCATGTATGTATGAATCCATGTCTGAGGGGCATGTATCATCGTGCCGTATATGTTCTACATAAGCTTCGAGGTATTGCGAAGTATACATTAAATCCTTCTCATCCCGTATTAAGGGTCTGTAAATGGGCCACCAAACACTACCGAGCTCTTTTCGGCTTCTTGTTCCAACAAATGGGGTGCACATTTAGTTGATGATAAATGGAGGGGGAAACATATGTGAGTGCTAGTATATGTGGATATCACCTGTTGACTATGTGTGCCATTAGCTGGAGGTTGCAGAGATGAAGATATGACACATACTGTATATAAAAATACATTCACATAAACATTTTGGGTAGGGCTGATGTCTTTTCCGGATGGATGTATCTGGGCAGAGGGGGAGACAAAAGAAAAACGGGTGAAAGAAACAGGCCATTAAATTAATTTGCAATCCTCATCATAACACTGTCTCTATGGATGGGTCATAAATTAAATCTGCTGCTATAACAGCGCCCTCGCTCCTTAGACTCATCAAATTTGTGCCGTGCTTGCGCCGCATCAGAATTTGAACACACCTAAATATCGAACCAATAATTATGACGACTCCCAGGATACAAAGGAGAAACTTCCCCACACTCATAATGACATTCTGAGCCCACTCTCCTAAACCTGAGAACCATTTGCGTGGGTTCAACCATGAGACCCAGCCGGTCAGTTCATTACTCACAGTCGCTAAGGTAAGGTTGTGCTTCCTCCAGAACTCCCACTTCAACTGCAAGATATCGTCCATCTTTTGATCGATAATCTCCATTGGGTCGTCTGTGCTGTTTGTAATATAAGTACAGCACTTCACACCATATTGAGTTGCCAGGGTAACACAGTACCCACCTGTCACGGCTGTGACATAATTAAGAACCATCCTGTGCTGAATCAGTTCCTTCTTATAAGCTTATAACTCCCTTCCCGTATACCTGAAGGTGTCGTCATACATCTCAGTGATATTATCTATCAAGTTCGCTAGCACATGGATATACCTATAATTTATAGTTCCTCTGGCAGTATGGGTAATGTCTAATGCGAGAAGGAACTGAATCCCGGTGTATTCGTGGATCAAATCAGAGGCTGCGTGCTCTGCCCTATCTATGAGGTGTCTCTTGATGATGTGTTCATAGTGAGTATGAGTATAAGGAGCCTGAGCACTGCGGTGAACGTCTCTCATTCTATCATGGGTTATGGTCATGACCTCTGGTAGTACTCTCCCAATATAACACAATCCCTCTGAGCTCGGGGCAAGCCACTTGTACGTCTTCCTCCCACATATGAAATAGGCATAATCTGGGAGAACATAGGGGACAAAATATAACATCACCATATTACAAATTTTCCAAGTAAAGAAACCAGTCCCTAGTTCTCCCATCTGCTCAGTACAAGTATTGGGCTGAATGATATGATCACAATACCCTGACGATACTTTTCCAACCCACATGGTCTTGCTTCCACGAGTATACCTATATCGGAAATACCTCCCACTGTTGGCTATTTGGCGTACAAGTTCAGAGTCTATGGGTATCCTATCAGCTCTGTATGAAAAGATCATTGTCTGGTTATTCCACGTCACTTCCCAATTTCCCGGTTTTTGGTAATTGGAAATATTAAAACACAATAAGGACCTGTCTACATGATACTGGTGGAGCTTCAAACTAGGGGGCCTAGAGATATTGAATTTCTTGTCCACCGGTCTCCCACCCAGCAATTCGAGTACCTCATCTATTGCTAAAGGGTATGGTACTAATCCTGACTTACTCTGACCTTGAGGTACTTGTGAGCACACCCAGCATTCTGTCTGATTTAAGACCTTACCCACTAGTGAGTGGTAATCACTTAACGGATGGCGGTCCATGTCGATATTAAGGTTGGACTGACATCTCTGGATGCACCCATCCTCTACTATATTCTCACAATTCATGCAAATACAATATTCATCAGACAATAACCCCTCACAGTGCCTCCGAGCTCCCTGACTACCAGAGCGCTTACTGATGCCAGCCTTTACTAAAGTGATGTGCTGCTCCTGAGATCCTACAAATTCATACTCGCCATCAGAACCCATTCCAGATCCCTGCTCGACCTCTCTGGGACCCTCACCAAAACAAACTGTCCTGATCAAAACCAGAATTACTAACAGAACCCGAAACGCAGTCTCTTGTGATCAATCCATTTCGTTAGGGGAAAGGAGGAAAATAAGAAGGAGAAAAGAAAGGAAAATGCAGGGGGAGGTGAAAAAAGAAAATGGTGTGACAACCGTTCTAGATCTTGTTACTTTCTGTGCTCAGATGCCCTTCAACAGTCCTGCCTCTCAACTTTCCCGGAACAAACACTCCAGTGATACGAGATTCTCTATACTCTGCTCTTTGTCACGAGTTCTCTCCGGGTCAGCGACCTTCTTGCAGTGGGAAGAGTGGACCCAAGTCTCTCGGCGACCTTCAGTGCTGTCATGCTGGTTAACAAGACTTGGTATGGTCCTTCCCACCTGTCTATGAGGCAACCTGAGCGTAAGAAATTTAGAATCATCACATAATCCCCAGGCTCAATGTCATGACAATTACTGTTCGGTAGGTCAGGGATCACCAGCTTTAAATTTCTTTGTTGATTTCTCAGCTGCTGGCTCATCCCAACCAAATATTTCACAGTCACTTCATTATTACATTTCAAATCATCCTGGGGGTCTATCATTACATGAGGTTGTCGACCAAAAAGAATTTCAACGGTTGATAAGTTAAGGGGAGACCTGGGAGTGGTTCTGATGCTGTACAACACTAGTGGCAAAGCTTCTGGCCACAACAATCCAGTCTCAGCCGTTAATTTGCTCAGCTTGTTCTTAATAGTGCTGTTCACTCTCTCTACTTTTGCACTTGCCTGTGGACGCTACGGAGTATGCAGCTTGCTATTAATTCCCATCAGCTTGCACATGACCTGACAGACTTCACCTGTAAAATGGGTACCCCTGTCACTTTCAATTATTCTAGGGATACCATATCTACACACAAATTCCTGCACAATTTTCTTTGCAGGGAACGTAGCAGTATTTTTGGCAGCAGGGAACGCTTCTACCCAGTTGGAAAATACATCAATACAAACTAACACATATTTAAAATTCCTACAGGGTGGTAACTGTATGAAATCGATTTGTATTACCTGAAAAGGTCCGTCTGTAGGAGGGATATGGGATGGCTCTGTTGGTATTGTCTTTCCAATATTCTTCCTCAAGCAAGTAAAACATGTCATTGCTCTCTTACCTGCATGAGAAGAGAATCCTGGCGCACACCAGTAGGCTCTTACCAATTTGCACATACCCTCTTTGCCCAGATGAGTCAGACCGTGTGCCGCCTCAGCTAGGCTTGGAAGATATGCTCTGGGGGCCACCGGCTTACCTTGTCCACAGTCCTGAGGACTACTGGCCATACCCTTTTGCCCTCCAGACTGCCTTTTCCTGTAGGGAACACAAATTTTGCAGTTCGATTAATTGTTGTGTGTTGATCGTGTTAAATGTCATCAGTGATGTGATGTTCATTTGTATGGGGGTGCTTGCTGCTGATTTAGCAGCTTCATCTGCCCGGCTGTTACCAAGTGAAATTGGGTCTTGGTTGTAAGTGTGTGCTTTGCACTTGATAACAGCCACTCTGTCTGGTTCCTGTATTGCTGTCAAAAGCCTTTTGATGTGGGACGCATGCGTTACAGGTGTGCCAGCTGCCGTCATGAAATTTCTGAGGCGCCACAGGGCCCCGAAATCATGCACTACTCCAAAGGCGTACCTAGAATCTGTGCATATATTAGCTGACTTACCCTTGGCCAATTCACACGCTCTGGTTAGGGCAACCAACTCAGCAACTTGTGCTGAGTGCGGTGGGCCCAGGGGTTCAGCTTCTATGACACCTTCGTCATCTACAACTGCATATCCAGTGCACAAGTCTCCCGATTCTGTCTGTCTGTGGCAACTACCGTCAGTGTAGAAGGTAAAGTCTACTCCTTCCAGTGGTTTGTCACTGATGTCAGGTCTCGCTGTGAAAGTCTGATTCAGGTATTCCATACAATCATGTGTATCAGTATCTGCACTAAATCCTCCTTCACCAACATTCTCATCCTCCACCCTTTGTGCCTTTCCAGGCACACTTGGCAAGTAAGTTGCAGGATTTAGTGAGCTGCATCTCTTAATGGTGATGTTTACCGGGGCCATCAGTGATAATTCCCACTTTGTAAACCGAGCAGATGAGACATGTCTGGTTTGGGCTGAGTTTAGTAAGGCTGATACTGCATGAGGTGTATGGATGGTCAGGTCATGTCCTAACACTACGTCCTCGCTTTTACTTACCAGCAAAGCTATCGCTGCAACACTTCACAAGCAAGTGGGGAGAGACCGCGCTACAGTGTCCAACTGTGCACTGTAGTAAGCTACCGGTCTGCTGGCATCACCATGTCTCTGAGTTAAAACTCCTGCCGCGCACCCTGCACTTTCTGTACCGTACAATTCAAAGGGCTTCTCATAATCTGGCATACCTAATGCAGGTGCCTGTGATAGGCACTGTTTGAGTCTCTCAAATTCCAGTTCGGACTCATCTGTGTGCGAGATCCGTTCTGGTTTGTTCGAAGAGACCATTTCTTGCAAAGGTAAAGCCAGTATAGAGAACCCTGGAATCCAGTTTCGACAGTACCCACACATTCCAAGGAAAGTGCGGATCTGTTGCTGCGTTTGTGGCAGAGTCATGTCGCGAATCGTCTGTATTCTATCAGCAGTGAGGTGTCTAAGTCCTTGAGTCAAGCAATGTCCCAAATTTTTGACCCTGGTCTGGCATAACTGCAACTTATCCTTTGAAACCTTGTGTCCCGTTTGGGAAAGATGAAACAGAAGCTGTTTCGTGTCTTTCAAGGACGATTCGAGTGAGTCAGAACACAACAATAAGTCATCGACATACTGTATTAGTACTGATCCGCTCTCAGGTTGAAAGGATTGTAAACAGTCATGCAAAGCCTGGGAGAAAATACTTGGGCTGTCAATGAAACCTTGGGGGAGACGAGTCCAGGTGCACTGTACTCCCCTGTATGTAAAGGCAAAGAGGTACTGGCTGTCAGGGTGAAGAGGGACAGAAAAGAAAGCAGAACAGAGGTCAATGACAGTGAAGAATTTTGCAGTAGAGGGAATTTGCATGAGGATGACAGCTAGATTGGGCACTACGGGGAATTGGCTCTCAACTATCTTGTTTATCCCCCTTAGATCCTGCACTAGTCTCTATCCCCTCCCCCCACTCTTTTTCACAGGGAAGATGGGACTATTGGCGGTGCTGGACGTCCTGACTAGGATGTCCTGCTGTAGCAGCCGCTCTATGACAGGGTACACTCCTAACTCTACCTCTGGCTTCAGAGGGTACTGAGGGATTTTTGGAGCTATCCTACCATCTTTTACTTGTACTACTACTGGAGCTACATTCGCCATCAATCCAGTGTCTTCTCCATCTTTGGTCCAAAGGGAACCCAGTATTTGTGAGATCATTTCCTTTACCTTTGATGGACACTTGTCTATAACAGTAGAATGCGACATTAGCCTTTGAGGGGTGTCTAATATATCTTGCACTTCTTGAGCGTGGTTCTCAGGTATATCCAAGAAGACACCCTCAGGAGTACAGTATATGACACACCGCATTTTACACAATAAATCTCTGCCGAGTAGATTAGTCGGAGCCGATGCAGCCAGCAGAAAAGAATGTTTGGTTTGCAAGGGCCCTATCGTAATCTCTGCTGGTCTACTCAAAGGGTATTGTTGCACCGTTCCTGTTACTCCCATTGCTCGAATCATTTTTCCTGTGGTTTTTATACCTGATGTGGAATTCAACACTGACCTGGCCGCCCCTGTATCTACAAGAAATGGTAATGGTACACCAGCTACATCAACCGTGACCTCAGGTTCACTACCAATGGCTAGCAATCAATTTCACTGGCTGCAGACTACAGGTGTGGCCCAACCCCTATTGTGTATGGGTACCCTCTCACAGCGCATTGGCAGCTACAATATGTGAGGGGGGTAGCTGTGGTTTTTCAGAGGCCTGCCAGGCCCTCCTTGGTGGGTACCTCCTTGTTTCCCCTCTATGTGGCTCATAATCTCTTCTATATGGTCCCTGATCCCAATTATGTGAATTGTAGTGTGGTTCGTATTCTGGTCTAGGGGGTCGGTATACGTTGTGTGTACCTTTATTCCTACAATCCTTTGCAAAATGTCCTTCCTTCTGACAATTATAACATTTTACTACACGTGGCTTACCATCAGGGGTCTGAGGTTTTAGCTGTTGTGGTTTTGTTGTAGGAGCATTTATACTCACTGTCATCAGCTTATCCCCCTGAGACTCCCTGTGCTTACTGATGTTCCGGTCAATGCAGCCACCGAGATACCTCTCCAGTTAGGTAGAGAGGTTTGTCCCCTTGTTCTTAATGCCTCCTTCAACCCGTCCATTAATAAAATAACAGCTACCTCCCTGTGATGTGCATTATCTTTTATGTCCTCGATCCCAGTGTATCTAGCCATTTCCTGCAGTGCTCGATGGAAATATTTGGATGCCATTTCACCTTCCTTTTGTCTAATGGAGAAAATTTTATTCCATTTGACAACAGTAGGGAAATACACTCCTAGTTGCAGATTGATTTGCTTTACGTTCTCCTGATTGTATTCATCAGTGAGAGGTACGTCTGCATCTAACTTACTGTCTGCTATGAATTTCGTGGTGTCAATATTTGAGGGTAAACACACTCGTAGCACTGTGCGCCAATCTTTATTTGTAGGTTCATGGGCGTTACCTAACTCTTTAATGAATCTCTGGCATCCGACTAGATCTTTCTTGGGATCAGGAAATTCAGACATAATTGACCTTAACTCTGCCCGGGACCAGGGACAATGCATGGCAATGTTCCCGATGGGAGTTACTCCCTGAGCGTCAGTTCTCCCGTTGGGGACTGCAATCACCCTGACAGGATTTAGTTCAATTACGTCCTTCTGGTTTGAATCTACAATGTGGGGAGCTATTGTTTCTGCATAGTGTATGGTACCGTACTTACCTGTGGACATGACCTCACTTATCCCTCTGCTATGGGGCCTCGCTACAACTCTTGATGGTTGGGCCGTGCCCACCTGAGTATCTTGTATGGTGGCTGCTAGAGAGAGTGCCGATATCGTGCTGGGATCATCTTCCTGCTCATAATCCTGTGGAAAATTTAAAATGGGATACAGCTGGCAAGGGTTAGCGTTAGTACATTTATCAATCACATTTCTATCCTGTACCAATGCACCATTGCTTGTAGCCACTTTCTCCCCAACAATATATGGTGGTGGTGGTGCAGTCGCCATTGTTTTCCCGCTAGGTTTGGAACCTACTGCGCGAGCTAATTCCCTTTGCACATCCCCCTCTTGCTGCCATAAATTTAAACAATCTGTATGTCTAATCCTTTGTTTTCTGGATTTTATCAGACATATCCTTATCCTTAAGTTCTGCAATACCTCCGGTTCAAAGCTGCCCACCTTAGGGAATGGTACCCTATCTTTGTCAGTCATACGTAACCATTCATTGCAAAAAGCCTCCGTGTGTGAACCATACTTTTCACACATAATAAACCTTGCTGACCCTCTTGGTCGCAATTCTGACCTTCTCGGTCTCACTTCTTCAGCCTGAACCCTAGCTACCAAGTGCCCACTGCTTGTGCAATTGGATCCCATCGCGGACTTTTTGCCAATAAACGCAATCCCCAATGCACACCGCAGATAGACAGTGAAAGACACCTAGCGCTTTCACTCGCTCCTTCTCCGCTGAGTACCACGACTCACTCCAATAGTGAACACCGAGTACCCAGTGAGGCCCCTATTGGTTTCTATTTACTGGAAGTGTTAGGAGTGACTTACCTTTTCCAGTAAATATCTGCCGCTGGAGATTTTCCTGAGAGAGACCAGCGAAAACTCCCTATACACTTATACACAAATCACGCTTGCGTATGCTCTATACAGCGCTAATGATACCGCGATTCTACGCAAAAAGCTCGTAAAAAGGGTATCAAGTTGCGCTATCTATCGCACCCACAAACGCGCGGTCCAATCGCACAGCGTATAGGTACTTGTTACCTATCTGCCGTACAACCACGGGTCAATGTACAAACTGTGACCCTCAGCTCGGAGCGTAACAAAAAACTTTTTTACTTCAATACTACACAATGCACAATTCCCTATTACGCTCCTCTGCAAATCTCCTCACGATTTGCGTATTTCAATCTATATTAACGTGAGTCAGCCGCCTCACGCCACCAAGCCTCCACTCACTTGGTGTACCACACTACGGGATCCCGAATTCCCTGGGTTCAATATCCACTCACTCCTACGTTCGCTCACTCAAATACACTTTGTTTTTTCTGTACAGAAAATTTTAATTCATTCAGATAGGCAGCTTTACCCCCAGAGGCAATACAGTTTAAACAAAAGTTTTATACTAATCTGCTTTAGAAACCGAGTAGTTTTGTGCTATTGTAGCATGGCTACTGTCCCACCTTTGAACTAAACTACACTATTGTGTAATTTGCACTTAGCGCCCGCACTCTTATGCACTTTGCGTAAACACGCGACCGTGCGTGTCTCTTACGCTGCGTGCGCAGTCCTGTACTTTGTCCGAGACACGTGTACAAAACCGTGCATCCGCAATAAAACAAATCCCACAGCTCTATAAATGTGAGCAATGCTAACTTTAATCGCTCACAAGTACAACCGCTTGTTCTGTGTAACCTTTAACGACCGGGCCAGACTTGCGTGTTATGCTTTATATTTACTTCCTTAAACACTGTTATTTTAGTTTTAACTATATAGCAACAAACGTATCCGGTTTCACACAGATCTAAATGAATCTAGCAATCTGAGTCTTATGGCAACAATTTGAGAGGGTATGCAAAGTATGGGTGTCTTTTGTGTACGCTATTTGGCGCCAAATTTTTTTTTACAGATTTTTAAATAGCTATTTTCCTGTTGTTTTACGGGTTCTACCAGCACCTCTGCAAACCCTACAGAGCAGACTTCATCTAATCAGCACACAAGTAGGGTTTTCAGTGTATCCATCGACCACGAAAAGGTTACGTAGGATACTTTCTGTCCACTCTTTTGCTGATAGATTAAGTCTGCTATGACCTGTTAGGCTGTGAGTATGTGGAAATCGGATGAGCCCCCAATTGTAAACACTGATTTACATACAGGACTAAAAGCAACACTTTAAAAAGACATTTAATACACTTTAAATGAAGCAGCTGCGGCCGCTATACTTAATCCAAAACCTACGTACTTATTACACCATTAGCGTACAGAGTCCCGTACCGTGTATGGACTTTGCGTACAAACGCTGCACTGACTGTACAAAGTACACGCAGCACCTACACACCCAAAGATACACCATGAACCCTTAACAGCTATGCATGCGATAGTAATACACTTTAAACCTTAGCAGGGAAAGGAAAACACGACACCAGATTGCATTTAAACTGCTGGGTTACGACACCACAACATATTATTACTGAAAGGGGGTTACAATAACAAAGCAATACAATACAAGAGAATAATGGCTACAGTCAATGGAACATACTTGTATGGATTTTGCCGCGCTACCCAGTCTGGTCCTCGGTCATCTAGATAGATAACTTTGAGAGTCTTGTGTGACCAGGCCTGCAGCTGACTCCTTTTATACAATCTTCCAAAACTTAACACAATGGATACTGTAATCTCTTTGTCCACTGGATACAGGGATAGTCATTTACAGTACAGGAGAGGTCCTAGGTTGGTTTGAATAGGTGGGCGATGTCTGTTCAAGATGCACTTGTGGGTGGTCTCCTCTGGGTTCCTGCCGCATACCTAATGTACAGTAAATACAGTTTATATCTATATTCTGCTCCTGCACATAACTATTCACAGGAACGTGCGATCTTCTGCAAACCAACACCGGAATATTACCCTTAAAATACCCTACAGCTGGATACCAAACACCACCTGATAACCTATTTCTGTCTCCTCCTATCCTGTAAAGGTGAATCCCTTTGTTCTGATACCATTTAAACTGTTGTAACTTGCTGGTGTGATGCGAGGAGACTATGTGTACATTGTGCACTATTTGGATTAAATATGTAATGTGTTTTGATAGCTTTTCCATGTGATCACAAACTCTACCGTAAATACTCATACCACGCGCTAATGCACAGGACCGCGGGAGCGACCATACGCAAATTGCGAATATGTGCACACGCACAGCAGAACAAGTACGCGCACAGAGGCCATCTGTGTGTAGTTTGTACGTGATGTGTGTACTGCAATATTTTTCGACTTTGACACTACCATATTGGTTTGCCTAACCAAGTAGCATAGGCTGGGCCCCTTGATAAATATATACATTAAATATTGCTAGTGCATGCATGATACTGAACCAGAAAGGCACTGTAGAAAATACACCATAGTCCTGTGCTGTATAAGGTATCATATTTATAATCTATAATTCAAGTGCACAGTCTGGAACCTGAGGAGGAGGAGGGCCCACAGGCAGTAGGGCCCACTGGGGGTTTCCCCTGTGGGCCAGTCCAACCCTGACTGTACACCCCCTACTACTGTGTGTGTGTGTGTGTGTGTGTGTGTGTGTGTGTGTGTGTGTGTGTGTGTGTGACACCCTGTACCCACCCCTCCATTCCTAACCGTGTATGACACAGAGTATACCCCCTAGCCCTTTGTGTGACACCTGGCACCCATGTGTGTGTGACACCCTTTATCACCCCCCCTTCCCTCACCATTGTGTGTGTGTTTTTGGGACACCTTGTACCCATGTGTGTATCAGCCTGTACCTCCGCTCTACCCATGTGTGTATCAGCCTGTACCTTCCCTCTACCCCTGGGTGTGTGTGTGTAAACCTGTATCTGTCCTTTCTGTAGAAAGGGGGCCCTGTCAAAATTTTGCTATGGGGCCCACAAAGTTCCAGTTGCACCCCTAGAAGTAAGCATGTCTTTCTCTGTGTATATAGGTGTGCCTAGATTGTGAAAAAGTCATCCTACGTAAAGTAGAGGTTAGGGACCAATAGCATACCTCCCAACTTCAGAAATGTAATATGTGGGACCAGGCACGCCAGAGGCGTGCACACGGCCGAATAAGTGGGAAGAACCTCGTATACAGGGCGCAGAGCTTTGGGTAGAGGGGCAGGGCCTCATGGCATGATCCCCAATTTCATCATTTTAGGGGGGGTGCCCAGAGTAGCTGGGCAGCCCCCAGCTCACCTCCCTGTATTGTTAGATGCCGTGCGCATCTATTCACAGGTGCAGTGTGAACGGGTTCTGAAGTGGGATTTTTATGGAAAAGAGTTATTAGTGTGGTTGGACCACATTCTCTAAGTAACCTCTATACACCAATTTCCACTGAGCCTATCCCATAAAAAAAGGAGCATATTTTGCTGCTGTCTTGATGCACTCTGCAAAGCCTGCACCAGTAGCATTAAAAAGTGCAAAAAATGGTGCATAAATTCACAAAAGAAGGGAGATTTGCCATGCTTAGTTTTTTTATATTCGTAAAAACAACAGAACATTTCTGTTAGCCTTGAACAGCATTCTCGTTCCATTCACACAGTTAGTCAGCCTCAGGATTTCTAGGCTATTTACAGCAATATCAACTAATAAAATAATGCAGTTTTTGTTTGCAGTGAAAAGTGAGACTGCTGAGACTATAAGGGAGAGAGACAACAAGTGTAACAGCTGCATAGTCATGCAATAACACCATACATAGCACATATAGCGACCAATTCAGTCCTGATCGCTGGACAGCGATTTTTGCTGTCCTACGATCAGATAGTCGTCGCCTACAGGGGGCGGGTATTTGAGCTCTGCAAGTGTGCGAACGCATGTGTAGCAGAGCTGCATAAACTGATTTTGTGCAGTCTCTGCGCAGCCCAGGACTTACTCAACCGCTGCAATCACTTCAGCCTGTCCGGGACCTGATTTGACGTCAGACACCCTCCCTGAAAACCCCTGGACACGCCTGCATTTTTCCAGACACTCCCTGAAAACGGTCAGTTGCCACCCACAAACTCCTCTTCCTCTCAATCTCCTTGCGATTGCACCATCCCATCACTATGCACCAATACCCGGTGCAGTCGTCCGGCGTGCCTGCGCATTGTGGTGCATACACATGCGCAGTTCGGACCTGATCGCAGGCTGTGAGAAAATGCAGCCCAATGATCAGGTCCGAATTACCCCATAGAGAGATTTGTACCCTTCTCAGTATCTATATGGACTGAGTACTACTGTACTACAGGTTCATTGCACAAGATTCAGGCACAGATACATTGATGTACTGTATAGTTGTCTACCCTCCCGCATTCTGCAGGAGACTCCTTGAAATAGTAGCAGTCTCCGTGACTCTCTGAATAGACCAGCAATCTCCCTGATTGCACCTTACCGCCATTATGTAGCTGTTACATTCTTGGGAGGAAAAAGAAATCAGAGATACATACATTCAAACGGAATCATCAGTGCCATTTCCCTGCATTGGTTATAAATCACAGTGGCCTAAACAGTGCCGTTTCTTGCGGCGGACGAGCCATGCGGGCGCCCGCCGTGGCGCTTTGCTTGTCCCTGTTTCCTCCTCCTCCTCCTCCCGAGTACTTCTGCTCGGGGGGGGGGGGCGGAGTTCCAGGGTACTCGGGAGGAGGAGGAGGGGGAACCAAGCTGGAAAGAGGAGGCGGCCGGCGCGAGGAAGAAGAGGCGGCCCGACACGAGGAGCGGGAAGATTCTCTTCATATGTAAGTTGTCCCTTCCTCCCCCCCCTCCCTCTCCCCTCCTTCCCCCCCACTTGACACTTGCCTGCCACACAGTATAAAATGGGGACACTTGCCTGCCACACTGTGTAAATTGGGGACACTTGCCTGCCGTACTGTGTAAATTGGGGACACTTGCCTGCTGTACTGTGTAAATTGGGGACACTTGCTGCCGTACTGTGTAAAATGGGGACACTTGCCTGCTGTACTGTGTAAATTGTAGACTCTTGCCTAAGACCACGCCCATTTTAATGAGGCCACACACCCTTGTCGGGAGCGCGCGCGCCGAAGGCATTTTGAAATCTCGCACTGGGAGCCAAATTGGCTAGAAACAGCCCTGGGCCTAAATGTATTATGCCTTAAAAAGTGATAAAGTGGAGCAATTAAACAGTGATAAAATACCAACAAATCAGTTCCTGTCATTTTTCAAACATATCCTGTAACGTGGCAGTTAAGAACCTGAGTGGCTGATACTTTTGTCACTCTGTAAGTGCTCCACTTTATCACTTTTTAAGGGCCACAGATCCCTATGGCTACATGCATTTTAAATAAGGTTTCTTGTGGCCATTTACAGAATATAGAACCTCTTGTATAACACAATACACAAACAAACCCTGCAAAATATCAGTGTCTTTTCTTTAACATGTAGATCTTACTAACTTTGGTGCTCATTTACATTTGTAAAATAGTCCTGGAGAGGTGGTAGAACTCATTTTCCCCGTCACTTACCCCCCTCCCATTAGGTGAAGCCAGGGCCAGTGATAAGGTTTTTCGGCACCCCCTCTGCAAACATATATATAAATAAAAATGTATGCAAACTATAAATTTGTGCCCTAATTCCTTTACTGTATAAAGGGACAGTGGTCTCACAAAGAAGCAGTGTGGTCACACAACAGTACCCCCAATTCAAATTATGTCACACAGTAGCACAATCTTATCCACATTACACTACACATAGTGCCCCTGATTCATATTACACCACACAGTAGTGCCTCTTATTTACATTACGTCACTCAGTAGTGCCCCTTATTCACATTACGTCACTCAGTAGTGCCCCTTATTCACATTACGTCACTCTGTAGTGCCCCTTATTCACATTACGTCACTCAGTAGTGCCCCTTATTCACATTACGTCACTCAGTAGTGCCCCTTATTCACATTACGTCACTCAGTAGTGCCCCTTATTCACATTACGTCACTCTGTAGTGCCCCTTATTCATGTTATGCTATAAATTGGTACCCCTTATATATGTTAATGCATAAAATAGTGCCCCTTATACAAAATGCCCACAGTAGTAGTGTCCCTTACACATAATGTCCACAGTAGTGCCACTTATACACATAGTAGCCACAGTAGTACTCCTTATACACATCTCTGCTGCTGTCACTTCAGCAGCTCACTGCCTGTGCCCCTCCAGCATCTCCATGCCCTGTGTACCTCCAGCAGCTTCCCCACATCTCTGTGACCCTCCAGCTCCCTCTCATCTTGTCTTCATCTTGCACGGAGCCTGCTCCTTTTCATGGCTCTTCTTCACTTCAACAGCGGTGATGGCATGCTGAAAAAGGAATCCACTGGGACCTGAGGAGGGGATGAATGCTGTCAGATACAACGTGTGTGAGTACCAAGAGGGATGGGTTGCAGGTGGAGGAGAATATACAGAAAATCAAGTGCGCTATCAACAGCAGCCGGTATAGGGAAGGTCAATTCCGTAAAATAAACAAAGGTAAAGGCATATACACACCAGTGCTGGCTGTTTTAAGAAACAACACTGATCCAGGCGCTAGTCAATGAATAATAATACATATTCTTAATTTTTAACGTAGTTTAAGCTGCAACCTCCGTCCAGCTGTACCTGTGTTCGTACAGCTAAAATTGATTGTGAGGTAGGGGGCTCGCTTGCTCTCCTTCCTCAGAACCCAAAGAAGTAAGAAAGAAAAAGGAATGACTGATTGCGCTATATTACCAGGTGCGTATATGAATAAAGACACATTTAAAATGACCTCTCTGGTTTTTATTTAAATTCAAAAATATCACAAATGTGAATATATATAAAAACTCAATATGCATGCATATTCACTATGAGCTCACTTAAAAACTGTAACACTAATTCTATGTTTAAGTATCCAGTGCTCAGATCTGTTTTAGGGACAGTTATTTCTTCCACTGATGTATGTAAATAAATAACTTGTATTCCCACAACAATAGGTGATGTTTTTCCAAATATATTGAGACTCAGTCCTCTAAATAGAGACACAGTTCCTGTTTGTATACTGGCCACAGTCTGTAGACTGTCAATTTTAAGACAGATGAATGCCGCTTACCGCCGCAGCCGTGAGCACGGACGTGCTGGGGAGATCCTCGCTGTGCACAGCAGCGGTGTTTAACTCTCCCTTCTCTCTTTCGCGGTGGTAGTGGTGCTGGATGGTCTCTACCCCTCAGCGTGCTGGAGCCGCTTGTATGCGGACATATGCAGAGCAGACTCCCCACCTGGCTAGCCGCGTCTCCTCCGATTACGGCTCAGCTGGAGCGGCAGGTGTGTGGAGTCTCGTTAGTTGTCCTTAGCTCCCAGTCTGGCGGGGTAGATCCAAAAGTGGGGTAACACTTGTCAGGGTGAACAGCAGATCCTCTAACGCGTTTCACACACAGGTGCTTTTTCAAAGAGTCCGGACTGGGAGCTAAGGACAACTAACGAGACTCCACACACCTGCCGATCTCCCCAGCACGTCCGTGCTCACGGCTGCGGCGGTAAGCGGCATTCATCTGTCTTAAAATTGACAGTCTACAGACTGTGGCCAGTATACAAACAGGAACTGTGTCTCTATTTAGAGGACTGAGTCTCAATATATTTGGAAAAACATCACCTATTGTTGTGGGAATACAAGTTATTTATTTACATACATCAGTGGAAGAAATAACTGTCCCTAAAAACAGATCTGAGCACTGGATGCTTAAACATAGAATTAGTGTTACAGTTTTTAAGTGAGCTCATAGTGAATATGCATGCATATTGAGTTTTTATATATATTCACATTTGTGATATTTTTGAATTTAAATAAAAACCAGAGAGGTAATTTTAAATGTGTCTTTATTCATATACGCACCTGGTAATATAGCGCAATCAGTCATTCCTTTTTCTGTTTTAAGAAGCAAACAGAACGGCTTGTATAATAAATATAACAAATTTATTAATTTCACACAATAATAAAAATGATAAACAGGTATTATGAATAAAACACACTCACTGTGCTTAAATAGTTTAGTTGCCACAGATACCAATAGATCATAGCTGGCTAGGACTTAAGGAATATCCAGTGTTCCTGTAGTAGGGATAATGAGCATGACGGTTGGAGATTTGGCAATGTCCCACAAGCAGCGGATGTGATTGGAAGTGGGCCAATATGGATAGTGCAGTCCCCTTATTCCTTGGCTACGAAAGATTCCTCTTGAGCAGCGGGGCTCCGTTGGGCTGCGCTCTTCCCCCCTCAAACAACAAAGGCACAGCCCATCAGCAGTGCGGTGAGCAGCACTGGGGGGGCATATCTGGCACTGTGGGGGCATATGTGAATCTGGCACTGTGTGGGCATATATGTATCTGGCACTGTGTGGGCATATGTGTACTTAGCACTGTGGGTCATATTTATATCTGGCACTGTGTAGGCATATATGTATCTGGCACTGTGTGGGCATCTGTGTGTCTGGCACTGGGGGCATATCTGGCACTGTGGGGATATGTGTATCTGGCACTGGTGTCATATATGTATATGGCACTGTTGGGACATGTGTATCTGACACTGTGGTGACATGTGTATCTGGCACTGGGGGCATATATGTATCTGGCACTGTGGAGACATGTGTATCTAGCACTGGGGGCATATCTGGCACTGTGGGGACATATGTATCTGGCACTGTGGGGCATATATGTATCTGCCACTGTGGGGCATATGTGTACCTGGCACTGTGGGACATATATGTACCTGGCACTGTGGGAACATGTGTATCTGGCACTGTGGGGCATATATGTATCTGGCACTGTGGGACATATGTGTTCCTGGCACAGTGGGGCATATATGTATCTGGCACAGTAGGGACATGTGTATCTGGCACTGGGGGTATATATGTATCTGGCACTGTGGGGCATATATGTAACTGGCCCTGTGGAGACATGTGTATCTGTTACTGTGGGGACATGTGTATCTGGCACTGAGGGCATATATGTATCTGGCACTGTGGGGACATGTGTATCTAGCACTGTGGGTATATATATATGTATCTGGCACTGTGGGGGAATATATGAATCTGGCACTGTGTGGGCATGTGTGCCTGGCAATGGGGGTATATATGTATGTATCTGGCACTGTGAGGGAATATATGAATCTGGCACTGTGTGGGCATACATGTATCTGGCACTGTGTGGGCATTTGTGTACTTGGCACTGTGGGTCATATTTATATCTGGCACTGTGTAGGCATATATGTATCTGGCCCTGTGTGGGCATCTGTGTATCTGGCACTGGGGGCATATCTGGCACTGTGGGGACATATGTATCTGGAACTGGGGGCATATCTGGCACTGTGGAGACATGTGGGCATATAGGTATCTGGCACTGTGAGGACATATGTATCTGGCACTGAGGGCATATCTGGCACAGTGGGGACATGTGTATCTGGCACTGGAACATATATATATATATATATATATATATATATATATCTGGCACTGTGGGGACATGTGTATCTGGCACTGGGGGCATATCTGGCACTGTGGGCATATATGTATCTGGCACTGTGGGGCATTGTGTACCTGGCACTGTGGGGCATATATATTTGGCACTGTGGGGACATGTGTATCTGGCACTGTGGGGCATATATGTATCTGGCACTGTGGGGACATGTGTATCTGGCACTGTGGGGCATATATGTATCTTGCACTGTGGGACATATGTGTTCCTGGCACAGTGGGGCATATATGTATCTGGCACAGTAGGGACATGTGTATCTGGCACTGGGGGTATATATGTATCTGGCACTGTGGGGCATATATGTAACTGGCCCTGTGGAGACGTGTATCTGTTACTGTGGGGACATGTGTATCTGGCACTGTGGGTATATATATGTATCTGGCACTGTGGGGGAATATATGAATCTGGCACTGTGTGGGCATGTGTGTCTGGCACTGGGGGTATATATATGTATCTGGCACTGTGGGGGAATATATGAATCTGGCACTGTGTGGGCATACATGTATCTGGCACTGTGTGGGCATTTGTGTACTTGGCACTGTGGGTCATATTTATATCTGGCACTGTGTAGGCATATATGTATCTGGCCCTGTGTGGGCATCTGTGTATCTGGCACTGGGGGCATATCTGGCACTGTGGGGACATATGTATCTGGAACTGGGGGCATATCTGGCACTGTGGAGACATGTGGGCATATAGGTATCTGGCACTGTGAGGACATATGTATCTGGCACTGAGGGCATATCTGGCACAGTGGGGACATGTGTATCTGGCACTGGAACATATATATATATATATCTATATATCTGGCACTGTGGGGACATGTGTATCTGGCACTGGGGGCATATCTGGCACTGTGGGCATATATGTATCTGCCACTGTGGGGCATTGTGTACCTGGCACTGTGGGGCATATATATCTGGCACTGTGGGGACATGTATATCTGCCACTGTGGGGCATATATGTATCTGGCACTGTGGGGACATGTGTATCTGGCACTGTGGGGCATATATGTATCTGGCACTGTGGGACATATGTGTTCCTGGCACAGTGGGGCATATATGTATCTGGCACAGTAGGGACATGTGTATCTGGCACTGGGGGTATATATGTATCTGGCACTGTGGGGCATATATGTAACTGGCCCTGTGGAGACGTGTATCTGTTACTGTGGGGACATGTGTATCTGGCACTGTGGGTATATATATGTATCTGGCACTGTGGGGGAATATATGAATCTGGCACTGTGTGGGCATGTGTGTCTGGCACTGGGGGTATATATATGTATCTGGCACTGTGGGGGAATATATGAATCTGGCACTGTGTGGGCATACATGTATCTGGCACTGTGTGGGCATTTGTGTACTTGGCACTGTGGGTCATATTTATATCTGGCACTGTGTAGGCATATATGTATCTGGCCCTGTGTGGGCATCTGTGTATCTGGCACTGGGGGGCATATCTGGCACTGTGGGGACATATGTATCTGGAACTGGGGGCATATCTGGCACTGTGGAGACATGTGGGCATATAGGTATCTGGCACAGTGGGGACATGTGTATCTGGCACTGAGGGCATATATATATATATATATATATCTATCTGGCACTGTGGGGACATGTGTATCTGGCACTGGGGGCATATCTGGCACTGTGGGCATATATGTATCTGCCACTGTGGGGAATTGTGTACCTGGCACTGTGGGTCATATATATATATATATATATCTGGCACTGTAGGGCATATATGTATCTGGCACTGTGGGACATATATGTATCTGGCACTGTGGGGCATATGTGTTCCTGGCACTGTGGGTCATTTATGTATCTGGCACAGTGGGGACATGTGTATCTGGCACTGGGGGTATATATGTATCTGGCACTGTGGGGTATATATGTAACTGGCACTGTGGGTCATATTTATATCTGGCACTGTGTAGGCATATATGTATCTGGCCCTGTGTGGGCATCTGTGTATCTGGCACTGGGGGCATATCTGGCACTGTGGGGACATATGTATCTGGAACTGGGGGCATATCTGGCACTGTGGAGACATGTGGGCATATAGGTATCTGGCACTGTGAGGACATGTGTATCTGGCACTGAGGGCATATCTAGCACAGTGGGGACATGTGTATCTGGCACTGGAACATATATATATATATATATATATATATATATCTATCTGGCACTGTGGGGACATGTGTATCTGGCACTGGGGGCATATCTGGCACTGTGGGCATATATGTATCTGCCACTGTGGGGAATTGTGTACCTGGCACTGTGGGGCATATATATATATATATCTGGCACTGTAGGGCATATATGTATCTGGCACTGTGGGACATATATGTATCTGGCACTGTGGGGCATATGTGTTCCTGGCACTGTGGGTCATTTATGTATCTGGCACAGTGGGGACATGTGTATCTGGCACTGGGGGTATATATGTATCTGGCACTGTGGGGTATATATGTAACTGGCACTGTGGGGTCATATTTATATCTGGCACTGTGTAGGCATATATGTATCTGGACCTGTGTGGGCATCTGTGTATCTGGCACTGGGGGCATATCTGGCACAGTGGGGACATGTGTATCTGGCACTGGGAGCATATATATATATATATCTGGCACTGTGGGGACATGTGTATCTGGCACTGAGGGCATATCTGACACTGTGGGGACATATGTATCTGGCACTGTGGGCATATATGTATCTGCCACTGTGGGGCATTGTGTACCTGGCACTGTGGGGCATATATGTATCTGGCACTGTGGGGACATGTGTATCTGGCAATGTGGGGCATATATGTATCTGGCACTGTGGGACATATATGTATCTGGCAGGCACTGTGGGGCATATGTGTTCCTGGCACTGTGGGTCATATATGTATCTGGCACAGTGGGGACATGTGTATCTGGCACTGGGAGTATATATGTATCTGCCACTGTGGGTATATATGTAACTGGCACTGTGGGGTCATATTTATATCTGGCACTGTGTAGGCATATATGTATCTGGCCCTGTGTGTATCTGGCACTGTGGGGACATGTGTATCTGGCACGGGGGGCATATGTGTATCTGGCACTGTGGGGACATGTGTATCTGGCAATGGGGGCATATCTGGCACTGTGGGAACATATGTTACTGGCACTGGGGCATACTGTATATGTATCTGCCACTGTGGGGCATATGTGTACCTGGCACTGTGGGACATATATGTATCTGGCACTGTGGGGACATGTACATCTGGCACTGTGGGGCATATATGTATCTGGAACTGTGGGGCATATGTGTTCCTGACACTGTGGGGCATATATGTATCTAGCACAGTGGGGACATGTGTATCTGGCACTGGGGGAATATATGTATCTGGCACTGGGGGGCATATATGTAACTGGCACAGTGGGGACATGTGTATCTAGCACTGGGGGCATATATAGTATGTACAGTATCTGGCACTGTGGGGGCATGTGTATCTGACACTGGGGGCATATATGTATCTGGCACTGTGGGGGCATGTGTATCTGGCACTGGTGACATATATGTATCTGGCACTGTGAGGACATATGTAAGGCACCCACTTTTTGGCGTTTTATATGTATGTGGCACTGTACTGGGGCATTATATGTATGTGGCACTGTACAGGATAACTAAAAACGGGGTTATGACACAAGGTCGTACTCCTACAAACGTCATACCGAAAGGTGTGCACACAAAAATGGGATGTGGCTTTATGACAACTAGGCCATGCCCCCATTTTTGCAAGCACACCTTCGGCGCGCACATAATAGTGGCTCTTACCCTTGACTATAGGTCTTTTCTGGCTCTTTGCCTCTGACTGGTTGGCCACCCCAGGTGGTATTCATGTGACTGGCGGTCAGCAGACTGATGGTCACATGACCTCCCCCAAAATCCCGCCCCCTCACTATCCCGACGGTCGGCATGCCGACCAGCAGGGGCTAGTTCCACTTGTGGGTGTCCATGGCACCCACAGAGTGGGAATAGACCCCGTGGTGATCGCCACCAAGCCTGCAGCGTGGCGAGCGCAGTGCGCCCGGAAGGGGCTCGCTGTACTTGCCCCTCCCTGCCGAGATCCCAGCGTCGGTATGCTGCCGGGATCCGTGCATCGGTATGCTGACCGGCGGCCAGGAGACCATCGGTCAGCCATACCACACCCAACCACCGCTTCTTTATGGCAAGTAGGATAGTGACATGCAGAGAGCGGATGGTATTCATGTGACCGGCGGTCGGGAGACCGAAGGTCACATGACCTCCACCAACATCCCGCCCCCTCACTATCCCGACGGTCGGCATGCTGACCAACAGGGACTATTTCCACTCCTGGGTGTCCACGATACCCATACAGTGGGAATAGAACCCGTGGCGACCGGCGTCGGTATGCTGACCGGCGGTCTCCTGAAGGCCGGTCAGCCATACCACACCCGTAGAGAGCAGTTCTGTGTTCCCTTCTCATTGTGTAACCATATATGTTTTCATTTCACAATTCCTAACACTTTCTTGCTTTTTATTCATCATCAGCACTCCTGAGATCCAGAGCAGTTGTCTGTAAACTGTATTCTCTTTAGAAAAGACTCTAATTGTACCTAGTAATGTCATCTGACTTGGAATTGCACAGTATTACAACTCATCACTTGTTTCCCAAACAATAACTGGCATCGTGTACTGTAGGGCGACGAAGGACGTGGCACTGCCAACCTATGATTTGTGAATCAGGATCCATAATCCTTCTGCCAGGCAAGGAAGGAAGGAGGCGAGTGATGTAAAATGCTGTATCTCAAGTACGTAAAACCCTGGGGAAGATTCAAGAGATATATACTTTTAAAAGGAAAAGTGTAGCTGGCAGGCTGATCCGATCTCACAGTCATTTATTTCCTGGTTGTTAATAATTTGTGTAATAAAAGATTACGTGTGAGCAGGCTTCCTTGGCACACGGTGCTTTCTGCCTTGCTGAAGTGAATGTGTACTTGGAACATAAATTATTCCATTCTTATCGCTTGGCTACTCATTTTTCATGCTGCCACGGCCTCTTTGTAAACACTAGAGCCCCAGCTGGCAGTGGCTTCCCCTGTGGCGTTGCCTAGCTCCTTGCAGAACCTAATCCTATCAAGAGTATACACAGCCAACAACCACAGCACAATGTACACCTCACCATTTCCAATAGTCGTGCCGAAAATAGCAGTAATTAGATATTAATTAGAGAAATAATACATTTTGACCTATCACATGTTCTCTCTAAATGATATGATCAGATCTAGTAATTGCTAACTACATAAACGTGAGGCAATCCAGTCTTTTTCTAGAGCTCTAGATGCTTTGGGTTCTGCCCTGCCATGTTTATTGGCTGGTCAGCTTATCCAGCATCAGAAGCCCAGAACTCTGTTTTCAGCAGAGGTTTAAGACAAACCCACAGGTGCTGCTGATTACCTGACTGTTGTTCTCAGCAGGCTGCAAAACCCGGACAAGACCTGCCAAACACATTACACCCAGGTTGCCAGGTAGTAAGTATTGCCTCGCAAGTGTAGCACAGTGGCCTCATTACCACACTTACTACAAGGCATATGTGCTTACTTTTCTGTTTCATAATCTGGTAGATCCCGAAGAAGGCTTGGTGCTTCCAGATGCATCATAGTGCCCCCCACCTATCTACATAATACATACCTCCCAACATGACCCTCTCCAGGAGGGACACAATGCTCTGCTCCTGTACTTCCCTCTAAATGTATGATTGCCATCACCTGTGGTGACACACCTTTCTTATCCATTCACCTGTTCAACACAGGTGATGGCAATCATACATTAAGAGGGAAGTCCAGGAGCAGAGCATTGTGTCCCTCCTGGAGAGGGTCATGTTGGGAGGTATGATAATACCACAATTCACAGCATTACATAACAAAGGCAGTGGCCTTGATGCATCAGCAGAGTAGACCAATCATGCGCTGACTGGTCTCCATGTTATCAGGAGGCACCCAGCACACAGCACATGGAGGAAGGTAATCTTTAGCAGCTTGATATGTATGGGGAAAGTGGTAAAGCACTGTCAGTGTATCTGTGTGATCCATAAGCCTGTTTCCCAGTCCTGTCACTGTTTGTCTCTGAGATCTGTCTCTCTGTACAGTGGGGGTCATTCCGACCCGATTGCTCGCTGCAGTTTCTCGCAGCGCAGCGATCGGGTCGGAACTGCGCATGCGCCGTTGTTCCCTAGTGATCGCCTCTGAGGCTGTACGATGCCTTTGCACTTCTGCGGGGGGGGGGGGGGGGGCAGCACTGGCATGCGGGGCGGACTAGCCCTGTGCTGGGCGTCCCCCCACATGTCAGTGTGAATGATTGTAGCTGTGCCAAATTTAGCACAGCTACGATCAACTCGGAATGACCCCCTGTATGTCTGTTTTGTTAGTCTGTTTCCCTGTCCAGTGTCAGAGTATATGTCTGTCTGTCTGCCCTGTCAGTAAATCTGCATAAGCTATGTTAATGTTATGACCAGAGTAGCAGCCCATCACAACTTGTAGAGATGTGCGGCAAGCACTTTTCGAGTTTTGTGCTTTGGCTTTGTTTCTGGTTCCGTGCTCGTGTTTTGGATCTGGATTAGTTTTGCAAAAACCACCCTTTCGGGTTTTGGTTTTGGATCTGGATGATTTAAAAAAAAAAAAAAAAAAAAAACAGCTAAAATCACATAATTTGGGGGTAATTTTGAGCTTACGGTATTATTAACCTCAATAACATTCATTTCCACTCATTTCCAGTCTATTCTGAACACCTCACAATATTGTTTTTGGGCCAATAGGTTTCACTGAGGTGGCAGGATGACTAAGCTAAGCGACACAAGTGTGCGGCACAAACACCTGGCCCATCTAGGAGTGGCACTGCAGTGGCAGACAGGAAGGCAGATTTAAAAGTAGGCCCCAAACAGCACATGATGCAAAGAAGAAAATTAGGTGCAATGAGGTAGCTGTATGACTAAGCTAAGCGACACAAGTGTGCGGCACAAGCACCTGGCCCATCTAGGAGTGGCAGGGCAATGGCAGACAGGATGGCACTTAAAAAAACTAGGCCCCAAACAGCACATCATGCAAAGAAGAAAAGTGGTGCAATGAGGTAGCTGTATGACTAAGCTAAGCGACACAAGTGTGCGGCACAAACACCTGGCCTATCTAGGAGTGGCACTGCAGTTGTAGACAGAATGGCACTTAAAAAAACTAGGCCCCAAACAGCACATCATGCAAAGAAGAAAAAGAGGTGCATTGAGGTAGCTGTATGACTAAGCTAAGTAACACAAGTTGCGGCACAAACAACATGGGACGTGCTGGAATTTGCCCAGATGTAATACACGCACAATATTGGTGGCACAGGAGAACGTACCCCTAAACCACATGCACACACGGCAAAGCCTGTAAAATTTATTAGGATAATAGTAACCCTTTTATTTGGAGAAAATAATATACAGCACAGGACATCACCACTGGACTTATGGCAGTACAAGACACCACCACTGGACTGGACTTATACGGCAGTACCCCTGGAGTTGTACGGCATTGTCAGACAGAATGGCACTTAAAAAAACTAGTCCCCAAACAGCGCATGATTCAAAGAAGAAAAAGAGACGCAAGATGGAATTGTCCGTGGGCCATCCCACCCATCCTTATGTTGTATAAACAGGATATGCACACTTTAACAAACCAATCATTTCAGCGACAGGGTCCGCCCGGGATTGGCTTCCCTACACACGACTGTGGCTGAAATGACTGGTTTGTTTGGGCCCCCACCAAAAAAGAACAAATCAATCTCTCCTTGCACAAACTGGCTCTACAGAGGCAAGATCTCGACCTCATCCTCATCCTCCGATTTCTCACCCCTTTCAGTGTGTACATCCTCCTCCTCACAGAGTATTAATTCATCCCCACTGGAATCCACCATCACAGGTCCCTGTGTATTTTCTGTAGGCAATTGCTGGTAAAGGTCTTCCTGGAGGATTTTATAATTCATTTTGATGAACATCAACTTCTCCACATCTAGTGGAAGTAACCTCCTACGCCGATCGCTGACAAGGTTACCGGCAGCACTAAACACTCTTTCGGAGTACACACTGGAGGGAGGGGCAACTTAGGTAAAATAAAACCAGTTTGTGCAAGGACATCTAAATTGCCTCTTTTTCCTGCCAGTATACATACGGACTGTCTGACATGCCTACTTGGATGCTGTCACTCATATAATCCTCCCCCATTCTTTCAATGGTGACATAATCATATGTAGTGACAGTAGACATGTCAGTAATGGGTGGTTTTCAGGTTTCCGGCGGCCGGGTTCCCAACGACCACCATACCGGCGCCGGAATCCCGACCGCCAGCACACGGCAGCTTTTCTCCCTCTTGGAGGGAGAATAAGTAGTGTAGTGTGACACGCCTAGCGCGCCACCGTGCCCGCAGTGTGGTGAGCGCAGCGAGCCCGCAAGGGGCTCATTTGCGCTCGCCCAGCTGTTGGTATGCCTGCGGTCAGGATTCTGGCGCCGGTATGCTGGCCGCTGGGAGCCCGACCGCCGGCATCACATACTACACCCGTCAGTAATCGTTGGCAGGTCATCAGTCCGGACCAGATGTCAGCACTCGCTCCTGACTGCCCTGCATCACCGCCAGCGGGTGGGCTAGGAAACGAATCCTTTTCCTCGCAGCCCCAATTGTGGGAGAACGTGAAGGAGGCGCTGTTGACGGGTGACGTTCCACTTGAGTTGACAATTTTCTCACCAGCAGGTCTTTGATCCTCTGCAGACTTGTGTCTGCTGGAAAGAAAGATACAACGTAGACTTTAAACCTAGGATCGAGCACTGTGGCCAAAATGTAGTGCTCTGATTTCAACATATTAACCACCCTTGAATCCTGGCAAAGTAAATGAAGGGCTCCATCCACAAGTCGCACATACTTTGCGGAATCGCTCCGTCTTAGCTCCTCCTTCAATTTCTCCATCTGCTTCTGCAAAAGCCTGATGAGGGGAATGACCTGACTCAAGCTGGCAGTGTCTGAACTGACTTCACGTGTGGCAAGTTTGAAGGGTTGGAGAACCTTGCACAAGACAGAAATCATTCTCCACTGCACTTGAGTCAGGTGCATTCCCCCACCTTTGAACTTAATGTTAGGTGGATGTATATGCTTGAATGGCCTTTTGCTGCTCCTCCATCATGTGAAGCACAAAGAGTGTTGAATTCCACCTCGTTACCACCTCTTGCTTCAGGTGATGGAAGGGCAGGTTCAGGAGTGTTTGCTGGCACTTCAGTGTTTAGCACATGGTGGCTGAATGTCGAAAATGGCCCGCAATTTTTCGGGGCACCGACAGCATCTCCTGCACCCCCCTGTCATTTTTCTAAAAACTTTGCACCACCAAATTCATTGTATGTGCAAAACATGGGACGTGCTGGAATTTTCCCAGATGTAATGCACGCACAATATTGGTGGCGTTGTCCGATGTCACAAATCTCCAGGAGAGTCCAATTGGGGTAAGCCATTCTGCGATGATGTTCCTCAGTTTCCGTAAGAGGTTGTCAGCTGTGTGCCTCTTATGGAAAGCGGTGATACATAGCGTAGCCTGCCTAGGAATGAGTTGGCGTTTGCGAGATGCTGCTACTGGTGCCGCTGCTGTTGTTGTTGTTGCGGGAGGCAATACATCTACCCAGTGGCCTGTCACAGTCCTATAGTCCTTAGTCTGCCCTGTTCCACTTGTCCACATGTCCGTGGTTAAGTGGACAGTGGGTACAACTGCATTTTTTAGGTCACTGAGGACACTTTTTCTGTACATTCTCGGTATCGCCTGCCTAATGAAGTGGAACCTAGATGGGATTTGGTAATGGGGACACACTACCTCAAGCAATTCTCTAAGTCCCACTGAACTAATGGCAGATACCGGACGCACGTCTAACACCAACATAGCTGTCAAGGCCTCAGTTATCCGCTTTGCAACAGGATGACTGCTGCCATATTTAATCTTCCTCATAAAGGACTGTTGGACAGTCAATTGCTTAGTTGAAGTAGTACAAGTGGTCGTCCGACTTCCCCTCTGGGATGAAGATCGACTCCCAGCAGCAACAACAGCAGCGGCAGAACAGCAGCAGTAGGCGTACCACTAAAGAATCCTCTGGAGGTATCCGGTTAGGAGAGGACTCCTCAGTCTTGCCAGTGACATGGCCTGCAGGACTACTGATGTTCCTGACTGAGGAGGAAGTTGACGTTGAGGGAGTTGGTGGTGTGGCTTGCAGGAGCTTGTACCCAAGAGGAAGAAGGGATTTAGGTGTCAGTGGACTGCTTAGGCTCTTACCCAAAGTTTCACAACTTGACACTGACTTCTGATGAATGCGCAGCAGGTGATGTATAAGGGAAGATGTTCCTAGGTGGTTAATGTCCTTACCCCTACTTATGACAGATTGACAGAGCCAACAGACAGCTTGACACCTGTTGTCCGGATTTGTGGAGAAATAATTACACACCGAAGTGGTGGCTTTTTTGGTATTTTGCCCAGGCATCACAATGGGCTTATTCATCCCACGGACAACAGGTGTCTCCTCCGGTGCCTGATGTAAACAAACCACATCACCATCAGAATCCTCCTTGTCAACTTCCTCCTCCACCAGCAACACCCAAATCCTCATCCTGGTGTACTTCAACACTGACATCTTCAATTTGAATATCAGAAACTGGACTGTGGGTGCTCCTTCGAGCACTTGCAGAGGGCGTGCAAATGGTGGAAGCAGCCACCTCTTCCCGTCCAGTGTTGGACACACTTGGACTCTCCTTGGGGATTTGTGATACCATCTTAGAACTCAGTTCTTTCCTGTGCTTTTGCCAGCTTAACTCTTTTCATTTTTCAAGCGGGAGTATGAGGCCTTCCATTGTCATGTGAAGCTGAACCAGTAGTCATGAACATAGGCCAGGGCCTTAGCCATTTCTTGCCACTCTGTGTCATAAATGGCATATTGGCAAGTTTACGTTTCTCCTCAGACTAAATTTATTTTTTGGGGTCTTTTTACTGAACTTTTGCTTTTTGGCTTTTACATGCCGTCTACTATCACATTGGGCATCGGCCTTAGCAGACGACGTTGATGGCATTTCATAGTCTATGTCATGACTAGTGGCAGCAGCTTCAGCACTAGGAGGAAGTGGTTCTTGATCTTTCCCTATTTTATCCTCCAAATTTTTGTTCTCCATTATTTTTCTGGAGTTATATAACAATACAGGAGAGCGTACCTCTACACCACACAGGGCAAACCCTGTGAAAATTATTTGGATTAAATATTAATAACCCCTTTATTTGGAGTAAATAATATACAGCACAGGACAGCACCACTGAACTTATATGGCAGCACCACTGGACTGGAATTACACGGCAGTACCACTGGACATATACGGTAGTATCACTGGATTTATACGCCAGTACCACTGGAATTATACAGCAGGATCACTGGAATTATACGGCAGTACCACTGTAATTATACGGCAGTACCACTGGACATATACGGCAGTATCACTGGATTGGATTTATATGACAGTACCACTGGAATTACATGGCAGTACCACTGGAATTATACAGCAGTATCACTGGATTTATACGCCAGTACCGCTGAAATTATAAGGCAGTACCACTGGAATTATACGGCAGTATCACTGGATTTATACGCCAGTACCACTGGAATTATACGGCAGTACCACTGGACTTATACAGCAGTACCACTGGACATATACGGCAGTATCACTGGACTGGATTTATACGCCAGTACCACTGAAATTATATGGCAGTACCACTGGATTTATACGGCAGTACCACTGGACATATACAGCAGTATCACTGGACTGGATTTATACGCCAGTACCACTGGAATTATACGCCAGTACCACTGGAATTATACGCCAGTACCACTGGAATTATACGACAGTACCACTGGAATTATATGGCAGTACCACTGGACATATATGGCAGTATCACTGGACTGGATTTATACGTCAGTACCACTGGAATTATATGGCAGTACCACTGGATATATACGGCAGTACCACTGGACATATACGGCAGTATCACTGGACTGGATTTATACGTCAGTACCACTGGAATTATACGCCAGTACCACTGGAATTATACGACAGTACCACTGGAATTATATGGCAGTACCACTGGACATATATGGCAGTATCACTGGACTGGATTTATACGTCAGTACCACTGGATTTATACGCCAGTACCACTGGAATTATACGGCAGGATCACTGGAATTATACGGCAGGATCACTGGAATTATACGGCAGTATCACTGGAATTATACGGCAGTACCACTGGATTTATACAGCAGTACCACTGGACATATACGGCAGTATCACTGGACTGGATTTATACACCAGTACCGCTGGAATTATATGGCAGTACCACTGGAATTATACGGCAGTAACACTGGAATTATACGGAATTACTACTGGACATATACGGCAGTACCACTGTTCATATATATACGGCAGTATCACTGGACAGGATTTATACGCCAGTACCGCTGGAATTATACGTCAGTATCACTGGATTTATAAGGCAGTACCGCTGGACATATACAGCAGCATCACTGGACTGGATTTATATGCCAGTACCACTGGGATTATACGACAGTACCACTGGAATTATACGGCACTATCACTGGAATTATACAACAGTATCACTGGAATTATATGGCAGTACCACTGGACATATATGGCAGTATCACTGGACTGGATTTATACGACAGTACCGTTGGAATTATACGACAGTACCACTGGAATTATACGACAGTATCACTGGATTTATACGCCAGTACCACTGGAATTATACGGCAGGATCACTGGAATTATACGGCAGTATCACTGGAATTATACGGCAGTACCACTGGATTTATACAGCAGTACCACTGGACATATATGGCAGTTTCACTGGAATGGATTTATACACCAGTACCACTGGAATTATACGCCAGTACCACTGGAATTATACGGCAGTATCATTGGAATTATACGGCAGTACCACTAGAATTATACGGCAGTACCACTGGACATATACGGCAGTATCACTGGACTGTATTTATACACCAGTACCGCTGGAATTATATGGCAGTACCACTGGAATTATACGGCAGTAACACTGGAATTATACGGAAGTACCACAGAACATATACGGCAGTACCACTGGACATAAATACGGCAGTATCACTGGACTGGATTTATACGCCAGTACCGCTGGAATTATACATCAGTATCACTGGATTTATAAGGCAGTACCGCTGGACATATACAGCAGCATCACTGGACTGGATTTATATGCCAGTACCGCTGGAATTATACGACAGTACCACTGGAATTATACGGCAGTACCACTGGACATATACGGCAGTATCACTGGATTGGATTTATACGACAGTACCGCTGGAATTATATGGCAGTACCACGGGAATTATACAGCAGTATCACTGGATTTATACGCAAGTACCGCTGGAATTATAAGGCAGTACCACTGAAAGTATACGGCAGTATCACTGGATTTATACGCCAGTACCACTGGAATTATACGGCAGTACCACTGGACTTATACGGCAGTGCCACTGGACATGTACGGCAGTTTCACTGGACTGGATTTATACGCCAGTACCACTGAAATTATACGGCAGTACCACTGGATTTATGCGGCAGTACCACTGGACATATACGGCAGTATCACTGGACTGGATTTATACAACAGTACCACTGGAATTATACTGCAGTACCACTGGAATTATACTGCAGTACCACTGGACCTATACGGCAGTACCACTGGACATATATGGCAGTATCACTGGACTGGATTTATATGTCAGTACCACTGGAATTATATGCCAGTACCACTGGAATTATACAATACTATCACTGGAATTATACGACAGTACCACTGGAATTATATGGCAGTACCACTGGACATATACGGCAGTATCACTGGACTGGATTTATACGTCAGTACCACTGGAATTATACGCCAGTACCGCTGAAATTATACGCCAGTACCACTGGAATTATACGCCAGTACCGCCGGAATTATATGGCAGTACCACTGGAATTATACGGCAGTAACACTGAAATTATACAGAAGTACTACTGGACATATACGGCAGTACCACTGTTCATATATACGGCAGTATCACTGGACAGGATTTATACGCCAGTACCGCTAGAATGATACGTCAGTATCACTGGATTTATAAGGCAGTACCGCTGGACATATACAGCAGCATCACTGGACTGGATTTATATGCCAGTACTGCTGGAATTGTACGCCAGTACCACTGGAATTATACGGCACTATCACTGGAATTATACGACAGTACCACTGGAATTATACGACAGTACCACTGGAATTATATGGCAGTACCACTGGACATATATGGCAGTATCACTGGACTGGATTTGTATGACAGTACCGCTGGAATTATACAACAGTACCACTGGAATTATACGCCAGTATCACTGGATTTATACGCCAGTACCACTGGAATTATACGGCAGTATCACTGGAATTATACGGCAGTACCACTAGAATTATACGGCAGTACCACTGGACATATACGGCAGTATCACTGGACTGTATTTATATGCCTGTACCACTGGAATTATACGGCAGTAACACTGGAATTATACGGAAGTACCACAGAACAAACACGGCAGTACCACTGAACATATATACGGCAGTATCACTGGACTGGATTTATACGCCAGTACCGCTGGAATTATACGTCAGTATCACTGGATTTATAAGGCAGTACCACTGGACATATACAGCAGCATCACTGGACTGGATTTATATGCCAGGACCACTGGAATTATACGCCAGTACCACTGGAATTATACGGCAGGATCACTGGAATTATACGGCAGGATCACTGGAATTATACGGCAGTATCACTGGAATTATACGGCAGTACCACTGGATTTATACAGCAGTACCACTGGACATATACGGCAGTATCACTGGACTGGATTTATACACCAGTACCGCTGGAATTATATGGCAGTACCACTGGAATTATACGGCAGTAACACTGGATTTATACGCCAGTACCACTGGAATTATACGGCAGTATCACTGGAATTATACGGCAGTACCACTGGAATTATACGACAGTACCACTGGAATTATATGGCAGTACCACTGGACATATATGGCAGTATCACTGGACTGGATTTGTATGACAGTACCGCTGGAATTATACAACAGTACCACTGGAATTATACGCCAGTATCACTGGATTTATACGCCAGTACCACTGGAATTATACGGCAGTATCACTGGAATTATACGGCAGTACCACTAGAATTATACGGCAGTACCACTGGACATATACGGCAGTATCACTGGACTGTATTTATATGCCTGTACCACTGGAATTATACGGCAGTAACACTGGAATTATACGGAAGTACCACAGAACAAACACGGCAGTACCACTGAACATATATACGGCAGTATCACTGGACTGGATTTATACGCCAGTACCGCTGGAATTATACGTCAGTATCACTGGATTTATAAGGCAGTACCACTGGACATATACAGCAGCATCACTGGACTGGATTTATATGCCAGGACCACTGGAATTATACGCCAGTACCACTGGAATTATACGGCAGTATCACTGGATTTATACAGCAGTACCACTGGACATATACGGCAGTACCGCTGGACATATACGGCAGTACCGCTGGACATATACGGCAGTATCGCTGGACATATACGGCAGTATCACTGGACATATACGGCAGTACCACTGGACATATACAGCAGCACAGGGACACCACCACTAGACTGATGCAGAATAACACAGCACCACTGCAATGGACTGGATTTATACAGCAACACTGGACATATGGCAGCAGAGGATACCACCACTGTGACTGGACTGATGCACCACAAGACACCACAACTGGACTGATGCAGCACAAGACAGCACCACTGGACTGGACTTATACAGCAGCACTGGACATATTGCAGCAGAGGACACAACCAGTGTGACTGGACTGATGCAGCACAAGACACTACCACTGAATTGATGCAGGACACTGAGGACGGAGACACGTCCTCTCTGTACACTCTCCAATGTCGGAGTGAAAATGGCGGTGAAGCGCGGCTCCTTATATGGAATCAAAACCCCGCGAGAATCCAACAGCGGGATGATGACGTTTTTCCTCGGTCTGGTTTCCAAGTCAGGCGGGAAATCCTGAGCCTGACTCGGATCGGGTAGTGAAGTTCGGGGAGGTTTGGTTCTC
Organism: Pseudophryne corroboree; assembly: GCF_028390025.1. NCBI lineage: Eukaryota > Metazoa > Chordata > Amphibia > Anura > Myobatrachidae > Pseudophryne > Pseudophryne corroboree. The sequence goes on along the minus strand of NC_086453.1, from coordinate 226,080,252 downwards.
AGGGAACCGAACCCGCTCATCTCTAATCACAAGTCATGGGTATGTGAGTATTTTTTTTAAAGTCAATTATACTGTACAGTAGTTTGCAGAAATCTATGATTTGCAAACTTGGCTCAAATGTACTAAGCCTTAAAAGTGTTAAAGTGGAGAGTGATAAAGAATGATAAATGACCAGCCAATCAGCTTCCTAACTGCCATATAAACAGGGTATGTTTGAAAATTGACAGTTAGGAACTGATTGTTGGTACTTTATCACTCTCCACTTTATCACTTTTTAAGACGTATTACATTTGGGCCTTTATTTGTTCTAGATAATAAGATTGCCACCTAGCAAGTGGGTATAAACAGCAAGCCTCCCACACAGGGCAAACACTGTAAAAATTATTTGGATAATAATAATCCTTTTATTTGGAGCTATTATAATAATATGCAGCACAGGCGAGTGTACCCCTACACCACACAGGGCAAACCCTGTAAAAATTATTTGGATAATATTAGTATATAACCCTTTTATTTGGAGTAAATAATATACAGCACAGGACACCACCACTGGAATTATGGCAGCACAAGACACCAGCACTGGACTGATGCAGCACAAGACAGCACCACTGGACTCGACTTATACGGCAGTACCACTGGACTTATACGGCTGTACCACTGGACTGGACTTATACGGCAGTACCCCTGGACTTATACGGCAGTACCCCTGGACTTATACGGCAGTATCCCTGAACTTATACGGCTGCACCACTGGACTGGACTAATACGGCAGTACCCCTGGACTTATATGGCAGCAGCATTGGACTTATGGCAGCACAGGACACCACCACTGGACTGATGCAGCACAACACAGCACCACTGCAGTGGACTTATACAGCAGCAGCACTGGACTTATGGCAGCACAGGACACCACCACTGGACTTATGGCAGCACAGGACACCACCACTGGACTGATGCAGCACAAGACAGCACTGGAATGACACATAAGAGAACAGGTCGCCACCCCACGCGCACCCCACCTTCCCGCACAGACACTGAGTAGACACGTCCTCTCACTACACTCTCCAGGACTGGAGTGAAAATGGCGGCGACGCGTGGCTCCTTATACTTAATCTAAAACCTGCGATGATCCGACAGCGGGATGATGACGTTTTGCCTCATTCTGGTTTCTGAGTCTGGCGGGAAGTCCTGACCTGGACTCGGATCCAGGCTCAGGACGTGATGTTCGGGGGGATTCGGTTCTCAGAGAACTGAACCCGCTCATCTCTAGTACTATGGGATGCGGTCAAGATTCCAACGGTCAGAATGCCAACAGCGTAATCCCAATGGACCACAAATATAAGTACTGGGGTTAGGGACTATGGGGAGGGTTAGGTATTAGCTGTTGGAGGGGAGGAAGTTAGGGTTAGGCTGTGTGTGTATGTGGGGGGGTAGTGTAGTGTTAGGTTGTGGGAGGGGACAGTTAGGGTTAGGCTGCAAGAGGGGGAAGTTAGGGTAATAATAGAGATCTGTCGGGATACTGACTATCCAGATACCACTGTCGGTTATCTGACTGTCAGGATCCTGACTGCCAGGATTTCATATCCAACCCAAACCATTGATGGTATACAACAAGTGTCCTGAATGTCTAAGAACTGTGATAGAAACAATAGAAACTTGTAACGGAAATCTATTTTGCATCATGGCAGGACTAAAAAATGAAGGATATGAATTAACTCTTAATGTCCATCTGGAACGGTGTTTGCACCTTCCAATGGTCTTTTGGCAGGTCTAAAGGAAAGGCAAGATCATTGAAGTACTATAACCAAAGTTCCATAGCAAAAACAATAGCAGTAGCAACTGGGGCAGGAGGGGATGGGAGCTGTTGCTAGGTGACAATCCTATTCCATAGGAATAAAATTTGTCTTCCCAAGAATGTGGACAGCTGAAAGAACAACATCCCTCTGCATTGCCCAGTGCCACATTTCTTAGCCTTCTTGCACAGTGATAAAGGGTGGGTACCACCCATCCTGTTGATATAAGACACTGCTGTGGTATTTTCCAAAGAAGAATCAGAGCACTGTGAATTGATGACGGTACCAAGGCCTGAAGAGTTAGTTTCACTGCCCTCAGTTCTAGGACTTTGATGTCCTGAGAAACGGCTTGCCAACCCCCAAAGTGAAGTATCTGACGTAATGGAGAGGACTGGGGAATGTAGAGTGAGGTTCTTTGGGGCTGGAATAGGTAAAGTTGTCCAGCTCTGTATGTCTTCAGTTACTTGATACGGAAGGTGACATGTCTGACCAGTTGCAATGATTGTGGAATAAGATGAGGAATCTCTGAGTTTGTTTGCAAAGTTGGGGCACATGAAAATACAGATTCTATTCCTACTCTCTGGGTGTCATGGACACCCACGAGTGGGAATATCCTTGGCGCAGCTGGTTGCATTCTCAGCGGTCGGGATCACAACATCGGTATTCTAACCGCTGGGATAATAACTACATCCCGAAAGGAATGGGTATCTAGGAGAAATCATAGAATCAGAATCTGAGTGGACGGAGTAAGAATTTATTTTTGCTAGTTGATTGTAAAATCTAATACTACCAGAAGAGACAGAGCTGTCAGTACTCTCAGTGTATATATATCCAAACTTATTAAAAGGTCATTATCTAAATACACAATGTAGTGTATGCCCTGCTGACGGAGGTGGGATGTGGCATTACTCTGGTGAAAGAATATGGGGCATTTGCTTAACCAAAAACCATCCACTGGTACAGCTGGTCTCTCCACCTGAACTGTAACAGGCATCTATGGTTCTGGTGAATTGGGATAAAGTTAAAAGCATCCTTGAGATCTATCTTTAAGAAGAAACAATCTCTGTTTACCCTATAATGAGGGTTGCTCTACTAACTGACTTAAGCAAAGCAAGTTAGAAGCCATCAGGGATTTAACGGGCAAGATGGACTCACCATCTCTTGTCCATGACATGTAACAAAGGACCAGAATCTTTTTGAATCTTATGTAAGGTATTATCATTAGTGTCAGGAGTGACCCTATCTCCCAGCAAAGCTGGTATACCAGGCAATCCCACTTGGCTGCGGAGAACCCACTCCATCTCCTTAATTAAAACAGAACAAAAGGCAAGCTGAATACATTTTTAACGGAATGCGATAACTATCCTGAAGATCGGAATCCCAGAGAGAGAATCAAGAAACACAAAGTAAGGCCAATGCCGGAATCCTGGTTGAGGGACTTGGGGTGTTGGGAGGGGTAGTTACTGTTGGGCACCACCAGGGGGGGGGGGGGGGTAAAAAGTTAGGTTGCATGGGGAGATTGTTAGTTTTAGGGCGCGGTAAGGAGGGTTTAGGTTTAGGCACCACCCAGGTAGGTTGGTTAAGGTTAGGCTGCAGGGGGGCGGGGAAGAGGGTTAGGCACCTATAAGTGAGTGGTAGGGGAGGGGGAGGGTTAGAGAACTTAACAATCTCTGTTGGGATGCCACTGTCGGTCTTATGACAGCTGGGATTTCATACTCAACCCTTTTTAACACCTCTGAAGTTTCTTAAAAGGCCTAGCATTTGAAGTACAGCTAAGCTGGCAGTGTTCTACCTGTAAAGGCTACTCTAACCATTTCAATGGTGCTCTGTTCTACCCTTTTAGAAGAGGAAGCTGAACAAACTACCTCCTCAGACTCCTAGGAGTATGTTTACTAAAGTGCGGGTTGTAGAGATGTTGCCCATACCAACCAATCAGATTCTAGCTATTATCTTCTAGAAGGTGCTAGATAAAAGATAAGTAGAATCTTATTGGTTGCTATGGGCAACATCTCCACTTCTAAAAACCCGCACTTTAGCAAATATACCCCAGGCATGTTTCAACCGTTTTGGGGGGAGCTGTTTGGTTCTGCGACTGTGATACCATACGCATCTGCAATGTCTCCGGCATCTTACTTGCTGCAACTAGGCAACACAACTATAACACTACCCGGAACTTTGATAACTATCAGACCTGAGCAAGATGCTGTATCTCTGTGTGCAGCCGCTGGTATTTGCATAGCCGCCGGTGGGCATCTCAATACAAATCCATTTGCATATTTTCGCACAGTCGCTATATACAAATTCGCAGCTGCGTAAGCATTTGCATCCGTCTCTCTATCAGCCCTTATTTGTATAAACATATATGATGTGTATGTATATGTGTAGTGGCAGATGAAAACCATTGTAATTCATCCTGGCCCTCTCTCTACATCATTTTATTACCTCACCCTCTGAAACAGACACATAGCTTTTTAACATTGAGTATGGACAAGTTTTCAGCTACAATTTTTATTAGAACAAATAGTAACCAATTGTATTAAAGTAAACAGTAAGCCTTACTATCCAAGTATTGTGGTCCAGGGGGTAAACGTTTGTCTATTAAGAGCAGTGGCAAGGTAATGATCCTTGGCAAGGATGGGTTAATGCTCTCTGCATCTGCAATTGATTTTTTTTCCTCTATATGCCATTTGAAACCAGCAATCAGCTTTGTGGTCTGAAATTGCCCTGAAACAGGAGCTGAGACGTGAAACAGCCACCAACACGTTTCAATTAGCAGCCGCCCTGCCCAAGATCCCACCCCAGGGGAAACAGCATCTTGTACAGATTGACACACTCACAATAAATTGCCTGTCCTTCATAACCTGTCTATATAATTCTCACCCTGTGACAGCTGCATTTATGCACATAGGGGGTCATTCCGAGTTGTTCGCTCGCAAGCTGCTTTTAGCAGCTTTGCACACGCTAAGCCGCCGCCTACTGGGAGTGAATCTTAGCTTCTTAAAATTGCGAACGAAAGATTCGCAATATTGCGATAAGACATCTCTGTGCAGTTTCTGAGTAACTCGAGACTTACTCTGCCAGTGCGATCAGTTCAGTGCTTGTCGTTCCTGGTTTGACGTCACAAACACACCCAGCGTTCGCCCAGACACTCCTCCGTTTCTCCAGCCACTCCCGCGTTTTTCCCAGAAACGGTAGCGTTTTTTCACACACACCCATAAAACGGCCAGTTTCCGCCCAGAAACACCCACTTCCTGTCAATCACATTACGATCACCAGAACGAAGAAAAAACCGTGAGTAAAATTTCAAACTGCATAGCAAATTTACTTGGCGCAGTCGCAGTGCGGACATTGCGCATGATTGCGCACTAAGCGGAAAATCGCTGCGATGCGAAGAAATTTACCGAGCGAACAACTCGGAATGACCCCCATAGTGATCATGCATACCTAAACACGTTTACTACTGTATAATTAACGCTACCAGCCCATATTCACTGCAATCATCATATCCATTGTCGTTTAAGTTCCCCATTCAGAGACGGATTTCCCACTAGGCATGTGAGGCACGTACCTAGGGGCGGCACCTGTTGGGGGCGGCATGCACATCCCCCCCCCCCCCCGTCTAGCTGATGTGTCCCCACCGGGCTGCTGCTGGCTGCTCCAAGTCCTGGGCTGGCAGCACAGCCCTGGTTAGTAACACAGCAGCGCAGCCCTGGTTAGTAACACAGCAGAGCAGCCCTGGTACCAGTGTCAGACTGTGGACAGTGATTGATCCGGGACGGGCGCTCGCTGCTCTGCTCTCTCCTCCTCTCTGCTGTTAATGTCCCCCTGAGGCTGAGTGGCTCTCCTCCTCTGCTGTTTTAATGTGATGCATGTCCCCCTGAGGCTGAGCCTTTGTGCTGCAGCGGCGGCGCTGGCGCTAGCTACTCTCTCCTCCTCCCTGTTGTCAATTTGACAGAAGAGAGGAGGAGAGAGCTGCATGCACCCGCGCTGCATCTGCGGCTCACAGACTCAGCCTCAGGGGGACATGCATCACATTAACACAGCAAAACGCAGAGGACTAGGCTCTCAGAGGAGGAGAGCCGCTCAGCCTCAGGGGGACATTAGGTGTCCAGTCAGTGAGTCAGTGGGAATCAAATTGTCAATCAATGAATGACATCGCCAGAGGAGAGGAGGAGAGAGCAGCGAGTGCCCGTCCCGTGCCGACGGCGCCGCTCACAGCCTCAGGTGGAGGGGGCGGACATTAACAGCAGAGGCAGAGCAGAGGAGGAGAGAGCAGCCCGCGCTGGCGGTGCCGCTCACAGCTTCAGGGACATAAATAATTAACAGTCAGCAGCCAGCAGCAGAGTGATGATCTACAGCAGGGGTGGGGAACCTCAGGCCCGAGGGCCGTATATGGCCCTCAAAGCCACTTGATCTGGCCCGGCCAGGCTCACCTAAATGAGAGGAGATGCCGAGCGCCTGCTGAGATTTTACCACCAGCGGGCGCCCGGCTCCTCAGCAGCAGCCGGAGGCAGGAGCTCACTCCTGAGCTCCAGCGTCTGGCTCAGGCAGTGTACATGTGTGGCGCTATGGGAGAGACGTCATGACATCTCTCCCATAGTTTCGAGGAGAGGGAGGTCAGTGGTTCGGAAGCAGGAGCAGGGCTGGAGAGCATTGTGGGTTTTTTCTTTTTTTTAATGTGTGTGTGTGTGTGTGTGTGTGTGTGTGTGTAAGCGAACTACTAGGGGGCATATTTAATGGGGCATAACTATAGGGGGCATATCTAATGGGGCATAACTACAGGGGGCATATTTAATGGGGCATAACAACTGACGGGGCATATCTAATGGGGCATAACAACTGACTGGGGGCAAATCTAATCGGGCATAACAAGTGACTGGGGGCATAACTACTGACTGGGGGCAGGCTAATTTTTAAGTTGATAATTTTTGTATGGCCCCCGAAGGATTTTATAAATATCCAAATGGCCCTTGGTAGAAAAAAGGTTCCCCACCCCTGATCTACAGTATGTTCATTTTGTAATTCATACCTAAAAAGGTTCAGGTTAGTGGTCCATAAATTAGTCAATTATTACAAATGTGATATGTTTTCTGTATAAATTATAACTTCTAAATGTGTGGTACATGTAGGGACATGAGTGTGTGTGTCTGTGTGGGGGGGGGGGGGCAATAATATTGTGACCCTTAAATTCGTCCCATGGGGGTCATTCCGAGTTGTTCGCTCGTTATATTTTTCTCGCAACGGAGCGATTAGTCGCTAATGCGCATGCGCAATGTCTGCAGTGCGACTGCGCCAAGTAAATTTGCTATGCAGTTAGGTATTTTACTCACGGCATTACAAGGTTTTTTCTTCGTTCTGGTGATCGTAATGTGATTGACAGGAAGTGGGTGTTTCTGGGCGGAAACTGGCCGTTTTATGGGTGTGTGCGAAAAAACGCTACCGTTTCTGGGAAAAACACGGGAGTGGCTGGAGAAACGGAGGAGTGTCTGGCCGAACGCTGGGAGTGTTTGTGACGTCAAACCAGGAACGAAACTGACTGAACTGATTGCAGATGCCGAGTAAGTGTGGAGCTACTCAGAAACTGCTAAGAAGTGTCTATTCGCAATTTTGCTAATCTTTCGTTCGCAATTTTGATAAGCTAAGATTCACTCCCAGTAGGCGGCGGCTTAGCGTGTGCAAAGCTGCTAAAAGCAGCTTGCGAGCGAACAACTCGGAATGAGGGCCCTGGTTCCATTATCTGCAAAGTCTCTGACTTCCTTTCATATTTGATGTAGTCAGATGTGGGATAAGTGTTACTGGCACCCATAGCAAAGCTGCTAAACCATATTCATGCCAACCAGACCTCCAAGCACACAGTATAATTGCATGTTTGCTGCACCAGGAGGCTGCAGATCTTAGGCATTATGCTCTGGTGCCATAAATGAATGCTAGAATTCACAAAAAGTTGGGAAATGTTTCAGATTTTGGCCTGGTGCATTGTGTACAGAGGATTCTCTAGTTTGCGTCGGCAGCTGGCAGTAGTCTATCTGTGGCACATTACTGTGTAATTTTATGTGTTTAATCTATTAATTCTATATTTAGAAAAAATTATATCAATATTGAATACATTTGATTTTATTATTTATTTATTTAAAGCATTTTATTACACATGTTATACCTGTGGAGGATTTGAACATACATCTATAATCCTTTTATGTGCACCATGTTTTTTCCCATATATATTAGAGATGAGCGGGTTCGGTTCGCCGAGAACTGAACCCCCCCCGAACTCCACGTGTCAAACATGGTTCCGAGCCCGGCTCTGTTATTCCCACCTGACTCGGAAAACCTGAATGAGGCAAAACGTCATCATCCCGCTGTCGGATTCTCGCGAGATTCGGATTCCATATAAAGAGCCGCGTGTCACCGCCATTTTCACTCGGGCATTGTAGAGAGTACAGAGAGGACGTGGCTACGTTCTCTCAGTGTCAGTTCTCAGTATCAGTGCTCAGTATCAGTGCTCATTGTTTTGTGCTGCATCGTGCTGCTCAGTAATACCAGTACAGTGTCTTGTGCTGCATCTTGCTGCTGTAGGGTGCTGTGGCAGTAGTGTCCTGTGACTGTGCATCGGTCATCATCATTCCAGTCACAGTGGTATCTGGAGGGTGACAATTCCAGAGTGCTTTTGTGCTGCTCACTAATACTAGTACAGTGTCTTGTGCTGCATTGTGCTGCTCAGTGTCAGTTCTCAGTAGTATCATCAGTGCTCAGTATCAGTGCTCATTGTCTTGTGCTGCATCGTGCTGCTCAGTAATACATTACTAATACTAGTGCAGTGTCTTGTGCTGCATCGTGCTGCTCAGTGTCAGTTCTCAGTAGTATCATCAGTGCTCAGTATCAGTGATCATTGTCTTGTGCTGCATTGTGCTGCTCAGTGTCAGTTCTTTGTATCACTGCTCAGTAGTATCATCAGTGCTCAGTATCACTGGTCAGTGCTCAGTGTCTTGTGCTGCTCAGTGTCAGTTCTCAGTATCACTGCTCAGTAGTATCATCAGTGCTCAGTATCACTGCTCAGTAGTATCATCAGTGCTCAGTATCACTGGTCAGTGCCAGTTCTCAGTATCACTGCTCAGTAGTATCATCAGTGCTCAGTATCATTGGTCAGTGCTCAGTGTCTTGTGCTGCATCTTGCTGCTGTAGGGTGCTGTGGTATTGTCCTGTCACCGTGCATAGGTCATCATCATTCCAGTCACAGTGGTATCTGGTATCTATCTAGTGGTATCTAATTCCAGACATTACTGCTGTCTAATTTCAGATATATTGCTGGCATATAATTCCACACATTAAAAAATGGAGAACAAAAATTTGGAGGGTAAAATAGGGAAAGATCCACCTACACCTAGTGCTGAAGCTGCTGCCACTAGTCATGGCAGAGACGATGAAATGCCATCAACGTCGTCTGCCAAGGCTGATGCCCAATGTGATAGTAGAGAGCATGCAAAATCCAAAAAGCAAAAGTTCAGTAAAATTACCCAAAAATCTAAATTAAAATCGTCTGCGGAGAAGCGTAAACTTGCCAATATGCCATTTACGACACGGAGTGGCAAGGAACGGCTAAGGCCCTCTCCTATGTTCCTCATGACTTGTGGTTCAGCTTCACATGACGATGTAAGCACTCAACCTCCCGCTAGAAAAATGAAAAGAGTTAAGCTGGCAAAAGCACAGCAAAGAATTGTGCGTTCTAAATCACAAATCCCCAAGGAGAGTCCAAATGTGTCGGCGGGTGCAATGCCTGACCTTCCCAACACTGGACGGGAAGAGGTGGCTCCTTCCACCATTTGCACGCCCCCTGCAAGTGCTGGAAGGAGCACCCACAGTCCAGTTCCTGATATTCAAATTTAAGATGTCACTGTTGAAGTACACCAGGATGAGGATATGGGTATTGCTGACGCTGAGGAGGAAGTTGACGATGAGGATTCTGATGGTGATGTGGTTTGTTTAAATCAGGCACCCGGGGAGACAGTTGTTGTCCGTGGGATGACTAAGGCTATTGACATGCCTGGTCAAAATACCCCCCCAAAAAATCATCTCTTCGGTGTGGAATTATTTCAACAGAAATGCGGACAACAGGTGTCAAGCCGTGTGTTGTCTTTGTCAAGCCGTAATAAGTAGGGGTAAGGACGTTAACCACCTAGGAACATCCTCCCTTATACATCACCTGGAGCGCATTCATCAGAATTCATTGACAAGTTCAAAAACTTTGAGTAACAGAGGAAGCAATCCACTGACAACTAAATAAATTTTTCCTCTTGTAACCAAGCTCCTGCAAACCACACCACCAACTCCCTCAATGTCAATTTCCTCCTTAGACAGGAACGCCAATAGTCCTGCAGGCCATGTCACTGTCAAGACTGACAAGTCCTCTCCTAACTGGGATTCCTCCGATGGATCCTTGAGTGGAATGCCTACTGCTGCTGTGGCTGATGGCGCTGCTGTTGTTGCTGCTAGGAGTCGATCGTCATCCCAGAGGGGAAGTCGGAAGACCACTTGTACTACTTCCAGTAAGCAATTGACTGTCCAACAGTCCTTTGCGAGGAAGATGAAATATCACAGCAGTCATCCTGTTGCAAAGCGGATAACTTAGGCCTTGACAACTATGTTGGTGTTAGACGTGCGTCCGGTATCCACCATTAGTTCACAGGGACTTAGAGAATTGCTTGAGGTAGTGTGTCCCCGGTACCAAATCCCATCAAGGTTCCGCTTCTCTAGACAGGCAATACCGAGAATGTACACAGACGTCAGAAAAAGTGTCCTCAGTGTCCTAAAATATGCAGTTATACCCACTGTCCACTTAACCACGGACATGTGGACAAGTGGATAACAACAACAGTAAGCAACTGTGCGCACCCTCTTGGTATATAATTGGGAAAAAATTATTATATATATGTGTATAATGACATAGAAATTTAGATGTCACCAAATTACACTAATTCCTTTTTACTGGGAATTATAGTGTTTCAATACAAGTCCAATCCCGTCTCAAACGTGGGCTTAAAAATTCGTTCTCTTGTCTCAGTCGTGGTTCTCTCCTTTCTCTCGACAGAGGACCATCTCCATATAGACCCAAAAATTAGAAAAGAAAGGAGGATATAGTGTAATACTGTTTTTATTCAATGATTCCACAAAAATATTTCCCACATGAAATTAAAATTGCAAAAAAATTCCATATATAACAATCCACCAATGACTAGGCAAGAATGCGTACCGGATAGATGGGGGTGTCATGTAATGTCCACCCAAATAGGCTTATTGGTATTCCACGGATACCTCCGGATCTTTCAAGGTGCCGTGTTCGTCTCTGGATCTGCAGTATCCAAAAGATTCAAATGCCGGTTTACTCCAATCTCCCCAATCAGCTCACCAACGCGTTTCTGCTCCCTGGGGAGCCTTTATCAAGGTGTATGGTGGAATTGTACTGGTCTGGGTATTTATTCCCACCAGAGTGATCTGATTGGTTGAGATTGTGCTGGGCCTATTAGGTATCTAAACCCTTCAATTATACTAGTAAACTTCTTCTACTTATACTATACAGGTGGATCATTTATGTATTAGCCTTTATGCATAGCCTTAAAGCACATAAATCTGTTTAAAAGCATATTTCGCGGCGTGCGTTCCAAGCCCTGGAACGCACGCCACTTCCTATTTCCACCCTTATTCTTTAACATTGCCGCGTGCGTTCCAACCCCTTGGAACGCACGCCGCTTCCTGTTTCCGTCGTTATCCCGCGGCTCTCCCCGGCGGAAATGCGTCATTGGAACGCAAGGTGCAACTGCACTGATCTCGATACGTTTGAAAATCAGTCAAGGAGTTTACAACAAAAATTTGTGGCAAAGGGATATGATAGGGAAACACTGAATAGATATATTGAAGAAATAGGAGCTATAGAAAGAGAAGACCTTTTAAAAACTAATATTAAAGATAAAAAAGAGGATATAGTTTTACCCTTCATCACATCCTTTAATAGCCAACACAAAGAAGTGGAAAAAATATTTAATAAACACTGGCATTTGTTAAACAGGGATCCGATTTTAAAAAGTATTTTACCACCAAAACCGAAATTCATTTATAGGAAGGCTCCAAACTTGAAACAGAAGCTAGTGAGAAGCGCTATTGGTCCGAAGAAATCGGGAAGAATTAAAACTAAGGGTTTCCACAGGTGTGGACTTTGCAATATGTGCAGGCACCACACCGATCAATTGAGTAAAGTGGAAGAGTTCAAATCAAAAACAACTGGTAAAACTTATCGTATTGAAGATTTCATAACATGCAATACAAAACATTGTATTTATTTGATAGAGTGCAGCTGCGGGCTGCAATATATAGGTCGTACGTCCCGACCTTCAAAAGAGCGGTGGGCAGAGCACCTGCGGAATATCAAAAAAGGGTATCCAAATCACTCCGTATCCAATCACTTTAAAGAGACACATGCATGTAATTATAGGTCATTAAAGAGTGTTATAGGGATAAAAAGAGTAAATAACCATTGGAGAAAAAGAAATATAGAGGAAGTCTTAGCACAAACAGAGATGAAATGGATGTACGACATGGGGACATTAGCTCCAAAAGGTTTAAATCTTGAATTCGAACTTAAATGGTTTTTATGATCTGTCATAAAATATCCCCCTATAATTTAACTATTAAAAAATGTAACTATAAAATTATCTTCCCTTTTTAGAAATGATCCCTTCTAAGAAAAAGTTTTATACTCCCTATATACATTTATCTTTTCTGAAGTAATTTTGAAAGGTTTTTAAGGATGTGTGCTTTTTATAAAATGTCCTGTATATTTATACATTTTTAGTATTCTATTTATTTATATGTACTAATGTAATATATATTTGGAAAGGAACAATGTTGTATCTAATACCCCTTTCACATCGCACAAATAACCCGGTATCGACACGGCATATTGCCGTGTCGACACGGGTCAGTGTGCGATGTGAAAGCACTCTGCCGGAATTAGCGGGTCGCCTGACCCGGTAATTCAACCCGGTATAAAAGAAGGATTATACCCGGGTTGAATACCGGGTCAGGTGCAGTGTGAATGGGAGCCGCGTCGATGCGACACGGTTCCCATTCACAGCATAGGGAGAGGCGGCGCAGGAGATGAGCTCATCTCCCAGCGCCGCCTCCACCCCCGCCCCTGCTGCTGCGCCCCCCCCCCCCGCTGCTATGGAAACCGACCCGGTATATTGCCGGGTCGGAAAGCCAGCAGAGGGGAGCAAATGCCGGATCCCACCCGGTAAGTACACGTTTCTTTTACCGGGTGGGATCCGGCATTTGCGATCTGAATGCTGTATAAATCTGATAAAGGGAGCTTAAGGGGAGGCGCTCTGGATAGCGCACCTTGGAACGCGGAAATACCTTGCGTTCCAATTATGTATTTCCGCTGGGGAGAGCCGCGGGATAACGACGGAAACAGGAAACGGCGTGCGTTCCAAGGGGTTGGAACGCACGCGGCAATGTTAAAGAATAAGGGCGGAAATAGGAAGGGGCGTGTGTTCCAGGGCTTGGAACGCACGCCGCGAAAAATGCTTTTAAACAGATTTATGTGCTTTAAGGATATGCATAAAGGCTAATACATAAATGATGCGCCTGTATAGTATAAGTAGAAGAAGTTTACTAGTATAATTGAAGGGTTTAGATACCTAATAGGCCCAGCACAATCTCAACCAATCAGATCACTCTGGTGGGAATAAATACCAAGACCAGTACAATTCCACCATACACCTTGATAAAGGCTCCCCAGGGAGCAGAAACGCGTTGGCGAGCTGATTGGGGAGATTGGAGTAAACCGGCATTTGAATCTTTTGGATACTGCAGATCCAGAGACGAACACGACACCTTGAAAGATCCGGAGGTATCCGTGGAATACCAATAAGCCTATTTGGGTGAACATTACATGACACCCCCATCTATCCGGTACGCATTCTTGCCTAGTCATTGGTGGATTGTTATATATGGAATTTTTTTGCAATTTTAATTTCATGTGGGAAATATTTTTGTGGAATCATTGAATAAAAACAGTATTACACTATATCCTCCTTTCTTTTCTAATTTTTGGGTCTATATGGAGTTGGTCCTCTGTCGAGAGAAAGGAGAGAACCACGACTGAGACAAGAGAACGAACTTTTAAGCCCACGTTTGAGACGGGATTGGACTTGTATTGAAACTAGAGATGAGCGGGTTCGGTTTCTCTGAATCCGAACCCGCCAGAACTTAATGGTTTTTTTCACGGGTCCGAGCGACTCGGATCTTCCCGCCTTGCTCGGTTAACCCGAGCGCGCCCGAACGTCATCATGACGCTGTCGGATTCTCGCGAGGCTCGGATTCTATCGCGAGACTCGGATTCTATATAAGGAGCCGCGCGTCGCCGCCATTTTCACACGTGCATTGAGATTGATAGGGAGAGGACGTGGCTGGCGTCCTCTCCGTTTAGAATAGATTAGAGAGACACTTGATTTACTAATTTTGGGGAGCATTAGGAGTACTCAGTACAGTGCAGAGTTTTGCTGATAGTGACCACCAGTTTTATTTATAATCCGTTCTCTGCCTGAAAAAAGCAATACACAGCACACAGTGACTCAGTCACATACCATATCTGTGTGCACTGCTCAGGCTCAGGCCAGTGTGCTGCATCATCTATTATCATAATATCTATATATAATATTATATATATCTGTCTGACTGCTCAGCTCACACAGCTTATAATTGTGGGGGAGACTGGGGAGCACTACTGCAGTGCCAGTTATAGGTTATAGCAGGAGCCAGGAGTACATAATATATTATATAGTGAGTGACCACCAGACACACAGTGCAGTTTATTTAATATATCCGTTCTCTGCCTGAAAAAAGCGATACACACAGTGACTCAGTCAGTCACATACCATATCTGTGTGCACTGCTCAGGCTCAGGCCAGTGTGCTGCATCATCTATATATATTATATATCTGTCTGACTTCTCAGCTCACACAGCTTATAATTGTGGGGGAGACTGGGGAGCACTACTGCAGTGCCAGTTATAGGTTATAGCAGGAGCCAGGAGTACATAATATTATATTAAAATTAAACAGTGCACACTTTTGCTGCAGGAGTGCCACTGCCAGTGTGACTAGTGACCAGTGACCTGACCACCAGTATATATAATATTAGTAGTATACTATCTCTTTATCAACCAGTCTATATTAGCAGCAGACACAGTACAGTGCGGTAGTTCACGGCTGTGGCTACCTCTGTGTCGGCACTCGGCAGCCCGTCCATAATTGTATATACCACCTAACCGTGGTTTTTTTTTCTTTCTTTATACATACATACTAGTTATGAGTATACTATCTCTTTATCAACCAGTCTATATTAGCAGCAGACACAGTACAGTGCGGTAGTTCACGGCTGTGGCTACCTCTGTGTCGGCACTCGGCAGCCCGTCCATAATTGTATATACCACCTAACCGTGGTTTTTTTTTTCTTTCTTTATACATACATACTAGTTACGAGTATACTATCTCTTTATCAACCAGTCTATATATTAGCAGCAGACACAGTACAGTGCGGTAGTTCACGGCTGTGGCTACCTCTGTGTCGGCACTCGGCAGCCCGTCCATAATTGTATATACCACCTAACCGTGGTTTTTTTTTCTTTCTTTATACATACATACTAGTTACGAGTATACTATCTCTTTATCAACCAGTCTATATTAGCAGCAGACACAGTACAGTGCGGTAGTTCACGGCTGTGGCTACCTCTGTGTCGGCACTCGGCAGCCCGTCCATAATTGTATATACCACCTAACCGTGGTTTTTTTTTCTTTCTTTATACATACATACTAGTTACGAGTATACTATCTCTTTATCAACCAGTCTATATATTAGCAGCAGACACAGTACAGTGCGGTAGTTCACGGCTGTGGCTACCTCTGTGTCGGCACTCGGCAGCCCGTCCATAATTGTATATACCACCTAACCGTGTTTTTTTTTTCTTTCTTTATACATACATACTAGTTACGAGTATACTATCTCTTTATCAACCAGTCTATATTAGCAGCAGACACAGTACAGTGCGGTAGTTCACGGCTGTGGCTACCTCTGTGTCGGCACTCGGCAGCCCGTCCATAATTGTATATACCACCTAACCGTGGTTTTTTTTTCTTTCTTTATACATACATACTAGTTACGAGTATACTATCTCTTTATCAACCAGTCTATATATTAGCAGCAGACACAGTACAGTGCGGTAGTTCACGGCTGTGGCTACCTCTGTGTCGGCACTCGGCAGCCCGTCCATAATTGTATATACCACCTAACCGTGGTTTTTTTTTCTTTCTTTATACATACATACTAGTTACGAGTATACTATCTCTTTATCAACCAGTCTATATATTAGCAGCAGACACAGTACAGTGCGGTAGTTCACGGCTGTGGCTACCTCTGTGTCGGCACTCGGCAGCCCGTCCATAATTGTATATACCACCTAACCGTGTTTTTTTTTTCTTTCTTTATACATACATACTAGTTACGAGTATACTATCTCTTTATCAACCAGTCTATATATTAGCAGCAGACACAGTACAGTGCGGTAGTTCACGGCTGTGGCTACCTCTGTGTCGGCACTCGGCAGCCCGTCCATAATTGTATACTAGTATCCAATCCATCCATCTCCATTGTTTACCTGAGGTGCCTTTTAGTTGTGCCTATTAAAATATGGAGAACAAAAATGTTGAGGTTCCAAAATTAGGGAAAGATCAAGATCCACTTCCACCTCGTGCTGAAGCTGCTGCCACTAGTCATGGCCGAGACGATGAAATGCCAGCAACGTCGTCTGCCAAGGCCGATGCCCAATGTCATAGTACAGAGCATGTCAAATCCAAAACACCAAATATCAGTAAAAAAAGGACTCCAAAACCTAAAATAAAATTGTCGGAGGAGAAGCGTAAACTTGCCAATATGCCATTTACCACACGGAGTGGCAAGGAACGGCTGAGGCCCTGGCCTATGTTCATGGCTAGTGGTTCAGCTTCACATGAGGATGGAAGCACTCAGCCTCTCGCTAGAAAAATGAAAAGACTCAAGCTGGCAAAAGCAGCACAGCAAAGAACTGTGCATTCTTCGAAATCCCAAATCCACAAGGAGAGTCCAATTGTGTCGGTTGCGATGCCTGACCTTCCCAACACTGGACGTGAAGAGCATGCGCCTTCCACCATTTGCATGCCCCCTGCAAGTGCTGGAAGGAGCACCCGCAGTCCAGTTCCTGATAGTCAGATTGAAGATGTCAGTGTTGAAGTACACCAGGATGAGGAGGATATGGGTGTTGCTGGCGCTGGGGAGGAAATTGACCAGGAGGATTCTGATGGTGAGGTGGTTTGTTTAAGTCAGGCACCCGGGGAGACACCTGTTGTCCGTGGGAGGAATATGGCCGTTGACATGCCAGGTGAAAATACCAAAAAAATCAGCTCTTCGGTGTGGAGGTATTTCACCAGAAATGCGGACAACAGGTGTCAAGCCGTGTGTTCCCTTTGTCAAGCTGTAATAAGTAGGGGTAAGGACGTTAACCACCTCGGAACATCCTCCCTTATACGTCACCTGCAGCGCATTCATAATAAGTCAGTGACAAGTTCAAAAACTTTGGGTGACAGCGGAAGCAGTCCACTGACCAGTAAATCCCTTCCTCTTGTAACCAAGCTCACGCAAACCACCCCACCAACTCCCTCAGTGTCAATTTCCTCCTTCCCCAGGAATGCCAATAGTCCTGCAGGCCATGTCACTGGCAATTCTGACGAGTCCTCTCCTGCCTGGGATTCCTCCGATGCATCCTTGCGTGTAACGCCTACTGCTGCTGGCGCTGCTGTTGTTGCCGCTGGGAGTCGATGGTCATCCCAGAGGGGAAGTCGTAAGCCCACTTGTACTACTTCCAGTAAGCAATTGACTGTTCAACAGTCCTTTGCGAGGAAGATGAAATATCACAGCAGTCATCCTACTGCAAAGCGGATAACTGAGTCCTTGACAACTATGTTGGTGTTAGACGTGCGTCCGGTATCCGCCGTTAGTTCACAGGGAACTAGACAATTTATTGAGGCAGTGTGCCCCCGTTACCAAATACCATCTAGGTTCCACTTCTCTAGGCAGGCGATACCGAGAATGTACACGGACGTCAGAAAAAGA
This sequence comes from Pseudophryne corroboree, assembly GCF_028390025.1. Taxonomy (NCBI): domain Eukaryota; kingdom Metazoa; phylum Chordata; class Amphibia; order Anura; family Myobatrachidae; genus Pseudophryne; species Pseudophryne corroboree. Next base: position 226,062,265 of record NC_086453.1, on the reverse strand, counting down.
CTCACCAGTGTCCTAAAAAATGCAGTTGTACCCAATGTCCACTTAACCACGGACATGTGGACAAGTGGAGCAGGGCAGGGTCAGGACTATATGACTGTGACAGCCCACTGGGTAGATGTATGGACTCCCGCCGCAAGAACAGCAGCGGCGGCACCAGTAGCAGCATCTCGCAAACGCCAACTCTTTCCTAGGCAGGCTACGCTTTGTATCACCGCTTTCCAGAATACGCACACAGCTGAAAACCTCTTACGGCAACTGAGGAAGATCATCGCGGAATGGCTTACCCCAATTGGACTCTCCTGTGGATTTGTGGCATCGGACAACGCCAGCAATATTGTGTGTGCATTAAATATGGGCAAATTCCAGCACGTCCCATGTTTTGCACATACCTTGAATTTGGTGGTGCAGAATTTTTTTAAAAACGACAGGGGCGTGCAAGAGATGCTGTCGGTGGCCAGAAAAATTGCGGGACACTTTCGGCGTACAGGCACCACGTACAGAAGACTGGAGCACCACCAAAAACTACTGAACCTGCCCTGCCATCATCTGAAGCAAGAAGTGGTAACGAGGTGGAATTCAACCCTCTATATGCTTCAGAGGTTGGAGGAGCAGCAAAAGGCCATTCAAGCCTATACAATTGAGCACGATATAGGAGGTGGAATGCACCTGTCTCAAGTGCAGTGGAGAATGATTTCAACGTTGTGCAAGGTTCTGATGCCCTTTGAACTTGCCACACGTGAAGTCAGTTCAGACACTGCCAGCCTGAGTCAGGTCATTCCCCTCATCAGGCTTTTGCAGAAGAAGCTGGAGGCATTGAAGAAGGAGCTAAAAGGGAGCGATTCCGCTAGGCATGTGGGACTTGTGGATGCAGCCCTTAATTCGCTTAACAAGGATTCACGGGTGGTCAATCTGTTGAAATCAGAGCACTACATTTTGGCCACCGTGCTCGATCCTAGATTTAAAGCCTACCTTGGATCTCTCTTTCCGGCAGACACAGGTCTGCTGGGGTTGAAAGACCTGCTGGTGACAAAATTGTCAAGTCAAGCGGAACGCGACCTGTCAACATCTCCTCCTTCACATTCTCCCGCAACTGGGGGTGCGAGGAAAAGGCTCAGAATTCCGAGCCCACCCGCTGGCGGTGATGCAGGGCAGTCTGGAGCGACTGCTGATGCTGACATCTGGTCCGGACTGAAGGACCTGACAACGATTACGGACATGTCGTCTACTGTCACTGCATATGATTCTCTCAACATTGATAGAATGGTGGAGGATTATATGAGTGACCGCATCCAAGTAGGCACGTCACACAGTCCGTACTTATACTGGCAGGAAAAAGAGGCAATTTGGAGGCCCTTGCACAAACTGGCTTTATTCTACCTAAGTTGCCCTCCCACAAGTGTGTACTCCGAAAGAGTGTTTAGTGCCGCCGCTCACCTTGTCAGCAATCGGCGTACGAGGTTACATCCAGAAAATGTGGAGAAGATGATGTTCATTAAAATGAATTATAATCAATTCCTCCGCGGAGACATTGACCAGCAGCAATTGCCTCCACAAAGTACACAGGGAGCTGAGATGGTGGATTCCAGTGGGGACGAATTGATAATCTGTGAGGAGGGGGATGTACACGGTGATATATCGGAGGGTGAAGATGAGGTGGACATCTTGCCTCTGTAGAGCCAGTTTGTGCAAGGAGAGATTAATTGCTTCTTTTTTGGGGGGGGTCCAAACCAACCCGTCATATCAGTCACAGTCGTGTGGCAGACCCTGTCACTGAAATGATGGGTTGGTTAAAGTGTGCATGTCCTGTTTTGTTTATACAACATAAGGGTGGGTGGGAGGGCCCAAGGACAATTCCATCTTGCACCTCTTTTTTCTTTTCTTTTTCTTTGCATCATGTGCTGATTGGGGAGGGTTTTTTGGAAGGGACATCCTGCGTGACACTGCAGTGCCACTCCTAGATGGGCCTGGTGTTTGTGTCGGCCACTAGGGTCGCTAATCTTACTCACACAGCTACCTCATTGCGCCTCTTTTTTTCTTTGCGTCATGTGCTGTTTGGGGAGGGTTTTTTGGAAGGGACATCCTGCGTGACACTGCAGTGCCACTCCTAGATGGGCCCGGTGTTTGTGTCGGCCACTAGGGTCGCTTATCTTACTCACACAGCGACCTCGGTGCAAATTTTAGGACTAAAAATAATATTGTGAGGTGTGAGGTATTCAGAATAGACTGAAAATGAGTGTAAATTATGGTTTTTGAGGTTAATAATACTTTGGGATCAAAATGACCCCCAAATTCTATGATTTAAGCTGTTTTTTAGTGTTTTTTGAAAAAAACACCCGAATCCAAAACACACCCGAATCCGACAAAAAAAATTCGGTGAGGTTTTGCCAAAACGCGTTCGAACCCAAAACACGGCCGCGGAACCGAACCCAAAACCAAAACACAAAACCCGAAAAATTTCAGGCGCTCATCTCTAATTGAAACACTATAATTCCCAGTAAAAAGGAATTAGTTTAATTTGGTGACATCTAAATTTCTATGTCATTATACACATATATATAATAATTTTTTCCCAATTATATACCAAGAGGGTGCGCACAGTTGCTTACTGTTGTTGTTATTGTCTTGAATTTTTTTGGTGGTTGGGATCACCTTGGCTACTGTTGCTGCACTTTTGAGTTGGGGCGCTGTTTTTTTCAAAACTTGTTGTATTTAAGATGTGGACAAGTGGAGCAGGGCAGACTAAGGACTATATGACTGTGACAGCCCACTGGGTAGATGTATTGCCTCCCGCACCAACAACAGCGGCGGCACCAGTAGCAGCATCTCGCAAATGCCAACTCGTTCCTAGGCAGGCTACGCTTTGTATCACCGCTTTCCATAAGAGACACACAGCTGACAACCTCTTACGGAAACTGAGGAACATCATCGCAGAATGGCTTACCCCAATTGGACTCTCCTGGGGATTTGTAATATCGACAACGCCACTAATATTGTGCGTGCATTACATGTAGGCAAATTCCAGCACGTCCCATGTTTTGCACATACAATTAATTTGGTGGTGCAGATTTTTTTTTTAAAAACGAAAAGGGAGTGCAGGAGATGCTGTCGGTGCCCCAAAAAATTGCGCACCACTTTCGGCATTCAGCCACCGCGTGCCGAAGATTGGAGCGCCAGCAAACATGCCCTGCCATCACCTGAAGCAAGAGGTGGTAACGAGGTGGAATTCAACCCTCTATATGCTTCAGAGGATGGATGAGCAGCAAAAGGCCATTCAAGCCTATACATCTGCCTACGATATAGGCAAAGGAGGGGGAATGCACCTGACTCAAGCGCAGTGGAGAATGATTTCCATGTTGTGCAAGGTTCCCCAACCCTTTGAACTTGCCACACGTGAAGTCAGTTCAGACACTGCCAGCCTAAGTCAGGTCATTCCCCTCATCAGGCTTTTGCAGAAGCAGCTGGAGAGATTGAAGGATGAGCTAAGACGGAGCAATTCCACTAGGCATGTGGGACTTGTGGATGGAGCCCTTCATTCTCTTAATCAGGATTCACGGGTGGTCAATCTGTTGAAATCAGAGCACTACATTTTGGCCTCCGTGCTCGATCCTAGGTTTAAAGCCTACGTTGTATCTCTCTTTCCGGCAGACACAAGTCTGCAGATGTTCAAAGACCTGCTGGTAAGAAAATTGTCAAGTCAAGCGGAACGTGACCCGCCAACAGCTCCTCCTCAATTTTCTACCGCAACTGGAGCTGCCAGGAAAAGGATAACATTTCCAAACCCACCCGCTGGCGGTGATGCAGGGCAGTCAGGAGCAAGTGCTGACATCTGGTCCGGACTGAAGGACCTGCCAACGATTAATGACATGTCGTCTACTGTCACTGCATATAATTCTGTCGCCATTGAACGAATGGTGGAGGATTATATGGGTGACAGCATCACTGTAGGCATGTCAGACAGTCCGTATGTATACTGGCAGGAAAAAGAGGCAATTTGGAGGCCCTTGCACAAACTGGCTTTATTTTACCTAACTTGCCCCCCGCCCCCCCCCCCCCACCCCACCCCTCCAGTGTGTACTCCGAAAGAGTGTCTAGTTCAGCCGGTCACCTTGTCAGCGATCGGCGTAGTAGGTTACTTCCAGAAAATGTGGAGAAGATGATGTTCATCAAAATGAATTATAAATTCCTCCTTGGAGACATTTACCAGCAATTGCTTCCAGAAAGTACACAGGGACCTGTGATGGTGGATTCCAGTGGGACGAATTAATACTCTCTGAGGAGGATGTACACAGTGACAAGGGTGAGGAATCAGAGGATGATGATGAGGTGGACATCTTGCCTCTGTAGAGCCAGTTTGTGCAAGGAGAGATTAATTGCTTCTTTTTTTGGTGGGGGACCAAACCAACCAGTCATTTCATCCACAGTCGTGTGTAGGGAAGCCAATCCCGGGCCATTATTCAATCCCGGGTATCGGGATTGAAAAATGGCCAATCCCGGGATTCCCAGGATACCCGGGATTGGCTTTTTGCTATGTGGCTGCCACCTCGCCCCACCCGCCCTGCACACATAACTCACCAGACCCTGTCCCTGAAATGAGTGGTTTGTTAAAGTGTGCATGTCCTGTTTATACAACATAAGGGTGGGTGGGAGGACCCAAGGACAATTCCATCTTGCACCTCTTTTTTTATTTATCTTTGCATCGTGTGCTGTTTGGGGACTATTTTTTTAAGTGCTGTCCTGTCTGACACTGCAGTGCCACTCCTAGATGGGCCAGGTGTTTGTGCCGCCCACTTGGATCGCTTAGCTTAGTCATCCAGCGACCTTGGTGCAAATTTTAGGACTAAAAATAATATTGTGAGATGTTCAGAATAGACTGGAAATGTGGAAATTATGGTTATTGGGGTTAATAATACTACAGGATCAAAATTACCCCCAAATTCTATGATTTTAGCTGTTTTTGAGGTTTTTAAAAAAAATCACTCGAATCCAAAACACATCCGAATCCAAAACCCGAAAGGGTGGTTTTGCCAAAACACGTCCGAATCCAAAACACGAAACACAAAATACGAAAAATGCCCGCTGCACATCTCTAATATATATGACAGCCTGCTTTGAACCCCGCTTGTCTGACTCCTTTCTTTGGTTACTACTGTATATTTGTACAAGTCATAATCCTTTGCTGAAGAATCTCATACCCTCCCCATTTATGTTAAAGCCCCCATACATCTGCGACAGATTGTCAAAATTTTCCAGTCCCCCGACGCTAATGACTTAATTTCTTAACCCATTTCCCTGAATCATAGCAGGGCAATAATGCACGTCAGTCACTTTGTGTTCATTTTTAGAGGTGTAATCTGTTGTCCAGGAGCCCTCAGCTATGGTTCTGTCACCCATCCCTTATCTTATGGAACTGTCTGCTCCAGTGCCCTTTTCTCTGGGAGTTCTGTGTTGAGCACTGTGCTCCTCTCTCAGAGGCAAACACTGGAGTTTTAAAAAGGGTTTACAGTACACTATTTATTCAGAATGCAGTGGGTTGAGGTTATTTTAGATAGAGAAGCCAAAACAGATTTTTTTTTTAATGTGGGAGTCATACATAGGGGTATATGCAATTAGGGTCGAAAGCTGCCGTCTGTCGAAAAGACAGCAGTTTCCGATTTTTTAAGGTCGAATCGTGATTCGACCTATTCAGTCCCCGCTATTTTTATTCGACAAGTCTGGGAATTCGACTTGTCGAATAGTACGTGAATCGGCGGTAAAGCTGCCGATTCATGTACTTTTGAGGGAAACGGGGCCAAATTCGATAGGATTTGGCCCCATTTCCGACCATCTCAGTCCGACATAAAAAAATGTCGAACTGAGATGAGGGACCTTAGAGGAGGAGAGGGAGGGAGCCGCAGGGAGATGGGGGAGAGCCACGGGCAGACAGGGGAGAGCAGTGCTACAGCACAGTGCTGCAGGAGGATGTGTCACAGCCACGCCGCTCAAGGCAGCATCAACCCGGCTCCAACAAGTGAGGTCACGCTTGCTGGAGCCGGGTGAACACTGCCATGAGGTCTGGCGGCTGTGAGACATCCTTCTGCAGCGCTGCTGTAGCACTGCTCTCCTCTGTCTGCCCGCGGCTCACCCCGCTGGTCTCCCCCCTCTCCTCCACTCACAGGTATCATCTCAATACGACTTTTTTAAAGTTGAACTGAGATGGGATTGAATAGGGGTTGTCGGATCCATTCCGACAAATGCATGTCGGAATGGATCCGACCCTAATTGAATATACCCCATAGCCACTCTATCGACCCCATTGAAAATGCAAATTCATAACAGCTTGAAAAACTCATCCTGGTACATACTACAATTAGCAGCCAATGATCCTCCTATTCAACTTTAAGGTTCTCCTTGAAAGATATGTTGAGGTAGCCACAAACATTTTATGTATGTTCTTTTTCCTTCTTGTTTGGGGGGGGTGGATGGCCTGATACCACATCAATATAATTGCACTCAATTTAATTGCTCTTATATGTTGTTTTGAAATAATATACCCTAAATATGTTTTTGTGACAACAAATCAGCTTATTGTACAGTACTACTACAATTTGTGCCTTATGTCACTGATTGTTAAGTACCATGCCTTATAACAATTGCGTTATTGTTTATTACATTACCTGTAAACTTAACACATGATGCTTCAATAAAAAAACCTTATTTTTTTAAAAAAAAAGGGGTTACAGTTAACAAAAGCAAGTCTTCCTCCAACCTACTACAGCAGTGGTTCCCAAACTCAGTCCTCAAGGCTCAATGACATCCAGCTCTAATACCATCCAGGAGTGGGTGTTTGCCGGTGGGAAACTGCGCACAACTATTTTCCTGTAGTGCTGGCGGTGGGATCTTATCATCTACCACTCCCCCCAGAACACCAGATTCCAGCTCTATGTAACAAAGCTCTGCTGCTATCTTTGATTCATCCCGTCATCCCTGGAGCGTAGTCTCTCTTCTCCTTCTTGATCTATACCAGGAACCAAGGATTGCAGGTTGGTCACTGTTCCCCTCAACCTCATATATTAATATTACCCTCTGATAATATTGCTGGCTGGCCAGAAACACTATTAAGCTGACATACAAGGCTCTGTGACTCTCCATACATACCCAGCCACATTCCTACTCTGCCATATATTCTCTTGTAACTCTCTTTGTTTTGCTAGACTGTCCTCTCATTATCTTTTACCAAGATCACTTTCATTGCCTACTCATTTGCACCTTCATTACTGCACGCAGTTATCACCTCCACAGATACATTTGTGACTAAGCCTGCAAGTAGCCCCAGAGGCAGCCAGGCTTGGAAGGGCAAAGGGAAGTGGATTCCCCATCTTCCCCTGCATCTGGATCTGGGAGTAGCTCTGGGGCTCTAACAACTGATTCCTCAATGCTGGACACTACTCGTTCTTTTAAAACTCAGAAGATTACTGCAATCCTCTCCTCGCTTTTAGATCAGAAATTAGCTCTTTGAAAGACTTCCTAGATTATGCGCTTACCCAACTTGATTAACATGACCTGCACCTCTCTGAGGCAAAGCAGTGAATATCTACTCTGGACACGTGCGACTCTGGCCGCTCAGGAGAAAGCAGTAACCTTCATGCAGGATAAACTTGAAGACTTGGAGAACAGGAGGAACAATGGGGGTAATTCCAAGTTGATCACAGCAGGATTTTTGATAGCAATTGGGCAAAACCATGTGCACTGCAGGGGAGGTAGATATAACATGTGCAGAAAGCGTTAGATTTGGGTGGGTTATTGTATTTCTGTGCAGGGTAAATACTGGCTGCTTTATTTTTACACTGCAAATTAGATTGCAGATTGAACACACCCCACCCAAATCTAACTCTTTCTGCACATGTTATATCTGCCTCCCCTGCAGTGCACATGGTTTTGCCCAATTGCTATCAAAAATCCTGCTGCGATCAACTTGGAATTACCCCCAATATGTGTTCATTGGTCTTTTGGAATCTGTCAGGTCTCCCAACCTGATGCATCCAGTCTATGTATGGCTGCTTTGTGAGCTAGGTTGCGTTTCTACAGAATCCATACTGGTGGAACTTGTCCATCATATTGGTCCTGATAGACATCTTCCAGGCACAGACCCTGTCCTGTAGTCTTGAAAGTCCTTAACCACGTAGATAAAGTCTGGCTTCATGAGCCATACAGGAAGACTTCTGCGCTGATGTACAAGGGTGACAAATTGTTTTTATTTCAAGACTTCTCCTACATAGTGGCTACAAAAAGAAGAGACATTTCTCCAATTTGCAAACGTCTTTTTGACCTGCTACGATTTGTCTTATTATACCTGGCTAATTTGCGGGTTTCACATGCTGGGAAGCCATATTTCTTTGATAATCCTTGATCTGCACAGAATTTTGTGGACATTTTGACTCCACGTTCAGCTTCTGGTATGGCTGACGTGGACTAAGCTACAGTGCCTGTTCTTGGTGCTATATCCTCCAGCACCACTACATTCAGGTTTTACATGATGCTTTGATTGACCTAAATGTCCTTTTTTTGTGGTATGAATAATTAATGTGCAAGTGCACTGTGTTCCCATACTGTTTCTTACCCCCTACCTCAAACTCACTGTGCCATTATTTAAATTGGACCTTTCTTCTACCTACCTTACCTTCTTTACTCCCTCCCTATCCCTTGATTTTTTCATTTTATTCTGGGTTTCTGAGATTTCTCTGTAACTTCCTTTTTCCCTTCCCCTAATTTTCTCTTGGCTATGACATTCCTTCCAATTGCCTTATCTGGTTCTTATAATATTACAAATAATTATAAATATTATGGTTCTTTAGATTATTATTTTGGGATTTTAGTCCATACAATTTTTTTGTCTTGGTTGCTAGTTGCGACACCGTGCCTCGGGCCTCAATATACTCCCATATACCCGCTTGCTGTGACAGGTGGGGGATGTTTAGATGTAGCTACTGTGCTATTCCTCTGGCCCAGGGTGGAAATTGGTTAATATAGCAGTTAGTTTTACTACGTTAAAGAAAGTCCTTAAATTCGTATCATGGAACGTAGAGGGTTTAAACACCCCCATTAAGAGGCAAAAAGTCTTAAAAGAATAACACCGTGTGTGGCTTTTCTACAGGAAACCTACTGGAATGTGAAAGTTCCTAATGTTATCCGTGACACTTAGATAGATGACTATAAGGCTGCCTCTTTCACGGCAAAGCATATAGGGGTGCTGAGTTTGCTCTGCAAACATCTTCCTTCCTTACTGTATTAGGGATACATTATTAGACCTGCAGGGTTATTTTCTTTTCATCAAATTAACAATAAAAAAATAAATAAAAAAGATATCCATGGGGGCATGGCTTGGCAAGCTACCAGGGCAGATGCGTGTAGTGAGAGCTTCTGCTTCAATTGCTGCTTACAGTGCCCTACCTCACCCACCAGACCTGCCTGAGCCCCAGTTAGCTGTGCCTTGTTGCCTTGGGTCGGTGGCTTAGTGCTGCAGAGTCAGGGTATGGCCCCTCCATCCTCGCAGGTTGCGGTCTGTTCACCACCCCTGTGCCGGGACCTCGATTTGGGCTCCCCCCGGTCCAAACCCGCCGTCTGTGATGAGGTGGCGCTTCCCAGGGTGACTGTCTGGCCCCTGAACCTCCTGCATACCTGCCCGCCGTGGAGTGCTGCTTGAGGTCTGCGCCGGAGTCCTGAGGCATGTGTACTGCCTGCCCGATCCACGCTGGAGGGGTTGCATCGGCCATCTTGCAAGTGGAGTGCGGAGGGACGCGGCGGCTCCTGCTTCTGGCTGCGAGACACTTGAGCGGTGGTGACTGCTGAATGCCCAGTCACTGGTCTTGCCGCTGACTGACACAGGCAGCGTCCAGAGGGTGAGTGCAGTAGGGGGACGCCTTGCTCCCGGTGCCCCCCATCCCTTTCTTTCTCTTTTCCCCAGTCTTTGGTCCTGGGCTGCATCTGAAGTCAGGCTGCTTTCCCTACCCTGGAAGCAGCACTAATCTTACTAGCTGAATCTGCTGTACTGGCCCCTGAGTTACAAAGGGCATCTTCCACTTTGGACCTCCGCACCTAGACCTGCTGTACTAGGAGCGTTGAACTCCCTGGGTTTACTGTGATTACTGGCTGGTCCGTGGTCACAGCAAAGGACACACGCTCTCTAGCCCCTATACTGTACAGCACCTCTGTGTTGTGCTTCCCATATTCCCATGGCACTCACCCTGCTCTTGGTACCCCTCTCCTGGCACTCTCACCTCCAGCTGGATACTTCTGAGACACATCGCGGGGCAACCCCAGTGGCACCAGTGCCGCCCAGTGGATCCTTATTTCTTGGGACTTCAAGGTGACCGCGTCCTACCAGTTCGCCCTGCTCTGGTCCACCTTTGCTGACAGTCCCCCTGAGTCACTTACCTGGCTGTGGATCCGTGTTGCTTAACATTATTATTGCGTGTTCGCCCTAAGTACTCCATATTTGCCGCACTGTCTTTTACCTAATAATACTGCCCTGATCACCTAATTTTCCAACCCTTAGCTTACTTCTATATCAGTGGGTAACCAGATATTACTCTTTTGCTACCCATAACTACTAAATACAGAAAAGATCTTGTGGTATTATGATTCGTATTGCACCGAAAGCAAAGAAAAAAGGACCTCCGGAAATTTCTCACCACTTCCTTAGACAAGAAAACCGGCTCTCACCTCAATCTCCTAATAGTCCATCTCAGCCTCCTGTGATGAACCAATCAGCGTGACCTGCTACTAGGGGTGATATTCAGACTCTTCAGGCACTTATAATGGACCTCAAGGAATCTTTTACCACTGCCCTGCAAAAAGCTGTAGGTGAACTCAAAGCAGACATGACGGAACTTTCATCCCATACCGCTTCTCTTGAAACCCAAGTGTAACGGGTCCAGGAGGTCCAAGAACACATTGGCAATGATATTAACTATTTCTACACTGAATTGGATCTCCTCAGGGACAAGACTGAAGATTTGGAAAATCGGGAAATACGGATCATCCTTAATATTGCAACGTTCCGGAAACAGTGGCCCCCGGTGAGCTAGAACCCTACCACCTACATTTGTTTACTCACCTTCTCCCATCTGAAGATGCTTCTGCTTTCAAATTGAGAGGGCACATAGAGTCCTACGGCCCAAACCGAAGGACACTGATCCCCCCAGGGATGTAATCCTTAAATTGCTTTCCTTTAAGATCAAGAACCTGATCACTACGGCCAGTAGATCCTCTTCCTGTATTCTGTTTGAAGGTTCGAAGCTCCAAATATTTCAGGATCTGGCCCCTGTCACTATAGCAAAACACAGGGTCCTGCGCCCGGTGACTGCTCTGCTTAGAGAAAATGGATATAAATATAAATGGGGATTTCCATTCTGCCTTCAAGTGGAGCGTAAGGGGAATCCCTATTACATAAAGACACCGGATGAAGGAAAAGATCTTCTTCGCAAGCTGAACCTTAACTTATCCTCTGGTCCATCACGCCAAGATGCTCGCGGCCAGGACTCTCTTCTCGATGGAGATCTATTTGACGGTTTTCTGTTATTTCTTACTATAGGTTGCACGTTATGTTATGTACCATTAATTGATATCGAAGCTCTGGTACTGTAAGTACTAAGTTTATTCACACATTGTGTTCTGCATTGTTTATGTACCCTACCTTGCTCAATATTAGCTTTGCTTTATGTTGATATTTCCTCTGGTTACTGTTAATACCCACACTTTTCTACAACGCAATGTAGCATTATTGCTCTGGGTGGGAAATGTTGGCACACCGCCAAGCCTCACCACCCCCAATTTTAGGGATTATTGCATTTGTAGTTGTGTATTTGTTATGCACACCAGTGCCTGCAGGAATGTACTGGTGTCTGAACTGTTATGCACACCAGTGCCTGCAGGAATGTACTGGTGTTTGAACTGTTATGCACACCAGTGCCTGCAGGAATGTACTGGTGTCTAAACGGATAGGGATGCAAAACAAATGAACTCACAGACAGACTGGGGAATATGACATTACGTACACAGAAGGTGATAGGGTAACAAAATAAACACAAAGTGAACAGAGAGGCCCAGAGGCTAAGAAACTGGGTGTCTCCCTAGTATTAGTAATGCTCAGATGGAAAAAGCAAGATGTTGTGTTTTAATACGTAGAGACCCCGAAATGCTGTTGCTAAGGGCAACAGCAAAACCCTAAAGGGTTACCAACGGGTGTGGCAGTAAACTCCTTGGTCAGAGATGGAATGATAGACACAAGGAGAGTCTCCACAATCCTAATCCTCACTTGCAGTGTACAGGTTCAGCTTACTGCCACTAAACTGACCCCTGAACACCTTGCACAGTGAGACAGGATTTAGGCAGGCAATTCTGAGAATACAGCCGCAAACTTGCTAAGTTCACAGAGTAGCAAAAGAACCCCAGCAAGTTAAACGACTGACTCCAGTCTTACTGCTAGGTCTGGATTGGCAGAGTGTAATACCAAATCCCCAGGCCTATTTGCAGTAAGCAACAACAAATACAAAGCTACACAGTACTGGCTAACTTTTAGGAACTGACTAACCAGCAAAGATTCAGCAGCATCTGCTTAACCTGAGAAGAGGCCTTATATAGCAGGTGCTGTCCACGCCCCACTCAGACCTCACAGACTGTGAGCACAAAAACCAGCACCGGATCCCCTGCCGTGCACAGAGCCTGTAACCACTGCACAGCAAAAGACCCGAACCGGAGTATCGGCTGCGCTCAGGTTACTCCGCTAGCACTTGTCTCCCGGTTGCCATGACGACGTGGCAGCACAGGGCAGGAGACCCTAACAGTACCCCCCCTCTGACGAGGGGTCAAAGAACCCCTACCACCGGGTTTATCGGGGAACTGCGAGAAGAAAGAGCGTATCAGTCTGGGGGCATGAAGATCACAACTGCGCACCCACGACCGCTCCTCCGGGCCATACCCCTTCCAGTGCACCAAAAATGACAGCCGACCCCGAACCATCTTGGAGTCAAGAATCCTTTCAACAACAAACTCCCTCTGGCCACGTATCAGAAGAGGAGAAGGTCTTCCACTGGAAGAAGGATTACTAATCGCCCGTTTTAAAAGGGAACAATGAAATGTTTTATTGATACCCAATGAACGGGGCAGATCTAACTGAAATGCCACCGGATTGATAACCCTAGTGATCTTATAAGGGCCGATGAACCGGGGGCCTAACTTATGAGATGGCTGTCTCAACTTCAAATTCTTGGTAGACAACCAGACGAAGTCTCCTAATTTGAAGCTGCAGGGTCTTTTCCGCTTATCAAAAACCCTTTTGGTCATATTCCCTGAGACACAAGGGCTTTCTTCACTTTCCTCCAAATACCTCTAAGGACCGAAACCACAGAGGAACGACCAGGCGTGGAGTCCAGGGGGTCAAAAGAATTGGCCTTAGGATGATGCCCATACACACAAAGGAAGGGAGAGATCCCTGTAGCAGAGTGAGCCGCGTTGTTATAGGCAAACTCCGCCATGGACAGATGAGCAACCCAGTCAGTCTGACACTTGGAGACATAACACCTGAGGAACTGCTCCAAGGACTGGTTCACCCTTTCAGTCTGCCCATCAGACTGCGGATGGTAGCCTGACGACAAGCTGACAGAAATCTGGAGATCGGAACAAAATGCCCTCCAGAATTTGGCCACAAACTGGGATCCGCGGTCAGAGACCACATCAAGTGGCAACCCGTGGAGACGCACAACATGCAGCATAAATAATTCAGACAGGTGTCTGGCCGATGGCAGCCCAACCAGTGGAACGAAGTGCGCCATCTTCGAAAACCTGTCAACGACAACCCAGATGGCTGTCATCCCCGAGGATTTGGGCAAGTCCACCACAAAATCCATTGAAATGTGGGTCCATGGCTTAGATGGGATAGAGAGTGGATGTAATGGGCCAACAGGAACCCCTCTAGGAGTCTTATTTCGGGCACAGATGTCACATGCCCAAACCCACTGATCCACATCCTTAGCCACCGAGGGCCACCACACCGCCCTAGATAGCAACTCCCGAGTTCTGGCAATACCCGGGTGACCTGCCGAATTCTTGGCATGGAATTCCAGGAACACTCGCTGTCTTAACCTAGGAGGCACAAACAAAAGACCTACCGGAAGGTCTGGAGGAGCCTGCTCCTGTGCTCTAAGGACTAATGATAAGAGGTCCTGGGTAATGCCCACTTTAATACATGATGGGGACACAATGGGCAACGGCTCCTCGGTGGTCTCCTGGATTGGAGCAAAACTCAGCGAGAGCGCATCAGCCTTGATGTTTTTTGACCCAGGGCGATATGTTATCAAAAAATTAAAGCGAGCAAAAAACAAAGCCCATCGTGCCTGCCTGGCATTGAGACGCTTCGCTGACTCTAAATATGCCAGATTCTTATGGTCAGTGAGAATTGAGACCACAAACTTAGCCCCCTCAAGCCAGTGTCTCCACTCCTCGAGTGCATCCTTAATAGCCAACAATTCCCGGTTACCCACGTCATAATTCATCTCGGCAGGCGAAAATTTACGGGAAAAGTAAGCACAGGGATGAAGGCGATTATCAGACACTCCCATCTGAGAGAGCACTGCCCCAATACCCATCTCAGAGGCATCCACCTCCACCACAAAAGGACGCTCTGGATCTGGGTGTCGCAGCACCTTGGCCGATACAAATGCCCTTTTGAGACGGGCAAAAGCCGCTTTAGCCTCACAAGACCAGTGAGCAACATCCGCCCCTTTCTTAGTGAGTGCCACCAAGGGCGCCACTATAGACGAAAATCCAGCGATAAATTGTCTATAAAAATTTGCAAAGCCCAGGAAACGCTGAAGCGCCTTCAAACTAGTGGGCTGCACCCAATCCAGGACTGCCTGTACCTTGGAACCCTCCATTTGGAAACCTTCTGGGGAGATAATATATCCTAGAAATGCGATTTGCTGAACTTCAAATTCGCACTTCTCCAGCTTCGCCCCAAGCTGGTGGTCTCTGAGTTTCTGGAGGACTAAGCGTACATGCTTCTGATGTTCCTCCAGGGAATGGGAGAAGATTAGGATGTCATCTAAGTATACAACTAAGAATCTATCCAAATATTCCCTGAGTACATCATTCATGAAATCCTGGAAGACTGCCGAGGCATTACAGAGCCCAAAAGGCATCACCAAATATTCATAATGCCCTGAGTGGGTATTAAAGGCAGTCTTCCATTCATCCCCCTCTCTTATTCGGATTAGATTGTACGCACCGCGTATGTCAATCTTAGAAAAAATGGTGGCAGTACGAAGCTGGTCAAACAAGACCGAAATGAGAGGCAGTGGGTATGAGTTTTTAATCGTGATACGGTTCAATTCCCTGAAGTCGATGCAGGGTCGCAACGAACCGTCCTTTTTACCCACGAAGAAGAACCCCGACCCAACTGGAGACTGTGAAGGTCTGATAAATCCCTTAGCCAAGTTCTCCTGAATGTACTCTGCCATAGCCTGAGTCTCAGGACGTGACAGGGAGTACAACCTGCTCTTGGGAAGCTTAGCATTTGGCAACAAATAAATGGCACAGTCATAGGGGCGATGGGGAGGTAGTACCTCTGCAACTTTTTTGGAGAACACGTCCGCAAAATCTGCATAACACCCTGGCAATCCTGGCAAACTTAGCTGCGAGAGCCTGACTGGAAGGCTCAAGCAACTCCTGAAACAATCAGTACCCCAACTAAGAATCTCCCCAGAGACCCAGTCAAATTGAGGATTGTGGGCCCTTAACCAGGGTAACCCCAACACCAATGGGGCAAAAGTACAGACAGTCACATAAAAGGACAATTTTTCAGAGTGTGTGGCTCCAATAAACAAAGAAATCTGGCTAGTGCAAGAGGTAATTTTACCTTGGGATAATGGTTCCCCGTTTAACCCACAAATCTCAATTTCCGATGCCAAGGGTACTAAGGGAACAGAGTGTTTCAGGGTGAATTGGCGGTCCATAAAAACCCCGTCGGCCCCACTGTCCACAAAGGCCTCAGTCTTGACAGTTTGACCGAGGATCTTCAAGGTCACCGGAATGATAAAAGTCTTCTTGGGAAATTCTGACTTCTGGCCTGACCGGATATTTCCCATCACCCTCAGGCCCTGAAGTTTTCCGGCTTTTCTGGGCATGATACTACCACATGACCTTTATTCCCACAGTACAAACACAACCCCTGCTGTCTCCTCCGCGTCTTCTCACGCGAGGAGAGGCGGGTAGCCCCAATCTGCATAGGCTCCTCGGAAAATTCCTCAGAATCTGAGGTTCTCTTGGGAAAGAAGGAAAACTCGGTCTCCCTTTCAAGCCTACGCTCTCTCAGCCGTCTATCCACCCGGATGGATAACTGCATGAGCTGATCCAAGCTATCAGGCAAGGGATATTGAACCAGTTGGTCTTTTATCTGGTTAGAAAGACCTCTTTGGTACTGGTGTCTCAGGGCTGGGTCATTCCACTGGGTATCATGGGCCAACCTCCGAAACTCCGTACAGTAAAAATCAACTGGCCTTCGCCCTTGCTTAAGGATCGAAATCTGAGCCTCGGCTGAGGCCGTCTTGTCAGGGTCATCATACAGCATGCCCAGTGCCGTAAAAAAAGCATCAACACTTTTAAGCGACGGACAGTCAGGCTGCAACCCATATGCCCAGACCTGTGGGTCTCCTTGTAGCAAGGAAATCACTATGCCCACCCGCTGAATCTCCGACCCAGAAGACTGAGGCCTAAGCCGGAAGTATAGCTTGCAGCTCTCCTTGAAACAAAAGAACTGCGAGCGATCTCCAGAAAAACGATCCGGGAAATTTACTTTCGGCTCCTTAACCCCTGAAGGTGCTGCTGCTGCGGGAGCTCCGCCAGCGGCCTGGGAGGTGTGCATTTTAATGGACAAATCATTAAATTGTCGAGTCAGGACCTGCACCTGATCGACCACCTGTTGCAACGTATTTTGAGGGGTATGCTCCATATTCCCACAAAATTTCAACAGGAGTATTAGGCTGCTGAATATGTTATGCACACCAGTGCCTGCAGGAATGTACTGGTGTCTGAACTGTTATGCACACCAGTGCCTGCAGGAATGTACTGGTGTTTGAACTGTTATGCACACCAGTGTCTGCAGGAATGTACTGGTGTCTGAACGGATAGGGATGCAAAACAAATGAACTCACAGACAGACTGGGGAATATGACATTACGTACACAGAAGGTGATAGGGTAACAAAATAAACACAAAGTGAACAGAGAAGCCCAGAGGCTAAGAAACTGGGTGTCTCCCTAGTATTAGTAATGCTCAGATGGAAAGCAAGATGTTGTGTTTTAATACGTAGAGAACCCGAAATGCTGTTGCTAAGGGCAACAGCAAAACCCTAAAGGGTTACCAACGGGTGTGGCAGTAAACTCCTTGGTCAGAGATGGAATGATAGACACAAGGAGAGTCTCCACAATCCTAATCCTCACTTGCAGTGCACAGGTTCAGCTTACTGCCACTAAACTGACCCCTGAACACCTTGCACAGTGAGACAGGATTTAGGCAGGCAATTCTGAGAATACAGCCGCAAACTTGCTAAGTTCACAGAGTAGCAAAAGAACCCCAGCAAGTTAAACGACTGACTCCAGTCTTACTGCTAGGTCTGGATTGGCAGAGTGTAATACCAAATCCCCAGGCCTATTTGCAGTAAGCAACAACAAATACAAAGCTACACAGTACTGGCTAACTTTTAGGAACTGACTAACCAACAAAGATTCAGCAGCATCTGCTTAACCTGAGAAGAGGCCTTATATAGCAGGTGCTGTCCACGCCCCACTCAGACCTCACAGACTGTGAGCACAAAAACCAGCACCGGATCCCCTGCCGTGCACAGAGCCTGTAACCACTGCACAGCAAAAGACCCGAACCGGAGTATCAGCTGCGCTCAGGTTACTTCGCTAGCACTTGTCTCCCGGTTGCCATGACGACGTGGCAGCACAGGGCAGGAGACCCTAACAGTATTTGACTTTGTGACTCGGGTTTATCCCCGACTTCTGAATCCCACACTCTAGCTCTCCCCTATTTCTAAGAGCTCACTTGTTGTAGTTGTCAGCCTTACTTTTGTTTTCTAGCTATGATTGTATTTTTCTAGCAAAGTCCAGACACCCCTTTTCTTTCTCTTTTCTCTGCCCCATCCTCTGTCCCTTGACCATGCTGTTTACATGCCTTACGATTAACACTAAGGGCCTTAACACTCCACAGAAGCGCTCTCACTTGTTCCGTTCTGTCACGATCCGGGTATCTGGACGCCATTTCTTACCCATCAGATGCCTCCTAAGGCTGGCTCAGCGCTCCAGGACCGGATCCCATCTGTTATCCTAATGTTCACATTCCTGCATCCTCTCCTGTCTCTCTGAGACGCTGTCACAGTAACGCCTTATTACATCTGGCATGGCGTCTCCCGCGGCCTCCGCCGCCGTCCCTGAGCTTCTGCATGCAGAGTGTCAGAGTGGCGATTACGTCAGCCGCGGCCTCCGCTGTGTCCGCGTGGTTGGATGTGCACTTGTCAGCCTGGCGTCTCCTGTCTCCAGTGGCCGGCGCCGCCATTACTGTTTTCATTACCACATGGATTACAAACCAAACTTCCCTCCAAGTGTCTGCATGGGCGCAGCCATCTTGGATTCTGTCAGCTGATCATTTCCTCCAATCTGTTGTCAGTATTTTTAATCTGCATAATTGCCAAGCCAATCCCTTCCTTGCTGCAGGTATAAATACACTGTGCCTGAGCAAGGAAGGCGTCAGTGCTTTGGTTGTCAAACCTAGTTCCTGTTTGTCTCTCTCCTGTGATTGTCTTCCAGGTTCCAGCTCCTGTCTCAAGACTTCCACCATAGAGACCGGCACCAGCATTCCACCTGCGGTGTAGCCTGACTCTCCAATCCATTGTGGATTCATCTGTTTCCAGCTACAACATTACCTGCTTCCAGCTCAGCTTCCAGCAGAGTACAGCTTCCCTTAAAGGGCCGGTGTCCTTTCTACACTTTACCACTCTCCACCGGTATTATTATTTCTCCGCTCTCAAGTTCTACATTTCAGTTCATATTTCATCGCTCCCAAGTTCATTTATTATTTAACTGGTTCCAGCCAGTATCCACTCCGTGCTAACAACAGTCTGGTTCCAGCCAGTATCCACAGCAGCTGTTTTATCTTCAGCAACCCAGCTTTTCCTGGAACACCAGCTGGCACAATCCTGGGTTATCTCCATTGCTACAGTCGGGCCTGGTAAGGACTTTCCATCTAGAAGATCATAAGAACTATCTCACACTACCAGTGCCCTGTGGCTCCTGCCATCCTGTAGTACCCAGGAACTGTATTTATTCTTTGCTGACTTTTACGTTTTCTTTTACTGCTGCTGTGTTGCGGAGTTGTCATAATAAACATCATTGACTTTTATCCAAGTTGTCGTGGTCACGCCTTCGGGCAGTTATTATCCATGTTACTTACATGTCCAGGGGTCTGATACAACCTCCCAGGTTCCGGTACATCTCAGCCCCTACAACTGAGGCTGCCTCCCGTCAGCTCAGGCCCTCAGTTGTGACAGTAAGCACTGACCTAATGAATCCAGCCGGAGACCAGGATCAAGCGGCCAGGCCGATGCAAGAACTGGCAGCCCGACTAGAACATCAGGAGGCTGCACAGGGCCACATCATCCGCTGTCTCCAGGATCTCTCTACTCGGCTGGATGGGATTCAGACAACTCTCCGTGGATCAGGCGCGTCTGGTGCGTCAACCACAGTGACTCCAGCTATAACCCCACCCACCTTACCCATTTCTGCTCCACGTCTTCATCTTCCAACGCCAGCAAAATTTGACGGATCTCCAAGATTCTGCAGGGGATTTCTCAACCAGTGTGAGATTCAGTTTGAGCTACAACCTGGCAATTTTCCCAGTGACCGTACAAAAATTGCCTACATTATTTCTCTTCTCAGTGGCTCAGCCCTTGATTGGGCATCACCGTTATGGGAGAGGTCCGACACCCTGCTATCTTCCTACACTGCCTTCGTGTCAACATTCAGGCGCATCTTCGACGAGCCAGGCCGGGTAACCTCAGCTTCATCCGAGATTCTCCGTTTACGCCAGGGGTCACGTACTGTAGGACAATATCTGATACAGTTCCAGATCCTGGCATCCGAACTGGCATGGAACGACGAGGCCCTGTATGCTGCATTCTGGCATGGCTTATCTGAGCGTATTAAAGATGAGTTAGCTACCAGAGACTTACCTTCTAAGTTAGATGAGCTAATCTCACTCTGCACGAAAGTGGATTTACGTTTCAGAGAGAGAGCAACTGAGCGTGGAAGATCATCTGCTCCAAAATCTTCTGCTCCTCCTCCTCGTCAACTGTCACCATCTAAAGATGAGCCCATGCAACTTGGCCGTTCCCGTTTAACTCCTGCTGAGCGCCGAAGACGTCTCTCCGAGTTTCTCTGTCTCTATTGTGCAGCTCCGTCTCACACTATTAATGCCTGTCCCAAACGTCCGGGAAAACTCCAAATCCTAGCTCGCCAAGGAGAGGGCCGGCTAGGAGTAATGATCTCCTCTCCATCTCCTCAAGATTGTAATCTCCCAGTCTCGCTTCAAGTTGCTCAACGTTATCAGAACGTCATTGCCCTCCTGGATTCCGGAGCAGCTGGGAACTTTATTACCGAAGCCTATGTTAAACGGTGGTCCCTACCCACCGAGAGACTTCCTTCCTCCTTTTCCTTAACTGCCGTGGATGGCAGTAAAATTTTTGATACAGTTATTGCTCTAAGGACTCTACCAGTTCGTCTGAGAGTGGGAGTTCTTCATTCCGAACTTATTTCACTTTTAGTGATTCCAAGAGCCACACATCCTGTGGTCCTGGGCCTTCCATGGCTCCGTCTTCACAATCCTACAATTGATTGGACGACTACGCAAATCCTGGCATGGGGTTCCTCCTGTGCTGAGACATGTTTGTTTAAAGTATTGCCTGTCTGTTCTTCCTCCCCCAGGTCGTCTGATGTTCCACCTCCTCCATATCAAGATTTCACGGATGTGTTCAGTAAAGCTTCTGCTGATATCCTTCCTCCTCATAGAGAATGGGACTGTCCGATTGATCTCGCTCCAGGGAAGGTTCCACCTCGAGGCCGAACTTATCCGTTGTCTCTGCCTGAGACGCATTCTATGGAGGAATATATTAAAGAGAACCTAGCAAAGGGGTTCATTCGACCTTCTTCTTCTCCAGCCGGCGCAGGCTTCTTTTTTGTAAAAAAGAAAGATGGTGGTCTGCGGCCGTGCATCGACAACAGAGGTTTGAACGACATTACCATCAAGAACCGTTATCCTTTACCCCTGATTACTGAGCTCTTTGACAGAGTTAGCGGAGCTACCATCTTTACAAAGCTGGACTTGCGAGGTGCATACAATCTCATCCGGATCCGTGAGGGTGACGAGTGGAAGACCGCCTTTAACACCCATGACGGACATTATGAGTACCTCGTCATGCCCTTCGGATTGAGCAATGCTCCAGCTGTCTTCCAGCATTTTGTCAATGAGATCTTCAGAGACATTCTATACCGTCATGTCGTGGTCTATCTAGACGATATCCTCATTTTTGCCAACGATTTAGAGGAACATCGTTTTTGGGTTAAAGAGGTTCTGTCCCGTCTCCGTGTCAATCATCTCTATTGCAAATTAGAAAAATGCGTCTTTGAAGTCAAGTCCATTCCGTTTCTAGGGTACATTGTGTCCGGTTCCGGACTAGAGATGGATCCTGAGAAACTACAAGCAATCCAAAATTGGCCGGTACCCTTAACCCTCAAAGGGGTCCAGAGGTTCTTAGGGTTCGCCAACTATTACCGAAAGTTTATACGAGACTTTTCCACCATTGTGGCGCCTATTACTGCTTTCACTAAGAAGGGTGCTAACCCGTCCAAGTGGTCTGAAGAAGCCATGCAAGCATTTCATCTTTTAAAACAAAGGTTCATCTCTGCGCCTGTTCTGAAACAGCCTGACATCGACTCTCCTTTCATCTTAGAGGTGGATGCCTCCTCCGTTGGAGTAGGAGCGGTGTTATCTCAGAGGGCTAAAGATGGCCATTTACACCCTTGCAGTTTCTTCTCCCGGAAGTTCTCCCCAGCTGAGCGCAACTATGCCATTGGCGACCAGGAGTTGCTAGCCATCAAGCTCGCTCTAGAAGAGTGGAGGTATCTGTTGGAGGGAGCTTCTCAATCAATCACCATACTTACAGACCACAAGAACCTTTTATACCTGAAGGGCGCACAATGTCTCAACCCTCGTCAGGCCAGATGGGCACTTTTCTTTTCCAGGTTCGACTTTAAACTCCAGTTCTGTCCGGCTCTCAGAATCGCAAGGCCGATGCCCTTTCCCGCTCATGGGAGCAAGAAAATGAGTCAGAGTCTTCAGACAAGCATCCTATTATAAATCCGTTGGCATTCTCCATGGTAGGGATGGACTCTACGCCCCCATCAGGGAAAAGTTTTGTGAAGCCGATGCTAAGGAAGAAGCTCATGCATTGGGCCCATGCTTCCCGTTTTGCCGGACATACAGGTATCCAAAAAACCCTGGAGTTTATCTCTAGGTCCTATTGGTGGCCAACTCTGAAAAAGGACGTCTTGGAGTTTATTGCATCTTGCCCAAAGTGTGCCCAACATAAAGTATCCCGCCAGTCGCCTGCGGGGCAACTGGTTCCACTATCCGTTCCCCGTCGACCATGGACCCACTTGTCGATGGATTTCATTACAGACTTACCCATGTGCAACAAGTTCAATACCATCTGGGTGGTAGTTGACCGGTTCACCAAGATGGCACACTTCATTCCTCTCACCGGTCTTCCGTCAGCTTCCAAGTTGGCTCAAGTATTCCTACAAGAGATCTTCCGACTCCACGGTCTTCCTGAAGAAATTATATCAGATCGAGGAATTCAATTCACAGCCAAATTCTGGCGAAGTTTATGTCAAGTCCTCCAAGTCAAGCTAAAGTTTTCCACGGCTTACCATCCTCAGACCAATGGTCAAACCGAGAGGGTGAATCAGGACTTGGAGGCCTTCCTCCGCATCTATGTGTCCTCCTCTCAAGATGACTGGGTTCAATTACTTCCCTGGGCCGAGTTCTGTCATAACAACCAGTATCATTCTTCATCTGCTTCAACACCATTCTTCACTAACTTTGGATTCCATCCTAAAGTCCCTGAGTTCCAACCGCTTCCAGCAACTTCTGTTCCCGCAGTGGATATCACCTTGCATCAGTTTGCCAATATCTGGAAGAGCGTACGATCAGCTCTGCTCAAGGCATCGTTCAGGTACAAGAAGTTTGCGGATAAGAAGCGTCGAGCAGTTCCTGCTCTCAAGGTGGGTGATCGGGTATGGTTATCCACGAAGAATTTGAGGTTAAGAGTTCCCAGTATGAAGTTTGCACCTCGCTATATCGGTCCTTTCAAGATTGAACAAGTCATCAATCCTGTTGCTTACAGACTCCAGTTGCCTCCCTTCTTAAAAATACCCAGGACATTCCATGTTTCCATGTTGAAACCGCTGATCTTGAATCGGTTTCATTCCTCACTTCCTCCAACTCCGAAAGTCCAAACTCAACGAGGCGTTGAGTATGAAGTGGCCAAGATCCTGGACTCA
The DNA here is from genome assembly GCF_028390025.1 of Pseudophryne corroboree. Lineage (NCBI taxonomy): Eukaryota > Metazoa > Chordata > Amphibia > Anura > Myobatrachidae > Pseudophryne > Pseudophryne corroboree. The sequence goes on along the minus strand of NC_086453.1, from coordinate 226,038,617 downwards.
CGTCACCGTTACGGTCAACTACAATATCTTATTGACTGGAAGGGTTATGGTCCTGAGGAACGTTCATGGACCAATGCTTCTGATGTCCATGCTCCTGCCTTGGTCCGGAGATTCCATTCCAAGTTTCCTCAAAAGCCAAAGAAGTGTCCTGGGGCCACTCCTAAAGGGGGGGGGTGCTGTCCCGATCCGGGTATCTGGACGCCATTTCTTACCCATCAGATGCCTCCTAAGGCTGGCTCAGCGCTCCAGGACCGGATCCCATCTGTTATCCTAATGTTCACATTCCTGCATCCTCTCCTGTCTCTCTGAGACGCTGTCACAGTAACGCCTTATTACATCTGGCATGGCGTCTCCCGCGGCCTCCGCCGCCGTCCCTGAGCTTCTGCATGCAGAGTGTCAGAGTGGCGATTACGTCAGCCGCGGCCTCCGCTGTGTCCGCGTGGTTGGATGTGCACTTGTCAGCCTGGCGTCTCCTGTCTCCAGTGGCCGGCGCCGCCATTACTGTTTTCATTACCACATGGATTACAAACCAAACTTCCCTCCAAGTGTCTGCATGGGCGCAGCCATCTTGGATTCTGTCAGCTGATCATTTCCTCCAATCTGTTGTCAGTATTTTTAATCTGCATAATTGCCAAGCCAATTCCTTCCTTGCTGCAGGTATAAATACACTGTGCCTGAGCAAGGAAGGCGTCAGTGCTTTGGTTGTCAAACCTAGTTCCTGTTTGTCTCTCTCCTGTGATTGTCTTCCAGGTTCCAGCTCCTGTCTCAAGACTTCCACCATAGAGACCCGCACCAGCATTCCACCTGCGGTGTAGCCTGACTCTCCAATCCATTGTGGATTCATCTGTTTCCAGCTACAACATTACCTGCTTCCAGCTCAGCTTCCAGCAGAGTACAGCTTCCCTTAAAGGGCCGGTGTCCTTTCTACACTTTACCACTCTCCACCGGTATTATTATTTCTCCGCTCTCAAGTTCTACATTTCAGTTCATATTTCATCGCTCCCAAGTTCATTTATTATTTAACTGGTTCCAGCCAGTATCCACTCCGTGCTAACAACAGTCTGGTTCCAGCCAGTATCCACAGCAGCTGTTTTATCTTCAGCAACCCAGCTTTTCCTGGAACACCAGCTGGCACAATCCTGGGTTATCTCCATTGCTACAGTCGGGCCTGGTAAGGACTTTCCATCTAGAAGATCATAAGAACTATCTCACACTACCAGTGCCCTGTGGCTCCTGCCATCCTGTAGTACCCAGGAACTGTATTTATTCTTTGCTGACTTTTACGTTTTCTTTTACTGCTGCTGTGTTGCGGAGTTGTCATAATAAACATCATTGACTTTTATCCAAGTTGTCGTGGTCACGCCTTCGGGCAGTTATTATCCATGTTACTTACATGTCCAGGGGTCTGATACAACCTCCCAGGTTCCGGTACATCTCAGCCCCTACAACTGAGGCTGCCTCCCGTCAGCTCAGGCCCTCAGTTGTGACACGTTCATTGAAACGCCTTCGGGGTGACTGTATTTTTATTTCAGGAAACCCACCTCAAATCAGGGAGTCATCCCTCTTTATCCTCCAAACTCTAACCGAATGTATATTACTCTAACAACGTCTCTAAACAGAATGGAGTGGCCATACTGCTCCGTTCCACGTTTCCTTTTGTGTTTTCTGACTCCAAAAGTGACCCAGAGGGTCGATTTCTTATTCTTAAGGGAAAACTGGGACATGAGGAGGTGACCCTAGCTAACATTTATGCCCCTAACTCTGGCCATTCCCAGATTTCAATAAGTTTTTTCATATCCTCTCGGAATTTAGAAGCAGTAAAACACTCTTAGGTGGGGATTTCAATACAGTCCAACTTCCCTCGTTAGACAAATCTGGTACCCACGATGACAGGACCCAGATCCCGGGCTCTGTTGCTCTATGTAAACACATGGCTATGACACCTACTCCTGTATTGATCATTTTCTGGGCTGTGCTTCCCTTTCTCAAACTGTGATTCATTCCTCCATTTCTCCTAATCGTGGTCTGACCATTCCAGTCTCAAAGCTTCCTTTGGGCTCTTGGAGTCCACCTCGGGAAGGCCCTCCTGGAGACTACATGAAACCCTCCTGAATCTTCCTCAGTTTCAGGATATGGTAAAGGATCGCTTGCAGGAATACTTCGGTCTTAACTCATCTGAGGATGTCCCTGTCCCCACGGTTTGGGAGGTGCATAAGTCTGTGATTAGAGGACATATAATTCAATTTGCCTCCCGCCGTAAGAAGTCTGAAGAAGCTTTGATTATGTCTTTTACCTCAATTATCGCTTCTCTAGATCGAGAGCATAAGAGGACAATGTCCAAAAAGACTCTGTCTCAGCTCTCTCAAAAATGGGCAAAACTACAAGTGCTTCTTGCTGAACGTGTCGAGAGGAGTCTCAAATGGGCCAATCAAATGTTTTACGATAAAAGTAATAAAGCACACACATTGTTTTCCCATAAACTTAGACGGGCTTCACAGATCATCTCTGCGATCAAGGGTCCCTCTGGTGCTTTGCTTTAAAACCCTAAAGACATTAATGGTGCATTTACTCACTACTATAAAGCTTTATATAATTTGTCTGCCCCGTCCGTGTTCAGGGCATTCAACAATATCTGGACTCTTGTACGCTTCCCAATATCTCTGGATCTACGGCCCGGGCCTTGGGTGTAGATATCACAGAAGAGGAACTTGCCTTGGCCCTTCAGTCACAGAAACCGTCTAAGGCCCCTGGCCCTGACAGTCTTACTATGTCCTACTATAAATTGTTCGTGCAGCAACTTTCTCCCCAGTTGATCCGCTTGTTCAATTCCATTCTACATGGTGCCTCCTTCCATCCTGATTCTACTGCCTCTAGAATTATTGTCATTCCCAAACCTGGAAAAGACCCCTATCTTTGCTCTAGCTATCGTCCCATTTCCCTGATCAACACAGACCTTAAACTTTTTGCCAAGATTCTGGCCACTAGGTTGAATGTAGTTTAATCCTCTTTAATACACCCTGACCAAGTAGGCTTCATCCCTCAATGCCAAGCCTCAGATAACACTAGACGAACTATAGATTTAATACATCACTCCACCACCCATAGGATTCCGTCAGTGGTCTTGGCTCAGGATGCAGAAAAGGCGTTTGACCGCCTATTATGGCCTTTTATGTTTAACACGTTAGCCTCAGTAGGTATATCGGGAAAATTTATGCAGGCCATAAGGGCTCTCTACTTGCATCCTTCTTCTACAGTAATGACCAATGGTTTACATTCGCCACGTTTTGCTCTGAGGAATGGGACGAGACAGGGGTGCCCCCCTATCCCCTCTTATCTTTGCCATTTGCATTGACCCATTGGCGGCTAGAATTAACCCTGATATTAAGGTTGTCAAGGTGGGAGACGAACAATACAAGGTGTCTCTCCTTGCTGATGATATTCTCCCTACTTTGACTACTCCCTTACTATTGCTCCCAAATCTTCAATCGGAACTACAAACGTACAGCACCCTTTCTGGGTACAAAATTAATAGCTCTAAGTCTGAAGCCATGGCTCTTTGTGTTCCCTCACAACAACTTTCTACGCTCACTACCTCCTTTCCTTTTATCTGGCGTCTTTTGGCGATTAAATACCTTGCCATTTCCATCACTAAGAAATACTCTTCATTATACCAAACAAACTACACCCCTCTGTTTCAAACACTGGCGAAAGATTTATTGCGTTGGCAATCCCTCTTTATCTCATGGTTTGGCAGAATTAATACGATTAAAATGAATCTCCTCCATAGACTGTTATATTTATTCCAAACCCTACCCATACCTATCCCGATCTTGGCCTTGAACTCCATGCAAGCCTTCTGCAATCATTTTATCTGGGCACACGGTAAAACTTGCATTCGTAGAGCCTTTTTGGCTAAGCCTGTCTCCGATGGAGGACTGGGTCTGCCAATGCTCTTATTATCACGCTGCCCAGCTGAATCATGTTGTGTCGTGGCACTCTGATCCCGGCTGTAAATGATGGGTAGATTTAGAAAATTCCATGTTGCAGGTGGGACGAGTTGGTGACATACTTTGGCTACCCAGACCAATTAGACCAGCCTCGGCCTGTGCGACTCCGACCATATGATTTACTCTTAAGATATGGGATAAACTACGTCCCTCACTGGATCTAGCTCCCTATCCCTCACCTATGTCCCCTATCTGGGATCACCCCCGATTTCCCCCGGGATCAGATAGACATATGGCATCCTTCTGGCGGAGTCTACATATTACTAGATTTAAACATGTAAAGGGTCAATTTGTTCCATCTTCGTTTACTGACCTCCAAGCTACTCACTCAATCCCCGCCTCTCGCCACTTTTAATATAATCAAATTATGAGTTTCGTCAACTCGCAATTCCCCTCTAGTAAACTTTGTATGCTGACCCACGTTGAACGCATCTGCTCCTATTCAATTGGCCGCAAAGGTAATATTTCTGTTCTTTATCACTCTGTCCTGGCCCCAGACTCTCCCGAATGCGAACCTCCATGAATTGGCATGGGAGTTAGATCTCACATCCAACTTTGACAGTGAGGATTGGTCCACTACTAGGATTAGACTCACTAAAGCTTCCATCAGTGTATCTATCAGAGAGACATGTTACAAAGTGTATACTCTGTGGTATTTGACACCCTCCAGACCCCACGCCATTTTTCTATTGACCTCGAATCTCTGCTGGAGGAACTGTGGGGAGGTCAGTACATTCTCTTACGTACGGTGGTTTTGCCCGGTAATCAGTGGTGCAAGTAGTCTTATAGGTACCGTGTGCGCGCGCCGTAGGCGCGTGCATCAAAAATGGGTGTGGCCACATGGGGAGGGGCCAACAAAAATGGGAGCGTGATACACATATGGGGGAGGGCAGATACACATATGACCCCAATAGTGTCAGATACACGTGAGAATGCTGATTTATATATAGGGATGAAAGCTATACCTTAAACACACTTTAAATACACTTTACCATGGAGCCACTGCGGCCGCTATACTTAATACACACTCTACGTACTCTTTACGCTATTAGCGTAAAAAGTCCCGTACTGTGTACGGACTTTGCGCACAAACGCCGCGCTGACGGTACAAAGTAAACACAGCGCGTACACACCCAGAGATACACCGCAAACCCTTAACAGCTATGCAATGCGATAATAATACACTTTAAACCTTAGCAGGGAAAGGAAGACACAACACCAGATTGTAATTAAACTGCTGGGTTCCGACACCACAGCATATTATTACTGAAAGGGGGTTACAATATATACAATACAATACAACAGAATAATGGCTACAGTCAATGGTACATACGTGATTGGATTCGCCGCGCTGCCCAGTCTGGTCCTCAGTCATCTGATAGATAACTTTGTGAGTCTTGTGTCTGACCAGGCCTGCAGCAGGCTCTCTTTATACAATTCTTCCAAAACCTAACACAATGGATACTGTAATCTCTTTGTCCATTGGACACAGTGATGGTCATTTACAGTACAGGAGAGGTCATAGGTCGGTTTGAATAGGTGGGCGATGTCTGTTCCAACTGCTCTTGTGGGTGGTCTCATCTGGATTCCCGCCGCATACATAATGTACAGTAAATACAGTTTATATCTATATTCTGCTCCTGCACATAACTATCTGCAGGAACATGCGATCTGCTGCAGACCAACACCGGAATGTTAACCTTAAAATACCCTACAGCTGGATACCAAACACCACCTTATACCCTTGTTCTGTCCCCTCCTATCCTGTAAAGGTGAATCCCTTTGTTCTGTTACCATTTAAACTGCTGTAACTTACTGATGTGGTGCAGGGAGACTATGGGGTAAATTTACTAAGATTCGTATTTTCCCGTTTGAGGTCAAAGTTCAATCACGAATGACATCGAAAGTGTAAATATGCAACTTTTTGAATTGATTACGACTAATTTACTAAGCTGCCGTATTCTGCATTTTCGGGTTTTCCGATGTCGATGTCATTCATTTTTTTTGGCAGTGTTTTACGTGAGTGACTTGTAAAACACTGCCGACTTTAATACAATGAATCTCGGCCGGATCTGAGAGATCCGTGCTGGGCTTCATTGTGCAGCTTGTAAAAAAAAAAGTTTAAATGTTAAAAAAAAATTGCGTGGGGTCCCCCCTCCTAAGGCAAACCAGCCTCGGGCTCTTTGTGCCGATCCTGGTTGCAGAAATATGGGGAAAAAATGGACAGGGGTTCCCCCATATTTAAGCAACCAGCATCGGGCTCTGTGCCTGGTCCTGGTTCCAAAAATACGGGGGACAAAAAGCGTAGTGGTCCCCCGTATTTTTGAAACCAGCACCGGGCTCCACTAGCTGGACAGATAATGCCACAGCCGGGGGTCACTTTTATACAGTGCCTTGCGGCCGTGGCATCAAATATCCAACTAGTCACCCCTGGCCGGGGTACCCTGGGGGAGTGGGGACCCCTTCAATCAAGGGGTCCCCTCCAGCCACCCAAGGGCCAGGGGTGAAGCCCGAGGCTGTCCCCCCCATCCAATGGGCTGTGGATGGGGGGCTGATAGCCTTTGTTCAAAGTTAATGATATTGTTTTTAGTAGCAGTACTACAAGGCCCAGCAAGCCTCCCCCGCAAGCTGGTACTTGGAGAACCACAAGTACCAGCATGTGGCGGAAAAATGGGCCCGCCGGTACCTGTAGTACTACTACTAAAAAAATACCCCAATAAAGACAACACACACACACCTTGAAAGTATAACTTTAATACATCCATCCACACCTCCATATACACATACTTACCTTATGTTCCCACGCAGGTCGGTCCTCTTCTCCAGTAGAATCCATGGTGTACCTGTAGAAAAAATTATACTCACATAATCCATGGTTGAAGGCTCCTCTGCTTGTAATCCTTTTGTAATCCACGTACTTGAAAAAATAAAAAAAAACGGACACCCGACCACGAACTGAAAGGGGACCCATGTTTTCACATGGGACCCCTTTCTCCGAATGCCAGAAACCCACTCTGACTGATGTCTAAGTGGGTTTCTTCAGCCAATCAGGGAGCGCCACATTGTGGCACCCTCCTGATCGGCTGTGTGCTCCTGTACTGTATGACAGGCGGCACACGGCAGTGTTACAATGTAGCGCCTATGCGCTCCATTGTAACCAATGGTGGGAACTTTCAGGTCAGCGGTTGACCGAAAGTGACCTCACCGCTGACCTGAAAGTATTTTTGCAACCAGGGCCGGCTCAAAGAGCCCGAGGCTGGTTTGGTTTAGGAGGGGGGACCCCACACATTTTTTTTTTGAAAATTTATAACATTTCCCCCCCCTTCCCACTGAAAAACATGCACGGATCTCATGGATCCGTGCATGCCTATACAAACACGGGATAAAAAAGCAGGTCTGTTTTTTTTTAGCACTTTTTCACGATTTGCATTTTAGCACGGCAGTGTTTGGCTATTGTCGGCAGTGTTTGTGTTTTGCACTTTTTAGTAAATTCCCGATTTCTACCAAATTGCAGGCGTATTTGACCGATGGTGTATTGATTCGTGATTTTTTCCTAGGACTTCCAAAATATTACGAATGCCCTCATCACTGCCGTGATTTTTGCTTAGTAAATTACCGAGATGACACTTTGAAGAAAAAACGGCATCTCGGTCAAAATCGGGACCTTAGTAAATATACCCCTATGTGTACATTGTGCACTATTTGGATTAAATATGTAATGTGTTTTGATAGCTTTCCATGCGTTCACAAACTCTACCGTAAATACCCATACCACGCGCTAATGCGCAGGACCGTGGGAGCGACCATACGCAAATTGCGGATATGTGCATGCACGGCAGAATTAGTACGCGCACGGAGGCCATCTGTGTGTAGTTTGTACTTGATGTGTGTACTGCAATATTTTTCGACTTTGACAGTCCACCCTTTGGCAGTCACCAATAACTGCCACTATCTAATCAATAAACAGAAAAATATCTACACAATATCTACAGAAGTTTGGATGGTCGGGGGAGAGTTGTAGGTGAGAAATATATGACCTAGTGGGATAGTAAAAAGCATGTATGTATGAATCCATGTCTGAGGGGCATGTATCATGGTGCCGTATATGTAATAAGCTTCGAGGTATTGCGAAGTATACATTAAATCCTTCTCATCCCGTATTAAGGGTTTGTAAATGGGCCAACAAACACTACCGAGCTCTTTTCGGCTTCTTGTTCCAACAAATGGGGTGCACATATGTGGATATCACCTGTCGACTATGTGTGCCGTTAACTGGAGGTTGCAGAGATGAAGATAAGACACATATATGAAAATACATTCACATAAACATTTTGGGTAGGGCTGACGTCTTTTTCCGGATGGATGTATCTGGGCAGAGGGGGAGACAAAAGAAAAACGGGTGAAAGAAACAGGTCATGGAATTCATTTGCAATCCTTATCATAACACTGTCTCTATGGATGGGTCATAAATTAAATCTGCTGCTATAACAGCGCCCTCGCTCCTTAGACTCATCAGATTTGTGCCGTGCTTGCGCCGCGTCAGAATTCGAACACACCTAAATATCGAACCAATAATTATGATGATGATCTCCGTGGGGTCGTCAGTGCTGTTCGTGATATATGTACAGCACTTCACACCATTTTGAGTTGCCAGAGTAACACAGTACCCACCTGTCACAGCAGTGACATACTGTAATTAAGGACCATCCTGTGCTGAATCAGTTCCTTCTTGTAAGCTTGTAACTCCCTTCCCGTATACCTGAAGGTGTCGTCATACATCTCAGTGATATTATCTATCAAGTTCGCTAGCGCATGGATATACCTATCATTTATAGTTCCTCTGGCAGTACGGGTGATGTCTAATGCGAGAAGGAACTGAATCCCGTTGGATTCGTGGATCAAATCAAAGGCTGCGTGCTCTGCCCTATCTATGAGGTGTCTCTTGATGATGTGTTCATAGTGAGTATGAGTATAAGGAGCCTGAGCACTGCGGTGAACGTCTTTCATCTTATCATGGGTTATGGTCATGACCTCTGGCAGTACTCTCCCAATATAACACAATCCCTCTGAGCTCGGGGCAAGCCACTTGTACGCCTTCCTCCCACATATGAAATAGGCATCATCTGGGAGAACATAGGGGACAAAATATAACATCACCATATTACAAATTTTCCAAGTAAAGAAACCAATCCCTAGTTCTCCCATCTGCTCAGTACAAGTATCGGGCTGGATGATATGAGCACAATACCCTGGCGATACTTTTCCAACCCACATGGTCTTGCTTCCACGAGTATACCTATACCGGAAATACCTCCCACTGTTGGCTATTTGGCGTACAAGTTCAGAGTCTATGGGTATCCTATCAGCTCTGTGTGAAAAGGTAATTGTCTGGTTATTCCATGTCACTTCCCAATTTCCTGGTTTTCGGTAATTGGAAATATTAAAACATAATAAGGACCTGTCTACATGATACTGGTGAAGCTTCAAACTAGGGGGCCTAGAGATGTTGAATTTCTTGTCCACCGGTCTCCCACCCCGTAATTAGAGTACCTCATCTATTGCTAAAGGGTATGGTACTAATCCTGACTTGCTCTGACCTTGAGGTACTTGTGAGCACACCCAGCATTCTGTCTGGTTTAAGACCTTACCGACTAGTGAGTGGTAATCACTCAACGGATGACGGTCCATGTCAATATTAAGGTTGGACTTACATCTCTGGATGCACCCATCCTCAACTATATTCTCACAATTCCTACAAATACAATATTCATCAGACAATAACCCCTCACAGTGCCTCCGAGCTCCCTGACTATCAGAGCGCTTACTGATGCTAGCCTTTACTAAAGTGAAGCGCTGCTCCTGAGATCCTACAAATTCATACTCGCCATCAGAACCCATTCCAGATCCCTTCTTGACCTCTCTGGGACCCTCACCAAAACAAACTGTCCTGATCAAAACCAGAATTATTAACAGAACCCGAAACGCAGTCTCTTGTGATCGATCCATTTCGTTAGGGGAAAAGGAGGAAAATAAGAAGGAGAAAAGAAAGGAAAAATGCAGGGGGAGGTGAAAAAAGAAAGTGGTACGACAACCGTTCTAGGTCTTGTTACTCTCTGTGCTCAGATGCCCTTCAACAGTTCTGCCTCTCAATTTTCCCAGAACAGACACTCCAGTGATACGAGATTCTCTACACTCTGCTCTTTGTCACGAGTTCTCTCCGGGTCAGCGACCTTCTTGCAGTGGGACGAGTGGACCCAAGTCTCTCTTTCGGCGTCCTTCAATGCTGTCGTGCTGGTTAACAAGACTTGATAAGGTCCTTCCCACCTGTCTATGAGGCAACCTGAGCGTAAGAAATTTCGAATCATCACGTAATCCCCAGGTTCAATGTCATGACAATTACTGTTCGGTAGGTCAGGAATCACCAGCTTTAGATTTCTTTGTTGATTTCTCAGCTGCTGGCTCATCCCAACCAAATATTTCACAGTCACTTCATTATTACATTTCAAATCATCCTGGGGGTCTATCATTACATGAGGTTGTCGACCAAAAATAATTTCAAAGGGTGATAGGTTAAGGGGAGACCTGGGAGTGGTTCTGATGCTGTACAATACTAGTGGCAAAGCTTCTGGCCACTACAATCCAGTTTCAGCCATTAATTTGCTCAGCTTTTTCTTATTAGTGCTGTTCACTCTCTCCACCTTTGCACTCGCCTGTGGATGGTACGGAGTATGCAGCTTGCTATTAATTTCCATCAGTTTGCACATGACCTGAAAGAATTCACCTGTAAAATGGGTACCCCTGTCACTTTCAATTATTCTAGGGATACCATATTTGCACACAAATTCCTGCACAATTTTCTTTGCAGTGAACGTAGCAGTATTTGTGGCAGCAGGGAATGTTTCTACCCAGTTGGAAAATACATCAATACAAACTAACACATATTTTAAATTCCTACAGGGTGGTAACTGTATGAAATAAATTTGTATTACCTGAAAATGTCCGTCTGTCGGAGGGATATGGGATGGCTCTGTTGGTATTGACTTTCCAATATTCTTCCTCAAGCAAGTAAAACATGTCATTGCTCTCTTACCTGCATGAGAAGAGAATCCTGGCGCACACCAGTAGGCTCATACCAGCTTGCACATACCCTCTTTGCCCAGATGAGTCAGACCGTGTGCTGCCTCAGCTAAGCTTGGAAGATATTCTCTGGGGGCCACCGGCTTACCTTGTCCACCTGTCCACAGTCCTGAGGATTCCTGGCCATACTCCTTTGACCTCCAGACTGCCTTTTCCTGTATAGAACACAAATCTTGCATTTCAATTAATTGTTGTGTGTTGATCGTGTTAAATGTCATTAGTGATGTGATGTTCGTTTGTATGGGGGTGCTGGCTGCTGATTTAGCAGCTTCGTCTTCCCAGCTGTTACCAAGTGAAATTGGGTCTTAGTTGTAAGTATGTGCTTTGCACTTGATAACAGCCACTCTGTCTGGTTCCTGTATCACTGTTAGAAGCCTTTTTATGTGGGATGCATGCGCTACAGGTGTGCCAGCTACCGTCATGAAATTTCTGAGGCGCCATAGGGCCCCGAAATCATGCACTACTCCAAAGGCGTACCTAGAAACTGTGTATATATTAGCTGACTTACCCTTGGCCAATTCACACGCTCTGGTTAGGGCGACCAACTCAGCAATTTGCGCTGAGTGCGGAGGGCCCAGGAATTCATCTTCTATGATACCTCTGTCGTCTACAACTGCATATCCAGTACACAAGTTTCCCGATTCTGTCTGTCTGTGGCAACTACCATCAGTGTAAAAGGTAAAGTCTTCTCCTTCCAGTGGGTTGTCACTGATGTCAGGTCTCGCTGTGAAAGTCTGATTCAGGTATTCCGTACAATCATGCGTATCAGTATCTGCACTAAATCTTCCTTCACCATTATTCTCATCCTCCACCCTTTGTGCCTGTCCAGGCACACTTGGCAAGTAAGTTGCAGGATTTAATGAGCTGCATCTCTTAATGGTGATGTTTACCGGGGCCATCAGTGATAATTCCCACTTTGTAAACCGAGTAGATGAGACATGTCTGGTTTGGGCTGAGTTCAGTAAGGCTGATACTGCATGAGGTGTATGAATGGTCAGGTCATGTCCTAACACTACGTCCTCGCTTTTACTTACCAGCAAAGCTATCGCTGCAACACTTCGCAAGCAAGTGGGGAGAGACCGTCCCACCGTGTCCAACTGTGCACTGTAGTATGCTACCGGTCTGCTGGCATCACTATGTCTCTGTGTTAAAAACCCTGCCGGGTAACCTGCACTTTCTGTACCATACAATTCAAAGGGCTTCTCATAATCTGGCATACCTAATGCAGGTGCCTGTGATAGGCACTGTTTGAGTCTCTCAAATTCCAGTTCGGACTCATCTGTGTGCGAGACCCATTCTGGTTTGTTTGAAGAGACCATTTCTTGCAAAGGTAAAGCCAGTATAGAGAACCCTGGAATCCAGTTTCGACAGTACCCACACATTCCAAGGAAAGTGCGGATCTGTTGTTGCGTTTGTGGCAGAGTCATGTCGCGAATCGCCTGTATTCTATCAGCGGTGAAGTGTCTAAGTCCTTGAGTCAAGCAATGTCCCAAATATTTTACCCTGGTCCGGCACAACTGCAACTTATCCTTTGAAACCTTGTGTCCCGTTTGGGAAAGATGAAACAGAAGCTGTTTCGTGTCTTTCAAGGACGATTCGAGTGAGTCAGAACATAACAATAAATCATTGACATACTGTATTAGCACTGATCCACTCTCAGGTTGAAAGGATTGTAAACAGTCATGCAAGGCCTGAGAGAAAATACTCGGGCTGTCAATGAAACCTTGGGGAAGAAGAGTCCAGGTGTACTGTACTCCCCTGTATGTAAAAGCAAAAAGGTATTGGCTGTCAGGGTGAAGAGGGACAGAAAAGAAAGCAGAACAGAGGTCAATGACAGTGAAAATTTTTGCCGTAGAGGGAATTTGCATGAGGATGACTGCTGGATTGGGCACTACGGGGAATTGGCTCTCAACTATCTTGTTTATCCCCCTTAGATCCTGCACTAGCCTATAACCCCTCCCCCCACTCTTTTTCACAGGGAAGATGGGACTATTGGCGGTGCTGGACGTCTTGACTAGGATGCCCTGCTGTAGCAGCCACTCTATGACAGGGTACACTCCTAATTCTACCTCTGGCTTCAGAGGATACTGAGGGATTTTTGGAGCTATCCTACCATCTTTTACTTGTACTACTACTGGAGCTACATTCGCCATCAATCCAGTGTCTTGTCCATCTTTGGTCCAAAGGGAACCCGGTATTTGTGAGATCATTTCCTCTACCTTTGATGGACACTTGTCTATAACAGTAGAATGCGACATTAGCCTTTGAGGGGTGTCTAATCTATCTTGTACTTCTTGAGCGTGGTTCCCAGGTATATCCAAGAAGACACCCTCAGGAGTACAGTATATGACACACCGCATTTTACACAATAAATCTCTGCCGAGTAGATTAGTTGGAGCCGATGCAGCCAGCAGAAAAGAATGTTTGGTTTGCAAAGGCCCTATCGTAATCTCTGCTGGTTACTCAAAGGGTATTGTTGCACAGTTCCTGTTACTCCCATTGCCGAAATTGTTTTACCCGTGGTTTTGTATACCTACCGTTGAATTTAACACTGACCTGGCCGCCCCTGTATCTATGAGAAAAGGTAATGGTACACCAGCTACATCAACCGTTACCTCAGGTTCACTACCAAGGCTAGCAATCAACTTCACTGGCTGCAGACTACAGGTGTGGCCCAACCTCTATTGTGTGTTGAGACCCTCCCGCAGCGCATTGGCAGCTACAATATGTGAGGGGGGTAGCTGAGAATTTTCAGAGGCCTGCCAGTCTCTCCTTGGTGGGTACCTCCTTGTTTCCCCTCTATGTGGCTCATAACTTCTCCTATGCGATCCCTGATCCCAATTATGTGCATTGTAGTGTGGTTCATATCCTGGTCTAGGGGGTCGGTATACATTATGTGTACCTTTATTCTTACATTCCCTCGAGTAATGTCCTACCTGGTGACAAGCATAGCATGTTACTATATGTGACTTACCATCAGGGGTCTGGGGTTTCGGCTGATATGGCTTTTTGGTAAGTGCGTCTATACTCACTGTCATCAGCTTTTCCCCCTGTGCTAACTGATGTTCCTGTCGTGCTCGATAGCGGACTCTCTCAATGCAGCCACCGAGATACCTGTCCAGTTTGGTAGAGAGGTCTGTATCCTTGCTCTTAATGCCTCTTTTAACCCGTCCATTAATACAGTAACAGCTACCTCCCTGTGATGCGCATTATCTTTTATGTCCTCGATCCCAGTATATCTAGACATTTCCTGCAGTGCTCGATGGAAATATTCGGATGCCATTTCACCTTCCTTTTGTCTTATGGAAAAGATTTTATTCCATTTGACAACAGTAGGGAAATATACTCCTAATTGCAGATTGATTTGCCGTACATTCTCCAGATTGTATTCATCAGTGAGAGGTACTTCTGCATCTAACTTACAATCAGTTATGAATTTTGCGGGGTCAATATTTGAGGGTAAACATACCCGTAGCACTGTTCGCCAATCTTTGTTCGTGGGTTCGTTGGCATTACCTAACTCTTTAATGAACCTCTGGCATGCGACTAGATCTTTTCTGGGATCTGGAAATTCTGACATAATTGACCTTAACTCTGCTCGGGACCAGGGACAGTGCATGGCAATGTTCCTGATGGGAGTGACTCCCTGAGCGTCAGTCTTCCCATTGGGGACTGCAATCTCCCTGACAGGATTTAATTAAATTACATCATTCTGGTTTGATTCTACAATGTGGGGAGCTATTGTCTCTGCATAATGTATGGTACCGTACTTACCTGTGGACACGACCTCACTTATCCCTCCGCTAGGGGGCCCGACTACTGCTCTTGTTGGTTGGGCCGTGCCCACCTGAGTGTCCTGTATGGTGGCTGCTAGAGAGAGTGCCGATATCGTGCTGGGCTCACCTTCCTGCTCGCAGTCCTGGGGAAAATTTAAAATGGGATACAACTGGCAAGGGTTAGCGTTAGTACATTTATCAATTACTCTCCTATCCGGTACCAATGTACCATTGTCTGTAGCCACTTTCTCCCCCACAATATATGGTGGTGGTGGTGCGGTCGCCATTGTTTTCCCGCTAGGTTTGGAACCTGCTGCGCAAGCTAATTCCCTTTGTACATCCCCCTCCTGTTGCCATAAATTTAAACAATCTGTATGTCTAATATTTTGTTTCTTGGATTTTATCAGACATATCCTTATCCTTAAGTTCTGTAATACCTCTGGTTCAAAGCTGCCCGCCCTAGGGAATGGCACCCTATCTTTGTCAGTCATACGTACCCATTCAGACAAAAAGTCTTCTGTGTGTGATCCATATTTACCACACATAACAAACCTCGCTGACCCCTTGGGCCGCGGTTCTTCAACCTGAACCCTGGCTACAAAACGTCCACCACTTGTGCAATTGGATCCCATCGTGGACTTTTTCCTTTTTACGCAATCCCCAATGCACAATACGAATAGACGGTGAAAGTTCTTAGAGCGCTTTCACCCACTCCTTCTCCGCTGAGTACCACGACTCACTCCAATAGTGACCACCGCGAACCTAGTGGGGCCCCTATCTGGTTTCTATTCACTGGAAGTGTTTAGGAGTGACTTACCTATTCCAGTGAATATACACCGCTGGAGATTTTCCTGAGAGAGACCAGCGAAAACTCCCTATACACTTATACACAAATCACGCTTGCGTATGCTCTACACAGCGCTAATGATACCGCGATTTTATGCAAAAGTTCGTAAAGGGGTATCAAGTTGCGCTGTATATATCGCACCCACAAACGTGTGGTCCAATTGCACAGCGTATAGGTACTTGTTACCTATCTGCCGTACAACTACGGGTCAATGTACAAACTGTGACCCTCAGCCCGGAGCGTAATACAAAAACCTTTTTACTTCAATACTTCGCAATACTTATGCACTATCACGCTCCTTTGCAAATCACCTCACGATTTGCGTATTAAACCTTATACTAACGTGAGTCAGCCGCCTCACGCCACCAAGCCTCCACTTACTTGATGTACCACACAACGGGATCCTGAATTCCCTGGGTTCAAATATCCACTCACTCCTACGTTCGCTCACTCAAATACACTTTGTTTTTCTGTACAGAAAATTTGGATTCATTCAGGTTGGCAGCTTTACCCCAGAGGCAATTTAAAAAAAAAATGTTTTTATACTAATCTGCTTTAGAAACCGGGCAGTTTTGTGCTATTGTAGCGTGGCTACTGTCCCACCTTTAAACTAAACGAACTATTGTGTAATTTGTACTTAGCGCCCGTACTCTTACGCACTTTGCGTAAACACGTGACCGTGCGTGTCTCTTACGCTGCGTGCGCAGTCCTGTACTTTGTCCGAGACACGTGTACAACACTGTACGTCCGCAATAAAACAAATCCCACAACTTCTATAAATGTGATCAATACTAACTACAATCGCTCACTTAACACAACACAGTTTCTTTCTGTATAAACCTTTACAACCAGGCCAGACTGCGTTTGTGCTTTACACTTACTTCCTTAAACATTTATTTTAGTTTTAACTATATAGCAACAAAATGTAACCGGTTTCACACAGATCTAAATGAATCTAACAATTTGAGTCTTATGGCAACAATGTGAGAGGGTATACAAACGGTATGGGTGCCTTTTGTTGTGTATGCTTTTGGCGCCAAAAAAAATTCACAGATTTTTAAATAGCTTTTTTCCTGTTTACTTTACGGGTTCTACCAGCATCTCTACAAACCATACAGAGCAGACGTTAAAACCTTCCAATGCATAACATTTAACTTTAAAACCTCTTGTGGTACTAAGTGTGATTCCTGTAAAAAGGAAATGTTAAGTTTCATCTTATTTAAGTATAACAAAATTTTCTTGCGTTTGCAGGGGGAGTTTATACCCCCCACATTCCATAAACCTATACATAATGTAGCCATGGCAACCGTAGAGGACACGAAGCACAAAAATAAAGCACAGGCATAAACATACAGGATGGTAACCTAATAATACAGGATGCTTGAGAGGAATATGGACAGAAAGGGAAAGAGGGGGGAGGGAGAAAACATGAGGGAGGACAAACAGGAGTACACAGCAACAATAAGAAAAAACAAAAAAATCCAGAGGAACAAAATCCCCATAATTTCCATTTAAATCTACTTCCACAGTACAAAGCAGGTAGGAGTAATCTCCAATAATCATATAGAGATGCTCCAAACACGCCATGCCCAACCATAAAAATAAAAAGAGAAAGCAGCATAAGTAAATGGGAAGGAACCCAGAAACAATGGGAATAAAAATAAGAAAAATTAGAAAATAGGCCCGCAAGGACCAGAATTAGTACCAGTCCCAAACAAGGACAAACATGGAAATAGCATGAACGTATCGGCTAAATAACATGAGGGCATAGTAAGTAGTAGGGGAGGGGGAGGAGAGGAGAGTACATGACATCTGTAGTACTATTTGTCTCAGGAGAAAATGGTGAGGATGAAATTCTGAGAGAAGCAATAGAAAAACAGGCATCTGAATCATCATAAGAAACAGCAATCAGTCTTCATCTGTTTCGCGTAGCTCAGCCAGATAGGATTCAGTGTCGGCCACCATTGTGAAGTCTACGTAGGAGGAGCCATTAAACAGGTGTAATCTGGCTGGGTATAGCAAAGCAAATTTCTCCCCCCGATGAATCAATTTCGAGCAGAGTGGAGAGAACTCTTTCCTCGCTTTTGTAAGTTCAGTGGAGTAGTCTTGGAAAAGATGCAGTTTATTTCCTTCCCAGGCCAGGGAGCGCATGGTATTGGAAGCTTGCCAGAATGATTCTTTATGTAAAAAGTTGAGACACTTGAACAAAACCACACGTGGACGTGCGTCAGCTTGTGTACGGACTGGGCCAACTTTATGAGCACGCTCTATGACCAGGTCCACACAGGAATCCTGGATGTTTAGTAAAGAAGGCAGTGTAGTACGTATAAAATCAAACAAGGCAGCTCGTTTCACTGTCTTTTGGAGACCCACAAGACGTAGATTATTTCTCATCAACCTATTTTCAAGGTCATCAAGCTTATTTATAATGTGATAATGAGCTTTAGCTCGTGCTTTCTGAGCTGCAGTGAGTTTTGTAACCTCAGTAAATAATTCCCCCACTTGTTGCTCAGTGGAACTTACATGCTGGGTGAGGTGAGAGATCTGGGAGTTAATGCTGGCCGTTTGTTCCGCTGTGAGTGGTCTCATAGCTGCCCTGATAGCCCCCACCATATCCCCATATGTCACTGGGGTGTCAGCTACAGGGAGTACCTGATCGCTGGACGGTATAGCTGTGGAAGGGCTCTGCTGTGTAGTGTCCAGAAATTATCTGTCTAGGCCCCCAGACGTGTGAGAAGGAGAGGAGGAGGCAGAGTCACACATGTCTCCAGCATCCAGCGCCATTTTGTAGTCTCCCCAGCGGGACTGGCGGTTCTTGCGGTGGGGCATGAGAGGCAGCAGGAACTTGTCCATGTGGCTTCCCGCGGTCGGTGAGGTAACCTGAAGGTAGGCAGCTGTTTGTGGAAGCCCGAGTAGGGGCCGAGAGAGGTGTTTAGCGGGCGGCGGTAATGGAGCTCACTGTGGGCGCAGCTCACATGCCAGACCCGGAACCAGAAGTCAATGGTCTCGGTTTTAAGTCTATCCATACTTGGCAACAGGTGACTTAATTAGTACCTCAGTCAATTTGATTTAACTATTATGCTGTGCCATGGATATCTTTTTCTTTTTTTTTTAAACAATATTTTTATTTTATTTTAGAAAGAGAGAAACAAACAGTCAATACAAAACTGTGTACTGTAAAATATGGCCATTGCAATATCAGTGAGCAACAAAAAGTACACAAAGACATATAACATACAACAAAATATCCATAAAGTATGCAGCAATTAAAGGCCCATATACACGGGAGAGATGTATGCTGAGCGAACCGCTCCGCACACATGTCTCCCGTTGCTCAGCACAGCGTGATGTGTGCTGAGCGATGCGAGGGAGGGCGAGGGGCCGCTCATTTCACACAGCGGGTGAAATGAGCAACGTGCTAGATTGGCCTAAATCTAGCACCGGCGATAGCAATGCGCGGGGTCGTGCATCGCTATCGCTGAGGGGGGTACACACGAGTGATCTGTGCTTAAAATCTAAGCAATCTAGTCAGATTGCTTAGATTTTAAGCATGGATCTCTCCGTGATTACCCTAAGGGCAGAGGGGGTAAAGTATAAGGAGACATAGGAATATCATCAGAGTCTAGGGAGGGGGGGGGGGGGGGACGAAAAAGGAACCAGGGGGACCATATTTTGTGGAAGGGCGATACCATGTTATTTTGTAAACTTGTGATGTATTCCATTGAGGCAGTAAAATGAATTCGGTTCAAAAGGGCAGTAGTTGAAGGCGCCACTGAGGACTTCCAATGTTTGGCTATGAGGGATTTAGCTGTATTACATACATGGGTTATAAACTTGCTAACCGATGGGGCCGGGGCACACAACAATGCAGTGGCAATGTTACCTGATACTGGAGATTCCAAAATCTGTGTTAGAAGCGCCTACACTTGTTCCCAAAATATCTGAATTACTAGCAGCGGTGCAAGTGGGCGAGTACGGGTGGGTATGGCCTACCCGTAAGAATTTAGCAGTGGGTACGCCGTACCCACCGCCGCCGGGCCGCCGCCACTGCTGCTTGAGGGGAGGAGAGCACAGCGTGCGCCTCTCCTCCCCTCAGTGTCTACCTTCAATTCAGTGCCGGACCGTGAGCCAATCAAAGTTGAGGGGTTTTGGGAAGATTATCACTTAAATAACTTACCTTCGGCCACTGAAAACCCCCTACTATTCTGGCAAGCGTCCAAGGCTGTTGTTAGAGGTAATATCATTTCATATGTCACTGCTTTGAGAAAAATACAAGCGGCTGACTACTTGGAAGTACAACGAGTACTGACTGATACCTTTCCAACGATTACCTACACCCCAACATAAAGTAGCATATCTCATTGCAAAATCCCATTATGATGCCCTGTTTACTAAAATGGAATCCTCTTATTCCTTTCAAAAGGATTATAGGTTCTTTAAATTTGGTAACAAGTCCGGTAAACTACTCACCAAGTTGTTGAGAGGCCAGAATCCCCCTGCAGTGATTCGTCCTCTTAAATTATGTAATGGCTCTTTTACCACCTCTAGTGAGCAAATAGCGAGCACAATGCAGGAATACTACAATGCCCTTTATTCCGCACCTTCCAGAGATTCCACTACAGACCCCAAGTTTTGGGACGAGTTGCCTATCCCCCAAATGCCTCAGCAATATGCTGAGTTGTTAACTGCTGCAATCTCGGAACAAGAAGTTCAGGCGGCCATTACGAAACTAAAACTGGGCAAGGCCCCAGGCCCAGACGGTCTCACTCCAGACTATTAAAATTGCTCTCTTCCAGAATAACCCCCTTTCTGGTTACTCTTTTTAATCATGAATTGGAGCATGATCTTAAGCCATTATATTTTAACTCTGCTGTTGTTAAATTACTTCCTAAGCCGGGTAGAGACCTCAGCAACTCTACCTCCTATAGGCCGATCTCTCCTCTCAATGTTGACTATATCTTACTTACTAAAATGTTGGCTGATAGATTGAAGCGGGTCCTGCCGGCTGTGGTACACCCTGACCAGATGGACTTTATCATGGGTAGAAATTCTGTAGTGAATATTTGCAAAGTTTTATCGGCTATCCATGACACCCCTGTTCCCAGGGCTATATTGTCCTTAGATGCCGAAAAGGCATTTGACATGGTTCTATGGCCTCACCTCTTTGACTGGATGGAACAGTTTGGCATGCCACCTAAATTTATTTCCTTTATTAAAACGCTCTACACTGCCCCAAGATCCCAGATCTCATGTAATGGTCAGATTCTCTCTAGTTTCAGCAAATTTTCTGGATATAAGGTCAACTTTGAGAAGTCAGAGCTTTTACCCTTGGCGGAAGACATTACCTTCCTAGATCCAGATTCTACATTACAATCCATTAGAATTGTTCGTCATAAACTTAAATACCTATCCACCCTATCTTTCTCAATTATATAGTATTAACTTCACCCCTCTCATAATTGCCATTTCTAAATCTCTGGATAGCTGGATGTTACTTCCTTTGTCATTGTTGGGACAGATTGCAGTCCTTAAATCGATTATTTCCCTAAAATCTCCTATTCGATGCAACTGCTCCCCATTAAACTCCCAAAAAACGATTTTCGTACTCTATCTACTCTGTTTCAGGAGTTTATTTGGCGCCAAAAGAAACCTAGAATTGCTCGACAAAAATTATATACACCTTGTATGAATGGGGGTTTTGGTTTACCAGATGTTCAGAGTTTCTCCCTTGCATTCTTTTTCGCTATATAACCGACTGGTTCTTAGAACAAGATGGTTTTATTTACTATGGTCTGGATTGTGCTCTGCTGACCCCTTATTTCCCAGGGTTTTTGCTCCATACACCAAAATCCAAGCTTCCTTCATCGGTATTGAACAATCCCTAATTTTATGATACCTACCTCTCTTGGCAATCTATAAATGGGAAATTGGGGAGAAATCCTGGAACCTCTAGTTAAATCCCCTTCTGGGGTAACCCACTCTTTCCCCCAGGTCTAGATAACCCAATTTTTACCAGACTTAAACTGAAGGGTATTAAGTCTATAGCAGACGTGTTTGATCCGGGAGAGCATGTAAGCTCCTTTACGGATCTACAAGAACGGTATGGTTTGATCTCCCTCCATTTTTATGCTTACCTTCAGATGAGACATTATATAACCACTTTGCCGGTTGCTATGTTTAATGATACTGATATAGACCCCATAATGCGCTTGCTCAGTGTTTTAAAAAAACAGGTGTATAGGACTCGGTATCTCTATTTAGAGCTTATTACCCAATCTAATACTGTTTTGCTACGATCTACAATTTTTGCATGGCTGCGGGATGTTCCTACTATAGAGAATGGCGATATGGTTTTTCAATATTATGATAAAACAATGCAGATTCTTAGTTCATCATCGTTGCAAGAAGTCCATGCTAAAGTGCTCCATAGAGCTTATATATCCCCCAGAGGAAATATTTTATACCTGATGAAACAGGTAAATGTTTAAAATGCGGTATTTCTTTTGCATCATTTATCCACAATTTCTGGGAATGTAGAAAAATCAAGAAATTCTGGTATAAGTTGTTTTTCCTTAAGTCCTCATTTGCGATCAAGGTGCCATTGGACCCTTTAGCTTTGTTACATACCAATTTCACTCTTTGGATGAAGGTGGGGCTTGACCCTACCCTCACTCCGATTCTCACGGTTATCGTGACTGTAGAGAAAAAGATAATACTTAATCATTGGATTCATCATACTTCCCCGTTCTTGGCTGAAGTCACAGATTTTATGCTTAAATTACTATATTTTGAAAGACATGCCACCTTTCCTGATATTGAGCGTGGGATAAAGCGGATTTTTCACAAGTGGGGACCATATATAGACTCACTAGACCCTCTACAACAATCTAAAAGTTTTAAATTGTTCGAAAATACTGTTTGGTATCTACATTGTAAACTGCTGGATGCACCTTAATGTGCCCACATTTATATTATCCTACATGACAATTTGGGAGTACATACATACATTGGCCTGTGCTCATCACTGATATAGGACTTTGGGGTATATCGAATGTCACACATCTTCTTATTTTATTATTTTTCTCTTATTCCAGGCTGTGGGTTGCTTCGGTTATTGATGTTGAGGCCCCCCCCTCCCCCCTCCCCCTCCCTCTTATCCTTTTCTTTCCTCTCCTTGTCTTCCCTTCCTCCCCCTTCCCCCCACTAAAAAAAATTCTGTACTATTTTTTGATTGCATAGTATATTGCTATTAAATTTCCAGTTAATACTGGTACTTTACTGTTGCTCACAGTTTTAAACTCTATGATTATTCTGCTTCGTTTCTGGACTTGGTTGGAGGCCTGGACTTTTTTCATGCTTTTTGATCTTACCATTGTTGATAGCGGACTCCGCACTCTGCAGTAACCAATGCTATAAGTATACCATTTTGGTACCTTTATTGCTTATATGTTTAAAGTGCAATCTCATTGTGATTGTTTATGTCTTCTACCCCATGTTAAAAATGCAATAAATATATTTTACAAAAAAAACCTAGACCATTAAGGTGACTTTAGTGCTGAGTTTAACAAACTCTGCACAATAGTGTTTTTTGTAATGCACATGCACTTATTTTGTACACATTGGGGGTTAATTTAGCAAAATCTGCACCACAAAAATTGCATGCTGTGGGTCACCCAGCATAGAGCAAGGCCACCTATCATGTGTGGCACCTCCCCGCAATGCAATCCCAAATTAATTGCAATAACATTGTAAAAAACCTGAAATAGAGGTTGACCCCTGCCTACGTAGCATGGCTGTGTAGCCAGGCGCACCACCGCCATGTTTCCGATTGCAGGAAATGCAGGCGACGTCATCAACCAGCCCTGAAAACGGCCACGACATGCCTTAATTTCCTGCTGCCCTCCCCCAATGCCATGTTGACACCCTCAGACGCCCGCCACCTGTCAATCATAATGCAATCGCATCCTTCCGGGATGCGATCACATAATGATTGATCGTACATGCGCCTTTTTGCAATTTTATGGACACTGCGATCAATAGCCCCCATTGTCCTTTCTGTATTTTTTCATTTCAGGGCAGATTAACAGCAGACTGCCTGTCTGACCCTCGTTGTGCAGAACTTGGTGCTAAGTCAGAAAATTCTTCCTACCCCTATAAATAATTTCCCATCCTCAAATTCACATGCAATTCATTCTCTGACTGCCCTGTACTTAATACTGTATATATGGCAAGAGTCTATTAGAGTTCAGATATTCTTCAACCATCATGCTGCCAGTGAGAAGTGCAAACTATCTGAAACATGGTGGAAAGCACACCCAGCGCTAACACACTGCTTTCTGGTAAAACACCGCTTCCAGCCTGCAAGGCTACGATACCAAGAATTCATTCCTGTTATTCTTATAACATATACTTTATATATATATATATATATATATATATATATATTATGTGTATTATGTCAATAAATTATTTTTATTTGAAGCAAACAGTCTTTTATATGTGAGTATCACAGTCAGCACTGGTATATTTTATTTATTCTTTTTGTCCTTTGGAGGGTTTGACTACCCCCTTACCAACTGCTGCTGACTGCGCAGTTATTTTTCTTCTATATATTTGTGAAGTTTATAAGTCTTCCCATTATCTACAAGAGAGAAGGGCAGTGGACACGGTACAGTCACCAATGCATCCGAAATGGAGATCAAATGTAATTTGTCTGCATGTGACAGAATCTTAGATGGTTTTCCAGTTTCAAGATAATTGAACCCCACCTTCCTTAAATACTCCCGTCTCTAGTAGTCATATTGTTATCTGGCTGACCTTACCAGTCTGTCTTTTTACTATTCAGCTCTTCTAACTGCTTTTCAGTCCTTCTCTCTAGAGAGTTCTGTTTGTCAATCTACTTGCCTCACCTGCTAATCTGCCCCTTTTCATCTCAGGCTGTGTCTATCACCCACACATTTCCACCCAGTCTAATCAGTGACTATTGCTCCTATTGATGAAGGTAGTACCCCACTTTCCTCTAATGCAGGTGTTCCTCCAGTTGCCTCTGATACCAGGTTTCCACTGATTGCATCTGCTAAAAATGGTGATCTCTATACTGCTTTGAATAATGAGGGTTCTCCTATTGATTATGGGGGTAATTCTGAGTTGATCGCAGCAGCAAGAAAGTTAGCAATTGGGCAAAACCATGTGCACTGCAGGGGAGGCAGATATAACATTTGCAGAGAGAGTTAGATTGGGGTGGGTTATTTTATTTCTGTGCAGGGTCAATACTGGCTGCTTTATTTTTACACTGCAAATTAGATTGCAGATTGAACACACCACACCCAAATCTAACTCTCTCTGCACATGTTATATCTGCCCCCCTGCAGTGCACATGGTTTTGCCCAATTGCTAAAAAAATTTCCTGCTGCAATCAACTTGGAATTTACCCCCTATATTGGCCATGATGCTCTTAGAGTTTGCTCTGATGTCAGTGGTCTCAAAATTGGCCTAATGTGACTTATTTGTGCTCTTGGAGGCCTTCTGGGTGCCTCAAGAGAATCTAAAGAATGCTCCACTGTGACTGTAGTTGGTCTTGTAGGTTTTCCTTTGTTATTATAGTTGAACCAGAAACTCATCTAGCTTATTTCAAGGGAGAATATGAACTAACTTAAAACTTTGATTGATGATTTTTGTAGGGCTTTGAATTCACTGGTGGAGCTAGAATCTTGGAACTGGTGTTGTGAGATATATCCTCGATGATAGCTTGTTGCCTGTTTTCTCTTTCCATTCTGTGACTGTTCTCTCTTGTCTTTGTCTTTTAGCATGTTACATTGTACTTTCTGTTTTCAAGCCAGCTCTTATAGGCCAAGAGTTTGCTGATATCAGGAATTTTTCCCCCCAGCAATAGTTAGATGAAAGGCCTTCTCCCTTCCCCAATGTGTGTGCCTTAGTCTTGTCTGTTATTCTTTATTGCATTTGTGATCCGTTAGGATTTTAATTTTACTTCTGGTAGTGACCCAGCCCTGACTACCCCTTTTGGTAAGATCAATCAGGTCCTCTTTTGAAATCCAGACCAATATTGGAAGGTAAATACAGTGACAGAACAATAGCCAATTGCCAAAGGTGTGGGCGCTAAGTGGTATATGTGGGGGATAGAAAATGCTCTATGATGCTCACTGCACATGTACAGACTCTCGCACAGGCGCAGAATAGTCGAGCCGGGTCTCCAGAGGAGTGTACCGGAATCGCCAAGACCTCCAATAAATTTTACTATGGGGACTGGCCATGCCATTTATTGCACCTGGGTATGTATAGTAGTCTTCCTAAGCAGTTGTATACCAGTTCACCAGATTGAGCTAGTACTTGAAGGATACCTGTTTTGTGAATTAGTAGGCAGAATTAGCTCTTCAGTGTATACAGCATACTTGCCTACTCTCCCGGAATGGCCGGGAGGCTCCCGAAAATCGGGTGACCCTCCCGGCCCCCCGGAAGAGCAGGCAAGTCTCCCGATTTGCGGGGTCCCTCCTGCCCGTCCGCCCACTTAGTGTGTAAAGTGGGCGGTCCGGGCACTTGATGACGCGATTCTTGCTGAATCGCGTCATCATAGCCACGCCCCCTGCAGTGTAATGCCGGTGATCACGGCATTACAGAGGGGCGTGGCTTAAAGGAGGCGTCACCGTAACCCCACCCTTGATCCGCCCCCGCCCCACCTCCGGCCACCCCCTCCTCTACGTCACAGCCTCCCCTGCCCGCCCTCTGAGCCGACCTGGCTGCTCTCTCCCGCAGAGAGCAGCCAGAATGTCGGTAAGCATGGTATACAGACTAGTGTTCACTAGTACTTGTTGTATATTATATACTGATTAGAAATGGTGGTGGTGTATTGATTATATTGAAATAATGTCTACTCATAAATACCACTAACCGCGTAAGGATAAACTGTATCTACATCTTTTGACCACATCCACATTTTTACTTCAGGATACTTTACATACTACATTCTAATGCTAAGAAGTGGAAGTCTCTGCATGTTATGCAAAGGTCTAAGA
Source organism: Pseudophryne corroboree (assembly GCF_028390025.1). NCBI lineage: Eukaryota > Metazoa > Chordata > Amphibia > Anura > Myobatrachidae > Pseudophryne > Pseudophryne corroboree. The sequence continues at coordinate 226,011,820 of NC_086453.1, read as the reverse complement.
AATAAGAATACTGTGAGTATGGGACCTATATTATCAATAAATATTTGCGGTTTATTCCCCGAAAAGACCTGTATTCAGGAGGGTAACCGCAAATATTTACTATCACCCCCATGTATAAAGGGAGGACTGCTATGGTCCCTAAATTTCCAACAGCAATAAAAAAAGAAGGTAATTCACATACCCAGGGAGCGCGTTAACAAAATGTATTAAAAAAGAGATATATCACATATATATTATAAACACATACAGAAATGTAACATTCAAAGATAAAACATATATATGATTAGAACCCATTCCTTTTATTCCAAGCGGTTAAAAATAGGATTTTGGTACTCACCGATAAATCCTTTTCTCCTGGTCCGTAGAGGATGCTGGGGACTCCAAAAGGACCATGGGGTATAGACGGGATCCGCAGGAGCTTGGGCACACTGAAAAGACTTAATCTGGGTGTGAACTGGCTCCTCCCTCTATGCCCCTCCTCCAGACCTCAGTTATAGGAACTGTGCCCAGGAGAGACGGACATTTCGAGGAAAGATTTTTGTTTAAACTAAGGGCTACCAACATACCAGCCCACACCACAAACATACCGTACAACCAGAGTAACCTTAAACCAGATAACAGTATGAATTAACAACAGCAACAAGCTGAAACAAGAAATACACAACCCGTGTATAAACTAGTTAAACTAGCAAGAAAAAACTGCAAGTAACAGTCCGCACTGGGATGGGCACCCAGCATCCTCTATGGACTAGGAGAAAAGGATTTATCGGTGAGTACCAAAATCCTATTTTCTCTTACGTCCTAGAGGATGCTGGGGACTCCAAAAGGACCATGGGGTTTATACCAAAGCTCCAGAACGGGCGGGAGAGTGCGGACGACTCTGCAGCACCGACTGAGCAAACGCAAGGTCCTCATCAGCCAAGGTATCAAACTTATAGAACTTAGCAAAAGTGTTTGAACCCGACCAAGTAGCTGCTCGGCAAAGCTGTAACGCCGAGACGCCTCGGGCTGCCGCCCAAGATGAGCCCACTTTTCTGGTAGAATGGGCTTTTACTGACTTCGGCACCGGTAGTCCGGCCGAAGAATGAGCCTGCTGAATCGTACTACAAATCCAGCGTGCAATAGTCTGTTTTGAAGCAGGATGACCAATTTTGTTGGACGCATACAAGACAAAAAGCGCCTCAATTTTTCTGGCAACAGCTGTCCTAGTGACGTAGATCTTCAACGCTCTTACAACATCCAGAGATTTTGGAATCGCCACAGCCTCCGTAGCCACCGGGACCACAATAGGTTGGTTAATGTGAAATGAAGAAACCACCTTCGGTAGAAATTGTTGACGAGTCCTCAATTCCGCCCTATCCGAATGAAAAATCAAGTACGGGCTCTTATGAGACAATGCCGCCAACTCTGACACCCGCCTGGCAGACGCCAGCGCCAACAGCATAACTACCTTCCAAGTGAGAAATTTCAATTCAACCTTACGCAAAGGTTCAAACCAGGAAGACATGAGAAACCGTAAGACCACATCCAGCTCCCATGGAGCTACAGGAGGCACAAACGGAGGATTGATATGCATTACTCCTTTCACAAAAGTCTGAACCTCTGGGAGGACAGCTAATTCTTTTTGAAAGAAAATAGACAAAGCCGAAATCTGCACTTTGATGGAACCTAAATTTCAGGCCTGCATCTACTCCCGCCTGTAAAAAGTGGAGAAAGCGCCCCAAGTGAAAATCTTCCGCAGGAGCCATTTTAGACTCACACCAGGAAACATACTTCCTCCAAATACGGTGATAATGTTTCGCCGTAACCTCCTTCCTAGCCTTAATGAGAGTTGGAATGACCTCCCTGGGGATACCCTTACGAGCTAAGATCTGGCGCTCAACCTCCATGCCGTCAAACGCAGCCGCGGTAAGTCTGGAAACACGCATGGACCCTACAACAACAGGTCCTCTCTTAGAGGAAGCGGCCAAGGATCTTCCACCAGTAATTCCTGAAGATCCGGGTACCAGGCCCTTCTTGGCCAATCTGGGACGACGAGAATCGCCTGAACCCTTGCTCGTCGAATGATCCTCAGTACCTTTGGAACGAGAGGAAGTGGAGGGAACACATCCACCGACTGGAACACCCACGGAGACACCAGGGCGTCCACTGCACTGGCTTGGGGGTCCCTTGACCTGGAACAATACCTCGGGAGCTTCTTGTTGAGACGCGACGCCATCATGTCTATCAACGGAATTCCCCAACGCTTTGTCACCTTTGCAAATACCTCTTGGTGAAGAGCCCACTCTCCCGGATGGAGATCGTGTCTGCTGAGGAAATCTGCTTCCCAGTTGTCCACTCCCGGTAGGAAGACTGCTGACAGGGCGCTCACGTGTTGTTCCGCCCAGCGAAGGATTCTTGTGGCCTCCGCCATTGCCGCTCTGCTCCTTGTTCCGCCTTGACGGTTTATATGTGCCACCGCTGTGATGTTGTCTGACTGTACCAGGACAGGTCGACCCTGAAGAAGGCTTCTTGCTTGCAGCAGGTCATTGTAAATGGCTCTTAACTCGAGAACATTTATGTGGAGACAAGCTTCCTGGAGCGACCATTTCCCCTGGAAGTTCCTTCCTTGGGTGACTGCGCCCCAGCCCCGGAGACTTGCATCTGTTGTCAGAAGCACCCAATTCTGGATACCGAACCGGCGTCCCCCTAGGAGGTGAGGACTTTGTAGCCACCACAGGAGAGAAATTCTGGCTCTGGGAGATAGACTTATCTTCCGGTGCATGTGCAGGTGAGACCCGGACCATTTGCTCAGCAAGTCCCACTGAAACACCCGGGCATGAAACCTGCCAAATGGAATGGCTTCGTACGCCGCAACCATTTTCCCCAGAACCCGAGTACAGTGATGGATCGACACACTCGTCGGCCTCAGAAGTTCCCTGACCATCGTCTGCAGTTCCAGAGCTTTTTCTTCTGGAAGAAACACTTTCTGTAACTCCGTGTCCAGAATCATGCCCAGAAAAGGCAGCTAAGTGGTCAAAATCAACTGAGATTTTGGCAAATTGAGTACCCAACCGTGCTGTCGCAGAACCGACAGTGACAAATTTACACTTCTCAGTAACCGTTCCTTGGACCTCGCCTTTATCAGGAGATCGTCCAAGTACGGGATAATTGTAACCCCTTGTTTGCGAAGGAGAACCATCATTTCCGCCATGACTTTGGTGAAAATCCTCGGAGCCGTGGAAAGCCCAAACGGCAACGTCTGAAATTGGTAATGAGAATCCTGTATCGCAAACCTGAGGAAGGCCTGATGTGAAGGACATATCGGGACATGTAAGTAGGCATCCTTTATGTCGACTGACGCCATAAAATCCCCCCCTTCCAGGCTGGCAATTACCGCTCGAAGAGATTCCATCTTGAACTTGAAAACTTTCAAGTATAGATTGAGGAATTTTAGATTTAGAATTGGTCTGACCGAACCGTCCGGTTTCGGCACAACAAAGAGGCTCGAGTAGAACCCCTCCCCCCGTTGGGATGAGGGAACGGGAACAATGACCCTCTGTAGACACAATTTTCGTATCGCTGCCAGCACCACCTCCCTGTCCGGAAGAGCTACTGGTAACGCCGAAATGAAGAACCGGTGAGGGGGTATCTCCCGAAACTCCAGCTTGTATCCCTGAGACACAATCTCTAGGACCCAAGGATCCAGGTCTGATTGAATCCAAACCTGACTGAATATTTATAGACGGCCCCCCACCGGTCCGGACTCCCCCAGGGAAGCCCCAGCGTCATGCGGGGGACTTGGTAGAAGCAGGGGAGGACTTTTGGTCCTGGGTGCCTGACACTGCAGGTGGTTTCCTTCCCCTTCCTCTACCTTTTGAAGCGAGGAAGGATGAACCTTTTCCACGCCTGTATTTATTGTGACGAAAGGACTGCATCTGCTGATGTGGTGCCCTTTTCTGTTGTGTGGGAACATAAGGAAGAAAAGAGGACTTACCCGCAGTCGCGGTCGAGACCAAGTCAGCCAAGCCGTCCCCAAACAAGACAGTACCTTTGAAGGGTAACGCTTCCATCGCCCTGTTGGAGTCGGCATCAGCATTCCATTGATGGATCCACAACGCCCTCCTGGCTGATATCGACATGGCATTGGCTCTTGATTCCAAGAGACAGACATCCCTCGCCGCATCCTTCAGGTAATCTGCAGCGTCCTTGATATAACCAAGAGTCAAAAGAACATTATCTTTATCAAGGGTATCCATATCATTAGCTAAATTCTCAGCCCATTTAGCAATAGCACTACTCACCCATACCGACGCCACAGCAGGTCTGAGCAATGCACCCGAATTAGTGAAAATGGACTTCAGAGACGTCTCCAGCTTGCGATCCGCCGGATCTTTGAGAGCTGCCGTATCAGGAGACGGAAGCGCCACTTTCTTAGACAAGCGAGATAGAGCTTTATCAACATTTGGAGACACCTCCCATTTTTCCCTGTCATCAGAGGGGAAAGGATACGCCATGTAAATCCTCTTGGGAATCTGCCACCTCTTATCCGGCGACTCCCAAGCCTTTTCACAAAGAGTATTCATTTCATGAGAGGGGGGAAACTTCACCTCAGGTTTTTTTCCCTTAAACAAGCAAATCCTTGTTTCCTGTACCGCAGGTTCATCAGAAATGTGTAAAACATCTTTTATAGCCACAATCATGTACTAAATACTCTAGGGATGAGCGGGTTCGGTTCCTCGGAATCCGAACCCGCCCGAACTTCATGTTTTTTTACACGGGGCCGAGCGACTCGGATCTTCCCGCCTTGCTCGGTTAACCCGAGCGCGCCCGAACGTCATCATCCCGCTGTCGGATTCTCGCGAGGCTCGGATTCTATCGCGAGACTCGGATTCTATATAAGGAGCCGCACGTCGCCGCCATTTTCACACGTGCATTGAGATTCATAGGGAGAGGACGTGGCTGGCGTCCTCTCCGTTTATAGAGAAGAGAGTGAGACAGTAGAGAGAGACACAGTAGTAATTTTGGGGAGCATTAGGAGGAGTACTAGTTACTTGCTGAAGTGATAGATAGTGTGACTGTATATTATCTGACTTGTGGGGGAGACACTGACAGTGGGGAGCAGTTAGAGTCTGAGAGCAGGACTCAGGAGTACATATAACGTACAGTGCACACTTTTGCTGCCAGAGTGCCACACTGCCATTGTGACCACACTGACCACCAGTATAATATATATTGTGATTGTCTGCTTAGGAGTACTACTTGCAAGTTGCTGATAGTGTGACCAGTGACCTGACCACCAGTCACCACCAGTTTAATGTATATATATATATATATGTGTACAAAAGAAACTGGTAGCGCCACAGATGTAGTATCAAAGGTGTAAACAACAGTATTAGGAAGAGAGTGTTCTGAGTAGATTAACAAGAAATATATATATGTTCCCTGGAGGACACTCCCTATAGGCTATTAGGGCGTCAGCTTATGGACCTCAAAAAACATATAGGCACTGGTACATATGCCTAGAGATTAGAAATTGGTACAGGAGGATGAGGTACTTGCAAGCGACCAAAGGTGTCAAATTAATAATATAAAAACCAGGTGTTCAATAAATATATAAAAAATTGAATTTCAGAATATAACACACTAAAAAAGGGGGGGGTATTTCATAAAGGATCAATTTTTTTTTTTTTTTTTAATGTAAACAATTTTAAAAAAAAATGCAACCTAATCAATAAAATCTGGTATAAAAACAGCAGAGTTGAAGCTAAAAAGTTACAACACATACACCAAAAATTAATGAAAGGTCCATAAAAGCATGAGCAATAAGTACAAAATCTGCAGGATAAACGTAAAAAGGAGTAAAAAATTGGGAGAGAGGTAGCTTAACTTCGATAGTAGAGGTATATTCAGAGTAGCACCCAACGCGTTTCGTCCCTCATGGACTTCATCAAGGGGTGGTAAGAGGCTAAAGACAGAACATATTTATACCTCCTGGCTATGGGAGGTGTTAACAGCATCACTTCCTGTTTGTTAATTAGTGAATTGCTGTGGTGGTATCAAAGTACGTATATAAACACCTAGACATAAGATGAATGAGATAAGGAGGCCCACTAGTATATTCAGTTACAAAAACGATGTTAAATAGAGCTGTGAGAACGTATATAACATAAAAGACGAATCAGTCCGCCAACTTCCGGTCCGGACTGTGTAGAACGTCATATCCGCCCCACTTCCGGTGGCATTATATCCGTTGTGCGCATGCGCCGGCTGGGCACCGTGCGATGCGGATCTCTTGTGTGCCTTTACTGATAAGGACGGCGGCCATCTTTTTGGTTATCCAAACTTGGATGAAGTGCTGCTGCGAGTAAAGGTCTTCAGTATGTTTATAATATATATATAATATTGTATACCACCTACCCGTGGTTTGTTTTTTTTCTTTCTTCTATATATTGATTTCATCTCATTATCATCCAGTCTATATTAGCAGCAGACACAGTACGGTAGTCCACGGCTGTAGCTACCTCTGTGTCGGCAGTCGCTCGTCCATCCATAATTGTATACCACCTACCCGTGGTTTTTTTCTTTTCTTTCTTCTTTATACATACTACTATAGTAGCTTACTGTAGCAGTCTGCGGTGCTGCTGAGCTGACTGTGTCCAGCAGATCCGTCATCAGTCTGTTAGGGTCTCCTGCCCTGTGCTGCCACGTCGTCATGGCAACCGCGAGACAAGTGCTAGCGGAGTAACCTGAGCGCAGCTGATACTCCGGTTCGGGTCTTTTGCTGTGCAGTGGTTACAGGCATGGGATCCGGTGCTGGTTTTTGTGCTCACAGTCTGTGAGGTCTGAGGGGGGCGTGGACAGCACCTGCTTTATAAGGCCTCTTCTCAGGTTAAGCAGATGCTGCTGAATCTTTGTTGGTTAGTCAGTTCCTGAAAGTTAGCCAGTACTGTGTAGCTTTGTATTTTGTTGTTGCTTACTGCAAATAGGCCTGGGCATTTGATACTACACTCTGCCAATCCAGACCTAGCAGTAAGACTGGAGTCAGTCGTTTAGCCTGCTGAGGTTCTTTTGCTATTCTGTGAACCCAGCAGGTTTGTGGCTGTACTTTCAGACCTGCCTGCATAATCCTCTCTCACTGTGCAGGGCGTCCATGTGTCAGTTTAGTGGCAGTAAGCTGAACCTGGGCCCTGCAAGTGAGAATTAGGATTGTGGAGACTCTCCTTGTGTCTATTATTCCATCTCTGACCAAGGAGTTTACTGCCACACCCGTTGGTAACCCTTTAGGGTTTTGCTGTTGCCCTTAGCAACAGCATTTCGGGTTCTCTACGTATTAAAACACAACATCTTGCTTTTTCCATCTGAGCATTTCTAATACTAGGGAGACACCCAGTTTCTTAGCCTCTGGGCTTCTCTGTTCACTCTGTGTTGGTTTTGTTACCCTATCACCTTCTGTGTACGTTATGTCATATTTCCCAGTCTGTCTGTGAGTTCATTTGTTTTGCATCCCTCTCTGTTCAGACACCAGTACATTCCTGCAGGCACTGGTGTGTATAACAGTTCAAACACCAGTACATTCCTGCAGGCACTGGTGTGCATAACATATTCAGCAGCCCAATACTCCTGTTGAAATTTTGTGGGAATATGGAGCATACCCCTCAAAATACGTTGCAACAGGTGGTCGATCAGGTGCAGGTCCTGACTCGTCAATTTAATGATTTGTCCATTAAAATGCACACCTCCCAGGCCGCTGGCGGAGCTCCCGCAGCAGCAGCACCTTCAGGGGTTAAGGAGCCGAAAGTAAATCTTCCGGATCGTTTTTCTGGAGATCGCTCGCAGTTCTTTTGTTTCAAGGAGAGCTGCAAGTTATATTTCCAGCTTAGGCCTCAGTCTTCTGGGTCAGAGATTCAGCGGGTGGGCATAGTGATTTCCTTGCTACAAGGAGACCCACAGGTCTGGGCATATGGGTTGCAGCCTGACTGTCCGTCGCTTAAAAGTGTTGATGCTTTTTTTACGGCACTGGGCATGTTGTATGATGACCCTGACAAGACGGCCTCAGCCGAGGCTCAGATTTCGATCCTTAAGCAAGGGCGAAGGCCAGTTGAGGATTACTGTACGGCGTTTCGGAGGTTGGCCCATGATACCCAGTGGAATGACCCAGCCCTGAGACACCAGTACCGAAGAGGTCTTTCTAACCAGAAAAAAGACCAACTGGTACAATATCCCTTGCCTGATAGCTTGGATCAGCTCATGCAGTTATCCATCCGGGTGGATAGACGGCTGAGAGAGCGTAGGCTTGAAAGGGAGACCGAGGTTTCCTTCTTTCCCAAGGGAACCTCAGACTCTGAGGAATTTTCCGAGGAGCCTATGCAGATTGGGGCTACCCGCCTCTCCTCGCGTGAGAAGACGCGGAGGAGACAGCAGGGGTTGTGTTTGTACTGTGGGAATAAGGGTCATGTGGTAGTATCATGCCCAGAAAAGCCGGAAAACTTCAGGGCCTGAGGGTGATGGGAAATATCCTGTCAGGCCAGAAGTCAGAATTTCCCAAGAAGACTTTTATCATTCCGGTGACCTTGAAGATCCTCGGTCAAACTGTCAAGACTGAGGCCTTTGTGGACAGTGGGGCCGACGGGGTTTTTATGGACCGCCAATTCGCCCTGAAACACTCTGTTTCCTTAGTACCCTTGGCGTCGGAAATTGAGATTTGTGGGTTAAACGGGGAACCATTATCCCAGGGTAAAATTACCTCTTGCACTAGCCAGATTTCTTTGTTTATTGGAGCCACACACTCTGAAAAATTGTCCTTTTATGTGACTGTCTGTACTTTTGCCCCATTGGTGTTGGGGTTACCCTGGTTAAGGGCCCACAATCCTCAATTTGACTGGGTCTCTGGGGAGATTCTTAGTTGGGGTACTGATTGTTTCAGGAGTTGCTTGAGCCTTCCAGTCAGGCTCTCGCAGCTAAGTTTGCCAGGATTGCCAGGGTGTTATGCAGATTTTGCGGACGTGTTCTCCAAAAAAGTTGCAGAGGTACTACCTCCCCATCGCCCCTATGACTGTGCCATTGATTTGTTGCCGAATGCTAAGCTTCCCAAGAGCAGGTTGTACTCCCTGTCACGTCCTGAGACTCAGGCTATGGCAGAGTACATTCAGGAGAACTTGGCTAAAGGATTTATCAGACCTTCACAGTCTCCAGTTGGGTCGGGGTTCTTCTTCGTGGGTAAAAAGGACGGTTCATTGCGACCCTGCATCGACTTCAGGGAATTGAACCGTATCACGATTAAAAACTCATACCCACTGCCTCTCATTTCGGTCTTGTTTGACCAGCTTCGTACTGCCACCATTTTTTATAAGATTGACCTACGCGGTGCGTACAATCTAATCCGAATAAGAGAGGGGGATGAATGGAAGACTGCCTTTAATACCCACTCAGGGCATTATGAGTATTTGGTGATGCCTTTTGGGCTCTGTAATGCCCCGGCAGTCTTCCAGGATTTCATGAACGATGTGCTCAGGGAATATTTGGATAGATTCTTAGTTGTATACTTAGATGACATCCTAATCTTCTCCCATTCCCTGGAGGAACATCGGAAGCATGTACGCTTAGTGCTCCAGAAACTCAGAGACCACCGGCTTGGGGCGAAGCTGGAGAAGTGCGAATTTGAAGTTCAGCAAATCGCATTTCTAGGATATATTATCTCCCCAGAAGGTTTCCAAATGGAGGGTTCCAAGGTACAGGCAGTCCTGGATTGGGTGCAGCCCACTAGTTTGAAGGCGCTTCAGCGTTTCCTGGGCTTTGCAAATTTTTATAGACGATTTATCGCTGGATTTTCGTCTATAGTGGCGCCCTTGGTGGCACTCACTAAGAAAGGGGCGGATGTTGCTCACTGGTCTCGTGAGGCCAAAGCGGCTTTTGCCCGTCTCAAAAGGGCATTTGTCTCGGCCAAGGTGCTGCGACACCCAGATCCAGAGCGTCCTTTTGTGGTGGAGGTGGATGCCTCTGAGATGGGTATTGGGGCAGTGCTCTCTCAGATGGGAGTGTCTGGTAATCGCCTTCATCCCTGTGCTTACTTTTCCCGTAAATTTTCGCCTGCCGAGATGAATTATGACGTGGGTAACCGGGAATTGTTGGCTATTAAGGATGCACTCGAGGAGTGGAGACACTGGCTTGAGGGGGCTAAGTTTGTGGTCTCAATTCTCACCGACCATAAGAATTTGGCATATTTAGAGTCAGCGAAGCGTCTCAATGCCAGGCAGGCACGATGGGCTTTGTTTTTTGCTCGCTTTAATTTTTTGATAACATATCGCCCTGGGTCAAAAAACATCAAGGCTGATGCGCTCTCGCTGAGTTTTGCTCCAATCCAGGAGACCACCGAGGAGCCGTTGCCCATTGTGTCCCCATCATGTATTAAAGTGGGCATTACCCAGGACCTCTTGTCATTAGTCCTTAGAGCACAGGAGCAGGCTCCTCCAGACCTTCCGGTAGGTCTTTTGTTTGTGCCTCCTAGGTTAAGACAGCGAGTGTTCCTGGAATTCCATGCCAAGAAGTCGGCAGGTCACCCGGGTATTGCCAGAACTCGGGAGTTGCTATCTAGGGCGGTGTGGTGGCCCTCGGTGGCTAAGGATGTGGATCAGTGGGTTCGGGCATGTGACATCTGTGCCCGAAATAAGACTCCTAGAGGGGTCCCTGTTGGCCCATTACATCCACTCTCTATTCCATCTAAGCCATGGACCCACATTTCAATGGATTTTGTTGTGGACTTGCCCAAATCCTCTGGGATGACAGCCATCTGGGTTGTCGTTGACAGGTTTTCGAAGATGGCGCACTTCGTTCCACTGGTTGGGCTGCCATCGGCCAGACGCCTGTCTGAATTATTTATGCTGCATGTTGTGCGCCTCCACGGGTTGCCACTTGATGTGGTCTCTGACCGCGGATCCCAGTTTGTGGCCAAATTCTGGAGGGCATTTTGTTCCGATCTCCAGATTTCTGTCAGCTTGTCGTCAGGCTACCATCCGCAGTCTAATGGGCAGACTGAAAGGGTGAACCAGACCTTGGAGCAGTTCCTCAGGTGTTATGTCTCCAAGTGTCAGACTGACTGGGTTGCTCATCTGTCAATGGCGGAGTTTGCCTATAACAACGCGGCTCACTCTGCTACAGGGATCTCTCCCTTCCTTTGTGTGTATGGGCATCATCCTAAGGCCAATTCTTTTGACCCCCTGGACTCCACGCCTGGTGGTTCCTCTGTCGTTTCGGTCCTTAGAGGTATTTGGAGGAAAGTGAAGAAAGCCCTTGTGTCTGTATCATTAGTGACCAAAAGGGTTTTTGATAAGCGGAAAAGACCCTGCAGCTTCAAATTAGGAGACTTCGTCTGGTTGTCTACCAAGAATTTGAAGTTGAAACAGCCATCTCATAAGTTAGGCCCCCGGTTCATCGGCCCTTATAAGATCACCAGGGTTATCAATCCGGTGGCATTTCAGTTAGATCTGCCCCGCTCTTTGGGTATCAATAAAACATTTCATTGTTCCCTTTTAAAACGGGCGATTAGTAATCCTTCTTCCAGAGGAAGACCTTCCCCTCTTCTGATACGTGGCCAGAGGGAGTTTGTTGTTGAAAGGATTCTTGACTCCAAGATGGTTCGGGGTCGGCTGTCATTTTTGGTGCACTGGAAGGGGTATGGCCCGGAGGAGCGGTCGTGGGTGCGCAGTTGTGATCTTCATGCCCCCAGACTGATACGCTCTTTCTTCTCGCAGTTCCCCGATAAACCCGGTGGTAGGGGTTCTTTGACCCCTCGTCAGAGGGGGGGTACTGTTAGGGTCTCCTGCCCTGTGCTGCCACGTCGTCATGGCAACCGGGAGACAAGTGCTAGCGGAGTAACCTGAGCGCAGCTGATACTCCGGTTCGGGTCTTTTGCTGTGCAGTGGTTACAGGCATGGGATCCGGTGCTGGTTTTTGTGCTCACAGTCTGTGAGGTCTGAGGGGGGCGTGGACAGCACCTGCTTTATAAGGCCTCTTCTCAGGTTAAGCAGATGCTGCTGAATCTTTGTTGGTTAGTCAGTTCCTGAAAGTTAGCCAGTACTGTGTAGCTTTGTATTTTGTTGTTGCTTACTGCAAATAGGCCTGGGCATTTGATACTACACTCTGCCAATCCAGACCTAGCAGTAAGACTGGAGTCAGTCGTTTAGCCTGCTGAGGTTCTTTTGCTATTCTGTGAACCCAGCAGGTTTGTGGCTGTACTTTCAGACCTGCCTGCATAATCCTCTCTCACTGTGCAGGGCGTCCATGTGTCAGTTTAGTGGCAGTAAGCTGAACCTGGGCCCTGCAAGTGAGAATTAGGATTGTGGAGACTCTCCTTGTGTCTATTATTCCATCTCTGACCAAGGAGTTTACTGCCACACCCGTTGGTAACCCTTTAGGGTTTTGCTGTTGCCCTTAGCAACAGCATTTCGGGTTCTCTACGTATTAAAACACAACATCTTGCTTTTTCCATCTGAGCATTTCTAATACTAGGGAGACACCCAGTTTCATAGCCTCTGGGCTTCTCTGTTCACTCTGTGTTGGTTTTGTTACCCTATCACCTTCTGTGTACGTTATGTCATATTTCCCAGTCTGTCTGTGAGTTCATTTGTTTTGCATCCCTCTCTGTTCAGACACCAGTACATTCCTGCAGGCACTGGTGTGTATAACAGTTCAAACACCAGTACATTCCTGCAGGCACTGGTGTGCATAACACAGTCATTACATAATAAATATATATACCTGTCCGGCTGCAGTACTAGTGATATTATATATATATATATTGATTTCATCTCATTATCATCCAGTCTATATTAGCAGCAGACACAGTACGGTAGTCCACGGCTGTAGCTACCTCTGTGTCGGCAGTCGCTCGTCCATCCATAATTGTATACCACCTACCCGTGTTTTTTTTTTCTTTCTTCTTTATACATACTACTATAGTAGCTTACTGTAGCAGTCTGCGGTGCTGCTGAGCTGACAGTGTCCAGCAGGTCCGTCATCAGTCATTACATAATAAATATATATACCTGTCCGGCTGCAGTACTAGTGATATTATATATATATATATTGATTTCATCTCATTATCATCCAGTCTATATTAGCAGCAGACACAGTACGGTAGTCTACGGCTGTAGCTACCTCTGTGTCGGCAGTCGCTCGTCCATCCATAATTGTATACCACCTACCCGTGGTTTTTTTTTTTTCTTTCTTCTTTATACATACTACTATAGTAGCTTACTGTAGCAGTCTGCGGTGCTGCTGAGCTGACTGTGTCCAGCAGGTCCGTCATCAGTCATTACATAATAAATATATATACCTGTCCGGCTGCAGTACTAGTGATATTATATATATATATATATATATATTGATTTCATCTCATTATCATCCAGTCTATATTAGCAGCAGACACAGTACGGTAGTCCACGGCTGTAGCTACCTCTGTGTCGGCAGTCGCTCGTCCATCCATAATTGTATACCACCAACCCGTGGTTTTTTTTTTTCTTTCTTCTTTATACATACTACTATAGTAGCTTACTGTAGCAGTCTGCGGTGCTGCTGAGCTGACAGTGTCCAGCAGGTCCGTCATCAGTCATTACATAATAAATATATATACCTGTCCGGCTGCAGTACTAGTGATATTATATATATATATATATATATATTAATTTCATCTCCTTATCATCCAGTCTATATTAGCAGCAGACACAGTACGGTAGTCCACGGCTGTAGCTACCTCTGTGTCGGCAGTCGCTCGTCCATACATAATTGTATACCATCTACCCGTGTTTTTTTTTTTCTTTCTTCTTTATACATACTACTATAGTAGCTTACTGTAGCAGTCTGCGGTGCTGCTGAGCTGACAGTGTCCAGCAGGTCCGTCATCAGTCATTACATAATAAATATATATACCTGTCCGGCTGCAGTACTAGTGATATTATATATATATATATATTAATTTCATCTCCTTATCATCCAGTCTATATTAGCAGCAGACACAGTACGGTAGTCCACGGCTGTAGCTACCTCTGTGTCGGCAGTCGCTCGTCCATCCATAAGTATACTAGTATCCATACATCTCCATTGTTTAACTGAGGTGCCTTTTAGTTGTGCCTATTAAAATATGGAGAACAAAAATGTTGAGGTTCCAAAATTAGGGAAAGATCAAGATCCACTTCCACCTCGTGCTGAAGCTGCTGCCACTAGTCATGGCCGAGACGATGAAATGCCAGCAACGTCGTCTGCCAAGGCCGATGCCCAATGTCATAGTACAGAGCATGTAAAATACAAAACACCAAATATCAGTAAAAAAAGGACTCCAAAATCTAAAATAAAATTGTCGGAGGAGAAGCGTAAACTTGCCAATATGCCATTTACCACACGGAGTGGCAAGGAACGGCTGAGGCCCTGGCCTATGTTCATGGCTAGTGGTTCAGCTTCACATGAGGATGGAAGCACTCAGCCTCTCGCTAGAAAACTGAAAAGACTCAAGCTGGCAAAAGCACCGCAAAGAACTGTGCGTTCTTCGAAATCCCAAATCCACAAGGAGAGTCCAATTGTGTCGGTTGCAATGCCTGACCTTCCCAACACTGGACGTGAAGAGCATGCGCCTTCCACCATTTGCACGCCCCCTGCAAGTGCTGGAAGGAGCACCCGCAGTCCAGTTCCTGATAGTCAGATTGAAGATGTCAGTGTTGAAGTACACCAGGATGAGGAGGATATGGGTGTTGCTGGCGCTGGGGAGGAAATTGACAAGGAGGATTCTGATGGTGAGGTGGTTTGTTTAAGTCAGGCACCCGGGGAGACACCTGTTGTCCGTGGGAGGAATAGGGCCGTTGACATGCCTGGTGAAAATACCAAAAAAATCAGCTCTTCGGTGTGGAAGTATTTCACCAGAAATGCGGACAACATTTGTCAAGCCGTGTGTTGCCTTTGTCAAGCTGTAATAAGTAGGGGTAAGGACGTTAACCACCTCGGAACATCCTCCCTTATACGTCACCTGCAGCGCATTCATAATAAGTCAGTGACAAGTTCAAAAACTTTGGGCGGAAGCAGTCCACTGACCAGTAAATCCCTTCCTCTTGTAACCAAGCTCACGCAAACCACCCCACCAACTCCCTCAGTGTCAATTTCCTCCTTCCCCAGGAATGCCAATAGTCCTGCATGCCATGTCACTGGCAATTCTGACGAGTCCTCTCCTGCCTGGGATTCCTCCGATGCATCCTTGCGTGTAACGCCTACTGCTGCTGGCGCTGCTGTTGTTGCTGCTGGGAGTCGATGGTCATCCCAGAGGGGAAGTCGTAAGCCCACTTTTACTACTTCCACCAAGCAATTGACTGTCCAACAGTCCTTTGCGAGGAAGATGAAATATCACAGCAGTCATCCTGTTGCAAAGCGGATAACTGAGGCCTTGACAACTATGTTGGTGTTAGACGTGCGTCCGGTATCCGCCGTTAGTTCACAGGGAACTAGACAATTTCTTGAGGCAGTGTGCCCCCGTTACCAAATACCATCTAGGTTCCACTTCTCTAGGCAGGCGATACCGAGAATGTACACGGACGTCAGAAAAAGACTCACCAGTGTCCTAAAAAATGCAGTTGTACCCAATGTCCACTTAACCACGGACATGTGGACAAGTGGAGCAGGGCAGGGTCAGGACTATATGACTGTGACAGCCCACTGGGTAGATGTATGGACTCCCGCCGCAAGAACAGCAGCGGCGGCACCAGTAGCAGCATCTCGCAAACGCCAACTCTTTCCTAGGCAGGCTACGCTTTGTATCACCGGTTTCCAGAATACGCACACAGCTGAAAACCTCTTACGGCAACTGAGGAAGATCATCGCGGAATGGCTTACCCCAATTGGACTCTCCTGTGGATTTGTGGCATCGGACAACGCCAGCAATATTGTGTGTGCATTAAATATGGGCAAATTCCAGCACGTCCCATGTTTTGCACATACCTTGAATTTGGTGGTGCAGAATTTTTTAAAAAACGACAGGGGCATGCAAGAGATGCTGTCGGTGGCCAGAAGAATTGCGGGACACTTTCGGCGTACAGGCACCACGTACAGAAGACTGGAGCACCACCAAAAACGCCTGAACCTGCCCTGCCATCATCTGAAGCAAGAAGTGGTAACGAGGTGGAATTCAACCCTCTATATGCTTCAGAGGTTGGAGGAGCAGCAAAAGGCCATTCAAGCCTATACAATTGAGCACGATATAGGAGGTGGAATGTACCTGTCTCAAGCGCAGTGGAGAAACGTTGTGCAAGGTTCTGCAACCTTTTGAACTTGCCACACGTGAAGTCAGTTCAGACACTGCCAGCCTGAGTCAGGTCATTCCCCTCATCAGGCTTTTGCAGAAGAAGCTGGAGGCATTGAAGGAGGAGCTAAAAGGGAGCGATTCCGCTAGGCATGTGGGACTTGTGGATGGAGCCCTTAATTCGCTTAACAAGGATTCACGGGTGGTCAATCTGTTGAAATCAGAGCACTACATTTTGGCCACCGTGCTCGATCCTAGATTTAAAACCTACCTTGGATCTCTCTTTCCGGCAGACACAAGTCTGCTGGGGTTTAAAGACCTGCTGGTGACAAAATTGTCAAGTCAAGCGGAACGCGACCTGTCAACATCTCCTCCTTCACATTCTCCCGCAACTGGGGGTGCGAGGAAAAGGCTCAGAATTCCGAGCCCACCCGCTGGCGGTGATGCAGGGCAGTCTGGAGCGACTGCTGATGCTGACATCTGGTCCGGACTGAAGGACCTGACAACGATTACGGACATGTCGTCTACTGTCACTGCATATGATTCTCTCACCATTGAAAGAATGGTGGAGGATTATATGAGTGACCGCATCCAAGTAGGCACGTCAGACAGTCCGTACTTATACTGGCAGGAAAAAGAGGCAATTTGGAGGCCCTTGCACAAACTGGCTTTATTCTACCTAAGTTGCCCTCCCACAAGTGTGTACTCCGAAAGAGTGTTTAGTGCCGCGCTCACCTTGTCAGCAATCTGCGTACGAGGTTACTTCCAGAAAATGTGGAGAAGATGATGTTCATTAAAATGAATTATAATCAATTCCTCCGTGGAGACATTGACCAGCAGCAATTGCCTCCACAAAGTACACAGGGAGCTGAGATGGTGGATTCCAGTGGGGACGAATTGATAATCTGTGAGGAGCGGGATGTACACGGTGATATATCGGAGGATGATGATGAGGTGGACATCTTGCCTCTGTAGAGCCAGTTTGTGCAAGGAGAGATTAATTGCTTCTTTTTTGGTGGGGGTCCAAACCAACCCGTCATTTCAGTCACAGTCGTGTGGCAGACCCTGTCACTGAAATGATGGGTTGGTTAAAGTGTGCATGTCCTGTTTATACAACATAAGGGTGGGTGGGAGGGCCCAAGGACAATTCCATCTTGCACCTCTTTTTTCTTTCATTTTTATTTGCATCATGTGCTGTTTGGGGAGTGTTTTTTGGAAGGGCCATCCTGCGTGACACTGCAGTGCCACTCCTAGATGGGCCAGGTGTTTGTGTCGGCCACTAGGGTCGCTTAGCTTACTCACACAGCTACCTCATTGCGCCTCTTTTTTTCTTCTTTGCGTCATGTGCTGTTTGGGGAGTGTTTTTTGGAAGGGCCATCCTGCGTGACACTGCAGTGCCACTCCTAGATGGGCCAGGTGTTTGTGTCGGCCACTAGGGTCGCTTAGCTTACTCACACAGCTACCTCATTGCGCCTCTTTTTTTCTTCTTTGCGTCATGTGCTGTTTGGGGAGTGTTTTTTGGAAGGGCCATCCTGCGTGACACTGCAGTGCCACTCCTAGATGGGCCAGGTGTTTGTGTCGGCCACTAGGGTCGCTTAGATTACTCACACAGCTACCTCATTGCGCCTCTTTTTTTCTTCTTTGCGTCATGTGCTGTTTGGGGAGTGTTTTTTGGAAGGGCCATCCTGCGTGACACTGCAGTGCCACTCCTAGATGGGCCAGGTGTTTGTGTCGGCCACTAGGGTCGCTTAGCTTACTCACACAGCTACCTCATTGCGCCTCTTTTTTTCTTCTTTGCGTCATGTGCTGTTTGGGGAGTGTTTTTTGGAAGGGCCATCCTGCGTGACACTGCAGTGCCACTCCTAGATGGGCCAGGTGTTTGTGTCGGCCACTAGGGTCGCTTAGCTTAGTCATCCAGCGACCTCGGTGCAAATTTTAGGACTAAAAATAATATTGTGAGGTGTGAGGTTATCAGAATAGACTGAAAATGAGTGGAAATTATGGTTTTTGAGGTTAATAATACTTTGGGATCAAAATGACCCCCAAATTCTATGATTTAAGCTGTTTTTTAGGGTTTTTTGAAAAAAACACCCGAATCCAAAACACACCCGAATTCGACAAAAAAAATTCGGTGAGGTTTTGCCAAAACGCGGTCGAACCCAAAACACGGCCGCGGAACCGAACCCAAAACCAAAACACAAAACCCGAAAAATTTCAAGTGCACATCCCTAGAATACTCTTAACTAATCGTGGATGTAAAACAGCCTCAGTGAAATCGACTTCGGAATCAGAGTCCGTGTCGGTATCCGTATCCACCACTTGAGTAAATGGCCGCTTTTGCGACCCCGATGGGGTCTGTACCTGAGACAAAGCCTCTTCCATGGACTTTTTCCACAGCTGTGTCTGTGACTCAGACTTATCTAACCTCTTTGATAAAGAAGCTACATTCGAATTTATCGTACTGAGCAATGCGAGTAAATCAGGTGTCGGCTGCGTCGACAGTCCCAAATCTAGCCCCGCATCCGCTCCCCCAATAACCTCCCCTGATGAATAACATTCAGCCTCAGACATGCCGATACGTAGTACCGACACTCAGATACACACCAAACATCCGAGCTAGGTGACAGACCCACAATGAAGCCCAGATAGAGGACACAGAGGGAGTATGCCAGCTCACACCCCAGAGCGCATATATCCTGACAAAAGATATATGTACCCAGCGCTGCTTTTATAATGACAATAAGCACCACACTGCGGCCCCCCCCCCCCTTCTGAATATGTCCCCGTTACTTGATAGAGGAATTGTGGAGGTCCCGGCAGCGTCTCCTTCAGCCGCGTGTTGGAGGAGAAATGGCGCCTGTGCGCTGCGGAGACGAAGCTCCCCCCCCCCTTCCCGGTGCGCTTCGGCCCGCCAAATTTGAAAAGTAAAAGATGCCGGCGGGGGTTTAGAAACGGTGCCGAGGCACCGAAAGCCTTCTGCCGGTCGTCCAACTTCAGTAACATGCTGCCCAGGGCGGCCCCCCAGCGCCCTGCACCCTGTAACTAGCGTTGGTGAAGTGTGTGGGAGCATGGAGCACAGCGTTACTGCTGTGCTGTACCTTCCGTCACTGAAGTCTTCTGCCGTCCTGAAGTCTTCTGATCTTCTCATACTCACCCGACTTCTGTCTTCTGGCTTCTGTGAGGGGGCGACGGCGTGGCTCCGGGAACAAGCAGCTAGGCGCACCAAGTGATCGAACCCTCTGGAGCTAATGGTGTCCAGTAGCCGAGAAGCAGAGCCCTTAACTAAGAATAAGTAGGTCTGCTTCTCTCCCCTCACTCCCACGCTGCAGGGAGCCTGTAGCCAGCAGGTCTCCCTGAAAATAAAAAACCTAACCAAAAGTCTTTTCCAGAGAAACTCAGGAGAGCTCCCCTGTGAGTGTCCAGTCAGTCCTGGGCACAAAGTCTAACTGAGGTCTGGAGGAGGGGCATAGAGGGAGGAGCCAGTTCACACCCAGATTAAGTCTTTTCAGTGTGCCCAAGCTCCTGCGGATCCCGTCTATACCCCATGGTCCTTTTGGAGTCCCCAGCATCCTCTAGGACGTAAGAGAAACTGGTGAATCTAGTGTGAGAAAGTGCAAGAAAGTGAATAAAGGGCCTAATTCAGACCTGATCGCTAGGCTGCGCTTTCATACAGATTACAATCAGGTCTGAACTGTGCATGCATATGCACTGCAATGCGCAGGCGCGTCGGTCCACAGCAACGGGGATCAGCGTGCAGCGACGGGATGTGCGAGAAAAGTGATCACACAGACGATCGCAAGGTGACTGACAGGAAAAGGCCGTTTGTGGGTGGCAACTGACCGTTTTTGAGGAGTGTCCAGAGAAACACAGGAGGGACCAGGCGTTTGGAGGGAGGGATTCTGACGTCAGCTCCGGCCCGATCATCGCCCTGTAAGAGTAAGTCCTGGGCTGTACAGAGACTGCACAAACTTCTGTTTGTGCAGCTCTCCTGCACATTCGATCGCACCCCTGCACAGCGATTTCCCCCTCTCCTGTAGGCCACCTACCTGATCGCAGGGATGCAAAAAACGCACCCTAGCGATCAGGTCTGAATTAGGCCCATGGTGTGAGAAAGTGAATAAAGTGCGAGAAAGGCTTGATTCCTTACACGTTTCTCCGTAATGGTATAGTGTCGGCTCGTCAGAGGGTTGAGCACAATCGATGTAGTTAGCCTGGCAGAATGCACAGAGAATTGGATGCATTTGTTTATGGATTTGTGCCCTTATTAACACTTTATTCACCAGTTTTAACTGCTTGGAATAAAAGAAAGGGGTTCTGATCATATATATGTTTTATCTTTGAATGTTACATTTCTATATGTGTTTATAATATGTGATATATCTCTTTTTTAATAAACTTTGTTAATGTGCTTGCTGGGTATGTGAATTACCTTCTTTTCATTTTTGCTCTATTTTTGACATTACAGTATTGCCATTGTAGGAGCAGCATTTTACGATATATATACATATAAATTTATCAGTATAACCAAACAGGCTTTGTGGACGATTTAGCGCAAGGGAACATTTTTTAATTTCCAACAGCAGCTGCAACCCCAACAGCTTTCTATAAGGTATGCAATGCTACCTTGAGATTCCCCAATGTTATCGGGGGTTAATTCCGCACAAGACTTGGAAGGTAAGAGAATGATACTAAGACCAACTATTACAAGAGGTAACAGAGGAGAGTCCCATATATGTAACCAGGGGTGGATTGGTCCGCCGGGACATTGGATAGTTGCCCCCTAGGCTCACTCCATAGCTCCCTTGGCCAGCTGGCCAGCAGCCACACACTTCCGGGTGTCGCTAGCCGTAAGCAGCAGAGTCTGTCTAGCTTTGATCCAGCAGTGGTTACAGGGTGTCAGACAGTCAGCAGGGGGCGGGGCTACATGGGGCTCACAGGGAGTGGGGCTGCACGGGTCGGGGCTACACAGTGTGTGTGTGAGAGACGCTTGTGTGTGTTTATGTGAGTGACTTGCATGTGAGCGTGTGTGTGTGTGTGAGTGAAACACATGCATGTGAGTTTGCGTGTGTGTGTGACTTGCATGCAGTGGCAGGCTGGGCCTGGGGGCAGGGTCCACACGCCCATCATGCTGCTACACATTTACATAGTAGGGGAAATGGTTCTAAATTGCACACCCTCCAGTAATGAAAGGTGCTATGCTGCTGAGAATAAAGTAGTACACACAGACAAAAGGGGGTGCAGATGCACTAAGCGATCATTACAGTATAATTTGGTATATCATAAGAGGTTGTTAGTATATCGTTGGCCAATGATATTGGCCTACCCACCATTGGCCTACCCACCAATCGTCCAGGTCACCTCTTGTCGGGCAGGTTCCTAACACTATGGGGCCAACATCCGGAACGCAGGAAACCCCGGCCCAAACATGATCCAGCAAAGGACCCCCCCAGGGCATCACACTAAAAAAATAGTGATAATAAAGGGATATAAAGTGTGAGTATATGGAGGTCCCTACTATGAGTTTAAAGGTAGAGAGTATGTGAAAAAAAAATGTGCATACATAAATAATAGACAAACAGGATATAAAAAGTGACTGTGTATTTAAATGGTGATGCCCTGAGACAGTCCAGCCAGAACAGGTATGGGGGACCCTACGTCCAAACGCCGACCCCAAGTTGACTGACACTATGTATAAATAAATAGGACTTACTTAAAATTATGCCTGTGTCACTGTGCAGTCATTGTTGGTTTCCCTGCTGGGGGGGTCCTTTGCTGGATCATGTTTTGTGGGTTTCCTGCGTTCCGGATGTTGGCCCCATAGTGTTAGGAACCTGCCTGACAAGAGGTGACCTGGACGATTGGTGGGCAGGCCGATATCATTGGCCAACGATATACTAACAACCTCTTATGATTTACTATATTATACTGTAATGATCGTTTCGTGCATCTGCACCCCCTTCTGTCTGTGTGTACTACTTTATTCTCAGCAGCATAGCACCTTTCATTACTGGAGGGTGTGCAATTTAGAACCATTTCCCCTACTATGTATATGTGTAGAAATACACACCTGAGGTTTGAGAATGCCTCAAATCTAGATTGGCACCCCTCCCCCACCACCCTCTATGTTTTTAAGCAGGGAAACCAACAATGACTGCACAGTGAGACAGGCATAATTCTAAGTAAGTCCTATTTATTCATACATAGTGTCAGTCATCTTGGGGTCGGCGTTTGGACGTAGGGTCCCCCGTGCCTGTTCTGGCTGGACTGTCTCAGGGCATCACCATTTAAATACACAGTCACTTTTTATATCCTGTTTGTCTATTATTTATGTATGCACATTTTTTTTTTCACATACTCTCTACCTTTAAACTCATAGTAGGGACCTCCATATACTCACACTTTATATCCCTTTATTATCACTATTTTTTAGTGTGATGCCCTGGGGGGGTCCTTTGCTGGATCATGTTTGGGGGTTTCCTGCGTTCCGGATGTTGGCCCCATAGTGTTAGGAACCTGCCCGACAAGAGGTGACCTGGACGATTGGTGGGTAGGCCAATATCATTGGCCAACGATATACTAACAACCTCTTATGATTTACTATATTATACTGTAATGATCGCTTAGTGCATCTGCACCCCCTTTTGTCTGTGTGTGCTACACATTTACCTCTGGTGGCTAGCTGCAGCTGCATCACATGGGTGCAAAGGGTGCGCTTGCTATGGGTCCTGCCATTTGTGGGGACCCACTGGCCCAGCAAGCTACTCCATTGCACTATGCATTTCCCCCCCGTTTTTTAACACTTAGTGGCTGAGGAGGATTTTGGGGGCAGGCAGGGTAACAGTTCCATATGTGCAAGCGGCAGTAGAGGCACGGGGCCAGGTATGATTGATGATGGGCCATGCTGCAGCAGCAAGGACATAGTCTGTTCACAGCGCACAGCTCACGGCCCTTTCCTTCCTCACTGTTGGATCCTCCTCCTCACAGGCTCACTGTGCAGCAGAAGCGGGCTGCTGCGGGTCCCTCTCCTCGTCCACTGTGTTCACCATGCTCGGCTGTGACTGAAAGACTTGAGCACTGAGCAGCACTGCAAATCCTTGACAACAAATTCAGTACTCTTACATTACTGCATCTATATGTCCCTGCTGTCTCTCTGTGTCCCTGCTGCCTCTCTTTATGTCCCTGCTGTCCCTTTCTGTCCCTGTCTCTCTTTATGTCCCTGCTGTCCCTTTCTGTCCCTGCCACTCTCTCTATATCCCTCTGCTACTCTCTCCATCTCTATGTCCCTTCTGCCTCCGTCTCTATATCCCAGCTGCCACTCTCTTTCTCTCTCCCTGTCCTTGTGACACACTTTCTCTCTCTCTCTGTCCCTGCTGACACTCTCTTTCTCCCTCTCCCTGTCCCTGCTGATGCTCTCTCTCTCTCTCCTTCTCTGTCCCTGCAGACACTCTTTCTCTCTCTCTCTGTACCTGCTGACACACTTTCCCTCACTGTCCCTGCTGACACTCTCTTTCTCTCTGTCCCTGCTGACACACTTTCTCTCTCCCTCTGTCCCTGTTGATATTCACTTTCTCTCTCTCTCTCTCTCTCTCCCTCTGTCCCCACTGACACTCTTGTTCTCTCTCTCTGTCCCTGCTGACACTCTCTCACTCTCTCTCTCTCTCTCTCTCTCTGTTGCTGCAGACACTCACTTTCTCTCTCTCTCTCTGTGTCCCTGATGACACTTTATCTCTCTCTCTCTGTCCCTGCTGACACTCTTTTTCTCTCTTTCTGTCCCTGCTGACACTCTTTTTTCTCTTTCTCTCTCTGTCCCTGCTGACACTCTCTCCCTCTCTCTGTCCCTGCTGACACTCACTTTCACTCTCTCTCTTTCTCTCTTGCATGCAGTGGCAGGCTGGGCCTGGGGGCAGGGTCCACACGCCCATCGTGCTGTTACACATTTACCTCTGGTGGCTAGCTTCAGCTGCATCACATGGGTGCAAAGGGTGCGCTTGCTATGGGTCCTGCCATTTGTGGGGACCCACTGGCCCAGCAAGCTACTCCATTGCACTATGCATTTCCCCCCGTTTTTTAACACTTAGTGGCTGAGGAGGATTTTGGGGGCAGGCAGGGTAACAGCTCCATATGTGCAAGTGGCAGCAGAGGCACGGGGCCAGGTATGATTGATGATAAGCCATGCTGCAGCAGCAAGGACATAGTCTGTCCACAGCGCACGGCCCTTACCTTGCACACTATTGGATCCTCCTCCTCACAGGCTCACTGTGCAGCAGAAGCAGGCTGCTGCGGGTCCCACTCCTCGTCCACTGTGTTCACCATGCTCGGCTGTGACTGAAAGACTTGGGCACTGAGCAGCACTGCAAATCCTTGACAACAAATTCAGTAATCTTACATTACTGCATCTATCTGTCCCTGCTGTCTCTGTGTCCCTGCTGCCTCTCTTTATGTCCCTGCTGTCCCTTTATGTCCCTGCTGTCTCTCTGTGTCCCTGCTGCCTCTCTTTATGTCCCTGCTGTCCCTTTCTGTCCCTGCCACTCTCTCTATGTTCTTCTGCTACTCTCTCCATCTCTATGTCCCTGCTGCCTCCGTCTCTATGTCCCTGCTGCCACTCTCTTTCTCTCTCTGCCCTTGTGACACACTTTCTCTCTCTCTCTCTCTGTCTCTGCTGACACTCTCATTCTCCCTCTCTCTCTATGTTCCTGCTGATGCTCTCTCTCTTTCTCTGTCCCTGCTGACACTCTCTTTCTTTCTCTCTCTCTCTCTCTGTACCTGCTGACACACTTTCTCTGTCCCTGCTGACACACTCTCTCTCTGTACCTGCTGACACACTTTCTTTCTCTGTCCCTGCTGACACTCTCTCTCTCTCTGTCCCTGCTGACACACTTTCTCTCTTCCTCTGTCCCTGTTGACATTCACTTTCTCTCTCTCTCCCTCTGTCCCCACTGACACTCTTTTTCTCTCTCTCTGTCCCTGCTGACACTCTCTCACTCTCACTCTCTCTGTCGCTGCTGACACTCACTTTCTTTCTCTCTCTGTGTCCCTGATGACACTTTCTCTCTCTGTTCCTGCTGACACTCTTTTTATCTCTTTCTCTCTCTGTCCCTGCTGACACTCTTTTTTCTCTTTCTCTCTCTGTCCCTGCTGACACTCTTTCTCGCTCTCTCTGTCCCTGCTGACACTCACTTTCTCTCTATTTCTATCTTGCATGCAGTGGCAGGCTGGGCATGGGGGCAGGGTCCACACGCCCATTGTGCTGCTACACATTTACCTCTGGTGGCTAGCTGCAGCTGCATCAGATGGGTGCAAAGGGTGCGCTTGCTATGGGTCCTGCCATTTGTGGGGACCCACTGGCCCAGCACGCTACTTCATTGAACTATGCATTTCCCCCCCGTTTTTAAACACTTAGTGGCTGAGGAGGATTTTGGGGGCAGGCAGGGTAACCGCTCCATATGTGCAAGCGGCAGCAGAGGCACGGGGCCAGGTATGATTGATGATGGGCCATGCTGCAGCAGCAAGGACATAGTCTGTCCACAGCTCACAGCGCACTGCCCTTTCCTTCCACACTATTGGATCCTCCTCCTCACAGGCTCACTGTGCAGCAGAAACAGGCTGCTACGGGTCCCACTCCTCGTCCACTGTGTTTACCATGCTCGGCTGTGACTGAAAGACTTGGGCACTGAGCAGCACTGCAAATCCTTGACAACAAATTCAGTACTCTTACATTACTGCATCTACCTGTCCCTGCTGCCTCTCTTTATGTCCCTGCTGTCCCTTTCTGTCCCTGCTGTCTCTCTGTGTCCCTGCTGCCTCTTTTTATGTACCTGCTGTCCCTTTCTGTCCCTGCCACTCTCTCTATGTTCCTCTGCTACTCCCTCCATCTCTATGTCCCTGCTGCCACTCTCTTTCTCTCTCTGTCCTTGTGACACACTTTCTCTCTCTCTGTTTCTGCTGACGCTCTTTCTCCCTCTCTCTCTGTCCCTGCTGACGTTGTCTCTCTCTTTCTCTGTCCCTGCTGACACTCTTTCTCTCTCTCTCCCTGTCCCTGCTGATACTCTTTTTCTCTCTTTCTCTCTCTGTCCCTGCTGATACTCTTTTTCTCTCTTTCTCTCTCTGTCCCTGCTGACACTCTTTTTCGCTTTCTTTCTCTCTCTGTCCCTGCTGACACACTCTCTCTCTGTCCCTGCTGACACACTCTCTCTCTCTCTGTCCCTGCTGACACTCTTTCTCTCTCTCTCTGTCCCTGCTGACACTCTTTTTCTCTTTCTCTCTGTCCCTGCTGTCACTCTCTCTCTCCCTGCTGACACTCTTTTTCTCTTTCTATTTCTCTCTGTCCCTGCTGACACTCTCTCTCTCTCTCTCTCTCTCTCTCTCTCTGTCCCTGCTGACACTCTTTTTCTCTTTCTTGCTCTGTCCCTGCTGTCACTCTCTTACTCTCTCTGTCCCTGCTGCCACTCTCTTTCTCTCTCTGTCCTTGCTGTCACTCTCTTTCAAGTATTTTGAAAGGGAGGGGATCAGATCTGTGGTGGTGTTTTTTTTTTTTTTATTGAGGTGTGTATCTTTGTGCTTAGGGTAGGGGGACAATGTTGGGAGTTATTTATAATGAGGGAATTGTGTTTGTGTTGGGCTCATGTCTTGGGTATGAGCAGTGGTGCAAGTAGAAAAAATGTCTTATAGGTACTGTGTGTGCGCGTGCCAAAAATGGGTGTGGCCAAATGTCACATGGGGTGTGGCCAATGAAAATGGGGGCGTGATACACATATGGGGAGGGGCAGATACACATATGACCCCAATAGTGCCAGATACACATTGCCCCACAGTGCCAGATATACATTGCCTCACAGTGCCAGATAGACTTTGCCCCACAGTGCCAAATACACAAATGCCCCCAGAGTGCCAGATATACATTGCCTCACAGTGCCAGACACACAAATGCCCCCACTGTGTCAGATATACATTGACCCACAGTGCCAGATACAGAAAATGCCCCCACAGTGCCAGATATGCCCCCAGTGCCAGATGCAGAAATGCCCCCACAGTGCCAGATATGCTCCCAGTGCCAGATATGCCCCCAGTGCCAGATACACATGTCCCCGCAGTGCCTGATATGCCCCCAGTGCCAGATACAGAAATGCCCCCACAGTGCCAGATATGCTCCCAGTGCCAGATATGCCCCCAGTGCCAGATACAGAAATGCCCCCACAGTGCCAGATATGTTCCCAGTGCCAGATATGCCCCCAGTGCCAAATATGCCCCCAATGCCAGGTACACATGCCCCTCCCACCTTCCCCTGCTGCTCACCACTGCTGCTGTCTTGTTCCTTTGTGTGCGGGGAGGAGAGCGCAGCCTGCACCTCTCCTGCCCCTCAGTCTCGGCAGCGGTGCGGGTGGCTACCTTCAATTCAGCGCCGATCCATGAGCCAATCAAAGCATGCGGTCCGGCAGCCAATCAGGAACCTTGGCTGCTGGACCATGAGCTCTGATTGGCTCACGGGCCAGCGCTGAATTGAAGGTAGACACTGAGGGGCAGGAGAGGCGCACGCTGCGCTCTCCTCCCCTCAAGCAGGAGCGGCGGTGAGCAGCAGCGGAGGGAGGGAGTTACGGCTCGTCGGCGGTGAGGACGGCGTTCCCACGGCTAAATTCTTAAGGGTACGCCGTACCCACCCATATCTGCCCACTTGCACCGCTGGGTATGAGTTTAAAAGAGGGAGGTTTGGGTTGGTGAAATCTGGAATCTGACTTTAAACAAGGGGGTTTAGATCTGGCATATGATTTTTATTGAGCAAGGAGAGGTCGTCATATGGAGTTTGATTTTAAATGTGTTTATTGTATGTACAGCAGGTTATGATCATCGACATAAAATGTATATATATATATATATATATATATATATATATATATATATAACTACTTAATTCGCACCTACTGGATAATTGTTACACAAATTTTTTCAAAGCAGCTTGCTGGTAAAAAAGCTTGTATTTGCTCCCCAGGCTGCCAACCAGCCCCTTAGGGCTTGCATGTGAGCCGCTGTGTGTGACTTACAAGTGAGCGTGTGTGTGTGTGTGTGTGTGTGTGTGTGTGTGAGTGACTTGCTTGTGAGCTTCTGTGTGCGTGTGTGTGTGTGTGTGTGTGTGTGTGTGTGTGTGTGTGTGTTTGTGTGTGACCTGCTTGTGAGCTCCTGTGTGTGAGGGACTTGCACTTGGGCTTATATGTGACTTGTGTGTGGGCTTGTGTATGTGTGACTTGGATGTGAGCTTGTGTGTGTTTGTGAGTGACTTGCATGTGAGCTCCTCTGTGAGTGTGTGTGACTTAGGGGTGTATTCAATACCTGACGGAAATTGCCGTCTTGTCGGAAAGATGGCAGTTTCCGACAGGTTTAGGTCGAAAGGGGTTCCGACCTATTCAGTGCCGGGCCATTTTTTCCGACAAGTAGGGAATTCCCGACTTGTTGGAAACCACGTGGATTGTCGGATTAGCCGCAAATCCACGTGTTCCGCGACCAAATCCGACAGGTTTTGACCCCGGTTCCGACAATGTCAATCCGACTTTTCTTAAAGTCGGATTGACAATGTCGGAACCGGGGAGATGAGACGGAGGACTGGTCAGCGGGGACGAGACCATGTGAGGAGACGAGCGTGGACGGGTGAGGAGACGAGCGGCAACGGAGCGTGCATTGGTGAGGAGCGGCTATTGGGACGGAGCGGTGGGGACGGGTGAGGATCGGCTGTAGGGAGCGGACAAATCCGACAGTCGGATTTGGCCAGCTCATTGAATACTGACCTATCTGGAATATCGGAAAGGATCTGACAGGCATTGAATACACCCCTTAAGACAGGTGAAGGGCTGTGCTCATCACAGGTCTCTGGTAGCTGCTAAGGGTGAAATACAGGGGTCCACCTTCTCTGAAAAGGTATACAAACTAGACAAGACAGTATCTCCCAGCACTCACCTTATGACCCAGAACATTTACATGTACACAAGCACAAAGTGGTGCTTACTTTTAAAAAAAAGAGCTGCACAATGGTATTTAAATGTATTAAATAAAGGTGCTTATTAGTTACATAAATGCTCCAGCTGGAGTGGTAACATTCTCAATTATACTGAATAAAAGGCAATATGAATCACACCTAATACCGATATACAATGACAATACAATTACAACAACATTAATTCATGTCCGTTTCCATTCTTGTGGAAAATATACACACTATACTGTATGCTGCAAACATTTGGGTGCCACGCCTGTTGTCACTTTATTCACCCCAAATAATGTTCACAGGGGGTCATTCCGAGTTGATCGCTCGCTAGCTACTTTTTGCAGCCATGCAAACGCATAGTCACCTCCCACAGGGGAGTGTATTTTAGCTTTGCAAGTGTGCGAACGCCTGTACAGCCGAGCACTACAAAAATAGTTTGTGCAGCTTCTGAGTAGGTCTGACTTTACTTAGCCGCTGCGATCACTTCAGCCTGTCCGGTCCCGGAATTGACGTCAGACACCTACCCTGCAAACGCTTGGACACGCCTGCGTTTTTCCAACCACTCCCTGAAAACGGTCAGTTAACACCCATAAACGCCTTCTTCCTGTCAATCGGCTTGCGATTGGCTGTGCAAATGAATTCCTCATTAAATCCATCGCCCAGCAACTATCCGCTTTGTACCCGTACGACGCGCCTGCGTATTGTGCTGTATACGCATGCGCAGTAGTGACATGATCGCAGCGCTGCAAAAAATGGCAGCATGCGATCAGGTCGGAATGACCCCCATTGTGTGCTAATTGCAATAGATTTCCTTAGATATAATAGTTTGTGCTGTGCACTGACCTTCAGTATGGTAACATGAAGTCTACAAAATATCCATGCTCACCCATCCTGTTCTGGCAGATAAAGTCTAATGCTGCGGTGCTGGGCACTAACCTCCCATGTAGTAGGAGGAGAGCAAAGTGTCTTCCGTCAGACTTAGGTACACCTAGGTATATCTCCGCAATCATGTTTCGCCTGTCCCTGCAGGCTTCATTAGAATCAGCACTGCACCATTTGACTTTTGTGTGTGTAGGGAGCTGAAGTAGTGGGAAAAATGGGTTGGCATTTTGGGAGAATTCAAGGGCACCAGTGGAGCAGTGTGAGGAGAGCACTGAAGAGGCACAAGGAGAGAAGTGTGAGCTGTCATGTCTAGACCCATGCATACCTTAATCTGGCACTGGGCATTAGCATAAAGGTGCAGACGCAACTGCAGCAAAATACGTAAGGAAGGCCCAACTGTGTCCAACTCAGAATCAGGCCTTCTGAGAAGGGATCCCGCCCCTTTCGACCGACCCCACCCTCTCAACAGACCCGCCCCCATTAGGGCTGCTTCCCTAAATTTCCCGGGCTGGCTTTCCATCCCAATCCGCACCTGCATGTAACTCGGGGTTGGCGGTGCTCCCCAGGAATTTTGGCTAATACTAGATCAAAACAGGGTACCGTCCCAAGAAGAGGTTGGAGATACCAGTAGAAAATACTCCTTTTGGGGGGCACACTTTGTACAATATGTATAGAAAATGCTTTAAAAAGGGACATGTATGTTGTTCCCAAAAGTGGACAAATGTGATGATATAGAAATATATGCTGTTCTGATCCATGTTATGAATACAGTATACTGATACAGTATATTAATATGACTTTTCTCTCTGAACATTAATACTAAATGTGTCAGTAAGTTGTACTGTATATATTATGAAATGCATCATTTGTGAGAACTGGGAAATGCTTTTCAGCTTCTTTTAAAGGTATACATTAGTGTATACAGACACCATAATAAATTGTTATTTCTCATCCACAGTTTATAATAAGAAGAGATTTTGGGCTCTGTGTATGTCATCTAAACATGATTGACACAATACTGTGAAACATTCAATGGTTGACTAATATTAAGAGTAAAAATATTCACAAGCTTCCACACTTACCGATTACTATTTTTCTTTTGAAAGAGGAGGTTTATTACATACCCATCAGCAAAAAATATTTTTCCTAAAAATATTTCTATTTGTTGTTGTATAGTGAATAAAGTCTATATTTTACCTAAGTTTGAATAAAAGTTATGTTTTAACATTTTCTATACATATTGTACAAAGTGTTCCCCCAAACAGGAGTTTTTTCTTATGGTATCTCTCCCAACCTCTTCTTGACAGGTACCCTGTTTTGATTTATTGGGGATGCAATGCTGTCAGATTTACCAAGCTCCGGAATGTCAAGATTCCAGAGTTGGCCCCTCACAGCTAACACGATATGAAGATGGCATTAGCCCATTATAGCCTATGGTCCACAGATCGCAAATATAACCGGAATACAACCACTCTAAACACAGAGCATTGACAGGTTCCTCTCAGGGCCGGTTCTAGTCCTTTTTGCGGCCCGGGCGGGAAATAGGGGTGTGGCTTCATACAGGGGGCGTGGTCAGTTACGCCCCCTGTACAGTAGAGTAGTGCCGCTGAAAGAGAATAATAAAAAAAAATGAATACTTACTATCCCCGCTCCTGATTCCCGACCGATGTAGTCCTCCGCCGGTGCCGCTCCTCTCCTCTCCTCGGATCTGGCATAGACAGACACTAGAGGTCAATTATGACCCCTAGTATCTGTGTCAGTCCCACAATGCTGTGCGGTGCGTGATGACGTCATTGCGCACCGCACAGCAAAGGTCCTCTCCACGAAGGGAAACTAGACGCGTAGCGTCTAGTTCCCTTCACAGCGGGGGACACAGCGGGCAGCACAGCAGTAGCGGATCTTGCCATGGTGAGGTGTCCTTTGGATGGCGCCGGCGCCCTCCGGAAGGCGGCGCCCCGGGCAAAAGTCCTGCTTGCCCGTGGCAAGATCCGCTACTGGTTCCTCTGTATATGTGGGTATAGAATGATACATCCTGCTGGTATAGTCACATCCTGCAATGTGACTCCGTGTTCTAATATTGAGCCCAGAATGCACTGAGTATGCGATTATTAATAAATAGACCTCTAGGTCTGAGTATGTCAGACAGTTACGTTTTCCGTGCAGTTATCTATCAATGATGCTTTTGTGATGTTTCAGAATGGTGCTCCCTACAGTATGTGTGTCAGGCTGTGGTCTCCCTATAAATGAGGGACAGGATTTCTCACGGAGGAAATGTCAGATATAAGTACTCTCTTAAATTGCCAGGCTGCCATTACAGAGACATTATGTTGCTGATCCTGACACAAAGTGGCTGTGTTTGTGTGATTTACTACCTTATGCTAATGCGAGTTTCTATAATACTAATGTGAGGATCCGTACTGCTGCCATTGCAACCACTGCTATTCCATTCCATAGATGCAACCTGCATCATTAATATTGGCATTTGCACTAAGTGCAAGACATAGGTGTGACACGGGTGGTCTTCACTTTCCCGGCGGTCGGGCTCCCTGCGACCAGCATACCGGCGCCGTAATCCCGACCACCAGCATACCGACAGTTCTTCTCCCTCTTTGGACCCCCCTGGAGGAAGAATAGATAGCGTGGCCGCAGTGAGCCCGCAAAGGGCTCATTTGCGCTCACCCAGCTGTCGGGATTCTGGCACCGGTATGCTGGTCGCCGTGAGCCTGACCGCCGGCAACACATACTGCACCCGTGTGAAACAGGCTCCCCTTCCCACACTGGCTCCCCTTCCCCATACACCTGATTCAGCATGGAAATCTAGCTACAAACCCACAACATGCCCACAAAACAGTACAGGCATTATCGCTGCCCAGTGCACATGCACTACATGCTATATCTAGCTATTTGCATCCATGCAAAAAGATCTGCCCGACTCAGAATTAGGCCCAACAGCTCTTTAAAAGTTATTTGTTACTGGTTTATTGTGAGAAGCACAGCATGTCACATGTAGAGGCTAAAACCAGAAGTCTGCCTTGCATGTCTCACCCCTGCTGTCTTAAACATGCCATAAGCATGTAGTGGGTGGCTTTTGGGTGGTCTGTCTAAAGCCCAATTGGATGCTTTTCTTTTAAGTTTTCATGCATAGCTAGAACCCTTGGGGTTTAGACTCTCCCAACCCGCATAGTTCATCCACCTTCAGCCCTGTCTCAGCAAGCCTGGGAACCGTAAATATAGCAATGGAAGGGAAATAGAATCAAGACGGCAAAGGGAAGTGGCTACAAATCAGATTGGGGTCACTGGCAGGGCAATGAGGAGAAGTATGTGCTGAATCAGACCAACATGTTAATCCTCCAACAAATACCCTGCCAGTGACACCACACAGAACAGACATACCCACCAAGTATGAGTGCATACCTCCCAACTGTCCCAATTTCAGCTGGACAGTCCAGCTAATTGGACGCTGTCCCTCCTGCGGGTCGCAGTGTCCCGCGCGTGGGGGGGGGCGGCAGTTGAAAGAGGCAGTGATCACCGCTGCTCTGCTTTGTAAAGCAGCTGGTAATCACTGAATAGATGCTGTGCGCATGCATGGTGTGGGTATTTCTTTTGTTATAGAACTACAGGTACCAGCGGGCCCGTTATTTCCCTGCATGCTGGTACTTGTGGTTCTCCAAGTACCAGAAAGCGGGGGAGGATTGCTGGGACTTGTAGTTCTAAAACAAAAGACAATATTCTTTTTTAATACTGGAAAAGGCTATCAGCCCCCCATCCACCACCCGGGGATGGGCTGGACAGCCTCGGGCTTCGCCCCTGGCCCTTGGGTGTCTGGAGGGGGGGACCCTTGATTTTAAGGGGTCCCCACTCCCCCAGGGAACCCCAGCCAGTGGTGACTAGTTGGGGGGGTAATGCCAAGTCTGCAGGGACCAGTATAAAAGTATCCCCCGGCTGTGGCATTATCTCACTGACTAGTGGAGCCCGGTGCTGGTTTTAAAAAAAATTCCCCAGTATTTAAACAACCAGGACCGGCTCAAAGAGCCCGCGGCTGGTTATACATAGGAGGGGGGCCCCACGCAATTTTATTTTTTACTTTTAACACTTTAAATACAATACACAATGAAGCCCTGAATGGATCTCACTGATCCGACCGGGCTTCATTGTGTTATGTCCAGCACTGTTTTACTAATCACTCCCGTAAAACACTGCCCGACAATACGAATGGCATTGACATCGGAAAATATGAATTAGAGAAACACAGTAGCTTAGTAAATTACCTATTACAAATTTTAAAAAGTTGCAATTTTGTACGGCCGATGTCATTCGACAATTTTGACTGAAATCGGCGGAAACACGAATCTTAGTAAATATACCCCCATGACCCTTACCTGATTTACAGCACATCTACATTGTGACAGAAGTGGGATACCATGGCTCAAGGACTTCGCCGCATTGACCCCCATGTGTTTGATGACAACATTGCTGACAGATGGGTGCAGTTCAGGAAAGAATGGGCTGTGTACTGCATTGATGGACTGTCTGACAAATCAAATAAGGTAGAAGCCTACACACTGCTAAACTTGGCAGGGGCAGAAGCAGTTATTAAAGCATACACATTTACATATGCACAGGGGGAAGACAAGGAAGACCCAGATATATTGCTTGCAAAGTTTGAATAGATTTGTATGTCTGTAAAAAACTTAATAATGGACAGACACACATTTAATTTATGAGTCAGAAAACTGAGGAAAATATGCAATCAAATGTGTCCACTCTGAGACTGATAGCAATAAAAATTTAATTTTTAAGCCATAACCGATGAGCTGATCAGAGACCGTATTGTCAGAGTTGATCGCAGCAGCAAATTTGTTAGCAGTTGGGCAAAACCATGTGCACTGCAGGGGGGGAGGGGGGGGGGAGATATAACATTTGCAGAGAGACTTAGGTTTGGGTGGGTTATTTTGTTTCTGTGCAGGGTAAATACTGGCTGCTTTATTTTTACACTGCAATTTAGATTTCAGTTTGAACACACCCCACCCAAATCTAACTCTCTCTGCACGTTATATCTGCCCCCCCGCAGTGCACATGGGGGGTCATTCTGAGTTGTTCGCTCGTTGTTTTTTTTCCGCAACGGAGCAATTAGTCGCTAATGCGCATGCGCAATGTCCGCAGTGCGACTGCGCCAAGTAAATTTGCTATGCAGTTAGGAATTTTACTCACGGCATTACAAGGTTTTTTCTTCGTTCTGGTGATCGTAATGTGATTGACAGGAAGTGGGTGTCTCTGGGTGGAAACAGGCCGTTTTATGGGTGTGTGCGAAAAAACGCTACCGTTTCTGGGAAAAACGCGGGAGTGGCTGGAGAAACGGAGGAGTGTCTGGGCGAACGCTGGGTGTGTTTGTGACGTCAAACCAGGAACGACAAGCACTGAACTGATCGCACTGGAAGAGTAAGTCTGGAGCTACTCAGAAACTGCACAGAGAAGTCTTTTCGCAATATTGCGAATCTTTCGTTCGCAATTTTGATAAGCTAAGATTCACTCCCAGTAGGCGGCGGCTTAGCGTGTGCAATGCTGCTAAAAGCAGCTTGCGAGCGAACAACTCGGAATGACCACCCTTGATTCCAAACCAGAGTAGGTTTTTGTTTTGTTTTTTAAATAATTGTTATTCATTTTTGTAAATATGTAGACATTTAACAAAAATAAAAACATGGTACAATATAAAAGTACATGCTAAGGCAATATCAAGAAACAGAAAAACAAACAGTGAAGGTGAATAAATGGGAAATTAACAGTCCAAAAAAGCACACCATCATCTAAGAAACATAGAAACCTAAACAATCCTGGTATCCGGACAGTCAATAAACCTTCCAATCAGTTATCATATGCACTGTAACAATAACACAAAAGGGGAATTATGGTAAAGCAGAGAGGGGGAAAAAGATAGGGGGCTGGGGAGAAAAGGTAAAATTATTGAGCTAGATAGTTGTCAGTGGTGGTTCTGCATGAAAATGTAAGTCCATGGCATCCATGCTTTAATAAAATGATCTGGGTTGTCATGAAGGGCAGCAGTAATGAGCTCTAGTTTGTAAGTGAACTACATGGCATTAACAGTGGCAGTTAAGGTAGGTGGCGTTGTCAATTTTCAATTCGCCGTGATTTGGAATGTAGCCGTAATCAATATATGCTTAATTAACTTTTCTAATTGGTGCAAAGTATCAGGAATAGAACGGGAGAGTAGAGAGTATAGGGGCGAGTTGGGGATGATGACATCAGTTACATCCAGAATCAGCTTGTGGATCTTTTGCCAATATTGTTGGATTAGTGGACA
Source organism: Pseudophryne corroboree (assembly GCF_028390025.1). Lineage (NCBI taxonomy): Eukaryota > Metazoa > Chordata > Amphibia > Anura > Myobatrachidae > Pseudophryne > Pseudophryne corroboree. The sequence continues at coordinate 225,975,394 of NC_086453.1, read as the reverse complement.
TGACCACCAAACATGCAGCAGGGTTCCAGGTGGCCACACAGCCTCCCTCTCTACTCTGATCACCGATCCAATGGCACCTTCAGCTCTGCAGCGGAGGATTTCCCCATTTACACGGCGGCTCCACTGCGGTCTTCATACGGCGCCAGCTTGCATCATCTGGCGGCTGCATTTGTCCGTGGGACAGCGCTCCAGTCTCCAACTTCATTGCCATTGACGGCTTCAGCCGGCGCCACACCTGTGCACTTCTTCCGCAATTAGCGGTCACAGCGTCTGCTCCGTTTGATGTCCTGGAGTTGTGTGATTCCCCCGCATTTAGGGCAATAAAAGGATTTCCACCAGCCCAAGGGAATATACAGGCACCTGTCCTGTATCCTCATCCGGGACTCATACATTAAGGAGCAAGTTTGGATAACCATTTCTACATTGAACTCCTCTCCTTAGCATCACATTGTGGGCTCTATACAGGACTTCACCGAGGACGCTCGGTAATACCAGCCCCCAGGAGAGGTAATATTACATATTGTCCATTATACATTTGACCGCTGGGCCCTCATCTTCTCTTATTATTGGAGAAGAGTTCTGCTGCTCTTATAACTTTTACATCAAAAAAGCCTTATTTCTCCAGTCATCTCAGTCAGAATAAACCATGGAGAGCTAAATTGCAACTATTTAGTTACATTTCTGCTACAATTTTAAACAGTATCAACTCTGACGTCCTAGTGGATGCTGGGAACTCCGTAAGGACCATGGGGAATAGACGGGCTCCGCAGGAGACTGGGCACTCTAAAGAAAAGATTAGGTACTATCTGGTGTGCACTGGCTCCTCCCTCTATGCCCCTCCTCCAGACCTCAGTTAGAATCTGTGCCCGGCCAGAGCTGGGTGCTCCTAGTGGGCTCTCCTGAGCTTACTAGTAAAGAAAGTATTTATTAGGTTTTTTATTTTCAGTGAGTTTCTGCTGGCAACAGACTCACTGCTACGTGGGACTAAGGGGAGAGAAGCAAACCTCCCTGCTTGCAGCTAGTTTGTGCTTCTTAGGCTACTGGACACCATTAGCTCCAGAGGGTTCGAACACAGGCACCTGTCCTCGATCGTCCGTTCCCGGAGCCGCGCCGCCGTCCCCTTGCAGAGCCAGAAGAACAGAAGCTTGAAGACGACGAAATCGGCGGCTGAAGACTCCTGTCTTCATTAAGGTAGCGCACAGCACCGCAGCTGTGCGCCATAGCTCCCAGCACACTTACACACTCCGGTCACTGTAGGGTGCAGGGCGCTGGGGGGGGCACCCTGGGCTGCAATTGAAGTATTTATGGCATAAAAACATACATATATACAGTCTAGCACTGTATATATGTAAAAAACCCCGCCATTTTTTTACATGGAAAGCGGGACAGAAGCCCGCCACTGAGGGGGCGGGGCCTTCTTCCTCAGCACACCAGCGCCATTTCTCTTCACAGCTCCGCTGGAAGCAGCTCCCCAGGCTCTCCCCTGCAGTATCCAGGTACAAGACGGGTTAAAAAGAGAGGGGGGGCACATAAATTTAGGCGCAAACAATACAAAAAAAGCAGCTATTGGGTAAATCACTTATTAGCAGTGAAAATCCCTGTGTTATATAGCGCTGTGGTGTGTGCTGGCATACTCTCTCTCTGTCTCCCCAAAGGACTTTGTGGGGTCCTGTCCTCAGTCTGAGCATTCCCTGTGTGTGTGCGGTGTGTCGGTACGGCTGTGTCGACATGTTTGATGAGGAAGGTTACGTGGAGGCGGAGCAAGGGCAGATAAGTGTGGTATCGCCCCCGTCGGGGCCGACACCTGATTGGATGGATATGTGGAAGGTCTTAAATGACAATGTAAACTCCTTACATAAAAGTTTTGATGACGCTGCAGCCTTGGGACAGCCGGGGTCTCAGTCCGCGCCTGCCCAGGCGACTCAGAAACCGTCAGGGGCTCATAAACGCCCTCTATCTCAGATGGTTGACACAGATGCCGACACGGAGTCCGACTCCAGTGTCGACGATGATGAGGCACATTTACAGTCTAAAATGACCAAGGCCATCCGATACATGATTATTGCAATGAAAGATGTATTACACATTTCTGAGAGTAACCCGGTTAATACCAAGAGGGTTTATATGTTTGGGGAGAAAAAGCAGCCAGTGACTTTTCCCCCATCTGATGAATTAAATGAATTGTGTGAAGAAGCGTGGAGTTCCCCTGATAAGAAATTAGTGATTTCTAAGAGGTTACTGATGGCGTACCCTTTCCCGCCAACGGACAGGTTACGTTGGGAAACATCCCCTAGGGTGAACAAGGCGCTGACACGCTTATCTAAAAAGGTGGCCCTGCCGTCTCAGGATACGGCCGCCCTAAAGGAGCCTGCGGATAGAAAGCAGGAAGCTATCCTGAAGTCAGTGTATACACACTCTGGTACTCTACTGAGACCTGCTATTGCTTCAGCCTGGAGGTGTAGTGCTGTAGCAGCGTGGACAGATACTCTGTTAGACGACATAAATTCCCTCGACAGAGATACTGTTTTGCTAACCCTAGACGTCGTCTTATATATGCGAGATGCTCAGAGGGACATTTGCCTGCTGGGCTCTAGAATTAATGCTATGTCCATTTCTGCCAGGAGGGTCTTATGGACTCGGCAATGGACAGGAGATGCTGATTCTAAAAAACACATGGAGGTTTTGCCTTATAAGGGTGAGGAATTGTATGGGGACGGTCTGTCGGACCTCGTGTCTACAGCGACAGCTGGAAAGTCCACTTTCTTGCCTCAGGTTTCCTCACAACCTAAGAAAGCACCGTATTATCAAATGCAGTCCTTTCGTTCCCAAAAAGGCAAGAGGGTCAGGGGCGCATCCTTTCTTGCCAGAGGCAGGGGTAGAGGTAAGAAGCTGCACCATGCAGCCAGTTCCCAGGAACAAAAGTCCTCCCCTGCTTCCACTAAGTCCACCGCATGACATTGGGGCTCCACAGGCGGAGCCAGGTGCGGTGGGGGCGCATCTCCGAAACTTCAGCAGCCAGTGGGTTCGCTCACAGGTGGATCTCTGGGCTATACAAATTGTATCTCAGGGATACAAGCTGGAATTCGAAGCGACTCCCCCCCGCCGTTACCTCAAATCAGCCTTGCCAGCTTCCCCCATGGAAAGGGAGGTAGTGCTAGCGGCAATTCACAAGCTGTACCTCCAGCAAGTGATTGTCAGGGTCCCCCTCCTTCAACAGGGAAGGGGTTACTATTCCACAATGTTTGTGGTACCGAAACCGGACGGTTCGGTGAGACCCATTCTGAATTGAACACTTATATAAAGAAATTCAAGTTCAAAATGGAATCGCTCAGAGCGGTTATTGCAAGCCTGGAAGAGGGGGATTTTATGGTGTCGCTGGACATCAAAGATGCTTACATGTCCCCATTTACCCACCTCACCAGGAGTACCTCAGATTTGTGGTACAGGACTGTCATTACCAATTCCAGACGTTGCCGTTTGGCCTGTCCACGGCACCGAGAATATTTACCAAGGTAATGGCCGAAATGATGATACTCCTTCGGCAGAAGGGAGTTATAATTATCCCGTACTTGGACGATCTCCTCATAAAGGCGATGTCCAGGGAGCAGTTGTTGATCAGCGTAACACTCTCTCAGGAAGTGTTACTACAGCACGGCTAGATTCTGAATGTTCCAAAGTCGCAGCTGATTCCTACGACGCGTCTGCTTTTCCTGGGCATGATTCTGGACACAGAACAGAAGAAGGTGTTTCTCCCGGTGGAGAAGGCCCAGGAATTAGCTAGGGATGAGCGGGTTCGGTTCCTCGGAATCCGAACCCGCCCGAACTTCAGTTTTTTTTACACGGGGCCGAGCGACTCGGATCTTCCCGCCTTGCTCGGTTAACCCGAGCGCGCCCGAACGTCATCATCCCGCTGTCGGATTCTCGCGAGGCTCGGATTCTATCGCGAGACTCGGATTCTATATAAGGAGCCGCGCGTCGCCGCCATTTTCACACGTGCATTGAGATTCATAGGGAGAGGACGTGGCTGGCGTCCTCTCCGTTTATAGAGAAGAGAGTGAGACAGTAGAGAGAGACACAGTAGTAATTTTGGGGAGCATTAGGAGGAGTACTAGTAGTTACTTGCTGAAGTGATAGATAGTGTGACTGTATTATCTGACTTGTGGGGGAGACACTGACAGTGGGGAGCAGTTAGAGTCTGAGAGCAGGACTCAGGAGTACATATAACGTACAGTGCACACTTTTGCTGCCAGAGTGCCACACTGCCATTGTGACCACACTGACCACCAGAGTATAATATATATTGTGATTGTCTGCTTAGGAGTACTACTTGCAAGTTGCTGATAGTGTGACCAGTGACCTGACCACCAGTTTAATAATCACCACCAGTGAGTTTAATATATATATATATATATATATATATATATATAATTGTATATAATATATATATAATATTGTATACCACCTACCCGTGGTTTTTTTTTCTTTCTTCTTTATACATACTACTATAGTAGCTTACTGTAGCAGTCTGCGGTGCTGCTGAGCTGACAGTGTCCAGCAGGTCCGTCATCAGTCATTACATAATAAATATATATACCTGTCCGGCTGCAGTACTAGTGATATTATATATATATATATATATTGATTTCATCTCATTATCATCCAGTCTATATTAGCAGCAGACACAGTACGGTAGTCCACGGCTGTAGCTACCTCTGTGTCGGCAGTCGCTCGTCCATCCATAATTGTATACCACCTAACCGTGGTTTTTTTTTTTTCTTTCTTCTTTATACATACTACTATAGTAGCTTACTGTAGCAGTCTGCGGTGCTGCTGAGCTGACAGTGTCCAGCAGGTCCGTCATCAGTCATTACATAATAAATATATATACCTGTCCGGCTGCAGTACTAGTGATATTATATATATATATATTGATTTCATCTCATTATCATCCAGTCTATATTAGCAGCAGACACAGTACGGTAGTCCACGGCTGTAGCTACCTCTGTGTCTTTTAGTTGTGCCTTTTAAAATATGGAGAACAAAAATGTTGAGGTTCCAAAATTAGGGAAAGATCAAGATCCACTTCCACCTCGTGCTGAAGCTGCTGCCACTAGTCATGGCCGAGACGATGAAATGCCAGCAACGTCGTCTGCCAAGGCCGATGCCCAATGTCATAGTACAGAGCATGTAAAATCCAAAACACCAAATATCAGTAAAAAAAGGACTCCAAAATCTAAAATAAAATTGTCGGAGGAGAAGCGTAAACTTGCCAATATGCCATTTACCACACGGAGTGGCAAGGAACGGCTGAGGCCCTGGCCTATGTTCATGGCTAGTGGTTCAGCTTCACATGAGGATGGAAGCACTCAGCCTCTCGCTAGAAAACTGAAAAGACTCAAGCTGGCAAAAGCACCGCAAAGAACTGTGCGTTCTTCGAAATCCCAAATCCACAAGGAGAGTCCAATTGTGTCGGTTGCGATGCCTGACCTTCCCAACACTGGACGTGAAGAGCATGCGCCTTCCACCATTTGCACGCCCCCTGCAAGTGCTGGAAGGAGCACCCGCAGTCCAGTTCCTGATAGTCAGATTGAAGATGTCAGTGTTGAAGTACACCAGGATGAGGAGGATATGGGTGTTGCTGGCGCTGGGGAGGAAATTGACAAGGAGGATTCTGATGGTGAGGTGGTTTGTTTAAGTCAGGCACCCGGGGAGACACCTGTTGTCCGTGGGAGGAATAGGGCCGTTGACATGCCTGGTGAAAATACCAAAAAAAATCAGCTCTTCGGTGTGGAAGTATTTCACCAGAAATGCGGACAACATTTGTCAAGCCGTGTGTTGCCTTTGTCAAGCTGTAATAAGTAGGGGTAAGGACGTTAACCACCTCGGAACATCCTCCCTTATACGTCACCTGCAGCGCATTCATAATAAGTCAGTGACAAGTTCAAAAACTTTGGGCGATAGCGGAAGCAGTCCACTGACCAGTAAATCCCTTCCTCTTGTAACCAAGCTCACGCAAACCACCCCACCAACTCCCTCAGTGTCAATTTCCTCCTTCCCCAGGAATGCCAATAGTCCTGCAGGCCATGTCACTGGCAATTCTGACGAGTCCTCTCCTGCCTGGGATTCCTCCGATGCATCCTTGCGTGTAACGCCTACTGCTGCTGGCGCTGCTGTTGTTGCTGCTGGGAGTCGATGGTCATCCCAGAGGGGAAGTCGTAAGCCCACTTTTACTACTTCCACCAAGCAATTGACTGTCCAACAGTCCTTTGCGAGGAAGATGAAATATCACAGCAGTCATCCTGTTGCAAAGCGGATAACTGAGGCCTTGACAACTATGTTGGTGTTAGACGTGCGTCCGGTATCCGCCGTTAGTTCACAGGGAACTAGACAATTTCTTGAGGTAGTGTGCCCCCGTTACCAAATACCATCTAGGTTCCACTTCTCTAGGCAGGCGATACCGAGAATGTACACGGACGTCAGAAAAAGACTCACCAGTGTCCTAAAAAATGCAGTTGTACCCAATGTCCACTTAACCACGGACATGTGGACAAGTGGAGCAGGGCAGGGTCAGGACTATATGACTGTGACAGCCCACTGGGTAGATGTATGGACTCCCGCCGCAAGAACAGCAGCGGCGGCACCAGTAGCAGCATCTCGCAAACGCCAACTCTTTCCTAGGCAGGCTACGCTTTGTATCACCGGTTTCCAGAATACGCACACAGCTGAAAACCTCTTACGGCAACTGAGGAAGATCATCGCGGAATGGCTTACCCCAATTGGACTCTCCTGTGGATTTGTGGCATCGGACAACGCCAGCAATATTGTGTGTGCATTAAATATGGGCAAATTCCAGCACGTCCCATGTTTTGCACATACCTTGAATTTGGTGGTGCAGAATTTTTTAAAAAACGACAGGGGCGTGCAAGAGATGCTGTCGGTGGCCAGAAGAATTGCGGGACACTTTCGGCGTACAGGCACCACGTACAGAAGACTGGAGCACCACCAAAAACGCCTGAACCTGCCCTGCCATCATCTGAAGCAAGAAGTGGTAACGAGGTGGAATTCAACCCTCTATATGCTTCAGAGGTTGGAGGAGCAGCAAAAGGCCATTCAAGCCTATACAATTGAGCACGATATAGGAGGTGGAATGTACCTGTCTCAAGCGCAGTGGAGAATGATTTCAACGTTGTGCAAGGTTCTGCAACCTTTTGAACTTGCCACACGTGAAGTCAGTTCATACACTGCCAGCCTGAGTCAGGTCATTCCCCTCATCAGGCTTTTGCAGAAGAAGCTGGAGGCATTGAAGGAGGAGCTAAAAGGGAGCGATTCCGCTAGGCATGTGGGACTTGTGGATGGAGCCCTTAATTCGCTTAACAAGGATTCACGGGTGGTCAATCTGTTGAAATCAGAGCACTACATTTTGGCCACCGTGCTCGATCCTAGATTTAAAACCTAACTTGGATCTCTCTTTCCGGCAGACACAAGTCTGCTGGGGTTCAAAGACCTGCTGGTGACAAAATTGTCAAGTCAAGCGGAACGCGACCTGTCAACATCTCCTCCTTCACATTCTCCCGCAACTGGGGGTGCGAGGAAAAGGCTCAGAATTCCGAGCCCACCCGCTGGCGGTGATGCAGGGCAGTCTGGAGCGACTGCTGATGCTGACATCTGGTCCGGACTGAAGGACCTGACAACGATTACGGACATGTCGTCTACTGTCACTGCATATGATTCTCTCACCATTGAAAGAATGGTGGAGGATTATATGAGTGACCGCATCCAAGTAGGCACGTCAGACAGTCCGTACTTATACTGGCAGGAAAAAGAGGCAATTTGGAGGCCCTTGCACAAACTGGCTTTATTCTACCTAAGTTGCCCTCCCACAAGTGTGTACTCCGAAAGAGTGTTTAGTGCCGCCGCTCACCTTGTCAGCAATCTGCGTACGAGGTTACTTCCAGAAAATGTGGAGAAGATGATGTTCATTAAAATGAATTATAATCAATTCCTCCGTGGAGACATTGACCAGCAGCAATTGCCTCCACAAAGTACACAGGGAGCTGAGATGGTGGATTCCAGTGGGGACGAATTGATAATCTGTGAGGAGCGGGATGTACACGGTGATATTTCGGAGGATGATGATGAGGTGGACATCTTGCCTCTGTAGAGCCAGTTTGTGCAAGGAGAGATTAATTGCTTCTTTTTCGGTGGGGGTCCAAACCAACCCGTCATTTCAGTCACAGTCGTGTGGCAGACCCTGTCACTGAAATGATGGGTTGGTTAAAGTGTGCATGTCCTGTTTATACAACATAAGGGTGGGTGGGAGGGCCCAAGGACAATTCCATCTTGCACCTCTTTTTTCTTTCATTTTTCTTTGCGTCATGTGCTGTTTGGGGAGTGTTTTTTGGAAGGGCCATCCTGCGTGACACTGCAGTGCCACTCCTAGATGGGCCAGGTGTTTGTGTCGGCCACTAGGGTCGCTTAGCTTACTCACACAGCTACCTCATTGCGCCTCTTTTTTTCTTCTTTGCGTCATGTGCTGTTTGGGGAGTGTTTTTTGGAAGGGCCATCCTGCGTGACACTGCAGTGCCACTCCTAGATGGGCCAGGTGTTTGTGTCGGCCACTAGGGTCGCTTATCTTACTCACACAGCTACCTCATTGCGCCTCTTTTTTTCTTCTTTGCGTCATGTGCTGTTTGGGGAGTGTTTTTTGGAAGGGCCATCCTGCGTGACACTGCAGTGCCACTCCTAGATGGGCCAGGTGTTTGTGTCGGCCACTAGGGTCGCTTAGCTTACTCACACAGCTACCTCATTGCGCCTTTTTTTTTCTTCTTTGCGTCATGTGCTGTTTGGGGAGTGTTTTTTGGAAGGGCCATCCTGCGTGACACTGCAGTGCCACTCCTAGATGGGCCAGGTGTTTGTGTCGGCCACTAGGGTCGCTTAGCTTACTCACACAGCTTCCTCATTGCGCCTCTTTTTTTCTTCTTTGCGTCATGTGCTGTTTGGGGAGTGTTTTTTGGAAGGGCCATCCTGCGTGACACTGCAGTGCCACTCCTAGATGGGCCAGGTGTTTGTGTCGGCCACTAGGGTCGCTTATCTTACTCACACAGCTACCTCATTGCACCTCTTTTTTTCTTCTTTGCGTCATGTGCTGTTTGGGGAGTGTTTTTTGGAAGGGCCATCCTGCGTGACACTGCAGTGCCACTCCTAGATGGGCCAGGTGTTTGTGTCGGCCACTAGGGTCGCTTATCTTACTCACACAGCTACCTCATTGCGCCTCTTTTTTTCTTCTTTGCGTCATGTGCTGTTTGGGGAGTGTTTTTTGGAAGGGCCATCCTGCGTGACACTGCAGTGCCACTCCTAGATGGGCCAGGTGTTTGTGTCGGCCACTAGGGTCGCTTAGCTTACTCACACAGCTACCTCATTGCGCCTCTTTTTTTCTTCTTTGCGTCATGTGCTGTTTGGGGAGTGTTTTTTGGAAGGGCCATCCTGCGTGACACTGCAGTGCCACTCCTAGATGGGCCAGGTGTTTGTGTCGGCCACTAGGGTCGCTTAGCTTACTCACACAGCTACCTCATTGCGCCTCTTTTTTTCTTTGCGTCATGTGCTGTTTGGGGAGTGTTTTTTGGAAGGGCCATCCTGCGTGACACTGCAGTGCCACTCCTAGATGGGCCAGGTGTTTGTGTCGGCCACTAGGGTCGCTTATCTTACTCACACAGCTACCTCATTGCGCCTCTTTTTTTCTTCTTTGCGTCATGTGCTGTTTGGGGAGTGTTTTTTGGAAGGGCCATCCTGCGTGACACTGCAGTGCCACTCCTAGATGGGCCAGGTGTTTGTGTCGGCCACTAGGGTCGCTTAGCTTACTCACACAGCTACCTCATTGCGCCTTTTTTTTTCTTCTTTGCGTCATGTGCTGTTTGGGGAGTGTTTTTTGGAAGGGCCATCCTGCGTGACACTGCAGTGCCACTCCTAGATGGGCCAGGTGTTTGTGTCGGCCACTAGGGTCGCTTATCTTACTCACACAGCTACCTCATTGCACCTCTTTTTTTCTTCTTTGCGTCATGTGCTGTTTGGGGAGTGTTTTTTGGAAGGGCCATCCTGCGTGACACTGCAGTGCCACTCCTAGATGGGCCAGGTGTTTGTGTCGGCCACTAGGGTCGCTTAGCTTAGTCATCCAGCGACCTCGGTGCAAATTTTAGGACTAAAAATAATATTGTGAGGTGTGAGGTATTCAGAATAGACTGAAAATGAGTGGAAATTATGGTTTTTGAGGTTAATAATACTTTGGGATCAAATTCTATGATTTAAGCTGTTTTTTAGGGTTTTTTGAAAAAAACACCCGAATCCAAAACACACCCGAATCCGACAAAAAAAATTCGGTGAGGTTTTGCCAAAACGCGGTCGAACCCAAAACACGGCCGTGGAACCGAACCCAAAACCAAAACACAAAACCCGAAAAATTTCAAGTGCACATCCCTAGAATTAGCATCTCTGGTCAGGGACCTCCTGAAACCAAAACAGGTATCGGTGCATCACTGCACGCGAGTCCTGGGAAAGATGGTGGCTTCATACGAAGCCATTCCCTTCGGCAGGTTCCATGCAAGGATCTTTCAGTGGGATCTGTTGGACTAGTGGTCCGGATCGCATCTTCAGATGCATCGGCTGATCACCCTGTCCCCAAGGGCCAGGGTGTCTCTTCTGTGGTGGCTGCAGAGTGCTCACCTTCTCGAGGGCCGCTGGTTCGGCATACAGGACTGGGTCCTGGTGACCACGGATGCAAGCCTCCGAGGATGGGGGGCAGTCACTCAGGGAAGAAACTTCCAAGGGCTGTGGTCAAGTCTGGAGACTTCTCTACACATAAATATACTGGAACTAAGGGCCATTTACAACGCCCTGAGCCAAGCAGAGCCCCTGCTTCGAAACCGGCCAGTGCTGATTCAGTCAGACAACATCACGGCGGTCGCCCATGTAAACCGCCAGGGCGGCACAAGAAGCAGGATGGCAATGGCGGAAGCCACAAAGATTCTTCGATGGGCGGAGAATCACGTGCAAGCACTGTCAGCAGTGTTCATTCCGGGAGTGGACAACTGGGAAGCAGACTTCCTCAGCAGACACGACCTCCACCCGGGAGAGTGGGGACTTCATCAAGAAGTCTTCCAACTGATTGCAAACTGATGGGAACTGCCACAGGTGGACATGATGGCGTCCCGCCTCAACAAAAAGCTAAAAAGATATTGCGCCAGGTCAAGGGACCCTCAGGCGATAGCTGTGGACGCCCTAGTGACACCGTGGGTGTACCAGTCGGTATATGTGTTTCCTCCTCTTCCTCTCATACCAAAAGTACTGAGAATAGTAAGAAGGAGAGGAATAAGAACAATACTCATTGTTCCGGACTGGCCAAGAAGGACTTGGTACCCGGAACTGCAAGAAATGCGCACAGAGGACCCATGGCCTCTGCCTCTCAGACAGGACCTGCTGCAACAAGGGCCCTGTCTGTTCCAAGACTTACCGCGGCTGCGTTTGACGGCATGGCGGTTGAACGCCGGATCCTTGCGCAAAAAGGCATTCCGGATGCAGTTATTCCTAGGCTGATAAAGGCTAGGAAAGACGTGACAGCAAAACATTATCACCAGGAGCGGCTCTTGCCCCGGGCAAGCAGTACTTTTGCCCGGGGCGCCGCATCTACGAGGGCGCTGCCGCATCCTAACGGGCGCCATGTTATTTTCTGATCAGTGACTGAGCACAGCGCAATCAGCGCTGACCGATCCTCCCTCCCGCCCACTTTCCCATGATGCATTGCACACGGTGCGCGATGACGTCAGCGCGCACCGCCTGACGTCAGCGCGCACCGCATCGAGGAACGAAGGAAGGAGCGCTGATAAAAGCATGCTGCGGCTGGCTTGAGGTGAGAGGCGGGCGGCACAGCATGGCACGATCAGGGAGGCGGGCGGCGGCGGGCTTTGCAGCGTCAGCGGGCTTTGTCAGCGGTCTTTGCAGCACTAATCAGCGGCAGGCGGAACAGCACTGGCACAGCATGATCAGGGCGGCTTGTTCATTCACTGCCCCCCGGCCCCTGACTTTTAACAAGTTCCAGATTATGATGCATGATCATTTATGGCAAAACTGCAAGCCAGGTGAGGAAACAGTGATAATATGAAGTACTTTTCTTCTATTAAATCTCAGCTTTCTGTGAGCTATATATTTATTTACCTCTGCCACCACCACTGGGACTCTGTTCCATGTAACAACTACTACTTTGAGCTCCTAATTTCTACTGTACAACACAACATACCCATATTATCTTTACATTTCTCATTGTCTCTGCTCTCTGCTCAGTTAATATGGGGGGACCTGGTGTTTATAGCAACAGGAACAACTGAGAGGGGCTGTTGAGGAGGTAATACAATGCCAGCCGCCCTCTGACACTGTCTGGCTAGTGTGACATAAGGCACAGGTGTAATAGGAAACTGCAGCGAGAGTAACTGCAAGCATGATGCTGCAGGGCGGCGATGCCAGCATTCACAATGATAGGGCACCCTTACTATGGAGAAGTCACTCTGCACTAGGGAGGCCAATCCCGGGATTGGGAGGATCCCAGGATTTGGGCCCAAAAATGCAGCGATTTGACTTTGATTCTCACTGGATTACATTGCTCATGTGCGGGATGCTAGGTGATACTACTTACTAATATTAGGCGGGCTCTGGTTGGCTGGCGGCCGGTGCTTCATTTGAAATGCCGCCGCGTTTAGTGTGTCTATGGTTGCCGCCCGCCTAATAGTAAGTATTATTACTTACACCCAGTCAGTGCTCCCTACAGCCTTTCTCCCGCACCGCGACCTACACCCACCCTCCCTCTGTGCAGTCAGTGCTCCCTACAGCCTTCCTACCAATTCTCTCGCACCGCTACCTACCCACTCCCTCCCGAGGCCCCCGCCGCTACCTACACCCTCCCTCCCGAGGCCCGTACTGCTACCTACATCCTCCCTCCCAATGCCCGCACTGCTACCTACACCCTCCCTCCCTCCCTCCCGCACTGCTACCTACACCCTCCCTCCAGCGCTGCTCCCTACAACCTTCACTGATCCCTACTGCAATCCCGAATCCCAGGATTGGAAAAACGGCCTGGGATTGGCCTCCCTACTCGGCACCAGGGGCAGATGAAACAGCTGGGACTGGGTGGCACCAGTGGTGTACACTACAGGCATCCTCGTCATGGGATGCGCTGCTCTCACCCCCGCAGCATGAGCACAGAACTGGTCCATAGTGTCACTGAGGGAGTGGCCCCGGGGCCCCTGTGCTGCCGGTATCAGGGTTACTGTGCGGTGTAATGTGAATTGGTGCAATTCCGTGGCCACGCCCCTTCATCATTAAGTTACGCCCCTATTTGGCATGCCCTGTCCCTGTTTTGAATGGGGGGGGGGGGGGCGCCAGAGGAAAAGTTCGCACTGGGAGCCACAAGGTCTAGAACCGGCCCTGATTATCACCATATATGGCGGAAGTATGTTGCTTGGTGTGAGGCCAGGAAGGCCCCTACAGAGGAATTCCAACTGGGTCGTTTCCTGAAATTCCTACAGTCAGGGGTGACTATGGGCCTAAAATTGGGGTCCATAAAGGTCCAGATTTCGGCCCTATCCATTTTCTTTCAAAAAGAACTGGCTTCACTGCCTGAGGTTCAGACATTGGTTAAGGGAGTGCTGCATATTCAGCCCCCTTTTGTGCCACCATTGGCACCCTGGGATCTTAACGTTGTGTTGGATTTCCTGAAATCCCACTGGTTTGAGCCACTTCGGACCGTGGAACTAAAGTATCTCACGTGGAAAGTGGTCATGCTGTTGGCCTTAGCATTGGCTAGGCGTGTGACGGAATTGGCGGCTTTGTCATGTAAAAGCCCATATCTGATCTTCCATATGGACAGGGCAGAATTGAGGACTCGTCCCCAATTTCTCCCAAAGGTGGTATCATCGTTTCATTTGAACCAACCTATTGTGGTGCCTGCGGCTACTCGGGACTTGGAGGACTCCAAGTTGCTGGACGTAGTCAGGGCTTTGAAAATATATGTTTCCAGAACGGCTGGAGTCAGGAAGACTGACTCGCTGTTTATCCTGCATGCACCCAACAAGCTGGGTGCTCCTGCTTCAAAGCAGACTATTGCTCGCTGGATCTGTAGCACGATTCAGCTGGCTCATTCTGCGGCTGGATTGCCGCATCCAAAATCAGTAAAAGCCCATTCCACAAGGAAGGTGGGCTCTTCTTGGGCGGCTGCCCGAGGGGTCTCGGCTTTACAGCTCTGCCGAGCGGCTACTTGGTCGGGTTCAAACACCTTTGCAAAGTTCTACAAGTTTGATACCCTGGCTGAGGAGGACCTTGTGTTTGCTCATTCGGTGCTGCAGAGTCATCCGCACTCTCCCGCCCGTTTGGGAGCTTTGGTATAATCCCCATGGTCCTTACGGAGTTCCCAGCATCCACTAGGACGTCAGAGAAAATAAGAGTTTACTCACCGGTAATTCTATTTCTCGTAGTCCGTAGTGGATGCTGGGCGACCGTCCCAAGTGCGGACTTTCTGCAATACGTGTATATAGTTATTGCTTAAATAAGGGTTATTGTTATGAGCCATCCGTTGAGTGAGGCTCAGTTGTTGTTCATACTGTTAACTGGGTAAGGTTATCACAAGTTGTATGGTGTGATTGGTGTGGCTGGTATGAGTCTTATCCTTTCCTTGTAATGTCAGCTCTTCCGGGCACAGTTTCCCTAACTGAGGTCTGGAGGAGGGGCATAGAGGGAGGAGCCAGTGCACACCAGATAGTACCTAATCTTTTCTTTAGAGTGCCCAGTCTCCTGCGGAGCCCGTCTATTCCCCATGGTCCTTACGGAGTTCCCAGCATCCACTACGGACTACGAGAAATAGAATTACCGGTGAGTAAATTCTTATTTTCTCCAGTCATCTCAGTCAGAATAAACCATGGAGAGCTAAATTGCAACTATTTAGTTACATTTCTGCTACAATTTTAAACAGTATCAACTTTATACCCTGAATCAGGTGAACACTATATACAAGTTAAGACTGATACTGTGGGGTAAATTTACGAAGATTCGTATTTTCCCGTTTGAGGTCAAAGTTCAATCACGAATGACATCGAAAGTGTAAATATGCAACTTTTTGAATTGATTACGACTAATTTACTAAGCTGCCGTATTCTGCATTTTCGGTTTTTCCGATGTCGATGTCATTCATTTTTTTAGGCAGTGTTTTACGTGAGTGACTTGTAAAACACTGCCGACTTTAATACAATGAATCTCGGCCGGATCTGAGAGATCCGTGCAGGGCTTCATTGTGCACCTTGTAAAAAAGAAAAAATGTTTAAACTTAAAAAAAAAATTGGGTGGGGTCCCCCGTCCTAAGCCAAACCAGCCTCGGGCTCTTTGAGCCGGCCCTGGTTGCAAAAATATGTTGAAAAAATTGACAGGGGTTCCCCCATATTTAAGCAACCAGCACCAGGCTCTGCGCCTGGTCCTGGTTCCAAAAATATGGGGGACAAAAAGCGTAGGGGTCCCCCGTATTTTTGAAACCAGCACCGGGCTCCACTAGCTGGACAGATAATGCCACAGCCGGGGGTCACTTTTATACAGTGCCTTGCGGCCGTGGCATCAAATATCCAACTAGTCACCCCTGGCCGGGGTACCCTGGGGGAGTGGGGCCCCCTTCAATCAAGGGGTCCACCCCCCCCAGCCACCCAAGGGCCAGGGGTGAAGCCCGAGGCTGTCCCCCCCATCCAATGGGCTGCGGATGGGGGGCTGATAGCCTTTGTAAAAAGTGTTTGATATTGTTTTTAGTAGCAGTACTACAAGGCCCAGCAAGCCTCCCCCACAAGCTGGTATTGGAGAACCACAAGTACCAGCATGCGGCGGAAAAAACGGGCCTGCTGGTACCTGTAGTACTACTACTAAAAAAATACCCCAATAAAGACATCACACACACACCTTGAAAGTATAACTTTAATACATACATGCACACCAACATACAAACATACTTACCTATGTTCCCACGCAGGTCGGTCCACTTCTCCAGTAGAATCCATGGTGTACCTGTAGAAAAAATTATACTCACATAATCCATGGTTGAAGGCTCCTCTGCTTGTAATCCTTTTGTAATCCACGTACTTGAAAAAATAAAAAAACGGATACCCGACCACGAACTGAAAGGGGCCCCATGTTTTCACATGGGACCCCTTTCCCCGAATGCCAGAAACCCCCTCTGACTGATGTCTAAGTGAGTTTCTTCAGCCAATCAGGGAGCGCCACGTTGTGGCACCCTCCTGATCGGCTGTGTGCTCCTGTACTGTATGACAGGCGGCACACGGCAGTGTTACAATGTAGCGCCTATGCGCTCCGTTGTAACCAATGGTGGGAACTTTCAGGTCAGCGGTTGACCGAAAGTGACCTCACCGCTGACCTGAAAGTTCCCACCATTGGTTACAATGGAGCGCATAGGCGCTACATTGTAACACTGCCGGATCTCATGGATCCGTGCATGCCTATACAAACACGGGATAAAAAAGCAGGTCTGTTTTTTTTTAGCACTTTTTCACGATTTGTATTTTAGCACGGCAGTGTTTGGCTATTGTCGGCAGTGTTTGTGTTTTGCACTTTTTAGTAAATGACCGATTTCTACCAAATTGCAGGCGTATTTGACCGAGGGTGTATTGATTCGTGATTTTTTCCTAGGACTTCCAAAATATTACGAATGCCCTCATCACTGCCGTGATTTTTGCTTAGTAAATTACCGAGATGACACTTTGAAGAAAAAACGGCATCTCGGTCAAAATCGGGACCTTAGTAAATATACCCCTGTGTGTCCATACAACGGTGTTTTCAGAGTATAGATATTTATTCTTTTAAATGTGTTCATTTTTACTTACTGTTGATGTATTAAACATAACAATAAACAATTTTATATAGATGATTTTTGTCAACTCTCCATATTTCTTACCCATTTGCAATACCCCAAGCGCAGCCGTTTTCTTTTCCTTTACAATTGCATTTAAAGGCACACGCACAGTGCCATTTTTCGGCAGCGCTCAGGTGTTATTGCATTTTGGTAGTTTATCCATTTATGCGCTGTCAGCAGTTTGTTTGTGATCTGTCAGAGCAAGTAGGATAAATACAAAGTAGTCTAGTAGTCACTAAATACCAACGATAATATAATTTATAAGAATTTTCTTTAATGCGGAGTGACAGAGAACTCTTAGCAATTTCCATTCTAATATTGTCCCATTCTTCGAGGGTTAAAGATTCTCCTACATCTTGTTCCCAATCTATTTCGTGAGCCTCTTTTGGGGGGACATTATGCGAGAGTAACACCTGATAAATAGTGGACAATAACCCCTTAGTCGAGTGCTGATATTGACATAATGATTCCAGATTAGTTTTGTCTACAGCACAAGCTCATTTGTTTAGAGTGTTATAAAAGTGTCGTATTTGCAAGAACTATAGAAAACGATGTGGGGTAGTGAAAAGCGAGACTGTACGTCGGCAAATGTAGGGAATGAGTGGAGGAGAGCAATATCCAGTAGGAACAGGATGTTGGGGGTAATTCAGAGTTTATCGCAGCAACAAATTTGTTAGCAGTTGGGCAAAACCATGGTGGTCATTCCGAGTTGATCGCTCGTTGCCGATTTTCGCTGCGCAGCGATCAAGTGAAAAAATGGCAATTCTGCGCATGCGCATGGTACGCAGTGCGCATGCGCTAAGTACTTTCACACAAAACTTTGTAGATTTACACAAGCTTGAGCGACGTTTTTTCATCGCTTGAGTGCTCGTAGTGTGATTGACAGGAAGTGGGTATTTCTGGGCAGAAACTAGCCGTTTTCAGGGAGTGTGCTAAAAAACGCAGGCGTGCCAGGTAAAAACGCAGGAGGGGCTGGAGAAACGGGGGAGTGGCTGGCCGAACGCAGGGAGTGTTTGTGACGTCAAACCAGGACTAAACGGACTGAGGTGATCGCAGTCTAGGAGTAGGTCTGGAGCTACTCAGAAACTGCAGGGAATTATTAAGTAACAGTTCTGCTAACCTTTCGTTCGCTATTCTGCTAAACTGAGATACACTCCCAGAGGGCGGCGACCTAGCGTAAAAGCAGCTAGCAAGCGAACGACTCGGAATGAGGGCTCATGTGCACTGCAGGTGTGGCAGATATAACATTTGCAGAGTGATTTAGATTTGGCTGGGTTATTTTGTTTCTGTGCAGGGTAAATACTGGCTACTTTATTTTGTTTCTGTGCAGGGTAAATACTGGCTGCTTTATTTTTACACTGCAATTTAGATTTCAGTTTGAACACACCCCACACAAATCTAACTCTCTCTGCACATGTTATATCTGCCCCCCTCCTGCAGTGCACATGGGCCCTCATTCCGAGTTGTTCGCTCGCTAGCTGCTTTTAGCAGCATTGCACACGCTAAGCCGCCGCCCTCTGGGAGTGTATCTTAGCATAGCAGAATTGCGAACGAAAGATTAGCAGAATTGCGAATAGAAATGTCTTAGCAGTTTCTGAGTAGCTCCAGACTTACTCCTACATTGCGATCAGTTCAGTCAGTTTTGTTCCTGGTTTGACGTCACAAACACACCCAGCGTTCACCCAGACACTCCCCCGTTTCTTCAGACACTCCCGCGTTTTTCCCAGAAACGCCAGCGTTTTTTCGCACACTCCCAGAAAACGCCCAGTTTCCGCCCAGAAACACCCACTTCCTGTCAATCACACTACGATCACCAGAACGATGAAAAAGCTTTGTTATGCCGTGAGTAAAATACCTAACTTTTGTGTAAAATAACTAAGCGCATGCGCTCTGCGAACCTTGCGCATGCGCAGTAAGCGACTAATCGCAGTATAGCGAAAATCGGCAACGAGCGAACAACTCGGAATGACCCCCATGGTTTTGCCCAGCTGCTAACAAATTTGTTGCTGCGATCAACTTTCAATTAGGTACATTATGTGAGGTCCAATGTTTAAATGCAAGGTGATCGATACCAGGAGGAAACTCTGCGTTATTCCACAAAGGGACTAGGTAAGGATGGTGAGAACGAAGTTGATAGAAACGAGTGCAAAGGTCCCAGATTGACAAAGAAAAGCATATAGTCGGTAACAATAAGTTAAGAGAAGGGCGGGACCGGGGAGAGCACCATAATAGGCTGGAAAGTGATAACATCTTTAGGGTATATGCCTCTAGGAGTGTCCACATTCTCTGCTCAGGAGGAGCGTGCCAGAGAACACAGGAAGCTAAGTGTCTAGCACGGTAGTACCTAACAAGATCCGGCATACCAAGACCTCCCGACACATGCTGCTTCTGTAGTAATCGCATCTTGACTCTGGGTTTTTTCCCTGCCCAGACAAAGCTGGAGATTTCCCTTTGAAGATTTTTGAAGATTTGGGTGGAATGTGGATTGGATTGCAAGGGTTTGTGGATTGGTATAGTAAACGCAGCAGTAAATTCATCTTGAATGCAGCAATTTGGCCAAACCAAGTGATGTATAGTTTGTTCCAATTGACCAGGTCAGTCTTTATAGAAGAAAATAAACTTGGGAAATTAGCTGCGTACGATCCAGAGTAAGACTTAGTTAAGTAGATTCCTAAATATTTAAGCTTAGTAGGTTGCCATTTAAATGGGTAGGAAGACTGTAAAAGACGAAGGCACATGTAAATCCAAAATCTCAGTTTTAGGGCATTAAGGTTATAATTAGATAATTGGCTATATGTGCGAACTTCCTCAAATAAATGCTGCAAGGAAATATATGGGTCAGTTAGAGTTAAAATAACGTTGTCGGCATATAACGCAATTTTATGCTCATGATTTCCCACCAAAATGCCCGAAATATTGTTGTTAAGTCTAATTTTTGCTGCCAGTGGCTCCATCACTTGGGCAAAACGTAGAGAGGAGAGCAGGCAGCCCTGCCGGGTGCCATTTCTAATAGGAAGTGGGAGGGAGGAGACAGTGCCGGTTCTAGACCTTGTGGTGCCCCGGGCGGAAATAGGGGCATGGCTTCATAAAGGGGCATGGTCAGTTATGCCCCCTGTAAAGTTGTGCCCCTGTGTGTGCCCCCAGTATAGAGTTGTGCCCTCGTTTGTGCCCCCAGTAGTGTTGTGCCACTTACAGAAAATAAAATAAAAATTAATTAATTAATACTCACCATACCCACTCCTAATTCCCGACCGCTGCTGACCTCCATCTCTGGCCGCCGGCGCCACTCCTCGGATCTATGGGAGAGACGTCATGACCCCTAGCGTCTATGTGCCGGTCCCACAATGCCGTGCGGTGCTCGATGATGTAATCGCACACAGCAGTGACAGCACAGCACCACACAGCACCGGGATGCACCACCAGTAGTGGATCTTGCCACGGCAGTGGCGCCCTCCAGAAGGTGGCACCCCGGGCAAAAATCCCATGTGCCCGTTGCAAGATCCGCTACTGGCAGGAGAGACCGTTGACCAGTATAGTAGCAGAAGGGTTTTGATAGAATGAGGTGACGACTTTATAAAAAAAATCCATGCAATACAATATTTTTCAGGGTCTGTTGGATAACGGGCCAGGATACTCTATCGAAGGCTTTCTCTGCATCGAGAGCCACCACCATGGGGTCGATAGAGATTTTTGATGAGTGAGGTGAATAAGATTGATAAGCCGTCTGGTGTTATGCGCAGCCTGTCGGTTAGAAATAAACCTGACCTGATCTGGGTGTATTAATGCTGATAAATATGGAGTGAATCTATTCGCAAGGATTTTGGCAAACAGCTTTAAATCTGTATTTAATAATGAAATAGGCCTATAATATTTCATTTCTTGCGGATATCGGTCAGCTTTAGGGATGACTATAATATTGGCCCTGGTGGTGGCTTCATCTAGCGAGCCCTCTTCCAATAGCGAGTTGCATAGAGAGTGAAGCATGGGGAGAAGGGAGTCTGAATTTTTTTTATAATAAATAGCAGTAAAGCCATCTGGATCAGAGGCAGATGAACGTTGAAGTTGTTTAATGGTGGCAAGGATTTCTTCCCTAGATATGGGAGCATTAAGTGACTTCTATTTCAGAGTTTCGGTAAGTGGCGTGAAGATAAGTAATGTTGGATGTTGGAGATAATGATGTACCGACTGATTGTAGCTTGTATAAGAATTTATAATAGTCGTGAAACTGTGAAGCCATCACCTTAGGGTCACATGTTGTGGATCCATCAGAACACTTCAGGGTAAGAATTCGATTTTCTGTGTGTTTTGCTCATAAGCACCAAGCCAATAAAGGATCAGCTTTATCTGATTTTTCATAAAATTTCTGACGTACACACAAGAGTGCTTTGATCATTTTTTAAGTAAGAATCTGTGAAAATTTGTATTGGCACACTTCGTCCATCTTACACTCTAAGGAATCGGATGTGAGCCCAAGGGGTAAATTTACTAAGATGGGAGTTCTATTTAAGATGGGATGTTGCCCATAGCAACCAATCAGATTCCAGATATTATCTTCTAGGAGATGCTAGATAAATGAGTAGAATCTGATTGGTTGCTATGGGCAACATCCCATCTTAAATAGAACTCTTATCTTAGTAAATTTACCCCCAAGTCGGCAAGTTCGGTTTTGAATTCTGTGAGCACCGATCTCATTTCTTACTGAATAGTTTTAGTGACAATGGCGATAACATCCTGTGTGGTGAGGACAGCTTCTAGTGATGGGTTATCCTCAGTATCAGAGATTTGATCTGTGATTGAAGAATTATGAGATGTGGAACCTGCTTTCTCCCACGCTCGCAGGATACTGGGTTGAGGAATAGCAGTAGCTTTGCCATTCCTCTGCGCCATATTGAAACAGGAGAAGCGGGTTGACATTTATAGAGAATACCGGCGCAATGAGCAACGTGCTTCAGACAGGAAGTAGTAAATGCAGAGTAAAAGAGAGACACACAGAGATACTATGACTGGAGAGGTAGCAAGCCCCTAAACACTTGGTGGTCGTGTAATGATTCAATATAGGACAAACATCATGTGAGCTATGAAACGCCCAACACAATTTATGTAGCTGTGCACTGGCCACCACAGTATAGGGGAATAGATTGGGAGGCGAGTGAGTATTCAATAGGGAGCAACTGGCAAGCAGGAAAAAAGGGAAACACTGTCCAGTATAGTAGCCAGTACGATCGTCAATAATGGCTTTCCCTCTGCAGTGTGTATGTGGAAGGAGTTGAAATTCAATGATCATGGACCAGCCAGTGACCTATGCGATCACAAATCTCCACAGCTGTGAGAGAAGCATGAAAGTCAATAAACATTAGAGGGTAACAATGCAGATTTTTATAGAATCACGGGGAATTGTCCCCGGCACCAAAATTCTGCGGCTTGAGGTGTTAGGGGGTGCATACATCATGGGAGGATGCACCCTGTATCCAGTGAACAGAACTTAGGAGCTTCAGCAACACTCTCCCCCAGCTAGGCAAGATGGTTGCTTCCCTCACCCCACTAGTAAAAAACAGCTCAGCAGCCTTCTCCACATGCACCTCTGGTGCACTTAGATCGACTCAGCACCAGATGAGTGGGGGGATGATTCCCATGATGGCCTCACTGGAGTGATCCGCCGATCCCCAGGGGCGCTGGGGTTCGTCCGGAGCTCCACACCGGGGGAGTGTGTGACAGGCGGCTACAGAGCCGGCCTTAGGCATAGGCAAACCAGGCAATTGCCTAGGGCATTTGGTATGCTTAGGGGCACCAGCAGCTTCTGCTGATTAAAATGATATGCGGCATGCCTATATTCTGTGTGTGACTGCGGCAGTATCTGCATATGAAATGCTACGTTGCAGTGTATTCCTGGAAATCGCTGTAATGTAGCATTTCGTATGCAGATACAGCCACAGTCGCACACAGAATATAGGCATGCTGCATATCATCTTAATCAGCAGAAGCTGCTTGTGCAACCTAGCCACATAGCAATGCAAATAAGATGCATTTTCATAAACAAAAGGCGCCCGACGTTAGCAGAGCTGCCAGCTGACTCATGCCAGGCATATCCTGCAGAACTAGTGGCGGTGCTAGGGGGCACCAGCCAAAATCTTGCCTAGGGCATCATATTGGTTAGGGCCGGCTATGGGCGGCTAGCAGGGACAAGGCAAGGCTGCGGCATCAGGAAAGCAGGCAGGCCGCAACCCGCGGAGACTCCCAAAGTGTCTCCCGGCTCCACAACCACACTCTCCCTGATAGCAGCACTCAGCTGGGGCAGGGGGTGTCAGAACGCAGGCCATCCGGATAGATGTTTCCCTGGGTGAATGCTGCTGACAGCATGTGGGAGCCGCATCCAAGATGGCCGCTGGGAGCAAAGGTGCCAGATAAGCAGTGCTCCAGTGAGACTCCGTCATCGCGTTCACACTGCTGTGGACATCGGCGGGGCACCTGCGGGCAGCGGGTGGACTGTACAGGAAACCAGCTGTCAAAGACAGCTGCAGCAGACTCTGTCGGCGATAGCGTTCCTGATATCAGCCTCCTGAAAGTCCCCAACGGCCGCTGAACCAAATCTAATCCCCGGCTTCTGAAGGGGAGAAGGCCGCAACCTGCAGGAGCAAAGGTAGAAGCTCTCCAGCTCTGCAACCTATCTCCATGGTACCAGAGAGTGGTGAGGTACAGGATTGGGGAAGCAGCTGATGGAGGGTTCGGGTTATATGGGTTAAAATCTTAAGCAGGGCAGGAGCTCCAATCGTCCACGTCCTTCTCCTTTGCTTGCTAGGCCACGCCCCCTCCAGACAAGGTTTTATTGAAGATAACAGGTTACAAGTGATACAAGATAAACAGGAGTCACTATGATAAGGTATCAGTCTCTCCTGGGCTCAGTACTGTATGACCATACAGCACTGTGGTGCTCCAATAACACAGTGACAGACTTGGGCATATGGATCCTTTAATAGAGACAAGTAAATAACATGCACCTGCAGTCTAATCAGCCTGACCTTTAAGTCTGTTGACTCAGACATGCGATGTTATTGTGCCTGATTCAAGCACAATAACACTCAACTTGTAATGTTTAACCATTTAACTACATGCTAACATTAAGGAGTTTGCCTTTCATTCTAGAGTTCATAATATAATTTCCTGTATTGATTATATCTTTGTTGCTACAATGATTTCCATTCTGATCTCTGATCATGCCTCCATCAAGCTCAAATTGTTGAGTGGGAGCAACAGCATCAGCCACTTTTGTCGCTTCCCTACTTACTTGTCTCACAATGCAGATTTTATTACTTTTCTAAACAACAAATGGCAAAATTTGTGGATGATAATATTGATAACTTAAATACTCTGGTATTGTTTTGGGAAATCTTGAATGCATTGATGTGAGGATGGATTATTTTCTACATAACTGAGAAGCCGAAGGATTATGCCCCTATATGTATACTCTGGTAAAACATTCTTAAGATATATATACATGGGTGTAAAGGGAGATGTGTGCTGACCCCCCCCCCCCCTGCTCCCCGCTCAGCACAGCGCATAGGGGACGGACATAAGGGCCAATCTAGCAACGGCGATAGCAACGCGCGGGACCGCACATCGCTGTCGACGGCACCCCTACACAGAGAGTGATGTTCAGCTAATTTTTAAGCAATCTAGTCAGATTGCTTAGAAATTAGCTGGACATCGCTTCGTGTGTACCCCCATTTACTCCCAGAGGCAATGGCGATGCCTGCCTTCAGGCTCCAATCCCTGAAGGGGCACCTGCATGTACAGCAGCACCTGTGTGGTCAACAGCAGGATCCAAGTGTGACTGCTGCTCTTTCAATGAAGCGCTGCGACACACCTGCTGCTGAAAAGTTAATCGGCTCTGTCCCAGAAGCCCTGCTAACAACTGCAATAGGGGACAAGACGGCTCCTGCTTGGTACCACTCATCCTGCGCTGCAGCAAGTGACCGTGCACCCACCACTGCTGCTGGACAGTAAGATAAGACCCACCGGTGCGTGCTGCAGATGGCTGAATCACAGTGTAGCTGGTGCCCTGCCAAATCACTGTTTGCTCTAGTCCCTGTAGACCGGCTGTATGTATGTATGTATGTATGTATGTATGTATCTATCTATCTATCTATCTATCTATCACATCATACTCAGGCTTAGGCCTGGAAACACAGGTATAAACAGAAAATAAGCACATAAACATACAGCAGTCAGTCCGCTGAAATGGCTTGCAGCCATACTTGCTATGCTCTCCTGGCACAGCCAATGTCATCAGTCCCTGGCAGTACGGAAACTCTGGCCTACTAACTGGCCTCTAGCACGCATCAATACATAGAACTCTGGGTTAATTGGAGTTTTAAACTCTTCCTGTTCTCTGGTACTGAGTTCCTGCTAGATCTGGCCAATACACAAAACCCGGAATTCCAAATCTCCACTGCAACTGCAGAATGTTCAGGTCTTTTTTTCCTTGTGGAAAATTGAAGAAAAATAAAGTGGAGAGAGATTATGTACTAACCAATCAGCTTCTGTCATGTTACAGACTGTGTTTGAAAAATGACAATTAGGAGCTGAGTGGTTGGTACTCTCTCTACTGTATCTCAGTCCAAGCGTTGATACATCTTCCCATTAACATGCACAGAAACCTCTTACTATAACAGGAACAGGTTTTAAAGGTGGGGCAATAGATCTGGTATATTACTAATACATGTGGTTATACAGTACAATAACATGTAAGCCACTGTGGGAACATGTTTTATGCAATACAAAGGGTATGTTTGAAATAAATTAATTGCGCTTGAGAAGTATAAGCAGCCCACAGCCAGTGGTTAAGGTGACACCATGTTTTATGCAGCACATACAGTATTGTGTTGCTATAGCGCAGTGATCTTCCACTCGTAGCTCGCGAGCTACCGGTAGCTCTCCGTAGTATTTTCGGTAGCTCACAGAGCGCACGGGCTTGGGCAGTCACTGGCACTCCTCCTCCCTTCATTTTTAATATGGTGCCGGCCGTCAGCCAATCAGGGCTTGTGGACCGGCAGTGGCGGCACCTGATTGGCTGCCAGACTTACCGGCACCAAATTTTAAATGCCCGCCGCCGCCGTAGACTCTGTCACCCTCACCGCAGCCACTCTCCGGACTTCACAGGAGAGGCGCGCGCTGCGCTCTCCTCCCCTTCCGTCCCTCATACAGGAGGAGCAGCACCAGCGGCTGTAGAAGAAGCCAGCAAGGGTTAGCACTGTGTGGGGCACTGTATTGGACACTGCGGTGGGGGCATTTTATCTGGCGCTGCGGGGGGGCATTTTAAATGGCATTTTGGGGGGAATTGTATCTGGCACTGGTGGAGGCATTGTATCTGGCACTGCTGGAGGCATTATTTGTGTATCTGGCACTGCTGGGGGCATTATTTGTGTATCTGGCACTGCTGGGAGGCATTATTTGTATATCTGGCACTGCTGGGAGGCATTATTTGTGTATCTGGCACTGCTGAAGGGCATTATTTGTGTATCTGGCATTACGTGGGGGGCATTACTTGTAGTTGTGAGGCCACACCCACTTTCGCAGGAATGCACGCGCATTGGGGGGAGGGGGTAGCTCCTTCAGAGGTTTTATTTTCCGAAAGTAGCTCACAACCCAATTAGGTTGGAGACCACTGCTATAGCGCTTCCTGCTTCGCCTTTTTACCAAGGCGAAGCAGGAACCAGTACTGATGAGATGTATTGCCATCTTGTCTGCCGTAGTTGGTGAGTGAAAAATACCCCCTCTGGTGATCCCTGTCACAGCCCGCAGTGCATCAGTCTAGTGCTGTATCTATCCAGGGCCGGTTCGAGCCCTCTCTGCGCCCCGTGCAGGAAATGGGGGTGTGGCTTAATACAGGGGGCGTGGTCAGTTACGCCCCCTGTACAGTAGTAGCGCCGCTTAAATGCTGAGCGGTGCGCGATGACGTCATCGCGCACCGCACAGCAAAGGTCCTATCCACAAAGGGAAACTAGACGCGTAGCGTCTAGTTCCCTTCGTGGAGAGGACCTTTGCTGTGCGGTGCGCGATGACGTCATCGCGCACTGCTCAGCAAAGGTCCTCTCCACGAAGGGAAACTAGACGCGTAGCGTCTAGTTCCCTTCACAGGGGACACAGCCGCACAGCCAGGGGAGACGGCGGGCAGCGGAGGGCACAGCAGTGGTGGATCTTGCCATGGTGCGGCGCCCTCCGGACGGCGCCAGCGCCCTCCGGAAGGCGGCGCCCCGGGCAAAAGTCTTGCTTGCCCGTGGCAAGATCCGCTACTGTATCTCTCCTCCTGGCTGACTCTGCTGGGCATGTGCAAGATTTCACAAGCCTCGCAAGATCTCCCATGCAGTCAGGGTCAGAGCTGTCCTTGCTGTGGTGATAGGGCAATGACCCCTGCAGCTGTGAAAAGCAATAGCTGCAGGTGTCGTAACACTGGCAGGGACATCAGCGCGCTTTCTTGTAGATAGCAGCGCCGAAGATGACAGGGGCGCATAGTCATCTAGCAAACACTGCCACATTAATACATGGATGAGAACAAATATATGTCACACGTAACATGTGCAGTTGCTGTTTTCTTACCTATCACCACAAAATACATCTACTCCTGTATCACCAACATTTCTGACATTTCATCTAATGTTAAATTCACCAACCATACAGAAATCTCAGCCCAAGTTTTCCCTATTGTACAGTATATTATATACTATCCTATAGACTAATGATTCATTAATTCAAACATTCATGGGCGTATCTATAATGGGTGCAGGGTGTACAGTGCACATGGGCCGCTGGATCCCGGAGGGCCCACACAGAACATGCTGCGCCTATATAATTATACTTACAGTGCATCCGGAAAGTATTCACAGCGCTTCACTTTTTCCACATTTTGTTATGTTACAGCCTTATTCCAAAATGGAACAAATTATTTTTTCCCCTCAAAATTCTACACACAATACCCCATAATGACAACGTGGAAAAAAGTTTTTTTTTTGTGATTTATGAAAAATAAAAAACTAAGAAATCATATGTACATAAGTATTCACAGCCTTTGCCATGAAGCTCAAAATTGAGCTCAGGTGCATCCTGTTTCCACTGATCATCCTTGAGATGATCCTACAGCTTAATTGGAGTCTACCTGTGGTAAATTCAGTTGATTGGACATGATTTGGAAAGGCACACACCTGTCTATATAAGGTCCCACACTTGACAGTGAATGTCTGAGCACAAACCAAGCATGTAGTCATAGGAATTGTCTGTAGACCTCCGAGATAGGATTGTCTCGAGGGACACATCTGAGGAAGGGTACAGAAAAATATCTGCTGCTTTGAAGGTCCCACTGAGCACAGTGGCCTCCATCATTCGTAAATGGAAGAAGTTCGGAACCACCGGGACACTTCCTACAGCTTGCCGGCCATCTAAACTGAGTGATCCGGGGAGAAGGGCTCTAGTCAGGGAGGTGACCAAGAACCCGATGGTCACTGTCAGAGCTACAGCATTCATCTGTGGAGAGAGGAGAACCTTCCAGAAGGACAACCATCTCTGCAGCAATCCATAAATCAGTCCTGTATGGTAGACTGGCCAGACGGAAGCCACTGCTTAGAAAAAGGACCATGGCAGCCCGCATGGAGTCTGCTAAAATGCACTTGAAGGACTCTCAGACCATGAGAAACAAAATTCTCTCATCTGATGAGACAAAGATTGAACTCTGTGGCTTGAATGCCAGGCTTCATGTTTGGAGGAAACCAGGCACGCTCATCACCAGGCCAATACCATCCCTACAGTGAAGCATGGTGGTGGCAGAATCATGCTGTGGGTATGTTTTTCAGTGGCAGGAAGTGGGAGACTAGTCAGTATAGAGGGAAAGATGAATGCAGCAATGTACAGAGCAGGGGCGCTTTAAGAGAGGAGGAGGCCCGTATTCAGCCTCCTCCATTCGGGCCCCCTCCTCTCTGCCCAGAGCACTGTAGAGTCTGAGCACTAGAGGGCTCAGACTCTACTGCCGCTGAGCCATTTTCACTGTGTTTTCACATCGCTACGGATACCGGCGCTGGACTTCGGAGGGGTGAGCATTTTAAAATGGGTGCAGCATGTGCGGTGGGGGCCCCCTTTGGACTCAGGGGCCCATGTGCACCACACACGCTGCACCCATTATAGAAACGCCAGTGGTACCGAGACATCCTGAATAAAAACCTGCTCCAGAGCGCTCTTGACTGGGGCGACGGTTCATCTTTCAGCAGGACAATGACCCTAAGCACACAGCCAAGATATCAAAGGAGTGGCTTCAGGACAACTCTGTGAATGTCCTTGAGTGGCCCAGCCAGAGCCCAGACTTGAATCCGATTGAACATCTCTGTAGAGATCTGTAAATGGTTGTGCACCGATGCTTCCCATCCAACCTGATGGAGCTTGAGAGGAGCTGCAAAGAGGAATGGGCGAAACTGGCCAAAGATACAGTAGCTGTGCCATGCTTGTGGCATTATATTCAAAATACTTGAGTCTGTAATTGCTGCCAAAGGTGCATCAACAAAGTATTGAGGAAAGGCTGTGAATACTTAAGTATATGTGATTTCTTAGTTTTTTATTTTTAATAAATTTGTAAAAATCTAAAAAAAAACTTTTCTCACATTGTCATTATGGGGTATTGTGTGTAGAATTTTGAGGGAAAAAATGTATTCCAGTTTGGAATAAGGCTGTAAAACAGGGATCGGGAACCTTCGGCCCTCCAGCTGTTGTTGAACTACACATCCCAGCATGCCCTGCAACAGTTTTTGCATGGCCAAATAGCAAAACTGTAGCAAGGCATGCTGGTATGTGTAGTTCAACAACAGCTGGAGAGCCGAAGGTTCCCCATCCCTGCTGTAACATAACAAAATGTGGAAAAAGTGAAGCGCTGTGAATACATTCCGGATGCACTGTGCCCCTCCAGAGTCACAAGGCAGCTGGCGCAGGTGACATAAATCACTAGGAAAATTTTGCTGTGGCCATTTTGCCCAGTGATTTGTGCATGCGTGGTAAATATGTTCCTGGGAAAAAGGTGCAGGTGCCATTTTTCCGGAGACCTGCGCATTCGCAGTACACAGATTCTTCAGCACTGCGGACACTAACAAAGAAGAGGCCCGCAAGGAGCCTGCACACTGGCCTCCTTCTTTCTTAATCCGCCCTACAAACATTATTTGATGAAACCCCAGAAGAATGACCATAATGCGTATATTACAGAAGAAGACATTGTGCATTTATTTGTTCATTGCCTTCTAGTAAATCACCTGATGGCTTTAATGGAGGCTCTTGAAAAATAATATAATAATAATAATAATAATAATTTTATTTATATAGCGCTCGTTCTCCTATAGGACTCAAGGCGTACCATAACACATTTTTTTCAGACTTTTTACATTATGACACAAGGGGAGATGTACTAAGCTTTGGAGTGTGATAAAGTGGAGATAGATAAACTACCAACCAATCAGCACATGACTGTCATGTTGCATGCTGTGTTTGACAAATGACCATTAGGAGCTGATTGGTTGGGATTTATCTCTCTCCATTTTATCACTCTTGAAATCTCTCCAAGCTTTAATGAAAAAAAAACATTGAACTCATCACATCCTTTTGTCTCATTTCTTTTTTTAATCAAGATTTCAAACTATCTAATAAAATAATGGCTAGCTGTTTACAAAACATTATGTCCTCCCTCCTTACCTCACACCAACTGGGGACTACCCATGGGCTTCATTCCGTTAAGAGGTGCGAACAGTTTTGGCAAGTGTTCTAGCCACTTCCAATACTAGTAATGCACTTTTAAGACTATGCTAAAAAAGTGTTAGAAAAATAATGCTGGTACCACTTTTGCATTACTTTTATAACAAATGATCCTGAGGCTTCCTTTGTTAAATTTGTCAAATACATATACAGGTATTCAGTACCCCCTCCCCCACCACTCCCACCCCCACCACAACCCATGCTTCATTTCTCATTAATGGTCTAGAGGGGGGTAATATCTTACCTGTTAAATCTGGCCTTTCACCCCCTTATTAGAATCTTGTAAAATGAGGATGCTTTCCCAGGGATACACCACTTCCCAACATCAGAAATCAAATTGCCAGCAGATGATTTCCTCCTCTTTTTCTGGAAAATCTGCCTCCGTTCTCCATTGAATTATATATAAAATCAAGCAATTTGTGCTAATTTATGGTTTTACTGTTAATCTGGAGCAACCCACAGTGCTTTCCATTTGGGTC
Source organism: Pseudophryne corroboree (assembly GCF_028390025.1). Classification (NCBI taxonomy): domain Eukaryota; kingdom Metazoa; phylum Chordata; class Amphibia; order Anura; family Myobatrachidae; genus Pseudophryne; species Pseudophryne corroboree. The sequence goes on along the minus strand of NC_086453.1, from coordinate 225,944,203 downwards.
TCCAAAGGGCAAAAAGAACCAAGCGTAACAACAGTGTTATGAAAAGCTGACATGCTTTGCCACTCTCTTTCCTGGGTTGGGCAAATATCATTAAAATTAGATGTTTTCCAAAGATACTCTACCCACTCCAAGTACAATTTCTTATTTTGACTAAAGACCCCTAAACACCTGTGATACATTGTTGCAATTTCCTGATCCCATGACAAGTTAACAATCATCAATGGTGGTTCTGATTGGTGGTTCTAATAAGACCAGTGAAACGGAGGCTGGATGTATGGAGGCCTTAAGTTTGATGGGTCTTTTATTGTTTCCACTCTTCAGAAATTCATTTGGAATTACAAAAGACCACATATGTGGTTGCTTGCAAAGGTCCAGAATGCAGAGCGGAATCAATTTTCCAGATCTTTGATTATATAGAAAGTCAGCACTCGGTCGCTACATGAATAATTTGATTCACATACGCTTCTGCTATCATAGTAGGAAGAAAAGTATATCCCAAAATTCTCTATAATTCCCACATTTACAGAATACGTCTATTGTTGCTGCTTTATTATATGCTAAGAAGATCCTCTCAGCCAGCATGTACCGGGAAATGTACTGTAGTTCCTCTTGCTTTTGCAGTTCAGTGTGTTCTATACAGAGCCGGCCATAGGCATAGGCAAACTAGGCAATTGCCTAGGGCATTTGATATGCCTAGGGGCATCATCGGCTTCTGTTGATTAAAATGATATGTGGCATGCCTATATTCTGTGTGTAGCATTTCATATGCAGATACAGCCACAGTCTCACACAGTATATAGGCATGCTGCATATCAGTTTAATCAGCAGAAGCTGCTTGTGCATCCTAGCCACATAGCAATGCAAATACGATGCATTTTCATTAAAAAAAAGGTGTGCCCGACGTTAGCATTGATGCAAGATTGGTGAGGACACATCTGTATCCAAGCAGAGGCAGAGGTCACAGTGTTAGTGGAAGTGTGAGTGCTGTGTGCATGTGAGTGGGTCGGTTGTGCAGTAGTGTTCAGAATATGTGTAAGGAGCATTATGTGTGTCATGTAAAAATGCATTAATAATGTGAAACATGTGTAAAAGGCACTATGTGTGTCATTATGTGTATAAGGGCATTAATAATGTGCGGCATATGTGTAACAGGGTACTACTGTATGTGTGTCATTATGTGTATAGGGGCACTAATAATGTGCAGCAAATGTGTAGGGGGCACTATGTGTGTCATTATGTGTATAAGGTTGTCATTGTTACGTTCCTAATGCTCAGAACTGGAGAGATGTAGTGATGCGAGTTCAGAGCACCAGAACGTGACGCTGAACTAAGGAGAGGTACGAGAATAGCCCCTAGCACCCTACCTCCGTTGTCTTACCCGTGTGGTCGACTCACGCCTGAACGACTATGGTTTCTTGGGCCCACAGCAGCCGCGTTTGAAGGGCGGATTAGGTCTGCCCAACTCTGATGCCCCCAGGTCTTAGAGAGAGACAAAGCGTGAACCGAGACAGGGTAATAACAAGGGGACCTCTAACTAAAACAAACAGAAGCTAGGGGCTACTAACTACCCTAACACTAAAGGTATGTGCGGCACGCCGCCAAGGAAAAAGGACAACAAAAGATACCACTGTCCGTTCCCCTACACGGCACCGCCGAGTTCCGGGGAGGACAGTGAAAAGCGGAAACCTCCGCAAAAACCTCCAACACAAAAGAAATACAAAGTAAAAGCGGCCTAGGCCGCAACTCGCGGCAGAAGCCGCTGCTCACGAAACCGGGAGAACCCCAAATAACGAGAACCCTCGGATGACTGCAACAGGTTCGTTTTGGACAGGAAGGATTCCCAGGACCGGCTTCAGAACTCCAGGACTCGGGAGCCCAGGGAGCAGGATCGACCAGATACAGCCAAATCAGGAACAGACGTTACCAGGCAGGAACAGCATGCAGGAAGCTATCACCGGCGTTTGTGTGAGGCACTGAGGAGGCATATAACAGGGAACCCTCCAATGGCAGTGCAGAGCCTGATTGATGAATGTCGTGCAGCTGCCTTGCTGCACGACCAGGGGAGAACAGGTGTGAGTACTCTCATGGTAACGGGGAACGCGGTCCGCATGTGGCGTCCCCGTTGCTATGGACCCGGCGGCCCTGGGCGCACGGCGTCCTAGCGTTGCCAGGGACCCGCCGGCTATCGCGCGCACGGCGTACCGGCATTGCTAGGCGCCGTGCGGGAGCAGACAGAGCGAGAGGCGTGGCGGCCGTGACCGCTGCTCGGTCAGAGCACGGACAAAAACCGCTGCGCCTAACAGTCATAATGTGTAAGGTGCATTATGTTTATAAGGACATTAATGTGTCTCATATGTGTAAGGGGCATTACTTTGTGGAATTGTGTGTATAAGGTGCTCTACTATGTGGCATTGCATATAGAAAGGGCACTACTGTGTCGTCTAATGTGAATAAAGAGCAATAAGGTGTGGTGTAATGTGAATAAGGAGCAATTCAGTGTGATGTAATGTGAATAAGGGGCTCTACTGTGAGGAGTAACGTTTATAAGGTAAAGTGATACTACTGTGGGATGTAATATGAATTATGGACACTATCGCAAGATAAAATGTGAATAAAGTTGCAGTACTGTGTGGCGTAATTGGAATTGGGGTTACTATTGTGTGGCCATGACCCTTCCCAGCAAGAAGATGCCCCTTTTTGGGCTGTGCGTCAAATGTGCGAACTGTTCCTATTTAAAATATAGGGGGTACAAGGACTGCTATGGGTGAGGGGTGATGGTGCTGGGAAAGAGGTGCAAGGTCAGAGGCAGAACCAGCGGTGGTGCTAGGGGGCACCAGCCAAAATCTTGCCTAGGGCATCATATTGGTTAGGGCCGGCTCTGGTTCTATAGAGGCTATCTTCCCCTCCTGCAGTCACCTTGTGGGGCTTTGTTTCACACCCTATTGCCTTAAGTGCATCTGCCCTGATGCCACCTTATGCTACTGTCCATTAAATGTACTTAATTTAATCATTTCTGCTGAGTTTCTCAATAACAAACTTTTGCCATAGGGATGCTGTGAAAAGAATGCTGATACTCTAGCTAACTGTCATTCAAAAGAATTTGGCAACCACTGGTCTATATAAATAGAGGACAATAATAATAATAATAATATGGGATTGCCCTCCCATCAAACAATTGTGGTTCCAAGTCAAATGATTGCCTTGAGCCTCCTCTCAATAAGGGGGGAATTCAAATGTTTGAAAAGTCAGTTGGGTGTCTGTTTTTTCCTATCTAATAGACAGGAAAAATAGACACCCAACCGACTTTTCAAACATTTGAATTCACCCCTAAAGGCCCGTACACACTGGTCGATATATCGGCCGTTCTCTTGAATGGCCTATATATCACGGGACCGTCGGCCAGTGTGTACGGCCGATACGTCTGTGAACTCCGTAGTTCACAGACGTATCGCGTCGGCCATGCAGCACAGCCGACGGCCAATATATCTACCGATATATTGGCGCGTCGCTGTGTGTGTACGGGGCGGTCGGCCGACCGCCCGTACACGTGCTGCGGCGGCCGGCGGTGATTGACAGCTGAACTGGGCGGGCGTGTGTACACGCCCGCCCAGTTCATGACGTCAGTCCCCGACGGATCGGCCAGTGTGTATGCACAGCACACTGCCCGATCCGTCCATAGATATATCTGCAGATCAGTTGATCTGCAGATATATCTACTAGTGTGTACCCACCTTAAGAGTCTCAAGTCCAATCTCGCTTTGTAATATGGGAACGCTTTATTGATACTCTGTCCACTGTAACAAAACTAAAATTTTAATTCTGTTTCTGGGGTACGAGCTGGATCTATAGTATAATGACTTCCCAGATGTATAGGAAGTGATATTAATGTATGTGTTCCCAATTATGTCTTTGACCTTCTTGCTCAGGTTTAGGAAGACTAGTGCTGAAACCTGTTTAGGTTCATGGGGTATAGCAGCATATTTATCATAAGGTCCCTGAAAAAGTATAATTTCTTGTCACCGGATTTCACTGTTAGGAATGATTTTTCAGGGCTATTGAGATATTCTAGCAGCTGCCCCAGTGAATGCTAAAACCTGTAATCTCACTGTCGGTTGAAATGGTGAAAGTTTTTAAACTAAATGGTCTGAAGCTGGTGTTAGCTTTTGAGAAATTGTTATATTGGAGAAGACTGCTGCTCATGGCAATACATGACTGTAAAGCTGGGCATACACTATACAATTATCTGGCAGATAATCTCTGGTTGGAATGAAAACCTGGTGATGGATGAGCGCAGCTGACAATCGACCATTTGCTACCATGGAAAATGGACAAAACCTGTCCGTGATTTAACCAATTTGTATAATGACAGGTTTTGTCCATTTTCCAGTGTTTGGGAGCAAATGGTCGATTGTCAGCTGCGCTCATCCATCACCAGGTTTTCATCCTAACCACAGATTATTTGACAGATAATTGTATAGTGTATGCCCAGTTTAACACATGAGATATCTGGCATATAGCTCCTGTGTTAAACAGACCTGGGATATAAATATTATGCAGTAACAGCCGTTTCCACATGAATATTGGTGGGAAAATGTTTAGTAAATAGGTCCCATGGAGCATTTATCACATCTCTTCATGTTCCTGCTGTGATGCACACACTGTATAGGGTGTCTCCGTGGAGTGGTGAATGAGCTTGACACTCCTGGGCTCATTGGATGTAAAGGACTCGCTCTTTACCCAGGGTTCTGCCAAGTCATTATTTCCTTCACATTTGTCCAAATGACATGCAGTGTACTGCTGTTCTATCTGGCGTTGGCAAGGAGACTGCTCGCAATCGAAAGCTTGAAACCAAACAAGTCCCCTGGGAAGATGGCCCGTTGACTCACTGTATCTGCCTCAGGGCTGCCGGATCGGAGCTGAGCACTTGCTCTGTGCGTCACACCAAGGACACGTGTGGATTCCAGCATCTCTGCATGGGGCTATAGGCTGGTTCATTCTCCTGTTAACCCCCAAGGGGCATGTTTTGTTTACTGACTGAGTTTTCCTCTTATATGTTCTGACAAGCCAAGGTATTTACTGAATTTATGTATTTCCTGTACTGGCAACTGACAGACACTGAAAGGAAGCCAGTATGAGATAGTAACGGCAAAAAACACTGACCAAAAAAAAAACAATGAGTAAATTATTTTGTTGTTCACAGCACAAGTAAGTGGGGAATTGTGGCAAAATTAGTTCTAGAAATTATTTCCATGATTTTCCTCTTAAAGACTACAAGTAAAGAAGTTTGGGGAACTACTGTAGGAGTCACATTAAAATGATGCTATACATTATCACAGCCCCAGATTAATACTGCTATGTATCTAATTAGTAGCATAATATACTAATAGCATACAGGCATACCCTCCAACATGACCCGCCCCACTAGGTACAAAATGCTCTGTTCCTGGACTTTCCTCTTAATTTATTATTGCCATCACCTGTGAAGAAACAGCTTTCTTATCATTTAACTAGTTCAACACAGGTGAGGGAAATCATAAATTAAGAGGGAAGTCCAGAAACAGAGCATTTTGTACCTAGTGGGGTGGGTCATGTTGGAGGGTCTGTACAGGGGCGTAGCCAGAACATTGTGGGCCCCATTTTGAAGGGCCCTGTCGAAATGCTTCTAGAGAGACACCTTTTTGCAGCAGATGTTAATTGTATGCCCCATAATAGTGCCCTAGTTTATTTCTGACCCATAGTAGTGCCTTAGTTAATGTTATGCCCCATAGTAGTGCCCTGGTGTATTTTATGAGCCATAGTAGTGCCCTAGTTCACATTATGTCACATTGTAGGGTTGCCAGTACACGCAGTACCCCCAATTATCATTATGACATACAGTGCCCCAAGGTCATATTATGCCACACTCTAGTGTCTGTACTTCCTATTGTGCCACATTACAGTGTCCCAGTTCATATTATGTAACAGTATAATACCATCTAGTTAATTTTAAACCACATTATAATGAACAGCCCAAGGACATAACTAGATATATTGTAGGTTTTTTTCAGGGGGGTGGTGTGGTCTGCGCTCCCTCTAATTTGGGTGTTGTTTGTGTAAAATGGATTGTATCAGTGCAGCCCAGGTACCTAGGAGGAATTCCTTTCAAGTTTTCCTCGTTAGAAAAGTCACAAATATAGAAAAGAGCAAGGACCTGTGGCGCTACTTGATATTGAGGAAAGTGCTAACGTGTATAGTAATTAATAATACGTTTTATTATAAAAGAGAATATACAGACAAAATGTTTAAAATCAACAATGGGTAGTGATAAAAAAAAAAAAAAAAAAAATGGGAGAGCAGCAAAAATGTCAGTACCAAGTCTGTGGTTGGATAAAGGTTTCAACAGATAAGGTATCTGTAAACCACTAATTCGTATTAATCAGTGCTTATAATCGGTGTTTATAATTAAAAACTGAATTTAACGAGTACTGTTAGTAAGTATGGAGGGGTGGTAATTTCTATGTTTGCTGTCTCAGGTACATAATTGCATAAATATTTGTATACAATAAAGACAGGGCTTATTTTCTTGTATAAATAAATGTATGTAATAAAGGTAAGACTTATTTCTTTAAACCGAATGAATAAATGAATAAATAAATTAATAAATCCCGCATTTAAAATAGAAGCAGAATTTGCGTTGAGTATTGAATAATGAACTTGGTGCGATTGGTATGCGCTGTTCTGACCCTGGGTTTTTAGTTATAAAGGAAAAAAGGGTCCAATGTCCAATGTGGTGAGTCCAGATGAGAGAGCGCGCTCCCTCTCCTTTTTTCCGGTAAAGGGAAAAGGTGGGGGAAGGAGACGGTTCTCTGTGAGTGGATCCGGGTGTTAGCAAGAAAAAATTCTTTTAAGTCCAAAGTTAAGTTTTCACTTACACATCTTCGTCCCGCTCGGGACTCCTGGTGGTGCTGTCCTGGGTTGTATGTTCAGTTCTCCCCGCGATCGCGATGTTAGCTGCAGGCGCCTGCAGTGCTCCTTCTCCGGTCCTCCTCGTGCTTGCGGCCAGTCCCTGAGGAAGCCCGGCACCCCAAAGCCGAGTGAAACGCGTTGGACACACCCCCTTACACTAACCATCAACCCGGAGTTCCCGATCCCCTGGCAAGCGCTGGCCGCAAGCACGAGGAGGACCGGAGAAGGAGCACTGCAGGCGCCTGCAGCTAACATCGCGATCGCGGGGAGAACTGAACATACAACCCAGGACAGCACCACCAGGAGTCCCGAGCGGGACGAAGATGTGTAAGTGAAAACTTAACTTTGGACTTAAAAGAATTTTTTCTTGCTAACACCCGGATCCACTCACAGAGAACCGTCTCCTTCCCCCACCTTTTCCCTTTACCGGAAAAAAGGAGAGGGAGCGCGCTCTCTCATCTGGACTCACCACATTGGACATTGGACCCTTTTTTCCTTTATAACTAAAAACCCAGGGTCAGAACAGCGCATACCAATCGCACCAAGTTCATTATTCAATACTCAACGCAAATTCTGCTTCTATTTTAAATGCGGGATTTATTAATTTATTTATTCATTTATTCATTCGGTTTAAAGAAATAAGTCTTACCTTTATTACATACATTTATTTATACAAGAAAATAAGCCCTGTCTTTATTGTATACAAATATTTATGCAATTATGTACCTGAGACAGCAAACATAGAAATTACCACCCCTCCATACTTACTAACAGTACTCGTTAAATTCAGTTTTTAATTATAAACACCGATTATAAGCACTGATTAATACGAATTAGTGGTTTACAGATACCTTATCTGTTGAAACCTTTATCCAACCACAGACTTGGTACTGACATTTTTGCTGCTCTCCCATTTTTTTTTTTTTTTTTTTTATCACTACCCATTGTTGATTTTAAACATTTTGTCTGTATATTCTCTTTTATAATAAAACGTATTATTAATTACTATACACGTTAGCACTTTCCTCAATATCAAGTAGCGCCACAGGTCCTTGCTCTTTTCTATATTTGTAGATATATTGTAGGCCCCAGAGCAAAGGTTTGTAAAGGCCCCTAGTTATCTTCCAATGGTGAAAAATGTATATGAGACATGTAACTGTGACAGGGAAGGTGGGCCCCTCTCAGCTCTGGGCCCTATAGCAGCTGCACTCTCTGCACCTATGGTAGCTATGCCCTTGATGGCATATTAGGTGGTACAGTGGTACACCTATGGCGTGAACAAGATATGAAGTGAGGATGGGGCAGCTGGCAGGCATGTAAGTAACAAGGGCAGTGCAGCTGATGCCATCGCTCGGGGTGCAATGCCATGTGGGAGCCATGACTGCTGCTCTAGCAATAATGGTGCCAAGCCCCATGTAGAAGATTTGCTGTGCACTGCTGCCACCAGGAATAATAGGTGGTGATTCTAGCCAGTCCGGCTGTTAATGTACTTAGGGGGTGATTCAGAGCTGATCGTAGATGTGCTAAATTTAGTACATCTTCGATCACGTTTCTCTGACATGCGGGGGGGCGCCCAACACAGGGCTAGTCTGCCCCGCATGTCAAGCCCTGCCCCCTCCCCACATGGGAGTACTCAGAATCCCACTTCCTAGACAGCCAATCACAAGTAGTTACAATCAATGGACATTTGTGGTTGGCTGTGGTGAGTACCCAGTTACTCATATCTTTGATCACACATCAATAAAACCTAATGGTGGAGTCGAATTCATTTAAATGGCGCATTCATTACAGTGGGGTTATTAGTGTAGTGTGTGCAACCCATTGAAATGAATAAGTCAGTGGAACAAATGGGGGTGGGGGAGCACGTAAGCACTATTGTGAACTGCTAGTTGGTATGTACACAATGTGATGAGTGGACTTGCTGTGACATACTTTGAATGAACTTAAGTGAACCAAGCAGTGTCCAAAAAAAAAGCATAAGGTGACTGTGGGGGGAGAGAGAGGGGGTTGATGTATGCTGTGGGGGGGAGGCAGGGCTGGTTCAAGCCCGCTCTGCGCCCCGGGCAGGAAACGGGCCGTGGCTTAATACAGGGGGCGTGGTCAGTTACACCCCCTGTACATTAGTAGCGCCGTTTAAATGCTGAGCGGTACGCGATGACGCACAGCAAAAGGTCCTCTCCACGAAGGCGTCTAGTTCCCTTCGTGGAGAGGACCTTTGCTGTGCGGTGCGCGATGACGTTATCGCGCACCGCTCAGCAAAGGTACTCTCCACGAAGGGAAACTAGACGCTACGCGTCTAGTTCCCTTCACAGGAGGCACAGACGGGGGACACAGCGGGCAGCGGAGGGCACAGCAGTGGTGGATCTTGCCATGGTGCGGCGCCCTCCGGAAGGCGGCGCCCCGGGCAAAAGTCCTGCTTGCCCGTGGCAAGATCCGCCACTGGGGGGAGGGATATAGAGATGGAGTTTGCCAGCTGCTGCAGAGGGGGGAGAGGAGGACTGACAGGGGCTGCTTTGTACTGTGGAGGAAGGGGATATTTGGCGGCTGTGTGTCGACTACTCATGTGTGTTGAGTGGGGGGGGGGGGGGGGGTTATGGATTGGATGTGCTGACAGCAACCAATCCCATCTGGTGGTTGCATTTGGGATGGCAAGGAACAAATATCATGGGAAGGTGAAAGTGTCAGTATCTGTGTGTCAGCATCTATGTGTCAGCATCAGTGTGTCAGTGTTTGTGTGTCAGCTTCTGTGTGGCAATGTCTTTTTGTGTGCCAACATCTGTGTGTCAGTGTGTCAGCATCCGTCTGTGGTTCTGTGTGTCAGCATATGTGTGTGTCAGCTTCTGTGTGTCAGCGTCAGTGTTTGTTTTTGTATCAGCGTCTGTGTGTCAACGTCTGTCTGTCAGCATCTGTGTGTCAGCAACTGTATGTCTGCATTTGTTTCTGTGTCAGCGACTGTGTGTCAGCATCTGTTTGTGTGTCAGCGTCAATGCATCAGGGTCTTGTGTCAGCATCTGTTTGAGTGTCAGTATCTGTGTGCCAGTCCCCTAGACACAGTAAAATCCCCCCCCCCCCCCCCCCCCAAACTGAGGGACATTCACTATCCACCCCATTTCTTTTTATTGTGGAGGCCAATGTGTTTTTATTTTGTTCCATGTGGGGGCCAATGTGTTTGTATTTGTTCTGTGGGGGCCAATATATGGGAGGGGGGGGGGGGGGTTCTGTGGGGTGCCAATTTGTTTTTTTCTGTTGGTGCCAATATGTTTTTTTTTTTTTTGTGTGTGGGCCAATATGGTTTTTTAATGTGGGGGACAATGTGTTTTTATTGCTGTATGGATTAATATGTGTATGTGTGTTGGTGTTTTCTTATGGGGGCCAATGTGTTTTATTGTTTTCCGTATGGGCCAATGTGTTTAGTATTTTTCTGTGGGGGTCAATGTTTTTTTTCTGTGGAGGCCAATTTGTTTTTGTTTTTTCTGGGGGTGCCAATGTGTTTTTTTTGGAGGGGCCAATGTGTTTGTTTACTGTAGGGCCAATATGTGTGTTTCCTGTGGGGGGCAATGTTTTTTTATTGTTCTCTGTGGGGGCCAATGTTTTTTTATTGTTCTCTGTGGGGGCCAATGTGTTTTACTGTGGGGCCAATGTGTGCAGTTTTTTTCCTGTGGGGGCAAATGTGTTTTTTGTCTGTGCACGCATCTGCATTTCACCATTCATGCGTCCTGATGCTGTTCCTACAGAGTTACAGTATGGATTCAGATGCACACACCAAGAAGTGTGTTAAAAAATAAGATTTTACTTACCGATAAATCTATTTCTCGTAGTCCGTAGTGGATGCTGGGGACTCCGTCAGGACCATGGGGATTAGCGGCTCCGCAGGAGACAGGGCACAAAACTAAAGCTTTAGGATCAGGTGGTGTGTACTGGCTCCTCCCCCTATGACCCTCCTCCAAGCCTCAGTTAGGATACTGTGCCCGGACGAGCGTACACAATAAGGAAGGATATTGAATCCCGGGTAAGACTCATACCAGCCACACCAATCACACCGTATAACTTGTGATCTAAACCCAGTTAACAGTATGACAAACGTAAGAGCCTCTGAACAGACGGCTCACAACAATAACAACCCGATTTTTTTTTTTTTGTAACAATAACTATGTACAAGTATTGCAGACAATCCGCACTTGGGATGGGCGCCCAGCATCCACTACGGACTACGAGAAATAGATTTATCGGTAAGTAAAATCTTATTTTCTCTGACGTCCTAAGTGGATGCTGGGGACTCCGTCAGGACCATGGGGATTATACCAAAGCTCCCAAACGGGCGGGAGAGTGAGGATGACTCTGCAGCACCGAGTGAGAGAACTCCAGGTCCTCCTCAGCCAGGGTGTGCCCCTGACCAAGTAGCAGCTCGGCAAAGTTGTAAAGCCGAGACCCCTCGGGCAGACGCCCAAGATGAGCCCACCTTCCTTGTGGAATGGGCATTTATATATTTTGGCTGTGGCAGTCCTGCCACAGAATGTGCAAGCTGTATTGTACTACACATTCAACTAGCAATCGTCTGCTTAGAAGCAAGAGCACCCAGTTTTTTGGGTGCATACAGGATAACAGCAAGTCAGTTTTCCTGACTCCAGCCGTCCTGGAAATCTATATTTTCAGGGCCCTGACAACATCTAGCAACTTGGAGTCCTCCAAGTCTCTAGTAGCCGCAGGTACCACAATAAGCTGGTTCAGATGAAACGCTGACACCACCTTAGGGAGAAACTGGGGACGAGTCCGCAGCTCTGCCCTGTCCGAATGGACAATCAGATATGGGCTTTTGTGAGACAAAGCCGCCAATTCTGACACTCGCCTGGCCGAGGCCAGGGCCAACATCATGGTCACTTTCCATGTGAGATATTTCAAATCCACAGATTTGAGCGGTTTAAACCAACGTGATTTGAGGAATCCCAGGACTACGTTGAGATCCCACAGTGCCACTGGAGGCACAAAAGGGGGTTGTATATGCAGTACTCCCTTGTCAAATTTCTGGACTTCAGGAACTGAAGCCAATTCTTTCTGGAAGAAAATCGACAGGGCCGAAATTTGAACCTTAATGGACCCCAATTTGAGGCCCATAGACACTCCTGTTTGCAGGAAATGCAGGAATCGACCGAGTTGAAATTTCTTCGTGGGGCCTTCCTGGCCTCACACCACGCAACATATTTTCGCCACATGTGGTGATAATGTTGTGCGGTCACCTCCTTCCTGGCTTTGACCAGGGTAGGAATGACCTCTTCCGGAATGCCTTTTTTCCCTTAGGATCCGGCGTTCAACCGCCATGCCGTCAAACGCACCCGCGGTAAGTCTTGGAACAGACATGGTACAGTACTTGCTGAAGCAAGTCCCTTCTTATCGGCAGAGGCCCTGAGTCCTCTGTGAGCATCTCATGAAGTTCCGGGTACCAAGTCCTTCTTGGCCCATCCGGAGCCACGAGTATAGTTCTTACTCCTCTACGTCTTATAATTCTCAGTACCTTTGGTATGAGAAGCAGAGGAGGGAACACATACACCGACTGGTACACCCATGGTGTTACCAGAACGTCCACAGCTATTTCCTGAGGGTCTCTTGACCTGGCGCAATACCTGTCCAGTTTTTTGTTCAGGCGGGACGCCATCATGTCCACCTTTGGTCTTTCCCAACGGTGCACAATCATGTGGAAACAACTTCTCGATGAAGTCCCCACTCTCCCGGGTGGAGGTCGTGCTGAGGAAGTCTGCTTCCCAGTTGTCCACTCCCGGAATGAAAACTGCTGACAGTGCTATCACATGATTTTCCGCCCAGCGAAGAATCCTTGCAGTTTCTGCCATTGTCCTCCTGCTTCTTGTGCCGCCCTGTCTGTTTACGTGGGCGACTGCCGTGATGTTGTCCCACTGGATCAATACCGGCTGACCTTGAAGCAGAGGTCTTGCTAAGCTTAGAGCATTGTAAATTGCTCTTAGCTCCAGTATATTTATGCGGAGAGAAGTCCCCAGACTTGATCACACTCCCTGGAAATTTTTTCCCTGTGTGACTGCTCCCCAGCCTTTCAAGCCGGAATCCGTGGTCACCAGGACCCAGTCCTGAATGCATAACTGTGGCACTTTAGTAGATGAGCACTCTGCAGCCACCACAGAAGAGACACCCTTGTCCTTGGAGACAGGGTTATCCGCTGATGCATCTGAAGATGCGATCCGGACCATTTGTCCAGCAGATCCCACTGAAAAGTTCTTGCGTGAAATCTGCCGAATGGAATCGCTTCGTAAGAAGCCACCATTTTTCCCAGGACCCTTGTGCAATGATGCACTGACACTTTTCCTGGTTTTTGGAGGTTCCTGACTAGCTCGGATAACTCCCTGGCTTTCTCCTCCGGGAGAAACACCTTTTTCTGGACTGTGTCCAGAATCATCCCTAGGGACAGCAGACGTGTCGTCGGAGACAGCTGCGATTTTGGAATATTTAGAATCCACCCGTGCTGTCGTAGAACTACTTGAGATAGTGCTACTCAGACCTCCAACTGTTCTCTGGACCTTGCCCTTATCAGGAGATCGTCCAAGTAAGGGATAATTAAGACGCCTTTTCTTTGAAGAAGAATCATCATTTCGGCCATTACCTTGGTAAAGACCCGGGGTGCCGTGGACAATCCAAACGGCAGCGTCTGAAACTGATAGTGACAGTTTTGTACCACGAACCTGAGGTACCCTTTGTGAGAAGGGCAAATTTGGACATGGAGGTAAGCATCCTTGATGTCCAGGGACACCATATAGTCCCCTTCTTCCTGGTTCGCTATCACTGCTCTGAGTGACTCCATTTAGAATAGGTCTCACCGAGCCGTCTGGCTTCAGTACCACAATATAGTGTGGAATAATACCCCTTTACTTGTTGTAGGAGGGGTACTTTGATTATCACCTGCTGGGAATACAGCTTGTGAATTGTTTCCAATACTGCCTCCCTGTCGGAGGTAGACGTTGGTAAAGCAAACTTCAGGAACCTGCGAGGGGGAGACGTCTCGAATTTCCAATCTGTACCCCTGGGATACTACTTGTAGGATCCAGGGGTCCACTTGCGAGTGAGCCCACTGCGTGCTGAAACTCTTGAGACGACCCCCCCCCGCACCTGTTTGTACGGCCCCAGCGTCATGCTGAGGACTTGGCAGAAGCGGTGGAAGGCTTCTGTTCCTGGGAATGGGCTGCCTGCTGCAGTCTTCTTCCCTTACCTCTATCCCTGGGCAGATATTATGGGGACGAAAGGACTGAGGCTGAAAAGACTATGTCTTTTTCTGCTGAGATGTGACTTGGGGTAAAAAAGGTGGATTTTCTAGCTGTTGCCGTGGCCACCAGGTCCGATGGACCGACCCCAAATAACTCCTCCCCTTTATACGGCAATACTTCCATGTGCCGTTTGGAATCTGCATCACCTGACCACTGTCGTGTCCATAAACATCGTCTGGCAGATATGGACATCGCACTTACTCTTGATGCCAGAGTTTCACATATATAGAAATGCATCTTTTAAATGCTCTATAGTCAATAAAATACTGTCCCTGTCAAGGGTATCAATATTTCCAGTCAGGGAATCCGACCAAGCCACCCCAGCGCTGCCCATCCAGGCTGAGGCGATCGCTGGTCGCAGTATAACACCAGTATGTGTGTATATACTTTTTAGGATATTTTCCAACCTCCTATCAGTTGGCTCCTTGAGGGCGTCCGTATCTGGAGACGGTAACGCCACTTGTTTTTATAAGCGTGTGAGCGCCTTATCCACCCTAAGGTGTGTTTCCCAACGCGCCATAACTTCTGGCGGGAAAGGGTATACCGCCAATAATTTTCTATCGGGGGAAACCCACGCATCATCACACACTTCATTTAATTTATCTGATTCAGGAAAAACCACATGTAGTTTTTTCACACTCCACATAATACCCTTTTTTGTGGTACTTGTAGTATCAGAAATATGTAACATCTCCTTCATTGCCCTTAACAAGTAACGTGTGGCCCTAAAGGAAAATACGTTTGTTTCTTCACCGTCGACACTGGAGTCAGTGTCCGTGTCTGTGTCTGTGTCGACCGACTGAGGTAAAAGGACGTTTTAACGCCCCTGACGGTGTTTTAGACGCCTGGACAGGTACTAATTGGTTTGCCGGCCGTCTCATGTCGTCAACCGACCTTGCAGCGTGTTGACATTATCACGTAATTCCTTAAATAAGCCATCCATTCCGGTGTCGACTCCCTAGAGAGTGACATCACCATTACCGGCAATTGCTCCGCCTCCTCACCAACATCGTCCTCATACATGTCGACACACAAGTACCGACACACAGCACACACACAGGGAATGCTCTGATAGAGGACAGGACCCCACTAGCCCTTTGGGGAGACAGAGGGAGAGTTTGCCAGCACACACCAAAAACGCTATATTATACAGGGACAACCTTTATATAAGTGTTTTTCCCTTATAGCATTTTAATATATATATACATATCGCCAAATAAGTGCCCCCCCTCTCTGTTTTAACCCTGTTTCTGTAGTGCAGTGCAGGGGAGAGCCTGGGAGCCTTCCCACCAGCCTTTCTGTGAGGGAAAATGGCGCTGTGTGCTGAGGAGAATAGGCCCCGCCCCCTTTTCGGCGGGCTTCTTCTCCCGTTTTTCTGAGACCTGGCAGGGGTTAAATACATCCATATAGCCTCCAGGGGCTATATGTGATGTATTTTTAGCCAGAATAAGGTATTATACATTGCTGCCCAGGGCGCCCCCAGCAACGCCCTGCACCCTCCGTGACCGTTTGTGTGAAGTGTGTGACAACAATGGCGCACAGCTGCAGTGCTGTGCGCTACCTTCATGAAGACTGAAAAGCCTTCTGCCGCCTGTTTCTGGACCTTCAATCTTCAGCATCTGCAAGGGGGGTCGGCGGCGCGGCTCCGGGACGAACCCCAGGGTGAGACCTGTGTTCCGACTCCCTCTGGAGCTAATGGTGTCCAGTAGCCTAAGAAGCCAATCCATCCTGCACGCAGGTGAGTTGAACTTCTCTCCCCTAAGTCCCTCGATGCAGTGAGCCTGTTGCCAGCAGGACTCACTGAAAATAAGAAACCTAAAAACTTTTTCTAAGCAGCTCCTTAAGAGAGCCACCTAGATTGCACCCTGCTCGGACGGGCACAAAAACCTAACTGAGGCTTGGAGGAGGGTCATAGGGGGAGGAGCCAGTACACACCACCTGATCCTAAAGCTTTAGTTTTGTGCCCTGTCTCCTGCGGAGCCGCTAATCCCCATGGTCCTGACGGAGTCCCCAGCATCCACTTAGGACGTCAGAGAAAAAGCATTGGGTTTCCCTAAGTGGTTACAGGGAGTTGGCTAACCAGACGCAAAGGTAACATAGTATGGGTGTGTTGCTTATAGTGGTTGTGTACAGAAATGCTGAATCACTCACATTGGAGACAATACTCGGATGATCTGCACCTAGCATAGGGCTGGTGAAAGTTTCAATGGTGCGACTGATGGTAACATCTAAAGATGCACAAAGCATGATTGCAGCATTTGTAGACACAGTGGGTGTCTCAGTACTTGCATATTCAGATGCATGTTTAACAGGGAAGTGTATTGTAGCGGCATTAGTATAAAGTCACAGATGCAAGTGCAGCAAAAGATATAAGGAAGGCCGCATGTGCATCTAACTCAGAATCAGGCCCTATAAGGAATTATCCTGTCCCCCTCACAGACCCCACCCCCTCAACAGACCCCTCCCCCATGAGGTGTGCTTCCATCAATTTCCTGGGCTGGTTTTCCCTCCCAGTCCGCTCTTGCTCAGGTACATGAATAATCTTCAGTGTTTCATGTATTTAACAGTGAATGGAATGCTAAATGATCTAGGAATCATTGAGCCATATGATATAGGGACAAACAATATACGAGTACGTACAGTCGATTTTTAGAAAACAAATGACATTTCATGACTGGTAAAAAGTAATGCAAAATGCATGGTCCGTGACGTGTACTGAAGCTGTTTTAATCTGGAATTCAGTCATCCCTATTCTAAGGACAATTAGTGCTTTGTAAATTAACTATAATGAATGGAGGTTTTGAAGGACGCTTGGACATCAGGAGTCCAGGACTGGAGGTTCTCTTTTTTATTTTACTTTGTTATAGTTTGACTAAATCTCACAATAAATATATGAAATCTTTTTTACATTAAAACCCCCAAAAATACCATTATTCATACCCAGAAATAGTACAACATCAAAATTTACCATTTTCAAAGTTTGACCTTGCCAGTGACTGAATGAAAAGGGACTAGGGTAATTTTTACCCAATATTTCCCTTGAATGCTTATATTCAAGGGAAAATTATCTGCCTAGCTTTCTGTTTGCTCAGAGACAATTAAATGGATTTGGGTCCTTGGACTGAATCCTGCTGCAATTTTCTTGTTACCATCCCCCAGCGACTATAGCTTATCATTCAGCCAATTATATGCCTGTGACATGCCCCCTGGAACAGCCACGGGCATGGTTAATAAATAGTTGTAGCAGCAGTAACAACTCCACAGGGGACATCAGCCGTAACCCCAATATGTGCTTTTAATGCTTCTTATTTCCTTGAGTCTCTTTGTGATCATGGAAACACCAGAATGGCCTGTTTGGCCATTATAAGATGCTGGCTACATCAGTATTATAGAGTATGGAATGTCTACTGTATCTTCCAAACACTTCGTCCTTGTGCATGTCCCCCTACAGCAGTGGCTGAGATTTTACACTTTGACCCAGCCTTAAGCTATACTACTGGCTGAGAACTGAGGTCTAAGTTATGTACACTGGGCCTGATTCATGTTTGCAAGTAAAGCAAGCACCTAGGCAAAAACCATTCTGCACTGCAGGTGAGGCAGATGTAACATGACTTTGTAGATGTAACATGTGCAGAAAGATTTAAGGTCCCTACGCACTGAAAGAAAACACTGCACAATATGAACGTTCTCGTTCATTAATGAATGAGAACTCATTCATATCGTGTAGTGTGTAGGCACCAACGATGAATGATGCGCGGCTTCGCGCTCGTTGATCGTTGGTGCCCTGTCGCTTATTCATGCAGGCCAATATGGACAAGATTGTCCATATTAGCATGCATTGCTATGGTGTCGGGTGACGGGGGTAGTGAAGAAACTTTACTCCCCCCCGCCACTGGGTCACCCATCTGCCGTATCGGTGGTCGGGCAGCTCAGCGGCGGGTCTCCCAGTCTGTAGGGCCCTTTAGATATCAGTGGGGTGTGTTCAAACCCGAAATCTAAATTGCAGTGTAAAATAAAGCTGTCAAACATTTGTGGGCTACATGCAAAAGCAGCCAGTATTTACCCTGCACAGAAAAATATAAATGTATTTTCTCCCCTTGCATTACAACATGGTTTGTTCCAGACACAAAGTTACTTGAGTCTTTTGCTTTACTTACAAACATGAATCAGGCCCGTATTTCTAAAGATGATTACACACCTTAAGATTATCTGACCAATCTGGCTGCTTGGAACGATAAACTGTTAATGTATGAAAGAAATTGTCAATCAACCATTTGCTCCCAATCACCAGAAACAGACAAAAATGGCTGTTTGGATAAATTTGTTAAATCAAGTGGATTTAACCAAGTTGTCTAAATAACCATTTTTGTTTGAATATTGATAGTCCCTCTTACTCTAGGACAGTGTTTCCAAACTTTCTTGAATCATGGCACCATAGAGTATCAGCATATTTTTCCTGGCAGTACTAAAGCAAAAGTTTCTTATTGAGAAATTTTGAATAAAAATATAAAACTAAGGCCCTCATTCCGAGTTGTTCACTCATTGCTGAATTTCGCTATATTGCGATTAGTCGCTTACTGCGCATGCGCAATGTTCGCAGAGCGCATGCGCTTAGTTATTTTACACAAAAGTTAGGTATTTTACTCACGGCATAACGAGGATTTTTCATTGTTCTGGTGATCGTAGTGTGATTGACAGGAAGTGGGTGTTTCTGGGCGGAAACTGGCCGTTTTCTGTGAGTGTGCGAAAAAACGCTGGCGTTTCTGGGAAAAACGCGGGAGTGTCTGAAGAAACGGGGGAGTGTCTGGGCGAATGCTGGGTGTGTTTGTGACGTCAAACCAGGAACGAAACTGACTGAACTGATCGCAATGGCTGAGTAAGTCTGGAGCTACTCAGAAACTGCTAAGAAATTTCTATTCGCAATTTTGCGAATCTTACGTTCGCAATTCTGCTATGCTAAGATACACTCCCAGAGCGCGGCTGCTTAGCGTGTGCAATGCTGCTAAAAGCAGCTAGCGAGCGAACAACTCAGAATGAGGGCCTAAGTAAATTGTGCTTACTTCTCATCCTTAGGTTCAGTTATGTGGTGGTGGACAGGGTTGTGCTTCTGTTTGGTTACATCCTTTATGATTGGCAGTCCCTATCACTGGGTTTGCCTATCACATAATTTGATTTGGTCCTGGACTACCAACCCGTGGCACCCCTGCAAGTGCCCTATGGCACCCAGTTTGGGGACTTCTGCTCCAGAACATTAGTGAAATAGTAAAAAAAAAATCACTAAAATCGGTCTGTTATATCCCTTGTCTTATTTGCATTTAAACCAGCAGCAATTATTAAAAATGTAAATATGTATAGGAAATGCTGTATAGATAACTACGGGAAGCAGTATTATTTTCAGGAGCAGAAGGACGCAAGGATTGGTAAGTGCAATTAACACCTGTCTTACACATTTATTTTGGGTGGTCCCGCCAGACTCAGATCCCACATCTAGGCCAAACATCATCCTCCCGGTGTCGGATTCTCGCGGGACTTATATTCTATATAAGTAGCCATGGTCAGGACTCGGCACCATTTCAGTCTAACGCACGCTGCTGTTTGCTATGCTGTACACTGCTTAACTGTCTGGGTTCTGTCGAGAGTTTCTCAAGTGACTGTGCGCTATAAAGTGACGGTGCACGCAGGGCCGGCTCCGGGCCTACTAGCACCCTGAGCAAGAAATTTTGAAGTGCCCCCCCCCCACTCCATCAATGCTCCTGGGAAAGTGGGCGTGGCCTTGCAACTTTACCTTATGATATCAAACTATAAATATATATATTTTTACCCCGTCTACACACACAATTTGCAGCCTTACACATAACGCCCACCGTAGTGCTCCTTACACATAATGTCCCCAGTATAGTGTCAGATACACATAACGTTTACAGTATAGTGCCAGATACACATAATGCCCCCAGTAGAGTGCCAGATACACATAATGACCCCAGTAGAGTGCCAGATACACATAATGACCCCATAGTGCAGAGCCAGATACACATATGCCCCCAATAGTGCCAGATACACATATGCCCCCAATAGTGCCAGATATACATAATGACCCCAGTAGAGTGCCAGATACACATAATGACCCCATAGTGCAGAGCCAGATACACATATGCCCCCAATAGTGCCAGATACACATATGCCCCCAGCAGTGCTAGATACACATATGCCCCCATCAGTGTCAGATACACATATGCCCCCATCAGTGCCAGATATACATATGTGTCACGGGCTGGTCTGATTTTGTTCCCGGTAATGACCTGGGTGAGCCAGTGGAGGGCGCAGGGAGGCATAAGTTAGGTGTCTTGAGACATGGACAAGTCATATGCTGGAGCACTCTGGAAGATTACGCAGTGAGCACAGAGAATTGGCGAGACCTGAAGCAGAGGTGTGGAGTCTAACTCACCAGAGGTTTTCACCAGTGACCCCCGCCAGGGGATATAGTCTTTGCTGTGCCTGATGGGCAGGTCACGGCCCTCTGCTCAGATTTCTTTGAGGAGGCTGTGAGACACTCTGGTATACAGGGATGCTTAATGCTGGATTATACTGAAGTGCTTTACCATTGATAGTGAGTCCGATGGTAATGTGAAAAGGTAAGTATATCGGAGATGGTGAACTCAGGAGCACTTGGGTAGCTGAGGATAACTAAATCGGTATGGCAGCCGATAGTGTGAGGACAGTCTGTGTTTCGATGGTGCAGCCAAATGGCCACTAACAGAGCTGGTCAGAGAACCGATGATGCGGCCTGTGAGCCGAGAATATCCGGAGCCTGTGAGGGTAATCCTGGACTGAGCACCGCAGACTGGTAACACACTGAGATGGAGATAGTGGAACTCTCTGGCGGCAGGTAAGTAACCAGGAAAGGCAGGTACAGCGGGACACAGGTAACCGGATCTCTGGAGCAAGCCTGGAGCCTTAAAAGCGACGCTGGAGAACTTGCAGGAGAACTGACACGTTGTTCAAGGCAATGAGGACTCTGGGAAGCCTGCTTATATTCACCCAGAAGGATGCTGATTAGTTGCTGCTGGCAGCAGCAGCAGCATGCACAGGACCAGGAAGTAAGTACCTGCATACCTGGATCATGTGACTCTAGATCATGTGAATCTGGATCATGTGACTCTGCCAGAGTCAGTGGGCATCATGCCAGTAACCACAGAGCGTGCCAGTGGCCGATCTGCGGCACAGAATACACCAGTGTGTCGGTAAGTGGCGTGCGCGAGTAGCTTGTGAACCGCGGTTCCTGACAATACCCCTTCCTTTTAGGGAGGGCACCGTACACCCACGAGGCTTGGAAGGATTGTCTCTGTGGAAGGCGCAGATCAGACGAGGAGCGTGAACATCAGAGGCATTAACCCATTTGATTTCTCTCTTCTGGGCCATAGGCCTTCCAATCGATAAGATACTGGACATGTCCATATCTCTGCCGAGAAGCCACAATTTCTCTGACGTCCTAGTGGATGCTGGGAACTCCGTAAGGACCATGGGGAATAGCGGGCTCCGAAGGAGGCTGGGCACTCTAGAAAGAATTATGACTACCTGGTGTGCACTGGCTCCTCCCACTATGACCCTCCTCCAAGCCTCAGTTAGATTTTGTGCCCGGCCGAGGTTGGATGCACACTAGGGGCTCTCCTGAGCCTTTAGAAAGAAAGTATAGAAATTAGTTTTTTTAATTACAGTGAGACCTGCTGGCAACAGGCTCACTGCAGCGAGGGACTAAGGGGAGAAGAAGCGAACCTGCCTGCTTGCAGCCAGCTTGGGCTTCTTAGGCTACTGGACACCATTAGCTCCAGAGGGATCGACCGCCGTCCCAGTCCTTGGTGTTCGGTCCCGGAGCCGCGCCGCCGTCCCCCTTACAGAGCCAGAAGCAAGAAGAGGTCCGGAAAATCGGCGGCAGAAGACATCAGTCTTCACCAAGGTAGCGCACAGCACTGCAGCTGTGCGCCATTGCTCCTCACACACACTTCACACTCCGGTCACTGAGGGTGCAGGGCGCTGGGGGGGGGCGCCCTGAGAAGCAATTATAACACCTTGGCTGGCAAAAATACCACAATATATAGCCCCAGAGGCTATATATGTGGAAAATACCCCTGCCAGAATATTGGAAAAAGCGGGAGAATAGCCCGCGGAAAAGGGGCGGAGCTATCTCCCTCAGCACACTGGCGCCATTTCTCCCTCACAGCTCCGCTGGAAGGAAGCTCCCTGACTCTCCCCTGCAGTCTACACTACAGAAAAGGGTAAAAAAGAGAGGGGGGGCACTAAATTTAGGCGCAGTATACAGTTATTATAGAAAAAGCAGCTATACGGGACATAACTCAGTTAGTCCCTGCATTATATAGCGCTCTGGTGTGTGCTGGCATACTCTCACTCTGTCCCCCCAAAGGGCTTTTGTGGGTCCTGTCCTCTGTTAAGAGCATTCCCAGTGTGTGTGCGGTGTGTCGGTACGGCTGTGTCGACATGTTTGATGAGGATAATGATGTGGAGACGGAGCAGATGCCTTTAGGAGGGATGTCACCCCCTGCGGGGCAGACACCTGAGTGGATGAGCTTATGGAAAGAAATGAGTGCACGTATAGACTCTTTACATAAGAAATTTGACGACATGCCAAATGTGGGACAGCCGACTTCTCAGCTCGTGCCGGTCCAGGCGTCTCAAAGGTCATCAGGGGCTCTGAAACGCCCGCTACCTCAGACCGCAGACGCAGATGTCGACACGGATACTGACACCAGTGTCGACGACGATGAGTCTAACCTAATGCCCACTAAGGCCATTCACTGCATGATTGAGGCAATGAAAGAGGTGTTGCACATTTCTGATATAAATACAGGTACCACTAAAAAGGGTATTATGTTTGGGGAGAAAAAACTACCCGTAGTTTTTCCCCCATCAGAAGAATTAAATGAAGTGTGTGAGGAAGCGTGGACTTTCCCTGATAAAAAATTGGTAATTCCTAAGAAGGTACTAATGGCGTTCCCTTTCCCGCCAGAGGTTAGGTCACGTTGGGAAACACCCCCTAGGGTGGATAAAGCGCTCACACGTTTGTCTAAAAAGGTGGCACTACCGTCTCCGGATACGGCCGCCCTCAAGGAACCTGCTGATAGAAAGCAGGAAGCGATCCTGAAGTCTGTATACACACACTCAGGCATTTTACTTAGGCCAGCTATTGCGTCAGCATGGATGTGCAGTGCTGCCGCTGCGTGGTCAGATAAACTGTCAGAAAATATTTACACACTAGACAGAGACACGATCCTGTTAACCATAGACCATATCAAAGACTCAGTCTTATATATGAGAGATGCACAGAGGGAAATCTGCCGGCTGGCATCAAAAGTAAGTGCATTGTCCATTTCTGCTAGGAGAGGCTTATGGACTCGCCAGTGGACAGGAGATGCAGATTCTAAAAGGCACATGGAAGTTTTGCCTTATAAGGGTGAGGAATTATTTGGGGATGGTCTCTCAGACCTAGTTTCCACAGCAACGTCTGGGAAGTCAGCATTTTTACCCCATGTCCCCTCACAGCCTAAGAAGGCGCCGTTTTATCAGGTTCAGTCCTTTCGGACCCAGAAAAATAAGCGTGGAAAAGGCGGGTCTTTTCTGTCCAGAGGCAGAGGTAGGGGAAAAAGGCTGCAACAAACAGCAGGTTCCCAGGAGCAAAAGTCCTCCCCCGCTTCTTCTTCCAAGTCCGCCGCATGACGGTGGGGCTCCACAGGCGGAGCCAGGTACGGTGGGGGGCCGCCTCAAAAATTTCAGCGATCAGTGGGCTCGCTCACAGGTGGATCCCTGGATCCTTCAAATAGTATCTCAAGGGTACAAACTGGAATTCGAGGCGTCTCCACCCCACCGGTTCCTAAAATCTGCCTTGCCGATTGCTCCCTCAGACAGGGAGGCGGTGCTAGCGGCAATTCACAAGCTGTATTCCCAGCAGGTGATAATCAAGGTACCCCTACTTCAACAAGGCCGGGGTTACTATTCCACACTATTTGTGGTGCCGAAACCGGATGGTTCGGTGAGACCCATTCTAAATTTAAAATCCTTGAACACATTCATAAGAAAATTAAAGTTCAAGATGGCATTGCTCAGGGCGGTTATTGCAAGCCTGGACGAGGGGGATTACATGGTATCCCTGGACATCAAGGATGCTTACCTGCATGTCCCTATTTACCATCCTCACCAGGAGTACCTCAGATTTGTGGTACAGGATTGCCATTACCAATTCCAGACGCTGCCGTTTGGACTGTCCACGGCACCGAGGGTATTTACCAAGGTTATGGCGGAAATGATGATACTCCTTCGAAAAAAGGGAGTTTTAATTATCCCGTACTTGGACGATCTCCTAATAAAGGCAAGGTCCAAGGAACAGTTGTTGGTGGGAGTAGCACTGTCTCAGGAAGTGCTGCACCAGCACGGCTGGATTCTGAATATCCCAAAGTCTCATCTGGTTCCGACGACACGTCTACTGTTCCTGGGTATGATTCTGGATACAGTCCAGAAAAAAGTGTTTCTCCCGGAGGAGAAAGCCAGGGAGTTGTCATCTCTAGTCAGAGACCTCCTGAAACCAAAACAGGTATTGGTGCATCACTGCACGCGGGTCCTGGGAAAGATGGTAGCTTCTTACGAAGCAATTCCCTTCGGCAGGTTCCATGCCAGAATCTTTCAGTGGGACCTGTTGGACAAATGGTCCGGATCGCATCTTCAGATGCATCGCTTAATAACCCTGTCTCCAAGAACCAGGGTGTCTCTACTGTGGTGGCTGCAGAGTGCCCATCTTCTAGAGGGCCGCAGGTTCGGCATACAGGACTGGGTCCTGGTGACCACGGATGCCAGCCTTCGAGGCTGGGGGGCAGTCACACGGGGAAGAAACTTCCAAGGACTATGGTCGAGTCAGGAGATTTCCCTTCACATAAATATTCTGGAACTAAGGGCCATTTACAATGCCTTAAGTCAAGCAAGATCCCTGCTCCTACACCAGCCGGTGCTGATCCAGTCAGACAACATCACGGCAGTCGCCCATGTAAATCGACAGGGCGGCACAAGAAGCAGGATGGCAATGGCAGAAGCCACAAGAATTCTCCGATGGGCGGAGAATCATGTACTAGCACTGTCAGCAGTGTTCATTCCGGGAGTGGACAACTGGGAAGCAGACTTCCTCAGCAGACGCGACCTCCACCCGGGAGAGTGGGGACTTCATCCAGAGGTCTTCCAGATGCTGGTAAACCGTTGGGAAAAACCACAGGTGGACATGATGGCGTCCCGCCTCAACAAAAAGTTAAAAAAATATTGCGCCAGGTCAAGGGACCCTCAGGCGATAGCTGTGGACGCTCTAGTGACACCGTGGGTGTACCAGTCGGTTTATGTGTTCCCTCCTCTGCCTCTCATACCAAAGGTATTGAGAATAATAAGAAAGCGAGGAGTAAACACAATTCTCGTGGTTCCGGATTGGCCAAGACGAGCGTGGTACCCGGAACTTCAAGAGATGATCTCAGAGGACCCGTGGCCTCTGCCGCTCAGACAAGACCTGCTACAGCAGGGGCCCTGTCTGTTCCAAGACTTACCGCGGCTGCGTTTGACGGCATGGCGGTTGAACGCCGGATCCTGAAGGAAAAGGGCATTCCGGAGGAAGTCATTCCTACGCTTATTAAAGCCAGGAAAGATGTTACGGTAAATCATTATCACCGCATATGGCGGAAATATGTTGCGTGGTGCAAGGCCGAAAAGAACTAGCTTCAGTACCTGAAGTTCAGACATTTGTGAAAGGAGTGCTGCATATTCAGCCCCCGTTTGTGCCTCCTGTGGCACCTTGGGATCTCAACGTGGTGTTGAGTTTCTTAAAATCACATTGGTTTGAGCCACTAAAAACCGTGGATCTGAAATATCTCACGTGGAAAGTGGTCATGTTATTGGCCTTGGCGTCAGCCAGGCGAGTGTCAGAATTGGCGGCTTTATCATGTAAAAGTCCTTATCTGATTTTCCATATGGATAGGGCAGAATTGAGGACTCGTCCCCAGTTTCTCCCTAAGGTGGTGTCAGCGTTTCACCTGAACCAGCCTATTGTGGTGCCTGCGGCTACTAGGGATTTGGAGGACTCCAAGTTGCTAGACGTTGTCAGGGCCCTGAAAATATATGTTTCCAGGACGGCTGGAGTCAGAAAATCTGACTCGCTGTTTATCCTGTATGCACCCAACAAGTTGGGTGCTCCTGCTTCTAAGCAGACTATTGCTCGCTGGATTTGTAGTACAATTCAGCTTGCACATTCTGCCTGCCACAGCCAAAATCTGTAAATGCCCATTCCACAAGGAAGGTGGGCTCATCTTGGGCGGCTGCCCGAGGGGTCTCGGCTTTACAACTTTGCCGAGCTGCTACTTGGTCAGGGGCAAACACGTTTGCAAAATTCTACAAATTTGATACCCTGGCTGAGGAGGACCTGGAGTTCTCTCATTCGGTGCTGCAGAGTCACCCGCACTCTCCCGCCCGTTTGGGAGCTTTGGTATAATCCCCATGGTCCTTACGGAGTTCCCAGCATCCACTAGGACGTCAGAGAAAATAAGAATTTACTCACCGGTAATTCTATTTCTCATAGTCCGTAGTGGATGCTGGGCGCCCATCCCAAGTGCGGATTGTCTGCAATACTTGTAAATAGTTATTGTTAACTAAAGGGTTATTGTTGAGCCATCTGTTGAGAGGCTCTGTTGTTTTCATGCTGTAAAACTGGATATAGTATCACGAGTTGTACGGTGTGATGGGTGTGGCTGGTATGAGTCTTACCCGGGATTCAAAATCCTTCCTTATTATGTCAGCTCGTCCGGGCACAGTGTCCTAACTGAGGCTTGGAGGAGGGTCATAGTGGGAGGAGCCAGTGCACACCAGGTAGTCATAATTCTTTCTAGAGTGCCCAGCCTCCTTCGGAGCCCGCTATTCCCCATGGTCCTTACGGAGTTCCCAGCATCCACTACGGACTATGAGAAATAGAATTACCGGTGAGTAAATTCTTATTTTTTTCAACCTCGAACTCAACTCCTCAATGAGTATACACTCTGGGGGACTCGGGAGAAGATTTTTGGAAGCAGTTGAGAATGAGAGGCAGCAGCAAAGAGATGTGGAAAGAATTAGGTATTCTCAGGTAGGCTGGTAGTTTTAGCTTGTATGCCACAGGATTGATCATTTGTTTCGCGGAGAATGGGCCTATGAATTGAGGGGCAAACGTCATGGAAGGAACACTTTAATGTAGATTCCGAGTTGAGAGCCATACTTTGTCTCTGGGTTTTAGCAGAGGAACAGCTCGCCATTTGCGATCAGCAAAGACTTTATACAGTATCGCTTGGAAGCTTTCTTGAGCAAGACATGGGTGGTCATTCCGAGTTGTTCGCTCGGTAATTTTCTTCGCATCGCAGCGATTTTCCGCTAATTGCGCATGCGCAATGTTCGCACTGCGACTGCGCCAAGTAAATTTGCTATGCAGTTAAGAATTTTACTCACGGCATTACGAGGTTTTTTCTTCGTTCTGGTGATCGTAATGTGATTGACAGGAAGTGGGTGTTTCTGGGCGGAAACTGGCCGTTTTATGGGTGTGTGTGAAAAAACGCTACCGTTTCTGGGAAAAACGCGGGAGTGGCTGGAGAAACGGGGGAGTGTCTGGGCGAACGCTGGGTGTGTTTGTGACGTCAAACCAGGAACGAAACTGACTGAACTGATCGCAGTGGCAGAGTAAGTCCCGAGCTACTCAGAAACTGCAAAGAAATTTCTATTCGCAATTTTGAGAATCTTTCGTTCGCAATTTTGATAAGCTAAGATTCACTCCCAGTAGGCGGCGGCTTAGCGTGTGCAATGCTGCTAAAAGCAGCTTGCGAGCGAACAACTCGGAATGAGGCCCATGGACATTTTAACAAACTAGAGAGACGTATTTGAGTGTAGAAGATGCAAATGGCACTTCTAAAGCTGGTAGTGCCTTGAAATTAGGCGGATGCGGATGTTGACCGTACACAATATAGAATGGTGAATATCCCGTAGCTATATGGTACCTGAAATTATGGGCAAACTCTGCTCAAGGAAGTAGACTAACCCAGTTGTCCTGCAAAGAGGAAATGTACAGCCGTAGGAATGTTTCAAGGTCCTGGTTGACCCTCTCCGTTTGCCCATTGGACTGGGGGTGGTACGCTGTTGAGAAATTTAACTACACTTGTAAGGTGGAACAGAGGGCTTTCAAGAAGCGGGCTACAAATTGTACACCGCGGTCGGAGACAATTTCTGTAGGGAGTCCATGAATCTTGAAAATATGCTGTATGAATATTTGGGTGAGCTTGGGAGCCGAAGGTAGACCGGTGAGTGGTATAAAGTGTGCCATCTATGAGAATCGATCCACCACTACCCAGATGGTATTACACTCTTGGGACTTCGGGAGCTCTGAGATTAAGTCCATGGATAAGTGTGTCCATGGACGTGTAGTAATGGGCAATGGGAGGAGAGTACCTGCAGGAGCTTGGCAATGTACTTTATGTTGGGCACATGCAGAACAAGAGGCCATAAAATCTTGGACGTCTTACCTTATTTTGGGCCACCAGTAAGAGCAACGAACAAGTTCAAGAGTCTTAAGAACCCCAGGATGTCCGGAAAAGGGTGAGGCGTGAGCCCAAGATAGTAACTTCGGCCGAGGTTCAGGCGTCACATACATCTTCCCTGGAGGTGGCACAGGAGACACGCGAGTGGTAGCAAAGGCAATGGGACTGATGATGGAACACTCGTCACGAGGCAGAACATCTTCCTCCATGGACCTTGATAACGCATCTGCCTTTACATTCTGGGAGCCTGGGCGATACAAGATCTTGAAATACAAACGTGAGAAGAATAGTGACCAGTGGGCTTGGCGAGGATTGAAGCACTGGGCCGCTTTGAGGTATAGCAAGTTCTTGTGGTCTGCAAAAAAATGGTTATGTGGAATTTGGCACCCTCTGACAAGTACCTCCACTCTTCCAATGCCAACTTGATCGCTAACAACTCTTGATCGCCAATGGAGTCGTTTTTCTCTGCAGGAAGGAATTTTCGTGAGAAAAAAACGCATGGATGTTGCTTCCCATCTTCCACGGTCTGGGAAAGCACTGCGCCGATACCCACATTAGAGGCATCGACCTCAAGGGAAAAGAGCTTATTAGGGTCTGACTGCTGGAGAATAGGTGCCGAGATGAAGGCTTGTTTTAGCAGATGGAATGCGGACATAGCTTCTTCGGACCAGACTGTGGGGTTTGCTCCTTTTTTGGTCAGGGCTGTAATTGGAGAGATGAGCGTAGAGAATCCCATGATAAATTTTCTATAATAATTGGCAAAGCCAATGAAGCGCTGGACAGCCTTTAGTGTATTTAGTTGGTTGGTTTTTGTTAGTGTGGTTTGGTTTTATGACTTCAAACCTTTGGAAAATCAATAAAAATAATTCCAAAAATAAATTCTATTAATAAAGTTCTACAGTAATTCTCAAACCCTTCCCTATGAGTAAAACTTGAAAACTGAATTTGAGCAGAATCAGTCTACGGTGTATATTATAGGGGGCTAGTCACAGGTGGACACCGTGTTCCAAAAATTGCAAACGGGTGATTGTCGGAACACTTTGCGTGCGAAGCAGCCATAGTGCACGTGCGCAACCAGTTGGCAGCCGGCGGGTGTCCGGTGGTGGTGACGCATCATTGGGGGAAGGAGGTGGACCAGTAAAATGCAGGCATATCATGGACGTCTTCAGGGCCGGACGATGTCTTCACCTGCATTTCCAGAGACTGGAAACATGGTGGCAGTGTGCCTGCCTACGCAGTCTATTAGAGGTTTCTGCGATCACAATTGTGGGCTGCCTTGCCATGTGCTGGGCGGTCCCCACCATGCGATTTTAGTGGTCACTGATTTTGCACAAATAGCAAAATCTGCGCCCAACTCTGAATACCCCCCCTCCCCCATAGTCCATAACATCATTGCTATGTCTAAATCGTGGATTTTCCTACAAAAGAAACGGATTAATTTAACTTTATTTTTCCTGTTGTTTTTCTTCCTACATTGTGATGTTTTCCTCTTGCCCTAAAGCTAGTGTTAATGTGTTATTATTTGATTTATTTTTTAATCAGCTCCAGCATAGCTTCCACTGCAGAGTATTGGCAGCTCTCTATGCTCACCATCTTTTGGTAAGAATGTAAACCACATACCTCCCTGACCACCACCTCTGCCTTCCGGAAGCAAAGTGCCTGTTAGAGCACACACACATTGTGCTGTTCCCCTGACCTCCCTCCCTGGGGGAGACAGGCGCCAAGGGAACGCGGTGAACTTGTTCCCAGGGACGCATCGCATCCAGACAGGCAGGTTCTGCTTTCATCCTGTGTCAGTTCAGTAAAAGCCTCAATTAACTGCACATTAATTATTAAAAGTGAACAATGCAGCCCTGGGATCCAGCAGCCAGATTCAGTTACCTCGTGTGCAGAAGAGGGATTGGCAGCGGTCAAGATAACACAGTTTACCTTCTTCCACAATGCCGAAAACCAAATAAAAGAATATGCCCAAGCTACCTCTCATGTCACCTAACCAGCACAAACATGAAATAACTGTTATATCATTATTCAAAATGCTGATGGTGAAATTTCTTGTATTTATGTACATATAAATTAGTTACTTATCCACTTAACTGACAATTTTTTTCTCCCAAAAACCGTTTAGAAATTTTTGATTTTTTTTATGAGTGAATTAGGTGAACAACATGTATTTAACATTACCCAAAATGATTTAGTTAAAATGTCAGAATTTTATTTTTTTTAATTTTTGTTAATTTCTTTTAAACATCGGAACATCAGTTGGCACCATCGAAACATCACACCTTCCATTTTAAAAGTCCAGAGAGCCACCAGGTACACAGGTAGAGCTTGGGGGGTTAATATACACTTCTCCAGCGGCTGTTATTGTCTGCAGCAGCCGGGTGGGGGGTACGGCTTTGCTGACCGAACAGCAATGATTGGCAGCATGGCAAACCCTAGGGGAGGGTGCAGGGAGGCAGAGGGAACTTACGGTCCCTCTGAGAGCAGCAGCCAGAGCCGGCCCTAACCAATATGATGCCCTAGGCAAGATTTTGGCTGGTGCCCCCTAGCACCACCGCTGGTTCTGCCTCTGACCTTGCACCTCTTTCCCAGCACCATCACCCCTCACCCATAGCAGTCCTTGTACCCCCTATATTTTAAATAGGAACAGTTCGCACATTTGACGCACAGCCCAAAAAGGGGCATCTTCTTGCTGGGAAGGGGCATGGCCACACAATAGTAACCCCAATTCCTATTACGCCACACAGTACTGCAACTTTATTCACATTTTATCTTGCGTTAGTGTCCATAATTCATATTACATCCCACAGTAGTATCACTTTACCTTATAAACGTTACTCCTCACAGTAGAGCCCCTTATTCACATTACATCACACTGAATTGCTCCTTATTCACATTACACCACACCTTATTGCTCTTTATTCACATTAGACGACACAGTAGTGCCCTTTCTATATGCAACGCCACATAGTAGAGCACCTTATACACATAATGCCACACATTAGTAATGCATTTATACACATAATTCCACACAGTAATGCCCCTTACACATATGAGACACATTAATGTCCTTATAAACATAATGCACCTTACACATTATGACAACCTTTATTAATGCCCTTTTACACATAATGGGGGTAATTCCAAGTTGATCGCAGCAGGATTTTTGTTAGCAATTGGGCAAAACCATGGAGGTCATTCCGAGTCGTTCGCTCAGAAAATTTCTTCGCATCGCAGCGTTTTTCCGCTTAGTGCGCATGCGCAATGTCCGCACTGCGACTGCGCCAAGTAAATTTGCTATGAAGTTTGGATTTTTACTCACGGCTTTTTCTTCGCTCAGGCGATCGTAGTGTGATTGACAGGAAATGGGTGTTACTGGGCGGAAACAGGCCGTTTTATGGGCGTGTGGGGAAAAACGCTACCGTTTCCAGGAAAAAACGCGGGAGTGGCTGGAGAAACGGAGGAGTGTCTGGGCGAACGCTGGGTGTGTTTGTGACGTCAAACCAGGAACGATAAGCACTTAACTGATCGCAGATGCCGAGTAAGTCTGAAGCTACTCTGAAACTGCTACGAGATGTGTAATCGCAATATTGCGAATCTTTCGTTCGCAATTTTAAGAAGCTAAGATTCACTCCCAGTAGGCGGCGGCTTAGCGTGTGCAATACTGCTAAAATCGCCTTGCGAGTGAACAACTCGGAATGAGGGCCCATGTGCACTGCAGGGGAGGCAGATATAACATGTGCAGAGAGAGTTAGATTTGGGTGTGGTGTGTTCAATCTGCAATCTAATTTGCAGTGTAAAAATAAAGCAGCCAGTATTTACCCTGCACAGAAACAAAATAACCCACCCAAATCTAACTCTTTCTGCACATGTTATATCTGCCTCCCCTGCAGTGCACATGGTTTTGCCCAATTGCTAAAAAAAATCCTGCTGCGATCAACTTGGAATTACCCCCAATGTCCCTTACACATATGCCACACATTATTAATGCCCTTATACACATAATGACACACATAGTGCCCCCTTCACATTTGCTGCACATTATTAGTGCCCCTATACACATAATGACACACATACAGTAGTACCCTGTTACACATTTGCTGCACATTATTAGTGCCCCTATACACATAATGACACACATACATTAGTACCCTGTTACACATATGCCGCACATTATTAATGCCCTTATACACATAATGACAAACATAGTGGCCCTTTACACATATGTTTCACATTATTAATGCATTTTTACATGACACACATAATGCTCCTTACACATATTCTGAACACTACTGCACAACCAACCCACTCACATGCACACGGCACTTCCACTTCCACTAACACTGTGACCTCTGCTTGGATACAGATGTGTCCTCACAAATCTTGCATCAATGCTAACATCGGGCACCTTTTTTTTAATGAAATGCATCTTATTTGCATTGCTATTGGCTAGGATGCACAAGCAGCTTCTGCTGATTAAACTGATATGCAGCATGCCAATATACTGTGTGAGACTGTGGCTGTATCTGAATATGAAATGCTACATACAGAATATAGGCATGTCGCATATCATTTTAATAAGCAGAAGCTGATGATGCCCCTAGGCATATCAAATGCCCTAGGCAATTGCCTAGTTTGCCTATGCCTATGGCCAGCTCTGGCAGCAGCAGAGGGCAGTTTGTCTTCCCTGCAGCTGCTAACCTGTTTTTCTGACTGGCCGCATCCTGGTGTTGTCACATCTGATGCGACCATGCCAGGCAAGTGGTTATGTATGTGTATATATATATATATATATATATATATATAAAAATACTGGAATGATAGATGATAGATAGATAGATAGATAGATAGATAGATGAATAGATAGACCGATAGATAAATGAATAGATAGTCAGATAGATAGATAGATAGATAGATAGATAGATAGATAGATAGATAGATAGATAGATAGACATCAGCCATAACATTAAAAACCGCTGACAAGTGAAGTGAATAACATTATCTCATTACAATGGCAGCTGTCAAGGGGTGGGATATATTAGGCAGGAAGTGAACACTCAGTTCTTCAAGTTGTGTTCGAAGAAGGAAAAATGGACAAGTGTAAGGATCTGACGGAACAATTTGTGATGCCTAGACTACTGGGACCGGGCATTTCGAAATGACAAGTTTTGTGGGGTATTCCCAGTATGCACTGGTTAGTACCCTTCTAAAGTGGTACAAGGAAGAGCAACTGGTAATATGTCGAGAGGGTTATGAGTGCATGAGGATCATTAATACACAGGTGGAGTGAAGTGTAGTCTGGTCAGATCCCAAGGAAGAGCTACTGTAGCACAAATTTCTGTTGAAGTATAATAGAAAGGAGTCAGACCATAACCTGCATTGCAGTTTGCAACATATGGGGCTGCATAGCTGCAGAGTACCTATGCGGACCCCTGTCCACCACCAAAAGCACCAACAATGGGCACATATAAGAACTGGACCATGGAGCAATGACAAAAGATGGCCTCATGATGAATCATGTTTTCTTTTATATTATATGTGTGGCTGAGTGAGTGTGTGTCAGTTATTTGGGAAAAAGATGGCACAAGATGCAGCGGGATGCTCTGGGCAAAATTCTGCCGGGTCCTTCCGTTCATGTGGATGTTACTTTGACTTGTAACACCTACCTAAACATTGCTGTAGAAAGTAAACCACTTCATGGCAACGGTATTCCCTGGTGTCAGTGGCCTCTTACAGCAAGATAATGTGACCTACCACACTGCAAAAACTGTTCAGGAATGGTTTGAGGAACATGACAAATGGATCATAGTGTGGACTTGCCCTACAAATTTCCCAGATCTCAATCCTATTGAGCATCTGTGTGATGCGCTGGAAAAACAAGTCTGAGCCATGGAGGCCCCACCTCGCAACTGTCATGCTTGTGCTTGAATTTGTGTGTAGAACCAGATTTGAGTCACGTTCTGGAATGTAGTCTGATGCTGATGATGGTAAACTTGATGGACTTGAGTAACTTCTGTTCTAGAACTGGATTCATGGGTACTCTGTGAAACAGAGGATGGCCTGTGTGCTGAAAAGCGCTAGGTGCGGGCTGGAACTGAAGCAGAAATTAGACTTTGGGTTGAAGCTGAACACTGGGAGAGCAGCGGAACTACAGATAGGCTCTGGACTGACACTGGTGATTTTGGATTCTGTGGTAGCAGTGGAACTGTGGCTTGACTTCAAGCTGATATTGATGCCATTGGATGCTGTAGTGACAGGAGGTCTGTGGCAAGACATCGGCTGATACAGGTGGACTGAACTAGACTGGATTCAAGCTGCAACTGAACTGAAATGGATCTGTGCTTAGACTGAGCTGGATCAAAGAAAAACTGAAGTGGACTGGTTCCGGGATACGATTTGACTGGACTGGATCCAGACTATGACTTGACCTGACTGTATCCGGGCTATGACCAAACCGGACTGTATCCATGCTATGACCGAACCAAACTGGCAATGTAGCAAAGAAGGTAACCGCACTGGTAAGTACTTAATACAGAGTGTAGCACTGTGGAGCTCAGGTATTACAGGACACAGGGGCAGATGTATTAAGCCTGGAGAAGTGATAAAGTGGAAGGTGATAATGCACCAGCCAGTCAGTTCCTAATTGTAATTTTTCAAACCCAGCCTGTAACATGACAGGAGCTGATTGGCTGGTGCGTTATCACCTGCCACTTTATCACTGTTCCAGGTGTAATACATCTGCCCCACAGTGAGAACTGTGTTAGACTTTACTCTGACTAAACATAGCTTGAACGCGAAAAGAGCTGAAATAGTCTTAGGATACTAAAGGATACT
This sequence comes from Pseudophryne corroboree, assembly GCF_028390025.1. Lineage (NCBI taxonomy): Eukaryota > Metazoa > Chordata > Amphibia > Anura > Myobatrachidae > Pseudophryne > Pseudophryne corroboree. Next base: position 225,908,553 of record NC_086453.1, on the reverse strand, counting down.
GGGGCAGATGTATTAACCTGGAGAAGGTATAAGGAAGTGATAAATCAGTGATAAGTGCAAGGTGATAAACGCTCCAGCCAATCAGCTCCTGTTAATTTACATATTGGAGTCGATTGGCTGGTGCATTTATCACTTTTCACTTATCACTGGTTTATCACTTCCTTATGCCTTCTCCAAGTTAATACATCTGCCAAAGAGTTTCTACTGCTGGAAGCTGATACTATTACTGGAATACAGGTAATATGTATGCAAGAGCATAAGCTTGCTGGGTGGTGATTCAGGGGCTAAAAGCATAATAGGAATTCAGAATCTCTGCTGCAGATTGGGAAATGCTACACTACAATCAGTATCCTGTAGTCTGGAGGCACAGATAAATTCTCTGGTAGATAGGCCCTCATTCCGAGTTGATCGCTAGCTGCTTTCGTTCGTAGCACGGCGATTAGTTGAAAAAGCAGCACTTCTGTGCATGCGTATGGGCCGCAGTACGCATGCACAAAGTACTTTCACCCAAAACTATGCAGTTTTACACAAGGTTGAGCAACGCTTTTCAGTCGCACTGCTGATCGTTGTGTGATTGACAGGAAGTGGGTGTTTCTGGGCGGAAACTGAGCGTTTTCAGGGAGTGTGCTGAAAAACGCAGGCATGCCAGATAAAAACGCAGGAGTGGCTGAAGAAACAGGGGAGTGGCTGACCGAACGCAGGGTGTGTTTGTTACGTCAAACCAGGAGCTAAACAGTCTGCAGTGATCGCAAGGTAGGAGTAAGTTTCGAGCTGCTCAGAAACTGCATGAAAATGTTTACGAGCAATGCTGCTAACCTTTTGTTCGCACTTCTGCTAAGCTAAGATACACTCACAGAGGGCAGCGGTCTAGCGTTTGCACTGCTGCTAAAAGCAGCTGGCGAGCGATCAACTCGGAATGAGGGCCATAGCCTGAAGTGATATTCAGCAGTTTAGGACACGGGCATAGGCTAATGCTAGCCATAAGTCAGACCAACTTTTCTCCAGCTCTCCAAACCTCCAACCGTCCAACTTGTCTGTCCAACAAAAACACTGCTCCACACATCTAACCAACTTTTGATCAGTTCCACACATCTAACCAACTTTTCATTAGACCAACCAACCTGCCAACTTCTGTCCAACTTGTGATGTCACCGAAGTAGGCGGACAGTGTCAGTGAGACTGGGCTTTTCTTTCACCACCATACATTTATTAAATTTACTTATTTTTATAGTGAACTATTGATCCCTGCATGGTTGGACTGCCAAGGCAAGTTAGAACTTGGATAACCACAAGCACAAGCTTGCCCTGGTACATGTACTTTAGTATCTCCTTTTTATTTTTCATCTTTTTAATTTGCAAAAACATACCCTTTGAACTCCCCCACATGCTTGTACTTGGAGAACCACAAGTAACAGCATGCGAGGCATTAATGGGCCCGCTGTAAAAGAAATATAGAACTAAACACAGTCACCTTGAAATTATACGTTTATTTACACACTTACATATGCAGTACTTACCTACATCCCACGCCGCCATTCATGTTCCCTTGTCTGGTAAAATCCATTAGGGTACCTGTAAAAAAACAAAACTATTTCCAGTGAAGATCGGTACAATTCAGTCCATGTAGGCATCCAGGGGTTAAAAAAAGTTTTCTATTATGCAGGTAACAGCTCCACTATAGCTGAAGTTGTATCTCATTGTGGATACATTTCTAATTCTAGACTTACAATGTAACAATTGGAAAAACAAATAGTTTCCGTTATGTTCAGTTAAAAATGGAATTCTCACTGCTCAATTATGAGCAGTTTAATACTCCTTTTACACATGCAGCAAAAACCCGGGCTTTTGCACGTGAATGCGCATGAACCTGGGTTTTTGGTACGTTTGAAAGGAAACTAGCTGGGACGCAGTCAGGCTGAGACCTGGAATTTCCTGCTTGATAGACCTGGGAAATTCCCAGGTCGCATGAGTGAAAGGGTAGAGGGAAATACAAATAAGTGCAAACAGCTTGCACCCACAAATAAGTATGGCTGTATGTGGCACTCACAGTACCACCGGACTCACAGATTTTTGGGGGTCATTCCGACCCGATCGCTTGCTGCAGTTTATCGCAGCGTTCGGGTCGGAATTGCGCATGTGCCGGCGCCGCAGTATGCTGGCACATGACAGACGGCCAAAGGCCGTCGTTCAGTAGCGAGCGCCTCTGCCTAATTGACAGGCAGAGGCGGTCGCAGGGCAGGAGGGGGCTGGGCGGCGGCGTTAAGCCGCCATTTAGGGGGCGCGGTCCGGCCAATGCAGGCATGGATGGACCGTTGGGGGGGAGGGGCGGGCCGCAGCGGCTGCGTGACGTCTCACGCAGCCACTGCGGCCAGTGGTAGCGACGATCAACTCCCAGCCAGCTCCACAAATAAAAAAGCATCGCCACTGTGCGATGCTTTTGTATTTGTGCGGGTAGAGGAGGGCCGGACAACAGGGAAGATGATCGTAACTGTGCTAAATTTAGCACAGCTACGATCAACTCGGAATGACCCCCTTTGTTCTAACCACCTACTTTCAAGCTGTTCACACCAAATTGGATTCCCCCCTAAAAATGGTATTCTCACTGCAGCTAAACACCAATCATTGGGGGTCATTTCGAGTTGTTCGCTCGGTAAATTTCTTCGCATCGCAGCGATTTTCCGCTTAGTGCACATGCGCAATGTTCGCACTGCGACTGCGCCAAGTAAATTTGCTATGTAGTTAGGAATTTTACTCACGGTTTTTTCTTCGTTCTGGTAATCGTAATGTGATTGACAGGAAGTGGGTGTTTCTGGGCGGAAACTGGCCGTTTTATGGGTGTGTGTGAAAAAACGCTACCGTTTCTGGGAAAAACGCGGGAGTGGCTGGAGAAACGGAGAAGTGTCTGGGCGAACGCTGGGTGTGTTTGTGACGTCAAACCAGGAACGACAAGCACTGAACTGATCGCAGATGCCGAGTAAGTCTCGAGTTACTCAGAAACTGCACAGAGATGTCTTATCGCAATATTGCGAATCTTTCGTTCGCAATTTTAATAAGCTAAGATTCACTCCCAGTAGGCGGCGGCTTAGCGTGTGCAAAGCTGCAAAAAGCAGCTTGCGAGCGAACAACTCGGAATGACCACCATTATTTTTTATTTATTTTTTTTAAACATCATTTTTATTAGTGAGATCATAGAATCAGACAGAGACCAACATGTTTTAGTCTTAACATAATACATTACAAACATAGTTTAACAAGTGGCATTCATAGAGAGAACTAAAAAATATGATCTATTTGTAACCCAGAAGTCGGGTAATAAAGTATAGAAAGAATGTCAGCCAGTAGAGAGATTAACCAACAGAGACTGAAGAGTAAAAAGGTGAAGAAAAGAAAGAAAGGAATAGAAGAATAGAATAGTATCCTCGGAACGGGTCCATCAATTCAATCTAAAATTATCATATACAACACAGGGCGTTACAGATTGAAGGGCGAATGGGCATTTTGGGTAGCCAGCCATGGGCTCCATATTTTATCAAACGACTTAGAGGAACATTTAATTATACTAGTCATATATTCCATACGGTAAACATACCAGATACGAGATATTATAGACTGTATGGAAGGAGGTTAAAAAATGGTTGAGATTACCTAAAGGATAAAAAAGGGGCAGACTAGATAGGCCAAGTGGTTCTTATCTGCCGTCAAATTCTATGGGGGGAATTCAAATGTTTGAAAAGTCAGTTGGGTGTTTGTTTTTTCCTATCTAATAGACAGGGAAAAAAACATACACCCAACCTACTTTTCAAACATTTGAATTTCCCCCTATGTTTCTATGAGTAGCAGGGTTTTTCCAGTCCACTGCCAATTGACATGTCATAGCAGAGACCACATGGCGCAGCAGTTTATTTTGATATTTTGTCAGTGCTGGCGGTTCAGGGGAAGGAGGATATATTGAGGATCATAAGGAATAGGAATCTGTAGTAAGCTAGTAATAAGATTAATTACGTTTCTCCAGACATTCACTATTTTAGGGCATGACCACAATATATGTAAAAAAGAACCCTCCGCACCGCATCCTCTCCAACAACTGTCCGATGTGTCCGGGTACATTCTGCTCAAACGAGAGAGTACATAATACCATCTATAATTTATAGATGTTCTCCTTAACCCTGATGCAAATGGAGCTAAATGACGCATTTTCCCAGTCTTCAGACCATTTCTCATCGTCTAAGGCCGAACACAAGTCCGTTTCCCATGCTCTCTCATGAGGATCACGCTGAGAAGAGGGCTCCCCATTAAGGGTGGTATATAAGAGGGAGATTAAAACTTGGTTGAGTGACGTCTGAAACATTAGGTCTCAAATGTAGTCAAGGGTCTGCTAGAAAGGATGCGGCTCAGTGAGGAAAGAAAGTGCCTAAGTTGTAAAAATTTATAGAAATACAAAATACAAGATACAAGATACAAAATAACTCTATCCTGCCAAGGGGCAAATAATGGTTTGTGTTTACCAGGGGGAAATGCTGGGTTATGTAATATTGGGATAATGGGGAGGGGGTTGGAGCCAAGCTGTATTTCCTATTGGCAAAGTCTCAAACCGTTAGTGAATGGGACACTATAGGGTGTAATGTCACATTTCCAGGGTGGCGGGCCTCGGAAGCCAAAGGAGAGAAGAAAGAGTAGAGAGACCTAGTTCATCAGCTTCTATAGATACCTAGACCCTCCGAGAGCCCCGATTGCACCACTGTATAAAATGTGCAAATTTCATGGCTAAATAATATCTTTTAACGTCTAGAATACCCAGAGCACCACTATGTGTGGGGCGTTGTAATAGTTTCAGTCGAACACTGGGACGCTTATTCGCCCAAATAAATTGTGACGTATGAAACTGTACAAATTTAAAAACAGTAGGAGGAATAAATATCGGAAGGGTCTGGAATAGGTATAGGATCCAGGGGAGCACATTCATTTTCACTGAATTCACCCTACCTATCCAGAAAAAAAAACACGCTAGACCAAGAAGATAAATCTGACTTAATTTGGTCTAGAAGTCTGGGGAAATTAGCTTGGTATAGTTGATGGTGATGATGTGTTAGGAAAATGCATAAGTATTTAATTTTTTGCTTATGCCATTTAAATGGGAAAGAGTTCTCCAAAGAGAGTTTGATATGGCCAGGAATATAAAAATCCAATACTTAATTTACTTGTATTCATTTTATATCCCGAATGTTTAGAGTAGAGATCGATTTCAGAGCTGAGTGGCCGCAGCGATTGCGTCGGGGACCCTAGGGATAATAGGATATCATCAGCATATAAAGCAATTTTATGCTCAGAAAGACCTATCTTCACTCCAGATATATCAGCATTAGCTCAAATCCTTGCCGCCAGCGGTTCCATAACTAGGGCAAATAACGGGGGAGAGTGGGCACCCATGTCTGGTCCCATTAGCGATTCTGAAAGTAGAGGAGGTGAGGCGATTGACAGAGACCATAGCAGTGGGATATCTATAGAGTGCTGAGACACCATCCAAAAACTTGCCAGAGAAGCCCATCCTCCGAAATACAGAGAAAGCGAAGGACCAGGATATTCGGTCAAAAGCCTTCTCGGCATCCAATGCAAGCATCAATGATGGTAGCTTTTGTTTATGAATAGAATAAATTAAATCTATGGCTCTCCTGGTGTTATCGGAAGCCTGACAGCCAGGAATAAAGCCCACTTGATCTGGGTGTATCAAGTGTATGAGTATGGGGGCTTAGCGATTGGCCAGTATTTTGGCATAGATCTTAAGGTCTATGTTCAATAATGAGATTGGCCTATAGTTGGAATATTGTGTGGGGACTCTTTCTGGTTTCGGAATCACTATAATATCGGCTTGCACAGTTGCCGATGCAAACAATGCCCCATCCAGAATATTATTAAAAAGAGAAGTAAGACAAGGGGCCAATTCTGTGATGAATGTTTTGTAATATTGGGCTGTGAAGCCATCTGGGCCAGGGGCCGCTGAGGACTGCATAGATTTGATAGCGGCTACCGTCTCTTCCAGGGAAATGGCCTCATTGAGTATAGAGAGCTGTTGCTCCATCAGGCACGGCAAGGGGGCATCTAACAAGTATCAACACGCTCCCTCCGGTCCATCAGTGGAAAGAGGAGAGGCAGGGAGATTGTAAAGGGAGCTATAGAAGCCTCTAAATTCCTCTATCATCAGTTTAGGATCATAGGTGAGCGTATTTAATTTGTGTGAAAATAGTTTTTCTATCATGCCTGCAGCCCGCTTGCTCATCAGCGTGTTGGCTAAAAGACTGTCTATTTTATCCGATTTATTGTAAAACCTTTGGCGTAGCTTCTGTAATATGGCTGCTGCATATCATGACAAAAGGGTATGTAACTGACCCCTGAGGTTATCTATCCGAGAGAGCAGGGAATCACTCGGGGAAGTTTTATGTTGGGCTAAGAGCGCAGAAATTTGAGACTCTAATGAGGAAACTTCCTGTGTCGCCCTTTTACGTATAGTTGAAGCTTTGGACATGAAATGGCCACGAATAGTAGCTTTGTGTGCTTCCCAAACAAGGCCGGGAGAGACCTCGGGGGAGATGTTCTCCTTAAAAAAAAATTGCAGGGTTGATTTACTATCTGAAAGAGTTGAAGGATGTGATAGAAGAGTGTCATCCAAGCGCCATTTACGCTTCCTATTAGGGGCTCTGTAAAGATCTACCAGAATATAAACTCCTGCATGATCAGTCCATGAACAGGAAGTGATGCCTGCATCAGAGACCAATGTCGTGAGTGATTGGGACACATGAACCATATCTATGCGAGAGTAATGCTGATGTGGTGCAGAGAAGTGGGTATAATCCCTAGCGGTGGAGTGTTTAAGGCACCAGGGCTAGTATTTACTAAAAATCCGAGTTTGGCCGATTTGTGTTTTTTTTTCTAAGTCCCAATCCGGGAATTCACTAAGCACCAATCTCGGCAGTGTCTGGTCTATTCGTAATGGTTTGAATGACAACGTTCCGAAATACGAATGAATAGACCATCGGTCAAACGCGGCTGTTATTTCATAGAATACGGGAATTCACTATTCATTCGTATTTGGGTGTTAGTTTCTGAGTGCTCAAGAGCGGGGGGTTTATTTACTAATATTCGTGTTTTTGCCGTTTTGAAGGGTGTTTGATCTCGAATAGTATCGGGTGCATTTTACTGCAACTTTTTGAATCCTGATACGGTCATTCACTGAGCTGCCGAGTTTTGCACATTCGTTTTTTCCGATGTCGATGTGATTCGTAATATCAGGCAGTGTTTTACGGGAGTGATGAGTAAAACACTGCCTGACAAAACACAAGGAATCCCGGCCGGATCTGTGAGATCCGTGCAGGGCTTCATTGTGTACCTGAAAAAGTTCATTAAAGTCTTAAAAAAGGTAGAAAAAATTGCGTGGGGTCCCCCCTCCTAAGCATAACCAGCCTCGGGCTCTTTGAGCCGGTCCTGGTTGACAAAATATGCGGGGGAAAATGACAGGGGGACAAAAAGCGTAGGGGTCCCCCGTATTTTTGAAACCAGCACCGGGCTCCACTAGCTGGGGAGATAATGCCACAGCCGGGGGACACTTTGATATCGGTCCCTGCGGCCGTGCCATTAAAACCCCAACTAGTCACCCCTGGCCGGGGTACCCTGGAGGAGTTGGGGACCCCTTCAATCAAGGGGTCCCCCCCACTCCAGCCACCCAAGGGCCAGGGGTGAAGCCCGAGGCTGTCCCCCCCATCCAAGGGCGGCGGATGGGGGGCTGATAGCTTTGTTTACAAAATGTGAATATTGTTTTTACTAGCAGTACTACAAGTCCCATGAAGCCTCCCCCGCAAGCTGGTACTTGGAGAACCACAAGTACCAGCATGCGGTGGAAAACCGGGCCCGCTGGTACCTGTAGTACTACTACTAAAAAAATACCCCAATAAAAACAGGACACACACACACCGTGACAGTACATCTTTATTACATACATGCACACCAACATACACACATACTTACCTATGTTCCCACTAAACTCGGTCCTTTTCTCCATGTGGAATCCTAGGGGTACCTGTGAAAAAAATTATACTCACATAATCCAGTGTACCTTCTGTTCTTTGTATAATCCACGTACTTGGCAAAATAATAAAACGGAAACCCGACCACGCACTGAAAGGGGCCCCATGTTTACACATGGGACCCCTTTCCCCGACTGCCAGGACCCCCCCTGACTCGTGTCAAAGAGGGTCCCTTCAGCCAATCAGGGAGCGCCACGTCGTGGCACTCTCCTGATTGGCTGTGTGCTCCTGTAGTGTCTGTCAGGCAGCACACGGCACAGATACAATGTAGCGCCTATGCGCTCCATTGTATCCAATGGTGGGAACTTTGCGGTCAGCGGTGAGGTTACTTTCGGTCAACTGCTGACCGCAAAGTTCCCATCATTGGATACAATGGTGCGCCTATGCGCTACATTGTATCTTCACTGCACAGCCTCACTGACACTACAGGAGGTCACAGCCAATCAGGAGGGTGCCACGACGTGGCGCTCCCTGATTGGCTGAAGGGACCCTCTTTGACAGGAGTCAGGGGGGGTCCCAGCAGACGGGGAAAGTGGTCCCATGTGTAAACATGGGACCCCTTTCAGTGCGTGGATCGGGTATGCGGTTTGTTTTTTTGCCAAGTACGTGGATTATAAAAAAAGGACACGACACACTGGATTTAGGTGAGTATAATTTTATTTTCAGGTACCCTGGAATCGACGTCGAGACGTGGGCCGAGTCGGCATCTGAACATAGGTAAGTATGTCTGTGTCAGAATGTATGTAATAAAGTTGTACTTTCAAGGTGTGTGTGTCCTGTTTTTATTTGGGTATTTTTTTTGCAGAAGAACTATAGGTACCAGCGGGCACGTTTAACCCCCGCATGCTGGTACTTGTGGTTCTCCAAGTACCAGCTTGCGGGGGAGGCTTGCAGGGACTTGTAGTTCTTGTGCAAAAAACAATATTCTTTTATTTTACATTTGGCTATCAGCCCCCCATCCGCAGCCCATGGATGGGGGGGACAGCCTCGGGCTGCACCCCTGGCCCTTGGGTGGCTGGAGGGGGGTACCCCTTGCTTTAAGGGGTCCCCACTCCAGGGTACCCCGGCCAGGGGTGACTAGTTAGTAATTTAATGCCAGGGCCGCAGGGACCTATATAAAAGTGTCCCCCGGCTGTGGCATTATCTCTCTGACTAGTGGAGCCCGGTGCTAGTGTAAAAAATACGGGGGACCCCTACGCATTTTGTCCCCCATATTTTTTGCACCAGGACCAGGCGCAGAGCCCGGTGCTGGTTGATTAAATATGGGGGAACCCCAGTCATTTTTTTCCACATATTTTTTCAACCAGGACCGGCTCAAAGAGCCCGAGGCTGGTTTTGCTTAGGAGGGGGGACCCCACGCATTTTTTTTTTCAGACTTTAAACTATTTTTAATTTTTTTAAAGATGCACAATGAAACCCTGCACGGATCTCACAGATCCGGCCGAGTTTCATGGTTTTAATGTCGGCAGTGTTTTACTATTCACTCCCGTAAAACACTGACAAAAAATACGAATGACATCGACATCGGAAAACTCGAAAATGTAAAATACGACAGCTTAGTAAATGAGTCGTAATAAATTCAAAAAGTTGCAAAATTACACATTCGATGTCATTTGTGTTTGAACTTTAATCTCATTCTGAAAAATACGAATTTTAGTAAATATACCCCGTGGTTTGCACCAGCTGGACACATACTGTATAGTTTAACAGTATACGAAGCTATATGTACATTGGCCCTTATTGTGGCGGGGCTCGCAAGTGTCGAAAGAGGATGGCACTGTGGAATTGGGATACCGGGATGCAGGATCACCTGAGTGGGGGGCTAACTGCCCACCTATTAAGTATGTTGGGGGCAATAGTTGACCACCTAACCTCATGTCTCTTGTTCTCCCACACCCCACCATGCTTTCCATCACGTCTGTCTTGCACCCCCACATCTCGCTCTCCATCATGTCTCTCACACCCCCACATCTCGCTCTCCATCATGTCTCTCACACCCCCACATCTCGCTCTCCATCATGTCTCTCACACCCCCACATCTCGCTCAAGGTGGCTGTTTGACTAAGCTAAGCGACACAAGTGGCCGACACAAACACCTGGCCCATCTAGGAGTGGCACTGCAGTGTCAGGCAGGATGGCACTTCCAAAAAATTGTCCCCAAACAGCACATGATGCAAAGAAAAAAAGAGGCGCACCAAGGTCGCTGTGTGACTAAGCTAAGCGACACAAGTGGCCGACACAAACACCTGGCCCATCTAGGAGTGGCACTGCAGTGTCAGGCAGGATGGCACTTCAAAAAATTTGTCCCCAAACAGCACATGATGCAAAGAAAAAAAGAGGCGCACCAAGGTCGCTGTGTGACTGAGCTAAGCGACACAAGTGGCCGACACAAACACCTGGCCCATCTAGGAGTGGCACTGCAGTGTCAGGCAGGATGGCACTTCCAAAAAAAATTGTCCCCAAACAGCACATGATGCAAAGAAAAATGAAAGAAAAAGAGGTGCAAGATGGAATTGTCCTTGGGCCCTCCCACCCACCTTTATGTTGTATAAACAGGACATGCACACTTTAACGAACCCATCATTTCAGCGACAGGGTCTGCCACACGACTGTGACTGAAATGACTGGTTGGTTTGGGCCCCCACCAAAAAAGAAGCAATCGATCTCTCCTTGCACAAACTGGCTCTACAGAGGCAAGATGTCCACCTCATCATCATCCTCCGATTCCTCACCCCTTTCACTGTGTACATCCCCCTCCTCACAGATTATTAATTCGTCCCCACTGGAATCCACCATCTCAGGTCCCCGTGTACTTTCTGGAGGCAATTGCTGCTGGTGAATGTCTCCACGAAGGAATTGATTATAATTCATTTTGATGAACATCATCTTCTCCACATTTTCTGGAAGTAACCTCGTACGCCGATTGCTGACAAGGTGAACGGCTGCACTAAACACTCTTTCGGAGTACACACTGGAGGGAGGGCAACTTAGGTAGAATAAAGCCAGTTTGTGCAAGGGCCTCCAAATTGCCTCTTTTTCTTGCCAGTATACGTACGGACTATCTGACGTGCCTACTTGGATGCGGTCACTCATATAATCCTCCACCATTCTTTCCATGGTGAGAGAATCATATGCAGTGACAGTAGACGACATGTCAGTAATCATTGGCAGGTCCTTCAGTCCGGACCAGATGTCAGCACTCGCTCCAGACTGCCCTGCATCACCGCCAGCGGGTGGGCTCGGAATTCTTAGCCTTTTCCTCGCACCCCCAGTTGCGGGAGAATGTGAAGGAGGAGATGTTGACGGGTCACGTTCCGCTTGACTTGACAATTTTCTCACCAGCAGGTCTTTGAACCTCTGCCGGAAAGAGAGATACAACGTAGGTTTTAAATCTAGGATCGAGCTCGGTGGCCAAAATGTAGTGCTCTGATTTCAACAGATTGACAACCCGTGAATCCTGGTTAAGCGAATTAAGGGCTCCATCCACAAGTCCCACATGCCTAGAGGAATCGCTCTGTTTTAGCTCCTCCTTCAATGTCTCCAGCTTCTTCTGCAAAAGCCTGATGAGGGGAATGACCTGACTCAGGCTGGCAGTGTCTGAACTGACTTCACGTGTGGCAAGTTCAAAGGGTTGCAGAACCTTGCACAACGTTGAAATCATTCTCCACTGCGCTTGAGTCAGGTGCATTCCCCCTCCTTTGCCTATATCGTGGGCAGATGTATAGACTTGAATGGCCTTTTGCTGCTCCTCCATCCTCTGAAGCATATAGAGGGTTGAATTCCACCTCGTTACCACCTCTTGCTTCAGATGATGGCAGGGCAGGTTCAGGAATGTTTGGTGGTGCTCCAGTCTTCTGTACGCGGTGCCTGAATGCCGAAAGTGGCCCGCAATTCTTTGGGCCACCGACAGCATCTCTTGCACGCCCCTGTCGTTTTTTAAATAATTCTGCACCACCAAATTCAATGTATGTGCAAAACATGGGACGTGCTGGAATTTGCCCAGATGTAATGCACGCACAATATTGCTGGCGTTGTCCGATGTCACAAATCCCCAGGAGAGTCCAATTGGGGTTAGCCATTCTGCGATGATCTTCCTCAGTTTCCGTAAGAGGTTGTCAGCTGTGTGCCTCTTATGGAAAGCGGTGATACAAAGCGTAGCCTGCCTAGGAACGACTTGGCGTTTGCGAGATGCTGCTACTGGTGCCTCCGCTGCTGTTCTTGCTGCGGGAGGCAATACATCTACCCAGTGGGCTGTCACAGTCATATAGTCCTGAGTCTGCCCTGCTCCACTTGTCCACATGTCCGTGGTTAAGTGGACATTGGGTACAACTGCATTTTTTAGGACACTGGTGAGTCTTTTTCTGAGGTCTGTGTACATTTTCGGTATCGCCTGCCTAGAGAAATGGAACCTAGATGGTATTTGGTACCGAGGACACAGTACCTCAATCAAGTCTATAGTTGCCTCTGAATTAACGATGGATATCGGAACCACGTTTCTCACCGCCCAGGCTGCCAAGGCCTGAGTTATCTGCTTTGCAGCAGGATGACTGCTGTGATATTTCATCTTCCTCGCAAAGGACTGTTGGACAGTCAATTGCTTACTGGAAGTAGTACAAGTGGTCTTCCGACTTCCCCTCTGGGATGACGATCGACTCCCAGCAGCAACAACAGCAGCGCCAGCAGCAGGAGGCGTTACACTCAAGGATGCATCGGAGGAATCCCAGGCAGGAGAGGACTCGTCAGACTTGACAGTGACATGGCTTGCAGGACTATTGGCTTTCCTGGGTAAGGAGGAAATTGACACTGAGGGAGTTGGTGGTGTGGTTTGCAGGAGCTTGGTTACAAGAGGAAGGGATTTAGTGGTCAGTGGACTGCTTCCGCTGTCACCCAAAGTTTTTGAACTTGTCACTGACTTATGATGAATGCGCTGCAGGTGACGTATAAGGGAGGATGTTCCGAGGTGGTTAACGTCCTTACCCCTACTTATTACAGCTTGACAAAGGCAACACACGGCTTGTCACCTGTTGTCCGCATTTGTGTTGAAATAATTCCACACCGAAGAGCTGATTTTTTTTGTATTTTGACCAGGCATGTCAATGGCCATATTCGTCCCACCGACAACAGGTGTCTCCCCGGGTGCCTGACTTAAACAAACCACCTCACCATCAGAATCCTCCTTGTCAATTTCCTCCCCAGCGCCAGCAACACCCATATCCTCATCCTGGTGTACTTCAACAGTGACATCTTCAATTTGACTATCAGAAACTGGACTCCTACCAGCACTTGCAGGGGGCGTGCAAATGGTGGAAGGCGCAAGCTCTTCCCGTCCAGTGTTGGGAAGGTCAGGCATCGCAACCGACACAATTGGACTTGGGGATTTGCGATTTAGAAGAACGCACAGTTCTTTGCTGTGCTTTTGCCAGCTTAAGTCTTTTCTTTTTTCTAGCGAGAGGATGAGTGCTTCCATCCTCATGTGAAGCTGAACCACTAGCCATGAACATAGGCCAGGTCCTCAGCCGTTCCTTGCCACTTCGTGTCGTAAATGGCATATTGGCAAGTTTACGCTTCTCCTCAGACGATTTTAATTTTGATTTTTGGGTCATTTTACTGAACTTTTGTTTTTTGGATTTTACATGCTCTCTACTATGACATTGGGCATCGGCCTTGGCAGACGACGTTGATGGCATTTCATCGTCTCGGCCATGACTAGTGGCAGCAGCTTCAGCACGAGGTGGAAGTGGATCTTGATCTTTCCCTATTTTAACCTCCACATTTTTGTTCTCCATTTTTTAATGTGTGGAATTATATGCCAGTATCAATAGCAATGGCCTACTACTATATTTACTGCGCACAACTGAAATGCACCACAGGTATGGATGGATAGTATACTTGACGACACAGAGGTAGGTACAGCAGTGGCCTACCGTACTGCTATATATAGTATACCGGTGGTCACTGTGTCAGCAAACTGCAAAACTAAAATGCACCATAGGTATAGAATGTAGATGGATAGTATACTTAATGGATGACGACACAGAGGTAGGTACAGCAGTGGCCTACCGTACTGCTATATATAGTATACTGGTGGTCACTGTGTCAGCAAACTGCAAAACAAAAATGCACCACAGGTATAGAATGTAGATGGATAGTATACTTAATGGATGACGACACAGAGGTAGGTACAGCAGTGGCCTACCGTACTGCTATATATAGTATACTGGTGGTCACTGTGTCAGCAAACTGCAAAACTAAAATGCACCACAGGTATAGAATGTAGATGGATAGTATACTTAATGGATGACGACACAGAGGTAGGTACAGCAGTGGCCTACCGTACTGCTATATATAGTATACTGGTGGTCACTGTGTCAGCAAACTGCAAAACTAAAATGCACCACAGGTTTAGAATGCAGATGGATAGTATACTTAATGGATGATGACACAGAGGTAGGTACAGCAGTGGCCTACCGTACTGCTATATATAGTATACTGGTGGTCACTGTGTCAGCAAACTGCAAAACTAAAATGCACCACAGGTATAGAATGTAGATGGATAGTATACTTAATGGATGACGACACAGAGGTAGGTACAGCAGTGGCCTACCGTACTGCTATATATAGTATACTGGTGGTCACTGTGTCAGCAAACTGCAAAACTAAAATGCACCACAGGTATAGAATGTAGATGGATAGTATACTTAATGGATGACGACACATAGGTAGGTACAGCAGTGGCCTACCGTACTGCTATATATAGTATACTGGTGGTCACTGTGTCAGCAAACTGCAAAACTAAAATGCACCACAGGTTTAGAATGTAGATGGATAGTATACTTAATGGATGATGACACAGAGGTAGGTACAGCAGTGGCCTACCGTACTGCTATATATAGTATACTGGTGGTCACTGTGTCAGCAAACTGCAAAACTAAAATGCACCACAGGTATAGAATGTAGATGGATAGTATACTTAATGGATGACGACACAGAGGTAGGTACAGCAGTGGCCTACCGTACTGCTATATATAGTATACTGGTGGTCACTGTGTCAGCAAACTGCAAAACTAAAATGCACCACAGGTATAGAATGCAGATGGATAGTATACTTAATGGATGACGACACAGAGGTAGGTACAGCAGTGGCCTACCGTACTGCTATATATAGTATACTGGTGGTCACTGTGTCAGCAAACTGCAAAACTAAAATGCACCACAGGTATAGAATGTAGATGGATAGTATACTTAATGGATGACGACACAGAGGTAGGTACAGCAGTGGCCTACCGTACTGCTATATATAGTATACTGGTGGTCACTGTGTCAGCAAACTGCAAAACTAAAATGCACCACAGGTTTAGAATGTAGATGGATAGTATACTTAATGGATGACGACACAGAGGTAGGTACAGCAGTGGCCTACCGTACTGCTATATATAGTATACTGGTGGTCACTGTGTCAGCAAACTGCAAAACTAAAATGCACCACAGGTATAGAATGTAGATGGATAGTATACTTAATGGATGATGACACAGAGGTAGGTACAGCAGTGGCCTACCGTACTGCTATATATAGTATACTGGTGGTCACTGTGTCAGCAAACTGCAAAACTAAAATGCACCACAGGTATAGAATGTAGATGGATAGTATACTTAATGGATGACGACACAGAGGTAGGTACAGCAGTGCACTCTGCACTGTACTCCTCCTATATAATATTAATTATACTGGTGGTCCCCAGTCCCCACAATAAAGCAGCACACTGAGCACAGATATGGAGTGTTTTTCAGGCAGACAACATATACTGGTGGTCACTGTCAGCAAAACTCTGCACTGTACTCCTGCTATATAATACAGCTGCTCCCCAGTCCCCACAATTAAGCAGTGTGAGCACTCAGCACAGATATATTATGCAGCACACTGAGCACAGATATGGTATGGAGCGTTTTTTTCAGGCAGAGAACGGATAAAAACTGGTAGTCACTTATCAGCAAAACTCTGCACTGTACTCCTCCTAACAGCTGCTCCCCAGTCCTCCCCACAATTAAGCAATAAAGCAATCAACTTCAACAATAAACGGAGAGGACGCCAGCCACGTCCTCTCCCTATCATCTCCAATGCACGAGTGAAAATGGCGGTGACGCGCGGCTGCTTATATAGAATCCGAATCTCGCGAGAATCCGACAGCGGGATGATGACGTTCGGGCGCGCTCGGGTTAGCCGAGCAAGGCGGGAAGGTTCGAACCTGCCTCGGACCCGTGTAAAAAGGGTGAAGTTCGGGGGGGTTCGGTTTCCGAGAAACCGAACCCGCTCATCTCTAGTAGTAATTAGCTGGTACAGCAAATACGGAGCCATAGATGAACTTCAAAAACAGCTTTCATCCCTGTAGTCACGGTGGCCTCCAAGAATTAGTGAACTTGAATCTGATTATCAGAGCGGAAATATTGCACTTGTATAGTTCCCTCCATTAAACTACTGGCCGACACAGTCAACACAGGAGTTATAGGAACTCATATAGCCCAGTCAGACTGTGAAGATTGTCATTCTGATGTGCACCAACGAGTGACTATGAGTACTCCAACCAGAAAGTTAGGGTGTTAGGGGAACCCATTCCCCGTACGGTACCGATAGCGCGTAGTAATTATAGAGGTAGTACCATTGTGGCATATTATACTGTATTGTATGAATTTGGTTGTTGTTGTATTAACCTTTCTGCACAGGGCACCTCGTTTACTACCAGTCGCAGAGGACGGAGAGTGGTTCCAGTGAAATAAAAGTTTTCTTTATTTGTTGTACTTTTATTGCCATTAATTCATTCCAGGGTATAGATTTTATACAGTCTCTACCAGTGGCGTAAATTCGTCACAGTTGCCCGGAGGCAAGATAAATATTGGTGCCCCCCTATTTCCTATATTAAGATAAATATATGTGTGCGTGTGCGTGCGTGCGTGCGCGTGCGTGTGTGTGTGTGTGTGTGTATGGAGTGTTCTGAAAAAAAATTATATACTGTATTTATACATTTAATTGTCTTTTATTTTAAATGACACATTTCTTAGCAGTCATACCCAGGATTAGAACCCGTGACCTGTTACACTAACAGTAGACACTTTACTGATGGAGCTATTTGCTCCTGTAGAGGAAGCATTAGAATTCTAACTATATGATGGTACGTGTAATTTTCAGAGAAGTATCTTCATATAGTTAAAATTCTCATATTTCCTATACAGGAGCAAACCGCTTCATCAGTAAGGTGTCTGCTTCCAGTGTAATAGGTTGTGGTTTCAAATCCTGGGTGTGATACTTGTAAAATGTGTATATTCAGTATAATAAAGAGGGTGTGATTTGTAAGGTGCAGGGACCACTGAGGAAGTCGGCCACTGAAGAGACAGCGACAGCTATCAATTAACTTAATTCAATGGTGTCACAGAATGGGAGGAGAGGTGCCCCTTTTCAGAGCAGGAGCCCGGCGGCAGATGACTCTGTTGCCTCCCAGACTTCTGCCTCTGGTCTCTACTAGTAACGAACATAGGAGCTCATTATTTCATCAATCACCAGTTGGCAGACTAGTGTACAATCACATTTGGATCTTGATCTGAGGCACCAACAGACTAAAAACTTTGACTGTTCCCAGGATGCACCGCCTCCTCTATATAACCCCTCCTCCGTGCACAGGAGCTCAGTTTTAAAGTTGGTGCCGGCATAGCAGGTCACTAACAGGCGAGAGCTACGTTAGGCAGCCCTGAAGAGACTGAACAGCAGCACTTTTATGTCCATAGGACATGCTGTGCTGCGGCTCCATCACCTCCCCTCTGTGGCGCTGTATACTCCCGCGGCCTGGTTTCCGGGTACTTACAGCGGAGACGCACCGGTTTCTTGGCACACCGCCGCTGCTCATCTCCAGGATCGCGTGGCTGCAGGACATGGGGAGGAGGTAGAAGGGTCCCCCAGGTGGGACCCGCTGGGTTGAAATCGCGATCCCACGCGGTCTCTAGGAGAAGGACTGCGCGGCTGGTGTGGACACTGTACGGCTCAGGGACCGGCTCAGGGACCCCACTATATCCACCAGGGCTATAGGAGCACAGTCTACTTTTTATACAGGCTCCGTTTATACCGGTGGTGAAGTCCAGCAAAAGTGGGATAGAGCGCTAACCTGTAGCCCCTCCCCCCAGCTCCAGGCACCATCTCCCGCAGATGTTCCCACCCTGGAGCTGCTTTCACTTTCTCCCTCAACTCCCTGCTGAGACCAGGTGCCATTTCTACTTCAGGGCTGCTCTCCACGGCATTGCTGAGTGCTGTCTCCTCTGTATAGCCGACTGTCACAGCACCGTGCTTATACAATCACTTGAGTATTCTACATGTCATATAGACAGCGTTAGTTAAGAAATAAGTGTGCTTCTAACAGAATAGGTGGTACAATTATTCTGTGATATGCATCCAGTATTGCTGTGCATTGTTATATCCCTCTGCATATACATATCTGCTATTATATGTAAACTAGGTGCTTTATCGCGCCCTACGGGCGCTCTTCACACCGTCGCGGGGATGTTGCGGACGTGTGAAGGGTTCCAGAGGTGGTGTGGGATGGGGTGGGAAGGGGTGGGGGTGGGGTAGGGGATCCGGAGGTGCCGCGAGTGGGGGGGGGGCAGGTGCGGGTGGTGCGGTGGATGGGGAAGGGGGCCGGAGGCAGGAGGTCCGGAGATGACACGAGTGGGGGAGGGGCAGGTGCGGGTGGTGCGGTGGATGGGGAAGGGGGTCCGGAGGCGCTGCAGGTGGTGGAGGGGTGGGGGTGCCGTGGGTAGGGGAGGGGCGGGTGTGGGGGGGACCGTGGATGAGGGAGGGTGTCTGCAGATGCTGCGGGTGGAGGGGGGGCAGGTGTGGGGGGAGACATATATGGGGGGTGGATGGTGGAGGGGGTCTGGAGGTGCTGTGGGTGGTGGAGGGGTGGAGTGCCGCATGTGGTGGAGGGGAAGGTGCGGAGGTGTGGTGCATTGGGGAGGGGTCTGCAGGCGCTGCGGGTACTGTACCTGCAAAAAAAGGTAGTTGGAGGGTATGCAGAAACAGCCAGGACAGGGGTGACAGGGCCAGGACAGGGATGACGGGGCCAGTACAGGGGTGACGGGGCAAGGACAGGGGTGACGGGGACATGTCAGAACACAGGGCACGGGAAAGATTGGTATTAGGGACAGAACAGTGGTGACAGACAGATGTGTCTTACCGGAGTTACTGCTGCTGGCTGCTGCTGTTCCACTCCAACCTGTTGGGATCTGCTGCTGCTGCTGCTGCTGGAGACTGGGCGGGGCTGACTCTCTCAGGCTGGAGTCCTGCTTCCTCTGCCCGCCCGCATCCCTCCCCCCACTCCTCAGTCACACAGCGCAGACCTTGCGCGGCTGCCGGGCACTGTGGCAAGGGGAGACTGGGAGTGACTGGTTAGCCCACAGGAGACGCTGCGGCTGGAGGGAGGAGGGGGTCATAGCATGCACGCGGCGCGGACCTCGCGGCTGCCGGGCACTGTGGTAAGGGGAGACTGGTAGTGACTGGTTAGCCCCCAGGAGACGCTGCGGCTGGAGGGAGGAGGGGGTCGGAGCCTGCAAGCAGCGCTGCCCACCGGCTAAAGTGTGAGGAGCTGGGCGCACCTCGCTGCGGGCGGCAGCGCTGCAGCTAGCGGTGGGGTTGCCAGGGCTGGGAATAACAGAGGCAGTACGGAACCTACACAGCGGCAGGTGCCCCACAAAACTGCAGCTAAGAAGCGTGGAGTGTGCCAGAAAGTGACGCTCCTCCGCGCCAGAGAGTCCCTGCTGAGTATGCTGATGTGGGGGGTCAAGCACACAGTGAGCCGGTGCCCGTCTGTCTGTACGGCATACCCCCTCACATACCCCCATACCTCCCAAATGTCCCGATTTTTGCGGGACAGTCCCGTTTTTTGGGGTTTGTCCCGCTGTCCCACCCGCGGGCCGCAGTGTCCCGTGGTGGGGGGGCAGTTGGGAGGCTCCTGCACTCGTAGCAGAGCAGCGGTGAATATGCGCACAGCGTCTATTTAGTGGAGACAGGAGAAGAGGGGGCATGCCAGCAGCTCACAGAGCGCTGGGCATGCCCCCTCACTGATGAAAATGGGGCGTCGCTCGCGATAGCGGGACCTCCGCAAAGCCACGCCCCTTTCCATTGGCCACACCCCCTTTTCGCCACGCGTGTCCCTCCTTCTGCCTGAAAAAAGTTGGGAGGTTTGCACCCCTGCCTGTGCCATGCCCGTACCATCTGCTTCTGCTCCTAGTCTCTTATAGATTTGCCCAGATCTGACTCATTTGACTAACCCGCCCAGCGTTGTGACTCCGCCCAGCGTTAGCAAATGAGGCACAAAGTCACAGATCTGGGCTAATATATAGGAGATTGCCTGTCCAGTGCAGTTTTATTGTTGTGTACATTACTCCTGCATTGTGTTTGTGACTGAGAGTGCCATATAGCTGCTGTGTGTGTTCTCCTTTTAAGTGTATCATACCCTTGCTATCACTATATTCTGAGCCCTGTGAGGATAAGTGCGTCACGGTCCACATTTATTTGTATATAGATTTACCAGGGGAGAAACCTGCTGCTGGGGATGTGGGTGCTGGGTCCCTTACCTCTCCCACTCCACCTGTGGCCCTCGTGGCCAACCAAGAGCCTCCCTGGGCTACCTTCTCTTGTATGTTAAATACTTTGGTAACACGTCTTACGCCCCCTGTGGGACTACCTGTGCCATTGCAGCCACAACTTGTCCCTGTAGCTAATCCGCCTTGGGCGGACACACTATCTAACCAGATACAGATTTTGAATAAATCCTTGGTTAAACAGAAGTCTATACCTCAGCCCTCTGGGGCTAAGGGGCACCCTAAACGTGTGGTTTCCTCCTCTCAATCCACTCATGTTTCAGATACTTCTGATGAAGATGGGGCCTATACTGACCCAACTGATTCTGACTCAGCGGCCTCTGATGGGGAGCATGTACCTCAGGTTGATGTCCCTGAATTAGTGGAAGGTATGAAAATGGTTCTCCAGATTGATGATGAAGCTGATCCCACTACTGCATCAAAAAAGCCTGATACATTCAAGCGTCAGAAAGTGGCAAAAGTAGTTTTTCCTCACTCTGACCTTTTAATTGACATACGTCAAGAGGCTTGGGTCTCATTAGGAAAGAAGTTTGCCCTATCCAAGAAGATGTTGGCTCGTTTTCCTATCCCTGCGGAGTTGACTAACAAGTGGGAAACTCCACCACCGGTCAACTCTCATGCGCCCAGATTGTGGTTTCCTCTTCTTTGCCTGTCACCACTGTCACCTCCCTAAAGGAACCGACAGATAAGCGTGTGGAGGGATGCCTGAAGTGTATTTATTCCCTAACTGGGGCAATTCACAAGCCCACTATTGCGGCCTCCTGGGCTGCAAAAGCTATTGATGCGAGGTCCAATTATTGGAGGAGGAGCTACCTCAGGATATTTCTGACATTGCCAAACAATATCTGTCTCATATTACCACCAAGAAAAAATAGGTGAAGGCGCACAGATATATAGAAAAACCGACTGCTGTTTTGATGCAAATTATAAAGAGAAAAAGAGATTCAAAATCGAAATTTGTTATTTCATGTTTGATCTTTGGTATTCACCATTAGACACTCGATAGTCTTTATTTATATTTTTTTTTATTTATTTTCATTTCCATTACCTGTTTCCAGTATTATTGTCATTTTTATTATTTTTAATTTTTAATATTGTCATTATCATTATAATGATTATTAGTATTATTATTATTATATGTATAGGGGAGAACATCATGATTCTTATATACTGTTAAGTTCAATACTCTCATTCAGCCCTAATGGTTCTAATGTCTTCAGTCGGAATATCCAATAGGCTTCCCTTCTGCATAGCAGATTGAATCTATCCCCCCCTCTTTCGGTCAATCTAACTTGTTCAATTATACATATGTTAATGTTTTTTAGCTCCCCTTGTTGACAATGGTTCATGTGTCTTGAAACACTATGTAAAAAATCATTTAAATCTATATGTGCATGAAATCTGATTATATTTGCTGGAGGAGTACAATCACCATTTTTTAGATTAGGTACATGTGGTTAAGTGAACTCCTGAAGGAGTAATGTATTAATTGAACCATCAGTCTGTGTGGAATCATTAACATTGTGCGGAATTAACAGTTTTATTGTCTGTTGGTCTTGTGGTAAATGTACCAAAATCTTTTACAATTGTGTGTATTTTAAGATTATATATTTTTAATTATTAATAAATTTATAATTTGCATCAAAACAGCAGTCGGTTTTTCTATATATCTGTGCGCCTTCACCTATTTTTTCTTGGTTGCATATTGCATGTCGGGTGGATTTCCAGGTCCACATTGGGAAGGCAGCCGATTATAGGTTGTTCTCTCTTTTCTCTTAATTAAGAGAAAAAGTACAAAATAATCTAGCGCCAGACACTTTGGTTTTTGTTGGTTCATATTACCACCGTCTCCCATTGTATTGAAGAGGCTTCCTCTGAGGCAGGTATTCTGGCGTCTACTACGTCTATTTTGACTTGCCGGATTCTATGGTTGCAGTCCTAGAAGGTGGACCTAGACTCCAAGAAGACTCTGGAGGTGCTCCCTTTTAAGGGTGACATACTATTTGGAGAAGATCTTAATATGATCGTGACTGACTTAGCCTCTGCTAAGTCTGCGTGCCTTCCTAATACTACTTGTTCTGCTCCAAAAGCTAAAACTACTACTTTTCGTTCCTTTCGGACTTCAGGTAAATCAAAGGGTCACGGGTACTCGAGCAAGCCTCGTACTTCCAAGGCCGGTAAGCTCAAATCTAAACACTCCTTGGCTGCCCGTCAGCCTGCTTCCAAACAGGAAGAGCCTGCAGCATGACTGGGCGGGCCTCCCCCTGGGGGACCCCAGGATGGGAGGCCGACTCTTGCAGTTCACCCAGGTCTGGTTAAGGACCACTTCAGACGTGTGGGTGCAAGAAGTTGTCTTTCACAGGTACGCGGTCTCTTTCAAGAAATGTCCCCCTCGCCGGTTCTGCGCAAAAGGTCATCCCATCGGACCCATTGAAGGCACAAGCTCTACACTTGGTTGTCCAATCCCTCCTGGAGACAGGAGTGGTGGTGCCGGTGCCTCTCTCTCAAAAAGGGAAGGGCTACTACTCGACCCTGTTTCTAGCACTGAAACCCAATGGGTCTTTCCGGCCTATTCTCAAACTCAAGTCACTGAACAAGTTTGTGAGAGTTTCCAAGTTCCATATGGAAACAATGGCAAGCTCCCAAGATGTCCTCTTGAGCCATCTCCAGCTGACGGTGCAATTCCTCACAGCCCACGGGTGGCTGGTCAATTGGAAAAAGTCCTCACTGGTCCCTGAGCGGCGCATGGTGCACCTGGGGGCTCTACTGGATACGCACAGCCAGAGGCTGTTTCTGTTTCCAGAGAAGGTCCAGAGACTTCAGAACAGGATCAGATACTTCCTCTCTCGTCCAAAAGTGTCGATTCACTCGATGACGCAAGTACTAGGCCTGATGGTGTCGACTTTCGACATGGTGGAGTATGCTCGATTCCATTCTCGTCCTCTCCAACGGTTAATCCTATCCAAGTGGGATGGTCTGCCTCAGCGGATCACGTCTCATATAATGGTCCTGACTCCGGAGGTCCACTTGTCTCTGTCCTGGTGGCTCCAGGATCAACAGTTGAGCAGGGGCCATCTCTTCTGGATTCCCAACTGGGCCAGTGAGGGGCTGGGGCGCGGTGTTCGAGCAACACTCTCTCCAGGGTTGCTGGACTAAGGAGGAGTCTCTCCTCCCCATCAACATTCTGGAACAGCGGGCTGTGTTCAGTGCGTTATCACTAGCCCAGCCTATTTTAAGGAACCGGCCTGTTCAAGTACAGACTGACAACACCACCGCGGTGGTGTACATAAATCATCAAGGCGGCACTCGAAGCCGACAAGCAATGAGGGAAGTGCCTAGAATTCTTCAATGGGCGGAACTCTATCTGCTAGCAATATCGGCAGTGTTTATTCCGGATGTTCTCAACTGGGAAGCGGATTTCCTCAGTCGGAGTTCCTCAGTCAGGATGTACACGCCGGAGGGTGGAGCTTTCATCCAGAGGTTTTTCAACTCCTGGTGGACAAGTGGGAACTACCAGATATAGACCTGATGGCGTCTCGACACAATCACAAAGTTCCGGTCTTCGGATCAAGGACAAGGGATCCTCAAGCAGAGTTCGTGGATGCACTAGCAATTCCATGGAATTTTTGTCTGCCATACATGTTCCCTTTGGTGTCACTCCTGCCCAGGGTTCTGCGGAAGTTCAAGCAAGAAGGAGGAATACTACTTCTAGTCGCTACAGCGTGGTCCAGACGGCATTGGTTCTCAGACCTGCCGGGTCTCTCGATGGAACATCCTCTACTACATTCTCAACACCCAGACCTCCTTGTTCAGGGCCCTTGTGTCCACCCAGACTTGACCAGACTGGCTTTGATGGCATGGCTCTTGAAGCATCACTCCTAAGGGCCAAAGGATTCTCTGAGGCAGTAATCCAAACCATGCTGAAGGCCCGTAAACCGGCTTCAGCTCTGATTTACTACAGGGTCTGGAACTCTTACTTCACCTGGTGTGCTGCTACGATGTTTACAAGTTCAGAACCTCATGGCTTCTGGATTTTCTGCAACAGGACCTGGACTTAGGCCTTCGTCTGGCCTCCCTTAAGATTCATATTTCAGCCTTGTCGATGTGGTTTCAGAGAAAAATTGCGTCTATTCCTGACGTTCATACATTCACTCAGGGTGTTTTGCGGATACAACCTCCCTATGTCCCTCCTGTGGCTCCATGGGATCTGTCCGTTGTCTTTGATGCCCTGCAAAGGTCTCCCTTTGAGCCTCTTGATTCTGTATACCTGAAATGGCTTACTATTAAGGTCCTGTTCCTGTTGGCTATTGCCTCTGCTAGGAGGGTGTCAGACTTAGGCATTTTGTCCTGTTGTCCGCCCTTCCTGATATTTCATCGTGACCGGGCAGTTCTCCGTGCGCATCCTGGTTATCTGCCTAAGGTGGTGTCATCGTTCCACCTTAACCAAGAGATTGTGGTTCCGGCCTTTATCTCTCCTGGTTTGTCTTCCAAAGAAAGGTCTTTGGATGTGGTACGGGCTCTCCGTATATATGTGGAGAGGACTACCTCTGTTCAGAGGTCTAATTACCTCTTTGTACTGTTTGGTTTTCACAAACGTGGCTGGCCTGCAAACAAGCAAACCTTGGCCAGATGGATTAGAATGGTGATTGCACAAGCTTATGCGCAGGCTGGTCTCCCAGCTCCTGCTACTATCAAGGCCCATTTTACTCAATCTGTTGGGCCTTCTTAGGCGGCCCATCGCAGCTCGTCCGCAGAACAATTGTGCAAGGCGGCTACGTGGTCCTCAGTGTACACGTTCATCAGGTTCTATGCCTTTGATACTTCCGCCTCCCAGGATGCCTCCTTTGGTCACTGGGTTCTTGTGCCCGCTACAGTGCGTCCCCTCCCTTGAAGAACTGCTTTAGGACATCCCCGATATTATTCCCTGTGGAATACCAGTGTTCCCCACTGCAGAAAAGGAGATTTATGGTAGACTTACCATTGCTAAATCTCTTTCTGCGAGGTACACTGGATTCCACAGGGCGCCTACCCTGACGCACTTCGCTTTTTTGGGTTTTATGGCATTAGCCGCTGGTCCCTTCTCCTGTCGTGAGAACGTGGTTCTATGTGACTAACATCTACCGTCTCTTTACTTGCTACTGCATTGGGCTTGTTAACAAAACTGAGCTCCTGTGCACGGAGGAGGGGTTATATAGAGGAGGTGGTGCGGTGCATCCTAGGAACAGTCAAAGTTTTTAGTCTGTAGGTGCCTCGGATCAAGATCCAACTCTACACCCCAATGTTATTCCCTGTGGAATCCAGTGTACCTTGCAGAAAGAGATTTAACAATGGTAAGTCTACCATAAATCTCCTTTTTTGCATGATAATGGAGTATGCCTTTCTTTGTACTCTATGGGCTGGATATAATGCTGCTCAAGTTCGGCGGCCGTGCGGGATGCAAGCCGAACTCTGCTGTTTTTTTAGAGGGGCAATCACTTGCAAGGCAAAACCATGCCTTTTAAGTGATTGCCCCTTTAAAAAAATGTCTGCTTTTGGCTGGAATCTTGTGGCCCTATAAATTTATGCTCTATGGTCATTCTCGGTCCTTTTACTGTTTTAGTATTAGAGACTTACTGACTACGTTAAAAAGTTTAACAAGTTATTTTTTGGCTATCCCATGGGCTCTGCTACTTTCAGAAAGGTACTTGGAGAGTTGGTAAGGTGTGGAGTAAACACTTCAGTGGGGCTGTAAAAGGGAGAGAGTGGGAGTGATGGAAAACAGAGCAGAACAGAGAGCCAGTGAGCCTGGTACAGGTCTGATTCCCATCAGCTGCACTCCTTCCATCCTCAAACTGATGGTTTCACGCATGACCTGGAATTCCACACACACAACATGGGATTTGGTTTCTCTTTGAACTTGAATCTGTCAGAGCCTGTGGCTTCTAGCGACACATCTCCTTGGGAAATAGAACCACAAGAAAATAAAACACATTCTGCTTCCTGTGCGCTGTATGACTTAGAAATGTTCAAATTTCCTAAATGAAATCATGCATGGCTATAAAATCTGTCTAAGCTGAAAGCTTGTATATGCTAAATGGTATCCGGACTCCAGGTCGACAACAAAAAGGTCGACACACCTTATGTCGACACCAATTGGTCGACACACCTTTGGTCGACATGGACAAACGGTCGACGTGGGCAAAAGGTCGACATGGAAAAAGGTCGACATGAGTTTTTTATGTTTTTTTTTCTTTTTTGGAACCTTTTCATACTTAACGATCCACGTGGACTACGATTGGAACGGTAATCTGTGCCGAGCGAAGCGGAGCAAAGGCACCATGCCCGAAGCATGGCGAGCGAAGCGAGCCATGCGAGGGGACGCGGTGCACTAATTGGGGTTCCCGGTCACTCTACGAAGAAAACGACACCAAAAAAACTCATGTCGACCTATTTCCATGTCGACCTTGTTCCTGTCGACCTGTTGTCCATGTCGACCTTTTGTCCATGTCGACCTAAGGTGTGTCGACCAATTGGTGTCGACTTAAGGTGTGCCGACCTTTTTGTTGTCGACCCTGAGTCCCAGACCTATCTGTACTCTATCGCCGCAAAGTGTCTACCAATAACAGAGGAAAAGGTATTATTAATGCAAGAAATAGGTGGACAGACAGGCGTTATTATTGTCAAGTAGACAGTAGGTGTTATTGCAGAGTGTGCAGTAGCCAGCCAAGTATTATTGCAGTATGTAAAGAAGATAGCCAGGTGTTATTATTGGTGAGAGTGCAGTGGACAGCCAGCAGTTGTTATTGGTTAGAATGCAGTAGACAACCAGATGTTTTGTTATCGCTGAGACTGTAGTGTAAAGGCAGGTATTATTATTGCTGAGATTGCAGAGACCTTCTTGTTACAGAGAGTGCAGCATGTGCTATTATTACTGCAGACAGTGCAGCATTTGCTATTATTGCATTATTATTATCTCCGACTAAATTGCCTGGCGCAATGCTGTTTCCGCAGCGCTACGGGCAGAAAACAGCATCGCGCAAGCACTTTTGACGGATTTCTCTCGTTGGGAGTCACATCACGCTGTATTGAATAGCACCAGGAGCTAATTCCCGGCGCTATTCAATCTGCGCTGAATTGAATTGAGCCCAATGCTATAAGATGTTCTATTTAAATATACTGTAAATTGATCTCATATTTACTGAATTACTGAGTGTTTTTTTTTTATTCTAAATTACAATACAAGCAACACAGTGAAGGTTACTTACAAAACTGCAATCTCAAGCCCGAGCAGTGCTAATGTTACTTAACCCCATTGCATACCTCACAACCAGTAATGGCTCCTACCTTGATGGAGGAGGAGGGCTGCCACTGGCAATGCTGCTGGGTCCCCACCGCCGCCTGGGTCCCTGCACCTATACTATGTATAGGTGCTGGTTACCACAGTGCATGCACAATAGTGGCGCCGGTACTGCACATGTGCAAAACCATGGCATCTAAGGGCTGCATCGATTGCAGTCCATAGAAACCGGCTAGGGCTACAGGAAGACAGGTCTCCGCCTATTGTAGCCCGGTCTGGCAGTCCCAGAGGGAGGAAACACCTCCTATTGGGACTGACTGCAGTGTCTGTAACTGACAGGGAGGACTTCCAATAGGAAGCCGCTGCCAGTCACAGTGAAGACAGTGCAGTGTCACGGACTGCATCTGGCTTTACTGACAGTGAGCTGGGTGATGGATTTTTCCTGGGTAAATTGCAGTCCTGCGGCCAATAGGTAAAAAAAACACTACGGCTCCCAAATGTCCCGATTGTCACGGGACAGTCCCTGTTTTTTCTGGCCTGTCCCATTGTCCCACCTGCGGGCCGCAGTGTCTTGTGGTCAGAGCCATAACTAGACATTTTTGTGCCCTGTGACAGAAAGAATTGGTCCCCCCCCATATTTACAATAAGGACAGTGCGCACCTATGGCATGCACCAAAAATATAGGTGGCGTGGCTTTATGGGGATGGAGCGTGGCCACATAATAGAACCAATTCACATTACATTGCTTCCTCAAAGCCTTCAGCATGACGGTGTACCGCGATGCCTGGAGGGCTGTCGCGTGGGATCCCGACTAAAATTCTTCAGTCTCATCTGGTCAAGTTCGTGCCGAGATCCCTGGGTCATAGATCTTATTTCCCAGGGCTACAGAATAGCTCCCACCTCACAGATTCTTCAAATCAGGCTTACCAGCTTCACAAAAGGCAAGTATAACTTTACAGCAGGCCATCCAAAAACTGGTACAGACTCAAGTCATTGTTCCAGTTCCACCTCATCTGCACATCAAGGGGTACTATTCCAACTTGTCTGTAGTACTGAAACCGGATGGTACGGTACGACCAATTCTGAACCTCAAGTCCTTGAACCCGTTCTTAAGAGTGTTCAAGTTCAAGATGGAGTCTCTGAGAGCAGTGATCTCAGGCCTGGAGGAAGGGGAATTCCTAGTGTCTCTGGATATCAAGGATACGTACCTTCACATTCCGATCTGGCCACCTCATCAGGCTTATCTACGGTTTGCACTGCAGGACTGTCACTACCAGTTCCAGGCCCTGCCATTTGGTCTCTCCATGGCACCGAGGGTATTCACCAAAGTGACGGCAGAGATGATGTATATATTCCGCAAGCAGGGAGTGAACATAATTCCGTACCTCGACGATCTTCTGATAAAGGCGCCACCCAAGAAGAGGTTGCTGGACAGCATGCTCTTTCAACCAAACTTCTCCAGGATCACGGGTGGATTCTGAACATTCCGAAATCTCACCTAGAGCCAACACGGAGGCTCCCATTCCTGGGAATGATACTGGACACGGAGTCGCAGAAAGTGTTCCTTCTGTTGGAAAAGGCATTGGTAATCCAGTCGATGGTTCGGGATGTCCTGAAGCCAAAATGGATATCGTGTGCATTTATGCATTCGCCTTCTGGGGAAAATGGTGGCCTCTTGCGAGATGCTTCAATACAGAAGGTTTCCCGTAAGACCCTTCCAGCTCGATCTGTTGGACAAATGGTCTGGATCACATCTTCACATGCACCAGAGGATCCATCTGTCGCCAAAAACCAGTGGTGGCTACAGATTTCTCACCTCGTCGAGGGTCGGAGGTTCTGAATTCAGGACTGGATCCTGTTAACCACAGACGCAAGCCTCAAAGGTTGGGGAGCAGTAACCCAGGGGGTGCAGTTTCAAGGAAGATGGTCAAGTCAGGAAGTCATCCTTCCAATCAACATTCTGGAACTCAGGGCCATATACAACGCCCTTCTGCAGGCCTCTTATCTTCTTCATGATCGGGCCATTCAGGTCCAGTCGGACAATGTGATAGCAGTGACGAACATAAACCGACAGGGCGGGACGAAAAGCAGAGCAGCAATGTCAGAGGTGTCAAGAATTCTCCTCTGGGCAGAAAAAAGTGCTGTGGTGTTGTCAGCGGTCTTCATTCCGGGAGTAGACAACTGGGAAGCAGACACGACATGCACCCGGGGGAGTGGGGCCTTCACTCGGAAATGTTCAGGTGTTTGACACATCGGTGGGGATATCCACAAATCAACATGATGACCTCTCGTCTCAACAAGAAGCTCAAGCGGTATTGTACCAGGTCGAGAAACCCACAGGCAGTGGCAGTAGATGCTCTGATGACTTCATGGGTCTATCAGATGGTGTATGTGTGTCCTCCACTTCCTCTGATCCCAAGAATTCTCAAAAGAATAAAAAGGGAAAAGGTTCAAGCAATACTCATTGCTCCGGACTGGCCAAGAAGGGCCTGGTAAGCGGACTTTCTGGGGATGCTCCTCGAAGATCCGTGGCCTCTACCTCTTCGCGAGGATCTTCTGCAACAGGGCCCGTTTATCTTGCGGCTACGTTTGACAGCATGGAAGTTGAATGGCTGATTCTAGCCAGAAGAGGGATCCCTAACAAAGTTATCCCGACTATGATCCAAGCCAGGAAGGGGGTAACGTCTAAACATTACCACCGTATTTGGAAAAAATACGTCTCTTGGTGTGAGAGCAGATCTTATTCTGCGGTGGAATTTCACCTTGGACATTTCCTGCTTTTTCTGCAGGCAGGTGTGGATGTGGGCCTACGTCTGGGCTCCATAAAAGTCCAGATTTCGGTCTTGTCCATTTTCTTTCAAAAATAATTGGGTTCTCTCCCTGAGATCCAGACGTTTTTGAAAGGTGTTCTACGCATCCAACCTCCCTTTGTGCCTCCCACGGCACCTTGGGATCTGAATTTGGTGCTGTAGTTCCTCCAATCAGACTGGTTTATTATTTATTATTTTATTTATTTATTAACAGTTTCTTATATAGCGCAGCAAATTCCGTTGCGCTTTACAATTTGAAATAACAATAACAAACTGGGTGATAACAGTCAGAGGTAGGAAGGCCCTGCTCGCAAGCTTACAATCTATAGGGAAATAGGCATATGTACATAAGGAAAGGTGCTATCTATTGCATAGAATGAAAAGACATGTGAGGATATGTGTGGACTGTACAGAGTGGATGTAATTTGATAGGAAGGTTTATGAAAGTTATGTGGGCGGTTCTGGAATGTGATAAGCTTGCCTAAAGAGGTGAGTTTTGAGGGAACGCATGAAGGTTTGGAGACTAGAGGAGAGTCTTATTGTGCGTGGTAGGGCATTCCACAGAGTGTGTGCAGCCCGATGAAAGTCCTGCAGTCGTGAGTGGGAGCGAGTAATGAGTGTGGATGAGAGACGCAGGTCTTGTGAAGAGCGAAGAGGTCGGGTTGGGAGATATTTTGTGATAAGCGAAGTGATGTACGTTGGTGTAGTTTGGTTAATGGCCTTGTGTGTGAGTAAAAGTATTTTATATTGAATGCGGTAGAGTACAGGTAACCAATGGAGGGACTGACAGAGTGGATCTGCAGACGATGAACGTCTAGCGAGGAAGATAAGCCTCGCCGCTGCATTCAGAATGGATTGTAGTGGTGAGAGTCTCGTTTTGGGAAGACCAGTTAGGAGACTATTGCAATAATCAATGCGGGAGATAATGAGAGCGTGGATTAGAGTTTTTGCAGTGTCTTGTGTAAGATATGGTCGTATTTTGGATATGTTTTTTAGATGCATGTAACATGATCTTGAGACAGATTGAATGTGGGGAACAAAGGACAGATCAGAGTCAAGGATGACACCTAGGCAGCGAGCTTGTGGGGTAGGGTAGATAGTCGAGTTTTCAACAGTGATAGAGATATCAGGTTGGTACCTACTATTGGCCGGTGGAAATATAATTAACTCTGTCTTTGAAATATTAAGTTTGAGGTGGCGAGATGTCATCCAGGATGAGATGGCAGAAAGGCATTCAGTGACACGGTCCAGTACAGATAGGGACAAGTCAGGGGAGGATAGGTAGATTTGAGTATCATCTGCGTACAGATGATACTGAAAACCAAAAGAGCTGATTAGTTTACCAAGAGATGAGGTATAGATAGAGAAAAGCAGAGGACCCAAGACTGAGCCTTGCGGTACTCCAACTGAAAGAGGTAGCGAAGAGGAGGTAGATTCAGAGAAGCGAACACTGAAGGAGCGATTAGATAGGTACGATAGGAACCAAGAAAGGGCTGTGTCTTTAAGACCTAGGGATTGTAGTGTCTGTATGAGAAGAGAGTGGTCTACAGTGTCAAATGCAGCAGATAGGTCTAGAAGAATAAGTAGTGAGTAGTGGCCTTTAGACTTCGTAGTGACCAAATCATTAACACTTTAGTCAGTGCCGTCTCTGTGGAATGTTGGGAACGGAAGCCTGACTGAAGTGGGTCCAACAAAGTGTATGAGTTAAGAAAGTGTGTGAGTCGAGTGTAGGCAAGTCTCTCAAGTAGCTTAGAGAGACAAGGGAGCTGAGAGATAGGGCGGTAGTTTGAGAGAGCATTAGGGTCAGAATTTTGTTTTTTTAAAATAGGAGTAATCACTGCATGCTTGAAGAGTGAAGGAAAAATACCAGTAGAGAGAGAGAGATTACAGATGTTAGTTAAGGTAGGGATGAGCACCAGAGACAGAGCTTTACTTATTTGTGAGGGTAAAGGATCAAGAGGAGAGGTAGTAGAGAAGCAGGATGAGAAGAGTGATGATATTTCATCTTCATTTGTGGGATCAAATGAAGAAAGAGTGCCAGAGGGTTCAGGTAAAGAACGGAGCAGGTCACTGGCTGCCGAAGAGCATACCATTTCATCTCGGATCTTAGCAATCTTCTCCTTGAAGTAGGAAGCAAGATCCTGTGCCTTGATAGTGGCTGGTGGGGTAGGTTCGGGAGGATTCAGAAGTGATTTAAATGTATTAAAGAGTCGTTTGGGGTTAGAGGCTTGAGCAGAGATAAGAGTTTGGAAATATGTTTGTTTGGCAGTGTCCAGGGCATTTTTATAAGAATGGTAGACTGTCTTATATGTGAGGAAGTCACTTGAAATACGAGATTTACGCCACTGACGTTCAAGTTTTCGTGTGAGTTTTTGTAGTTGTCTTGTTAATTTGGAGTGCCATGGTTGACATCTATGCCTATGTGGAGTGTGATGGGTAGCTGGAGCCACTTCATCAAGGGCTAGTTCTAGAGTCTCATTAAGGTGTGATACAGCCATCTCAGGAGAGGTGAATGCAGAAATAGGTGAAAGCAGTTGTTGGAGTGAAGTGGAAAGTTCTTGAAGATTAATTGTGTTAATATTTCTGCGAGTTTGAGGAAGATTGGAGAACTTCCGCAACACAGGGTTTGAATTAACAGAGGAAAGCATGCAGGTGATAAGGTTGTGATCTGAGAGGGGGAAAGGAGTGTTGGTGAGTTCAGCGATGGAGCATAGTCTGGTGAATACTAGATCAAGGCAGTGGCCCGCCTGATGAGTAGAGGAGTCAGTCCATTGGGAGAAGCCAAGAGAGGAGGATAGAGAGAGTAGTTTTGGAGGCATGCGCAGCAGATTTTGGACAATCAATAGCAATATTGAAATCACCCATGATAATGGTGGAGATGTCAGAGGATAGGAAGTGAGGGAGCCAGGCAGAAAAATCTTCCAAAAATTGTTTTGGATGCCCAGGTGGGCGGTAGATAGCTGCAACACGCAGAGAGAAAGGAGAGTAAACCCTAATGGAATGTACTTCAAATTATGTAAATGTGAGTGATGCAACCTGTGGTAGAACAGTATATGCAAAAGATTGGGAAAGTAAAAGTCCACCTCCTCCTCCTTTATGGTTATCGGGTCTGGAGGTGTGTGTAAAGTGGAGACCACCATGTGCCAGTGCTGCAGGGGAAGCTGTGTCAGATTGTGTGAGCCAGGTTTCTGTTATAGCCAGCAGATTGATGTTGTTAGATATGAAGAGGTCATGGATGGATGTTAATTTGTTACAAACAGAGCGTGCATTCCATAAGGCACGTTTTAGTGATCTGGAGGGTGATGGAAGACATGTGATGTTTATGAGGTTAGCTGGATTTCTATGTTGCTGTGAATCAGGTGAATGCGAGTGATGCAAGTGGCTAGGTCCTGGATTTGGTGAAATGTCACCAGCTATCAGAAGCAGAAGAGAGAGATAAATGTGGGTGTCAGAGGTTTGTGAAAGTTTTTTATGGTGAGAGGTTGTAGATGTTATTGTCAATGAGTATAGGGAAGTAAAAAGCTCATGAGTGCTAATAAGAGGGGAGTGTAGAATTGAGGGGGCAACATGTACAGAGGGGTGAGTTGCTGGGAGACTGAATGATGCAATGGCCTTTATGAATACTCCATGAAGAGCAATGTAGAAAATCAATTTGTGGAACATAGTTTGAGATGAAATCAGTGTTTTCTAGGCTGAGAGTGTAAGGTTTAACTTGTTCAAGTTAAAAGTGCAGGTGCCTACTGGTGTTGTTCTGCTGTATGTTAACTGTGCATTATAGAGCAAAGTGACAAACAGGTATGTACAATCACATGTAAATCACAATGTATATAGTTGTCTACCAAATTGGTTGCATTTTGTTCTTAGAGGTCATGAGGATTTTAGTTGGTAAAATATTTACATACGCTGAAATACACAGATGATTGGGAATGTAAGGAAGGGACGATGTTTTCTGTTTTGTCGGTGGGTTGTTTCCGTCTGTTTTCGTCCTGGTAAGTCCTGGGTAAGTCTATATTGTAATATTTTCATAAGCCTTTTAAAAAAGCCCTTATAATAAAGCCCTGTTCAGCTGGCTGTTGTTCAGCCAAGCATCTTTCCTTATGAACGCATCTGATGATGAATTGTTACTAAAGCAAATTGAAAAAGCAGCAGGAGTAGGAGACATAGTAGTGATGGGAGATTTTAACTATCCAGAGATAAACTGGAAAAACGATTCATGTGATACTGCTAGGGGCAGTATGTTTTTAAACACACTAAATGATAACTACCTAGTCCAACTAATTGAGGAACCAACTAGGTACAATGCAATCTTAGACCTGGTATTAACAAACAATCAGGATTTGGTATCGGGTATTATAGTAGGGGAACCCATATGAAACAGCGACCACAATATGGTCACATTCAATATCAGTTTCTACAAACAGCCCTATACTGGCTCAACTAGGACTTTAAACTTTAGCAAAGCCAACTTTGAAATGATGAGGGTATTTTTCAGGGATATTGAATGGGAAGGTTTGTTTGTAGGAAAAAATACTACGGAGAAATGGGAGGTACTAAAATTCCTGCTAGCTAAAAATACACTCAAATATATTCCTATGAGTAGCAAAAAAGGGAATAAAAATCATAAACCGATGTGGCTTAACAAAAAGATTAAGGAACTTATGGGCAAGAAAAGGCGAGCATTTAAAAAATACAAATCTGACGGGGATGCAGAGTCATTTCAGCAATATAAGGAATGTAACAAAAATTGCAAAAAGGAAATAAGAGCGGCTAAAGTAGAAACTGAAAAACTAGTAGCAAAGGAAAGCAAAGCGAATCCCAAAAAATTCTTTAAATACATTAATAGCAAGAGATTAAAGAAGGAGAGTATAGGCCCTTTGAAAGACAAGTTGGGAGTCTTAAGCAAAAATGATAATGACATAGCGGACACACTAAATGAGTTTTTTTCAACAGTATTCACTAGAGAGGACCCAATTCAGGGACTGACACACAATCTCAATAATGACAATATCACACTGATAGGTACTTATTTAAGCGAGGAAGTAGTCTGTGACCGATTAAAACATTTAAAGATTAATAAATCACCAGGGCCCGATGGTATTCATCCAAGGGTTCTAATGGAGCTTCACTCTGAACTGGCAAAACCACTATCTTTGATCTTTGAGGATTCAGTTATATCAGGTATGGTTCCCAAAGACTGGCGTATAGCGGAAGTAGTGCCTATATTCAAAAAGGGAAGTAAAGCTGAACCAGGTAATTATAGACCAGTTAGTCTTACATCTATAGTGGGGAAAGTATTGGAAGGTATTCTAAGAGATAGTATTCAGAAGTTCCTTGAAACCAATAAGGTCATTAAAAGGAATCAACATGGGTTTATGAAGAACAGATCCTGTCAAACCAACTTACTTGGCTTTTATGAAACAGTAAGCGCAAACCTAGATCAGGGTAAAGACGTGGATGTAATCTTTTTAGACTTTGCCAAAGCGTTCGATACTGTACCACACATGAGACTTATATACAAGCTACAAGAATCAGGGCTAGGAAGCACAATATGCACCTGGGTCAAAAACTGGTTAGATAATAGGAAGCAGCGCGTTGTGGTTAATGGATCTTTTTCAACTTGGACTGAAGTGCTAAGTGGTGTGCCGCAAGGCTCAGTATTAGGACCGCTATTGTTCAATATTTTCATTAACGACCTAACAGAAGGTCTAGAGGGCATGGTGTCAATTTTTGCAGATGATACCAAATTGTGTAAGGCTATAAATACAGAGGAGGATGCTGAGTCTCTTCAGAACGACTTAGTTAAATTAGAAGCATGGGCAGCCAAATGGAGAATGCGCTTCAACACAGACAAGTGTAAGGTAATGCACTGTGGTAACAAGAACAAAAATTACACCTACCTACTAAATGGGGTAAAATTAGGGGATTCTGTACTGGAAAAGGACTTAGGTGTCCTCATAGATAGCAAGCTAGTAGTATCCAAAGTAGGACTGCAGCAAAGAAGGCTAATAAGATATTAGCATGCATAAAACGGGGTATTGATGCTAGGGACGAGAGTATTATACTCCCGTTATATAAATCACTAGTGAGGCCACACCTTGAATACTGTGTACAGTTCTGGGCACCGTACTACAAAAAGGATATCCTGGAGCTTGAAAAGGTACAGAGGAGGGCGACCAAACTAATTAAGGGCATGGAGACGATGGAATACAAGGAAAGGCTTGAAAGACTAGGCATGTTTACATTGGAAAAGCGGAGACTAAGAGGGGATATGATCAACATCTACAAATATATAAGGGGACAATACACAGAGCTTGCGCGGGACCTGTTTTTGGTTAGATCATCACAGAGGACTCGTGGACACTCGCTCAGGTTAGAGGAGAGGAGATTCCGCACAATACGGCGTAAAGGCTTTTTCACGGTAAGGACAATACGTGTTTGGAATTCCCTGCCCGAGGGAGTTGTAATGGCGG
Organism: Pseudophryne corroboree; assembly: GCF_028390025.1. Classification (NCBI taxonomy): domain Eukaryota; kingdom Metazoa; phylum Chordata; class Amphibia; order Anura; family Myobatrachidae; genus Pseudophryne; species Pseudophryne corroboree. Next base: position 225,871,283 of record NC_086453.1, on the reverse strand, counting down.
AATCTGTCAACACCTTTAAGAATGGGTTAGATAAATTCCTATTGGAAAAGGATATCCAGGGGTATGGTGCATAGTCATGCATTATAGTTACTATAAATAGGGATTAAATGCAATGGCTGACAGCAGCATCAGTCAGAAATTTTAGTCAAATCATCATGCATAGGACACCACAAATAGGTTGAACTCGATGGACAATTGTCTTTTTTCAACCTCAGATACTATGTTACTATGTTACTATGAATGGTAAGTATCCATGGGGGTCATTCCGAGTTGTTCGCTCGGTAAAAATCTTCGCATCGCATCGATTTTCCGCTTAATGCGCATGCGCAATGTCCGCAGTGCGACTGCGCCAAGTAAATTTGCTATGCAGTTAGGATTTTTACTCACGGCTTTTTCATCGTTCTGGCGATCGTAATGTGATTGACAGGAAATGGGTGTTACTGGGCGGAAACAGGCCGTTTTATGGGTGTGTGGGAAAAAACGCTACCGTTTCCGGAAAAAACGCAGGAGTGGCCGGAGAAACGGAGGAGTGTCTGGGCGAACGCTGGATGTGTTTGTGACGTCAAACCAGGGACGACAAGCACTGAACTGATCGCAGATGCCGAGTAAGTCTGGAGCTACTCAGAAACTGCTACGAGGTGTGTAATCGCAATATTGCGAATACATCGTTCGCATTTTTAAGATGCTAAGATTCACTCCCAGTAGGCGGCGGCTTAGCATGAGCAAATCTGCTAAAATTCACTTGCGAGCGAACAACTCGGAATGAGGGCCCATGTGTCTAGTAATTGCAATCAAGGCCTAACATCCCACCCCCGTTTACAGAGCATGCCATAAAACTCAACTAAAACAAATACTAAGATAGCAGTTACCAACTATATAAAGCTGCAAAACAGTTTCATCCTAGAATACAATATAGCTTATGATATACAAACTGACAGTGTAGATTACCTAGTTATAATAACACTATCACTGATGCATATATATTCTGAGCAGATACCAAAATGCAAAGGAGTGTAGATTACCTAGTTATAATAACACTATCACTGATGCATATATATTCTGAGCAGATCCAAAATGCAAAGGAGTGTAGATTACCTGCAGAGAAAGGAGAGCAATTGTCATATTGGTCCGGCACAGCCCTTCAGTATATGGCAAACATACAGCCACTATGTAGAAGTCCTGGGTAAGTCTATATTGTAATATTTTCATAACCCTTTTAAAAAAGCCCTTATAATAAAGCCCTGTTCAGCTGGCTGTTGGTTGGTTGGTTTGAACCATTACAGGAGGTGGACGTAAAATATCTTACGTGGAAGACCGTCGCACTGTTGGCCTTGGCTTCAGGAAGACGTGTGTCGGAGCTGGGGGCTTTGTCTCACAAGAGCCCATATTTCATTTTCCATGAGGACAGAACCGAACTCAGAACTCGTCATCAATTTCTTCCAAAGGTGGTGTCTGCATTTCACATCAACCAACCTATTGTGGTTCCGATAATCATCACAGACGCTTCCGCTACTTCAAAGTCTTTGGATGTTGTGAGGGCTTTGAAGGTATACGTAAAGAGGACAGCTCATCGCTGTTCGTTCTATATGATACCAATAAAATTGGGTGTCCTGCTTCAAAGCAGACCATTGCACACTGGATCAAGTTCACTATCCAGCATGCTTATTCCACGACAGGTTTGCCAGTTCCAAAATCTGTACAGGCCCACTCTACTAGGATGGTGGGTTCTTCATGAGCGGCTGCCCGGGGTGTCTCAGCTTTACAGCTCTGCCGGGCGGCTACTTGGTCTGGTTCTAACACATTTGCTAAGTTCTACAAGTTCGACACTTTGGCCTCTGAGGACCTTCAGTTTGGTCAATCAGTTCTGCAGGAACCTCAGCACTCTCCCACCCGGTTTGGGAGCTTGGTACATTCCCATGGTCAGAGCCGACCCTAGACATAGGCAAACTAGGCAAATGCTTAGGGCATTTGATATACCTACGGGCACAGCAGCTTCTGCTGATTAAAATGATATGCGGCATGCCTATATTCTGCGTGTGACTGCGGCTGTATCTGCATACGAAATGCTACGGTGAAGTGTATTTAAATCACTGTAACATATGCAGATACATCCACAGTCACACACAGAATATAGGCATGTTGCATATCACTTTAATCAGCAGAAGCTGCTTGTGATCCTAGCCACATAGTAATGCAAATAAGATGCATTTTCAAAAAAGGTGCTCGACGTTAGCAGAGCTGCCAGCTGAGTCACACCAGGCATCTTCTGCTGCATGGCGTATTGAGGCAAGATGTATGAGGACACATCTGTATCCAAGAAGACGCAGAGGTCACAGTGTTAGTGGTCATGTGAGTGCTGTTTGCGGATGGGTTGGTTGTGCAGTAGTGTTCGGCATACCTATATGTGTAGGGGCATTATGTGTGTCATTTGTATAAATGCATTAATAATGTGCATGAAATGTGTAAGGGGCACTATGTGTGTCATTATGTGTATAAGTGCACTAATAATGTGCGGCATATGTAAAAGGGACATTATGTGTGTCATTATGTGTATAAGGGCATTAAAAAAGGTTGGCATAATATGTAAGGTGCATTATGTTTATAAGGACATTCATAATGTGTGTTATATGTAAGAGGCATTACTGTGTAGTATTATGTGTATGAATGCATTACTAATGTGTGGCATTATGTGTATAAGGTGCTCTACTGTGTGGTGTAACGTATAGAAAGGGCACTACTGTGTGGTCTAATGTGAATAAAGAGAAATATGGTGTGGTGTAATGTGAATAAGGGGCAATTCAGTGTGATGTAATGTGAATAAGGGGCACTACTGTAAGGAGTAACGTAAAGTGGTACTACTGTGTTATTTACATTATGTAACATGAATAAGGGACACTATCGCATGATAAAATGTGAATAAAGTGGACTACTGTGTGGCATAATTTCAATTGGGGGTACCATTGTGTGGCCATGCCCCTTCCCAGCAAGAACACGCCCCTTTTTGGGCTGTGCACCTAATGTGCGCACTGTTCCTATTTAAAATATAGGTGGTAGAAACACCAAAATGAGGACTGCTATGGGTAAGTGGTGATGGTGCTGAGAAAGGGGTGCAGGGTCAGAGGCAGAAATAACGATGGTGCTAGGGGGCACCAGTCAAAATCTTGCCTAGGGCATCATATTGGTTAGGGCCGGCACTGCCCATGGTACTAAATGAAACCCCAGTATCCTCTAGGACGTAAAAGAAAATAGGATTTTAATTACCTACCGGTAAATCCTTTTCTCGTAGTCCGTAGAAGATACTGGGCGCCCGCCCGGTGATTCGTTTTTCCTGCACTGTTACTTGGTTAAGTATTGTTGGTTCAGCTGTTGCTGTTCCTGTTTAAAGTTGGCTTAGCATAGCTTTCCTCTGTTTTGTGTGTGCTTGTGCGGAATCTCACCACTATTTTTATCTATCCTTCTCTCAAAGTATGTCCGTCTCCTCGGACTCAGTTTCCTAAACTGAGTCTGGTAGGAGGAGCATAGAGGGAGGAGCCAGCCCACACGATCAAATTCTTAAAATGCCCATGGCTCCTAGTGGACCCGTCTATACCCATGGTACTAAATGGAACCCCAGTATCCTCTACGGACTATGAGAAAAAGATTTACAGTAGGTAATTAAAATCCTATTTTTTGCACTGCTGCAAACAGATAGTTGCCACCCATAGGGGAGTGTATTTTCGCTTTGCAAGTATGCAAATGCATATGTAGTAGACATAGGTGTGCGCACGGGGGGGGGTGCCTGGTGCGCACAGGCACCCCCTAATGTCTGGCACCCCGATCTCACATGCCTGATGCAGCAATCGCCAAGCAGGCTGATTACTGTCCCCTCTGCGCTGCACCCTGTCAGGACTGCATTACTGACCGGACGCCTGGGTTAATCAAGGGTGCCACTGCCACTGGCTTTGAAACTCCCGGCTCCACCTCCATGTACAAAAACTGCGTGATGTGACGTGATGACATCATGCTGCTCGCACACCCACACGCCCACCTCTCCTTCTATTCTATGCCAACGCCAGCCACTGATGAGGAGCAGCATGCAGCCAGCGTTCCTCTTAGGAAGACAAATCCAATACTGGCAGGCGGTCGGCAGCAGCATTGACACGTCACTTGTTTTTCCAGCAGCAGCAGTACTAGTCTGCGACTGTCAGTGAGTTACTGACTGTTTTGTTCATGTCACGATCCGGGTATCTGGACGCCATTTCTTACCCATCAGATGCCTCCTAAGGCTGGCTCAGCGCTCCAGGACCGGATCCCATCTGTTATCCTGATGTGTACATTCCTGTATCCTCTCCTGTCACTCTGGGACGTTGTCACAGTAAACGCCATATTACACCTGGCATGGCGTCTCCCGCGGCCTCCGCCGCCGTCCCTGAACTTCTGCATGCAGAGTGTCTGAGTGGCGATTACGTCAGCCGCGGCCTCCGCTGTGTCCGCGTGGTTGGATGTGCATCTGTCAGCCTGGCGCCTCCTGTCTCCGGTGGCCGGCGCCGCCATTACTGTTTTCATTACCACATGGATTACAAACCAAACTTCCCTCCAAGTGTCTGCATGGGCGCAGCCATCTTGGATTCTGTCAGCTGATCATTTCCACCAATCTGTTCTCAGTATTGATAATCTGCATAATTGCCTAGCCAATCCCTTCCTTGCTGCAGGTATAAATACACTGTGCCTGAGCAAGGAAGGCGTCAGTGCTTTGGTTGTCAAACCTAGTTCCTGTTTGTCTCTCTCCTGTGATTGTCTTCCAGGTTCCAGCTCCTGTCTCAAGACTTCCACCATAGAGACCCGCACCAGCATTCCACCTGCGGTGTAGCCTGACTCTCCAATCCATTGTGGATTCATCTGTTTCCAGCTACAACATTACCTGCTTCCAGCTCAGCTTCCAGCAGAGTACAGCTTCCCTTAAAGGGCCGGTGTCCTTTCTACACTTTACCACTCTCCACCGGTATTATTATTTCTCCGCTCTCAAGTTCTACATTTCAGTTCATATTTCATCGCTCCCAAGTTCATTTATTATTTAACTGGTTCCAGCCAGTATCCACTCCGTGCTAACAACAGTCTGGTTCCAGCCAGTATCCACAGCAGCTGTTTTATCTTCAGCAACCCAGCTTTTCCTGGAACACCAGCTGGCACAATCCTGGGTTATCTCCATTGCTACAGTCGGGCCTGGTAAGGACTTTCCATCTAGAAGATCATAAGAACTATCTCACACTACCAGTGCCCTGTGGCTCCGGCCATCCTGTAGTACCCAGGAACTGTATTTATTCTTTGCTGACTTTTACGTTTTCTTTTACTGCTGCTGTGTTGCGGAGTTGTCATAATAAACATCATTGACTTTTATCCAAGTTGTCGTGGTCACGCCTTCGGGCAGTTATTATTCATGTTACTTACATGTCCAGGGGTCTGATACAACCTCCCAGGTTCCGGTACATCTCAGCCCCTACAACTGAGGCTGCCTCCCGTCAGCTCAGGCCCTCAGTTGTGACAGTAAGCACTGACCTAATGAATCCAGCCGGAGACCAGGATCAAGCGGCCAGGCCGATGCAAGAACTGGCAGCCCGACTAGAACATCAGGAGGCTGCACAGGGCCACATCATCCGCTGTCTCCAGGATCTCTCTACTCGGCTGGATGGGATTCAGACAACTCTCCGTGGATCAGGCGCGTCTGGTGCGTCAACCACAGTGACTCCAGCTATAACCCCACCCACCTTACCCATTTCTGCTCCACGTCTTCATCTTCCAACGCCAGCAAAATTTGACGGATCTCCAAGATTCTGCAGGGGATTTCTCAACCAGTGTGAGATTCAGTTTGAGCAACAACCTGGCAATTTTCCCAGTGACCGTACAAAAATTGCCTACATTATTTCTCTTCTCAGTGGCTCAGCCCTTGATTGGGCATCACCGTTATGGGAGAGGTCCGACACCCTGCTATCTTCCTACACTGCCTTCGTGTCAACATTCAGGCGCATCTTCGACGAGCCAGGGCGGGTAACCTCAGCTTCATCCGAGATTCTCCGTTTACGCCAGGGGTCACGTACTGTAGGACAATATCTGATACAGTTCCAGATCCTGGCATCCGAACTGGCATGGAACGACGAGGCCCTGTATGCTGCATTCTGGCATGGCTTATCTGAGCGTATTAAAGATGAGTTAGCTACCAGAGACTTACCTTCTAAGTTAGATGAGCTAATCTCACTCTGCACGAAAGTTGATTTACGTTTCAGAGAGAGAGCAACTGAGCGTGGAAGATCATCTGCTCCAAAATCTTCTGCTCCTCCTCCTCGTCAACTGTCACCATCTAAAGATGAGCCCATGCAACTTGGCCGTTCCCGTTTAACTCCTGCTGAGCGCCGAAGACGTCTCTCCGAGTTTCTCTGTCTCTATTGTGCAGCTCCGTCTCACACCATTAATGCCTGTCCCAAACGTCCGGGAAACTCCAAATCCTAGCTCGCCAAGGAGAGGGCCGGCTAGGAGTAATGATCTCCTCTCCATCTCCTCAAGATTGTAATCTCCCAGTCTCGCTTCAAGTTGCTCAACGTTATCGGAACGTCATAGCCCTCCTTGATTCCGGAGCAGCTGGGAACTTTATTACCGAAGCCTATGTTAAACGGTGGTCCCTACCCACCGAGAGACTTCCTTCGTCCATTTCTTTAACTGCCGTGGATGGCAGCAAAATTTTTGATGCAGTTATTTCTTTAAGGACTCTACCAGTTCGTCTGAGAGTGGGAGTTCTTCATTCCGAACTTATTTCTTTTTTAGTGATTCCAAGAGCCACACATCCTGTGGTCCTGGGCCTTCCATGGCTCCGTCTTCACAATCCTACAATTAATTGGACGACTACGCAAATCCTGGCATGGGGTTCCTCCTGTGCTGAGACATGTTTGTTTAAAGTATTGCCTGTCTGTTCTTCCTCCCCCAGGTCGTCTGATGTTCCACCTCCTCCATATCAAGATTTCACGGATGTGTTCAGTAAAGCTTCTGCTGATATCCTTCCTCCTCATAGAGAATGGGACTGTCCGATTGATCTCGTTCCAGGGAAGGTTCCACCTCGAGGCCGAACTTATCCGTTGTCTCTGCCTGAGACGCATTCTATGGAGGAATATATTAAAGAGAACCTAGCAAAGGGGTTCATTCGACCTTCTTCTTCTCCAGCCGGCGCAGGCTTCTTTTTTGTAAAAAAGAAAGATGGTGGTCTGCGGCCGTGCATCGACTACAGAGGTTTGAACGACATTACCATCAAGAACCGTTATCCTTTACCCCTGATTACTGAGCTCTTTGACAGAGTTAGCGGAGCTACCATCTTTACAAAGCTGGACTTGCGAGGTGCATACAATCTCATCCGGATCCGTGAGGGTGACGAGTGGAAGACCGCCTTTAACACCCGTGACGGACATTATGAGTACCTCGTCATGCCCTTCGGATTGAGCAATGCTCCAGCTGTCTTCCAGCATTTTGTCAATGAGATCTTCAGAGACATTCTATACCGTCATGTCGTGGTCTATCTAGACGATATCCTCATTTTTGCCAACGATTTAGAGGAACATCGTTTTTGGGTTAAAGAGGTTCTGTCCCGTCTCCGTGTCAATCATCTCTATTGCAAATTAGAAAAATGCGTCTTTGAAGTCAAGTCCATTCCGTTTCTAGGGTACATTGTGTCCGGTTCCGGACTAGAGATGGATCCTGAGAAACTACAAGCAATCCAAAATTGGCCGGTACCCTTAACCCTCAAAGGGGTCCAGAGGTTTTTAGGGTTCGCCAACTATTACCGAAAGTTTATACGAGACTTTTCCACCATTGTGGCGCCTATTACTGCTTTCACTAAGAAGGGTGCTAACCCGTCCAAGTGGTCTGAAGAAGCCATGCAAGCATTTCATCTTTTAAAACAAAGGTTCATCTCTGCGCCTGTTCTGAAACAGCCTGACATCGACTCTCCTTTCATCTTAGAGGTGGATGCCTCCTCCGTTGGAGTAGGAGCGGTGTTATCTCAGAGGGCTAAAGATGGCCATTTACACCCTTGCAGTTTCTTCTCCCGGAAGTTCTCCCCAGCTGAGCGCAACTATGCCATTGGCGACCAGGAGTTGCTAGCCATCAAGCTCGCTCTAGAAGAGTGGAGGTATCTGTTGGAGGGAGCTTCTCATTCAATCACCATACTTACAGACCACAAGAACCTTTTATACCTGAAGGGCGCACAATGTCTCAACCCTCGTCAGGCCAGATGGGCACTTTTCTTTTCCAGGTTCGACTTTAAACTCCAGTTCTGTCCGGGCTCTCAGAATCGCAAGGCCGATGCCCTTTCCCGCTCATGGGAGCAAGAAAATGAGTCAGAGTCTTCAGACAAGCATCCTATTATAAATCCGTTGGCATTCTCCACGGTAGGGATGGACTCTACGCCCCCATCAGGGAAAAGTTTTGTGAAGCCGATGCTAAGGAAGAAGCTCATGCATTGGGCCCATGCTTCCCGTTTTGCCGGACATACAGGTATCCAAAAAACCCTGGAGTTTATCTCTAGGTCCTATTGGTGGCCAACTCTGAAAAAGGACGTCTTGGAGTTTATTGCATCTTGCCCAAAGTGTGCCCAACATAAAGTATCCCGCCAGTCGCCTGCGGGGCAACTGGTTCCACTATCCGTTCCCCGTCGACCATGGACCCACTTGTCGATGGATTTCATTACAGACTTACCCATGTGCAACAAGTTCAATACCATCTGGGTGGTAGTTGACCGGTTCACCAAGATGGCACACTTCATTCCTCTCACCGGTCTTCCGTCAGCTTCCAAGTTGGCTCAAGTATTCATACAAGAGATCTTCCGACTCCACGGTCTTCCTGAAGAAATTATCTCAGATCGAGGAGTTCAATTCACAGCCAAATTCTGGCAAAGTTTATGTCAAGTCCTCCAAGTCAAGCTAAAGTTTTCCACGGCTTACCATCCTCAGACCAATGGTCAAACCGAGAGGGTGAATCAGGACTTGGAGGCCTTCCTCAGCATCTATGTGTCCTCCTCTCAAGATGACTGGGTTCAATTACTTCCCTGGGCCGAGTTCTGTCATAACAACCAGTATCATTCTTCATCTGCTTCAACACCATTTTTCACTAACTTTGGATTCCACCCTAAAGTCCCTGAGTTCCAACCGCTTCCAGCAACTTCTGTTCCCGCAGTGGATATCACCTTGCATCAGTTTGCCAATATCTGGAAGAGCGTACGATCAGCTCTGCTCAAGGCATCGTTCAGGTACAAGAAGTTTGCGGATAAGAAGCGTCGAGCAGTTCCTGCTCTCAAGGTGGGTGATCGGGTATGGTTATCCACGAAGAATTTGAGGTTAAGAGTTCCCAGTATGAAGTTTGCACCTCGCTATATCGGTCCTTTCAAGATTGAACAAGTCATCAATCCTGTTGCTTACAGACTCCAGTTGCCTCCCTTCTTAAAAATACCCAGGACATTCCATGTTTCCCTGTTGAAACCGCTGATCTTGAATCGGTTTCATTCCTCACTTCCTCCAACTCCGAAAGTCCAAACTCAACGAGGCGTTGAGTATGAAGTGGCCAAGATCCTGGACTCACGTCACCGTTACGGTCAACTACAATATCTTATTGACTGGAAGGGTTATGGTCCTGAGGAACGTTCATGGACCAATGCTTCTGATGTCCATGCTCCTGCCTTGGTCCGGAGATTCCATTCCAAGTTTCCTCAAAAGCCAAAGAAGTGTCCTGGGGCCACTCCTAAAGGGGGGGGTGCTGTCACGATCCGGGTATCTGGACGCCATTTCTTACCCATCAGATGCCTCCTAAGGCTGGCTCAGCGCTCCAGGACCGGATCCCATCTGTTATCCTGATGTGTACATTCCTGTATCCTCTCCTGTCACTCTGGGACGCTGTCACAGTAAACGCCATATTACACCTGGCATGGCGTCTCCCGCGGCCTCCGCCGCCGTCCCTGAACTTCTGCATGCAGAGTGTCTGAGTGGCGATTACGTCAGCCGCGGCCTCCGCTGTGTCCGCGTGGTTGGATGTGCATCTGTCAGCCTGGCGCCTCCTGTCTCCGGGGGCCGGCGCCGCCATTACTGTTTTCATTACCACATGGATTACAAACCAAACTTCCCTCCAAGTGTCTGCATGGGCGCAGCCATCTTGGATTCTGTCAGCTGATCATTTCCACCAATCTGTTCTCAGTATTGATAATCTGCATAATTGCCTAGCCAATCCCTTCCTTGCTGCAGGTATAAATACACTGTGCCTGAGCAAGGAAGGCGTCAGTGCTTTGGTTGTCAAACCTAGTTCCTGTTTGTCTCTCTCCTGTGATTGTCTTCCAGGTTCCAGCTCCTGTCTCAAGACTTCCACCATAGAGACCCGCACCAGCATTCCACCTGCGGTGTAGCCTGACTCTCCAATCCATTGTGGATTCATCTGTTTCCAGCTACAACATTACCTGCTTCCAGCTCAGCTTCCAGCAGAGTACAGCTTCCCTTAAAGGGCCGGTGTCCTTTCTACACTTTACCACTCTCCACCGGTATTATTATTTCTCCGCTCTCAAGTTCTACATTTCAGTTCATATTTCATCGCTCCCAAGTTCATTTATTATTTAACTGGTTCCAGCCAGTATCCACTCCGTGCTAACAACAGTCTGGTTCCAGCCAGTATCCACAGCAGCTGTTTTATCTTCAGCAACCCAGCTTTTCCTGGAACACCAGCTGGCACAATTCTGGGTTATCTCCATTGCTACAGTCGGGCCTGGTAAGGACTTTCCATCTAGAAGATCATAAGAACTATCTCACACTACCAGTGCCCTGTGGCTCCGGCCATCCTGTAGTACCCAGGAACTGTATTTATTCTTTGCTGACTTTTACGTTTTCTTTTACTGCTGCTGTGTTGCGGAGTTGTCATAATAAACATCACTGACTTTTATCCAAGTTGTCGTGGTCACGCCTTCGGGCAGTTATTATTCATGTTACTTACATGTCCAGGGGTCTGATACAACCTCCGAGGTTCCGGTACATCTCAGCCCCTACAACTGAGGCTGCCTCCCGTCAGCTCAGGCCCTCAGTTGTGACAGTTCATATGTTTGTAAATCCAGTCATAAGAACACAGAGACATGTGAGTTCACTGATGTGTTGTTTATTCCATCACCAACTCCAGGCACACTGCACACTGGACCACCCACTTCCCAGCATTCCCCTGGTCCCAGGGACCATCACTGAAGATTCAGGCTTACACAGATTAGTAAGGGAGTGTCTACAAATATTAAGCATTCTAATACACTAACATCACACTGACTTGTAAGTAAGCTGCTGCAGCTTGCAGAGGAAAGAGAGGGGGAGCCAGACCAGGCTGAGGAGGAGCACTGTATTTGCAGTGAGTGCCATCAGGGATGTTTGTTTGGTGCACACCACAACATCTGACAATGTATCTGCATTATTAGGATTGGTACAAGGGTGGATATTTTATATTGCATTGACCATCAATAGATGGTACTAGACACGTCCAAAACGCGGTGCTAGACACACCCCTCCAACGGTGCACCCCCTAATAAAATGTGCTGCGCACGCCTATGGTAGTAGAGCTGAACGAACAGATCTTGTGCAGTCTCTGAGTAGCCCAAAACTTACTCAGCTGCTGCGAACACTTCAGCCTGTCCGGGACCGGAAATTGACGTCAGGAACCCTCCCTGCAAACGCATGAACAACACGCCTGCATTTTTCCAACCACTCCCAGAAAACTGTCAGTTACCACCCACAAACGGCTTCTTCCTGTCAATCTCCTTGCGATCGCCCGTGCATTCGCACAAACCCATCGCTGAGCGGTAATCCGCTTTGTACCTGTGCAACGTGCCTGCGCATTGCAGTGCATACGCAGTGCTGACGTGATTGCAGCGCTGCATAAAAAATGCGAGTGATCAGGTCTGAATTACCACCCCAAGCCCAGTCAGCACTCCAGCCCATTCCGGTTCTATTCCGGATATTATTGTTATTTGAACTTTGTCTTTTTTAGTCCAATCCGGTTCCATTCCGGTCATCATATCTGTGGCTAACCTGGTATCTTTTGTCTGCATACGGTATCTGCAGTGAATCATGGATGTTGTTCTTTTAATAAAGCTTAATTTATTATTATACAGTATCTACCTCTGGGTTTGTCACTGCTAGAACATCAACGATACTTTCAAGTACATGCACCATACCTGGTTAAAGCCCCCTCAATTAATTTATACTCCCTCTGTGTCAGCTCCATCCACAGACGCCTGTTCAAACCAAACCCAACTCTCAGGGGTGACAGTATTAGGTTGACAGGTACAAAAAGGTTGACACAACATTTTACTATCTTTTTGTCATTTTCATTGCATGGGGAACCCCAATTAGTGTACCACTTTGCTAGCCATGCTGCGGAGCTTGGCACAGGTTACTATTCCCAACTGTACTCCATGTGGATGGTAAAGTATAAACAAGGTGTGAAAAAAAAGTAATTTATTTTAAAACCTACGATAACATATGTCGACCATTTCCACCTGTTGACTTTTTGTACCTGTCGACCTAATGCATGTTGACCATATGGGGTCGACCTATTGCTTGTAGACCTAGACATTGTCTATCTGAACATTGGAGCCCTGGCTGGCCTAAGGTGCTGAAACTAGGGGCATCCCAGGGGGCCTTTGGCACCCATCCCCCCCCCCCCCCCCCCCCGGCCCAGTCTGCCCCTGGCAAAGGCCCATGGGGGGAGGAGCTGCAGCAGCTGGGCAGCCCTCCTCCAGGACCAGTGGGGCATTTCTGTTTCTGTCTGCCACTGCCTCCAGAGTCTCTGTTCTCTGTTCTGGTGCTCCCGCCAGCTAAGTTGTGTGAGCTGCTGCCTGATGGGAGCAGTGAGCTCCAATCGCGGTAGGCAGCCAGAGCAGAGCTGCCGGCGCTGCCTGCCTGTCAGGTGTCCGCAAACCACAGCTGCCTGTTGTCAAGCTGAGCCAGCCCTAGGCTTGGAATGCATTCCCCATGGCATTCCAAATGTCCTAGGCATTTGCCAAGTTTACCTTTGTCTAGGGCCAGCTATGCAACTACACATAATACCGAAGAACATCCGGTTTCTAAATGAAAGTCCTAAACATTGTTCCATCCTATTAAGGGTGACTATACTACATAAGTTCTACAACACAGTATCATTGGATATATTGATCTTAACTATTTTTCCACTTTACTACTCTTTCCTCAGAACCCCTACGAGGTAAGAAAAACCTACAACAGTTCTAGGAGACATCTATTTTGCTCACACAACCACTGTCGGACAATGGTGAGAGTTTGTCCAATGCCCACCACTTCTTCAAACAATGTGAGTTTGTATGTACTCTCTTGCCATCTCAAGTACTAGTGTGTTACACACTATTATTGCAATTTTGTCATTCACATGTTTTCTGGCAAATTGAGCACATTACGGGAAGAACATTTCAGAAGGAATATAAACAGTTATTAATAAAGACAGCACCAGAACCAACCACTTCTCTACACTTTAATAAACTGCACTTTAATAGATATACCCCTGGGTGTTATATGGTAGGAAAAGGGCTGTTTATCTAACACAGGAGAGGATATGTGTTTTTTCTCTCTGCCAGCATTGACATGTCAAATTACTAACAGAAGCTGATACTGTACTTATAAATAACAATATTTTCTAGATAATGAAAGAAATTTGAAGCAATTTAAATAATATAAAGACTTATTACATAGCTATAAAGACACTTTATTACCTAGCTACTGTCAAGGTTTATTGTACATTGGTCTACTATTATGTTGCATTGTATTTTATACAGTGTAATAAAATGCTATTGTATCATTCCTGGAAGACTTACCTGTGTGATTAAGGAATCTAGGTATTGTATAGTGTGGGCCCAGGTTCTACTACTCTGTATCCAGTAGATCTTTCCGCTGTATCCAGGTTTTAGTTAAGCAGTCACTATAATAGCTGAGTAATATGAGCAGCATAGTAATAATGCTCTAATGCAGCAAGTGCTTTCCATCTCATGGATGACAATGTGCTAGATTTGGTAGAAGTTTTTTAATATCTAAGATAAATTTTGTTATTTAATTTGGCAAAATAGGATTATGGAATCTCTAGAGGTAGTGCGTCATATAGGTATAAAATACTAAGGAGAAATTTCATTTTTAGAACCTTTTTCTGCCAGCCCATGACAAACCTGGATAATTTGTAAAATCCGCCGTAAGGGAATGTAAGAATTCAAATGAAAAATTTGGTTTAGATTTTCAGAAATAAGCACTCCTAACTACCTAAGGGCAGTCTGCTTCCATCAAAAGCTGAAATTGGACTGCAGTTACAAAATCTTAATCTCACATTATGTGGTATAGAATGCTTCCATTTTTTTAGCAATCTTATGTTAAAAAATGAAACTATACACAATAGTGCTGCAAGACTCTTGCTAGTATACACAAATTAATTTCAAGCTTTTTTTTTTTTAGAGAGCCATATCTTCTTCCCTTGAAGAAATACAATGCTAAATATTAATAAATGCAGACGTGATGCCGCGTCCATCTAGTCTTTTAACAAATCCCACCTGATCAGGATCAACCAAATTAGAGATTAAGGCTTGTAACCTGTTACTAATAACTTGATATCCACGCCAACAGTAAACAGGGTGATGGGACAATAATTCAAATAGAAATAGATCTTAATTAAGCTTGGAATTATGGGAATATGTCACGACAGAACCTGTGATGCAAATAGATGCTCTGGACTGTGATGCATTATTAGTAGGAAAGAGGATAATTCCTTAGTGGAGGTTTTATACTTTAGTATAGATCAGTAAGGCTGAGCCCTGTTCGCAACATCGAGATTGTCTGCAATTATATGAAAAGACAGAAGGATTTAAGCAAGTCTGCATCAACAGGAGATCTGTGGTTAGTTCTCCAAGATGTTTGGAACAACCTTCCTGACAAGTTCTTTCGAAAACTGTGTGCAAGTGTACCTAGAAGAATTGATGCTGTTTTGAAGGCAAAGGGTGGTCATACGAAATATTGATTTGATTTTGATTTCTCTTTTCATTCACTTTGCATTTTGTTAGTTGATAAAAATAAACTATTACATACATACATAAATACATACATACATACAACTATTTCTCTAAACTGGAAGATATCCGTGAAAAAAATTCAGAAATGAGTGAAATTGTGGGCAGTACGGATGGTGTAATGCAGTGGCAAACGCAGGATTTGCATGTGGGGGTTTCCATATAAGTGGTATATTTGTATATGTTTATTGTTTAAGTTCCCGCTAACAGGGGTTCTTTCAGTGGTGCAGAGCTGTTCTTTAGCATGTTAAGGGTATATTTTTGTCTATATATATATAATATCTCTCTCTCTCTCTCTCTCTCTCTATGTATATATATATAGAGAGAGAGAGAGAGAGAGAGAGAGAAAGAGAGAAAGTCTCACTGCTGACTAGGATAAGCCACTCTTCCTGCTGAGCATTATCTACATAAACGAAATTGTGGCCTATAGCGAATTCAGCATTATTGTGTTACTCTTTTCCTTACCGAGTTGGCACATCCAATACAAATCTAGCTGTGAATTCAGCGCATTTTTTGTTACATCTGTCATTGCAAGCTTGTTTTTACTGATTTTTATGAGATTTATTCGATCATTGATTGGTCATCCATTCTTTTATGTTTTTTTGACCTTTTTTGATAATGAGCCCCTGATGAAGTCAAGGACATTCACAGAGTTGTCCTGAAGCCACTTCTTTTATATCTTGGCTGTGTGCTTAGGGTCGTTGTCCTAGTCATTATGGGGTATTGCGTGTAGAAGTTTGAGGGGGAAAAAATAAAATTTTAAACCTACTGGTAAATCTTTTTCTCGTAGTCCATAGAGGATGCTGGGGACTCCGTAAGGACCATGGGGATAGACAGGCTCCGCAGGAGACATGGGCACTTTAAGAAAGACTTTAGGTCTGGGTGTGCACTGGCTCCTCCCTCTATGCCCCTCCTCTAGACCTCAGTTAGAGAAACTGTGCCCACAGGAGATGGATAGTACAAGGAAAGGATTTTTGTTAATCCAAGGGCAAGATTCATACCAGCCACACCAATCACACCGTATAACTTGTGTATCAAGTAAACAGTTAACAGTATGAAAAAATAACGTAGCATCAGTCCAACCTGATGGAACTATAACATAACCCTTATGTAAGCAAAACTATATACAAGTCTCGCAGAAATAGTCCGCACTTGGGACGGGCGCCCAGCATCCTCTACGGCAGATGTTCTCAAACTCGGTCCTCGGGGGCACACACAGTGCATGTTTTGCAAGTCTCCTCACAGAATCGCAAGTGAAATAATTAGCTCCACCTGTGGACCTTTTAAAATGTGTCAGTGAGTAATTAATACACCTGTGCACCTGCTGGGTTACCTGCAAAACATGCACTGTGTGTGCCCCCGAGGACCGAGTTTGAGAACCTCTGCTCTACGGACTACGAGAAAAAGATTTACCGGTAGGTTTAAAATCTAATTTTCTCTAACGTCATAGAGGATGCTGGGGACTCCGTAAGGACCATGGGGATTATACCAAAGCTCCCAAACGGGTGGGAGAGTGCGGATGACTCTGCAGCACCGATTGAGCAAACCTTAGGTCCTCCTCAGCCAGGGTATCAAACTTATAGAATTTTGCAAAGATGTTTGAACCCGACCAAGTAGCAGCTCTGCACAGTTGTAGTGCCGAGACCCCTCGGGCAGCTGCCCAAGATGAGCCCACCTTCCTAGTGGAATGGCCTTGACTAATTTTGGTAACGACAATCCAGCCGTAGAATGCGCCTGCTGGATGGTATTACAGATCCAGCGAGCAATAGTCTGCTTCGAAGCAGGGGCGCCAACCTTGTTGGCTGCATATAGGACAAACAGTGCTTCCGTTTTCCTGACTCTACCCATTCTGGCCACATACATTTTCAAAGCCCTGACTACATCAAGGGACTCAGAATCCTCCAAATCTCGTGTAGTCACAGGCACCACAATAGGTTGGTTCATATGAAAAGATGACACCACCTTAGGCAAGAATTGAGGACGGGTCCGCAATTCCGCCCTATCCATATGGAAAACCAGATAGGGGCTTTTATGAGACAAAGCCGCCAATTCCGACACTCGCCTAGCCGAAGCCAAGGCTAATAACATGACCACCTTCCAAGTGAGATATTTTATCTCCACCGTTTGAAGTGGTTCAAACCAGTGCGACTTAAGGAAACTCAACACCACGTTAAGGTCCCAAGGCGCCACCGGAGTGTCAGGTCTCTCTGGTTTTGTCTGTCCCCGGCGGGGGCGCTAATGGGTCAGTGTTGGTGCGATGTACAAAGCGGGGAGGCAATATGAAAGTCCTGCGCATAAGCGCTGATGTTTATTAATGCAAAGCAGATGGTATAATACTGAATACACTGAAAACCAGTAATGTGGAAAACAATGACAGGTAACTGAATCCAAACAACTTAAAAGTCTCTTGCAGCAGAACGTAAAATAACTTGATACTGATTGCAGGTGAAATAACAGAACTCCAATATATATTAGAAACTCACAGTCTCTGTAAAGCATAAGTATATATAGCCACACTTAGGCTAAAGCAGGAGACAGTCTCTAAGCAAGTAGATGTTATTACTGCTGAGTCGCACAGATGGTATGCTGACAATTAGTGCACAGGTAAGGTAATGAGAAAGTACACCTGAGGAGAGTCTCTTACTGCTGATGGGTTTGAAGCTGGATGTAGCTGAAGTCCGGAGTAACAGGAGAGCTGTAGAGATGGTAACTGGACCTATGAAGATGACCACAAGGAACGCTGGAAACAGGAACACAGGAACTGGGAGAACTGGACACAGGGTATGTGACTCGTTGTCCGAGGCGATGTGAGTGAGCCCCGGACAGGAACTTATACTCCTTGCTCTGCAGTGATTGGTCACAGAGCCTGGCTGGAAACACAGCGCTGGATTGGATGCCGGGATCAGCTGAGTGCAGGTGTCATGGCAGCGTCCATACAGGCCAGATGCCGGCACACAGCGGAACACATACGCAGGACCAGACTCAGGGGCACTCAGCGACACGGGAGATGAACCTTTTTCTGGTCTGTGTCCAGAACCATGCCCAAGAAGCTCAGACGAGTCGTAGGAACCAGCTGCGACTTTGGGATATTGAGAATCCAGCCGTGTTGCTGTAACACCTTCACTGAAAGTGACACACTGTTCAGTAACTGCTCTCGTGATCTCGCTTTTATGAGGAGATCGTCCAAGTACGGGATAATTGTGACACCCTGCTTGCGCAGGAGTACCATCATTTCCGCCATTACCTTTGTGAAAATCCTCGGGGCCGTGGAAAGCCCAAACGGCAACGTCTGAAATTGGTAATGACAATCCTGTACCGCAAATCTCAGGTACACCTGATGAGGTGGATATATGGGAACATGAAGGTATGCATCCTTTATGTCCAGGGATACCATAAAATCCCCCCCTTCCAGGCTGGCGATGACCGCTCTGAGCGATTCCATTTTGAACTTGAACCGTTTTAAGTATAGGTTCAGGGATTTTAAATTCAATATGGGTCTGACCGAACCGTCCGGTTTCGGAACTACCAACAGGGTGGAGTAGTATCCCTTCCCTCTCTGACGTAGGGGAACTTCGACCACCACTTGTTGAAGACACAATTTGTGAATAGCATTTAACACTATCTCCATTTCCAGGAGAGAAGTCGGTAGAGCCGATTTGAAAAACCGTCGAGGAGGCACCTCTTCGAATTCCAGCTTGTATCCCTGAGAAACAATTTCTATTGCCCAGGGATCCACCTGTGAGTGAACCCAGATGTGGCTGAAAAGTCGAAGACGTGCCCCCACTGGGGCGGACTCCCCCAGCGGAGCCCCAGCATCATGCGGTGGATTTTGCAGAGGCCGGGGAGGATTTCTGTTCCTGGGAACTAGCTGTGCTGTGCAGCTTTTTACCTCTGCCCTTACCTCTGTCAAGAAAGGACGATCCACGCACTCTTTTGCTTTTATTTGAACGAAAAGGACTGATTGATAATTTGGTGCTTTCTTAGGTTGTGAGGGAACATAAGGCAAAAAATTTGATTTACCTGCCGTAGCTGTGGAGACCAGGTCCGAGAGACCTTCCCCAAACAATTCCTCCCCCTTGTAAGGTAAAACCTCCATATGTCTTTTTGAGTCGGCATCACCTGTCCACTGCCGGGTCCAGAGGACTCATCTAGCAGAGATTGACATAGCGTTTATTCTGGAACCCAGTAAACTAATGTCTCTTTGAGCATCCCTCATATATAAGACAGCACCCTTTATATGGCCTAGGGTCAATAAAATGGTTTCCTTATCTAGGGTCTCAATCTCCGCTGATAAGGAATCTGTCCATGCTGCTACCGCGCTACAAACCCAGGCCAACGCAATTGCCGGTCTGAGTAATGTACCAGAATGTGTGTAAATGGATTTCAAGGTAATCTCCTGCTTGCGGTCTGCAGGAACCTTGAGGGTAGCCGTATCTTGTGATGGCAGCGCTATCTTTTTTGACAAGCGTGTCAACGCTTTGTCCACCTTAGGGGATGATTCCCACCGTACCCAGTCCGTTGGCGGGAAGGGATACGCCATAAGAATCCTTTTGGGAATCTGCAGTTTTTTGTCTGGAGATTCCCAAGCTTTTTCACATAATTCGTTCAACTCATGTGAGGAGGGAAAAGTTACCTCTGGCTTTTTCCCTTATACATATGTACCCTCGTGTCAGGGACAGGGGGTTCCTCTGTGATATGCAACACTTCTTTTATTGCAATAATCATATATCGAATACATTTAGCCACTTTCGGCTGTAACTTTACATCATCGTAGTCGACACTGGAGTCTGAATCCGTGTCGGTATCAGTGTCTGCTATTTGGGATAGTGGGCGCTTCTGAGACCCTGAAGGTCCCGGCGACATAGGGACAGACACGGGTTCACTCCCTGACTGTTCCTTAGCCTCAGCTTTGTCTAATCTCTTGTGCAATAAGTGCACACTAGCACTTAAAACATTCCACATATCCACCCAGTCAGGTGTCGGCACTGCCGATGGAGACCTCACATTCATACGCTCCCCCTCCTCTCTAGGTGAGCCTTCTACCTCAGACATGCCGACACACGCGTACCGACACACCACACACAGGGAACCTCTTATCTGAAGACAGTTTCCCCACCAGGCCCTTTGGAGAGACAGAGAGAGAGTATGCCAGCACACACCCCAGCGCTGTATGACCCAGGACAAAAACACAATATTATGTTTACCCAGATAGCGCTGTTTACATATACAATATGCGCCAATTTTGTGCCCCCCCCCCCCTCCTCTTTAAAACCCTCTGTCTACCGTGGTATAAGCAGGGGAGAGTCCGGGGAGCTTCCTCTCAGCGGTGCTGTGGAGAAAAAATGGCGCTGTGAGTGCTGAGGGAGAAGCCCCGCCCCCTCGGCGGCGGGCTTCTGTCCCGCTGAAAATCTCAAAGAGTTGGCGGGGGCTCTTATATATGTACAGTGCCCAGCTGTACATATACTTATTTTTGTCAAAAGAGGTCTATATGCTGCCCAGGGCGCCCCCCTGCGCCCTGCACCCTTACAGTGACTGCCGTGTGTGAGGTGTATGGGAGCAATGGCACATAGCTGCAGTGAAGATCATGAAGTCTTCTGCCGCCTCTGAAGTCTTCTTTTCTTCTCATACTCACCCGGCTTCTATCTTCCGGCACTGCGAGGGGGACGGCGGCGCGGCTCTGGGTCGGACGGCGAGGTTGAGACCTGCGTACCAATCCCTCTGGAGCTAATGGTGTCCAGTAGCCTAAGAAGCAGAGCCTTGAAACTCACAGAAGTGGGTCTGCTTCTCTCCCCTCAGTCCCTCGATGCAGGGAGTCTGTTGCCAGCAGGCTCCATGAAAATAAAAAAACCTAACAAATATATTTTCTGTCAGGAAGCTCAGGAGAGCTCCCTGAAGTGCACCCATCTCCTCTGGGTACAGTATCAAACTGAGGTCTAGAGGAGGGGCATAGAGGGAGGAGCCAGTGCACACCCAGACCTAAAGTCTTTCTTAAAGTGCCCATGTCTCCTGCGGAGCCCGTCTATCCCCATGGTCCTTACGGAGTCCCCAGCATCCTCTAGGACGTTAGAGAAATGTATTTATTCCATTTTGAAATAAGGCTGTAACATAACAAAATATGGAAAAAGTGAAGCGCTGTGAATACTTTCCGGATGCACTGTAGATTGTAAGCTCCATTGGAGCAGGGACTGATGTGAATGGCCAAATATTTTCTGTAAAGTGCTGCGGAATATGTGTGCGCTATATAAACAACTTCTTTAGACTTGTCTAGAGTATAAACTATAAATACTGTATCAAGTTTAAGTGACTATTGGAACAAACAGAAAAAAAGTATTCCTTTGATAGGGCACACAGGGACTAATACAGTTAGAATTAACTAAAAGTCATTAACCCTTGGGATAATGACCACTAATGTTAAAATATAACTTTTATTAAATACCATTAATAGCTAGCGAAATATGTGAAGTGAAATTTTTTTTTAATAAATGTGAAAAAATAATAAAGTGATATAAAAAGCTAAACCACTGTATATATATATGATTGATTTATTATTCCTTATTAGGATAAATTCCTGATTGCTGACACAGTATGTTGTCACTATGTGACACCTTCAGGGAGAAATTGTATTGTGAATTATTAAACTCTGTATTGGTCCAAGTGCAACACAAAAAAGCTGTTGCTGCACTTCAATTAATTGCACAGCTTCCTATTAGGAATAATAAATAAATCATATATATACAGTGGTTTAGCTTTTTATATCACTTTATTATTTTTTCACATTTATTAAAAAAAAATTTAACTTCACATAATTCTAACTGTATTAGTCCCTGTGTGCCCTATCAAAGGAATACTTTTTTTCTGTTTGTTCCAATATTTAACTTTTATTCCAGGTGCACCTCCCTATAGATATATTGCCATTTATTTTTCTAGATTAATTATTTTCTAAATGGGGAAAGGACAACAATACACAAAAATTTAAACATAATATACGTCTGTGCGATCTTCTACGTCCTAACTTCAAGTTTAAGTGAATACAGGTTTTTTTCCTGAGGACTGCTGCCTTTTTTGTTTCATTTAAAAAAAAAAAAGCTGAGTGATAGGGCAAATGCATGTACGGGCTGATTCCCCGTTCTGATGCTGCTGATCTGATCAGTGATCAAAAACCACAGATTGGAGGACATCAGTGATCAGCAGAACAGGGTATTGCCCTGATACCTGCCTGATCAATAGGCTCCATAAGGCTATTAGGTTTTAAATATTTTCCATTACAGAACATGATTCAGAGTTGGACACAGTGACAATTTTTTTTTGGAAGAAAACCGATGTTTTGCTACTGTGCATGTGTGAACTGCAATTGCGCATGTAGTTTATTATGTGCACACAGTAGGGGTCTATTTACTAAGCCTTGGATGGAGATAAAGTACCAGCCAATCAGCTCCTAACTGTCATTTTTCAAATCCAGCTTGTGGCATGACTTCGTAAATAGACCCCTAAATTGCAATTGTATGAGAAGACCACTAAGAAACACTTCAGAATGGAGTCTTGAAGATAACCAAAACTGAAATGCAAACAGAGGCTGTGTTGTGGGCATGAAATTGGGAGTGCTAGAACATACGTCTGAGTTCTTTTTCGCGGCCATCGGCATATCTATAATTGGTTCAAAGTGTAAAGTGCGCACGGTCCGCTGGGTCGAGGGGGGACCCACACCACACACCCATACAATTATACTTACCCCTCTGGAGTCCTTCAGGGGGTGGAGATGCAGACATAATTCATTAGAAAAATTGCTGCCGCTGCTATTTTCCTTGTGGTTTGCGAATGCACAATAGAGATGTCCCCAGGTGCATGGGCGCCATGTTCACTGAGACCTGCGCATGTGCAGTAGACTCTCGCTGCCAAAGAAGAGGGAGCCCACACGGCAGAGCCCGCCCATTTGGCATGCCATAGGGCATGCATGCCAAGCCTAGGGCCTGCTTAGCTTTACAGGAGCAGTGGCGG
The DNA here is from genome assembly GCF_028390025.1 of Pseudophryne corroboree. Lineage (NCBI taxonomy): Eukaryota > Metazoa > Chordata > Amphibia > Anura > Myobatrachidae > Pseudophryne > Pseudophryne corroboree. Next base: position 225,848,200 of record NC_086453.1, on the reverse strand, counting down.
TTTTGCAGAGCACCTGACTGATCTGCAGGTCACGTTCCTCCTCATGTACGTTTGTTTTGTTTTTTTGTTAAAGGGGGAGTAGCAACAGAGGGGGGTTCCAGGTGGTCTCTGTATAGCCCTGCCTGCTCCCTCTATGTCTGGCTGGCTTCTGCGGTCACTTGACCTGCAGGTAGCCTGTGTCTATGTGTGCAGTGACTGGAGGAGACAAGCTGTGTGTGCATGCGGTGACTGGGAGGGAACAGCTGTGTGTGTATGGTGACTGGGGGGAATAGGCTGTGTGTGAGTGTTGGTGACTTGGGGGGGGGGGGCTCTGTGTGTGTGTGGTGACTGGGGGTGAACGGGCTCTGTGCGTGTGTGGTGACTGGGGGGACGGGACGGGCTCTGTGTGTGTGGTGACAGGGGGGGGGGGGAACGGACTCAGTGTGTATGTGGTGACTGGGGGGAACGGGCTCTGTGTGTGTGTGCGGTGACTGGGGGGAACAGGCTCTGTGTCTGTGTGGTGACTGGGGGGGAACGGGCTCTGTGTGTGTGTGTGTGTGTGTGTGTGTGGTGACTGGGGGGAACGGGCTCTGTGTGTGTGTGGTGACTGGGGGGAACGGGCTGTGTGTGGTGACTGGGGGGAACGGGCTGTGTGTGTGTGATGACTGGGGGGAACGGGCTGTGTGTGGTGACTTGGGGGAACGGGCTGTGTGTGTGTGGTGACTGGGGGGAACGGGCTGTGTGTGGTGACTGGGGGGAACTGGCTGTGTGTGGTGACTGGGGGGAATGGGCTGTGTGTGTGGTGACTGTAGGTAACGGGCTGTGTGTGTGGTGACTGGGGGGAACGGGGTGTGTGTTTGTGGGTGTGTGGTGACTGGGGGACGGGGACGGGCTGTGTGTGTGTGGTGACTGGGGGGAATGGGCTGTGTGTGTGGTGACTGTGGGGAACGGGCTGTGTGTGTGTGTGTGTGTGTGTGTGTGTGTGTGTGTGTGTGTGTGTGTGTGTGTGTGTGTGGTGACTGGGGGGAATGGGCTGTGCGTATGTGTGGAGTTGCTTAGATGTGCTGTGTGTGTGTGTGTGTGTGTGTGTGTGTGTGTGTGTGTGCGCAGTGACTCAAGGGACTGGCTGTGTGGTGACTATGAGGAACAGGCTGTATGTGGTAACTGGCGGGCACAGGCTGTGTGTGTGGTGACTGGGGGGGTGGGTTTTGTGTGTGTGTGTGTGGTGACTGGGGGAACAGGCTGTGTATGTGGTCAACGCACAATTTCTGAACAGTAGGAGTTGCTTAGATGTGCTCTGTGTGTGTTTGCAGTCACTGGGAGGAACAAGCTGTGTGTGGTGACTGGGGGGAACGAACTGTGTGTGGTGACTGGGGGGGAACAGGGTGTGTGTGTGTGTGTGTGTGTGTGTGTGTGTGTGGTGACTGGGAGGGGGAACAGGCATTGTGTGTATTTGGTGTAACCCTTTCTTCCTCTCTAGGCCCGATATTAAGTGGGTTACTTGTTGGGCTGTATTAGGCGGGGTTCACTACGGCTGGCCGGCGGTCGGGCTCCCGGCGACCAGCATCCCGGCGCCGGGAGCCCGACCGCCGGCTTACCGACAGCTTGGCGAGCGCAAATGAGCCCCTTGCGGGCTCGCTGCGCTCGCCACGCTACGGGCACGGTGGCGCGCTACGCGCGCCACACTATTTTATTCTCCCTCTATGGGGGTCGTGGACCCCCACAAGGGAAAATAAGTGTCGGTATGCCGGCTGTCGGGCTCCCGGCGCCGGTATACTGAGCGCCGGGAGCCCGACCGCCGGCAAACAGAAGACCACCCATTAGGCGTGCCTCCACCCAAGCGCTAGTCAAGTTCAGGGCTTGCTTGGGAAAGCCAGTAAAGAGTAGCTAAGGTTACCCTTCACTCTTGGATTAGGTTAACACCTACCTTGTCTCCCCCAATGGTTCATTGGTGTTTTCTGATGCCCTATCAAGGTATTCCACTGGACGTTGGGTATTCCGGTAAGTATTTATTATACCACCAAACACAATGTTAGTCACACAAGGTTAAGTTAGAATGAGTAGGGTACAACGTAACAACACATTACAGATAATTACAGATAATAATAAGCAGTGACTTTACTACAGTTTCCACCCCTATACACTTTCCCATGCATGCAGTACAAAAAAATTTAGGGAACCGGTTATAAATAAAACAATTAGTACTATAACAGAGCCTTACTCCCACCAGCGTCACATTCGGCTGCCTGAACGTCTGCCTGACCCTAGGTAGTCCAATGCAAGGGTATTACCTCCGAATACTGGAGGTTCGTAAACACGTTGGTGCACAGTTGGGGCCCGTAGTAGAAGAGGCTATGAATAGATTCCTGACGGTGAGTAGTCTCTAATATAAAGTTAGTTCCAGAGAGAGACCCGGAGTAATATTGATGCCCCGGGTGGATGCTTGTCACATTAGCCTATAATCTCCATAAAGTGGTTATATATGTAATTGCGGGTCTAGGTTTAGCATTGTGTGTTAAAGTTAATAACTGAGTAGCTGGCAGTTTAAAAAGGGTCGGTATTCTGTGTAGAAGGATGACTATCCTGTTATCCCTGTCAGATGGCTTCAATTGCTGCCAAGTGATGCTCCTCTTAATTTAGCAGTCCCTTCACCGTGAGGTATCGGTGCCTTGAGCCTGCTAGCAATTGCTACACTAACTGCTCTCTGATCCTCTTCTCCGGGGAATACAGGCTCAGCCCCTGGAGTACTATAGGCAGGATATTAAAACACCCAAGAAGGGGAAGGCGTGGAGTCTATGATACTCTGCACCTGATCAATCGCTACGATCGATCCATCCTCCTAGGGGGGACTGCGTGACGTCCGTATTGTCCTAATAGTAGCCGGCGCGAGCTGACAGATTGGATGGGGGGATGACTTTGGTGTCACTTGGCCACGGGGGTATTCTGCTGACGTACTTATATTGTCTCTACCTCCCTGAGTGGATGGAGATTGCTGCTTATGCACTTAGACTGTCTCTGCCTCTCGGAGGTGATGGGGATGCTGCTTATGCACTTAGACTGTCTCTGCCTCTCGGAGCTGATGGATATGTGCAATTAAATTGTCTCTGCCTCCCTGAGCTGATGTGAGGGCGAGGGGTTGGCACTCACCATTTAAGCTGACTGTTCATCTCCCCTGGAGCTGCGCTGGCTGCCTGTGTATTTTAGTCTGTTCTTCTGCTGGCCAGTGGATCCCAGCAGCGCTCGGCAGCGATGAGTCTCCTTTTAGGGGCGGACCCGGCCAGCCGTCACTCCAGCCGGGCCAACTGAGGGGAATCAGGAGCCTGCCCCGCCTTCAGCCGTCCTCCAACCACTACTACAGGTCGGGAACCGCTCGTATCAGCGGCGCTCCCCAAGCTCTGCAGAATTTCTTCTCCCAGCTCCGATCTCAAGCACCACGCCGGATCGGTCCCGCAGTGTCCCTCTCTCTCTCCAGGTAACCTCCTGCTGCGGGGCTAACTGTCCCCTGCAACCGCTCCAACCGTTTTTTTCTTCCAGCAGCCTGCGATCACACACCCTCCTGGCTGGCACGGGGGCTCCTTCCATGAGTCTCTCCAGCCTGCTCGTGCAAGTTGGCTCCCCAGTGTTAATATAGTCCATACAATACATATGCACAGTTAATATATATATGCTTATAATTATATATATATACATGCAACTCATATATGTACACCTGCAAACTAATATATATATTTTATATCTATACCACGGGGTACTTAAGTGGACATCATGTACTAGAGAGCTACATTGGTGACTGGCGGAATGAGGTGTGTGTGGTGACTGAGGGGAACAGGCTGTGTGTGTGTGGTGACTGGGGGGGGGGAACAGGTGGTGTGTGTATTTGGTGACTGGCGGCGAGGTGTGTGTGGTGACTGAGGGGAACAGGCTGTGTGTGTGTGGTGACTGGGGGGGGACAGGCGGTGTGTGTATTTGGTGACTGGCGGAATGAGGTGTGTGTGGTGACTGGGGGGAACAGGCTGTGTATGTGTGGTGACTGGGGGGAACAGGCAGTGTGTGTATTTGGTGACTTGCAGAATGAGGTGAGGTGTGTGTGGTGACTGGGGGAAACAGGCTGTGTGTGTATTTGGTGACTGGGGGAATGAGGTGTGTGGGGTGACGGATGTAACAGGTTTTTGTCAACCAAAAGCACCAAGCAACTTTCTGAGTAGAAAGAACGGATGCTTTAAATGCCTGGGATGCATTACATGTTCGTTTATGCTGACAGGTGATACAATACCACACCCGCAGACTGGCCAGAGGCTTAAAATCAGGTGGCCACTAACGTGCACCACAAAATATGTCGTGTATGTCATAGTATGCCCTTGCGGGTTATACTATGTCGGAAAGACAGAATGTCAACTAAAAGTGAGACTTACACAACACCGCTCAGCCATACGGGCAGCAATAGAATCCGGTAAAAGCGATCAACCGGTTGCCCGTCACTTTGCTATCTTGCGACATAACCTGGCCAGCCTTAGATACAAGGCGGTAGACCATGTCCCTCCTTCCCTACGTGGGGGTGATAGGGGCAAGAAATTGCTCCAACTCGAATCTAAATGGATTTTTAGATTAGACAGCTTGGCTCCAAGGGGACTCAATGAAAATATGGGACTTATTAATTTTCTATAGAAGTGTCTAAGGTGATACACGCCTGTACTTTTAATTTATATTAATAGAATCCACCATATTGGTTGATCTTAAATCCCCCGTTATGTTTAGTAACGTTGACATTCAGAACTATAAGATACGGTGGCACCTAGTATTGATCATTAGAAATAAACTAGCATATGATAATAATTAGGTAAAAGTGATAAAAATAGCAGATGTTTATGGCTATGCCAAATAGTAAGTTTGAGCAGTAGGTCGTCCGGTGCAATTTCCACACGTACACATTGCACATAGTTTTATTGTTTATTGTTTTATAGCTGGCATACTCCAGCCCATATTGGGCGCAACTGTATTTTGTATTGTGCATGTTTAAAATATTGTATGCCAACACGTAGTATTATTGTTCACCATGAGTTTTATGCTTATCTAGTATCTAGATGTTATAGATGCATATTTATGTATTTGTTTCCTCCGTGACAGTAAGCTGTGCGTCGTCATGGTAACAGGCTGACCCGATGACGCTACTTCCTGTGCTCGGGTAACAGAGAAACCGGAAGTGCGGGACATGGGAGGTCTGGAGCACCGCGAGGCACACAGCTGAGAGTCGTGGAAGGGGGGTAAGTGGCACTGATTTTTATAAGTATTTATACCTGTACCATTGCACTGTTTTCACTGTCTGAGGAAGGGGATACGTCCCCGAAACGTCACACATTAAAGCAACATCCACACACGTGGATGCTTTTTCACTATTCGTGCAAGTCTTTGAGTGCCGCCTCCACAACAATTTCTATATGCTATATGTGTGGTGACTGGGGGGGGACAGGCGGTGTGTGTATTTGGTGACTGGCGGAATGAGGTGTGTGTGGTGACTGGGGGGAACAGGCTGTGTATGTGTGGTGACTGGGGGGAACAGGCAGTGTGTGTATTTGGTGACTTGCAGAATGAGGTGAGGTGTGTGTGGTGACTGGGGGAAACAGGCTGTGTGTGTATTTGGTGACTGGGGGAATGAGGTGTGTGGGGTGACTTGGGGGAACAGGCTGTGTGTGTGTGTGTGTGTGTGTGTGTGTATGGTGACTGGGAGGGAACAGGCTGTGTGTGTGTGTGTGTGTGTGTGTGTGTGTGTGTGTGTGTGTGTGTGTGTGTGTGTGTGTGTGTGTGTGTGTGTGTGTGTGTGTGGTAAACATCCAATATCTGAACGGTAGGAGTTGCTTAGATATGCTCTCTCCCAGGATACTAAGTAGGTCAGAAAGGTTTTTGAATTTGGAATGTGAATCTCAAATTATTTTCTCTGACGTCCTAGTGGATGCTGGGACTCCGTCAGGACCATGGGGGGGATAGCGGCTCCGCAGGAGACAGGGCACAAAAGTAAAAGCTTTAGGATCAGGTGGTGTGCACTGGCTCCTCCCCCTATGACCCTCCTCCAAGCCTCAGTTAGGTTTTTGTGCCCGTCCGAGCAGGGCGCAATCTAGGTGGCTCTCATAAAGAGCTGCTTAGAGTAAAAGTTTTGATAGGTTTCTTATTTTCAGTGAGTCCTGCTGGCAACAGGCTCACTGCAACGAGGGACCTAGGGGAGAAGAAGTGAACTCACCTGCGTGCAGGATGGATTTGCTTCTTAGGCTACTGGACACTAGCTCCAGAGGGACGATCACAGGTACAGCCTGGATGGGTCACCGGAGCCGCGCCGCCGACCCTCTTGCAGTCCCTGAGGCTATATGGATGTATTTCACCCCTGCCAGGTCTCAGAAAAACCGGGAGAAGAGCCCGCCGGAATAGGGGGCGGGGCCTATCTCCTCAGCACACAGCGCCATTTTCCCTCACAGAACTGCTGGTGGGAAGGCTCCCAGGCTCTCCCCTGCACTGCACTACAGAAACAGGGTTAAAACAGAGAGGGGGGGCACTTATTTGGCGATATGATTATATATTAAGATGCTATAAGGGAAAACACTTATATAAAGGTTGTCCCTGTATAATTATAGCGTTTTGGTGTGTGCTGGCAAACTCTCCCTCTGTCTCCCCAAAGGGCTAGTGGGGTCCTGTCCTCTATCAGAGCATTCCCTGTGTGTGTGCTGTGTGTCGGTACGTGTGTGTCGACATGTATGAGGACGATGTTGGTGAGGAGGCGGAGCAATTGCCTGTAATGGTGATGTCACTCTCTAGGGAGTCGACACCGGAATGGATGGCTTATTTAAGGAATTACGTGATAATGTCAACACGCTTCAAGGTCGGTTGACGACATGAGACGGCCGGCAAACAAATTAGTACCTGTCCAGGCATCTCAAACACCGTCAGGGGCTTTAAAACGCCCATTTACCTCAGTCGGTCGACATAGACACAGACACGGACACTGACTCCAGTGTCGACGGTGAAGAAACAAACGTATTTTCCTTTAGGGCCACACGTTACATGTTAAGGGCAATGAAGGAGGTGTTACATATTTCTGATACTACAAGTACCACAAAAAAGGGTATTATGTGGGTGTGAAAAAACTACATGTAGTTTTCCTGAATCAGATAAATTAAATGAAGTGTGTGATGATGCGGGGGTTTCCCCCGATAGAAAATTATTGGCGGTATACCCTTTCCCGCCAGAAGTTAGGGCGCGTTGGGAAACACCCCTTAGGGTGGATAAGGCGCTCACACGCTTATCAAAACAAGTGGCGTTACCGTCTCCAGATACGGCCGCCCTCAAGGAGCCAGCTGATAGGAGGCTGGAAAATATCCTAAAAAGTATATACACACATACTGGTGTTATACTGCGACCAGCTATCGCCTCAGCCTGGATGTGCAGCGCTGGGGTGGCTTGGTCGGATTCCCTGACTGAAAATATTGATACCCTTGACAGGAACAGTATTTTATTGACTATAGAGCACAGAGAGATATTTGCACTCTGGCATCAAGAGTAAGTGCGATGTCCATATCTGCCAGAAGATGTTTATGGACACGACAGTGGTCAGGTGATGCATATTCCAAACGGCACATGGAAGTATTGCCGTATAAAGGGGAGGAGTTATTTGGGGTCGGTCCATCGGACCTGGTGGCCACGGCAACAGCTGGAAAATCCACCTTTTTTACCCTAAGTCACATCTCAGCAGAAAAAGACACCGTCTTTTCAGCCTCAGTCCTTTCGTCCCCATAAGGGCAGGCGGGCAAAAGGCCAGTCATATCTGCCCAGGGATAGAGGAAAGGGAAGAAGACTGCAGCAGGCAGCCCATTCCCAGGAACAGAAGCCTTCCACCGCTTCTGCCAAGTCCTCAGCATGACGCTGGGGCCGTACAGGACCCCTGGATCCTACAAGTAGTATCCCAGGGGTAAAGATTGGAAATTCGAGACGTCTCCCCCTCGCAGGTTCCTGAAGTCTGCTTTACCAACGTCTCCCTCCGACAGGGAGGCAGTATTGGAAACAATTCCCAAGCTGTATTCCCAGCAGGTGATAATCAAAGTACTCCTCCTACAACAAGGAAAGGGGTATTATTCCACACTATATTGTGGTACTGAAGCCAGACGGCTCGGTGAGACCTATTCTAAATCTGAAATATTTGAACACTTACATACAAAGGTTCAAATCAAGATGGAGTCACTCAGAGCAGTGATAGCGAACCAGGAAGAAGGGGACTATATGGTGTCCCGGGACATCAGGGATGCTTCCTCCATGTCCCAATTTGCCTTTCTCACTAAGGGTACCTCAGGTTCGTAGTACACAACTGTCACTATCAGTTTCAGACGATGCCGGTTGGATTGTCCACGGCACCCCGGGTCTTTACCAAGGTAATGGCCGAAATGATGATTCTTCTTCAAAGAAAATGGACGATATCCTGATAAGGGCAAGGTCCAGAGAACAGTTGGAGGTCGGAGTAGCACTATCTCAAGTAGTTCTACGACAGCATGGGTGGATTCTAAATATTCCAAAACCGCAGCTGTTTCCGACGACAATTTGCTGTTCCTAGGGATGATTCTGGACACAGTCCAGAAAAGGGTGTTTCTCCCGGAGAAGAAAGCAAGGGAGTTATCCGAGCTAGTCAGGAACCTCCTAAAACCAGGAAAAGTGTCAGTGCATCATTGCACAAGGGTCTTGGGAAAAATGGTGGCTTCTTACGAAGCGATTCCATTCGGCAGATTTCACGCAAGACTTTTCAGTGGGATCTGCTGGAAAAATGGTCCGGATCGCATCTTCAGATGCATCAGCGGATAACCCTGTCTCCAAGGACAAGGGTGTTTCTTCTGCGGTGGCTGCAGAGTGCTCATCTACTAAAGGGCCGCAGATTCGGCATTCAGGACTGGGTCCTGGTGACCACGGATGCCAGCCAGAGAGACTGGGGAGCAGTCACACAGGGAAAAAATTTCCAGGGAGTGTGATCAAGTCTGGAGACTTCTCTCCACATAAAACAATGCTCTAAGCTTAGCAAGACCTCTGCTTCAAGGTCAGCCGGTATTGATCCAGTGGGACAACACCACGGCAGTCGCCCACGTAAACAGACAGGGCGGCACAAGAAGCAAGAGGGAAATGGCAGAAACTGCAAAGATTCTTCGCTGGGCGGAAAATCATGGGATAGCACTGTCAGCAGTGTTCATTCCGGGAGTGGACAACTGGGAAGCAGATTTCCTCAGCAGGCACGACCTCCACCCGGGAGAGTGGGGACTTCATCGGGAAGTCTTCCACATGATTGTAAACCGTTGGGAAAGACCAAAGGTGGACATGATGGCGTCCCGCCTGAACACAAGAGACCCTCAGGCAATAGCTGTGGACGTTCTGGTAACACAGTGGGTGTACCAGTCGGTGTATGTGTTCCCTCCTCTGCTTATCATACCCAAGGTACTGAGAATTATAAGACGTAGAGGAGTAAGAACTATACTCGTGGCTCCGGATTGGCCAAGAAGGACTTGGTACCCGGAACTTCAAGAAATGCTCACAGAGGACTCATGGCCTCTAACGCTAAGAAGGGACTTGCTTCAGCAAGTACCATGTCTGTTCCAAGACTTACCGCGGCTGCGTTTGACGGCATGGCGGTGGAACGCCGGATCCTAAGGGAAAAAGGCATTCCGGAAGAGGTCATTCCTACCCTGGTTAAAGCCAGGAAGGAGGTGACCGCACAACATTATCACCACATGTGGCGAAAATATGTTGCGTGGTGTGAGGCCAGGAAGGCCCCACGAAGAAATTTCAACTCGGTCGATTCCTGCATTTCCTGCAAACAGGAGTGTCTATGGGCCTCAAATTGGGGTCCATTAAGGTTCAAATTTCGGCCCTGTCAATTTTCTTCCAAAAAGAATTGGCCTACACTTCCTGAAGTCCAGAAGTTTGTCAAGGGAGTACTGCATATACAACCCCCTTTTGTGCCTCCAGTGGCACTGTAGGATCTCAACGTAGTTCTGGGATTCCTCAAATCACATTTTAAACCGCTCAAATCTGTGGATTTGAAATATCTCACATGAAAAGTGACCATGCGGTTGGCCCTGGCCTCGGCCAGGCGAGTGTCAGAATTGGTGGCTTTGTCTCACAAAAGCCCATATCTGATTGTCCATTCGGACAGGGCAGAGCTGCGGACTCGTCCCCAGTTTCTCCCTAAGGTGGTGTCAGCGTTTCACCTGAACCAGTTTATTGTGGTACCTGCGGCTATTAGGGACTTGGAGGACTCCAAGTTGCTAGATGTTGTCAGGGCCCTGAAAATATAGGTTTCCAGGACGGCTGGAGTCAGGAAAACTGACTTGCTGTTATCCTGTATGCACCCAACAAACTGGGTGCTCTTGCTTCTAAGCAGACGATTGCTAGTTGGATGTGTAGTACAATTCAGCTTGCACATTCTGTGGCAGGCCTGCCACAGCCAAAATATGTAAATGCCCATTTCACAAGGAAGGTGGGCTCATCTTGGGCGGCTGCCCGAGGGGTCTCGGCTTTACAACTTTGCCGAGCTGCTACTTGGTCAGGAGCAAACACGTTTGCAAAATTCTACAAATTTGATACCCTGGCTGAGGAGGACCTGGAGTTCTCTCATTCGGTGCTGCAGAGTCATCCGCACTCTCCCGCCCGTTTGGGAGCTTTGGTATAATCCCCATGGTCCTGACGGAGTCCCAGCATCCACTAGGACGTCAGAGAAAATAAGAATTTACTTACCGATAATTCTATTTCTCGTAGTCCGTAGTGGATGCTGGGCGCCCATCCCAAGTGCGGATTGTCTGCAATACTTGTCCATAGTTATTGTTACAAAAATCGGGTTATTATTGTTGTGAGCCATCTTTTCAGAGGCTCCGCTGTTATCATGCTGTTAACTGGGTTCAGAACACAGGTTGTACAGTGTGATTGGTGTGGCTGGTATGAGTCTTACCCGGGATTCAAAATCCTTCCTTATTGTGTACGCTCGTCCGGGCACAGTATCCTAACTGAGGCTTGGAGGAGGGTCATAGGGGGAGGAGCCAGTGCACACCACCTGATCCTAAAGCTTTTACTTTTGTGCCCTGTCTCCTGCGGAGCCGCTATCCCCCCCATGGTCCTGACGGAGTCCCAGCATCCACTACGGACTACGAGAAATAGAATTATCGGTAAGTAAATTCTTATTTTTTTTATCTTTGGATGAATAATATAAATCACTCCTGATTTTTATATGACGCATATAGGAAATAGGTGCATATGCACTATTTATTCATTACTATAAATTGAAATATCCATTATAATGAAATATCATAAGAGGTTTGTTTGCATATATTTGGGCAAAGATATGGGCTTGCCCACCACGTCCAAGTCACCTCTGTTGGGCAAGTCCCTAACACTCTGGGGTTCACATCCAAGGAGCAGGGTACTCCCAAACCATCCCAACCAAAAACTTTCCCAGGGTATCACACTAGTGAAAGATACCAGTGAAGTGTTACAGAATATCAGGTATGCAAAGGTAGTTACTCAGTGTAGAGAGTGTTATAAGAATAAAGAGTGTGTGAAAAAATACATAGATTGGAAAAAAAACAACCCACACAAAGGTGGCCATATAAAATGTGAGTATGTGTTAAGGTGTAATGCCCTGGAGTGGCCCCGACAGAACAGCTATGGGTCCCCACGCCCCAAAGTTTACCCCATTTTTATAGGAGTAATAGAAGTGTTAAAGTATTGTAATTTTTGGTGTGTAGGCAAAAATAGGATTTTAATACCTACCAGTAAATCCTTTTCTCTTAGTCCGTAGAGGATGCTGGGGTCACATCAAGAACCAGGGGTATAGACGGGATCTGCAGGAGACATGGGCACTTTAAGACTTTCAAAGGGGTGTGAACTGGCTCCTCCCTCTATGCCCCTCCTCCAGACTCCAGTTATAGGAACTGTACCCAGGGAGACGGACATTTCGAGGAAAAGGATTTATTGTTAAACTAAGGTGAGATACATACCAGCTCACACCTCAAGCACGCCGTACAACATGGCATTCAACATAACGCAAGTCAACGGCATGAACAATGTCAGCAACAGGCTGACTATAAATGTAACACAACATGCGTGTAACCAGAACTAATAACTGCAGATACAGTATGCACTGGGACGGGCGCCCAGCATCCTCTACGGACTAAGAGAAAAGGATTTACCGGTAGGTATTAAAATCCTATTTTCTCATACGTCCTAGAGGATGCTGGGGTTACATCAAGAACCATGGGGTTATACCAAAGCACTAGAACGGGCGGGAGAGTGCGGATGACTCTGCAGCACCGATTGACCAAACATGAGGTCCTCATCAGCCAGGGTATCAAACTTATAGAACTTCGCAAAGGTGTTTGATCCCGACCACGTAGCCGCCGGGCAAAGTTGTAATGCCGAGACCTCCCGGGCAGCCGCCCAGGACGAGCCCACCTTTCTGGTAGAATGGGCCTTCACCGATTTCGTTAACGGCAATCCAGCCGTAGAATGAGCCTACTGAATCGTATGACAGATCCAGCGCGCAATAGTCTGCTTGGAAGCAGGAGCCCCAATCTTGTTGGGAGCATACAGGACAAACAGAGCCTCCGTTTTCCTAAACTGAGCCGTTCTGGTGACATAAATTTTCAAAGCTCTGACTACATCGAGAAGCTTCGATTCCAGCAAGGCGTCAGTAGCCACTGACACCACAATAGGTTGGTTCAAGTGGAATGACGAAACCACTTTCGGCAGAAATTGTTGACGAGTCCTCAACTCTGCTCTATCTTCATGGAAGATCAAATAAGGGCTCTTGTGAGACAAGGCCGCTAATTCAGACACCCGCCTTGTAGATGCCAAGGCCAACAGCATGACCACTTTCCAAGTGAGGAATTTCAACTCTACCTTCTGTAAAGGTTCAAACCAATGAGACTGAAGGAATTACAACACCACGGTAAGATCCCACGGTGCCACAGGGGGCACAAAGGGAGGTTGGATGTGCAACACACCTTTCACGAAAGTCTGAACTTCTGGAAGGGAGGCCAATGGTTTTTGGGAGAAAACCGATAAGGCTGAAATTTGTACTTTAATTGAGCCCAACTTTAGGCCCGCATCCACACCGGCTTGTAGAAAATGGAGAGAAATTCTTCCGTAGGAGCCTTCTTGGATTCACACCAAGACACGTATTTTCTCCAAATACGGTGGTAATGTTTAGACGTTACTCCTTTTCTGGCCTGAATAAGAGTGGGGATGACTTCCTCAGGAATACCCTTTCGGACTAGGATCCGGCGTTCAACCGCCAAGCCGTCAAACGAAGTCGCGGTAAGTCTTGGAACATGCATGGCCCCTGCTGTAACAGGTCCTCCCTCAGGGGAAGAGGCCAGGGATCTATGAGTAATTCCTGAAGATCTGGATACCAAGCCCTCCTTGGCCAGTTTGGAACAATGAGGATCGCTTGAACCTTTGTATTTCTTATGATCTTTAACACTTTTAGAATGAGTGGAAGCGGAGGAAACACATACACCGACTGAAACACCCATGGTGTCACTAGGGCGTCCACTGCTATTGCTTGAGGGTCTCTCGACCTGGAACAATATCTCTGAAGTTTCTTGATGAGGAGAGACACCATCATGTTATTTGAGGGATTCCCCAAAGATTTGTCACTTCTGCAAAGACCTCTTGATGAAGACCTCCACTCTCCTGGATGGAGATCGTGTCTGCTGAGGAAGTCTGCTTCCCAGTTGTCCACTCCTGGAATGAAGATCGCTGACAGAGCGCTTGTATGCTTTTCTGCCCAGCGGAGAACCTTTGTGGCCTCTGCCATTGCCGCTCTGCTCTTTGTTCTGCCCTGGCGGTTTATGTACACTACTGCAGTTATGTTGTCCGACTGAATCAAGATGGGCCGATTGCGAAGAAGATGTTCCACTTGTGGAAGGCAGTTGTAAATGGCCCTTAACTCCAGAACGTTTGTGTAGACAAATTTCCTGGATTTACCATCATCCCTGGAAGCTTTCCCCCTGTGTGACTGCTCCCCAGCCTCGGAGACTCGCATCCGTGGTCACTAGGATCCAGTCCTGGATCCCGAACCTGCTTCCCTCTTGGAGATGAGAGCTGTGCAGCCACCACAGGAGTGAGATTCTGATCTTGGAAGACAGGATTATCCTTCGGTGCATGTGCAGATGGGACCTGTACCACTTGTCCAACAGGTCCCACTGAAACACTCTGGCATGGAACCTGCCAAACCGAATGGCCTCGTAGGCCGCCACCATATTTCCCAGCAGCCTTGTGCATTGATGGATCGATACTCTTGCTGGTTTCAGAATTTGTTTGACCAGGTTCTGAATTTCCAGAGCCTTTTCCACTGGAAGAAAAACTCTCTGTAATTCTGTGTCCAGAATCATTCCCAAAAACGACAGCCGTCTCGTCGGAACCAACTGTGATTTTGGCACATTCAGGAGCCAACCATGTTGCTGCAGAATTGTCAGGGAGAGCGTAATAATCTGCAGTAATTGGTCCCTGGATCTCGCCTTTATCAGGAGATCGTCCAAGTACGGGATAATTGTGACCCCTTGCTTGCGCAGGAGAACCATCATTTCAGGATTTACTTTGGTGAAAACCCTCGGAGCCGTGGACAGACCAAACGGCAACGTCTGAAATTGGTAATGACAATCCTGAACTGCAAAGCTCAGGTAAGCCTGATGCGGAGGATAAATGGGAACATATAAGTAGGCATCCTTTATGTCTACTGACACCATAAAATCCCCCTCCTCCAGACTGGAGATCACTGCCCGGAGAGATTCCATCTTGAATTTGAATTTTTTTAGGTAGAAATTGAGGGATTTGAGGATTAGGATTGGCCTGACTGAGCCGTCTGGCTTCGGGACCACGAACAGGCTCGAATAAAAGCCTTCTCCCTGTTGCGACAGGGGAACCTTGACAATGACTTGATTGTGACACAATTTTTGTATTGCCGCGCATACCACCTCCCTGTCCGGAAGAGTAGCTGGCAAGGCCGATTTGAAAAATCGGTGAGGGGGAACATCTTGAAACTCTAGTTTGTACCCCTGGGACACTATTTCTAAAACCCATGGGTCCAGGGCCGAATGAGCCGAGAACTGACTGAAGAGCTTGAGACGTGCTCCTACCGGTGCGGACTCCCGCAGAGGAGCCCCAGCGTCATGCGGTGGATTTGGCAGAAGCCGGGGAGGACTTCTGCTCCTGGGAACCGGCCACGGCCGGTGATCGTTTACCCCTTCCCTTTCCTCTAGTAGCAAGGAAGGAAGACCCTCGTCCCTTTCTGTATTTATTGGGCCGAAAGGACTGCATCTGATAATGATGTGCTTTCTTTTGTGGTGCAGACACATAAGGTAAAAATGATGACTTACCCGCGGTAGCTGTAGATACCAAGTCAGCGAGGCCGTCACCAAACAATACACCACCTTTATACGTTAGAGACTCCATAGCTTCCTTAGAGTCAGCATCAGTGTTCCATTGATGAATCCACAATGCTCTCCTAGCTGAGACTGCCATGGAATTGGCCCTTGATCCCAAGAGGCCAATATCCCTCGCAGCTTCCTTTAGGTAGACTGCAGCGTCCCTTATATAACCCAGTGTCAAAAGAATGCTATCCCTATCCAGGGTATCTATTTCAGATGACATTTGAGGATAACATGAGGGTTCAGGTTTTGGGGGTTCTGTACCCCCCAGTCAGTTTGTAACAACGGGGGCACATCAGGGCCCGCCTTGGTCTGCCTTTTCTAATTTACTGACTACGCTGGTAACTAGACTTGCGCTCCCTATGGGACCTCCTGTGCCTTATCAGCCTTATATGGTCCCTGCGATTAATCCGCCATGGACAGATGCTCTGTCCACTCAGTTACAGCACTTGAATAACTCTTTAGATAAACGTATTCCTGACCCTCGCCCGCCTAAAACTAAACATAAGAAGTTCTCTAAGCGGGCTGTTACTTCCTCTCAATCCACGCATGTTCCGGATACCCCTTCCGATGAAGATGGTGTGTATACTGACCCCACAGACTCTGATCATGACGTTTCTGATGGGGAATCTGTTTCACAGGTGGATGTTCCTGATCTGTTAGAGGCTATCAGGCTCATTCTTCAGATTGATGATGATCCTGAGCCTGCTACTACATCTAAGAAACCGGACAGGTTCAAACGTCAGAAGGTTACTAAATTGTTTTTACCTCATTCTGATCACTTGGTTGACATACGTCAGGAATCCTGGGAGAACCCAGGAAAGAAATTCACCTGCACAAGAAGATGCTAGCCCGCTACCCCCTCGCGGCAGAATTGAATAAAAATTGGGAAACACCATCGCCAGTGGATTCGCAAATCGCTCGGCTGGTGGTGTCATCTGCTTTGCCTGTCACTACCATCACTTCTCTCAAGGTGCTGACGGATAAGCGTGTGGAGGGCTGCTTAAAAGCTATCTAGACCCTTGCAGGGGCTGCGCATAGGCCCACCATTGCGGCTACTTGGGCCGCAGAAGCTATTGAGGCTTGGGCTCAGGAAATAGAGGCTGAGTTTCCGTCCAATTTTTCTGAACATGCCAGACAATGGGCCTAATTCTGAGTTGATCGCAGCAGAAATTTTGTTAGCAGTTGGGCAAAACTATGTGCACTGCAGGAGGGGCAGATATAACATGTGCAGAAAGAATTAGATTTGGGTGGGGTGTATTCAAACTGAAATCTAAATTGCACTGTAAAAATAAAGCAGCCAGTATTTACCCTGCACAGAAACAAAATAACCCACCCAAATCTAACTCTCTCTGCAAATGTTATATCTGCCCCCCCCCTGCAGTGCACATGGTTTTGCCCAATTGCTAACAAACTTGCTGCTGCGATCAACTCAGAATTAGGCCCCATGTCTCTCTTATATTGTCACGGCATCTCATTACATTAAAGAAGCAGCTTCAAATGCAGGTGTACTGGCGGCCAAGGCTGCTACGACATCCATTTTGGCTAGCCTTATTCTTTGGTTGCGGACCTGGTCGGTGGACTTGGACGCTAAGAAAACCCTGGAGGTGCTCGCGTTTAAAGGAAACATCCTCTTTGGTGAGGATCTCAACAAGATCGTCGCTGACTTAGCGTCTGCTAAGACTGCATGTCTACCTAGTACTACTCCTTCAGCCCCGAAGGCTAAGAGTACTTCCTTTCATTCCTTTCGCCCTCTGGGTAAAGCAAAGGGTCAGGCGTACCTGAAACAGTCTCGCACTTCCAAAACTACCAAAGCCCAAGCCTAAATGTGCCTGGGCTGACCGACAGTCGGCTTCCAAATCTGACAAGCCTGCGGCATGACGGGGCGGGCCTCCCCCTGGGGAAACCCAGAGTGGGAGGTCGACTTCTACAGTTCACCCAGGTATGATTGAAGACCACTTCAGAAGCTTGGGTACGGGAAGTCGTCACTCACGGATACGCTATATCCTTCAAGACACGTCCCCCTCCTCGCTGTTGCCTGACGAACATCCCTTCGAATCAGGTGAAGGCATCAACTCTCTGTTTAGTGGTACAATCCCTCCTGGACACCGGAGTTGTAGTGCTGGTGCCTCTGGCTCAGAGGGGCAGGGGGTACTATTCAACGCTGTTCCTAGTCCCCAAACCGAATGGTTCCTCCCGACCCATTCTCAACCTCAAATCTTTGAACAAGTTTGTGAGGGTCTCCAAGTTTCGTTTAGAGACCCTTCGCTCTATTGTCCTGGCTTTGGAACCAGGGGACTATATGGTATACCTGGATATAAAGGATGCTTACCTGCATATCCCTATTGCCATGTCACATCAGCAATACCTGTGCTATTGGCAATCTCCATTACCAATTCCGGGCTTTACCGTTTGGTCTGACCAAGGCTCTGAGAAATTTCACCAAGGTCATGGCAGTTATGACGGCTTCACTCCACCATCGGGGCATCCGGATCCTGCCATATCTGGACGACCTGCTGATCCTTGCCAATTCCCCAGAAGTTCACCTCCGTTATTTTGATCTGATGGTCCAGTTTCTGCAAGCCCACGGGTGGCTCATCAACTGGAAGAAATCATCCCTGGTCCCTGCCCAGAGCATGGCGCATCTGGGAGCGTTGTTGGACACACACAACCAGAGGTTGTTTTTGTCACAGGAGAAAGTCCTGAGGCTTAGATACGTTGCTTCCTCTCTCGTCCGCATGTGTTGATACACTCGGCGATGCAAGTACTAGGCCTCATGGTGTCGGCTTTCAACATGGGGGAGTATGCTCAATTTCATTCCCGCCCTCTGCAGAAGCTGATTCTTGTCAAGTGGGACGGCCTGCCTCACCGGATCAGGTCTCAAAGGATCTCCTTGTCTCCGGAGGTCCGTCTGTCACTGACCCGGTGGCTGCAGGGCCAACGATTGAGCAGGGGTCGTCCCTTCTGGATCTCCAACTGGGTCCTTCTGACGACAGATGCCAGTCTGAGGGGTTGGGGCGCAGTGTTTGAGCAACACTCTCTTTAGGGTCGGTGGACCAGGGAGGAGTCTCTCCTCCCGATAAACATTCTGGAATTGCGGGCAGTGTTCAATGCTCTGAAACTGGCCCAGCATCTGGTCTTGAACATGCCTGCTCAAGTATAGTCAGGCAACGCCACCACGGTGGCATACATAAATCATCAAGCCGGAACTCGAAGCCGCATGGCAATGATGGAAGTGTCAAAGATTCTTCAATGGGCGGAACGCCATCTGCCAGCCATATCGGCAGTGTTCATTCCGGGGGTCCTCAACTGGAAAGCGGACTTCCTCAGTCGTCAGGACGTACACGCCGGAGAGTGGAGCCTTCATCCAGAAGTATTTCAACTCCTAGTGGACAAGTGGGGCCTACCAGATGTAGACCTGATGGCGTCTCGACACAATCACAAGGTTCCGGTCTTCGGATCAAGAACAAGGGATCCTGAAGCGGCGTTCGTGGACGCATTGGCAATTCCATGGAACTTTCGGCTGCCGTACGTGTTCCCTCCGGTGTCACTTCTGCCCAGAGTAGTGAGGAAGTTCAAGCAAGAAGGAGGAATCCTTCTAATAGCTCCAGCGTGGCACAGACGACATTGGTTCTCAGACCTACAGGGTCTCTCGCTAGAGCGTCCTCTTATGCTTCCGCAACCACCAGACCTCCTCGTTCAGGGCCCTTGTGTTTACCAGGATTTGGCCCGACTGGCTTTGACGGCGTGGCTCTTGAAGCTTCCGTACTGAGGGCCAAAGGATTTTCTGAGGCAGTCATTCAAACTATGTTGAAGGCCCGTAAGCCGGCTTATGCTCGGATTTACCATAGGGTTTGTAATTCTTACTTTGCTTGGTGCGCATCTAACAATCATGACGTTTACAAGTTTAGTACGGCCAAACTTTTGGCCTTCCTACAACAGGGCCTGGACTTGGGCCTTTGGCTGGCCTCCCTCAAGGTTTATATTCCTGCCTTGTCGGTATGGTTTCAGAGAAAAATTGCGACTCTGCCTGATGTTCATACATTCACTCAGGGTGTTTTACGGATTCAACCTCCCTATGTCCCACCTGTGGCCCCTTGGGGTTTGTCGTGGTTCTGGAGGCTTTGCAAGAGTCTCCGTTTGAACCTCTTGAATCTGCGGACCTTAAGTGGCTTTCCCTCAAGGTCTTGTTTCTGCTGGCTACTGCCTCTGCTAGAGTGGTATCATATTTGGGTGCCTTGTCTTGTAGGTCCCCCTATCTGATTTTTCACTGTGATCGGGCGGTTCTTCGAACGCAAGCTGGTTATCTACCTAAGGTGGTGTCTTCTTTCCACCTTAACCAGGAGATTGTGGTTCCGGCCTTTGTCTCTCCGGATTTATCCCACAAAGAACGGTCTTTGGATGTGGTGCGGGCTCTCCGTATCTATGTGAAGAGGACAGCTTCCGTTAGGCAGTCTGATTCTCTCTTTGTACTGTTTGGTTTTCACAAACGTGGCTGGCCTGCTAACAAGCAGACATTGGCCAGATGGATTAGAATGGTGATTGCACATGCTTATGTACAGGCTGGCCTTCCAGCTCCTGCTACCATCAAAGCCCATTCTACTCGGTCTGTTGGACCTTCTTGGGCGGCCTGCCGTGGTGCGACCCTTGAACAATTGTGCAAGGCGGCTACGTCGTCCTCAGTGAACACGTTCATAAGGTTCTATGCCTTCGATACTTCCGCCTCCCAGGATGCTTCCTTTGGACGCTGGGTTCTTGTGCCCGCTACAGTGCATCCCCTCCCATAATGAACTGCTTTAGGACATCCCCGATGTTATTCCCTGTGGAATACCAGTGTACCCCGCTGCAGAAAAGATTTATGGTAAGAACTTACCCTTGTTAAATCTCTTTCTGCGAAGTACACTGGATTCCACAGGGCGCCCACCTTGACGCACTTAGCTTCTTTGGGTTTGTATGGCATTAGCCGCTGATACCTTCTCCTGTCATGAGAATGTGGTGTCTGTGGCTACTAACTGTTGCCGTCTCTTTTACCGGCTACTGCATTGGACTGGTTGACAAAACTGAGCTCCTGTGCACAGAGGCGGGGTTATAGAGGAGGCGGCACTGATCATCTTGGGAACATTCAAAGCTTTTAGCCTGTTGGTGCCTCGAATCAAGATCCTACTCTACACCCCCGATGTTATTCCCTGTGGAATCCAGTATACCTCGCTGAAAGAGATTTAACAAGGGTAAGTTCTTACCATAAATCTTTCTTTTTTTCTTCTTTTTTTTTTTAAATCTTTGCTGTCTTGCTTTAAAACGCTTACTACAGTAGTGTATGTGTAGGAAGAATATGGTAGTTCGACAAGGCCTAACACTTTAAAAACTATATGGAGGAGATATGGGCTTTAGATTTCCCGTCTGTTGAAAATTATATTTTTTTTCTATACTATTTACATTATTGTCTGGTGATCATCAGATAATAATTACTAAGGGGGCACATCGTTTGAAAGAGGAGACTCCCCACTTTCAAAACAAGGTGCCTCCGTGTGTGGTGGACCAGTATGGGGGAGATACAGCACAATGTGGTCTTCCACCATTTATGGAAAAATAAAATTTCCATAGTGCTGGGAATATTAACTGATGAAGGGGGCCACATGGTTTGAAAGAAGGGCTTGTGCACACCAAATGTACTGGCAGCAGTCCTAGTGGCTCCTGGAGTTTGGTTTTCTCTGACATATATTTTTTTTTTACCTCACCCCACGCCAGAAAAAGTGGATGACAAGTCATTCGCAGTTTTAATTAACATATGGATGACGAGTTCCACTCGCCATCTGCAGCAAAGGGGCTGTAATAGATTAGCGGATAATCACAAGTTTTTTTGATGGATGTGAGACAAATTCTCATGTGCTCCCTGACTATGGGCCGTATTCAGGTTTGGTCGCAAACTAAAAAAGTTAGCAATTAGGCAAAATCATGTTGCCCTGCAAGGGGGGGGGGGGGTGGGGGGGGGGCAGATGTAACTTGTGCAGAGAGATTTAGATTTGGGTGGGGTGTGTTCAAATTGAAAGCTAAATTGCAGTGTAGAAATTAGGCAGCCAGTATTTACCATGTACAGAAACAACATAACCCACCCAAATCTAAATCTTTCTGCACGTTACATCTGCCCCACCTGCAGTGCAACATGGTTTTGCCCAAATGCTAACTTTTTTGTTTTGCTAACAAATCTGAATAACCCCCTATGTTTGGCTTGCGGTGTCCTACACTCAGTTCCAACTGCTTTCAGATTGTTTCCTCACAAGTCAGTGACTGAACTTGTGACCGTGTTTAGCAGATCCATTTTCATAAGATCCAAGAACTTAAGGAAGTTTGGAAGGTGCCTTAAAAAAGTCAGTCTGACCGTTTACTGAAAAAAAACAACAACATATGAGCTAGCTTGCCAGACTCGTGCCTGCATCTAATAGGCTTTTACATAACGCCTCTGTCTCTGTTGTGGTGAAGTGGGGCATCTGCTCAGCTCCTGCCCAAAGCGTCAAAAAAAAACTCCAAAGCCTGCTGGGTATAAAAAAGGTCTTGATAAATGTTACAGTCCACTCTCGATCTTCTATTTGTAATGCCAACTTCCTCTAGCATGTCACCTTTTCATCTACCTAATGCCACAGCCTGTGGAGTATAGAAAGTGCAAATGTTTCTGCAATTTAGCCACGAAATCTAAAACTGCAATTATTTTTAGGCAAAACTAAAAAATGGACCTCTGTGTAAATACCTGCTTGGGGTCATTTTTGTCACTCCATGGGTGGTATTCAAATGATATATCACACTCAATCTCCTTTCCAAAATGATCACCATTATCAAGCATATCGCACCCATAGTAATTATGTTTAGCTATGTAAAGGGTCGGGTGCCTCGCTACCCTGGGGGGTATCGAGCTGAAATGATGATACCATGCTTCCAAGGGCAGAAACACAATGGGTTTGGAAGGGGGTGAAAAGAATTGAATACCGCCTCATATGTCTTTATTGACCACTCTCTTGCCTGTCTGTGTCATCCACATCTGTAAATATCTGTCCAGATAGTGCCTCAGTACTCTGCATTTACCAATATATTTTGCATGCAGAGGGAAGTGTGGTGCCAGCCCATTGTGAGGGTTGGTTAGATTGATTCCTCATAGCTGTTAAGCACAGATAAATCATGCCTGAAAACGTTCAAGAAAACTTGTGGAGAAAGACTTAAAGTAAAATCCAGCCCTGGCTATAGAAGTGGATTTGTAAGCGAAGAAGGAGGATTGGTTTTGTGGCCTTGTATTGAATGGAGGGCTGAAAACCATCACTGTTTAAAAAATAATAATAATAATAATTCTCCCTCCTTTTTAATACCATGTTATTAGATCTTTCATCTTTAACAAATTAGATCTGGAGAGTATTTGAATAAAAGAGAAAACTGCTTTCAACCTCAGGGATAGGGATATGGATATAATGGATATGGATAGGGATATGGGGGGAATTCAATTGTTCCATGCGCCCCCGGCTGGGCTTCTTTAGCAATGGGCATCTATCGGAGCTGTTCAATTGTTGCTTCGATCAGATGCCATTGCCAGCGCACATCAGCTCCGGGTTTAGCCGCACAAAGCAGCGAAGCCTGTCTAAAGAAACTGAATGGGCATCCAAAGTCCATGCGCCCAAACTATGGACTTTTTAACTCTTTTTCTCACGCCTCAAGTGGTTGCGAGAAAAAAATGTGACTGGCATCTGTTAGAGCAACAATTGAATATCTCTGATAGATGCGCACAGAACAATTGAATTCCCCTAATGTGTAACTTTCTAGGTCTTTCAGTTTGTACAATGCATAGGCAGATTTACAGAATTGTGTAAATGAGATATTTTGGGATGTCCTGCACCATTTTCATTGTGGTATATCTTCAGGATATTCTAAAATGTTCCTGCAATATGGTGAAATTCTGGGTCATCTCCCAGAAAACCAGCCAAACTAGAAAACTGTGTCTTTAAGAAACATGTAATCCTTCCACAGGCATGTTTCTTGATCAGCTCTACAGATGGATCCTGAAAAGCCAGAGATAACTGTGAACTGCCTTAACTTCATACAATGTTTTTTGGGGTTTGCAAATTACTATCACCAATACCAATTCATAAAGTAATACTCCTTGCTTGTAGCTTCCATCACAACTTTGAAAAGGAAAGTATCTCTGTCCAAGGTATGGCTGCCTGAAGTTGATGCTTCAGCTATGACAGTGGGAGCTGTTTTGTCTCGACAGGCTTTTTCAGAGAATCTTCACCCTTGTGGGTCCGTTTTACAAAAACTTTAGTCTGCCTGAGGCATACCATAATCTGTGTGCTATATAAGCAGGTATGCCGCTATGCAGAAGATTTAAAAATGTTGTTACATGACATCTGATCTCCATCCAACACCAAGATTGAATGAGCCTGCCTATATAAACTTTGGTGGTTATTTTTTTTAATCAGTTGACTACTTTTTGTACACTAGGTAGATCAAATCCCCTTGTAGTGGTGGGCCCCTGTTAGTGCAATCCAGATTGACATAGTAGAATGCATTAAAACAGTTTGAAACCATGACATGTAGGTAGCATTATATTGTTTTAAGGGTAACATAACACCAGTAGCATTCCAAAGTGAAATATAAAATTATTACATAGGTGGCAGGATGCATTAAGTACAGTTGGGTAAGGAAGCCTGTAATACAGGAAGTGATGTATTACAGCAGAAGTAAATAACGGAATGAAGGAAAAAAAGGCTGCAAGTTGAGGCCGTTTATTGTGCACAGAAAGGTTTGAAAACAAGATGTTAAGCAAGGGACAAGGATTGAGGGCACTGCTCGCGTGAGCTTACATTCTGAAGGAGATGGGACTGAAGTTGAAATCCAAGAGGGAGTCACAGAGAAGGCAGTTGGTGAAGGTGTGGGAGGTTGTGAGCTATTAGACTTTGATGAATTGGTGAATTTTTCTTAAGAGAACACTTGAAGGATTGGAGGTTGAGAAGAGTCTGATAGAGCATTTCAGAGGTGAGATGTAGCACAAGTGTTTGGTGGCAGACATTGGAGTCAATCCAATTAGATGCGAGTCTGCAAATGCAAGTTTATTTCATGGAACTTGCAGACTTTGCATGAATGTGTGCATCAGAGAATTCTCTGATCCAATTAGATATGCCTATTTGCGGTACTCGCGGAAGTAGTTTGTGAATGGTCTACCAAATGCGTTCTAAGAGAAGTAAATTAAAAAAAGTGGGGAGACCTTCCTTGACCCCCAACGCTCACAACTAGCAGCATCATACGCTATTAGTGGGCATAAGGAAAGTACTGGATGCTTTTAGGTGTCACATGGCTGACCTGGGCATTTTTTATTTAAAGTAAGAAAAAATTATATTAAGCAAATGCATTTAACGCAATTACAGTGTAAATAAATGGAAAATGTAAAAAAAAAAGTGGAAAAAGGGTGATTTAGGGGTAATTTGAGATGACTACATTTTATTTAAAAAAAAAAAAGAAATCTTTTTTTGTTGAAATAAATACTTCTAACATACTGAAATATATTTGGGGTGCATAATAAAATTAAAGTTGATTTTGGGGTAATTTGACAGCAAAAATGACATGTAATTATTGGCCCAATTAAGTTAATTGAAAAACGGGTTATATAGGGTATAACGAGCCAATGTACGGCTTGGCAGAGTGGGTAGGCAGAAGCAGAGCAGTGAGATAATAGGATTTTAGTACCTACCGGTAAATCCTTTTCTCCTAGTCCGTAGAGGATGCTGGGGTCTCCAAAAGGACCATGGGGTATAGACGGGATCCGCAGGAGCTTGGGCACACTAAAAAGACTTTGACTGGGTGTGAACTGGCTCCTCCCTCTATGCCCCTCCTCCAGACCTCAGTTATAGGAACTGTGCCCAGGAGAGACGGACATTTCGAGGAAAGGCGAGAAACCTACCAGCCCACACCACAAACATACCGTACAACCGGAGTATCAGGAAACCAGATAACAATATGAATTAACAACAGCAACAAGCTGAATACAACTAATACACAACCCGGGTGTAAACAAATTTAACCAGTAATAATACACTGCAAGAAACAGTCCGCACTGGGATGGGCGCCCAGCATCCTCTACGGACTAGGAGAAAAGGATTTACCGGTAGGTACTAAAATCCTATTTTCTCTTACGTCCTAGAGGATGCTGGGGACTCCAAAAGGACCATGGGGTCTATACCAAAGCTCCAGAACAGGCGGGAGAGTGCGGACGACTCTGCAGCACCGATTGAGCAAACATGAGGTCCTCATCAGCCAGGGTATCAAACTTGTAAAACTTAGCAAAGGTGTTTGAACCCGACCACGTAGCTGCTCGGCAAAGCTGAAGTGCCGAGACCCCTCGGGCAGCCGCCCAAGATGAGCCCACTTTTCTTTTAGAATGGGCCTTTACTGACTTCGGCAACGGTAGCCCAGCTGAAGAATGAGCTTGCTGAATCGTACTATAAATCCAGCGTGCAATAGTTTGCTTAGAAGCAGGATTTCCAATCTTGTTGGAAGCATACAGGACAAACAAAGCCTCTATTTTCCTGGTAAGAGCCGTTCTGGCGACGTAAATTTTCAAAGCTCTTACATCAAGAGACTTTGGAACTGCCACAGCATCTGTAGCCACAGGTACCACAATAGGTTGGTTAATGTGAAACGAAGAAACCACCTTCAGCAGAAATTGTTGACGAGTCCTCAATTCTGCTCTATCCGAATGGAAGATCAAATATGGACTCTTGTGAGATAAGGCCGCCAACTCTGACACTCGCCTGGCAAATGCCAGAGCCAAAAGCATGACTACCTTCCAAGTGAGAAACTTTAACTCAACCTTAAGCAAAGGTTCAAACCAGGGAGACATAAGAAACTGCAAGACCACTTCAAGATCCCACGGCGCCACAGGCGGCACAAATGGAGGATGGATATGCAGCACTCCCTTCACAAAAGTCTGAACCTCTGGAAGGACGGCCAATTCCTTTTGAAAGAAAATAGATAAAGCCGAAATCTGCACTTTCATGGAACCCAATTTCAGGCCTGCATCGACTTCTGCCTGCAAAAAATGGAGAAACCGACCCAAGTGAAATTCCTCCGTATGAGCAGTTTTGGTCTCACACCACGAAACATACTTTCTCCAAATACGGTGATAATGTTTCGCCGTAACCTCCTTCCTAGCCTTAAGGAGAGTGGGTATGACCTCCCCAGGAATACCTTTTCGAGCTAAGATTTGGCGCTCAACTTCCACGCCGTCAAACGCAGCCGCGGTAAGTCCGGAAACACGCATGGTCCCTGCAGTAACAGGTCCTCTCTTAGAGGAAGCGGCCAAGGATCTTCCACTAGTAATTCCTGAAGATCCGGATACCAGGCCCTGCGTGGCCAGTCTGGAACGACGAGAATCGCCTGAACCCTTGCTCGTCGTATGATCCCCAGCACCTTTGGAATGAGAGGAAGCGGAGGGAACACATACACCGACTGAAATATCCACGGAGTCACCAGGGCGTCCACTGCACTGGTTTGGTGGTCTCTTGACCTGGAACAATACCTCAGAAGCTTCTTGTTGAGGCGAGACGCCATCATGTCTATCAGAGGAATTCCCCAATGCTTCGCCACTTCTGCAAATACCTCTTGGTGAAGAGCCCACTCTCCCGGATGGAGATCGTGTCTGCTGAGGAAGTCTGCTTCCCAGTTGTCCACGCCCGGGAGGAAGACTGCTGACAGAGCGCTCACGTGCTGTTCCGCCCAGCAAAGGATTCTTGTGGCCTCCACCATAGCCGCCCTGCTCCTTGTTCCGCCTTGACGGTTTACATGCGCCACCGCTGTTATGTTGTCCGACTGGATCAGGACAGGCCGACCCTGAAGAAGGCTCTTTGCTTGTAGCAGGCCGTTGTAAATGGCTCTTAACTCGAGAACATTTATGTGGAGACAAGATTCCTGGTTTGACAATTTCCCCTGGAAATTTCTTCCTTGGGTGACTGCGCCCCAGCCTCGGAGACTTGCATCTGTTGTCAGTAGGACCCAGTCCTGGATTCCGAAACGGCGCCCTTCTAGAAGGTGAGAGCTTTGTAGCCACCACAGGAGAGAAATCCTGGCCCTGGGAGATAGACTTATTTGCCGGTGCATGTGCAGGTGAGACCCGGACCCTTTGCTCAGCAGATCCCACTGAAACACCCGGGCATGAAACCTGCCAAACGGAATGGCTTTGTACGCCGCAACCATCTTCCCCAGAACCTGAGTACATTGATGAATCGACACACTTGTCGGCCTCAGAAGCTCCCTGACCATTGTCTGTAGTTCCAGAGCTTTGTCTTCTGGAAGAAACACTCTCTGTAACTCCGTGTCTAGAATCATGCCCAGAAAGGGCAGCCGAGTGGCCGGAATCACCTGAGACTTTGGCAAATTTAGAACCCAACCATGTTGTTGCAGAACCGACAGAGACAAATCCACATTTCTTAACAATTGTTCCTTGGACCTCGCCTTTATCAGGAGATCGTCCAAGTACGGGATAATTGTAACCCCTTGCTTGCGAAGGAGAACCATCATTTCCGCCATGACTTTGATGAAAATCCTCGGGGCCGTGGATAGCCCAAACAGCAACGTCTGAAATTGGTAATGACAATCCTGTACCGCAAATCTGAAGAAAGCCTGATGCGGAGGATATATCGGGACGTGTAAGTAGGCATCCTTTATGTCGACTGACGCCATAAAATCCCCCCCTTCTAGGCTGGAGATCACAGCTCGAAGAGATTCCATCTTGAACTTGAAAACTTTCAAGTATGGATTGAGGGATTTTAGGTTCAGAATCGGTCTGACCGAACCGTCCGGCTTCGGTACAACAAAAGAGGCTCGAGTAGAACCCCTCTCCCCGTTGGGACGGGGGAACGGGAACAATGACCCTCTGTTGACACAACTTTTGTATTGCTGCATTCACCACCTCCCTGTCCGGAAGAGACACTGGCAAGGCCGAAATGAAAAAGCGGTGAGGGGGGCGTGGTCTGGCTGCTGAAGGAAGCAGCTGTGTGTTGGCAGAGCTCCCGGGACCCACGGTAAAAAACACACAAATTCATACCCACCTGAAGTCCCCATCCTGCCCCAACACCTTCTTTGCCCTTCTTATACCCCCTGCTGAATCCCCCGAGACGCCGCGGAATCGGGGAGCAGTTTTAACTGCTCCCGCGGGTTGCGGCCTACGGGGACCACAGAAGCTGGGGCCTCGATTTCGACCTACAGCCGGAGATGGTTCGGGACCCGCTGCCCGGGCCGTGAATCTCCCCCAGAGCTCTGGGCCTCCTGCTGCCGCTAGCCGCTGATCGCGACTAAACATACCTCCCTGCTCTCCACTGCACCCATAGCACTCCTACCTGACGGAGACCCGGAGAGACGCCGCGCGGAGCAGAACTGACTGGAGCCCGGCGGCCATCTTGGAGACAGGCCCTGAGGAGATCTGTGAAGCCGGGGACTGAAGAGGAGTCTTCCCCCCGCCTGGACCCGTCCCGACACTCGGCTGAGTGTGGCACCCCGGAGGCAGAATCTGCACCTGCACGCATCGGAGGGCGGCGGCGGGAGGGAAGGGAGACCGCGAGACGTGACGGCGGCGACGGTGACTCGATATACCCGCGGACCAGACGGAGGCGACGGCTGGTAGGTCTTTATTAGCCTGCCAGTCCCTCGTCACCCGGCGGCCCGGCGGCACCCGCTGCACTCCCCTCGCCCCTTGTCGCTTAGCCAGAAAGGCGCTCAACTTGGGCCTGACACCCGAGGCCCCCACCTCCCCCCTGCATCCGAGGGCAAGGAACTGAAACTTAAAGGAGGCCCGGCCGTGAGTTCCGGGACCGGAACGAGACACGGCGGACCCCAAGATCTTTAACCACATGTGGCAGGTCTAATAACAATAATAACCTACACCAGCAAACAAGGTACAGGGGTATTGATTATTTAATACTATAAGCCCTAATGACACACAGCACATTGAGGTGAACACACCCCCTGGAGACCCTGCACCATTTATTTCATCATATCCCATTGGGCCTGCGGAGTCCCATAGAGGTCTCTTCATAAATCACAGTTCTGATATTATATCTCCTGGGACCAGTAACTCCTGATCTCCAGGGACAGTGCCCTTTGTGATTTATGTCCTGAGCTGGAGCTCCCTCTAGTGGCCTATCTATATACATAGTTATACACGTGTCACTCAGGCCCCTTTGTACTTTCCTAAGAGAATCTGTAAAGGAGGTGGGTCGCTCCCTGGGAGCTGGCAATGCAGGCACCTCATGTCTACCCCCGCATCACCGAAGAAACGAGATCCGACGCTATCTATATGCCTATTATTGTAATACCGACCACCGATTAATGGCGTACTAGTGCCATTCCACTGGGAGTCACCATGCTATAGGCACCTCATAGCGCACCAAGCAATGCCAAGTCTACACTTATGATAACTCTTACAACCAAGTATTCATCTACTCATTCTTAAGCATGGTCAGATCCTGGGAAAAGAAAAAAAAAAGAGGTAAAACCACACAACCTAAGGAGACCGCGACCCAACCGGGAATGAGATCGTTCCTACAACCTACTCCCACAAGGCTATCCGGAAACCTCTCCCCTTCCAGCCCATCTTCCTGTCATTCTGCCTCCTCTGCTTCCCCGTCAATGATGGAGCAACCTATCTTACACACTCACAGCGATACCGCTCTTCAAGATATCCTGCAATTCATGAAAACACTCCCAACTAAGCAGGATATCCAAGATACTATGCGAAGAGAGCTGGCATCAATCAAACAAGATATCTCACAGCTCTCTGAAAGGGTAAACACACTGGAAGAGCACCGAGACTCCACTGATAAATTCCTGGGGTCCTTAACAGACGTTATAAAATCCCAGTCGGAAGAGATAAGAGTGCTACGGTCCCGTGTAGTGGATTTAGATAACAGAGGGAGGAGGAATAATATCCGGGTGAGAGGGGTTCCGGAAGAGGTCCCCCAGACAGGCATAGTGGATGCCTTGACGATAATCTTCAACACAATTCTGGGCAAAGACCCAACCGCCGTCATAACATTTGATAGAGCCCACCGCGCTCTAAAACCAAGGGGGCTTTCCTCCGATCGACCCCGAGACGTCATATGTCGCCTGCATTATTACTCCCAGAAGGAAGAAATCATGAATAAAGCGCGTCATATTGATGACTTGAACTACAACGGCGACCCTATCTCCATTTTTCAAGATCTCTCCTGGCACACCTTGCAACAAAGGAAGATTCTTCGCCCCTTGACAGATGAACTCCGCAAGCGACAGCTGAAATATAGATGGGGTTTCCCAACTTTCTGCTCCGGTCTCGGCCTCCCATCTTTAAAGATCCCAGACTGGGACTTTACCCCCCCGGATTTACATCCACCACAGCCATCAGGAGGAGGAGAGCCATGGCAAGTGGTCGGCAGTGCTCAAAAGAAACCCTCAAAACCACTTTCTCCACGCCAGGATCATCCCCCCACCTGAAGAAATTATCTCCCACTATCTCGCTGAATGAACTCTGCTGTTCTCTTTGAGAGGACTGAATATCCTGACTGTAAGGTACCGGGTGAGACAAGCTAAACGCGGCCTAGTGCCAATTTGACCTCGTTGTGCTGTGCCCCCCCCTTCCCCCCCCCCCCCCCGGTCTTGTTCTCGGTCCTAGAGCTCAGCGACGGGACTCTATTAGAAGATGATTACTTGTCTCCACCGATTAATATTATTATTGGTTATTATAAGCCATATTAAATTAGTATTGTACTATCGCGATGTTTATGCTAAAATAGTGCTTGTAGGGGTGACTCCCTTACCCCGATCCCGCATACGGCCGTCGTGCCCCATGGGGATGCTGGTTAATATACCTACCAACTTCCCCATTGCGGATGTTACTATGTTTATGATGTTTCTATTCTTTGTAACCTGCTCTTTTTTTCACTCTTTTTCTCTTCATGGTTCCTTTAATTTTTTTATTTCTTTGGTGAACTGTCCGAGTCCTATGCCTCTTAGTGTTGTGATATAGTGTGATGTCTACTTCAAAAGTAATTAAATTTACCTCGATCAATGCAAAGGGACTCAATACCCCCGAGAAAAGATCCCATTTACTTCGGACACTACGATCCGACAAGGTAGATGTGGCTCTAATTCAGGAGACACACTTTAGGATCTCTGCTCGAGGCCCCTCTTTAGTAAATCAAAGATATCCCCTAGCTTTCTATTCCAATAACCCTGAAAGTAAATCTAAGGGAGTCGCCATAATTTTTTCCAAGGCCCTCCAAGTGTCTAATGTCTCGGTCCATAAACTTGTCCCAGGGAGGTTGCTGGTAGTCCAGTGCACTATATTTTCCCAAGCATACACTCTCATATCCCTCTACGCGCCAAATCAAGGCCAAGTACCCTTTTTTCGATCTTTTCTTCCCCGGCTTGAAGCCCTTGCAATAGGTATAATGGTGTTGGGAGGTGACCTAAATTGGTCCATGGATCCCTCCATCGACACTTCTCCCCCAGCCCCAAGATTCTCTGAACACAAACATAGACAGGTTAGGAAGATCTTCCATGAATCTCAACTGGCTGATTCCTGGCGGGTCACACATCCCACCGATAGGGACTTCTCTTTTTTCTCACACCCACATCAGGTTTACTCACGCCTTGACTATTTGTTCTTAGGCCATAGACACCTCCCCCTAATCGTAGAAGCCTCTATAGGCTCCATCACGTGGTCTGACCATGCCCCAGTATCTTTGTCCCTATCGGCCCCCTCCCGAACCCCCGGTCCTTGGACCTGGCGCCTCAATGAATCACTCTTGTACGATACATACTGCAAATCAGAACTGGATAAGGCATTGTCTGACTACTTTGATATCAACGATGCAGGAGAGGTGTCTAAAATTACGATTTGGGAGGCCCATAAATGTGTTATACGGGGTAAACTAATCCAATTAGGCTCATTTGTGAAGAAAAATAGTCAGGCCTTGATCACTACATTATTACATAAAATTCATGCCTTAGAAACCCGCCACAAATCCTCCCTGACTCCATCAGACTTGGTGGAGTTATCTGCGGCCCGAGCACAACTCCGAACAACCCTTAATAACAAAACTCAAGCCACCCTACGCAGATGTAATAGTAAATATTATAAGTGGGGGAATAAACCAGGTAGACTGTTGGCCCAAGCACTTAGATCTCAGAGATTGGCCTCCTTCATTCCTTCAATGAAAAACAACACGGGCTCCATATGCTTTAAATCTCCGGAGATAGCAGCATGCTTTAAAAACTATTATAATACCCTATATAACCTAGGTAACCCTTCCCAGGCCCACGATCCCCTCTCCAATATGTTGAGAGCCAGGAAATATTTAGCCGATGTGGCATTTCCTCAACTATCACAATCTGCTCGGGAATCTTTAGAAGTACCTTTCACTTTAAACGAGGTGGAACATGTTATCTCTATCGCCCCCATACGTAAAAGTCCGGGCCCAGACGGTTTCACAGCCACCTATTATAAGATGTTTAAAGAAGTTCTTGCTCCCAAAATACTGCAGGCTTTCAACTCCATATCTGCCGAAACCCACTTCTCTAGACAATCACTTGAGGCCCACATCACGGTAATTCCCAAACAAGGAAAGGACCCCTCAGTATGCTCCAGTTACAGGCCAATCTCCTTACTCAATCTAGATCTCAAGTTCTTCGCGAAGTTGATGGCTCTTAGACTAAATGAATTTCTCCTGTCGCTCGTCCACAACGACCAAGTGGGCTTTGTACCCGGTCGTGAAGCTAAAGATAATACGACTAAACTCCTCAATTTAATCCATTTGGCCTCTAGCAGTAAGACATCTACTGTACTGTTGTCCACAGATGCCGAAAAGGCCTTCGACAGGGTAAGTTGGGACTTCATGAGAGCGGTGCTGGAGCATATTGGGGTGGGCCCACGAACCCTCCATAGAATATTATCTTTGTATACACAACCATCAGCTAAAGTACGGGTTAATGGGACCCTCTCTGATAACTTTTTTATCAGTAATGGAACGAGACAGGGCTGCCCCTTGTCCCCCCTGATTTTCGTCCTTTGTATTGAAGCCCTGGCCAGGGCGATTAGGGCTAATGACAAGATTAAAGGACTACAAGTAGGAGATATAGATTATAAACTTGCTCTATTTGCAGATGATCTGCTGACAACGGTCACAGACCCTGCACTCTCGCTCCCCAACCTGATGAGCGAGCTGGACATCTTTAGCTCCATGTCGGGTTTTAAAATCAACACATCCAAATCCTACGCCCTTCATATCTCCACCCCCCATTCGGTCTTAACTGATTTGAAAGCTACATTTCCCTTTCAGTGGAGAGACTCCCACATCACTTACCTGGGAGTTCAGCTATCCAGCGACCCTTCACGTCTATTGTCCCTGAACTTCCACCCCATTCTCCAAGCCATCAGAAACGACTATTGCAGATGGCAATATCATAATCTCTCTTGGCTAGGAAGAATTAACGTTGTAAAGATGAGCACGTTACCCAAACTGCTTTATCTCCTTCAGACCTTACCAATCCAGATCCCCGACTCCTGGTTCCGGACTGTGAGATCTTTGATCCAGCAATTTATTTGGCGTCGTAAGAGACCCAGGATCAGTAGATCTATCCTGACTCGACCACCTCAAAAAGGGGGGTTCACGCTCCCAGATATTAAAATTTATTACCAAGCAATCCTCTTAAACAGAGTCTTAGACTGGACCAGGAGCCGGGAGCTTAAACAATGGGTGGTCTCGGAAGGTTTATGCATACAATTGTTCCCAGAAATATTCCCGTGGCTCCCGATCTTGCCCAAACTACAATGCCCTCACCCGACCATTACTCCTACACTTTCTTTTTGGAAGGGGACACGACGAAGATCGTGTATCTCTTCTGTCTTTGGCCCCCTCACCTCCTTTCTCAGCAATCCAACCTTTCCACCTGGCCTCTCATTGGGATATTATCAAAATTGGGCGCTAGAGGGACTCTTTAGAGTGGGGCAGTTGGTCCACCCATCTGGGATTAAACAGTTCTCGGAGATACGGGAGAAATGGGAGATCCCACAGACAGATTTCTGGAAATTCCTGCAGGTCCGACACTTCCTATACACAGATAATGCATACCGTGAGGCTTCAAGGGAGCTGACCGCGTTTGAAAAAATGTGTGTGGCTCCTATGACTCCCGTACACACTGTCTCCACCCTGTACAAACTCCTAAGTGCATCTGACTCCCTGACACCTCCCCATTTTATTCAAAAGTGGGAGAGGGATCTAAACATCTCACTCTCAGACAAGGAATGGGACTCTATCTTTCTTAAAACCCATAAGAGCTCCATCTGTATCCAGGTTAGAGAAACGCAATATAAGATCCTGATGAGATGGTACAGACACCCCACTCTCTTACACGTCATTTCCCCATCCATATCACCTATCTGTTGGAGATGTCATGGGGACCTAGGCTCTCTACTACACATCTGGTGGACCTGCCCCTTCATTAAAAACTACTGGGATGACGTAATTTCTATCTCTGGTGCTATTTTACATACTTCCGTCCCATCTGACCCGGCCTTTTGGTTACTAAATCATTCCACTACCCCAATCTCTACCTACAAGTCATCGTTATTACGACACCTGGGCAATGCCGCACGAGCAGTGATCCCCACAATGTGGAAATCTGTCAGTCCCCCCACAAGGCATACCTGGTTTTCTAGACTAGATTATTACATGAACATGGAAGATGTCTTAATGAGCGCCGGGGACAGGCGATCGGAATTTGCTGCTTTGTGGTGGCCTTGGATAGATTATAAAACATCGGACTCATATAAGACTTACATTTCCTCTGTAAAATAGAGCAGTGGACGGAAACACCTCTTTGACTCAACCTGTAGAGGGTCCTAGACGAATAAACTTAATCATTGAATCATTGCACATATCCTACTCTCCTTATCGTAACATACTCGGTTCAGCCACCTCACCTCTTTGATGTTTTCTTTTTCTTTTCTCATGTTATACACCTATTCTTTATTATGCTTCCTTAACCCAAAATGTTAATGCAGACTATAACTGTACTGAATATGCGATTATCAATATATGTACGCTCATGTTGTCACATCATCTTGCCATTGATTGTTACCCAGAAATGTTCACAACCTGTTATAAGTCTGTATTGTTACAATAAAAACAGATTATACAAAAAAAAAGAAAAAGCGGTGAGGGGGCATCTCTTGAAACTCCAGCCTGTATCCCTGAGACACTATGTCTAGGACCCAAGGATCCAGGCCTGATTGAACCCAGACCTTACTGAAGATCCGCAGACGGCCCCCCACCGGCCCGGCCTCCCTCAGGGGAGCCCCAGCGTCATGCGTTGGACTTGGTAGAGGCGGGGGAGGACTTTTGGTCCTGGGCGCCTGATACTGCAGGCGACTTTCTTCCCCTTCCTCTACCCTTTGAAGCGAGGAAGGACGAGCCTTTTCCTTGCTTGTATTTATTGGGTCGAAAGGACTGCATCTGCTGATGGGGTGCCTTTTTCTGTTGTGTGGGAACATAAGGAAGAAAAGATGGCTTACCCGCAGTCGCGATAGACACCAGGTCAGCCAGGCCGTCACCAAACAAGACACTACCTTTGAAGGGAAGAGCTTCCATATTTTTCTTAGAGTTGGCATCAGCATTCCATTGATGGATCCACAGCGGGATCCACAGCGCCCTCCTGGCCGAGATCGCCATGGCATTGGCTCTTGATCCCAAGAGACCAACATCCCTCGCCGCATCCTTCAGGTAATCTGCAGCGTCCTTGATATAACCAAGAGTCAAAAGAATATTATCTTTATCAAGGGTATCCATATCAGAAGCTAAATTATCAGCCCATTTAGCAATAGCACTACTCACCCATACCGACGCCACAGCAGGTCTGAGTAATGCACCCATATTAACGAAAATGGCCTTCAAAGACGTCTCCAGCTTGCGATCCGCCGGATCCTTGAGAGCTGCCGTGTCAGGGGACGGAAGCGCCACCTTCTTAGACAAACGGGATAGAGCCTTGTCGACATTCGGAGACGACTCCCATTTTTCCCTGTCATCAGAGGGGAAAGGTTACGCCATGAAAATTCTCTTGGGAATCTGCCACCTATTGTCCGGCGACTCCTAAGCCTTTTCACAAAGAACATTCATTTCATGAGAGGGGGGGAATTTCACCTCAGGCCTTTTCCCTTTTCCCTTCAGAGATACGTAAAACATCTTTAATAGCCATAATCATGTACTGAATACTCTTAACTAGCCTTGGGTGTAAAGTAGCCTCATTGAAATCGACATCGGAATCAGAATCCGTGTCGATATCCGTATCTACCATCTGGGCAAACGAACGCTTTTGTGACCCTGACGGGGCCTGCACCTGAGTCAAAGCATCCTCCATGGATTTCCTCCACACTTGTGTCTGAGACTCAGATTTATCCAACCTCTTAGACAATGAGGCCACATTTGCATTAAGTGCACTTAACATAGTAACCAAATCAGGTGTCGGCTGTGCCGACAGAGCCATTTCCAGCCCCGTTTCTGCGCCCCCAGCAAACTCCTCCGGGGAGGAACACTCAGCCTCAGACATGCCGACACGTAGTACCGACACACACACACTGCCTCAGCCAGGGGACAGACCCACAAGGAAGCCCGGAGAGAGAGAACACAGAGGGAGTATGCCAGCTCACACCCCAGCACCCATATATCACACCAAAACAATATATGCTGATAGCGCTGCTCTTAATTAAAATATAAGCACCAAATATCTGTGCACCCCCCCCTCGTTTTGCTCCCTTTTACTTGAATGGAGCCTGGAGGTGGCCAGCGTCTCATGCAGCGGCTGTGGATAAGAGAAAATGGCGCTGGTGAGCTGTGCGGCTAAGCCCCGCCCCTTCCCGGCGCGCTTCAGTCCCATAAAAATTCAAACTGCTATGCTGGCGGGGGTATGGAAAACGGTGCCCGGGCACCGAAAATGCCTGTCTGCCAGCCCTTTAAGACCCCAGTAACATGCTGCCCAGGGCGCTCCCCCCCCCAGCGCCCTGCACCCGCAAGTGCCGTTGGTGAAGTGTGTGGGAGCATGGAGCGCAGCGCTACCGCTGCGCTGCTACCTCATTACTGAAGTCTTCTGCCGTCTGATGTCTTCGGATCTTCACATACTCACCCGGCTTCTTTCTTCTGGCTTCTGTGAGAGGGGTGACGGCGCGGCTCCGGGAACAAGCAGCTAGGCGAACCAAGTGATCGAACCCTCTGGAGCTAATGGTGTCCAGTAGCCTAAGAAGCAGCGCCCTTAACTAAGTAGAAGTAGGTCTGACTTCTCTCCCCTCAGTCCCACGATGCAGGGAGCCTGTAGCCAGCAGGTCTCCCTGAAAATAAAAAACCTAACAAAACTCTTTTCTAGAGAAACTCTGTAAAACTCCCCTAGTGTGTGTCCAGTCACTCCTGGGCACAAAGTCTAACTGAGGTCTGGAGGAGGGGCATAGAGGGAGGAGGCAGTTCACACCCAGTCAAAGTCTTTTTAGTGTGCCCAAGCTCCTGCGGATCCCGTCTATACCCCATGGTCCTTTTGGAGTCCACAGCATCCTCTAGGACGTAAGAGAAAAGATGATGAATCTTGATGCAGCATTAAGGTGGATATTCAATCACATTTGGATCCTCTCCGAAGGAGAGGATCCGACACTTCAGTATTCAACAGCGGGCCATTTCCGCCCGTTTCCCCTCCCATTCTGACCATTTATTTTCGCCCTCTCTTATGGGCGAAAAAAAAAGTTTTCCACAGCGGCAGGGTGGAAAACATATGGATGAGCAGAGATTACGCTCATCCATGTATTTTTCGACTTGTCGGAGTTTCCGACAGGGCGGAAAAACGGCACCTCAATTGAAAGTTCCGATTATTGGCGGAAAGTGTTGTCTTTCCGCCCTGTTGGAACTTCCGAATGTAATTGAATATCCCCCTAAGGAGAGATTGAAGAGAAGCAGGTGAGAGGAATGCCAGCATATCGTTTTTATTATATTACATATTACATGTAAACAGATATTTTCACTAAGATGGAAACACGATCAATAAATATGTTATGGCAACCGACCCGGTATATTGCCGGGTCGGAAAGCCAGCAGCGGAGTGCAAATGCCGGATCCCACCCGGTAAGTACACGTTTGTCTTACAGGGTAGGATCCGGCATTTGCAGTCTGAATGCAGCATCAATGTTCAATAAGACTTCTGGACATAACAATCATTGGAGTTGTCTTATGAAGTTTTTAACATTTCCATCTTTTCATTGCTGTTTCACTTCAAGAACAACTATTGTTTATCACTGCATTAAATACTACCAGTATACAATTAATACTGAATTTAATATCAAATCGATGTAGGGGTACAAATCTCTTATCATACTTTCTCTTACGTCCTAGAGGATGCTGGGGACTCCAAAAGGACCATGGGGTATAGACGGGATCCGCAGGAGACATGGGCACTTTAAGACTTTAAATGGGTGTGAACTGGCTCCTCCCTCTATGCCCCTCCTCCAGACCTCAGTTAGATTCTGTGCCCAGAGAGACTGGACACTAACAGGGGAGCTCTCCTGAGTTTCTCTGTAAAAATACTTTTTTGTTAGGTTTTTTGTGTTCAGGGAGCACTGCTGGCAACAGGCTCCCTGCAGCGTGGGACTGAGGGGAGAGAAGCAGACCTACTTCCGTGAGTTCCGTGAGTTCAAAGGCTCTGCTTCTTAGGCTACTGGACACCATTAGCTCCAGAGGGTCCGATCACTTGGTGCGCCTAGCTGCTCGTTCCCGGAGCCGCGCCGTCACCCCCCTCACAGAGCCAGAAGATAGAAGCCGGGTGAGTATTAAGAAGAAAAGAAGACTTCAGTGACGGCAGAAGACTTCAGTACGGAGGTACCGCGCAGCGGTCGCGCTGCGCGCCATGCTCCCACACTCGCTGTCAGCGGCACTTGCAGGGTGCAGGGTGCAGGGGGGGCGCCCTGGGCAGCATGATTACTGAAGTTTTTACATTATATCTGGCAAAAATATATATGTTGGTAGTGCCTAGGCACTGGATATAGCCCCGGCCAGTATAAATATTTTAAATTTGAGTGCCGCCGGTGAGGGGGCGTGGCTTAACTCTCACAGCTTACCAGCGACATTTTCTCTTCACAGGATGCAGAGACGCTGGCCCGGACCACCACACTCCTGCACAAGTAACAGGGTGCAAAACGGGGGGGGGGGGCACAGTAATTTGGTGCTATTACATTGATAATAGCAGCGCAAATAGGTCTGAGGCAGTGTGTATTTGCTCTTAGTACCGGGATAGGCGCTGGGTTGTGAGCTGGTAAACTCCCTCTGTGTGTCTCTAACAGGCTTTCCGTGGGTCTGTCCCCTATAGCCAGTGTGTTGGTGCGTGTCGGTACGTGTGTGTCGACATGTCTGAGGCTGAGTGCTCCTCCCAAGAGGAGGTTACTGGGGGGGGCGGATAAGGCGCTGGGAGTGACTCTGTCGGCACCGCCGACTGCTGATTGGGTGGATATGTTCAGTACATTGAATGCAAATGTGGCGTTATTGACTAAAAGGCTGGATAAATCTGATTCCCAGACACAAACGTGGAGGAAATCCATGGAGGAAGCCTTGTCTCAGGTCCAGACCCCCTCGGGGTCACAAAAGCGTTCATTTACCCAAATGGCGGATACTGATACCGACACGGACTCTGATTCCAGTGTCGACTATAGTGAGGCCAGTTTAAATCCGAAACTGGTTAAGAGTATTCAGTACATGATTGTGGCAATTAAAGACGTTTTACATATTTCAAAAGTACCTACTGTTCCTGATACAAGGGTTTGTTTGTTTGTATAAGGGAAAAAAGCCTGAGGTGACATTTCCCCCCTCTCATGAGCTGAACACTCTTTGTGAAAAAGCTTGGGAATCTCCTGACAAGAGGTGGCAGATTCCCAAGAGAATTCTAATGGCATATCCTTTCACCTCTGGCGACAGGGAAAAGTGGGAGTCATCTCCCAATATGGACAAGGCTCTATCACGACTGTCCAAGAAGGTGGCGCTTCCTTCTCCTGACACAGCTGCCCTAAAGGACCCTGCGGATCGTTTGCAGGAAACTACCTTAAAATCCATTTATGTCACTACGGGGGCGCTGCTCAGACCTGCCGTGGTGTCGGCATGGGTGAGTAGTGCTATTGGTAAGTGGGCAGATAATGTGGCATCTGACATGGATACCCTGGATAGGGATAGCATTCTTTTGGTGCTCGGTTATATCAGGGACGCTGCAGCTTACCTAAAGGATGCGGCGAGGGATATTGGCCTCTTGGGATCAAGGGCCAATGCCATGGCAGTTTCGGCAAGGAGAGCGCTGTGGATTCATCAATGGAATGCCGATGCCGACTCTAAGAAAGCTATGGAAGCCCTCCCATATAAAGGTGGTGTCTTGTTTGGTGACGGCCTCGTTGATCTGGTGTCTACAGCTACAGCGGGTAAGTCCTCATTTCTTCCTTATGTTCCTGCACAACAGAAAAAGACGCCGCATTATCAGATGTAGTCCTTTCGGCCTAAATACAAAAAGGAAGAGGGTCGTCCTTCCTTGCCTCTAAAGGTAGATGAAGGGGAAAAAGGTCGCCTGCTGTGCCAGGTTCCCAGGAGCAGAAGTCCTTCCCGGCTTCTGCCAAGTCCACCGCATGACACTTGTGCTCCTCTACGGGAGTCCGTACCGGTGGGAGCACGTCTCCGACTCTTCAGTCAGGTCTGGTTTCACTCGGACCTGGATCCTTGGGTGTTAGAAATAGTGTCCCAAGGGTACAAACTGGAGTTTCAAGACGTGCCCCCCCCCCCCCCCCCCCCACCGATTGTTCAAATCAGCCTTGCCAGTTTCTCTTCCGGACAGGGAAGTAGTGCGCGCTGCGATACAAAAGCTGTGTCAACAGCGTGTCATTGTCCCGGAACCCCCGTCTCAACGGGGAGAAGGGTTTTATTCGAGCCTATTTGTCGTACCAAAGCCGGATGGCTCGGTCAGACCGATCCTGAACCTAAAATCCCTCAATCTATATTTGAAAAGTTTCAAGTTCAAGATGGAATCTCTTCGAGCAGTGATCTCCAGTCTGGAAGGGGGGGATTTTATGGCGTCAGTCAACATCAAGGATGCCTACTTACATGTCCCAATATATCCTCCTCATCAAGCTTTCCTGAGGTTTGCTGTTCAGGATTGTCATTACCAATTTCAGATATTGCCGTTTAGTCTTTACACGGCCCCGAAGGTCTTCACCAAAGTAATGGCGGAAATTATGGTGCTCCTACGCAAGCAGGGTGTCACAATTATCCCGTACTTGGACGATCTCCTGATAAAGGCGAGATCAAAGGAGCAGTTGCTAAGAAACGTGGCACTCTCCCTGACAGTTCTGCAACAACAAGGTTGGATCCTAAATTTGCCAAAGTCACAGTTGATGCCGACGACTCGGCTGTCTTTCTTGGGCATGAATCTGGACACGGAACTACAGAAAGTGTTTCTCCCAGCGGAAAAAGCTCTGGAAATACGAAACATGGTCAAGGAGATACTGAAACCGGCAAGAGTGTCGATTCATCAATGCACTCTGGTGCTAGGGAAGATGGTTGCAGCCTACGAAGCCATTCATTTGGCAGGTTTCATGCCCGGGTGTTTCAGTGGGACCTGGGCACCAATGCGCTAATCACAAATGTTCATATCAAAGTCCAAATATCTTACATCAAAAGACATATGTAGCTCCACCACAGAGATAGATGTTACATTTCTTGCTGCTGCTCATGGAAGGTTCCATGAGCAGCAGCAAGAAATGTAACATCTATCTCTGTGGTGGAGCTACATATGTGAGGACAAGAGGATATATCCCTATTTATGGTCCTTTTCTACACGGTGCACCGACTATTCTGGGAGGAAGTTTGGAACAGAGACTGAATACTTCTGATACATCTTTTGATGTAAGATATTTGGACTTTGATATGAACATTTGTGATTAGCGCATTGGTGCCCATATATATCTTGTTCTGTCTACTATTTGGAGACCTGTGAGGAGTCCTTTTTTGGTGTACTAAAGCTGCTGTTCACGGTTGGCGCGATATACAGATAAAAAATTTCTAAAGTTTCAGTGGGACCTGTTGGACAAGTGGTCCGGGTCTCACCTGCACATGCACCGGAAAATAAGCCTATCTTCCAGGACCAGAATATCTCTCCTGTGGTGGCTTCAAAGTTCTCACCTCCTAGAGGGTCGCAGGTTCGGGATCCAGGATTGGGTCCTAGTGAAAACGGATGCAAGTTTCTGAGGCTGGGGAGCAGTCACACAGGGGAAAAATTTCCAGGGAAAATGGTCAAGCCAGGACGCTTGTCTACACATAAACGTTCTGGAGTTAAGAGCCATCTACAATGGCCTTCTACAAGCGGAACACTTTCTTCGAGGTCTACCTGTCCTGATTCAGTCGGACAACGTAACAGCAGTGGCGTACATAAACCGCCAGGGCGGAACAAAGAGCAGAGCGGCGATGGCGGAGGCCACAAAAATTCTCC
Source organism: Pseudophryne corroboree (assembly GCF_028390025.1). Lineage (NCBI taxonomy): Eukaryota > Metazoa > Chordata > Amphibia > Anura > Myobatrachidae > Pseudophryne > Pseudophryne corroboree. The sequence continues at coordinate 225,805,229 of NC_086453.1, read as the reverse complement.
GCTGGGCGGAAAAACATGCAATAACATGTCAGCGGTCTTCCTTCCGGGCGTGGACAACTGGGAATCACATTTCCTCAGCAGACACAATCTCCATCCACGAGAGTGGGGTCTTCATCAAGAGGTTTTTGCAGAAGTGACAAATCGTTGGGGAATTCCTCAAATAGACATGATGGCGTCTCGCCTCAACAAGAAGCTTCAGAGATATTGTTTCAGGTCAAGGGACCCTCAAGCCAGTGCGGTGGACGCCCTGGTAACTCCGTGGGTGTTTCAGTCGGTATATGTGTTCCCTCCACTTCCACTCATTCCAAAAGTGATAAGGATCATAAGAAGAACAAGGGTTCAGGCGATACTCATTGTTCCAGATTGGCCACGGAGGGCATAGTATCCGGATCTTCAGGAATTTCTTATAGAAGATCCCTGGCCTCTTCCTCTCAGAGAGGATCTGTTACTGCAGGGGCCGTGCATCTTCCAGGACTTACTGCGGTTGCGTTTGACGGCGTGGAGGTTGAACGCCAAATCCTAGCTCGAAAGGGTATTCCCGGGGAAGTCATCCCTACTCTGCTTAAGGCTAAAAAGGAGGTCACGGCGAAGCATTATCACCATATTTGGAGAAAGTATGTGTCTTGGTGTGAATCCAAGAAGGCTCCTACGGAGGAGTTTCATCTGGGTCGTTTCCTCCATTTTTTGCAGGCAGGTGTGGATGCAGGCCTAAAATTAGGTTCCATTAAAGTGCAGATTTCGGCTTTATCTATTTTCTTTCAAAAAGAATTGGCTGCCCTTCCAGAGGTTCAGACTTTCGTGAAGGGAGTACTGCACATACAGCCTCTGTTTGTCCCACCTGTGGCGCCATGGGACCTTGACATGGTGTTGCAATTTCTTATGTCACACTGGTTTGAACCTTTGCGAAAGGTTGAGTTTAAATTTCCCACTTGGAAAGTGGTCATGCTTTTGGCCTTGGCGTCCGCAAGACGGGTGTCGGAATTGGCGGCTTTGTCTCACAAGAGCCCCTATTTGATTTTCCATGTGGATAGAGCGGAATTGAGAACTTGTCAACAATTTCTGCCGAAGGTGGTTTCTTCGTTTCACTTAAACCAACCTATTGTGGTGCCTGTGGCTACGGAAACCTTGGCTGTTTCAAAATCTCTCGATGTAGTCAGAGCTTTGAAAATTTATGTCGCCAGAACGGCTCAAATTAGGAAATCAGAGGCTCTGTTTGTCCTATATGCTCCCAACAAAATTGGGGCTCCTGCTTCCAAGCAGACTATTGCCCGCTGGATCTGTGATACGATTCGGCATGCTCATTCTACGGCTGGATTGCTGTTACCGATGTCAGTGAAAGCCCATTCTACCAGGAATGTGGGCTCATCTTGGGCGGCTGCCCGAGGAGTCTCGGCACTTCAACTTTGTCGAGCAGCTACGTGGTCGGGTTCAAACACTTTTGCTAAGTTCTACAAGTTTGATACCCTGGCTGATGAGGACCTCATGTTTGCTCAATCGGTGCTGCAGAGTCGTCCGCACTCTCCCGCCTTGTCTGGAGCTTTGGTATAAACCCCATGGTCCTCTTGGAGTCCCCAGCATCCTCTAGGACATAAGAGAAAATAGGATTTTAATACCTACCGGTAAATCCTTTTCTCCTAGTCCGTAGAGGATGTTGAGCGCCCGTCCCTGTGCGGACTGTTTTTGCAGTAGTTTTGGTAGTTATTGCTTCTGTTACACGGAGGTTGTGTATTGTTCATGTTCAGCCTGTTGCTGTTTTTCGTCCATACTGTTAACTGGTGTTGATTAAAAGCCATGTTGGACGGTGCGTTGTGGTGTGAGCTGGTATGTATCTCACCCTTGGTTAACAAAAATTATTTTCCTCGAAATGTCCATCTCCCTGGGCACAGTTCCTGAGGTCTGGAGGAGGGGCATAGAGGGAGGAGCCAGTTCACACCCATTTAAAGTCTTAAAGTGCCCATGTCTCCTGCGGATCCCGTCTATACCCCATGGTCCTTTTGGAGAGCCCAACATCCTCTACAGACTAGGAAAAAAGGATTTACCGGTAGGTATTAAAATCCTATTTTTCAGCATTCGGGAATGATTTAAACTTACTTTGTAGTAGATCATAGTAATTAGTATAGTAATTTTCAAAAACGTTATTTCTTAAATGTTTCCTTTTTTAATAACTTGTTTTGGAAGACAACTGGATGCTGCAAGACCTACAAGGATGGCGTATAGGTTATTAAAATCGCCCATAAAATTATGTATTTAAATTGTAATCCGTTAAGGTGTGTACTTGATGCATCAAATACTACATGTTATTTTATTAGGGAGTATTAATCAAATTGTTATTCTGTTAATCTCAAATTTTCTCCATGTTTGGTAATAACCTATTACACCTACGTAAATAGTAAACAGCTCCGGAATCTCTAATTTTCTTATTATGTAGTAATTTAAATGCATTCCAATATATTTAAATAGATTATATCTAAAACATTAAGGATGATTTGGCAGCCTATTTAATATGCAGATTTTGTGAATAAATCTCACTAAATCCACTACAGTTGGTTGAAGAATCCGTCCTTTTATTATGGTGCAATAATTCAAAGCTAATAGATTAAATTACAGAATTTTTCATAGTCTCTCCATTACTGGAATGATCATGCAGGATTGGTAAGAATATAGGGATGATTAAACTAGCTTGTGTAGCAAGGTTACTGTATGTAGGATCACAATTAGTACGGCTGTTACCTTTCTGGTATAAGACCACCTACAGATGGTCTCAGCATCTGTTGGAAAAATAGAAAAACAGTGGTTAACCTTGGTTGGTTGACAATGCTGGTAGAAGACAATCTACAGATAGTCCCAGCATCAGTTTGAAAAATAGAAAAACCTTCGGGGGATCTCTGTACCATAGATGATGGACAACTATTGGTTCTCCACTCTCAATACCAGGTTACATCTAATACCCCTTTCACATCGCACAAAAAAACGGTATATTGGGTCGACACAGGTCAATGCAATGTGAAAAGGGCCATGGAGAATTCCTGGATCGCCTGACCCGGTAATTCAACCCGGATTATAAAAAGGGTTATTCCCGGGTTGAATACCGGGTCAGTGGCAGTGTGAACAGGTTGCCGGGTCGATGCGACCTGGGACCATTTCACAACATAGGGAGAGAATGGGCGTGTCTACATAAAATGGGCGTGGTTTGCATAAAGGGGGCGTGACCTTGCGGCAATGCCGCTATCGCGAGCCACGGCCCCCGTTCTTGTTACTATGGGGGGCATGGCCAGCGCTCAGTGAGCTGCTGGCATGCCCCCAGTACCTCTGTCTCCATGAATAGACGCTGTGTGCGCATGCGCACAGCGTCTATTCACTCTGCTCTGCTGCGAGTGCAAGAGCCTCCCAACTGTCTCCCCCACCGCGGGACACTGCTGTCCGCGGGTGGGGCAGCGGGACAGTCCCAAAAAAACGGGACTGTCCCGCGAAAATCGGGACAGTTGTGAGGTATGCCCTATCCACTCAGAAACTCACACTTTTGGCTGAAACTCTGCCCCTTAACAGATCTACAAATTGGGTTTATCCCACCACAATTGGGACAGCTGAAAGGTATGCTGATGTCCTCTCACTCACAGTGAACTTCTTGAGGGGTTTCTATCTCCCAGCACTTCTAGTTTGCAAAGGCATTTCCAAAGACTGGAAAGTAGGTGCATATTGGTGGAAAACCAAAGTCATTTGTGGTATCAACATTAATGTAATGCTTCACCTGTTATTTCTTGCAGCCTCCGGAGGCACAAGAAAAACTGTGTGAAAAGTCTGTAGTTTGGGCACCCAAACCAGGATTTGAGATGCCCACCAAGAACTTTTGAAATTGGTTTAGCTGCTTTTTTTTTTTTTGCTGCTAAACCTGGAGCTTTGAGGTGCATTAACTACTAATGGGCGTCCAATCGGAGCAACAATTTAATTGCTTTGATAGATGCCTATTCGCTAACACGCCCAGCAGGGGCGCACTGAACATTTGAATCGCCCCTGACCCTCCCCCCCCCCCCTCCTCCTTGAGTCTCCATCGCTAGATTAGGTGGCTAGGCAATTATTTTGGGGTTTTGTGCACTAAGGTATGCAATGTATGTGTTTTGATAAGATGTTAATGTAAATGTACAGCAAACTGAAGATGAAGAAATTTAAAATAACATATAAAAAAATAAAAGTATACCTATATTACATAATCACAGGTTGCAGTTCTAGAACAGAGGGTTCTAGAGGAACAATGCTACAGATCCATAAAAATATACAAGAACTCTTTCTGTATGCAACAATCCATAATCCCATTTGAGAACTAGGGTTATAGGAACATAAGTACCAAGCTTCCATAAAACCATCATGAAGAAGGATAAAAAATAAAAAAAAGATTGAAAGAACAAAGAAAACTATGGTTTCAATGGTAGCAAAGCCTATAAGACTATTATAGAAGGGAAAAAAAAGTACAATAAATGTCCATCAACAAGGGAATTACTGGCAATACCACCATTGAACACATGATCACTTGCTCTTGTGGTTTGTATAGGAGTAACATATACGGTACAAAAAACAATCTCTCCCAGAGTTTAGTTGAGTATTTCAACTACCACAGCTGCCAGAATAAGGATTTCAGATTCACCTAAGATGAGCCAAGACAGAAATGTGTCATGTAGAAACTCCTGCCAATACTGGAGATTAGATGGCTCTACAGATGGAAGAAGCCAACCACATTTGTCCTATGGCTTTATGTACTAGAACATCAGTTGGTATGCGTTTAGCTTCTCGTTGGACAGGATGCCGGTGGTAATGTGACCGATGCTGGAATCCTGACCCCACTCGGGAGACTGGTGCCGGAATGCCGACATCCTGAAGGTAAATATCGGGGTAACTCTTGGGTTTATGGAACGAGGGGGGTGGAGGGTTAGGCACTAGGGTAGGTTAGGTTTAGGCACAGGAGGGGGGGGGGGGGGTTAAGACACAGCCGCTACCCCATCGAGGCTTAACCCTAGCTGCCACCCCTGGAGGGGGAGGGGAGGGGGGGGGGAACGACTTAAAATACTTACCCCCTCCGACGTCAGGATTTTTCATGTCGGGATGCAGGTGTCAGTCATGTTTTGTGACCATATGAAAACATGAAGCTGCTTTTATAAGGTTGGTTTTGTTGACATTCATAGGGGAGAATTCAATTGTTTTTACCCCTGGCTGCCACTAGATGGTGCCCAATGGAGCAATTTAATTGTTGCTTTGTTTGGGTGCGCATGCAGCGCGCACGCGGGGAGGGGGGGGGGCATTTCAGCTCGTAGTCCCCTGAAATGTTGGCTGAAATGTGCAAAAACTCTGTGGTCTGGGCGCTGAAATGGGAGGTTGAGCGCCCAAACCAGGACTTAAGACAGGTACTAACTACAGGCAGGTAAATATCCATCATACAGTACCATCAGGAAGGCCTCTGATTGGCTCCAAATTTATTCTGCAGCAGGACAATGACCCAAACTTACAGCCAATGTTATAAAGGACTATCTTTAGCATAAAGAAGAACAAGCAGTCCTGGAAGTGATGACATGGATCCCACAGATCCCTGATCTCCACATCATCGAGTCTGTCTGGGATTACAAGAAGAGACAGAAGGATTTGAGCAGGCCTACATCCACAGAAGATCTGTGGTTAGTTATCCACGATGTTTGGAATAAACTCCTTTCCGAGTTCCTTTAAAAACTGTGTGCAAGTGTACCTAGAATTGATGCTGTTTTTGAAGGCAAAGGGTGGCCACACCAAATATTGTTATTATTTAGATTTCTCTTCTGTTCATTCACTTTGCATTATGTTAACTGATAAAAATAAATTATTAACTCTGATATTTTTTAAAGAATTCTTACTTTGTAGCATTTTTTCCACACCTGTCTAAAACGTTTGCACAGTAGTGTGTGTGTGTGTGTGTGTGTGTGTGTGTGTATAATAAGAATTTACTCACCGGTAATTCTATTTCTCGTAGTCCGTAGTGGATGCTGGGGACTCCGTAAGGACCATGGGCAATAGACGGGCTCCGCAGGAGACTGGGCACTCTATAGAAAGATTTAGGACTATCTGGTGTGCACTGGCCCCTCCCCCTATGACCCTCCTCCAAGCCTCAGTTAGGAACTGTGCCCGGTAGAGCTGACACAATAAGGAAGGATTTTTGAATCCCGGGTAAGACTCATACCAGCCACACCAATCACACCATATAACACGTGATAGGAACCCCGGTTAACAGTATGATAACAAATGGAGCCTCTGAAGAGATGGCTCACAACAAAACCCGATTTTTGTAACAATAACTATGTACAGGTATTGCAGACAATCCGCACTTGGGATGGGCGCCCAGCATCCACTACGGACTACGAGAAATAGAATTACCGGTGAGTAAATTCTTATTTTCTCTGACGTCCTAGTGGATGCTGGGGACTCCGTAAGGACCATGGGGATTATACCAAAGCTCCCAAACGGGCGGGAGAGTGCGGATGACTCTGCAGCACCGAATGAGAGAATTCCAGGTCCTCCTCAGCCAGGGTATCAAATTTGTAGAATTTTGCAAACGTGTTTGCCCCCGACCAAGTAGCTGCTCGGCAAAGTTGTAAAGCCGAGACCCCTCGGGCAGCCGCCAAAGATGAGCCCACCTTCCGTGTGGAATGGGCTTTTACAGATTTAGGCTGTGGTAAGCCTACCGCAGAATGCGCCAGCTGAATAGTGCTACAAATCCAGCGCGCAATAGACTGCTTAGAAGCAGGAGCACCCAGCTTGGTGGGTGCATACAGGATAAATAGCGAGTCAGTCTTTCTGACTCCAGCCGTCCTGGAAATATAAATTTTTAGGGCCCTGACTACGTCCAGCAACTTGGAATCCTCCAAGTCCCTAGTACCCGCAGGCACCACAATAGGTTGGTTCAAGTGAAAAGCTGAGACCACCTTTGGGAGAAACTGAGGACGAGTCCTCAATTCTGCCCTATCCATATGGAAAATCAGATAAGGGCTTTTACAAGACAAAGCCGCCAATTCTGAAACCCGCCTGGCCGACGCCAGGGCCAACAGCATGACCACTTTCCACGTGAGATATTTTAAATCCACAGTCTTAAGTGGTTCGAACCAATGTGATTTCAGGAATGCCAAAACCACATTGAGATCCCAAGGTGCCACTGGGGGCACAAAAGGAGGCTGAATATGCAGTACTCCTTTGACAAAAGTCTGAACTTCAGGCAGTGAAGCCAGTTCTTTTTGGAAGAAAATCGACAGAGCCGAAATCTGGACCTTTATGGACCCCAATTTGAGGCCCAACGTCACCCCTGCTTGCAGGAAGTTCAGGAATCGACCCAGGTGAAATTCCTCCGTCGGGGCCTTCATGGCCTCACACCAAGCAACATATTTTCGCCAAATGCGGTGATAATGTCTTGCGGTGACATCCTTCCTGGCTTTGATCAGGGTAGGGATGACTTCCTCCGGAATACCCTTTTCCTTCAGGATCCGGTGTTCAACCGCCATGCCGTCAAACGCAGCCGCGGTAAGTCTTGGAACAGACAGGGTCCCTGCTGCAGCAGGTCTTGTCTGAGCGGCAGAGGCCAAGGGTCCTCTGTAAGCATCTCTTGAAGTTCCGGGTACCAAGCTCTTCTTGGCCAATCCGGAACCACGAGTATGGTTTTCACTCCTCGCCTTCTTATTATTCTCAGTACCTTGGGTATGAGAGGTAGAGGAGGAAACACATAAACCGACTGGTACACCCATGGTGTCACTAGAGCGTCCACCGCTATCGCCTGAGGGTCTCTTGACCGGGCGCAATATCTTTTCAACTTCTTATTGAGGCGGGACGCCATCATGTCTACCTGTGGTTTTTCCCACCGGTTGACCAGCATTTGGAAAGACTTCTGGATGAAGTCCCCATTCTCCCGGGTGGAGGTCGTGCCTGCTGAGGAAGTCTGCTTCCCAGTTGTCCACTCCCGGAATGAACACTGCCGTCAGTGCTAACACATGATTCTCTGCCCATCTGAGAATCCTTGTGGCTTCTGCCATCGCCATCCTGCTTCTCGTGCCGCCCTGTCTGTTTACATGGGCGACCGCCGTGATGTTGTCTGACTGGATCAGTACCGGCTGGTTTTGAAGCAGGGGTCTTGCCTGGCTTAGGGCATTGTAAATGGCCCTTAGCTCCAGGATATTTATGTGGAGAGAAATCTCCTGATTTGACCACAGTCCTTGGAAATTTCTTCCCTTTGTGACTGCCCCCCAGCCCCGAAGGCTGGCATCCGTGGTCACCAGGACCCAGTCCTGTATTCCGAATCTGCGGCCCTCTAGTAGATTAGCCCTCTGCAGCCACCACAGCAGCGACACCCTGGTTCTGGCCGATAGGGTTATCCGCTGTTGCATCTGGAGATGGGACCCGGACCATTTGTCCAACAGGTCCCACTGGAACGTCCTTGCGTGGAACCTTCCGAATGGAATTGCTTCGTACGAAGCTACCATTTTTCCCAGGACTCGTGTGCATTGATGTACCGACACTTTTCCTGGTTTTAGGATGTCTCTGACCAGAGATGACAATTCCTCGGCTTTTTCCAGTGGAAGAAACACTCTTTTCTGGTCTGTGTCCAGAATCATTCCCAGGAACAGAAGACGCGTCGTCGGGACCAGCTGAGACTTTGGAATATTGAGAACCCAGCCGTGCTGTTGTAGCACTTCCTGAGAAAGTGCCACCCCCACTATCAACTGTTCTTTGGACCTCGCCTTTATCAGGAGATCGTCCAAGTACGGGATAATTAAAACTCCCTTCTTGCGAAGGAGTATCATCATTTCGGCCATTACCTTGGTAAAGACCCTCGGTGCCGTGGATAACCCAAACGGCAGCGTCTGGAACTGATAGTGACAGTCCTGTACCACAAATCTGAGGTACTCCTGGTGCGGAGGGTAAATGGGGACATGCAGGTACGCATCCTTGATGTCCAGGGATACCATGTAATCCCCCTCCTCCAGGCTCGCAATAACCGCCCTGAGCGATTCCATCTTGAACTTGAACCTTTTGATATAAGTGTTCAAGGCTTTTAAATTTAAGATGGGTCTCACCGAACCGTCCGGTTTCGGTACCACAAACATTGTGGAGTAGTAACCCTTTCCTTGCTGAAGGAGGGGTACCTTGACAATCACTTTCTGTGAATACAGTTTTTGAATAGCCACCAACACTGCCTCCCTGGCAGAGGGAGTTGCCGGCAAGGCAGATTTTAGGAAACGGCGGGGGGGAGACGTCTCGAATTCCAGCCTGTACCCCTGAGATACTACTTGAAGGACCCAGGGATCCACTTGTGAGAGAGCCCACTGTGTGCTAAAAAACCTGAGACGTGCCCCCACCGTTCCCGATTCCGCCTGAGCAGCCCCAGCGTCATGCTGTGGACTTACCGGACGCAGGGGAGGACTTCTGCTCTTGGGAACTAGCTGTGTGCTGCAGCTTTTTCCCCCTTCCTCTGCCCCTCGGCAGAAAGGATGAGCCTCTAGCCCGCTTAGTTTTCTGGGGCCGAAAGGACTGTACCTGATAATACGGTGCTTTCTTCTGCTGTGGGGTAGCCTGTGGCAAAAAAGTCGATTTCCCAGCAGTAGCTGTGGAAACGAGGTCTGAAAGACCTTCCTCAAAAAGTTCCACCCCTTTATAGGGTAAAACTTCCATGTGCCGCTTGGAGTCGGCATCACCTGACCGGCTCCGGGAACGGACGACGCCTAAATTGTGCCCCCCCTCTCTTTTTTACCCTTTCTGTAGTGCAGGACTGCAGGGGAGAGCCAGGGAGCTTCCTTCCAGCGAAGCTGTGAGGGAAAAATGGCGCCAGTGTGCTGAGGGAGTTGGCTCCGCCCCTTTTTTGGCGGGCTTTCTCCCGCTATTTTATCATTTCTGGCAGGGGTTAATATACACCTATATAGCCTCTGGGGCTATATATGGTGTTAGTGTTGCCAGCCAAGGTGTTACTATTGCTGCTCAGGGCGCCCCCCCCCCAGCGCCCTGCACCCATCAGTGACCGCAGTGTGTGGTGTGCATGAGGAGCAATGGCGCACAGCTGCAGTGCTGTGCGCTACCTTGGAGAAGACAGAAGTCTTCAGCTGCCGATTTTCCGGACCACCTTCTTGTTTCTGGCTCTGTAAGGGGGACGGCGGCGCGGCTCCGGGAACGGACGACGAGGTCGGGTCCTGTGTTCGATCCCTCTGGAGCTAATGGTGTCCAGTAGCCTAAGAAGCCCAAGCTACCACCACTTAGGTAGGTTCGCTTCTTCTCCCCTTAGTCCCTCGTTGCAGTGAGCCTGTTGCCAGCAGGTCTCACTGAAAATAAAAAACCTAAACTATACTTTCTTCTAGGAGCTCAGGAGAGCCCCTAGTGTGCATCCAGCTCAGCCGGGCACAGAAATCTAACTGAGGCTTGGAGGAGGGTCATAGGGGGAGGAGCCAGTGCACACCAGATAGTCCTAAATCTTTCTATAGAGTGCCCAGTCTCCTGCGGAGCCCGTCTATTCCCCATGGTCCTTACGGAGTCTCCAGCATCCACTAGGACGTCAGAGAAATATATATATGTATATATATATATATGTATTGCCCTGTTACAGCTGCACCTGTGTGCACTCCACGGCAGCCCTGTACTCTATATCCTACTGTATATGCCCAATTGCTCCAGCACTGTTCTATCATTTCCTGCCTATGAACCTGTACTACAGCACTAATTTTGGACCTATGTATTAATTCCCCAATTTACTACTATAAGTATTTATTTTTTATTATACTACCACATACATTTAACAAAAATATGTAGCTGAGACAGCAGAGCATTATTTGGCTGCCTTGACTATACAGGGCTGGAGCCATGCAGTCTCTCGTTCTCTCCATGCTGGTGAGCCGGCTTGTGCTATGACACTTATTAAATAGCCTTTCCTATGTAAAAGACAGCACATACTCTCTGATATCAGTGGATTTCTTTTTGTGAAGCACAAATTTCTTTGTGCTTCTCTGCAGCGCAAAGAACAACCTAAAAATAGACCCTCTCCACCCATTCATTTCACTTGGAGCCCAATTCATTAAGCGGTGATAACCTACTTTTCCGGGTGTAGTATGGTATGCCGGCGGCCGGGCTCCCGGCGACCAGCATACCGGCGCCGGGAGCCTGACCGCCAGTATACCGACAACGTGGTGAGCGCAAATGAGCCCCTTGCGGGCTCGCTACGTGCGCCATGCTATTTATTCTCCCTCCAGGGGGGTCGTGGACCCCCACGAGGGAGAAAGTCTGTCGGTATGCCGGCTGTTGGGATTCCAGCGCCGGTATACTGTGCGGCGGGATCCCGATAGTCGGCATACTGAAGACCACCCCACTTTTCCATCTCTTAGTGAGAAATAGACTATGGGGGTAATTCCAAATTGATCGCAGCAGGAATTTTTTTTGCAGTTGGGCAAAACCATGGCCCTCATTCCGAGTTGTTCGCTCGGTAAAAATCTTCGCATCGCAGCGATTTTCCGCTTAATGCGCATGCGCAATGTCCGCACTGCGACTGCGCCAAGTAAATTTGCTATGCAGTTAGGATTTTTACTCACGGCTTTTTCATCGTTCTGGCGATCGTAATGTGATTGACAGGAAATGGGTGTTACTGGGCGGAAACAGGCCGTTTTATGGGCGTGTGGGAAAAAACGCTACCGTTTCCGGAAAAAACGCAGGAGTGGCCGGAGAAACGGAGGAGTGTCTGGCCGAACGCTGGGTGTGTTTGTGACGTCAAACCAGGAACGCCAAGCACTGAACTGATCGCAGATGCCGAGTAAGTCTGGAGCTACTCAGAAACTGCTACGAGGTGTGTAATCGCAATATTGCGAATACATCGTTCGCAATTTTAAGATGCTAAGATTCACTCCCAGTAGGCGGCGGCTTAGCATGAGCAAATCTGCTAAAATCCGCTTGCGAGCGAACAACTCGGAATGAGGGCCCATGTGCACTACAGGGGGGGCAGATATAACATGTGCAGAGAGAGTTAGATTTGGGTGGGTTATACAGGTTGAGTATCCCTTATCCAAAATGCTTGGGACCAGAGGTATTTTGGATATCGGATTTTTCCGTAGTTTGGAATAATTTCATACCATAATGAGATATCATGGCGATGGGACCTAAGTCTAAGCACAGAATGCATTTATGTTTCATATTCACCTTATACACACAGCCTGAAGGTCATTTTAGCCAATATTTTTAATAACTTTGTGCATTAAGCAAGTGTGTGTACATTCACACAATTAATTTATGTTTCATATTAGTGATGAGCGGGTTCGGTTCCTCGGAAACCGAACCCCCCCGAACTTCACCCATTTTACACGGGTCCGAGGCATACTCGGATTCTCCCGTATGGCTCGGTTAACCCGAGCGCGCCCTAACGTCATCATCCCGCTGTCGGATTCTCGCGAGATTCGGATTCTATATAAGGAGCCGCGCGTCGCCGCCATTTTCACTCGTGCATTGGAAATGTTAGGGAGAGGACGTGGCTGACGTCCTCTCCGTTTATTAATGTTGATGCAAATATTTGTGCTTATTGCTTAATTGTGGGGACTGGGGAGCAGCTGTATTATATAGGAGGAGTACAGTGCAGAGTTTTGCTGATCAGTGACCACCAGTTTTATCCGTTCTCTGCCTGAAAAACGCTCCATATCTGTGCTCAGTGTGCTGCATATATCTGTGCTCACACTGCTTAATTGTGGGGACTGGGGAGCAGCTGTATTATATAGGAGGAGTACAGTGCAGAGTTTTGCTGATCAGTGACCACCAGTTTTATCCGTTCTCTGCCTGAAAAATGCTCCATATCTGTGCTCAGTGTGCTGCATATATCTGTGCTCACACTGCTTAATTGTGGGGACTGGGGAGCAGCTGTATTATATAGAAGTACAGTGCAGAGTTTTGCTGATCAGTGACCACCAGTTTTATCCGTTCTCTGCCTGAAAAACGCTCCATATCTGTGCTCAGTGTGCTGCATATATCTGTGCTCACACTGCTTTATTGTGGGGACTGGGGACCAGCAGTATTATATAGGAGGAGTACAGTGCAGAGTTTTGCTGACAGTGACCACCAGTATATATAGCAGTACGGTACGGAAGGCCACTGCTCTACCTACCTCTGTGTCGTCAAGTATACTATCCATCTAGATTCTATACCTGTGGTGCATTTTAGTTTTGCAGTTTGCTGACAGTGACCACCAGAATATATAGCAGTACGGTACAAAAGGCCACTGCTCTACCTACCTCTGTGTCGTCAAGTATACTATCCATCCATACCTGTGGTGCATTTCAGTTTTGCGCAGTATATATAGTAGTAGGCCATTGCTATTGATACTGGCATATAATTCCACACATTAAAAAATGGAGAACAAAAATGTGGAGGTTAAAATAGGGAAAGATCAAGATCCACTTCCACCTCGTGCTGAAGCTGCTGCCACTAGTCATGGCCGAGACGATGAAATGCCATCAACGTCGTCTGCCAAGGCCGATGCCCAATGTCATAGTAGAGAGCATGTAAAATCCAAAAAACAAAAGTTCAGTAAAATGACTCAAAAATCAAAATTGAAAGCGTCTGATGAGAAGCGTAAACTTGCCAATATGCCATTTACGGCACGGAGTGGCAAGGAACGGCTAAGGCCCTGGCCTATGTTTATGGCTAGTGGTTCAGATTCACATGAGGATGGAAGCACTCATCCTCTCGCTAGAAAACTGCAGTGCCACTCCTAGATGGGCCAGGTGTTTGTGTCGGCCACTTGTGTCGCTTAGCTTAGTCACACAGCGACCTTGGTGCGCCTCTTTTTTTCTTTGCATCATGTGCTGTTTGGGGACTATTTTTTTGAAGTGCCATCCTGCCTGACACTGCAGTGCCACTCCTAGATGGGCCAGGTGTTTGTGTCGCCCACTTGTGTCGCTTAGCTTAGTCACACAGCGACCTTGGTGCGCCTCTTTTTTTCTTTGCATCATGTGCTGTTTGGGGACTATTTTTTTGAAGTGCCATCCTGCCTGACACTGCAGTGCCACTCCTAGATGGGCCAGGTGTTTGTGTCAGCCACTTGTGTCGCTTAGCTTAGTCACACAGCGACCTTGGTGCGCCTCTTTTTTTCTTTGCATCATGTGCTGTTTGGAGACTATTTTTTTAAAGTGCCATCCTGCCTGACACTGCAGTGCCACTCCTAGATGGGCCAGGTGTTTGTGTCGGCCACTTGTGTCGCTTAGCTTAGTCACACAGCGACCTTGGTGCGCCTCTTTTTTTCTTTGTATCATGTGCTGTTTTGGGACTATTTTTTTGAAGTGCCATCCTGCCTGACACTGCAGTGCCACTCCTAGATGGGCCAGGTGTTTGTGTCGGCCACTTGTGTCGCTTAGCTTAGTCACACGGCGACCATGGTGCGCCTCTTTTTTTCTTTGCATCATGTGCTGCTTGGGGACTATTTTTTAAATCTGCCATCCTGTCTGACACTGCAGTGCCACTTCTAGATGGGCCAGGTGTTTGTGTCGGCCACTTGGGTCGCTTAGCTTAGTCACACAGCTACCTCATTGCGCCTCTTTTTTTCTTTGCATCATTTGCTGTTTGGGGACTATTTTTTAAATCTGCCATCCAGTCTGACACTGCAGTGCCACTCCTAGATGGGCCAGGTGTTTGTGTCGGCCACGTGTGTCGCTTAGCTTAGTCTACAGCGACCTTGGTGCGCCTCTTTTTTTCTTTGCATCATGTGCTGTTTGGAGACTATTTTTTTGAAGTGCCATCCTGCCTGACACTGCAGTGCCACTCCTAGATGGGCCAGGTGTTTGTTTCGGCCACTTGTGTCGCTTAGCTTAGTCACACAGCGACCTTAGTGCGCCTCTTTTTTTCTTTGCATCATGTGCTGTTTGGGGACAATTTTTTTGAAGTGCCATCCTGCCTGACACTGCAGTGCCACTCCTAGATGGGCCAGGTGTTTGTGTCGGCCACTTGTGTCGCTTAGCTTAGTCACACAGCGACCTTGGTGCACCTCTTTTTTTCTTTGCATCATGTGCTGTTTGGGGACTATTTTTTAAATCTGCCATCCTGTCTGACACTGCAGTGCCACTCCTAGATGGGCCAGGTGGTTGTGTCGGCCACTTGGGTCGCTTAGCTTAGTCACACAGCTACCTCATTGCGCCTCTTTTTTTCTTTGCATCATGTGCTGTTTGGGGACTATTTTTTTGAAGTGCCATCCTGTCTGACACTGCAGTGCCACTCCTAGATGGGCCAGGTGTTTGTGTCGCCCACTTGTGTCGCTTAGCTTAGTCACACAGCGACCTTGGTGCACCTCTTTTTTTCTTTGCATCATGTGCTGTTTGGGGACTATTTTTTTGAAGTGCCATCCTGCCTGACACTGCAGTGCCACTCCTAGATGGGCCAGGTGTTTGTGTCGGCCACTTGTGTCGCTTAGATTAGCCATCCAGCGACCTCGGTGCCAATTTTAGGACTAAAAATAATATTGTGAGGTGTGAGGTGTTCAGAATAGACTGAAAATGAGTGTAAATTATGGTTATTGAGGTTAATAACACTATGGGATCAAAATTACCCCCAAATTCTATGATTTAAGCTGTTTTTGAGGGTTTTTTGTAAAAAAAACACCCGAATCCAAAACACACCCGAATCCGACAAAAAATTTTCAGGGAGGTTTTGCCAAAACGCGTCCGAATCCAAAACACGGCCGCGGAACCGAATCCAAAACCAAAACCCGAAAAATTTCCGGTGCACATCACTATTTCATATACACCTTATACACACAGCCTGAAGGTCATTTAATACAATATTTTTAATAACTTTGTGTATTAAACAAAGTTTGTGTACATTGAGTCATCTGAAAACAAAGGTTTCACTATCTCAGTCTCACTCAAAAAATTCCGTATTTCGGAATATTTGGATATGGGATACTCAACCTGTATTGTTTCTGTGCTGGGTAAATACTGGCTGCTTTATTTTTACACTGCAATTTAGATTGCAGATTGAACTCACCACACCCAAATCTAACTCTCTCTGCACATGTTATATCCCCCCCCCGCCCCCTGCAGTGCACATGGTTTTGCCCAACTGCTAAAAAATTTCCTGCTGCGATCAACTTGGAATTACCCCCTTTGTGCAATGCATGAAAAGGGCAACCACAGCCACAGAGCAGTAAATGATTTATCATGCAGTGCCTTTAAAATCAGTTGATTGTGGCCCCACAGTATGTCATGAGGACTACAATCTGTGTGCAGTTTCTAAACCTGTGCGTAGTGCAGTGTTTGGAGCATACAGATCATTCAGGATTGCACTATGGCCCTCATTCCGAGTTGTTCGCTCGCAAGGCGAATGTAGCAGAGTTACACACGCTAAGCCGCCGCCTACTAGGAGTGAATCTTAGCTTCTTAAAATTGCGACCGACGTACGCGCAATATTGCGATTACAAACGAGTTAGCAGTTTCAGAGTAGCTCCAGACTTACTCTGCCTGTGCGATCATTTCAGTGCTTGTCGTTCCTGGTTGACGTCACAAACACACCCAGCGTTCGCCCAGGCACTCCCACCGTTTCTCCGGCCACTCCTGCGTTTTTTCCGGAAACGGTAGCGTTTTCAGCCACACGCCCCTGAAACGCCGTGTATCCGCCCAGTAACACCCATTTCCTGTCAATCACATTACGATCGCCGGAGCGAAGAAAAAGCCGTGAGTAAAAATACTTTCTTCATAGTAAAGTTACTTGGCGCAGTCGCAGTGCGAACATTGCGCATGCGTACTAAGCGGATTTTCACTGCGATGCGATGAAAAATACCGAGCGAACAACTCGGAATGAGGGCCTATGCTCACTTCCCTTTGATGCTGTGCATAGTCATCTTGCAGTGTACTAAGCACATGTGCAAACATGGGGCTCGTCTTTAAAGGGCATGTGCGTACATTTACTATCACTAATACCACTTCCATACCGTCTGAGGCGGGTCACACCCGGGAGCCTGACACGGGAGCACCCAGTGTGCGACCCACCTTAATACCCCCTTTCACACCGCAGACTGCAACCCGGCAATATGCCGTGTTGGTGACGTCGGCGCGGGCGGTGCTGGGAGATCACATGATCTCCAAGCGCCGGCCATCCACACACTGTGAACGGGAAACAGGTCGCACTGACTCGGCTCCCGTTCACGCCGCACAGTGAGCTGGGTTGAACACGCGTTTAACCCTGCTCGCTAGCAGGGTTGAAATACTGGGTCGCTCAACCCGGTATATTGCACCTGGTACCTTTCACACCGCACAGGAACACAGGCTTTGCACGCTCATATGCCAATAACCCTTGTTCAAAGCTGCTGGTGTGAAAGGGGTATTAATAATCTTTCTCAGTGAAATGAAATCTAATTTTTCATTCATTTGCAGCACTAGGTACAACGGTACTTACTCCATTCCTCTTAACACTGCAAACACAAAGAGAAGTGATCACACAATGTAGGTTCATCGTGCTTAACACTTCTGAATAGGATATTTCCAATCCCACTCTGCCTCAAAAAATTTGGGTAGTGCCATATTAAGCAGGGTCTTGCCTCCCAAATAGGTATGGCCAGCGGTGGGCTATCCATCAATGGTATCATTGATGGTCACCATTGATGGCATGGAACTATCTGTGTGGGAACCATCGATGGCTTTCCCCACCGATGGTCATCCCTTCTTTATGATGGAGTGGGCTGACAGCCAATTAGTGACTGAGGGCAGGGCTATCTATGTTCAGTGTCCCGACACAATGTTGAGGAGGGGGGGGGGGGGGGGGGGTGTCTGGTTGGGCTTTACCATCGATGGCAGGAAACCATCTGGTTCTCCGCCATCAGTGGCTAAAATATTTAACATCGGCCATAGACCATCGATGATTTTGAATCATTGATGGTCGATGGCCATCCCTACTCCCAACTTCCATGGAGTCGAGATGAATATGTCCACTAGGGTTTTGGCGGGACGGTTGCCTCAAATTGTGACTGTTTGACATATTCATCAAGGTGAACGGGTCCGTTATACATGTGAAAACAGTAGTTTGAACATGTTTTATGTATCGGACTGTTGTAAATTTATCAAGCTCCAGGAACTGAAAGTTGTCGGAGCTTGACTGCAGGAAGGAGAGATGTGTTAGCCTGCTGGATTGCAAAGAGGGATCCCTAAGCCTCCCTCAGTCCTCGCTACAGACATGCGTGAACCAAGAGCCTAATTCATGTGTGTCAGTAAAGCAAATTATCAAGCAATTGGGCAAAACCATGCTGCACTGCAGGTGGAGCAGATGTAACATGTGCAGAGATTTAGATTTGGGCGGGTTATATTGTTTGTGTGCAGAGCAAATACTGGCTGCTTTTGCATGTAGCCCACAAATGTTAGACGGTATCCGTTCAGATGGTCGACAGTGTTAAGGTCGACACATTAGGTCGACCACTATGGTCGACATTGACATGGTCGACACATGAAAAGGCCGACATAGTTAAAAACCTATTTAAAAAAAAAGAAGCTATTTCATACTTTACCATCCACATGGACTACGATTGGGAACGGTAACCTGTGCCAAGCGCAGCGAGGCACCTTGCCTGCAGCAGGGGACGCGGTGCACTAATTGGGGTTGCTGGTCATGTTACGGAAAAAATGACACCAAAAACAGTCCAACAATCCATGTCGACCTTTTCATGTGTCGACCATTTGACCATGTTGATCATTAGTGGTCGACCTGAGTGTCGACCTTAACACTGTCGACCGCTCATACCGGAACCATGTTAGATTGCTTAGAAATGAAGTACACATCCGTGTGTATGCCCCATAGCGATGCGCGGCGCTATCGCTGGTTCTAGATTGGCCCAGGCACAATCTAGTTCAGGCATTCCCAACCACGGTCCTCAAGGCACACCAACAGTGCAGGTTTTAGTGATATCCAGGCTGCACCACAGATGGTTAAAACAAAATAACTGAGCTACTAATTAAGTCACCTGTGCTGAAGCCTGGATATCACTAAAACCTGCACTGTTAGTGTGCCTTGAGGACCGTGGTTGGGAATGCCTGATCTAGTTAGATCGCTCACTTCACCGCTGGTGAGCGTCTCCCCCTCCCCCTCCCCCCCCCATCACTCAGCACACATCGCACTGTGTGCTGAGCGAGGGGATAGATGCTTATCACACATCACTCACAGCAATGTGTGCTAGGGATGGCCATCGGTAGGGTGTCAATCGATAGTTATCGATTGCACCATCGATGGTGAACCATTGATGGTTTGTACCACTCGATGGTCACCACTGAAAGGTGCAGGCTGGTCCGCGGACCAATGAAAAACTAGGGTCAGGGCTTAGCGGGTGTCGGTGGGGCGGAGCTATAAAAAAATAAATAAGATTTTACTTACCGATAAATCTATTTCTCGTAGTCCGTAGTGGATGCTGGGACTCCGTAAGGACCATGGGGAATAGCGGCTCCGCAGGAGACAGGGCACAAGAATAAAAGCTTTAGGATCAGGTGGTGTGCACTGGCTCCTCCCCCTATGACCCTCCTCCAAGCCTCAGTTAGGATACTGTGCCCGGACGAGCGTACATAATCAGCAAGGATATTGAATCCCGGGTAAGACTCATACCAGCCACACCAATCACACCGTACAACTTGTGATCTGAACCCAGTTAACAGTATGATAACAACGAAGGAGCCTCTGAAAAGATGGCTCACAACAACAATAACCCGATTTAGTTAACAATAACTATGTACAAGTATTGCAGACAATCCGCACTTGGGATGGGCGCCCAGCATCCACTACGGACTACGAGAAATAGATTTATCGGTAAGTAAAATCTTATTTTCTCTAACGTCCTAGTGGATGCTGGGGACTCCGTCAGGACCATGGGGATTATACCAAAGCTCCCAAACGGGCGGGAGAGTGCGGATGACTCTGCAGCACCGAATGAGAGAACTCCAAGTCCTCTTTAGCCAGAGTATCAAATTTGTAAAATTTTACAAACGTGTTCTCCCCTGACCACGTAGCTGCTCGGCAAAGTTGTAATGCCGAGACCCCTCGGGCAGCCGCCCAAGATGAGCCCACCTTCCTTGTGGAGTGGGCTTTTACAGTTTTAGGCTGTGGCAGGCCTGCCACAGAATGTGCAAGTTGAATTGTGCTACAGATCCAACGAGCAATCGTCTGCTTAGACGCAGGAGCACCCATCTTGTTGGGTGCATACAAGATAAACAACGAGTCAGATTTTCTGACTCCAGCTGTCCTTGAAATATATATTTTCAATGCTCTGACAACGTCCAGTAACTTGGAGTCCTCCAAGTCGCTAGTAGCCGCAGGCACCACAATAGGCTGGTTCAAGTGAAAAGCCGAAACCACCTTAGGGAGAAAATGAGGACGTGTCCGCAGTTCTGCCCTGTCCGAATGGAAAATCAGATATGGGCTTTTGTACGATAAAGCCGCCAACTCTGAAACTCTCCTGGCTGAAGCCAGGGCCAATAGCATGGTTACTTTCCATGTAAGATACTTCAAATCTACCGATTTGAGAGGCTCAAACCAATGAGATTTGAGAAATTCCAAAACTACGTTTAGATCCCACGGTGCCACTGGAGGCACAATTGGGGGTTGTATATGTAGTACACCCTTGACAAAAGTTTGTACTTCAGGCACTGAAGCCAATTCTTTCTGGAAGAAGATTGATATGGCCGAAATTTGAACTTTAATAGACCCCAATTTGAGGCCCATAGACAATCCTGCCTGCAGGAAATGTAGGAATCGACCCAATTGAAATTCTTCCGTTGGGGCCTTCTTGGCCTCACACCACGCAACATATTTTCTCCAAATGCGGTGATAATGTTGTGCGGTCACTTCCTTCCTAGCTTTAATCAAGGTAGGAATAACTTCCTCTGGAATGCCCTTTTCTTTTAGAATCCGGCGTTCAACCGCCATGCCGTCAAACGCAGTCGCGGTAAGTCTTGGAACATACAAGGTCCCTGCTGAAGCAGATCCCTTCTTAGAGGTAGAGGCCACGGATCTTCCGTGAGCATCTCTTGAAGTTCCGGATACCAAGTTCTTCTTGGCCAATCCGGAGCCACTAGTATTGTTCTTACTCCCCTTTTCCGTATAATTCTCAGTACCTTTGGTATGAGAGGCAGAGGAGGAAACACATACACTGACTGGTACACCCACGGTGTTACCAGAGCGTCCACAGCTATTGCCTGAGGGTCTCTTGACCTGGCGCAATATCTGTCCAGTTTTTTGTTGAGGCGAGACGCCATCATGTCCACCTTTGGTTTTTCCCAATGGTTCACAATCATGTGGAAAACTTCCGGATGAAGTCCCCACTCTCCCGGGTGAAGGTCGTGTCTGCTGAGGAAGTCTGCTTCCCAGTTGTCCACTCCCGGGATGAACACTGCTGACAGTGCTATGACATGATTTTCCGCCCAGCGAAGAATCCTTGCAGCTTCTGTCATTGCTCTTCTGCTTCTCGTGCCGCCTTGTCTGTTTACGTGGGCGACTGCCGTGATGTTGTCCGACTGGATCAACACCGGCTGACCCTGAAGCAGCGGTTTCGCCAAGCTTAGAGCATTGTAGATTGCTCTTAGCTCTAGTATATTTATGTGAAGAGACGTCTCCAGGTTTGACCATACACCCTGGAAGTTTCTTCCCTGTGTGACTGCTCCCCAGCCCCGTAGGCTGGCATCCGTAGTCACCAGGACCCAGTCCTGTATGCCGAACCTGCGGCCCTCTAACAGATGGGCACTCTGCAACCACCACAGGAGAGACAACCTTGTCCTTGGTGACAGTGTTATCCGCTGATGCATGTGCAGATGCGATCCGGACCATTTGTCCAGCAGATCCCACTGAAATATTCGTGCATGGAATCTGCCGAATGGAATTGCTTTGTAAGAAGCCACCATCTTTCCCAGGACTCTTGTGCATTGATGTACTGACACATTTCCTGGTTTTAGGAGGTTCCTGACAAGTTCGGATAACTCCCTTGCTTTCTCCTCCGGGAGAAACACCTTTTTCTGAACCGTGTCCAGAATCATTCCCAGGAACAGCAGACGTGTTGTCGGGGACAATTGAGATTTTGGAAGATTCAGAATCCACCCGTGTTGTTGAAGCACTACTTGGGTTAGTGCTACACCGACTTCCAGCTGTTCTCTGGACTTTGCCCTTATCAGGAGATCGTCCAAGTAAGGGATAATTAATACGCCTTTTCTTCGTAGAAGAACCATCATTTCGGTCATTACCTTGGTAAAGACCCGAGGTGCCGTGGACAACCCAAACGGCAGCGTTTGAAACTGATAATGACAGTCTTGTATCACGAACCTGAGATACCCTTGGTGTGAGGGGTAAATTGGGACATGCAGATAAGCATCTTTTATGTCCAGGGACACCATGAAGTCCCCTTCTTCCAGATTCGCTATCACTGCTCTTAGTGACTCCATCTTGAACTTGAATTTCTGTATGTACAGGTTCAAGGATTTCAGATTTAGAATAGGTCTTACCGAACCGTCCGGCTTCGGTACCACAAATAGTGTGGAATAATACCCCTTTCCCTGTTGTAGGAGGGGTACCTTGACTATCACCTGCTGAGAATACAGCTTGTGAATGGCTTCCAATACCGTCGCCCTTTCTGAGGGAGACGTTGGTAAAGCAGACTTTAGGAAACGGCGAGGGGGAGATCTTTCGAATTCCAACATGTAACCCTGAGATACTATCTGCAGGATCCACGGGTCCACCTGTGAGCGAGCCCACTGATTGCTGAAAATCTTTAGTCGACCCCCCACCGCTCCTGAGTCCGCTTGTAAAGCCCCAGCGTCATGCTGATGGCTTTGTAGAACCCGGGGCGGGCTTCTGGTCCTGGGCAGGGGCTGCTTGCTGCCCTCTCTTACCCTTTCCTCTGCCTCGTGGCAGATAAGACCGTCCTTTTGCCCGCTTGTTTTTATAGGAGCGAAAGGACTGCGGCTGAAAAGACGGTGTCTTTTTCTGTTGGGAGGGGGTCTGAGGTAAAAAAGTGGATTTGCCAGCAGTTGCCGTGGCCACCAGATCCGATAGACCAACCCCAAATAATTCCTCTCCTTTATATGGCAATACTTCCATATGCCTTTTGGAATCCGCATCACCTGACCACTGTCGCGTCCATAAACTTCTTCTGGCAGATATGGACATCGCACTTACTCTCGATGCCAGAGTGCAAACATCCCTCTGAGCATCTCGCATATAAAGAAACGCATCCTTTAATTGCTCTAGAGTCAATAAAATACTGTCCCTATCCAGGGTATCAATATTTTCAGTCAGGGAATCCAACCACACTACCCCAGCACTGCACATCCAGGCTGAGGCTATTGCTGGTCGGAGTATAACACCAGTATGCGTGTATATACTCTTCAGGGTAGTTTCCAGCCTCCTATCTGCTGGATCCTTGAGGGCGGCCGTATCTGGAGACGGCAACGCCACTTGTTTTGATAAACGTGTGAGCGCTTTATCCACCCTAGGGGGTGTTTCCCAGCGCGCCCTAACCTCTGGTGGGAAAGGGTATAATGCCAATAACTTCTTAGAAATTAGCAGTTTTCTATCTGGGTTAACCCACGCTTCATCACACACGTCATTCAATTCCTCTGATTCTGGAAAAGCTACAGGTAGTTTTTTCACCCCCCACATAATACCCCTTTTTGAGGTACCTGCAGTATCAGAGATCTGCAAAGCCTCCTTCATTGCCGTGATCATATAACGTGTGGCCCTATTGGAAAATACGTTTGTTTCTTCACCGTCGACACTAGATTCATCTGTGTCGGTACCTGTGTCGACTGACTGAGGTAAGGGACGTTTTACAGCCCCTGACGGTGTCTGAGACGCCTGAGCAGGTACTAACTGGTTTTCCGGCCGTCTCATTTCGTCAACTGACTTTTGTAATGTACTAACATTATCACGTAATTCCATAATTAAAGCCATCCATTCCGGTGTCGACTCCCTAGGGGGTGACATCACCATTACCGGCAATTGCTCCGCCTCCACACCAACATCGTCCTCATACATGTCGACACACACGTACCGACACACAGCAGACACACAGGGAATGCTCTTATCGAAGACAGGACCCCACTAGCCCTTTGGGGAGACAGAGGGAGAGTTTGCCAGCACACACCAAAAGCGCTATAAAATGTATATAAACAACCCTAAAAGGTGTTGTTTTTGTTATATGCGCTTTAAATATATAAATATCGCCAAAATATGCCCCCCTTCTCTTTGTTACCCTGTTTCTGTAGTGCAGTGCAGGGGAGAGTCCTGGGAGCCTTCCTCACAGCGGAGCTGAGCAGGAAAATGGCGCTGTGTGCTGAGGAGAATAAGCCCCGCCCCCTTTTCGGCGGGCTTTTCTCCCGGGTTTTGAGATATCTGGCCTGGGTTAAATACATACATATAGCCTCAATGGCTATATGTGATGTATTCTTTGCCATCAAAGGTATTAAATATTGCTGCCCAGGGCGCCCCCAGCAGCGCCCTGCACCCTCCGTGACCGTTCAGTGTGAAGTGTGTAGCAACAATGGCGCACAGCTGCAGTGCTGTGCGCTACCTTCATGAAGGCTGAAGAGCCTTCTGCCGCCTGTTTCCGGACCCTCGATCTTCAGCATCTGTAAGGGGGATCGGCGGCGCGGCTCCGGGACGAACCCCAGGGTGACCTGTGTTCCGACTCCCTCTGAAGCTATGTCCAGTAGCCTAAGACTCCAATCCATCCTGCACGCAGGTGAGTTGAAAATCTCTCCCCTAAGTCCCTCGATGCAGTGAGCCTGTTGCCAGCAGGACTCACTGAAAATAATAAACCTAAAAACTTTTTCTAAGCAGCTCTTTAGGAGAGCCACCTAGATTGCACCCTGCTCGGACGGGCACAAAAACCTAACTGAGGCTTGGAGGAGGGTCATAGGGGGAGGAGCCAGTACACACCATGTGATCCTAAAAGCTTGCTTTTGTGCCCTGTCTCCTGCGGAGCCGCTAATCCCCATGGTCCTGACGGAGTCCCCAGCATCCACTAGGACGTTAGAGAAAAGTATTTGGTTATACCTTTCCATTGATGGAGGGAAACCATCTGGTTCTCCCCAATCGATGGAAAAGTATTTTACATCGGCCATAAACCATCAATGACTTTGAATCATCGATGGTCGATGGCCATCCCTAATGTGTGCTGAGCAATCTGTGCTAACCAGTGTTCTTTATGCACATGCTAGGCGATCTAACTAGATATTGCCTGCATGTGCTAAAGATCTGAGCGGGCGATGGCAACGCGTGGGACCGCGCAACACCATCGCTATGCGGTGTACACACGGAGCGATCTGTGCTTATCGCTTAAAAAATAGGCAAAATAGATGTGTATGCCCCCTAAATCTCTGCACAAGTTACATCTGCCCCACCTGCAGTGCAGCATGGTTTTTGCCCAGTTGCTTGATAATTTGCTTTACTTACAAATGTGAATCAGGCCGATCGCACACGCACAGCAACACTTTCCGGCTGTGTTCACTTTCACTGCTTCAAGTTAGCAGACACGGTAGTAATGACGAGGCTGAAGTTAGCTTCTTATTCGGCCAGCTTCTTATTCACTTCTTATTCAAGCTCCAGCTTCTTATTCACTTCTTATTCAAGCTCCAGCTTCTTATTCACTTCTTATTCAAGCTCCAGCTTCTTATTCACTTCTTATTCAAGCTCCAGCTTCTTATTCACTTCTTATTCGAACTCCAGCTTCTTATTCAGATCATTCAGTTTCGCAAGGGTTAATGAGTCTTCTGTCACAAATTTGACACCTGAAATCAACAGAGTAGGGTCCCTTGCATATGACCCACTTGTATTTTGCCTGGCCCAACACTGTTTTGGGCATGAAATACACTGGCAAAGTGGGCACACACACCATATTTTCCATTTTGAATAAGTAGCTGTAGTTTTGCAAGGGTTAACCAGTCTTGGGCCACAAATTTGACACCTGAAATCAACAGAGGGTGGTCACTTACATATGACCCACTTGTATTTTGCTTGGCCCAACGCTGTTTTGGGCATGAAATACACTGGCAAAGTGGGCACAAACACCATTTTATAAATTGCCATTTTGAATAAGTAGCTGTAGTTTTGCAAGGGTTAACTAGTCTTGGGCCACAAATTTGACCCCTGAAATCAACAGAGAGTGGTCACTTGCATGTGACCCACTTGTATTTTGCCTGGCCCAACGCTGTTTTGGGCATGAAATACACTGGCAAAGTGGGCACACACACCATATTTTCCATTTTGAATAAGTAGCTGTAGTTTTGCAAGGGTTAACCAGTCTTGGGCCACAAATTTGACCCCTGAAATCAACAGAGGGTGGTCAGTTACATATGACCCACTTGTATTTTGTTTGTCCCAACACTGTTTTGGGCATGAAATACACTGGCAAAGCGGGCACACACACCCTATTTTCCATTTTGAATAAGTAGCTGTAGTTTTGCAAGGGTTAACCAGTCTTGGGCCACAAATTTGACACCTGAAATCAACAGAGGGTGGTCACTTACATATGACCCACTTGTATTTTGCTTGGCCCATCGCTGTTTTGGGCATGAAATACACTGGCAAAGTGGGCACAGACACCATTTCTCTATCGTCCTAGTGGATGCTGGGGTTCCTGAAAGGACCATGGGGAATAGCGGCTCCGCAGGAGACAGGGCACAAAAAGTAAAGCTTTTCCAGATCAGGTGGTGTGCACTGGCTCCTCCCCCTATGACCCTCCTCCAGACTCCAGTTAGATTTTTGTGCCCGGCCGAGAAGGGTGCAATCTAGGTGGCTCTCATAAAGAGCTGCTTAGAGAAAGTTTAGCTTAGGTTTTTTATTTTACAGTGATTCCTGCTGGCAACAGGATCACTGCAACGAGGGACAGAGGGGAGAAGAAGTGAACTCACCTGCGTGCAGGATGGATTGGCTTCTTGGCTACTGGACATCAGCTCCAGAGGGACGATCACAGGTACAGCCTGGATGGTCACCGGAGCCGCGCCGCCGGCCCCCTTGCAGATGCTGAAGTAAGAAGAGGTCCAGAATCGGCGGCTGAAGACTCCTGCAGTCTTCTAAAGGTAGCGCACAGCACTGCAGCTGTGCGCCATTTTCCTCTCAGCACACTCCACACGCAGTCACTGAGGGTGCAGGGCGCTGGGGGGGGGCGCCCTGGGAGGCAAATGTAAACCTATATAAAGGCTAAAAATACCTCACATATAGCCCCCAGAGGCTATATGGAGATATTTAACCCCTGCCTGTATTCACAAAATAGCGGGAGACGAGCCCGCCGAAAAAGGGGCGGGGCCTATCTCCTCAGCACACGGCGCCATTTCCTCTCACAGCTCCGCTGGTCAGGACGGCTCCCAGGTCTCTCCCCTGCACTGCACTACAGAAACAGGGTAAAACAGAGAGGGGGGGCAAATTTAATGGCAATATCTTGATATATATAAAGCAGCTATAAGGGAGCACTTATTATAAGGCTATCCCTGTCATATATAGCGCTTTTTGGTGTGTGCTGGCAGACTCTCCCTCTGTCTCCCCAAAGGGCTAGTGGGTCCTGTCTTCGTTTAGAGCATTCCCTGTGTGTCTGCTGTGTGTCGGTACGTGTGTGTCGACATGTATGAGGACGATATTGGTGTGGAGGCGGAGCAATTGCCAAATATGGGGATGTCACCTCCTAGGGGGTCGACACCAGAATGGATGCCTTTATTTATGGAATTACGGGATAGTGTCAACACGCTAAAGCAGTCGTTTGACGACATGAGGCGGCCGGACAATCAATTAGTGCCTGTCCAGGCGCCTCAAACACCGTCAGGGGCTGTAAAACGCCCTTTGCCTCAGTCGGTCGACACAGACCCAGACACAGGCACTGATTCCAGTGGTGACGGTGACGAATCAACCGTATTTTCCAGTAGGGCCACACGTTATATGATTTTGGCAATGAAGGAGGCGTTACATTTAGCTGATACTACAGGTACCACTAAACAGGGTATTATGTGGGGTGTGAAAAAACTACCTATAGTTTTTCCTGAATCAGAAGAATTAAATGACGTGTGTGATGAAGCGTGGGTTGCCCCTGATAAAAAGCTGATAATTTCAAAGAAATTATTGGCATTATACCCTTTCCCGCCAGAGGTTAGGGAGCGCTGGGAAACACCTCCTAGGGTGGACAAGGCGCTAACACGCTTATCAAAACAAGTGGCGTTACCTTCTCCTGAGACGGCCGCACTTAAAGATCCATCAGATAGGAGGATGGAAAATATCCAAAAAAGTATATACACACATGCAGGTGTTATACTACGACCAGCTATAGGGACTGCCTGGATGTGCAGTGCTGGGGTAGTTTGGTCAGAGTCCCTGATTGAAAATATTGATACCCTGGACAGGGACAATATTTTACTGTCGTTAGAACAAATAAAGGATGCATTTCTTTATATGCGTGATGCACAGAGGGATATCTGCACACTGGCATCACGGGTAAGTGCTATGTCCATTTCGGCCAGAAGAGCTTTATGGACGCGACAGTGGACAGGCGATGCGGATTCAAAACGGCATATGGAAGTTTTGCCGTATAAAGGGGAGGAGTTATTTGGAGTCGGTCTATCAGATTTGGTGGCCACGGCTACAGCCGGGAAATCCACCTTTCTACCTCAAGTCACTCCCCAACAGAAAAAGGCACCGACTTTTCAACCGCAGCCCTTTCGTTCCTTTAAAAATAAGAGAGCAAAGGGCTATTCATATCTGCCACGAGGCAGAGGTCGAGGGAAGAAACAGCAACAGGCAGCTCCTTCCCAGGAACAGAAGCCCTCCCCGGCTTCTACAAAAGCCTCAGCATGACGCTGGGGCTTCTCAAGCGGACTCGGGGACGGTGGGAGGTCGTCTCAAAAATTACAGCGCGCAGTGGGCTCACTCGCAGGTAGATCCCTGGATCCTGCAGATAATATCTCAGGGGTACAGGTTGGAATTAGAGACAGATCCACCTCGCCGTTTCCTGAAGTCTGCTTTACCAACGTCCCCTTCCGAAAGGGAGACGGTTTTGGAAGCCATTCACAAGCTGTACTCTCAGCAGGTGATAGTCAAGGTACCTCTTCTACAACAAGGGAAGGGGTATTATTCCACTCTATTTGTGGTACCGAAGCCGGGTGGCTCGGTAAGGCCTATTCTAAATCTGAAGTCCTTGAACCTGTACATAAAGAAGTTCAAGTTCAAGATGGAGTCACTCAGAGCAGTGATAGCGAACCTGGAAGAAGGGGACTTTATGGTATCCTTGGACATCAAGGATGCGTATCTCCACGTTCCAATTTACCCCTCACACCAGGGGTACCTCAGGTTCGTTGTACAAAACTGTCACTATCAGTTTCAGACGCTGCCGTTTGGTTTGTCCACGGCACCTCGGGTCTTTACAAAGGTAATGGCCGAGATGATGATTCTTCTTCGAAGAAAAGGCGTATTAATTATCCCATACTTGGACGATCTCCTAATAAGGGCAAGGTCCAGAGAACAGCTAGAGATGGGATTAGCAATATCTCAAGAGGTGCTAAAGCAGCACGGAGGGATTCTGAATATTCCAAAATCCCAATTAATGCCGACAACTCGTCTGCTGTTCCTAGGGATGATTCTGGACACGGTTCAGAAAAAGGTTTTTCTTCCCGAGGAAAAAGCCAAGGAGTTATCCGACCTGGTCAGGAATCTCCTAAAACCAGGAAAGGTGTCTGTACATCAATGCACGCATCTTCAGATGCACCTGCGGATAACCCTGTCTCCAAGGACAAGGGTATCTCTTCTGTGGTGGTTGCAGAGGGCTCATCTATTGGAGGGCCGCAGATTCGGCATACAGGATTGGATCCTGGTGACCACGGACGCCAGCCTGAGAGGCTGGGGAGCAGTCACACAAGGAAGAAACTTCCAGGGAGTGTGGTCGAGCCTGGAAAAGTCTCTTCACATAAACATTCTGGAACTAAGAGCAATCTACAATGCTCTAAGCCAGGCGGAACCTCTGCTTCAAGGAAGACCGGTGTTGATCCAGTCGGACAACATCACGGCAGTCGCCCATGTAAACAGACAGGGCGGCACAAGAAGCAGGAGTGCAATGGCAGAAGCTGCCAGGATCCTTCGCTGGGCGGAGAATCACGTGATAGCACTGTCAGCAGTGTTCATCCCGGGAGTGGACAACTGGGAAGCAGACTTCCTCAGCAGACACGATCTTCACCCGGGAGAGTGGGGACTTCATCCAGAAGTTTTCCACATGCTAATAAACCGTTGGGAAAGACCAATGGTGGACATGATGGCGTCTCGCCTCAACAAAAAACTGGACAGGTATTGCGCCAGGTCAAGAGATCCGCAGGCAATAGCTGTGGACGCGCTGGTAACACCTTGGGTGTACCAGTCGGTGTATGTGTTTCCTCCTCTGCCTCTCATACCAAAGGTATTGAGAATCATACGGCAAAGCGGAGTAAGAACGATACTAGTGGCTCCGGATTGGCCAAGAAGGTCTTGGTACCCGGAACTTCAAGAGATGGTCACGGACGATCCGTGGCCTCTACCTCTAAGACAGGACCTGCTTCAGCAGGGACCGTGTCTATTCCAAGACTTACCGCGGCTGCGTTTGACGGCATGGCGGTTGAACGCCAGATCCTAAAAGGAAAAGGCATTCCAGAAGAAGTCATTCCTACCTTGATTAAGGCAAGAAAGGAAGTCACCGCGAAGCATTATCACCGCATTTGGCGGAAATATGTTGCGTGGTGCGAGGATCGGAGTGCTCCGACGGAGGAATTTCAACTGGGTCGTTTCCTACATTTCCTGCAATCAGGATTGTCTATGGGTCTCAAATTGGGATCTATTAAGGTTCAAATTTCGGCCCGGTCAATATTCTTCCAAAAAGAATTGGCCTCAGTTCCTGAGGTCCAGACTTTTGTCAAAGGAGTACTGCATATACAGCCTCCTGTGGTGCCTCCGGTGGCACCGTGGGATCTAAATGTAGTTTTAGATTTCCTCAAATCCCATTGGTTTGAACCACTAAAAAATGTGGATTTGAAATATCTCACATGGAAAGTGACTATGTTACTGGCCCTGGCGTCCGCCAGAAGAGTATCTGAACTGGCGGCTTTATCTTATAAAAGCCCTTATTTAATTTTCCATTCGGATAGGGCAGAGCTGCGGACGCGTCCGCATTTTCTCCCTAAGGTGGTATCAGCGTTTCACCTGAACCAGCCTATTGTAGTGCCTGCGGCTACAAGCGACTTGGAGGACTCCAAGTTGTTGGACGTTGTCAGAGCTTTAAAAATATACATTTCAAGGACGGCTGGAGTCAGAAAATCTGACTCGCTGTTTATACTGTATGCACCCAACAAGTTGGGTGCGCCTGCTTCTAAGCAGTCGATTGCTCGTTGGATTTGTAACACAATTCAACTTGCACATTCTGTGGCAGGCCTGCCACAGCCTAAATCTGTTAAGGCCCATTCCACAAGGAAGGTGGGCTCATCTTGGGCGGCTGCCCGAGGGGTCTCGGCATTACAACTCTGCCGAGCAGCTACGTGGTCAGGGGAGAACACGTTTGTAAAATTCTACAAATTTGATACCCTGGCAAAGGAGGACCTGGAGTTCTCTCATTCGGTGCTGCAGAGTCATCCGCACTCTCCCGCCCGTTTGGGAGCTTTGGTATAATCCCCATGGTCCTTTCAGGAACCCCAGCATCCACTAGGACGATAGAGAAAATAAGAATTTACTTACCGATTATTCTATTTCTCGGAGTCCGTAGTGGATGCTGGGCGCCCATCCCAAGTGCGGATTATCTGCAATACTTGTACATAGTTATTGTTAACTAATTCGGGTTATTGTTTAGGGAGCCATCTTTCAGAGGCTCCTCTGTTATCATACTGTTAACTGGGTTTAGATCACAAGTTGTACGGTGTGATTGGTGTGGCTGGTATGAGTCTTACCCGGGATTCAAAATCCTCCCTTATTGTGTACGCTCGTCCGGGCACAGTACCTAACTGGAGTCTGGAGGAGGGTCATAGGGGGAGGAGCCAGTGCACACCACCTGATCTGGAAAAGCTTTACTTTTTGTGCCCTGTCTCCTGCGGAGCCGCTATTCCCTATGGTCCTTT
This sequence comes from Pseudophryne corroboree, assembly GCF_028390025.1. Classification (NCBI taxonomy): domain Eukaryota; kingdom Metazoa; phylum Chordata; class Amphibia; order Anura; family Myobatrachidae; genus Pseudophryne; species Pseudophryne corroboree. The sequence goes on along the minus strand of NC_086453.1, from coordinate 225,773,160 downwards.
CAGGAACCCCAGCATCCACTACGGACTCCGAGAAATAGAATTATCGGTAAGTAAATTCTTATTATTTTCCATTTTGAATAAGTAGCTGTAGTTTTGCAAGGGTTAACCAGTCTTGGGCCACAAATTTGACCCCTGAAATCAACAGAGAGTGGTCACTTGCATGTGACCCACTTGTATTTTGCCTGGCCCAACGCTGTTTTGGGCATAAAATACACTGGCAAAGTGGGCACACACACCATATTTTCCATTTTGAATAAGTAGCTGTAGTTTTGCAAGGGTTAACCAGTCTTGGGCCACAAATTTGACACCTGAAATCAACAGAGGGTGGTCAGTTACATATGACCCACTTGTATTTTGCTTGGCCCAATGCGGTTTTGGGCATGAAATACACTGGCAAAGTGGGCACAAACACCATTTTATAAATTGCCATTTTGAATAAGTAGCTGTAGTTTTGCAAGGGTTAATTAGTCTTGGGCCACAAATTTGACACCTGAAATCAACAAAGCGTAGTCACTTACATATGACCCACTTGTATTTTGCTTGGCCCAACGCTGTTTTGGGCATGAAATACACTGGCAAAGTGTGCCCACACACCATATTTTACCATTTTGAATAAGTAGCTATAGTTTTGCAAGAGTTAACTAGTCTTGGGACACAATTGTGAGACCTGCAATCAACAGAATGTGGTCACTTACATATCACCCACTTGTATTCTGCTTGGCCCAACATTGATTTGTGAATGAAATACGCTGGGAAAGTAGGCACAACCACCATATTATAATTTACCATTTTGAATATTTAGCTGTATTTTTGCAAGGGTTAACTAGTCTTAGGCGACATATTTGATACCAGAAATCAAGGGTTAGATTAGCTCCTTATCGCACAGGGGAGTCATAGAGAGCCTATGTTGCGTTAAAGTTGTCTGAAGTCAGCTCTTATCCTTGCTTGAAGGAAGCTATACTCAGCAGGATTGGGGTGACGGGTCCCAGCAAAGCCCAAGAATATTATGAGTTGCAGCTGAACCCATCTGAGCCTCCAGTGGTCAAACTGGCATAATTGGCCAAACTGAGTAAAACCTGGTTACAGATAAAAATTCTTCTTAGTGGGCAGTGGAAGTGATGGCTCTAGACCAGGCTATACGGGTATCAGACCGTGGTGTAAAACACTGGGCCTTTGCAAGGTGACCCCAGACAATTGAGGAGCTAGCAGTGGTGATTGGGAGGTACCTGACCCTGGGAAATTTTAATAAAGCCAAGCAAGGGTTACAGCCAGTACCTAAGCCCAATACCCAGATTCCCATTGTTAAATCAAACAGCCCATCTCCAGTCATATGTTTTGAGTGCAGAGAGCCCAGTCATGCACAGCGGTACTTCCTAAAGCAGGGTGAGCTAGTGGATTGCAGCTCATGGAAAACAGTACAACCTGTATTCAGTATGGCGCCTGGAATTATTTCCCCAGCTGAAACTACCATTTCATCTGATGGTACAGATTGAAGGCTGGGATATCTGGGCCTTGGTTGATACTGGCAATGAATTGTCTATCATCTCTGCTAACCTGGTTCTTCCCGGGTCTGGCCAGGTTGTGCTTCTGGTAAAGATGCTATGTATACTTGGTGACATAGAAGAATGCCCATGAGTGCACCTGCCGGTGGTGATTAAAGTAAGACCAGTAAAAATGGTAGTCACAGTAGCTTCCAAACCTCTTTATCCACTAATCCTGGGCCAAGACTTCCCACTGTTGCAGGAGTTTGTTACCTGGTATGACATTGGCAGACAGACAAAGGTTAAGCTGTCGCAGGGGCCAAGATCTACTGGAAGCCAAGGTTGTATGACTGTAAACCCCTCTCTTGCCAGTGAGATTGAGACACATTAGTCCCCCATTTGCGAAAGTGTCTTTGCAGGACTTTAGGCGAGATCAACATAACGATGGCAACTTGTCTAATACTTTTTAAAATGTGGTAGTGGTAAATGGTAAGGTAAACTCTGCTTTACCACCTGAAGGTGTACCTTACTTTGTGTGAAAAACAATTTTTTTTACCTTGTAACTTATTTGCAAGGTAAAAGGGTAGACCAGTTGCTGATTCCCCGAAAACACGAGCAGCTGGTACTGAGGGCGGCTCACATGCATTTATGGGGTGGCCATTTAGGGGAGAGGAAAACTCTCCAGCGTATCCAGCTAGGTTTTCCTGGCCAGGCATTCATGCTGCAGTAAAAGAATATTGTCAGGAATGCCCAGTGTACTAAAAGAATGCACCCCAGACAGAATTTAGGGCGACCTTGGTTTTCCTGACTATAATTTCCATGCCTATTGAGCCAATTTTTATAGATCTGATAGGGCCAGTAGAAAAATCGGATCATGGGCATCAGTATATATTGGTGACGGTGGACTACTCCACCGGGTACCCGGAGGCCATACCACTATGTAACATGAAATCTAGCACTATTGTCCAGGAGTTCTTGATGCTGTATACCCGTCTAGGAATACCAATAGAGGTCCTGACCGACTAAGGTACCCCTTTTGTGTCTAAATTAATGAAATACCTGTGTCGCCTGTTAAAGGTGGATAGAATTACCATTTCGGTTTACCACCCGCAGACAGACGGCTTGGTTGAATGCTTTAACAGAACCCTTATGCAGATGATGAAAAGGGCAGTGTCACAGGAGAAGCGAGATTAGGACCTACTCTTACCTTAGCTAATGTTGGCAGTTTGAGAGGTACCCCAAGCCTCTTTTATTATTATTATTATTATTATTATTATTATTATCCTTTATTTATATAGAGACTTTATATAGAGACTGTATGGGGTTTAGACCCTTCAAACTCCTCTATGGTAGACAACGCAGAGGGATACTAGATCTATTAAAAGATGGGTGGGAGCAGCAATTGTCCCAAGGGGATGCGGTTAAGATCCCGCCGGACGGAATCCCGGCGGTTGAAATACCGACGCCGGAACCCCGACCGGCACAATCCCGACATATTCTGCCTCCGTGGGTGTCCACGACACCCATAGAGGGAGAATATAAAAGTGTGCTGAGCATAGCAAAGCACCGTGCCTGCAGCGTGGCGAGCAAAGCGAGCCCACAATGGGCTGCGTTCTGCTCGCCACCCCTGTCGGGATTGTGTGGTCGAAATTCCGGCGTCAGTATTTCGACCGCCGGGATCCCATCCTGCGGGATTTAGTACTGATCCCGTCCCAAGAGCCTAACATCGTTCAGTTTGTGTCCCAATTATATGGCTGTCTAAGGCAAATTGCGCCACTTCTGACCAAGCATATGGCAAGAGCTCAACAGGATCAAAAACGCAGTCATGGCGTTACTGCTGTCAACCGGACTCTCAATAGGGGCAACAAGGTACTGATACTTGTGTCTAGGTACGGCAGGAAGGTAGAAGGAAAGAGGTAAAAGTCTACCATGTGAATTTGTTGAAGCCTTGGAAAGTGCCAGTCATCCCTCTTTAGTGGCCATGAAAACCCCAGAATGTCAGGTGCCTACTGAAGTAACTTTGAGTCCTAGCCAGAAACAAGAAGTGGTAAACTTAGTAGCACAGTACCAGGTTGTGTTCTCTGCCCTCCTGGGGAAAACTCAAATCATACAGCATGACAATGTTACTCCACCCAGGGGGGTGATAAAACAAAGGCAATATTGTATATCTGAGGCCCAACAGGCAGCAGTAAAACGGGAACTGGAAGTGATGCGGCGCTTGGGGGTCATAGAGTAGTCAAACAGTGAATGGAATAATCCCATTTTTTTTAGAGCCCAAGCTTTTTGGAGCTTTGAGATTCTGTAATGACTTCAGAAAGTTAAATAAAGTTCCTCGGTTTGATTCCTATCCTATGCCCCGGGTTGATGAACTTAGCAATAAGCCAGTATCTAACTACGCTATATTTACTGAAGGGGTACTGGCAAATTCCTCTGATGGAAGCTGCCAAAGCAACAACAGCCTTCTCTACCACAGTGGGTTTGTTCCAGTCGCACCTTCCAAAGGTGGATGCAGTGTTACAGTCTCTACAGGCACAAGGGTTCACAGCTAACCTGGAGAAGTGTGCCATCATATCTGTGGAGGCAAAGTATCTGGGGTATATTGTATGCCAAGGGTAAGTTAAACCTCAACCTGGCAAGGTGGAAGCAGTCTTCACATGGCCTAAGCTAAAATGTATGTCGCAACTCAGGATATTCTTTGGTCTGGTGGGCTATTATCGTAGGTTCAGGGGTGGAATTTGCAGCGGTGCAACCGGCAGGGCCCCTCCACGATGAAGGGGCCCACAGCCGGAGGCACTACAATGAGCGAGACTGACTCATTATATGCCACCTGCCGGCGCGCTGCAAGCCGCCGCTTCCCCTTAACAGAATGAGGCTGAGCTGGTGTGCAGAGCTGCAGTCTGGCCAGAGGGGGAGGAGGATGCAGTGGAGGAGTCTGGAGAAGGAGAAGGGGCCATCTTCCCCTCTCATTCACGGGCAGCCCAGCTGTTTCTTTTTGCTACCGGAGCCGGAGCATCACGTGACCATGCGGCTAAACTGTAGAGTTAGTGCAGCAGCATTCCTTGTAAAGGCGGTAAGGCAGCTGTGTGTTTATTTATTTTTATTTTATTATACATTTTTCTAATTGTACATTTCATCCTGCAAACTCAGAATCGCGGACCTCGAAGAGGCGGAGCCTACATTGAGGGGGCGGAGATTGGGAGGTGGCGGGCGGGGTTGTTACAGTAAGCTGGTCTCTCTGCAAATAGTAATGGTGACTGTGCAGTGACATATAACATACAGCACAGCATAGAGTGACCCCACTAAGGCAGCCAGGCACAGGGTCATGTGTTGTCACCCAGGGTGCATGTGCTGCTGCTGGCTGCATGATGCATAGTGTGGACATCTGTCTCCATGGGCCTTGTGTATCCTTGTACAAAGGAATTGTCCCATCTTTATACAGTGAGAAGTCTTCTGAGTTTTTGTGGGAGTTGGATACAATTGGCCGACAGTTATCATATTGATATTCATTATGTCGACATAAAGAACTGTCAACAAACAGTCCCTTGTGATATAGCAGTTTCGTACTTTATACCGGTGACAGCAGTGCCTTTTTCTGGATCACATTGCATTGGCGATGTCTCAGCAGTGTTCTGGTGAGTATTTTCCCCATTATCCCTAATCCCTAAACCTTTCCCTAGTAGCTAACCTTAACCTTTACCCCTCCCCACAGCCTAACCCTAGCCACCACCCCAGTGCCTCACCCCCCCCCCCAGCAGCCTAACCCTAAAACTTTACCGTAGTGCCTACTATATTGGCGTTACGTGTAAAAGGAGCTCTACTGTGTGGCGTAATGTGTATAAGGAGCTCTACTGTGTGGCTTAACCTGTATAAGGGGTATTACTGTGTGGTGTAACGTCTATAAGAAGCACCACTGTGTGGCGTAACGTGTATAAGGAGCACTATTGTGTGGCGTAAAGTGTATAAGGACCATTACAGTGTGTTGTAACGTGTATAAGGAGCTCTAATGTGTTGCGTAACATGTATAAGGAGCAGTACTGTGTGGAGTAACGTGTATCAGGAGCACTACTGTGTGGTATAACGTATATTAAGATACTACTGTGTGGCGTAACATGTATAAGAGGCACTACTGTGTGTTGTAATGTGTATAAGAACTACTGTGTGGCGTAACGTGTAGAAGGAGCTCTACTATGTGGCGTAATGCGTATAAGAAGCAATACTGTGTGGCATAACGTGTTTCAGGAGCAGTACTGTGTAGCGTAATGTATATAAGGAGTACTACTGTTCAGTGTAATGTAATGTAAATCGGTGTAATGTAATAAGGTTGCACTACTGTGTGGCATAATTTGAATTGGTGGTACTATTGTGTGCCCACACCCCTTTTCAATGTGACCATGCCCTATTTTTTGACACACGTTTTGGATCTTGGGCGGGCTGGGGCAACGCATTTTGTTGCACCTCGGCCCACCATGGTCTTGTTCCGCCACTGCGTAGGTGAATGCGCGAATTTGCCACAGGGCAGCATCATTCACTGAATGTCTGAGGAAACAGTCCCCAGACAAGATCTAATCACAGATGTGCTAAATGTAGCACATCTACAATCATGTACTCTGACATGCGGGTGGATGCCCAGCACAGGGCTGGTCCGCCCTGCATGACTGGCCCTAGCCCCCCCCCCATCCCCCTCGCACAGGTACAAAACCATTGCACGGTGTCGATGATTTTGTACCTGATGAGTAACTCCCTGCAAACGAAGCTCCTGCACGCTGGCAGTCCGCTACTCGCCACATCCCGGGTCGCAGAGTCTGTGTGTAACACCACACAGCTGCCTCGGGCCACCCCCCAACGGTCCAGACAGGCCTCCGTTGTCCGGACCGTGGTTCTAAAGCCGGTGGCATGCCCCTTCCCACCACATGACCGCCTCTGCCTGTCAATCAGGCAGAGGCGATCGAAGCCCTGAGATGCTGATAGAATCTCACTGGGCTCCCGGATTGCGCACGCGCAGGGCGCACTCCACAAAGTAATTCAGACTGCGATCGCTGCTGCTGCAGTGATGCAGTCTGAATTACCCCCTAGGCCCGCAGAGACTACATTGCAGAATTTAAGAAAAGCTTTATACGCAGAGACTGTATTGATAGGCTCCTGATTCCAGGTGTCAAATTTGTGGCCCAAGACTAGTTAACCCTTGCAAAACTACAGCTACTTATTCAAAATAGCAATTTATAAAATGGTGTGTGTGCCCACTTTGCCAGTGTATTTCATGCCCAAAACAGCATTGGGCCAGTCAAAATACAAGTGGGTCACATGCAAGTGACCACTCTCTGTTGATTTCAGGGGTAAAATTTGTGGCCCAAGACTAGTTAACCCTTGCAAAACTACAGCTACTTATTCAAAATGGCAAAATATGCTGTGTGTGCCCACTTTGCCAGTGTATTTCATGCCCAAAACAGCGTTGGGCCAAACAAAATACAAGTGGGTGATATGTAAGTGACCACCCTCTGCTGAATTCATGTGTCAAATTTGTGGCCCAAGACTAGTTAACCCTTGCAAAACTACAGCTACTTATTCAAAATAGCAATTTATAAAATGGTGTTTATGCCCACTTTGCCAGTGTATTTCATGCCCAAAACAGCATTGGGTCAAGCAAAATACAAGTGGGTGATATGTAAGTGACCACCCTCTGTTGATTTCAGGGGTAAAATTTGTGGCCCAAAACTAGTTAACCCTTGCAAAACTACAGCTACTTATTCAAAATAGCAAAATATGGTGTGTGCCCACTTTGCCAGTGTATTTCATGCCCAAAACAGCGTTGGGCCAGGCAAAATACAAGTGGGTCACATGCAAGTGACCACTCTCTGTTGATTTCAGGGGTCAAATTTGTGGCCCAAGACTAGTTAACCCTTGCAAAACTACAGCTACTTATTCAAAATAGCAAAACATGGTGTGTGTGGCCACTTTGCCAGTGTATTTCATGCCCAAAATGCGTTGGGCCAAGCAAAATACAAGTGGGTCATATGTAACTGACCACCCTCTGTTGATTTCAGGGGTCAAATTTGTGGCCCAAGACTAGTTAACCCTTGCAAAACTACAGCTACTTATTCAAAATAGCAAAATATGGTGTGTGCCCACTTTGCCAGTGTATTTCATGCCCAAAACAGCGTTGGGCCAGGCAAAATACAAGTGGGTCACATGCAAGTGACCACTCTCTGTTGATTTCAGGGGTCAAATTTGTGGCCCAAGACTAGTTAACCCTTGCAAAACTACAGCTACTTATTCAAAATAGCAAAACATGGTGTGTGTGGCCACTTTGCCAGTGTATTTCATGCCCAAAATGCGTTGGGCCAAGCAAAATACAAGTGGGTCATATGTAACTGACCACCCTCTGTTGATTTCAGGTGTCAAATTTGTGGCCCAAGACTAGTTAACCCTTGCAAAACTACAGCTACTTATTCAAAATAGCAAAATATGGTGTGTGTGGCCACTTTGCCAGTGTATTTCATGCCAAAAATGCGTTGGGCCAAGCAAAATACAAGTGGGTCATATGTAACTGACCACCCTCTGTTGATTTCAGGGGTCAAATTTGTGGCCCAAGACTAGTTAACCCTTGCAAAACTACAGCTACTTATTCAAAATAGCAAAACATGGTGTGTGTGGCCACTTTGCCAGTGTATTTCATGCCCAAAATGCGTTGGGCCAAGCAAAATACAAGTGGGGCATATGTAACTGACCACCCTCTGTTGATTTCAGGTGTCAAATTTGTGGCCCAAGACTAGTTAACCCTTGCAAAACTACAGCTACTTATTCAAAATAGCAAAATATGGTGTGTGTGGCCACTTTGCCAGTGTATTTCATGCCCAAAATGCGTTGGACCAAGCAAAATACAAGTGGGTCATATGTAACTGACCACCCTCTGTTGATTTCAGGGGTCAAATTTGTGGCCCAAGACTAGTTAACCCTTGCAAAACTACAGCTACTTATTCAAAATAGCAAAACATGGTGTGTGTGGCCACTTTGCCAGTGTATTTCATGCCCAAAATGCGTTGGGCCAAGCAAAATACAAGTGGGTCATATGTAACTGACCACCCTCTGTTGATTTCAGGGGTTAAATTTGTGGCCCAAGACTAGTTAACCCTTGCAAAACTACAGCTACTTATTCAAAATAGCAAAACATGGTGTGTGTGTGGCCACTTTGCCAGTGTATTTCATGCCCAAAATGCGTTGGGCCAAGCAAAATACAAGTGGGTCATATGTAAGTGACCACCCTCTGTTGATTTCAGGTGTCAAATTTGTGGCCCAAGACTAGTTAACCCTTGCAAAACTACAGCTACTTATTCAAAATGGAAAATATGGTGTGTGTGCCCACTTTGCCAGTGTATTTCATGCCCAAAACAGCGTTGGGCCAAGCAAAATACAAGTGGGTCATATGTAAGTGACCACCCTCTGTTGATTTCAGGTGTCAAATTTGTGGCCCAAGACTGGTTAACCCTTGCAAAACTACAGCTACTTATTCAAAATAGCAAAACATGGTGTGTGTGCCCACTTTGCCAGTGTATTTCATGCCCAAAACAGCGTTGGGCCAAGCAAAATACAAGTGGGTGATATGTAAGTGACCACCCTCTGTTGATTTCAGGTGTCAAATGTGTGGCCCAAGACTGGTTAACCCTTGCAAAACTACAGCTACTTATTCAAAATGGAAAATATGGTGTGTGTGCCCGCTTTGCCAGTGTATTTCATGCCCAAAACAGTGTTGGGCCAAACAAAATACAAGTGGGTCATATGTAACTGACCACCCTCTGTTGATTTCAGGTGTCAAATTTGTGGCCCAAGACTGGTTAACCCTTGCAAAACTACAGCTACTTATTGGAAATGGCAAAATATGGTGTGTGTGCCCACTTTGCCAGTGTATTTCATGCCCAAAACAGCGTTGGGCCAGGCAAAATACAAGTGGGTCACATGCAAGTGACCACTCTCTGTTGATTTCAGGGGTCAAATTTGTGGCCCAAGACTAGTTAACCCTTGCAAAACTACAGCTACTTATTCAAAATGGCAATTTATAAAATGGTGTCTGTGCCCACTTTGCCAGTGTATTTCATGCCCAAAACAGCGTTGGGCCAAGCATAATACAAGTGGGTATCTTTTTATTAAGAAAATTGCAACATATATTATACAAATATGGTAAAATTCATAAAACAAGACACACAGTATACACTGAATTGTTGTCTAGCTAACCAAACAGAAATCAACAAAGCTTGTATGGCTGCACATACTGCCAGTACAGCTTAACATATATCATCTAGACAAAACCAACCTACTATACAAACAATACACATCATAACCAGAAGCAATGAAAAAATGAATGAAACCTTTTAGCCACATGTAAACCGTCTCAACAAAAGAACTAGAAAAGAAAATCTACGGGGTGGTGAAGAACAGAAAGCCAAAAGATGAACAAGAAAAGGATTTCTGCTACCCACTCAAGGGGGTTACAAGTGTCGCCAGAGCCTGGACCACTCGACAGCATCCAACCTCCTCCTGTCCATATCCATCATCCCCCTAATCTCGTGTAGAATATTTCCCACCACCACTTCACAGGGGAGGACCTTTGCTCTGAGGGAAACCTGACACCGTGCACCCCATGTGTGAAACCTAACTGCTAAACTAACTAAAAAAATTGTGGTTAAATCATATCCTTTATACCCTTTGAACGTCCCATAAACCCACTCAGGGTAACTATGACCCGAAAGGCACGGGATGCATAAGGCCTTTGAAACCGCTTTACAAACCTTTATATTGAAGGGACACTCAAGGAGGAAGTGGTCCATTGTCTCCTCCTCCCCTAGACATTCCTCACGTGGGCAACCACGATCATCGGCACTTCGACACTTGAGATTACCCCGCACATAAAGTCTCCCTTGGAAGGAAAGCCAGGCAATATCTCTGAACTTCAGTGGGATTCTCTGAGAATTAATCAGAGACAACCCATCTGAGCAGACACTGCCCGGGCAGTCCCTTAACGACAGCGGAGCATAGAAGTGAGTCTGTAAAATTCTTCTCTCCAACTCCCTTCTAGAGAAGTTTTTGACTTCACCCACCTCCAGCCCCCAAAGCCTTGTCATCTTCAAGCACAGTATAACGTAGATCGGGAGGTAGCCATGCCGGACTCCAAGGGTTTTTACTCGGCCACCATCCATCCATAACCCGAGAAAGGGAGACACCCAGGCCCTAAAACTTTCTACCCATCGAGGGGGAGTTTCTAAAAACAAACTCCCTAGATTTAGTTTTAAAAAAGTTGTAGCGAAAAACACTACAGGGTTGACCATACACAGCCCCCCTTGTTCCCTCGATCTGTAGGTAATCCCTCTCTTGACCAGATTCATTCTATTCCCTCATAACATCAGGAAGAATAAAGAATACATCCTGGTCCACAAAGATTGTGGCAAAAAGCACACATAACTGACATACAAGAAAAGCGGAACCAAGTAGGTTTTGCACAAATCAACCCTTTCCCTGAAAGAGAGCTGCCACCCTCTCCAGGACTGCACCTTTCTAGTAGCATCTTCCAGCCTCTTATCCCAATTTTGAGTGGCATAATCACCACGGCCAAATTTAATACCTAGAACTTTTATCTCTGGACTGGCGCGGGGGAGACTATCCGGAAGGGCAAACTCGTCACCTTCCTCCCCCATCCAGAAAGCTTCACACTTGTCCTGATTGATCCTGGAGCACGAAGCCTCAGAATACTCGCAGATAAGACGTTCCATGTCACGCGCCTCTGCCACAGACGACACGACCACAGTAACGTCATCCGCGTAGGCCGCCACCCTCAGTGGTAGCCCAGGGCCCAGCTGCACCCCTGCAACAGTACCGCACTCAATCCTCCGCACAAAGGGGTCAATTGCGAATACGTACAGAAGGGGGCTCAGGGGACACCCCTGACGGACACCCGAGTCAACCGAAAACGCGGGCCCAACCCAACCATTGACAAGCGGGAAGCTCTCAGCCTGTTTGTAAATGACACGAAGACAATCTACCACCCTTACTGGAAGACCATACCTTTCCAGCACAGCCCACAGGTACTGATGATTAACCCGGTCAAAAGCCTTGGACTGGTCCAATGCCAGCAAATACTTACCCCATTTTTCAGCACGACATTGCTCCACGGCCTCCCGGATGCCAAGGACAGCACTAAAGGTGCTTCGACCCTTTACAGTGCAATGCTGAGACGGGGAAAGTAACAGCCCGGAAACTTCCATCAGCCGATTAAAGAGTACCTTTGCCAGAATCTTTCTGTCCGTATTGAGAAGAGCGATGGGGCGCCAATTCTCAATACGGGCTGGGTCCTTACCTTTAGACAATAATATGAGAGCAGAGGATCTCATAGAGGGAGGGAGCACTCCCTCACCCAGGCTTTCATTAAATACCTCTACAAGATGAGGAGCCAAGATGTCTGAGAAAACTTTAAAAAATTCAGATGTTAACCCATCTGGGCCTGGAGATTTTTTTATAGACAAACCGTCTATAGCCTTCTTGACCTCCTCCACTGTCACATCATTCCCCAAAGAGTCAAAAGAAGGATCAAGCTGCTCAAGCCCAGGTGTCTCCCCCAGGAACCGATCCATCCTCTCTCTAATGAGTGGCTGCTCAGACAAAAGGTCGGAGTAATAAGACCTGATGACTCCCAAAATACCCTCCCTGTCTCCATGAAGAGTACCCTGGTCATCAAACAGGCCCTGGACCTCCCTCAAATCAACTGATTTTCTGCAACTCTGGTAGGGATCAGGCGAGTGGTATTTTCCATAATCCCTCTCCAAAATCAAAGAAGCCAGACGATCATACTGATATTCTCTCATCTGAGCCTTCACCCGGGAGATTTCCCCACAATCCCCACGCCCAGAGATCAAGAAATCTAGTTCCTTTCTCAGGCTCTGGTAGATACATCTTTTTGTCAAGTTTCTCCTGGCTACCAGCCTTTGAAAAAACCTTTGAGTCCTCTTTTTACACTCCTCCCACCACTCAGATCTACTCCAACCAGCCTCCAGAAGTGTTTCCTGCAGTTGAAAAAAGTCTCTAAAGGACTGTCTAACTCCCTCCTCCTTCAGGAGCCCAGAATTCAAACGCCAAAGGCCCCGCCCTTTCTGAGGGGTTTCTGAGACGTTCAAAGCAACACACAGAAAAACGTGGTCGGAGAACTCTACTGGCTTTGTCTCAGGAGGCAAAGTTTTCGAGGACTCCTTAACAAAAAACCTATCTATCCTAGAACTACGGCTACCACAATGATAGGTGAAACCAGTGAGGTCTGGGAAATGGCGAACATGCACATCGACCAGACCAGCCTCTCTAATCATGCTAACTAAAAAATTGGAATCATAGCCCAGGGTCATCTTTGTGACTCCCCTATCTTTTGGCCTAATAACGGTGTTAAAATCACCACCAAAGATGATCTGCCGGGCCGTAAAGAGAAACGGTTTTATCTCCCTGAAAAGACATTTCCTGTCCCAAGCTGTTTGGGGCCCATAGATGTTTATTAATCTCAGGTCATGTCCTCTCAGGTTGACATCCAAAACCATGCACCTACCTACCTGTAATTCTATAATCCTGTGCACGTTTACCATATCAGTAAAAAGCACTGCCAACCCACCGTACGGCTCGGCCGCAAGAGACCAGAAGGAAGGCCCACGCCTCCACTGACCCTTGGCCTGATGAAGTGTGGCCAGGTCACCTATCCTAGTCTCCTGCAAAAATAAAAAATCAACATCAACCGTGTTGAAAAAATCAAAGGCCAAGAAACGAGCACGTTCGGAAAACACGGAAGCCACATTAATGGTGGCACATCGCATAGGTTGGGGATCCATGTTTCTTGGATTATAGAAGTAGGATCCCATTCACTTTTTCTTTGCTTGTCTTTTAGAGTCCTCATCCGAGGATCCAACTCTTTTACATGCCACCCCAAAAGGGATAGCATCCTCATCAGACAGGGAGATCTCTTCCTCCTCCCCCTCCTCCTCACTCACACTATCAGCAACAGGGACCACAGTCTCACTAAGTAGACTCTCGGACCCCTTCCTACCAATCCCCTCCCCAACAACACACCCCTCCACCTTTACCACCTCGTCCGGGGGAGGATCCGGATCAGGAGCCTTTGGGGTACTAATAAAGGAGCCGCCTCCGGGACCACCCCCACCAGGGGACCCAGGAGTTTCATCAACCACCAACACCTCATCTGAAGAATGAGGGATTTCCCCTTCTGGACACTGAGCTACTTCAACCACGTCTAACAGGGATCCCATAGCCTGGCTCAACTCAATCCCCACAGGGTCCCACTCCAGCTCCCCCTGAGAACCATTTCTTTCCAAGTGCTTAGTTTTGCTTTGGGCTTTACCTTGTCCCATTTTTCCCTGTTTATCCTTAGCTACAACCTCCTTCCCAGCAACTGACAGATTAGAGGCCTGCTTTGGCTTTCTATTTTTTGAGACATTTGGGACAAAAACTAATTCTTTGCCCCCAACCATGACCACCTCCCCCTCTTCTTCATCATCAGAAGAAGACAGGACATCGAACCTATTTGAGCAAATAAAATCTGCCTCCTTTTTTTTAGGCTTCCTCCTCCTCCCTTTATTGACGATCTGAAAGGATGCCTCCCCCTTTTCAGGCTGAACCTTCTCTTTCCCACCATCTTCTATTCTCTTCGAGATGTCCTGATGCTGCACAGTAACCGGTACGCTACTTTCTCGACCAGGACCAACCTCCTGCACCACTTCTTCCACCCCTGCACTATAATTATGCGAAGCCTTAGGGCATCGACTGTAGGGATGACCAACTGTACCGCAAAGATAACACCTAACCTTGCTGCATTCCCGGGACCCATGCCCCAACTGGCCACACAAAGCACATTTAATCACCCCACAATCACTACTGAGGTGACGGAAGTCACCACACTTATGACAGGTTCTGGGTTGCCCAGGGTAAAAACACTGGAGTCGATCACGGCCAATGTAAGCGGCGGAAGGTATGTGTCTAGTCTCAGCCCCTACCTGGTGTAACCTCACAAAGGCCGAATAGGCACCACCCCAGACCCCCCTTGTATGATCAAACTTTACCAAAGGAGAGAGTACTGTACAAGACCTAGACAACCAATATATAATATCAGCAGGGGGCAGTGATTCGTTACGCACCAACACAGTGATCTTAACCCTGTCCTGCCTTGTGATGGTATGGGATTTGAAAAAACAATATGGTTCCTTCATCTTGTTTTTCTCCCAACGGGAGCCAAAGGCCTGCAGGCCATTCAGGGAGAGGAAGCTCAGGTCGAAATCTGGAGTTCTCACTGGGTGAATGCATGCAAAAAGATCTGCAGCCTCAAACCCCAGTGAGAAGATCATACCTAAGAACTCCGACTTCGAAGGAGCCTCCCCATCCCCTACCCATTTGAATTGCACCACATTTCTTCTTTTTATGGGCTGACCCCCACTCACCCCGAACTGAGGACCAGCACTCGGCCGACCAGGAGCCGCCAAAGAATTGGCATATGAACCAGCACCCGGCCTAACCTCGGAGGGAGTTACAGGGAGCCCTTCAGGTGCCAGACCACTACAAGCCCCTATTCCCACATTCCCCACCCCACCAGTCATCCTGACCTGGTTCGCCTGAAACAAATTCACAGCTGCTAAAGCCCTCACCGGCATATCCATGTTACCATATACAGTTTCTACTAACATAAACTCTTCAGGGGTTAATTTGCTCTTATCTACAGCTGGCAGTCCTTGAGCCAATCTCTGCCCCTCTTTCGGCATGGCTTCATACTTTGAAACACCCATCGATGTGGATAATGATGTCACCTGCGATGTCATACCTGATGCGTCTTTGGCCCCGCCTCCCTCAGCCACCACGGCGACTAAGCCAGAGCCAGCCACCGCAGGCTTACAGGGATGGCCAGCCTCAGCATCAACCACGGCCCGCGCCGCACCCACACTTGCAACTTTAGAGGCGAGCGTTTCGGGGACAAGTCCACAGGGAGCAGCGACAGTCACAAGAGTCCCAGCATCCGCCAAGACCCCAGCAACCGCCACGCCCCCCGCACCGTCACCACCCAGCACTCCCTCCAGGAGAGACGCCTCCCCCGTTTGGAAGCCACCAGATACTGCCATCATTGGCCTTTCCACGATATCTGCAGCATCATGCACGATCTTAGAAAAATCACTTCCATCACAGCTCCCGACAGCCACTTCCTTCTCCATAGGCTGGACTCCCACCTCCATACACTCCACTGGAGGCTCTGATGCCGCTACTGAACTTGCCAGGACCAGGCCGCCACCGCCATCCTGTTCAGGCAGAGATTCCTGCAACTCCTTTTTCCCTTGAGACAGAACCTGACGACACAATGCCGACGCAGCCACAGAAACTGCTGGGACCGACCTGCTACTGCACCCACAATCCTGCTCAGGTAAGGACTTTATCAACACTTCTTTCTCCTGAGAAAGAGCCAGATTACATAACACTTTAATTCTTTCCTTTACTGCAGCCAGGCTAGTACTTAGCTCCCAAATCTCATCCTTTAGGAGAGCTCTCTCACGACTGCTACAAGTATTTCGTTTCCTTCTCTTGAGGGAAAGACGAGAGGTTAAACGAGACTGCTCAGTTTTTAACTCTTCCATGCTCATATTCACATATTCATCCATAGAGGATTCTGAGCTGCTATCAAAGACCACAGCATCCCCCGTTTCACCACAGGCAGGTACCTTCGCCATATCACCCCCCCCGGTTTTCCTCACCTGGAGAGCCAGAGTCCCGTGGTTTGGGGGTCACCAGTTGGGGATCCTGTTTCTTCACAGGGTCCACAATCATTGGGGCTGCCACACTGACCGAATCTCCCAATGCTGGAACTTCCACGGCTGTATGCAGGCCAGAAATCCCGGGGCCTCCTTCGGGCCCAGCAGCCCGGGACTCGCCATCATCGTCCTCCCCAGGAGGATCCATCCTCCCCTGGGAGGCTCCCAGGGGAAACACTGCAGGCTTCAGAAAAGGACCAGGGCCTAAGAGCTCTCTCCTGTGCAGCCTCCTCCAGTCTCAGGTGTCAAATTTGTGGCCCAAGACTAGTTAACCCTTGCAAAACTACAGCTACTTATTCAAAATGGCAATTTATAAAATGGTGTCTGTGCCCACTTTGCCAGTGTATTTCATGCCCAAAACAGCGTTGGGCCAAGCATAATACAAGTGGGTCATATGTAAGTGACCACCCTCTGTTGATTTCAGGTGTCAAATTTGTGGCCCAAGACTGGTTAACCCTTGCAAAACTACAGCTACTTATTCAAAATAGCAAAACATGGTGTGTGTGCCCACTTTGCCAGTGTATTTCATGCCTAAAACAGCGTTGGGCCAAGCAAAATACAAGTGGGTCATATGTAACTGACCACCCTCTGTTGATTTCAGGTGTCAAATTTGTGGCCCAAGACTAGTTAACCCTTGCAAAACTACAGCTACTTATTGGAAATGGCAAAATATGGTGTGTGTGCCCACTTTGCCAGTGTATTTCATGCCCAAAACAGCGTTGTCCAGGCAAAATACAAGTGGGTCACATGCAAGTGACCACTCTCTGTTGATTTCAGGGGTCAAATTTGTGGCCCAAGACTAGTTAACCCTTGCAAAACTACAGCTACTTATTCAAAATAGCAAAACATGGTGTTTGCGCCCACTTTGCCAGTGTATTTCATGCCCAAAACAGCGTTGGGCCAAGCAAAATACAAGTGGGTCATATGTAACTGACCACCCTCTGTTGATTTCAGGTGTCAAATTTGTGGCCCAAGACTGGTTAACCCTTGCAAAACTACAGCTACTTATTCAAAATGGAAAATATGGTGTGTGTGCCCACTTTGCCAGTGTATTTCATGCCCAAAACAGCGTTGGGCCAGGCAAAATACAAGTGGATCACATGCAAGTGACCACTCTCTGTTGATTTCAGGGGTCAAATTTGTGGCCCAAGACTAGTTAACCCTTGCAAAACTACAGCTACTTATTCAAAATGGCAAAATATGGTGTGTGTGCCCACTTTGCCAGTGTATTTCATGCCCAAAACAGTGTTGGGCCAGGCAAAATACAAGTGGGTCACATGCAAGGGACCCTACTCTGTTGATTTCAGGTGTCAAATTTGTGACAGAAGACTCATTAACCCTTGCGAAACTGAATGATCTGAATAAGAAGCTGGAGTTCGAATAAGAAGTGAATAAGAAGCTGGAGCTTGAATAAGAAGTGAATAAGAAGCTGGCCGAATAAGAAGCTAACTTCAGCCTCGTGTAGTAATGATAGGGCTTCTCAGACCAGCTGTCCTGGCACTGGCGCAATACTGAATTGTTATGGTACACTGCATTGGCATCCATTGTCGCCACTTGTGAAGTAGAAATGAAATTTCCGCTGGGCCTCCGTGAATTAAAATGAATATGTCCCTCTTTACAGAAATTAACAAACACCCTCGGCCTCACACTGTCCGACGTTTCCCCTCTATTTGTGCACATCACTAAAAGCTTTATTTTCCTACGGCTAGTGTGTACACACCATACGAATTGCTTTGTCAATGACCTCCACTGCATTGCATCTATAATACATCTATAATAATACAGTGTTACTATAAGTCCAGCGGCAGAACTTTGGTAGCTCAAACGCAGAACTCTGAGCTTTTATTCCAGCTGACGGTTTCAAGTCGCCCTCTAGCCTGCCGTCTGTTGCGATCCCCCCCTGAAGCGGCCCCGCCACACACTGTCGGGAGCCCCCGAGCCGCCTCTATCTGCCCGGCCGACAGCTCCAGACGGCTCAGAGCTCGGAGCCTCCCCCGCCGGCGCATCGATCCGCTCGCCTTTCATGTGACCGGCGCTGTGGGAGCCAGGCTTCCTGGAATCAGCCCAGAGAGGGTCAGAGCCTTACCGGCCGCGGCGCTTCCAGGCACCGACATATGGAGTTGAGGAACCCTTGCACTGCCAGTGACTACTCTCTCTCTCTGTGTATATATAGGGAAATAGAGATCCGCGTATCATTACCTAGGTGCTGCTCGTGTTATACTGTACTAATGACAGTGTGTACGGATTGTCAGCAACCTCCCACTTTCCAGTCCTTGTGGCACTACAAAGCTCAGCAAGCCCTGACAGTGGCTGCTGAGAGTTGTACAGATGTTTCCTAATCCTACAATACTTTACAAATAGTGATTATTAGCCTATAGCAGGATCATGCCGCCTTATATGCATGCATACTGTTCATGTTCTCTTACACTTACAGTATACAGAGTCATTATACATAGCAATAATCTTAGTAGCTCTATGTTGCCTGTGGATGTTCAAGAACATTCACAACTGTTCAAATTATCATTGTGTATTTATCTGCTATCACAGTTGTTTCCCAAATGCAGTCCTCATGACACCCCAACAGTCCAGGTTTTAAGGCTATCTGTGTTTAGGCACAGGTGACTTAATTAGTACCTCAGTCAGTTTGATTATACCATCTGTGCACAAGCAGGGATATCACTAAAACCTGTACTGTTGGGGTGCCTTACGGACTGCATTGGAAACCACTGTGCTATCAGTCACATTTGTCCCTATACATCCGCATGCAAGAGCAGTTATCACTATTGGCACCAACCCTATGCTGGATGCAAGGGAGCTGGGTATATTTGCATATGCTTACCTCTGAGCAGGCCTCATTTCTGTCTGCATGCAAACACCCTGTGACTCACTCCGTATCTAACCCAGGGTCAGGTGTTCTAAAGGCCAGTACTCACTGGCCGATGTGAGAGAGATGTGTGCTGAGCGAACCGCTCAGCACACATCTCTGCCGCTTCTCAGCACAGCGCGATCTGTGCTGAGCGTGCGGGGGTAGACGGGGGGGGCGCTCACTTCACCCAGTGGATGAAGTGAGCGACCCGCTAGATTGGCCTGCATGCAGGCCAGTCTAGCAGCAGCGATAGCGATGCGCGGGGCTGAGCATCGCTATCGCTGTAGGGGGTACACACAGAGCGATAATGCTTAAATTCTAAGCAATCTAGTCAGATTGTGAGTACCCCCCTTAAGCCTTGGAGAGAGATAAGGTAGGAGAGATAAAATACCAGCCAGTCAGCTTCTAACTGCCATGTTATAGGCTGTGTTTGAAAAATGACAGGAGCTTATTGGTTGGTACTTTCTGTCTCTCCAAGGCTTAGTACATCTGCCCCACTCAAGCCTATGTCCGCCTCATGTGTTTGCAGTGCAAAAAATCAGCACAATAGATATTGTAAGGATATCAAGTTATATGGAAACTGTCCACCAGTTACCTTTACCAGCTGAGGTGACTATTGCTGTCATGCATTTCATAGGACAGTCCTGTATGCAGGACATAACTCTCCACATCCCTCGTGTACTTTATGGGCCCCAGTTGCACTCACCGTGCATTGTGAGGCGCAAATTAAAGCTACAAAGAATATTGTGCAATTGGGATCCCAGAAAGTACGGCGAGGGGTATGGAGAGGTAAGTAGAAGCATACTGTACTCCTTTAAGGTGCATCTTATTTACAGATACAAGGATATGGCTGCAATAAGCACTTTGTACCTACTTAAACTAGGTGGAAGTTTAGAGATGATGATGATTTTTGCATCTTTGCTTCAGGGCCAGTTAGATTCTAGACACTATGGGGGTAATTCTGAGTTGATCGCAGCAGGATTTTTGACAGCAACTGGGCAAAACCATGTGCACTGCAGGAGAGGCAGATATAACATGTGCAGAGAGAGTTAGATTTGGGTGTGTCATTTTGTTTCTGTGCAGGGTAAATACTGGCTACTTTATTTTTACACTGCAAATTAGATTGCAGATTGAACACACCACACCCAAATCTAACTCTCTCTGCACATGTTATATCTGCCTCCCCTGCAGTGCACATGGTTTTGCCCAGTTGCTATCAAAAATCCTGCTGTGATCAACTTGGAATTACCCCCTTTGTTAGCAGTTGGGCAAAACCATGTGCACTGCAGGGGAGGCAGATATAACATGTGCAGAGAGAGTTAGATTTGGGTGGGTTATTTTGTTTCTGTGTAAGGTAAATACTGGCTGCTTTATTTTTACACTGCAATTTAGATTGCAGATTGAACACACCACACCCAAATCTATCTCTCTCTGCACGTTATATCTGCCCCCCCTGCAGTGCACATGATATTGCCCAACTGCTAACAAACTTCCTGCTGAGATCAACTCAGAATTACCCCCTATATAAGGTTGCACGAATGTACCTTAAGATGTAAGCAGACAAACCTTGTGAAAACTGGTGTAGGCCCATATTTCCTCACATGCAGATAAGGGGGAGAGGTCGACCCACGGCGTCCCCCTTTGTTACCGCTCGCATAAGCTAATAAGCTCCCCTTTAAATAAGAGTCTGACACATTTCTTTTGGATCGAATTACTGGCCACAGTTTATTTCCATTACCTTATTCCATGTTACCTTACAAGGTTGCAGGGCACGGACAGAAGTGGTGGGCAAGGCGCCAATGGGTCCCTGACCCCTCCTGATTACCTGGGGGCGTGCCCTGCCTACCCTGTAGGCACCGCGGCAACGCCCCTGGGGAACCAGCCCTCCTGGCGCATATCACGCTCGCCTGGCACGCAGCTCACTGGCCCAACCGTCCAAAGCTGGAGCCGAGCGTGCGCCCGTTCACCGAGGGTGAATCTGCCAACCTCAGCTGGCTCCCCCCGTTCGCCATGCCTTGCGCACCGCTTCTTCCCGCCGCCCGCTGACTGTGACATACATATTTCCTGCATTTAATTCCTTAACACATTAAACATACAACCATATTATAACTTGCAACGATTTATACAATAAAACTCTGAACTGTAAGCATAAGTACATATATACGCTTTTTTAAAATTTGTATACCTGCCCCCGTATCTTTACCTACAGTGACACAATCAGAAAAGGGGGTACCTACTGCAAACCCAAAAGAGAGGGGAGCGTGCTGCCCGCTAGCGGCTCGCTTTAATGGGTGGGTGGGTGGGTCCCACTCTGATCTCTGCTCTCCCTCAGTGGCCGCCTCCTCCCCCCGCCTTCCTATTTAAGCCGCCTGCTGTCCGGCCGGCCCCCCCACCTCCTACTGGCTACCAGTGACTTCAGGTGTGAAAGAGGGGACGGGCACACTTGCCCGCCCCCCCTTTCCTTCGTGCCGCTGGCCCGCGGGCCACCTGCCGCCCCTCCCCCTTACCCCTCTCCGGCGCCATCCGGCGCCTTTGTTCCCATAAGGGGGAGAGGTCGACCCACGGCGTCCCCCTTTGTTACCGCTCGCATAAGCTAATAAGCTCCCCTTTAAATAAGAGTCTGACACATTTCTTTTGGATCGAATTACTGGCCACAGTTTATTTCCATTACCTTATTCCATGTTACCTTACAAGGTTGCAGGGCACGGACAGAAGTGGTGGGCAAGGCGCCAATGGGTCCCTGACCCCTCCTGATTACCTGGGGGCGTGCCCTGCCTACCCTGTAGGCACCGCGGCAACGCCCCTGGGGAACCAGCCCTCCTGGCGCATATCACGCTCGCCTGGCACGCAGCTCACTGGCCCAACCGTCCAAAGCTGGAGCCGAGCGTGCGCCCGTTCACCGAGGGTGAATCTGCCAACCTCAGCTGGCTCCCCCCGTTCGCCATGCCTTGCGCACCGCTTCTTCCCGCCACACGAGGATCTCGGCTGCCCCCCCGAGACCCGAAGCCCCCACCCTGCAACCAGCTACTGACCCCCGGCCTCCAGTGCTTCCTGAAGCGCATTATTGAACAGGTCAATCCCAATGTCCGACAAATGGACCCCGTCACTCCTATACATGCCCCCGATCTTTTGGCTGATGTCCTTATGCCGTATGACCCGTCCCCCTAGCGCTGCCACGCACTTGCCCACGGCCGCGTTGACCCTTTTCCTGGCCCTCTCCACTCCTGCCCCTTTCCGTGCTCCGCGCCAAGCTAGCCTGGGAATGATGTTAGACCATATTAGCTCTACTCCCGGCCATCGCTCTTTTACCCATTCTAGATCGGCCCGTATTGTCCTGATCAAGTCTAGGGATTTCATGTCGCCCAAATCGTTACCCCCCAGGTGTAATACTATGGTGTCGGGGCTGCTTGCCGCATCTTCCCCGGATAACAAGGTGCCCCTCAAGCCGTGCCACCTCATCCCTCTCTCCCCGAACCAGCGTACATTCCCCTCCTTCTCCGCTAGCCCCAACTGCCTTCCATAAGACCTCCCGGCGGCCCTTGCTGCCGCCCAGTGGACGTATGAGTGACCGACGATCCATATCTGCCTCGCCTCCTTTTTTCTTGCGGATGGGGCTGTGTGGGAGAGGGGGGGGGAATATGATAGTTAGATCTTTTCTGTTTCGTCGTTGAGGGGTCTAATGTAGCGCCTGTAGCTGTTGGACCCCCACCTGCCTAATGCTTTGATCTCTTCCATCGCGCACCCTTCGTTAGCGGCTGACGTGGCCGCCCCTATTCTAAACGAGTGTGTCCCGAACCTCTCCGCCTGCCAGCCAAGTGATCCTACGCATCTCTTCAACACTGCTGCGAACTGGTACCTAGTGAGCGCGGCCCCGTCCTTGTGCACCAGAAAATTCTCCCCTCCCGCCGGCCTTGTTACCCTAAAGGCTTCGACCGCCCTTACCGGGCAGACCGTAGCGTCGGCGTGCCTGCGTAGCTGCACCCATTTTCCCTTTCCGTTCTGGTCTGTCTTTGATCTCCGTATTTTACACAATACTGTGTCCTCCGCTATGGTAACGCTACTGCGCTGCAGCCCCGTTTCCTTTGCTGTTTTGGACTGCGCTACCAACTCACTAACCCTGAATGCCCCACTAAACGCCATAATAAACGCCGTTGTAAACAACCTCGCCTCGCTCTGTTTGCGGCAGACGCTTGGGACCACTTCTATCAGTTTCCTCAGCCTTTCGATTGTGATTGGTTCTCTAGCGTCCGGTTTCTTAACCTCCGCCCTTGCCCAGCCCTTCATTATCGTGCGTACTATGAAACTCTTCGTCTCGTCCCTTTCGCCTGCCAGTTTCTGGAGAAAGGATACCCCTGCTAGCATCGTGTTTGCTCTGGCCCTGGAAGTCTGCTCCCTTCTGAGCTTGTCCAAGAACGCCAACAATTGTTGCTGTGGAGGCTTGGATTCAATATCCCCAGCCCCCTGGAACTGCCGCCATTTTTTCCATGCGGCCTTGTAGGCCTTCCAGGTCTTTGGTGCCAGGGACCGCTCCACCAAGTTGTCTAGTTCTGATCGACTATCTGCCAGAGATAGGAGGGGCATGTTAAACCTACTTCGCTTGCTCCTGGCGCTGCGGCCCTAAAAACGTCCCACTTCTGCCTGGACAATGCGTCCGCTATTACGTTCTTCTCCCCTGGCACGTGTCTAGCTTTGAATGTTATGTTGTGGTGCAAACATGCTGCCACCAACCTCCTAAGCAACCTGACTACTGGCGGCGATGATGCCCGCTGGTTGTTCACGGCTTGCACCACCCCCATGTTGTCGCACCAGAATTGGATCTGCCTGTTTGCCAGCACTTTTCCCCATATATCCACTGCCACGACTATTGGGAACAACTCCAATGCCGCTAAGTTCTTGGTGATCCCCGCGGTCTCCCATTCTGGTGGCCATCGCTGGGCGCACCATTCGCCCTGCAAGTATGCCCCAAACCCCGTAGCTCCTGCTGCGTCTGTAAATAACTGCAGCGCACGGTTTGACGCTACTTCCTTGGGCCAGATTTGCACGCCGTTGAAATGTAGGAGGAACTCCTCCCACACCCGCAGGTCCTCCCTAAGCTCCCTGGCGATACGTATGAAGTGGTGCTTTGCTGCCATGCCCGCTGTGGCTTGTTCCAGCCGCCTCTTGAAGATTCTGCCCATTGGAATCACCCTGCAAGCAAAATTTATGCTCCCCAGTAATGACTGCAACTGCCCCAACGTGACCTTCTTGGCCTTTGCGCAGTCGCTCACTTCCCTGACCAACTTTACCACCTTCTCTGTTGGGAGTCTGCACTCCTGCCTCACCGTGTCTATTTCGATGCCTAAATAGGATATAACCTCCGTCGGACCTTCGGTTTTCTCCGCCGCGATGGGTACACTGAACTCTTCCAGCATACCCTGTAGCTCGTGCAAAAGGTGGCTGCACTGCTCCGACTCTGGTGGGCCCGCCACCAAGAAATCGTCTAGATAATGCGCTATGGCCCTTGCCCCAGCGCGTTCCTGCAAACACCATTGCAGAAACGAACTAAATGCCTCGAAGAAAGCGCATGAAATGGCGCAACCCATTGGCAGGCATTTGTCCACAAAGAAAACCCCGTCAAAACTTAAACCCATCAGCCTGAAGCTCTCTGGGTGCAAGGGGAGCAGTCTGAAAGCCGACTCGATATCTAGCTTTGCCATGAGAGCTCCTCTCCCTTGTGCCCTAACCATCTTGACCGCCTGGTCAAAGGATTGATACTGCACTGAACATTGCTCTTTGTCCAGTGCGTCATTTACTGACCCTCCCTCGGGGTAAGACAGGTGCTGAATGAGCCTGAACTTCCCCGGTGCCTTTTTTGGGACCAGTCCCAAAGGTGACACTATCAAATCCTGTAATGGTGGGACTGCGAATGGCCCCGCCATTCTCCCTAACTCTAGCTCCTTTGCGATCTTCTCACGTACCACCCCCGGTTGCTCCTTGACGGATTTCAGGTTTCTTATTTTTTCTGTGGGCGGGACCTCTCTTATTATCGGTATCCTAAAGCCCTCCCTAAAACCGTCCCGCAGCAATTTGGCTTCCTGCTGCTTGGGATACCTGGCTAGCCACCCCAGGATCCTGCTTACGTTCACTGGGCTAACTGCTTTTTCCAGCCCCTGCCGCCGCGGGTAGCTTTCTTGGGTGATTAGCCTTCTTCCTATAGCAATCCTTTGCGGCGTGGCTTGCGTTGCAAAAGGAACATGCGTGCTTGAACTTGCACTGCGTGCGGGTGCACTGCGATTCGTTGAACGCCCAACATTTGAGGTCATGTTTCTGCGTGCTAGGCCTCCCCGCGCCGGCTGCTTGTGCCGGTGCAGCCTTCTCCGCTATACCGCTTGCTAATGCCTTGAGCCACGCGTCGAGGTCCCTAACTCCGAAGTCGATGGGCTTACCGCCCTCTGCCTTCGCTCTGAATCTCTCGTCGTACCTCAGCCAGACTGATCCCCCTTGCTCCTTGTACACGGAGTATATAAAATCCGTATATTTTAACATGCTCATCGCTACCTCGGGGTACGCTTCTATGTAACAGCCGGAGTAGGCGAACATTCCGCTCAGCCAGTTCTCAATAGTCTTGTAGCTATCGGCTTGTGCACCCCCTTTCGGTTTTGCCTTTTCTTTGTCGCTCAAGCCCTTCTCTGTCAATGAACATATATCCACAAAAACCCCTTTTTCAATCTCCTTTCTGGTTTGTTTTGGTAGGTGTCCTGCCACTGCGCTAAACTCGCAACCCACTGCGGACCCTGTCTGCAAAAATCTCTTAGCCGTGTCCTGCTGCACCTGCCCCATCCGCTCCCTAACCGCATCTGTCCCGGGGGTAAGCCCTTTCTTTTTCTTACAAGTCGCTCTGGCTAACTTTAGCTGCTCCCTCAATACTCTGCATGCCTCGTCCTCCTCTGAATCCGTTGCGCTATCCCCCTGCTCCCTCGCCTGACCTGCTCCGCCATTGCCAACCACCCCCGTGAACTTCACCATAACATTACTAACATCTTGCGATATATCTGGGGACACGATAATATTGCACAAACTGTTCATATCAACATTAGTCTCACCCATCCCGTGTGAAGATTCCCTTGCTGGACCGTCCGCGCTGGTCATCGCGCAGGATGCTGCTTTCGGTGTGGTGGCCACTTGGACCGTGTTGACTGCTGGGGCATCGCTGGCCGTAGCGTAGCCCGTGACGCTCTCTCTGCGATGGAATTCCGCGCCTCCTGACCGCTGCGTGTATGCCGGCTGCTGCTCTCGTGGCGTGATGGTACCGTGGACCGCCATATTGCTCCCGTGCGTTGATCTTGCTGGCGTGGTGAAGACTTGCACGTTCCTGTGTACTGCCTCCCTGTCGCCTTGTCTTGCCGGGGTGCCATGCTGGCTGCTGTGCTGCGCTGATCGCTGCCCTCCTCCCATCAACTGATAACGCTGCTCCTGCCTGTCTTCTTGCCTGCTGCAGCTGCACCCTCGACATCCGTGCCGTGAGTTGATGTATGCCGCCGGCGGTGATGCGTGTCGGCTGTAACTCCTAACCGGTGATGACCTGCGTGCTGCAAGATGGTGGCTGTGCTGATGTCGGGAGCTGGGCGGTGGCGAGTGGTAACGCGGGGATCTCCGGCCATAAGATGACTCCCTGCTTCCATGCCCCTTGTAATGCCTCTCCCTGCTGTGACGATGCGCGGTGTCCTGCCGCCCCCCGCCCATTTGCCCCGCCGCCGGAAGCTGTGACATCTCCCTGAACAGCTGGGTGGAAGCCTGCTGCACCCAAGCGTCCCGGCCGCCTGATGATGGCCAACCCTCGTATTCTGCTTCTCCTTTCTCCCATCTACGGGCTGGGGTTTGTGGTTGTGTGGCGGGTGAGATGGGGTTGGCGTTGCTCAAAACTTTGCCCCAAACCTTCCGCCCCTCCCCCCCGGAGTCGGGTCCGTCTGACTCCGCTGCCGCAGGGATATCCTCGTAAATAGGCGGCAGGTCACTCACCCCGTATTGCTGCTCGCTGGTGGTCGCTGCTGCCGGCTGCTTCTTCCTCTTCGCAGCCCTAGCTGTGGGATTGGAGCTGCTTTTTCTTCTCTTCTGCTCATGCAGCCGTCCTCTTCCTTTCCTGCCACCAGGGGGAGCTCCTGCCTCATTATCCCTGTGCTGCTGCTGCTGCTGACGTGCTCCTTCCCCCCCTGCAGGGTTAAAGTGTAACCCTGCGCTGTCCTCGGTCTCCTCCCTGAACCTGTGGGGTATGCTCCTCCTTCTGACCCCCCTCTCCGCTGGCCCCTCCATGCTGCTTTCTTTTGTGCTTTTGCAGGGGGGCAATGTGTGCTGTGTAGCTGCCCTGGGGTGCTGTTATTACTGGTGTCCTTATCCGGTGAATGGTGAATGTACCACCTCGGCCCCCCGCTATGCGCCCAGACTCCGGAGCCGCCGCGCGACCGGAAGTGACCGGAAGTCGCTTACCCGGCCTGTGCTCCGTGTATCTCCGTCTCCTCTGCCGCTGCCTCCGAATCGGACCCGCCGCCTGGTCGTCGCTGCAGGTGCCCTCCGCTGCTCTCCCCCTCGTTGGCCGCCGCTGCTCTCGCCCTCGCTGGCCGCCGCTGCTCTCGTCCTCGCTGGCCGCCGCTGCTGCCGATCGTAGCCGCGCTCAGAGATCCCACTCTGATCTCTGCTCTCCCTCAGTGGCCGCCTCCTCCCCCCGCCTTCCTATTTAAGCCGCCTGCTGTCCGGCCGGCCCCCCCACCTCCTACTGGCTACCAGTGACTTCAGGTGTGAAAGAGGGGACGGGCACACTTGCCCGCCCCCCCTTTCCTTCGTGCCGCTGGCCCGCGGGCCACCTGCCGCCCCTCCCCCTTACCCCTCTCCGGCGCCATCCGGCGCCTTTGTTCCCATAAGATTACACTCAAAATAAAACAACCCCACCCCGATTGTGAGCGGATGTCTCCACGACACCTATAGAGAACCTGCAGCGAGCGTAGCTTGGCGAGCGGCTTCATTGCGCTCGCCCCCATGCCTGCATTTTGCTCATGTCGGTATACTGACATTCGCCATCCCGTGCGGCGGTAATACATACCGAACCTGATTTTATGTGTAGATCAAAAGAACATGCAACATTCAGTTGTCCTGCCATGATAAAGTTGTGTTATCACATATCCTGAATGTTCAAGAGACAGACTGCAGATAGCGGGGATCAACTGGACTCCTCAAAGAGTATGGCAATCTCGCTGAAGCCTGTCACAGAGAAACGGGGCCTGATGCCGGTCATACCTATGCGACTTTATGCTAATTCTGACTGCCAGCCCTTCCATGTGTCTGAATCTGAAGGGCCGCAACCATCGGTCACTCCATCGAAATGTGAACCAGCCCAATGCTGGATATTGGAATTCAGTGATGCTGGAAAACTACACCCTCATATAATTTTCATCATAACCTTTATTTTAGTTAGTTGGGAGGGGAGGTAAAACTGACGCCTGGCATATCTGGAAGCTGGGCACATGAATCCTTTTTGAGTAATATGAGTGCAGTCTACTATCATCTACCCACGTTGTTCAGGTCACGTCTATTCATTCTCCAACACTTCACCTGTATATCTTCCTCTCTTACACCTTACAGTGTTCCCCTCTGGCGCTATATTGCTTCTTCATCGTAACCTGGCCTCTAAATGACCCTCGTCAGGGCTCGATCAGAGACTGGGTGACAAAACCAGATGGATGGGAGAGATACTGAGACCAAATCTGTTCTCAGTGGTTTGCTCACAAATCTCACGATACGCTTCCAATATTTGTAGTTACCATGTTTTTCACCAAATCGTATATTAGTAAAAATACTACGGTGCAAATGTAATTTTATACAGAATGAACCACAATAATATATCAATATATATACATGCGGGTATCGGCGGCACTCAGTATAAAGGAGACAGCTGAGAGAGACAGGCTATTGCCAACATATCGCTGCTTTTATTACAGCGTCATCAGGGTAAAAGTGGTCTCCTTTATACTGAGTGCCGCCGATACCTGCATGTATGATTGGACTCCTGGCTGGGGAGTACCCACAGAAGGAACCAGGAAAACTGGGTTTGCTACATGGTGTGCTGCCTCAATGCATCTATAAACAGTACCAGTCAAAAGTCTGGACACACTTTCTCATTCAATTGAATGAGAAAGTGTGTCCAAACTTTTGACTGGTACACTATCTATCTATCTATCTATCTATCTATCTATCTATCTATCTATCTATCTATCTATCTATCTATCTATCTATCTATCATAAAGTATATCTTTTAGGGGAAATTTTGATTTCTTCTGGTATTTCCCTACTGAGCTGTAATGTTTGGAAATAGTACAAGCAAATGTTTATTCATTTTCTGTATTGATGCTGTGGCACTAAGAGTTTGCTAGAATTGGAGGACAGTAGCAGCCCAGGGGTTAAATCGTTGGTATAAGAATGATGGTGCACCAGTGAACATTGATATAATTTCTGTTATTAATCAAACTTTAATTAATGACTTCTGGAAATAGGACTCAACTGAGACTATGACGGGAGATGAGTTTGCCAAGCAGTCTCTCCACATGTACACAGCTGAATACTGTACTGCGGACTGGGGTTAGGAAATATATGTTGCTTATTATTTTATTATCTAGTGCAGTGGTTCTCAAACTCGGTCCTCAGGACCCCACACAGTGCATGTTTTGCAGATAACCCAGCAAGTGCACAGGTGTATTAATTACTCAGACATTTTAAAAGGTCCACAGGTGAAGATAATTATTTCACTTGTGATTCTGTGAGGAGACCTGCAAAACATGCACTGTGTGGGGTCCTGAGGACAGAGTTTGAGAACCTGTGATCTAGTGGGATGGCTGGTTTTATGTGACCTGTATTCTGGTGACTATAGTATTCCTGTGTAAGCCACATGTATGGTAAAATACCAGCATACACTCAAAATATGGACATTGACAGGCATCGTGTATTGGTGATTCAATTGTTTTCACCCGCAGCAGCCACTAGGGGACACAAAACAACAATTCAATTGTTTCTCCATTTAGGGGGTGAAATTTCTTCTCACAGCCTCCTGAGGTCCTGCGCTAAGTGGTCATAATTTTAGCTGTTGCAAGGGAAGGGCTAAGCTTAAAGGTCAAAACTTAAATGAAGTGGGAGATTCCATGGGGCTGATTCAGTTGTTTTACCCAGCGGCTACCCTTATGGGGCACAAAACGGAGCAATTAAATTGTTTCCCTCTACACAGCAGCTGTTCATTTTATAAACCATAGTAGTTCACACTCAACTACTTTGTAGTGCCCCCTATTCACATTATGCCACACTAAAGTGCCCCCAGTTCAAAAGATGCCAGATTGTAGTTCACCTAATTTATATTATGCCACATTATAGTGCCCCCAGTTCATATACCAGATTGTAGTGTGGCTAATTCATATTATGCCATATTGTAGTAGCCCCAGTTCATATTATGCCATATTTACAGTGCCCCCTTAACATTTTACCATCCATTACACAAGCCACACTCAGAAAATTGAAATTTCACACCATTCAAGCCAGGCACCAGGCTTTACCCATCCCAGGCACTGCTGGGAATTTGGTTGATAACTATATGCCCTGGTCCGGGGATGTAGTAGGGTATGCCGGCGGCCGGGCTCCCGGCGACCAGCATACCGGCGCAGGAATCCCGGCCGCCGGCATACCGACAGCTGGGCGAGCGCAAATGAGCTCCTTGCGGGCTCGCTGCGCTCGCCACGCTATCTATTCTCCCTCCAGGGGGGTCGTGGACCCCCAAGAGGGAGAAAAAGTGTCGGTATGCCGGGTGTCGGGATCCCGACAGCCGGCAAACTGAAGACAACCCCTGGTTCGGGGCCCTCTCAGTACCTGTAAATGCATATTTTAAATTTCAGCCAGAGAATACGAGATTTGAAACCAGCTGCTGATTTATAGACCTTTTTCTACCCTTCCTGGCCTATGTAGGTGATTTGGGCACTTTTCTTGGCCTGTCTCTTGTTGGTTATGGCAACAATTTCAGCACTTGTTAACAAGAAGCAGCTCTGGTGAGTTACCGTCAGTAAAGCAGCTGTTTCCTAACCTCCTGCTGCCTTGCTGATGTGATCATTTATTTATGGACTTGAGCCAGGCAGCGGGGGATCTCAAGCAGTGGTTCCAGTGGAGGATACACTAGTGCATTACAGTGCTGCACATATAATTAACAACCAATAGTACATACCGTGACTATGCAAAATAGTCATACATTGGTGTTTCGCACTTTTTATTTTTTCTTACGTTATGGAATAAAAATGATTCATTTGGGAATAAACACGGATCAACACAAAATACTATTAATTACATATCGTATCCGTTAATTCTTATTTGTAACTGTTGATCCCCATATTTTAGTACTTGGTAGAAAAACCTTTAATGACAATCTCCTATATAATAGCCCAGAGTGACTGTGTGTATAACGCTGGGCGTGGCTAGGAGCTCTCATTGGGTCAGCGGCAGGTCTATCACACCCAGTCCACAGCTGATTGGGTGAGAAACGCCCTCCTACACAGGTTATATCCAATGGGAGGCTCTGCCCTTTGGTTGCTGTTTGTTCCCAGAGCAGGATTAACAATGGGGCTGATGGAGCTGCAGCTCCAGGTCCACACCCCAAAATAGGCCCACTGCATCTGCAGCAAGTCTCTGCGCTGTAGATAGGGAAAAAAATCCTTTTACTGCAGCGTCCTATATACTGCTGCCAGTCCGCCTGCCCCCTCCGGCATCAACAGGTGGAACAAAAGCTGCTGCGGCCACCGGTATAGATGTGTATGAAAGCGGCGCAGTGGCAGGCTTTCATAACCCTTCCTGCGCCGCATACTCTCTGAGCCCCGGCGCCTCCTCTGCCCGTGATGTCACAGAAGTGCCTCCTCACCACATCCGCACCCATATCCCCAGAGGCCCTGACTACGCAACACAGTACCTGGCCTGCCGGCCTGAGAACCCCGAGATAGCTAATGTAACGGATAGAGTGGGTGATATCGCGGAGGGTAATGTCTGGACGCTGAATCAATGTAAATGGTGACAGTGCTGTGCAGTGCAGTGGGTGTACAGTATCACTGACACTGCACTGCAGTCTCACCTTTTACACTGATTCAGCGAGTCAGTCAGTTCTGCAAGCCAGTCACTATTGTTAGCGCCGGTGTCCCAATGCGCCACATTACAGGGAAGTAGACAAATTAAATAAACTACAGCTCACAGCAGCCCCTAGCGCCGAAGCATTCCGGCGCTAAGGGCTGCTGGGAGCTGTAGTTTATTGAGTGCATCTTCTTCCCTCTAATGCAGTGCATTGGGACACCGGCGCTAACAATAGTGACTGGCTGCTGTGCGAGTCTCCGGGAGAGCCACTGCCAAAGGGAGGACAGCAGATTAGCTGCTTCCAGGAGGAGAAGCATTACCTGCCCCTCCCCCACTCGCAGTACCTTCGGGTCCCATCTGCGGCACCCCCCCCCCCCCCATTACCACCCGCGGTGGCTCCGAACCTCCTACCCCACCCGCCTCTCTTCCGCGGCACCACTGCACCCGCCCCTCCTCCACCCACGGCACCCCCACAACCGCTCCTTCCCCCACCCGAGGTGGCTCCAGGCCCCCACCCGCGGCACCCACTCACCCGCCCCTCCCCCGCCCGTGGCCCCACCACATCCACCCCTCCCCCACCCATGACCCCCTCGCAACCACCCTACCCCCGGACTCATCCCCCATCCGCGTCTCCCCCAACCACAGCACCTACTAGGTGATTCATCAGGCCCTGCGTGTGCTGTTTACGCCGTTGCAAGGAGCTATAACCCCTTAACCATCGCACGCCCTTTGTCCATGTAATATTTAACCACTCACACAATTATGATTGGAGGTAATACTCCATATAATACAAATATTGCACGACACAAGGGCGTGCAAGGGTTTAGGGAGCGTAGCCCCTTACGACGGTGTGAAGAGCGCCCGTAGGGTGCGATGAATCACCCAGTTAATGATGGGAGTCTATTGGGTAACTCTCTACAAACTTTGCATACCTGGACATTGCAATATTTGGCCAGCCTCTGATATGGAAACCATAGTCTTCCTCTGCTTTGTATATGGGTCTCCCACATGCTTTTTAAATGTATTTATTTATTTAACCAAACTGTAAGTGAGATTTACAGTACAGGTTGAGTCTCCCTTATCCAAAATGCTTGGGACCAGAGGTATTTTGGATATGGGATTTTTCCGTATTTTGGAATAATTGCATACCATAATGAGATATCATGGTGATGGGACCTAAATCTAAGCACAGAATGCATTTATGTTACATATACACCTTATACACACAGCCTGAAGGTAATTTTAGCCAATATTTTTTATAACTTTGTGCATTAAGCAAAGTGTGCCTACATTCACACAATTCATTTATGTTTCATATACACCTTATACACAGAGCCTGAAGGTAATTTAATACAATATTTTTAATAACTTTGTGTATTAAACAAAGTTTGTGTACATTGAGCCATCAAAAAACAAAGGTTTCACTATCTCATTCTCCCTCAAAAAAGTCCGTATTTCGGAATATTCCGTATTTCGGAATATTTGGATATGGGATTCTCAACCTGTACTATGATTTACATTCAATAATGGATTTGTTTTTCCATCAGTCCAAAAAGCTTTACATGGATATTCAACATGCAGCCCTCCAGTTGTTGTAGAACTACACAACCCAGCATGCCCTGCCATAGTTATTATATCAGGGCATGCTAAAACTATGGCAGGGCATGCTGGGATGTGCAGTTCCACAACATCTGGAGGTCTGCATGTTGAATACCCCTGGCTTAAACTACAAAGGAGCGATTCAATTGTTTTCCCCCGCAGCTACCAACAGGGGACGCAAAACTGAGCAATTCAATTGTTGCTGGGTTTAGACGTCTATTAGCCGCGGGGGTGACATTTCTTCTCGCAACTTCCTGTGGTGCGAGAAGAAATGTGTGCAAAATCCATGGTTTAGATGTCCTAGTCCCGTTTAGGTGCCCTAACCAGGACTTTAGACTGGATTAGCCGCTATTCGCGACTAAACCTAGTCTATTTGAGTGCGTATAAAGCAGCGGGCATCCAATCAGAGCAACAATTGAATTGCTGTGATGGGCGCTCAAAAATACATTTGAACCTCCCTTTAAGTCTGTAAAGGTTTGCAGGAATGCGCAGGTTTTGAGGATGACCTAATTACAGTTGCTATATTCTTTTAATTTCTTGCTAACAGATCTCATGTGAATTTGTAAAAGTCATTAAAATCTTCTGTTGATTAGTGCTTTCTTCAGTTTGCCTTAATGGTTTTTGATCTTCACGATGAAGCTATTGCTTGGAAAGTCACTAACTACCTGTATGACCTATCACAGACAAGTGTATTCACTTTAGGCTGATTCAACTGAACGCAAATTGAACAGATCCGGGAAGGAGATCCAGCATGCTATTCAATTTAGACTTGTCGGAGTATGCCCGTACTTATACCTTAAACAGGTGCAAGAACAGGCATTGTCCAACATAAGTGCCCTGCTGCGATGCTGTTTGTGCCGCACTAGGGCACAAAACAGCATCACAGTATTAGTTTTGTTGGATTTCTGCTCGCAGACGGGCAGTAATCTACTAGTTGGGACTAAACAGCCCAGTGAATTGAATTGCCCCAGGACCTCCTTCCATTGAAATCAGTTGAAGCAGGCAGCAGGAGATTTGAAAACAGTGTTGCTAATCACATTACACAGATTTTGTGGGATCAACTGTAACTCATCAGCGCCGCTTACACTTAATTTTGATGTACTTCCCCCCACATTGTAGATCACCATTTCTGCCAGCATATGGATGAAGTGCAGGGAGAAACGCATATACCGGATGCTAGCATTCGGTTTCAGTGGCAGCTGCTGTCCCGTTGATCAAGCACACCTAAGAACCAGTGAAACGGGCACCCAAGTTCTCCGCTCTGGGAGGAGGGGGGAGGCAAAGATGACCGTTACAGCCATCAGTGACCTTGGCTAAATCTCGTGAACTTTACGTACAATTTCATCCACTTTACGTACAATTTCATTCTTAATTACATACACTAAAATTAACATTTATATAAAGAAAAACACTTTTTCCACCACCGTCTTTGGCAATGGCATATAACTGTAACATCTAATGAATGAAGGTTATTAATTACAGTGCTCATTTAAAAAAAAAAAAAAAAACCCACTTATTGTTATGATAGTCTTTTTAAAGAGTTTCTATAGCAGCTGCAGCTTTCTACATGCTATTTTCTGCAGCGCACTGTTGCCTCCCAATGGTGCATTAAATGCCTGGATTCTCCGAGACATAGACTGAGCCCAAGCTGCCAAGGACTTAGCATGCTACCAGCTCAGCACTCACATAGTTAACCATTCTGCATCTCTGACAGCTCACTGTTCCAAGGCTCACCTTCCATTGCTATGTAGACATGATTATGCTGGAACTGATTGCAAACAGACACCTGCCCCCTTGTGACCTGTATAATATGGACTGTAACACAGACTATTAACAATGACATGTTAGCCTGATAAAAATCCTTTCCCTACTCGCTTCTCACTGGGGACGCACTCAGTCATGATAGATATTATGCTGTAAATTACCCTAATTCAGTTTTATTTAATTAACTACCGATCCATAGTCACTCTTACCAATGAATACACAGGTACTCGTGTATCGAGCTTATTACATTCATTGTCTTCTGTTTTAAATTGTAAACAAATATAAGCAAAAATCAGGTTATGCCTCTAGAATCCGAAAGGTTTAATGAGTGGGTATTATCTTGACCGCTATACATCAGCATTTGGGCTGTGCGTAAGACATTGGCCCTCATTCCGAGTTGTTCGCTCGCTAGCTGCTTCTAGCAGCCATGCAAACGTTAAGCCGCCGCCCTCTGGGAGTGTATCTTAGCTTAGCAGAAGTGCGAACGAAAGGATTGCGGCGCTGCTACAAAAAAAGATTGCAGTTTCTGAGCAGCTCGAGACCTCCTAGCTTGCGATCACTTCAGACTGTTTAGTTCCTGGTTTGAAGTCACGAACACGCCCTGCGTTCGGCCAGCCACGCCTGCGTTTTCACACACACTCCCCGAAAACGGTCAGTTACCACCCAGAAACACCCACTCTGCGGCCAGCAGTGCGATTGAAAAGCGTCGCTAGACCTTGTGTGAAACTGCATCGGCTGTTGTGAAAGTACGTCGCGCTTACGCACTGCGCCGCATGCGCAGAAGTGCCGCATTTTTACCTAATTGCTGCGCTGCGAACGAAAACAGCTAGCGAACAACTCGGAATGACCACCATTGTCTTTTTATAACTAGAGATACAGAAGATAAGGCCATGATTTGCCTAATGATAAGTTTTATATATTGGGTGGATGTCTGCTCACTCAGTAGAGGCCAACGCATAGTTGAACACGTTGCCCGTAATTGGAGCAACATTGCTTGCACGGAACTCTGTCCACATATATGCCTGTATGTAGAGTTGTTAGTCCCTATCTGCAAGCTTAGTTTTATAGTCATCATCATTGTCAGATTACTTGGTGCAAAGTGTCCATCTGATAGCAGCCATATTTGTGTGTATGCCCTCTGTGAGCTTTGCCTATGCTAGAGCACCCTATTGCAGCCCATTTGCACCTACTTATTTGCATATGTGACAGAAGGCTTACGATTTTACTTGCACACGCTTTGTACCGGAACACATGCAGTGCAAGGAATGATCCTTCTTGTAGTAACTTGTTTTATTAGATGGGGTGTAGTTATGTAATCGGTGGTCAGGAGACCGCCGCTCACAATACCGACATCGACATCCCACAGGCTCGTATTCCCAACAGATGGCATGGCGACTAGAAGGGACTATTCCCACTCGTGGGTGTCCACGACATCCATAGAGTAGGAATAGAACCTGTGGCGAGTGCAGCCAGCCCGCAAGGGGCTTCGTTGCCCTCACGCCCCCCCTCCGGCATTCTGCTGCCGGGATCCTGGCGTCGAGATCAGCGGTACAGCATACCCAACCCATTAGATGTAATGACCTTACAAGTGGTCTCTACATATGGTACGTATTACATGTAGCTTTTGAGCAGCTTGTATTTTGGTTTAAATGCCCTTCATAGGCATGCTATATGATCTTATACACCTTTTTTATAGTGTGCTCATGAGAAGATGTGATAGAAGCATTCAGGGATAAGGCAGGGCCAGAAAAATAGGCCCTACACACTGGCCGACATCACTCAAAGATATGAACGATCTCGTTCATTAATGAACGAGATACCGTTCATATCTTTGAGTGTGGAGACACCAGCGATGAACAATGCGCGGCCCCGCGCTCGTTCATCGCTGGTGCCCCGTCGGCTGTGCATGCAGGCCAATATGGACGATCTCGTCCATATTTGTCTGCACTTATATGAAGCCGTGTGACGGGGGGAGTGAAGACACTTCACTTTCCCCGTCACTGCCCCCCCCCCTCGCCGCCTGGTCGCCCTTCGGCCGTATCCGCCGTCGGGCGGTGGATCGGCCAATGTGTAGGGCCCAAAAGTTATACAACAAAATAAGTGCTTATAGCATTCTCCAGCGGGCCAGGGCACCTTCCTCATTCTCGTTTTTTGCGTGCAGTACTATTATCATCTGAAAGCAAATGTGTTCTGTAGCTCTTGCACTGTCCTAGGAAGCCCCCTTTTGGAATGAATTAGCAAAACAGCATTTGAGAGAAGACTACAGAAGTTCTATAGAGAACACTGTGGATGTGAGCCCACTGCTATGTTGTTTTTTTCTAATATCGCCTTAAATATTTCTATGTAAAATATTTCTAC
This sequence comes from Pseudophryne corroboree, assembly GCF_028390025.1. Lineage (NCBI taxonomy): Eukaryota > Metazoa > Chordata > Amphibia > Anura > Myobatrachidae > Pseudophryne > Pseudophryne corroboree. The sequence goes on along the minus strand of NC_086453.1, from coordinate 225,735,154 downwards.
ATAGAAATTTTTATTTTATATAAAAATATATATATATATTTAGTTACTTGTATAGAACACACATTTTGCAGCACTTTACAGAGAATATTTCAGTCATTCACATCATTACAATCTATGGGCTTGACTCAGAGTTGTACACTGTTGCAGAGCCGAAAGGAAGCTGCAATACAGTGCAGATCATATGTAAATGCAGCAGACGCACCATCAGATCACTCTGCGTGAGAATCAGTCATCTGAGTAACCTCTGACCCGCAGCCGAGGTCAGTAAATTTGCATTGCCAGGCGCAGACCGTGGCCTCAACACTCCCACAAAACAGAGGCGACAGACCTCCGTTTTGTGAAACAGAGCCAGTCGCCGGCCCATTCCCGCCCCCAAATGCCCGCAGCCTGTCAATTTGGCTTGGGTATAGAGGGCACTGTATGCGAGGACGCAGGACCTGTTCTGCACACACGCAGTTTCCCCACCATTGGACTTGTACTCTAACCATCGGGTTAGCGTACAAGTCTGAATTAGGCCCTATAATCACTACCACATGGACACACATACACATTAGGGGTAATTTTCTGTCACATGCCAATGAACCTACCCACTGGTGGATTCTCAGATCTGCTGCCTGCATTGGATCACCATCGCGACCATCATGTGGGCCATTGAACATTTCTGCAACACAAATGTTGCTCAGAATGTCTCACAGACAAGACACAGTCGCTGGACTCAGCACGCCCCTAAAACACTGATGACACGTCTAAAAAAAATTTTACCTCAGATTTCTACTACAGTAAATATATTAAACCATGATGTGGAAAGAAAAGTAGGCCTCTCCATGGGAAACTATAGGAATATGGGGGGTAATTCCAAGTTGATCGCAGCAGGATTTTTTTTAGCAATTGGGCAAAACCATGTGCACTGCAGGTGTGACAGATATAACATTTGCAGAGAGAGTTAGATTTGGGTGGGTTATATTGTTTCTGTGCAGGGTAAATACTGGCTGCTTTATTTTTACACTGCAAATTAGATTGCAGATTGAACACACCACACCCAAATCTAACTCTCTCTGCACATGTTATATCTGCCCCTCCTGCAGTGCACATGGTTTTGCCCAATTGCTATCAAAAATCCTGCTGCGATCAACTTGGAATTACCCCCATGGTATTCTGCTGCTAAACCTAAAGGAAATGAGGGCCAATTGGAGTGCAGTGAATGCTTGGAATATTCACAGGCTGAGTGGGTCCAAGTTTTCCCCCAAACACTTGTCATTGTTTCACAGCTGATTGACCAGTATGGAAGTAAATAAGGACATGCAGGGCCGGAGCTTCCACTAGGCAGCTTTAGGCAGCTGCCTAGGGGCGCCGGGACCTGAGGGGGCGGCCTGCTACAGCTGCCCTACCTTTTACAGCCACTACAATCCCCCAGAATGCGTATCTTACAGTAGCCGTGACTGCTAAGCTCCCGTTTTGCAGCCTCCAGCTCCACCTCCACCCGGCACAGGCAGTAACTTTGACAGCTCCTGGAGTCCTGGCTGGGGGTGACATGGAGCACTGCTCTTCATTCCAGGCTCTTCACAGACTACTCAGTTTCAACTCTGCACTGCAGCCTGCAGGTAAGGTGGCTGCACTGTGCATTCTCTGCATTGATAAGGAAAGAGGGCGAGAGCAGCGGTGTGGTGAGGTGGTGGGGGGAGGAGATAAGGAGCAGGCATGCACACAGTCTGGGGGGATGAGCAGCAGCATGCACACAGATTTTGGGGGGATAGAACAGCAGACATTTACCAGAGTAGGGGGGAGGGGGTGAGAGCAACATACCTTTCATCTGAAGGGTGGGTAGGGGGAAGGGGGTGTAGTATGGTATGCCGGCGGCCGGGCTCCCAGCGACCAGCATACCGGCGCCGGGAGCCCGACCGCTGGCATACCAACAGCGTGGCGAGCGCAAATGAGCCCCCTGCGGGCTCGCTGCAGGCACGGTGACACGCTAAGCGCGCCGCGCTATTTATTCTCCCTCTAGGGGGGTCGTGGACCCCCACGAGGGAGAATATGTGTCGGTAGGCCGGGTGTCGGGATTCCGGCGCCGGTATACTGTGCACCAGGATCCCGACATTCGGCAACCAGAAGACCACCCGGGGGAAGGGGCAGAAGGCAGAAGTTTTGCCTAGGGTGCAGAGAAACCTTGCACCGGCCCTGAGGATATGCCACGCCTGCGATTTTTATTGCCATTAGTACAAGGAATAAAATGTATACTTTTAGCTAAAGAAATAATATATTTGATGGAGGCAACAGTTACAGTATGTCTGTAATCATATATTTATCTTGGTATAATATACATTTAAAAAATCAAGTAATCTATTGAAGTATTACGTTTTATGAAGTGGAAGAAAAATAAGCATCGTGCTTGGAGACGGCCACAGCATTACACACCCATGTGTGCGTGTAAAAGTGAAGTGAGGGGGAGCTCCCTGTATTTGTATAACAGCTGTTTGGCCCATCAGCTGCTGTTGTACAGGGCTCCCAGCCAAGCCGTATGAGTTGGAATCCTGTGCGCTCGCTTGGAACGTTAGGCTCACACAGATGCAGTGCCGTCTGTGAGTCAGCTCCGGCTCCCAGGGTGATGGGCCGAACCCCCCGCATAGCTAAGGGGTCAGACGCAAAGTCTCTCATTACCCAATGTGCCGCTCCAGATGTTGCCTTAGTGAGGAAAGCCATTAGGGGGAGGATTAGGGCTGGGTCTAGAAAAGGAACATGCCGGTCACATTATAACCTTTCACTGCAGGAAAAGAGCCTGCTGGGACGTGCTCACAGGAGGTCACACGATGTCCCAGCTAAATGGGGCAGCCTAATTTTAATTTGGAAGGTTATATTAAAGTCTAAACAGAATGAAGTATGGCATGATGCCAGCTATCATATTTACCACAGGAGATGGAAACATCCAGCATTATCTTTTAAGAAGATCATATACTACAGAGTAACAGCTTTCAGGACTGGTCAGGCACCATTTAGCGGACATATTAGTTGGACAAGAAGACTGCGCTGTTAGAGATAAATATCAGCTAGATAATGGGAGTCAGGTGCAAATGTGATAGGAGGCTGTGCACAGAACAAAGTCTCTCATTCAGTAAAAAGATTCTGCTTTATAACAGATTCTGCTACTCTTTCAATTGCATGCTGGGGGCCGTCCATCGCAGGGCAAGGCCGCCCAGCATGCTATCTGCTGCCCACCAACTGCAACCACGCACTAATTGCGATTGTGCCGCAATTACTGCGCCGTCACAGAAATTAAGGAAACCTCATGCCGTAATTTTTTCTATCTGAGCCGAAAACGCTGCCTACACGCCCGTTTCCCCCGTACCGCCCCCGCAACGGTCAATGAACGCCCGACACCGTGAATGCCTCTGCCTGTCAATCAGGCAGAGGCGTTCACAGCTAATGCGACCCTACTGAATTAACTGCACACGCAGGACGGGACGTGCGTGTGCACACAGCGGCCATTCTCAAAAATTGCAGTGATTAGACCCAAAGTATTTAAGTTCCATTGTCACATTAGAAAAAAAAAATCTCCAATGGTCCAAAAGATTGCACAGATCTCCAAGCACACTGCAGTTGACCAGCAAAAGGGATTTGCATTGTAATAATAATAATAATAATAATAATAATATTTATATTGTACATAATGATAAAATGCAGAGATCTCTGTTACAGACATTTGCAAACATATGGTAAGCCACCAGCCATGGCAATGTGTTTCTATGATCATAGCAATACTTCTGTGATTTATGTATTTCCAAATGGAGAGTCAACTCACCTGGAGGCACCCCAGAATACTCCAATATGACACTACAAGAATGATACAGTGATGCACAGAATGACAGCTCCTCAATCAATTTATTGGCCCATCACAGGTGCATGTAAGGGAGGGGCTAATCTAGACAAGAAAGAAAAAATCTGCCAGCACAATGGACCATCAAAAGAGATATGCATCCGGGTGGTCTTCTGTTTGCCGGCGGTCGGGCTCCCGGCGCTCGGTATACCGGCGCCGGGAGCCCGACAGCCGGCATACCGACAATTATTTTCCCTCGTGGGGGTCCACGACCCCCATAGAGGGAGAATAAAATAGTGTGGCGCGCGTAGCGCGCCACCGTGCCCGTAGCGTGGCGAGCGCAGCGAGCCCGCAAGGGGCTCATTTGCGCTCGCCAAGCTGTCGGTAAGCCGGCGGTCGGGCTCCCGGCGCCGGGATGCTGGTCGCCGGGAGCCCGACCGCCGGCCAGCCGTAGTGAACCCATGCATCCTACATAATATTAAAAATGCAAAGATGTCCGTTACGTACAAGTCTGCTCTTTATCCCATTTTCTAGCATTTTAATTAACCCCTGCCCCTCTAACTCTCTCCTTTCCACAAGGTTCTTGCAATTTGTCACACATCTCTTGTAATGCAGTGCACATCCTTGGGCACAAATTTCCTGTAATTCAGCACAACCTCCCTGTTATGAAGCAACATGCCATGTAATTCAACACACATGTCCTGTAATGGAGCACACATCTCCAGTAAATCAACACAATTTCTAGGGCACAAATCACCTGCAAATCATTACACATATTTGGCACAGAGCCACTCATGTACCCAACAATGTGCTGGATACTAGCGCCCATTTTTTTGAAGCCAGGGGTGAAAGTTCATAACAGGCACCCAGAGGCGAAGTAGTGGTTGGTGGACCCCCTCTTTTACTACTCGCACGCAAAATCATTACCAATATCCCAGAAGCAACCAGACACCCCTCATCCTCCAACACCCTTACTCCATTACCACTAAAACCATATCACATTTGCCACCAGCACCAAGCACAGACACCCCTTCCCCCTTCATTCACTACCAGCACCCCAGCTGCACTGCCAACATCCCAGCACCACCCAGACACTCCCACTATACACTACTAGCACCCCAGCAGCACCCAGACACTCACCTATACACTTCCAGAATCCCAGCAGCACCCAGACACTCACCCTATACATTACAAGCATCGTGGTAGCACCCAGACACTCCCCTATACACTACCAGTATCCCAGGAGCACCCAGACACTCCCCCTATACACTTTCAGCACCCCAGGAGCACCCAGACACTCACCTATACACTACCAGCACCGTAGCAGCACCCAGACACTCACCTATACACTATCAGCATCCCAGCAGCACCCAGACACTCCCCCTATACACTTCCAGCTCCCCCGGAGCACCCAGACACTCACCTATAAACTACCAGCACCGTAGCAGCACCCAGACACTCCCCTATTCACTACCAGTATCCCAGCAGCACCCAGACAGTCCCCCTATACACTTCCAGCTCCCCAGGAGCACTCAGACACTCCCCCTACACACTACCAGCTCCCCAGGAGCACCCAGACACTTTCCCTATACACTTCCAGCACCCCAGGAGCACCCAGACACTCACCTATAAACTACCAGCACCGTAGCAGCACCCAGACACTCCCCTATTCACTACCAGTATCCCAGCAGCACCCAGACAGTCCCCCTATACACTTCCAGCTCCCCAGGAGCACCCAGACACTCCCCCTACACACTACCAGCTCCCCAGGAGCACCCAGACACTTTCCCTATACACTTCCAGCACCCCAGGAGCACCCAGACACTCACCTATAAACTACCAGCACCGTAGCAGCACCCAGACACTCCCCTATTCACTACCAATATCCCAGCAGCACCCAGACACTCCCCCTATACACTTCCAGCTCCCCCGGAGCACCCAGACACTCACCTATAAACTACCAGCACCGTAGCAGCACCCAGACACTCCCCTATTCACTACCAGTATCCCAGCAGCACCCAGACACTCCCCCTATACACTTCCAGCTCCCCAGGAGCACCCAGACACTCCCCCTATACACTTCCAGCTCCCCAGGAGCACCCAGACACTTTCCCTATACACTTCCAGCACCCCAGGAGCACCCAGACACTCACCTATAAACTACCAGCACCGTAGCAGCACCCAGACACTCCCCTATTCACTTCCAGCATCCCAGCAGCACCCAGACACTCTCCCTATACACTTCCAGCTCCCCAGGAGCACCCAGACACTCCCCCTATACACTTCCAGCTCCCCAGGAGCACCCAGACACTTTCCCTATACACTTCCAGCACCCCAGGAGCACCCAGACACTCACCTATAAACTACCAGCACTGTAGCAGCACCCAGACACTCCCCTATTCACTACCAATATCCCAGCAGCACTCAGACACTCCCCCTATACACTTCCAGCGCCCCAGGATCACCCAGACACTCCCCATATACACTACCAGCAACACCCAAGTCCACCCACCCCTTCAACCCCACTCACCACCTGCTGCTCCATGCTTACTGCTCCCACCACCTGAGCAGATAAAGCGGATCTTGCTGCGTATGTAAGAGGGGAGCCAATAGAGGAGGTAGTTGCTGTAGATCCACTCCGCCCTGGGTGCCCTCCCTGGATCCGCCACTGTTCAGAGGTATAAAGTGGGCAGGTGTACTGTTGCTTATGCTGAGACCACTCACACTATGCAGTTGGATTGTGGTCCACTAAACCTGACCGCCAATATTTGTTTTTCCACAAGGACCACTCGGGTCTCCAGCTGTAGTAAGGACAGATGTAGCCAGTGGCTGATTTTCATCAAGAGGGGAGGAGACCCATGTGCAGTTGGCAGAGCAATAAACTCTAAAAAGATTTAAATCTTTTGGGCCGTAGGCAGGGACACATCAAGAGAGGAGGAGGCTCGTATGCAGTGTCTGTCCGGTCCCCCTCCTTTGTAGCTGGCAGAGAAGGAGACCCTAGTGCTGTCCCAGAGTTTAGTGCATATGCACAGGTCCCCGGGAAAATGGTGCGGCAGACATTTTCCCAGTGATTCTCCTGCTGCGCATGTGTGAAACGCTAGGAAAATGGCCACCGCGTGGAACTCTGGAGGGTAAATAAAAAAAAAATTATGTGGTGTGGGCTCCCTGGACTGCGGGGCCATGTTCACAGTGCAAACTGCACCCATTATAGATACGCCAGTGTCTGTAGGTTTCCACCCTGCAGAAAAATCTACAACCCCCAGCGAGCCCCCAGTACATGCACTGGCAGTGTCACCTTGGAAGTGCTTTCTTCTGCTAATCGCACGCCGGACAGTCAGTCCCAGGGGGAAGTGTTTTCTTTATTATATTTTATTATTCTTATATATTTATTATGACCTCTAAATACAGATTAAAAGGACCCACCGTGTTTTCTCTGGTGCTTCGTTTAGAATACGCAGCATATCATTTATGTAGTATTTACTCAAGATACGCATGTGAGAGGGACCAATGGGGTACTTAAAGCCCAGGGCCTCAGACTCATTTACTACTGAACATATTAGTTGTATGTTTTTTAAGCACGTACAGAGTTAGACGCGGTTGAGTCACATTATTATGACCACGAGCTAATAGCTAGAGTAACTGCTTTGGAGCCCCATACGCAGCAAGGTTCGCTGAACTGTCATTGTAGACACATATCTCGTAGCCCACAGGTACATTCTGACGGTGGGCTGCTCCACTGCAGCGTGTCGTTTGGCCCTCACGTGCCTTCGTAGCCGGCGTACGTTCACCTCTCACACAACTGGCACATGGTACTCCACAGTTTTTACAAATCACATTATTCGCAATGGTGCCATTTGTCCAGTCACAATACACCTTCACCACAGCAGCACGTGAACAGCTCACAGACTGCGTTGTTTCAGAAATACTGCCACCCTTTCCCTAAAAGTCGATAATCATCCCTTTTTGCAACTAGGATAAATTTGCCCTTTTACCCATGACAGTAATGAGTGCTATGTGTGCAGACAGCCTATCGCACACCTTATATACCCACTAAGCCAGTGCAGAACACATGACATACTTCATGGGCTACGTGCTGATGACATCACATGTAGGAGGTGGTCGTAATACTGTGACTCAACCGTGTATATGCAACTGTCAAGCACTGTGCGGTGTATATATTATACCGTATGGGAAATTTTAAAAAAATAAAAAATTTATATATATATATATTTTTTTTTTTTTTTCTTTTATTTGTAATTACCTTGGTTTACAGAGATTCTGGGCACTGGTAATTCTCCAGCACTGCTTACTAACTAGGAGTAGGCTATCATACAGTGGTTGGGTAATCCCCAAGGCTAAAATTAATGCTCTGCAGCTAAAGGGCACAATATGCAGTTCAGACCACACCCTGTGTCAGACTGGGAAGACCACTGAATTTAAATACTGATATATCTGCAATGCCAGCTAGTGTATTAGGATATATCTGTATAGTTTTACTTAGAAATACAGTAGATGGTGGAGTTTTCATGTTTCATTCCATTGGTAGACAGGGGCTCAATCAATGTAACATACTGCATTTCTTTCTAGAAATAGAAATTGCACCCCGGAGGCAAGTTTACAGCACATAGAACACGCAGGAGGCTTAAATACAGCACCTTGGGCCTAACTCAGGTAGCAGCGACCTCAATTTTTGAGAAGGCCCCGCGTTTGCATTGCATGCGCAGGTCCCATCCTGCGTGTGCACAAGCAGTTAATGCAGAGGTTCCCAAACTGTGTGCCGTGGCTCCCTGGGGTGCCTCGGGACACTTGCAGGGGTGCCTTGGGTTGGTGGTCCAGGACCAATTCAAATTATTCATGGTCAATATAATAGGCAAAACCAGTGCTGGTGGCTGCCAGTCATAAAATATGTGGCCAAACAGAAGCAAATCTTGTCCCTCACCACACAACTGACCCTAAGGATGACATATAAACGCGATCTACTTAATGTAATATTTCTTTCTAAATTTCTCAATAAGAAATTTTTGGCCTAGGGGTGCCGTGAAGAAAATTCTGATATTCTAGGGCGCCGTGATTCAAAAAAGTTTGGAAACCACTGAGTTAATGCGATCAGCCTGCATTAACTGCAAATGCCAGGCAGAGGCATTCACGGGGATGAGGGAAGGGGGGGGGGGGGGTCAGCGGCGGAGAGTTGCAAGGGCAGCGCTGGGGAAATGGGTGTGTCATGGCATTTTTGGGGGCAAAGCCGCTCCGATCGGAAAAATAGCAACGAGGCTTCCTTAGTTTTTGCAGCTGCACACAGGGCCTTATTCAGACCTGATCGTAGCAGCAAATTTGTTAGCAGTTGGACAAAACCATGTGCACTGCAGGTGGAGCAGATATACAGTAACATGCAGAGAGAGTTAGATTTTGGTGGGTTATATTGTTTCTGTGCAGAGTAAATACTGGGTGCTTTATTTTTACACTGCAATTTAGATTTCAGTTTGAACCCAAATCTAACTCTCTCTGCACTTGTTACATTTGCCACACCTGGGCCAATATTTACTAAAAAATCGAGTTTGTCCGATTTGTGGTTTTTTTTTCAAAGTCCCAATCCGGAAATTCACTAAGCACAAATCTCGGCAGTGTCTGGTCTATTCGTGATGAATTTAACGGCAAAGTTCTGAAATACGAATGAATAGACCATCGGTCAAACGCGGCTGTTATTTCATACAATACGGGTATTCACTATTCATTCGTATTTGGGTGTTAGTCTCTGAGTGCTCAAGTGCGGGTCTATTTTTTTGCGAATCGTTAAAAAAAAGCAGCAAAAAAATAGACCTGCTTTTTGCAGTCGAGTTTGGATAACCATGCATGGATCAGTGAGAACTGTGCATGGTTATCTATGGGAAAGGGTGTGTTTAGTGTAAAAACAGGAAAAAAAAATGCATGGGGTCCCCCCTCCTAAGCATAACCAGCCTCGGGCTCTTTGAGCCGGTCCTGGTTGACAAAATATGGGGGAAAAAATGACAGGGGTTCCCCCATATTTCATCAACCAGCACCGGGCTCTGCGCCTGGTCCTGGTTCAAAAAATACGGGGGACAAAAAGCGTAGGGGTCCCCCGTATTTCTTAAACCAGCACCGGCCTCTACTAGCCAGGTACATAATGCCACAGCCGGGGGACACTTTTATTGTGGTCCCGGCGGCCCTGGCATTACATACCCAACTTGTCACCCCTGGCCGGGGTACCCTGGAAGAGTGGGAACCCCTTAAATCAAGGGGTCCCCCTCCTCCAACCACCCAAGGGCCAGGGGTGAAGCTCGAGGCTGTCCCCCCCATCCAAGGGCGGCGGATGGGGGGCTGATAGCCTTGTGTAAAAAATTAGAATATTGTTTTTAGTAGCAGTACTACAAGTCCCAGCAAGCCTCCCCACAAGCTGGTACTTGGAGAACCACAAGTACCAGCATGCGGTGGAAAACCGGGCCCGCTGGTACCTGTAGTACTACTACTAAAAAAATACCCAACAAAAAACAGGACACACACACCGTGACAGTATAAGTTTATTACATACATGCACACCAACAAACATACATACTTACCTATGTTCACTTACCTATGTTTTTTAACACTTTAAACACCTTCTTAAGGTACACAATGAAGCCCTGCACGGATCTCACAGATCCGGACGGGATTCCTTGTGTTTTGTCAGGCAGTATTTTACTCATCACTCCCGTAAAACACTGCCTGACATTCCGAATCACATCGGAAAATACGAATTTGGAAAAATCGGCAGCTTAGTGAATGATCGTATCAGAATTCAAACAGTTGCAGTAAAATGCACCCGATACCATTCGATTTCAAACACCCTTAAAAACGGCAAAAACACGAATCTTTGTAAATATACCCCCTGCAGTGCAACATGGTTTTGCCAAATTGCTAACTTTTTTGGTTTCCTAACAAACCTGAATAACCCCCATAGGACCCTATTCAGCACGGATTGCAAAACTTGCTAAAAAGCAGTTGCTACGATCAAATAGTTGCTACCCAGAAATAAAGAGAAATTGCCTATTGCAGAAATTTCGATTGCATCACAATGCGTGATGTGATTGCATAACCATTTGCAAATACCGTAACATTGAAGAGTTTTTCCATCTGCGCCAGGCAAAGTCATCCACAATTCTGCAAACACAAGAGGCTAGAAGTGGTCATCGCTGACATCAGAGACCCACCCGAGAAACGTCTTGCCAAGCCTGCTTTTTACAAACACACCTACAAAACGCAATGTTTCCTCCCCTAAATCCTGGCTTCCTGTCAATCAAAATGCGAATGCATTGGAACACAATGCGTTCGCAGAAATAATTGCAAATCACAGGTGTGCAAGTGCAATGCGACCGCTGCGAATGCGCAGTTGTTTGATAATCGGCTGAATTGAGTTTTCTCAATTTTGTGAACCGTGCTGAATAGGAGTATAGGCCCTCATTCCGAGTTGTTCGCTCGCAAGGCGAATGTAGCAGAGTTACACACGCTAAGCCGCCGCCTACTGGGAGTGAATCTTAGCTTCTTAAAATTGCGACCGACGTACGCGCAATATTGCGATTACAAACGAGTTAGCAGTTTCAGAGTAGCTCCAGACTTACTCTGCCTGTGCGATCATTTCAGTGCTTGTCGTTCCTGGTTGTCGTCACAAACACACCCAGCGTTCGCCCAGGCACTCCCACCGTTTCCCCGGCCACTCCTGCGTTTTTTCCGGAAACGGTAGCGTTTTCAGCCACACGCCCCTGAAACGCCGTGTATCCGCCCAGTAACACCCATTTCCTGTCAATCACATTACGATCGCCGGAGCGAAGAAAAAGCCGTGAGTAAAAATACTTTCTTCATAGTAAAGTTACTTGGCGCAGTCGCAGTGCGAACATTGCGCATGCGTACTAAGCGGATTTTCACTGCGATGCGATGAAAAATACCGAGCGAACAACTCGGAATGAGGGCCATAGAACACTCATGAGGCTGATCTTGGGATCAGGAGGATGACATACATCACAGACAACACTCAGGAGGATGACATACAGCACATAGAAAACTCTGGAGGATGACAAACAGCACAGAGAACACCCTGGAGGATGACATACAGCACAGAGAACACTCAGGAGGATGACATACAGCACAGGGAACACTCAGGAGGATGACATACAGCACACACTCAGGAGGATAACATACAACACAGAAAACACTGAGGAGGATGACATACAGCACATAGAACACTGAGGAGGATGACATACAGCACATAGAACACTGAAGAGGATGACATACAGAACATAGAACACTCAGGAGGATGACATACAGCACATAGAACACTCAGGAGGATGACATACAGCACATAGAACACTGAGGAGGATGACATACAGCACATAGAACACTCAGGAGGATGACATACAGCACAGAGAAAACCCTGGAGGATGACATACAGCACAGAGAACACTCAGGAGGATGACATACAGCACAGAGAACACTCAGGAGGATGACATACAGCACAGAGAACACTCAGGAGGATGACATACAGCACAGGGAACACTCAGGGGGATGACATACAGCACATAGAACACTCAGAAGGATGACATACAGTGCACAGAACACTCAGGAGGATGACATACAGCACAGAGAACACTCAGGAGGATGACATACAGCACATAGAACACTCAGGAGGATGACATACAGCACAGAGAACACTCAGGAGGATGACATACAGCACAGAGAACACTCAGGAGGATGACATATAGCACAGGGAACACTCAGGAGGATGACAAACAGCACATAGAACACTTAGAAGGATGACATACAGTGCACAGAACACTCAGGAGGATGACATACAGCACAGGGAACACTCAGGAGGATGACATACAACACAGAGAACACTGAAGAGGATGACATACAGCACAGAGAAAACCCTGGAGGATGACATACAGCACAGAGAACACTCAGGAGGATGACATACAGCACAGAGAACACTCAGGAGGATGACATACAGCACAGAGAACACTCAGGAGGATGACATACAGCACAGGGAACACTCAGGAGGATGACATACAGCACATAGAACACTCAGAAGGATGACATACAGTGCACAGAACACTCAGGAGGATGACATACAGCACAGGGAACACTCAGGAGGATGACATACAACACAGAGAACACTGAAGAGGATGACATACAGCACATAGAACACTCAGGAGGATGACATACAGCACAGAGAACACTGAGGAGGATGACATACACCACATAGAACACTCAGGAGGATGACATACAGCACAGAGAACACTAAGGAGGATGACATACACCACATAGAACACTCAGGAGGATGACATACAACACAGAGAACACTCAGGATGACATACAGCACAGGGAACACTCAGGAGGATGACATACAGCACATAGAACACTCAGGAGGATGACATACAACACAGAGAACACTCAACAGGATGACATACAGCACAGGGAACACTCAGGAGGATGACATACAGCACAGAGAACACTTAGAAGGATGACATACAGTGCACAGAACACTCAGGAGGATGACATACAGCACAGGGAACACTCAGGAGGATGACATACAACACAGAGAACACTGAAGAGGATGACATACAGCACAGAGAAAACCCTGGAGGATGACATACAGCACAGAGAACACTCAGGAGGATGACATACAGCACAGAGAACACTCAGGAGGATGACATACAGCACAGGGAACACTCAGGAGGATGACATACAGCACATAGAACACTCAGAAGGATGACATACAGTGCACAGAACACTCAGGAGGATGACATACAGCACAGAGAACACTCAGGAGGATGACATACAGCACATAGAACACTCAGGAGGATGACATACAGCACAGAGAACACTCAGGAGGATGACATACAGCACAGAGAACACTCAGGAGGATGACATACAGCACAGGGAACACTCAGGAGGATGACATACAGCACATAGAACACTCGGAAGGATGACATACAGTGCACAGAACACTCAGGAGGATGACATACAGCACATAGAACACTCAGGAGGATGACATACAACACAGAGAACACTCAACGGGATGACATACAGCACAGGGAACACTCAGGAGGATGACATACAGCACAGAGAACACTGAGGAGGATGACATACAGCACATAGAACACTCAGGAGGATGACATACAACACAGAGAACACTCAACAGGATGACATACAGCACAGAGAACACCCAGGAGGATGACATACAGCACAGAGAACACTCAGAAGGATGACATACAGCACAGAGAACACTCAGGAGCAGTGTCGGACTGGGGCATGAAGTGCCCACTGGGGGAATGCAGTAATAGGGGCCCACACTTAGGGGTGTGGCCAGCCTCCACAGAGGATTGAAATACACAATTGTCTTGTGCAGTGTAATGCAACATATCTACCATGTATAATACAAGTGCACAGTGTGGAAACTGATTCATAGAGGAAGGAGTGGGCCCCCAGACAGTGGGGCCCACTGGTGGTTTCCCCTGTACCCCTATGGGCCAGTCCGACCCTGCTCAGGAGGATGACATACAGCACAGAGAACACTCAGAAGGATGACATACAGTGCACAGAACACTCAGGAGGATGACATACAGCACAGAGAAAACTCTGGAGGATGACATACAGCACAGAGAACACTCTGGAGGATGACATACAGCACAGAGAACACTCAGAAGGATGACATACAGCACATAGAACACTCAGGAGGATGACATACAGCACAGAGAACACTCAGGAGGCTGACATACAGCACAGAGAACACTCATGAGCATGTCATACAGCACAGAGAAAACTCAGGAGGATGACATACAGCACATAGAACACTCAGGAGGATGACATACAGCACAGAGAACACCCTGGAGGATGACATACAGCACAGAGAACACTCAGGAGGATGACATACAGCACATAGAACACTCAGGAGGATGACATACAGCACATAGAACACTCAGAAGGATGACATACAGTGCACAGAACACTCAGGAGGATGACATACAGCACAGAGAACACTCAGGAGGATGACATACAGCACATAGAACACTCAGGAGGATGACATACAGCACAGAGAACACCCTGGAGGATGACATACAGCACAGAGAACACTCAGGAGGATGACATACAGCACATAGAACACTCAGGAGGATGACATACAGCACAGAGAACACTCAGGAGGATGACATACAGCACAGAGAACACTCAGGAGGATGACATACAGCACAGGGAACACTCAGGAGGATGACATACAGCACATAGAACACTCAGAAGGATGACATACAGTGCACAGAACACTCAGGAGGATGACATACAGCACAGAGAACACTCAGGAGGATGACATACAGCACATAGAACACTCAGGAGGATGACATACAGCACAGAGAACACTCAGGAGGATGACATACAGCACAGAGAACACTCAGGAGGATGACATACAGTACAGGGAACACTCAGGAGGATGACATACAGCACATAGAGCACTCAGAAGGATGACATACAGTGCACAGAACACTCAGGAGGATGACATACAGCACAGGGAACACTCAGGAGGATGACATACAACACAGAGAACACTGTAGAGCAGGCATGTCCAAACTGCGGCCCTCCAGCTGTTGTGAAACTACATATCCCAGCATGCCCTGACACAGTTTTTCTGTCAGAGAATGCTAAAGCTGTGTCAGGGCATGATGGGATGTGTAGTTTCTCAACAGCTGGAGGGCCGCAGTTTGGACATGCCTGCTGTAGAGGATGACATACAGCACATAGAACACTCAGGAGGATGACATACAGCAAAGAGAACACTGAGGAGGATGACATACACCACATAGAACACTCAGGAGGATGACATACAGCACAGAGAACACTAAGGAGGATGACATACACCACATAGAACACTCAGGAGGATGACATACAACACAAAGAACACTCAGGATGACATACAGCACAGGGAACACTCAGGAGGATGACATACAGCACATAGAACACTCAGGAGGATGACATACAACACAGAGAACACTCAACAGGATGACATACAGCACAGGGAACACTCAGGAGGATGACATGCAGCACAGAGAACACTGAGGAGGATGACATACAGCACATAGAACACTCAGGAGCAGTGTCGGACTGGGGCATGAAGGGCCCACTGGGGGAATGCAGTAATAGGGGCCCACACTTAGGGGTGTGGCCAGCCTCCACAGAGGATTGAAATACACAATTGTCTTGTGCAGTGTAATGCAACATATCTACCATGTATAATACAAGTGCACAGTCTGGAAACTGATTCATAGAGGAAGGAGTGGGCCCCCAGACAGTGGGGCCCACTGGTGGTTTCCCCTGTACCCCTATGGGCCAGTCCGACCCTGCTCAGGAGGATGACATACAGCACAGAGAACACTCAGAAGGATGACATACAGTGCACAGAACACTCAGGAGGATGACATACAGCACAGAGAAAACTCTGGAGGATGACATACAGCACAAAGAACACCCTGGAGGATGACATACAGCACAGAGAACACTCAGGAGGATGACATACAGCACATAGAACACTCAGGAGGATGACATGCAGCACAGAGAACACTCAGGAGGCTGACATACAGCACAGAGAACACTCAGGAGCATGTCATACAGCACAGAGATAACTCAGGAGGATGACATACAGCACAGAGAACACTCAGGAGGGTGACATACAGCACAGAGAACACTCAGGAGGATGACATACAGCACAGAGAACACTCAGGAGGATGACATACAGCAGAGAGAACACTCAGGAAGATGACATACAGCAGAGAGAACACTCAGAAGGATGACATACAGCACAGAGAACACTCAGGAGGATGACATACAGCACATAGGAGGTAATTCAGAACTGATTGCTCGCTAGCATTTTTTTGCAGCGTTGCGATCAGGTCAGAACTGCGCATGCGTATGCACCACAATGCGCAGATGCGTCACACCGGTACAAAGCGGATCATTGCTGTGCAATGGGTTTTACGAAGAATCCATTCACACAGCTGATCGCAGGGAGATTGACAGGAAGAAGGCGTTTGTGGGTGGCAACTGACTGTTTTCAGGGAGTGGTTGGAAAAACGCAGGCGTCTCCAAGCGTTTGCAGGGCAGGTGTCTGACGTCAATTCCAGCCACGGAGAGGCTGCAGTGATCGCAGCGGCTGAGTAAGTCCTAGGCAACTCAGAAGCTGCACAACGTTTTTTGTACTGCTCGGCTGCACATGCGTTCGCACACTTGCACAGCTAAAATACTCTCCCCTGTAGGCGGCGACTCTCTGATCGCAGGACTGCAGTAAAACTGCTAGCGAGCAATCAGGCCTGAATGATCCCCATAGAACACTCAGGAGGATGACATACAGCACAGAGAACACTCAGGAGGATGACATACAGCACAGAGAACACTCTGGAGGATGACATACATCACAGAGAACACTGAGGTGGATGACATACAGCACAAAGAACACTCAGTAGGATGACATACAGCACATAGAACACTCAGGAGGATGACATACAGCACAGAGAACACTCAGGAGGATGACATACAGCACAGAGAACACCCAGGAGGATGACATACAGCACAGAGAACACTCAGGAGGATGACATACAGCACAAAGAACACTCAGGGGCAGCGTCGGACTGGGGCATGAAGGGCCCACCGGGGGAATGCAGTAATAGGGGCCCATATTTAGGGGTGTGGCCAGCCTCCACAGAGGATTGAAATACACAATTGTCTTGTGCAGTGTAATGCAACATATCTACCATGTATAATACAAGTGCACAGTCTGGAAACTGATTCATAGAGGAAGGAGTGGGCCCACTGGTGGTTTCCCCTGTACCCCTGTGGGCCAGTCCGACCCTGCTCAGGAGGATGACATACAGCACAGAGAACACTCAGGAGTATGACATACAGAGCACAGAACACGCAGGAGGATGACATACAGCACAGAGAACACTCAGAAGGATGAGATACAGTGCACAGAACACTCAGGAGGATGACATACAGCACAGAGAACACTCAGGAGGATGACATACAACACAGAGAACACCCTGGAGGATGACATACAGCACAGAGAACACTCAGCAGGATGACATACAGCACAGAGAACACTCAGGAGGATGACATACAGCACAGAGAAAACTCTGGAGGATGACATACAGCACAGAGTACACCCTGGAGGATGACATACAGCACAGAGAACACTCAGGAGGATGACATACAGCACATAGAACACTCAGGAGGATGACATATAGCACAGAGAACACTCAGGAGGATGACATACAGCACAGAGAACACTCAGGAGGATGACATACAGCACAGAGAACACTCAGGAGGATGACATACAGCAGAGAGAAAACTCTGGAGGATGACATACAGCACTGAGAAAACTCTGGAGGATGACATACAGCACAGAGAACTCCCTGGAGGATGACATACAGCACAGAGAACTCTCAGGAGGATGACATACAGCATATAGAACACTCAGAAGGATGACATACAGCACAGAGAACACTCAGGAAGATGACATACAGCACAGAGAACACTCAGGAGGATGACATACAGCACAGAGAACACTCAGGAGGATGACATACAGCACAGAGAAAACTCTGGAGGATGACATACAGCACAGAGTACACCCTGGAGGATGACATACAGCACAGAGAACACTCAGGAGGATGACATACAGCACATAGAACACTCAGGAGGATGACATATAGCACAGAGAACACTCAGGAGGATGACATACAGCACAGAGAACACTCAGGAGGATGACATACAGCACAGAGAACACTCAGGAGGATGACATACAGCAGAGAGAAAACTCTGGAGGATGACATACAGCACTGAGAAAACTCTGGAGGATGACATACAGCACAGAGAACTCTCAGGAGGATGACATACAGCATATAGAACACTCAGAAGGATGACATACAGCACAGAGAACACTCAGGAGGATGACATACAGCACAGAGAACACTCAGGAGGATGACATACAGCACAGAGAACACTCAGGAGGATGACATACAGCAGAGAGAACACTCAGGAAGATGACATACAGCAGAGAGAACACTCAGGAGGATGACATACAGCACAAAGAACACTCAGGAGGATGGCATACAGCACAGAGAACACTCAGAAGGATGACATACAGCACATAGGGGGTAATTCAGACCTGATTGCTCGCTAGCGTTTTTTTGCAGCTTTGCAATCAGGTCACCACAATGCGCAGACGCGTCACACGGGTACAAAGTGGATCATTGCTGTGCAATGGGTTTTACGAAGAATCCATTCACACAGCCGATCGCAGGAAGATTGACAGGAAGAAGGCATTTGTGGGTGGCAACTGACTGTTTTCAGGGAGTGGTTTGAAAAACGCAGGCGTGTCCAAGCGTTTGCAGGGCAGGTGTCTGACGTCAATTCCGGCCACGGACAGGCTGAAGTGATCGCAGTGGCTGAGTAAGTCCTAGGTAACTCAGAAACTGCACAACATTTTTTGTACCGCTCGGCTGTACATGCATTCGCACACTTGCACAGCTAAAATACTCTCCCCTGTAGGCGGCGACTATCTGATCGCAGGACTGCAATAAAACTGCTAGCGAGCAATCAGGTCTGAATGACCCCCATAGAACACTCAGGAGGATGACATACAGCACAGAGAACACTCTGGAGGATGACATACGTCACAGAGAACACTGAAGTGGATGACATACAACACAGAGAACACACAGTAGGATGACATATAGCACATAGAACACTCAGGAGGATGACATACAGCACAGAGAACACTCAGGAGGATGACATACAGCACAGAGAACACCCTGGAGGATGATGTACAGCACAGAGAACACTCAGGAGGATGACATACAGCACAGAGAACACTCAGGAGGATGACATACAGCACAGAGAACACTCAAGAGGATGATTTATAGCAAGGCGAACACCTTGGAGGATGACATACAGCACAGAGAACACTCAGGAGGCTGATATCCCTGATAGGGGTTGGGTCTGGGATACCAGCAAGTCAGGATGCTAGCGGTCATAATACAGATGCTGGCATCCCAACAGCCTGAAATCCTCCTCCCCCTAACCCCCCCCTTCCTCCCCCACAATTTCTTTGGCCTCGCAAGCCGTCCTGTAATGGCCAGCCTGAGTAAGGGATGCTGGTCCCAGGCTGCAACGCGGTTGCAGTGCAGGGATCGTATATGCAACAAGGAGGTGTGTAACACCTCCTGCTGCATTTGCATTGCTAAGGATCACATTTGCAAAGCTGCTTGTGAGCAGCTTTACAAATGTGATCAATGCTGAATTAGCCCCTTAGAACAGTGGTCCTCATTCCGAATTGTTCGCTCGCAAGCTGCTTTTAGCAGCATTGCACACGCTAAGCCGCCGCCTACTGGGAGTGAATGTTAGCTTATCAAAATTGCGAACGAAAGATTCGCAATATTGCGAAAAGACTTCTCTGTGCAGTTTCTGAGTAGCTCGAGACTTACTCTGCCAGTGCGATCAGTGCTTGTCGTTCCTGGTTTGACGTCACAAACACACCCAGCGTTCGCCCAGACACTCCTCCGTTTCTCCAGCCACTCCCGCGTTTTTCCCAGAAACGGTAGCGGTTTTTCACACACTCCCATAAAACGGACAGTTTCCGCCCAGAAACACCCACTTCCTGTCAATCACATTACGATCACCAGAACGAAGAAAAAACCTCGTAATGCCGTGAGTAAAATACTTGGCGCAGTCGCAGTGCGAACATTGCGCATGCGCAATTAGCGGAAAATCGCTGCGATGCGAAGAAAATTACAGAGCGAACAACTCGGAATGAGGGTCAGTATCTGGATAATAGATCAACAATGTATAGGTTGACAGTCATTAAGTGAACACCATATAGTTCAAAATATTGACACACAAATGGTCGACTCGTTATTTCTCTAGCATCCATAAGGGATATTGGGGAAATCTAGTATGATGGGGTATAGATTGGGTCCAATGGAGCCAGTGCATTTTAAATTTCTTCAACTGGGTGTTCTGGCTCCTTCCCTTTATGCCTCCTCCCACAGACAGTTTAGAAAAAAGTGCCCTCAGGAGTGGATGCACAGCTCCAGAGATTTCTTCAATTTCTTTTGCCAGTATGATCTATGTATGTAACTCCAGCGCCATAGGAGGGGGAGGAGCTACCCCAGAGCAGGACCTGAGGCGTTTTGGCACCTTCCTCTGCTTACTGCAGCACAGGCAGCACACACAGCGCTTCCTGATCCTCAGACACGCTGGAAATGTGGTACAGGGTGTAGCAAAGGGGGAGAGCCGCTTGTTTACACTATCCTGATCCTATCTAGGACAATAATTGTTAGTGTTTACTGTGTAATAGGGAGCTGACAGTCACACTAGGGTTGTGCAGCTCAGGGTGTGCTGGTGTCCTCTCTTCTCTGTGTCTCCTCTCACATACAGTAGGGCAGGCTTGCATTATGACTGTCTGTGTGTATGCAGGGGTGTAGCGAGGGTGGCTCCGAGTGCTGGAAAAGTTAGAGGGCGCATAGCCGCCTGTACCCCTCCCTCCGTCCACTATTCCGCGGGCCGCAGTACAGGCAGCTGCAGAGCAGGAGAAGGAGAAGCAGAAGGGCGCACACTGACTGGAAGACT
The DNA here is from genome assembly GCF_028390025.1 of Pseudophryne corroboree. NCBI lineage: Eukaryota > Metazoa > Chordata > Amphibia > Anura > Myobatrachidae > Pseudophryne > Pseudophryne corroboree. The sequence continues at coordinate 225,713,688 of NC_086453.1, read as the reverse complement.
ATGTAGGGAACAGGGCAGGCCAGAGGCGACAGCAGGAGACACTGACATCCAGCACATGCCGGAGCTCTGCTGCCCTCTTTATGGGGTACATTTACTAAGCAGTGATAAGAGTGGAGAAGTGAGCCAGTGGAGAAGTGCCCATGGCAACCAATCAGCACTGAAGTAACATCTATAATTTGCATACTATAAAATGACACAGAGCTGCTGATTGGTTGATGGGGAAATATCTCCACTGGCTCACTTCTCCGCTCTTATCACTGCTTAGTAAATGTACCTCTATATGTCTCACTGTCTGCGTGTATCTGTGTAGCAGGGTTACTTCTGTTCTACACTACTCCCTGCACCAGCTGCTGCAGCACCTCATTCTGCCCCGGCTGCTGCAGCACCTCTCTCTGTCCCAGCTGCTGCTGCAGCACCTCTCTCTGCATTAAAAGCTGCAGCTTAACATGTATAAGCAGCTCTACTGTGGTGTAATGTGTATAAATGGCTCTACTGTGGCATAACATGTATAAGGGGCTCTACTGTGTGGCGTAAAGTGACTAACGGACACTGGCCCTCATTCCGAGTTGTTCGCTCGCTAGCTGCTTTTAGCAGCCTAGCACACGCTAAGCCGCCGCCCTCTGGGAGTGTATCTTAGCTTAGCAGAATTGCGAACGAAAGATTAGCAGAATTGCGAATAGAAATTTCTTAGCAGTTTCTGAGTAGCTCGAGACTTACTCAGCCATTGCGATCAGTTCAGTCAGTTTCGTTCCTGGTTTGATGTCACAAACACACCCAGCGTTCGCCCAGACACTCCCCCATTTCTTCAGACACTCCCGCGTTTTTCCCAGAAACGCCAGCGTTTTTTCCCACACTCCCAGAAAACGGCAAGTTTCCGCCCAGAAACACCCACTTCCTGTCAATCACAGTACGATCACCAGAACGATGAAAAAACCTCGTTATGCCGTGAATAAGATACCTAACTTTTGTGTAAAATAACTAAGCGCATGCGCTCTGCGAGCCTTGCGCATGCGCAGTAAGCGACTAATCGCAATACAGCAAAAATCGGCAACGAGCGAACAACTCGGAATGACCACCACTGTTTTGGTGTAATGTGAATAACGGACAATACTGTAAGGTGCAATCTGAATTGGAACTATTCTGTGGCCACACCCATTTCCCATGAAGCTAGGCCCCTATATTTTTATTGTGCGCCTTAGGTGGGTACTGTCCCTATTTTAAACATTGGGGAAACTTTTGCCCTGAGATCCACAAGGTCTAGAACAGTCCCTGTCACCAATTTAGGATTTTTAAATATTTTTCCTTTTCAAATGTAACATGCCCACAATTCAATACAGGGTAGGGGGTGCCGAAACATACCCTTGCTCCGGGCACCATGGCACCTAGCTACACCTCTGTGTGTATGTTATTGTGCTAACTGTGAATATGGGTAAGCACAATCTGTGCAGTGTATGTCACACTAGATTCTCTCCCTTATCTAATGACTCCTGTGAAGGGGCTGGGGGAGAGGGTCCAGAGCCCCACTGGTTAGGGTCTCTAAAAACTATGATGTCAGCTATGTCATCCCAGCTCAATGCTAATGTGCAAAAAACTCAGCTACTACAACAAGCTGTTGCAGATTTAGCTGCTAGTGCTGTCAGTGCAGTCCTTTCGGTCATACAGATTTTGATCTAAGGCCAGAGGTACCTCCAATGCGGCTAGAGGCACCAGAGGTAAGTCCAGAAAACCTGTAAGCACCAGTTCTCAGGAACAGTCCACTGGTTCTGCTTCCACTAAGGCCTCAGCATGACGGTGCCCACCCACCTTGAGGGGATCTCGAGGTGGGAGCTTGACTGCTCCACTTCAGCCGCGTCTAGGAGACCTCCTGCCAGGATGCCTGAGTCAGATATCTAATTTCTCAGGGCTACAGGCTGGAGTTCGACAGTACTCCCCGTCAACGATTTTTCAAATCAAGCTTATCAGCTTTGGAGGATATGCAAGTTATGTTGCAACAGGCAATCCGAAAGTTGGTTCAGTCCCGCGTCACTGTTCCAGTACCACGACCACAATGCGGCACAGGGTTTTACTCAAACCTGTTTGTGGTGCCGAAACCGGACGGTTCGGTCAGACCCATTTTGAATCTCAAATCCTTGAATCCTTACTTGAAGGTGTTCAAGTTCAAGATGGAGTCCCTGCGAGCATTGACTGCGGGCATGGAAGAACAGGAATTTATGGTCTCCTTGGATATCAAAGATGCCTATCTCCATATTCCGATTTGGCCGCCTCATCAGGCGTACCTGCGGTTTGCCCTTCTGGACAATCACTTCCAATTCCAGGCACTACCCTTCGGCCTGTCCACAGCCCCGAGGGTATTCACGAAGGTGATGGCGGAGATGATGTTCCATCACCTGGTCCAGAGGGTCAATGTGGTCCCTTATCTGGACGATCTTCTGATAAAAGCTTGGTCCAGGGAGCTTTTGTTGCTCCATATCGACCGCACCATTTATCTTCTTTCACACCATGGGTGGATCCTCAACTTGCAGAAGTCCCACCTGGCGCCAACTCAGAGAATCCTGTTCCTGGGGATGTTGCTAGATACTGTGGCCCAGAAGGTGTTTCTACCAGAGGACAAGGCAAAAACACTTCAGGAGATGGTCCGCATGGTGCTCCGGCCAACTCGAGTGTCCATCCATCTTAGCATAAAATTGCTGGGAAAAATGGTTGCCTCATACGAGGCGATCCAGTATTGCAGGTTTGCATGCCAGAACATTTCAATTGGATCTCCTGAGCAAGTGGTCCGGATCGCATGTCCAGATGTACCGGATGATTCAGCTGTCACCTCAGCCCAGGATTTCCCTCCTGTGGTGGCTACTGTCCTCCAATCTCCTGGAGGGCCAGAGTTTTAGGATTCAGGATTGGACCCTCCTCATGATGGATGCAAGTCTATGGGGATGGGGAGCTGTCACCAAAGAGGCACAGTTCCAGGACAGGTGGTCAGCCCATGAGGCCCTCCTTCCAATCAACATTCTGGAACTTCAGGCGATCTACAATGCTCTGCTTCAGGCCTCTCCTCTGCTCAAGGATCACGCATTCCAGGTACAGTCGGATTGTGCCACGGCAGTGGCGTATATCAATCATCAAGTAGGGACAAAAAGCAGAGCCTGCATGCGAGAGGTGTCAAAGATACTCCTCTGGGCAGAAAGAAATGCAAGAGCAATGTCAGCAATCTTCATTCTGGGATTGGACAACTGGAAGAAGGACTTCCTGAGTCATCACGATCTCCACCCGGGAAAGTGGGGGCTCCACCATCTGGTGTTCCAGCAGATCATCGACCGGTGGGGTTGCCCACAAATAGACATGATGGCTTCTCGTCTCATCAAGCAACTTTCCTGGTATTGCTCACTGACCAGGGACCCTCAGGCGAGGGCAGTGGACGCACTGGCGTCGCCTTGGCCGTACCGGTGGATCTACCTGTTTCCTCTGATTCCATTGCTCCCAAGGGTGCTAAAGCGAATCAGGAATCAAGGTGTCCAGGCAATTCTGATTTCCCTGGATTGGCCTCGGAGGGCGTGGTACGCGGATCTTCTGGACATGTCCGTCGAAGACCCTTGGCCTCTACCACTAAGAAGCAATCTTCTTCAACAAGGACCGTTCATCTACCTGGATTTACGACGACTTTGTGTTCCTCTTCCCCAGTGTGCTCACTACTATGTACTCAGTGTAGTGCACCTTCTCAGGCTAGCGGGGCTGAACCATTGTGGCTGGATTACATTACAGGAATGATTTCCAATATTTCTAATAAATTGTCCCGCAATGAGAAAGAGACGCAATACTTAAGACAGTCTGTGGATGAGTTATGAATAGAGACTCAGTCCCCAAACAAGCGTCTCAGTCCCCTACCATTTGTCCACAAAAGTGAACTCTGGCCCATGTCCTGCAGTCTGACTCTGACGCTGAAGGGTCAGACATAGAGGAGGGGGAGGTGGATACAGAAGGGGGGGATGCTGCTATGTCACAGGAAATACCAGCTGTTATAGAAACTATCAGAGACGTCCTGCAAATTCCTGATAAGTTGACAGAGGAGTGTGAGGAATCTTATTTTAATGTAAAAAATAAGTCCTCAGTCACTTTTCCTGTGTCAAAGGAATTGAATACCCTGTTTCAAAAACCATGGGTTAATCCTGATAGAAAATTTCAAATCCCTAAAAGGTTACTCTCATCTTTTCCTTTTCCTCCTGTGGATAGGAAAAAAATGGGAACATCCACCGACAGTGGATGCATCAGTGCCCAGGCTGTCACGGAAAATAGTATTGCCTGTCCCTGGTTCAGCCTCCCTAAAAGACACGGCTGATCGTAAAATTGAGACTACACTCAAATCCTTGTACACAGCTACTGGGTTGGCCAGAGACCAACTATTGCATGTGCATGGATTACAAAAGCCATTGCTAAATGGTCAGGTAACCCAATTGAGGGTTTATATTCCTTACCTAGGAGGGGAGATTACAATATATACAGGACTCTGCTAACTTCATGTTGGAAGCCATAAAAGAGATAGGCTTGCTTAATGCACGCACCACTGCTATGACAGTGTTAGCATGCATGGGCTTGTGGCTACGCCAGTGGACTGCTGATGTGGACTCCAGGAAGGGCGTGGAAGGTCTACCATTCGCAGGAGAGGCCTAATTTGGAGATGAACTAGACAAATGGATCTCCAAAGCTACTGCGGGTAAGTCTACATATCTTTCTTCCACAGCTTCCCCAGCCAGGAAAGCTTACTCAGCTTCAATTTTACAGTCCTTTCAGATGGCCAAGTTTAAGGGCAAATCCAGAGATGCCTCTACAGCCACCAGAGGGGCAAGAGGTAAACCACGCAAACCAGCAACTGCCGGCTCTCAGGAACAAGCTCAGGCTCTGCTTCTTCAAAGCCTTCAGCATGACGGTGGACTGCGATGCCTGGAAGACTGGCAGGTGGGAGCCCGGCTAAACTTCTTCAGTCACATCTGGACAAGTTCGTGCCAGGATCCCTGGGTCATAGATCTTATTTCCCAGGGCTACAGACTGGAGTTCCAAGAGCTCCCACCTTACAGATTCTTCAAATCAGGCTTACCAGTTTCACAAGAGGCAAGTATAACTTTACAGGATGCCATTCGAAAACTGGTACTGACTCAGGTCATTGTCCCAGATCCACTTCATCAGCAAAAACAAGGGGTACTATTCTAACTTGTATGTGGTACCGAAACCGGACGGTTCGGTAAGGCCGATTCTGAACTTCAAGTCGTTGAACCCGTACTTAAGAGTGTTCAAATTCAAGACTCTGAGAGCGGTAAACTCAGGTCTGGAGGAGGGGGAATATCTAGTGTCTCTGGATATCAAGGATGCGTACCTTCACATTCCGATCTGGCCGACTCATCAGGCTTATTTTTGGTTTGCACTGCAGGACTATCAGTACCAGTTCCAGGCCCTGCCATTTGGTCTCTCCACGGCACCAAGGGTGTTTACCATGGTGATGGCAGAGATGATGTTTCTACTCCTCAAACAGGGAGTGAACATAATTCTGTACCTGGACGATCTTATGACCAGGATCACGGGTGGATTCTGAACCTTTTGAAATCTTGCCTAGAGCCAACATGGCACCTTCCATTCCTGGGAATGATACTGGACACGGAGTTGCAGAAGGTGTTCCTTGGAAAAGGAATTAGTAATCCAGTCAATGGTTCTGGATGTCCTGATGCCCACCCGGATATCGGTGCATCTATGCATTTGCCTTCTGGGGAAAATGGTGGCCTCTTACGAGGCGCTTCAATATGGAAGGTTTCCCGCAAGACCATTCCAGCTCGATGTGTTGGACAAATGGTTCGGATCGCATCTTCGCATGTACCAGAGAATCCGTTTGTCGCCAAAAGCCAGGATCTCACTTCTGTGGTGGCTACAGACTTATCACCTCATAGAGGGTTGGAGGTTCGGGATTCAGAATTGGATTCTGTTAACCACAGACGCAAGCCTCAGAGGTTGCGGAGCAGTCACCCAGGGGGTGCAGTTTCAAGGAAGATGGTCAAGTCAGGAAGTCGTCCTTCCAATCAACATTCTAGAACACAGGGCCATATACAACGCCCTTCTGCAGGCCTCAAATCTTCTTCAAGATCAGGCCATTCAGGTCCAGTCGGAAAATGTGACGGCAGTAACGTACATAAACCAACAAGGCGGAACGAAAAGCAGAGCAGTAATGTCAGAGGTGTCAAGCATTCTCCTCTGGGCAGAAAACACCCTGTGGCATTGTCAGCGGTCTTCATTCCGGGAGTAGACAACTGGGAAGCAGACTTCCTCAGCAGACACGACCTGCCCCCGGTGTAGTGGGGCCTTCACCAGGGAATGTTCAGGTGCTTGACATGGGGATATCCACAAATCGACATGATGGCCTCTCATCTCAACAAGAAGCTCAAGCAGTATTGTTCCAGGTCGATAGACCCACAGGCAGTGGCGGTAGAAGCTCTGACGACTCCATGGGTCTATCAGATAGTGTATGTGTTTCCTCCACTTCCTCTGATCCCCAAAATTCTCAAAAGAATAAAAAGGGAAAAGGTTCAAGCAATACTTATTGCTCCGGACTGGCCAAGAAGGACCTGGTACGCGGACCTTCTGGAGATGCTTCTTGAAGATCCGTGGCCTCTACATCTTCGTGAGGATCTTCTGCAACAGGGCCCGTTCATCTATCAAGACTTACCGCGGCTACGTTTGACGGCATGGAAGTTGAACGGCTGATTCTGGCCAGGAGAGGGATCCCTGACAAGGTTATTCCAACTATGATCCAAGCCAGGAAGGGGGTAACGTCTAAACATTACCACTGTATTTGGAAGAAATATGTCTCTTGGTGTGAGAGCAAAAATTATTCTGTGGTGGAATTTCATCTGGAACGTTTCCTGCTTTTCTGCAGGCAGGTGTGGATGTGGGCCTCCGGCTGGGCTCCATAAAAGTCCAGATTTCGGCCTTATCCATTTTCTTTCAGAAACAATTGGCTTCTTTCCCTGAGGTCCCGACGTTCTTGAAAGGTGTTCTGCACATCCAACCTCCCTTGGTGCCTCCCACATCACCTTGGGATCTCAATTTGGTGCTGCAATTCCTCCAATCGGACTGGTTTGAACCATTACCGAAGGTACACATAAAATATCTTACGTGGAAGACCGTCACACTGTTGGCCTTGGCTTCGGTGAGGCATGTGTCGCAGCTGGGGGCGTTGTCTCACAAAAGCCCCTATTGAATTTTCCACGAGGATAGAGCTGACCTCAGAACGCGTCAGCAATTTCTTCCTAAAGTGGTGTCGGCGTTTCAAAACAACCAACCTATTGTGGTTCCGGTGGTTACCGACACCTCTGCTACTGCAAAGTCCTTGGAAGGGCTTTGAAGGTGTTTGTAAAGAGAACAGCTCATCACAGAAATTCGGACACACTGTTTGTTCTTTTTGATCCCAATAAGATTGGGTGTCCTGCTTCTAAGCAGTCAATTGCATGCAGGATCAGGCTCGCTATCCAGTATGCTTATTCCTTGGCAGGCTTGCCGGTTCCAAGATCTGTACAGGACCACTGTACTAGGTCGGTGGGTTGCCCGCGATGTCTCAGCTTTACAGCTCTGCTGAGCAGCTTCTTGCTTGGCTTCGAACACGTTTGGCAAGTTCTACAAGTTCGATACTTTGGCCTCTGAGGACCTTCAGTTTGGTCAATCAGTTCTGCAGGAACCTCAGCACTCTCCCATCCAGTTTAGGAGCTTTGGTACTTCCCCATGGTACTAAATGGAACCGCAGTATCCTCTAGGACGTAAGAGAAAATAGGATTTTGGTTACCTACCGGTAACTCCTTTTCTCATAGTCCGTAGAGGATACTGGGTGCCCGCCCGGTGCTTTGTTCTTCCTGCACTATTACTTGGTTAAGTATGGTTGGTTCAGCTGTTGCTGTTCCTGTTTCCACTTGGGTTAGCGTAGCTTTCCTCTTGTTTGTGTGTGCTGGTTCGGAATCTCACCACTATCCTTTTTTCTCTAACGTCCTAGTGGATGCTGGGGACTCCGTCAGGACCATGGGGATTAGCGGCTCCGCAGGAGACAGGGCACAAAAAGTAAGCTTTTAGGATCACATGGTGTGTACTGGCTCCTCCCCCTATGACCCTCCTCCAAGCCTCAGTTTGGTTTTTGTGCCCGTCCGAGCAGGGTGCAATCTAGGTGGCTCTCTTAAAGAGTTGCTTAGAAAAAGTTTTTAGGTTCTTTATTTTCAGTGAGTCCTGCTGGCAACAGGCTCACTGCATCGAGGGACTTAGGGGAGAGAAGTGAACTCACCTGCGTGCAGGATGGATTGGCTTCTTAGGCTACTGGACACCATTAGCTCCAGAGGGAGTCGGAACACAGGTCTCGCCCTGGGGTTCGTCCCGGAGCCGCGCCGCCGACCCCCCTTGCAGATGCTGAAGATTGAAGAGGTCCGGAACCAGGCGGCAGAAGACTTTCAGTCTTCATCAGGTAGCGCACAGCACTGCAGCTGTGCGCCATTGTTGTCAGCACACTTCACACAGCGGTCACGGAGGGTGCAGGGCGCGGGGGGGGGGGCGCCCTGGGCAGCAATGTATAATACCTGTATGGCGAAAAATACATCACATATAGCCCTTGAGGCTATATGGATGTATTTAACCCCTGCCAGATATCACAAACTCCGGAGAAGAAGCCCGCCGAAAAGGGGGCGGGGCCTATTCTCCTCAGCACACAGCGCCATTTTCCCTCACAGAAATGCTGGTGGGAAGGCTCCCATGCTCTCCCCTGCACTGCACTACAGAAACAGGGTTAAAACAGAGAGGGGGGGCACTGATTTGGCGATATGAATATATATTAAATGCTATAAGGGAGGAACACTTATATAAAGGTTGTCCCTATATAATTATAGCGTTTTGGTGTGTGCTGGCAAACTCTCCCTCTGTCTCCCCAAAGGGCTAGTGGGTCCTGTCCTCTATCAGAGCATTCCCTATGTGTGTGCTGTATGTCGGTACGTGTGTGTCGACATGTATGAGGAAAATGTTGGTGAGGAGGCGGAGCAAATTGCCTGTAATGGTGATGTCACTCTCTAGGGAGTCGACACCGGAATGGATGGCTTATTTATGGAATTACGTGATAATGTCAACACGCTGCAAGCCGGTTGACGACATGAGACGGCCGGCGAACAAATTAGTACCTGTCCAGGCGTCTCAAACACCGTCAGGGGCTGTAAAACGCCCATTTACCTCAGTCGGTCGACACAGACCCAGACACGGACACTGATTTCAGTGTCGACGGTGAAGAAACAAACGTATTTTCCTTTAGGGCCACACGTTAAGGGCAATGAAGGAGGTGTTACATATTTCTGATAAATTAAATGAAGTGTGTGATGATGCGTGGGTTTCCCCCGATAGAAAATTATTGGCGGTATACCCTTTCCCGCCAGAAGTTAGGGCGCGTTGGGAAACACCCCTTAGGGTGGATAAGGCGCTCACATGCTTATCAGAACAAGTGGCGGTACCATCTACAGATAGGGCCGTACTTAAGGAGCCAGCTGATAGGAGGCTGGAAAATATCCTAAAAAGTATACACACACATGCTGGTGTTATACTGCGACCAGCGATCGCCTCAGCCTGGATGTGCAGAGCTGAGGTGGCTTGGTCGGATTCCCTGACTAAAAATATTGATACCCTTGACAGGGACAGTATTTTATTGACTATAGAGCATTTAAAGGATGCATTTCTATATATGCGAGATGCGCAGAGGGATATTTGCACTCTGGCATCAAGAGTAAATGCGATGTCCATATCTGCAAGAAGATGTTTATGGACACGACAGTGGTCAGGTGATGCAGATTCCAAACGGCACAAAGATGTATTGCCGTATAAAGGGGAGGAGTTATTTGGGGTCGGTCCATGGGACCTGGTGGTCACGGCAACTGCTGGAAAATCCACAGTTTTTTACCCTAAGTCACATCTCTGCAGAAAAAGACACCGTCTTTTCAGCCTCAGTCCTTTCGTCCCTATAAGAGTCATATCTGCCCAGGGATAGAGGAAAGGGAAGAAGACTGCAGCAGGCAGCCCATTCCCAGGAACAGAAGCCCTCCAACGCTTCTACCAAGTTCTCAGCATGACGCTGGGACCATACAGGACCCCTGGATCCTACAAGTAGTATCCAAGGGGTACAGATTGGAATGTCGAGACGTTTCCATCTCGCAGGTTCCTGTAGTCTGCTGTACCAATGTCTCCCTCCGACAGGGAGGCAGTATTGAAAACAATTCACAAGCTGTATTCCCAGCAGGTGATAATCAAAGTACCCCCCCTACAACAAGGAAAGGGGTATTATTCCACACTATATGGTGGTACTGAAGCCAGAAGGCTAGGTGAGACCTATTCTAAATCTGAAATATTTGAACACTTACAAAAGTTCAAATCCAGATGGAGTCACTCAGAGCAGTGATAGCGAACCGGGAAGAAGGGGACTATATGGTGTCCCGGGACATCAGGGATGCTTACCTCCATGTCCCAAAAATTTGCCTTTTCTCACCGAGGGTACCTCAGGTTCGTGGTACAGAACTGTCACTATCAGTTTCAGACGATGCCGTTGGATTGTCCAAGGCACCCCGGGTCCTTACCAAGGTAATGACCGAAATGAGGATTCGTCTTCAAAGAAAATGGACGACTTCCTGATAAGAACAAGGTCCAGAGAACAGTTGGAGGTCGGAGTAGCACTATCTCAAGTAGTTCTACGACAACACGGGTGGATTCTAAATATTCCAAAACCGCAGTTGTTCCGACGACACGTCTGCTGGTCCTAGGGATGATTCTGGACACAGTCCAGAAAAAGGTGTTTCTCCCAGAGGAGAAAGCCAGGGAGTTATCCGAGCTAATCGGGATCCTCCTAAAACCAGGAAAAGTGTCAGTGCATCATTGCACAAGAGTCCTGGTAAAAATGGTGGCTTATTACGAAGCGATTCCATTCGGCAGATTTCACGCAAGAACTCTTCAGTGGGATCTGCTGGACAAATGGTCCGGATCGCATCTTCAGATGCATCAGCGGATAACCCTATATCCAAGGACAAGGGTGTCTCTCCTGGGGTTATTACAGAGTGCTCATCTTCTAGAGGGCCGCAGATTCGGCATTCAGGATTGGGTGCTGGTGACCACGGAGGCCAGCCTGAGAGGCTGGAGAGCAGTCGCACAGGGAAAAAATTTCCAGGGAGTGTGATCAAGTCTGGAGAATTCTCTCCACATAAATATACTGGAGCTAAGAGCAAATTTATAATGCTCTAAACTTAGCAAGACCTCTGCTTCAAGGTCAGCCGGTATTGATCCAGTGGGATAACATCACGGCAGTCGCCCACGTAAACAGAAAGGGCGGCACAAGAAGCAGGAGGGCAGTGGCAAAACTGCAAGGATTTTTCGCTAGGCGGAAAATCATGTGATAGCACTGTCAGCAGTGTTCATTCCGGGAGTGGACGACTGGGAAGCAGACTTCCTCAGCAGGCACGACCTCCACCCGGGAGAGTGGGAACTTCATCGGGAAGTTTTCCGCATGATTGTGAACCGTTGGGAAAGACCAAAGGTGGACATGATGGCATCCCGCCCGAACAAAAAACGGGACAGGTATTGCGCCAGGTCACGAGACCTTCAGGCGATAGCTGTGGATGTCCTGGTAACACCGCGGGTGTAACAGTCGGTGTATGTGTTCCCTCCTCTGCTTCTCATAACCAAGGTATTGAGAATTATAAGACGTAGAGGAGTAAGAACTATACTCGTGGCTCCGGATTGGCCAAGAGGGACTTGGTACCCGGAATTTCAAGAGATGCTCACAGAGGACTAATGGCCTCGGGAGCTAAGAAGGGACTTGCTTCAGCAAGTACCATGTCTGTTCCAAGACTTACCGCGGCTGCGTTTGACGGCATGGCGGTTGAACGCCGGATCCTAAGGGAAAAGGCATTCCGGAAGAGGTCATACCTACCCTGGTCAAAGCCAGGAAGGAGGTGACCGCACAACGTTATCACCACATGTGGTGAAAATATGTTGCGTGGGTGAGGCCAGGAAGGCCCCACGAAGAAATTTCAACTAGGTCGATTTCTGCACTTCCTGCAAACAGGAGTGTCTATGAGCCTCAAATTGGGGTCCATTAAGGTTCAAGTTTCGGCCCTGTAGATTTTCTTCCAGAAAGAATTGGCTTCAGTTCCTGAAGTCCAGACATTTGTCAAGGGAGTATTGCATATACAGCCCCTTTTGTGCCTCCAGTGGCACCGTGGGATCTCAACGTAGTGTTGGGATTCCTCAAATCATATTGGTTTGAACCGCTCAAATCTGTGGATTTGAAATATCTCACATGGAAAGTGACCATGCTGTTGGCCCTGGCCTCAGCCAGGCGAGTGCTAGAATTGGCGGCTTTGTCTTACAAAAGCCCATATTTGATTTTCCATTCGGACAGGGCAGAACTGCGGACTCGTCCCCAGTTTCTTCCTAAGGTGGTGTCAGCGTTTCACCTGAAACAACCTATTGTGGTGCCTGCGGCTACTAGGGACTTGGAGGACTCCAAGTTGCTAGACGTTGTCAGGGCCCTGAAAATATATATATATATATATAATTCCAGGACGGCTGGAGTCAGAAAGTCTGACTTGCTGTTTATATTGTATGCACCCAAAAAGCTGGGTGCTCCTGCTTCTAAGCAGACTATTGCTCGTTGGATTTGTAGTACAATTCAGCTTGCACATTCTGTGGCAGGCCTGCCACAGCCAAAATCTGTAAATGCCCATTCCACAAGGAAGGTGGGCTCATCTTGGGCGGCTGCCCGAGGGGTCTCGGCTTTACAACTTTGCCGAGCAGCTACGTGGTCAGGGGGGAACACGTTTGTAAAATTCTACAAATTTGATACCCTGGCTGAGGAGGACCTGGAGTTCTCTCATTCGGTGCTGCAGAGTCATCCGCACTCTCCCGCCCGTTTGGGAGCTTTGGTATAATCCCCATGGTCCTGACGGAGTCCCCAGCATCCACTAGGACGTTAGAGAAAATAAGATTTTACTTACCGATAAATCTATTTCTCATAGTCCGTAGTGGATGCTGGGCGCCCATCCCAAGTGCGGATTGTCTGCATTACTTGTACATAATTATTGTTACAAAAATCGGGTTATTATTGTTGTGGGCCATCTTTTCAGAGGCTCCTTCGTTGTTATCATACTGTTAACTGGGTTCAAATCACAAGTTGTACGGTGTGATTGGTGTGGCTGGTATGAGTCTTACCCGGGATTCAAGATCCTTCCTTATTGTGTACGCTCGTCCGGGCACAGTACCTAACTGAGGCTTGGAGGAGGGTCATAGGGGGAGGAGCCAGTACACACCATGTGATCCTAAAAGCTTACTTTTTGTGCCCTGTCTCCTGCGGAGCCGCTAATCCCCATGGTCCTGACGGAGTCCCCAGCATCCACTACGGACTATGAGAAATAGATTTATCGGTAAGTAAAATCTTATTATATCCTTTTCTCAAAGTATGTCTGTCTCCTCTGGCACAGTTTCCTAGACTGAGTCTGGTAGGATGGACATAAAGGGAGAAGCCAGCCCACACTATCAAATTCTTAAAGTGTCCATGGCTCCTAGTGGACCCGTCTATACCCCATGGTACTAAATGGAACCCCAGTATCCTCTAAGGACTACGAGAAAAGGATTTACCGGTAGGTAATTAAAATCCTATTTTTTACCTGGAGGTCATTAATACTGTATATAGCACAAAGGGCAGAATTCAAATGTCCCCGTCCCCCCCTCCGCCAGCAATCGCGCCCACGGCAGCTATTCAAATGTTTCTGCAAACTGGCACAATATCATAATTTCAGCTCGTTACTTCTGGGTAGCGAGCTGAAATGATCGAAAAGTGACCCATATGGGCGCCCAAATGGGACTTTTCGTGTTGCGCTCAATAGTTTAGTCAGGTTTAGCAACTTTACGCACCTAAACCCGGCTGTTATGGGCGCAATATGTGCAAAAATGGGAGACGATTGAATATCGTCCCGCGACCTCCTGTCACTTTATATGATATAACAATTGAATATCGCCCATAGAGCACTCAGATCACAATATATAGCACAGAGAGAACACAGGTGGCCGATTTACATCACAGAAAGTACACATATGGCTGATATGGGTGTACTACGTTATCCTGACGCTCGGGAACCCGGCGCCCAGCATACTGGTGCCCGAATGCCGGCAGCGGGGCGAGCACAAAAGAGCCCCTTGCGGGCAGCACACCATGCTATTTATTCCCCTTTAAGGGGTGTCGTGGACACCCCAAGAGGGAGATTAGTTGTCGGTATCCCGGCGGTCAAGATCCCGGCGCCGGTATGCAGAGCGTCGGGATCCCAACTGCCGGGATATTGAGTGCCTCACAGCTGATATAATATACAACACAGAGAGTTCACAAGTAGCAGATGTACAGCACAGAGAGCACGCAGACCCCCCAATGTCTGCAAATGCAGGGAAATGTAAATTAGCGCCCCCCGTATACCTGTGTTCTGCCACTCAAAAATGAAAGTCTTGATGGTCACGATGTTCCAATGGTGGTGATCCGATGTTGGGAAAACCCTGATTTTTTTGTTTGTTTGTTTACAAACAACAAAGTAAAAAATAAATTAGTATTTTTTTTATAAAATCATTTTGGATAAGTTTAAATACATGTTCTTCACTTAACTCGTTAAAAAATAGGATTTTAATTACCTACCGGTAAATCCTTTTCTCGTAGTCCGTAGAGGATGCTGGGGTCCACATTAGTACCATGGGGTATAGATGGGTCCACTAGGAGCCATTGGCACTTTAAGAGTTTGATCGTGTGGGCTAGCTCCTCCCTCTATGCCCCTCCTACCAGACTCAGTCTAGAAACTGTGCCCAAGGAGACGGACATCTTCGAGAGAAGGATTTTACACAGATAGTGGTGAAATTCACACCAGCTCACACACAAGGCAAACCAAGCTAACTAGCTTGAAACATCAGCAACGGCTGAACAAGATTACTTACCAGGTAACAAAACAGTACTTAACCTAGAACTAAGCAGTACTGAACTAAATAACCATCGCAGGATCACGAAGCGCTGGGCGGGCGCCCAGCATCCTCTACGGACTACGAGAAAAGGATTTACCGGTAGGTAATTAAAATCCTATTTTTTCTTACGTCCTAGAGGATGCTGGGGTCCACATTAGTGCCATAGGGATGTACCAAAGCTTCCAGAATGGGAGGGAGAGCATGGAGGCTCCTGCAGAACTGATTGACCAAACTTCAGGTCCTCAGAGGCCAAAGTATCGAACTTGTAGAACTATGTGAACATGTTCGACCCAGACCAAGTAGCTGCTCGGCAGAGTTGTAAGGCCGAGACACCCTGGGCAGCCGCCCAGGAAGAACCCACCTTACGAGTAGAGTGGGCCTTAACAGATGTAGGAACAGCAAGCCTGCAGTAGAATACGCATGCTGGATAGTGAACCTGATCCAGCAAGAGATCGTCTGCTTAGAAGCAAGACACCCAATTTTCTTGGGATCATACAGAAAAAACAGAGAGTCCGATTTTCTTTGACGAGTAGTCCACCTTACAAAGATTTTTAGAGCCCTTACAACATCTAAGGACTTTGATTAAATTGAGAAGTCAGTCGCAACTGGCACCACAATAGGTTGGTTGATATGAAATGCTGACACAACCTTCGGAAGAAAGTGCTGACATGTCCAAAGCTCAGCTCTGTCTTCATGGAAGATCAATTATGGGCTTTTACATGACAAAGCCCCCAACTGCGACACACGTCTAGCAGAAGCTAAGGCCAACAAAGTGACAGCCTTCCACGTGAGAAACTTGACCTCAACCTCCTGTAGAGGCTCAAACCCGTCCGACTGGAGGAACTGCAACACCACGTTAAGATCCCAAGGCGCCGTAGGCGGTACAAAGGGAGGTTGGATGTGCAGAACTCCCTTCAAAAGAGTCTGAACCTCAGGAAGGGCAGCCAACTGTTTCTGGAAGAAAATGGATAGGGCCGAAATTTGGACCTTTATGGATCCTACCCTGAGGCCCATATCCACACCTGTTTGCAGGAAGAGGAGAAAATGTCCCAGTTGAAAATCCACCGCAGGAAACTTCTTGGACTCACACCAAGATACATATTTTTTCCAAATACGATGGTAATGTTTTGACTTATTCCTTTCCTAGCCTGTATCAGGGAAGGAATAACCTTGTTTGGAATGCCCTTCAGAGCTAGTATCTGGCGTTCAAGCTCCATGTCGTCAAACGTAGCCATGGTAAGTCTTTATAGGCGAACGGCCCCTGCTGTAGCAGGTCCTCCCGAAGAGGAAGAGGCCTCGGCTCTTCTAGCAGTAGATCCAGAAGATCCGCGTACCAAGCCCTTCTTGGCCAGTCCGGAGCAATGAGGATTGCCTGAACTCTTGTTCTCCTTATGAGTTTGAGAACTTTTGGAATGAGTGGAAGTGGAGGAAACATGTACACCGACTGGAACACCCACGGAGTCACTTGCGGGTCCCTCGACCTGGAACAATACCGCCAAAGCTTCTTGTTGAGACGATAGGCCATCATGTGGATTTGGGGTACGCCTCCAAAGATCTGTTACCTCCTTGAACACCTCCGGATGGAGACCCCACTCCCCTGGATGAAGATCGTCACTGCTGAGGAAGTCCGCTTCCCAGTTGTCTACTCCCGGAATGAAGATTGCTGACAGCGCCAACGCGTGTTTTTCTGCCCAGAGGATGATTCTTGTCACCTCTGACATTGCAGCTCTGCTCTTCATTCCGCCATGTCAGTTTATGTAAGCCACTGTCGTTACATTGTCCGACTGCACATGAATGGCCCGATTTCTCAGAAGATGGGTCGCTTGGAGAAGACCGAATGTTTATCGGCAGGCCAGCTTCCAGACTTGACCACCTTCCTTGGAAGGTTTCCCCTTGAGTGACTGCGCCCCAGCCTCGGAGACTTGCATCTGTGGTTAGAAGGATCCAGTCCTGAATCCCGAACCAGCGGCCCTCGAGAAGGTGAGGTAATTGCAGCCACCAGAGGAGTGAAATCCTTGCGTTTGGCGACAGACGTATTCTCTGGTGCATGTGTAGATGGGATCCCGACCACTTGTCCAGGAGATCCAGCTGGAAGGACCGAGCGTGAAACCTCCCGTACTGCAGAGCTTTGTAAGAGGCCACCATCTTCCCCAGAAGGCGAATGCACTGATGAACTAACACCCGGGTTGGCTTCAGGACATCCCGGACCATTGTTTGTATCACCAATGCTTTTTCCTCTGGAAGAAACGCCCTCTGCACTCCCGTGTCGAGGAACATTCCCAGAAAAGGCAACCTCCTGGTTGGTTCCAAATGTGATTTTGGAAGATTCAGGATTCAACCATGTTCCCTGAGAAGCTGGGTCGTGAGAGCTATGGACCGTAACAGCTTCTCCTTGGACGATGCTTTTATCAGCAGATCGTCCAGGAATTATGTTCACACCCTGTCTGTGGAGGAGAACCATAATTTCCACCATCGCCTTGGTGAATACCCTCGGTGCTGTGGAGAGGCCGAATGACAGGGCCTGGAACTGAAAATGACAGTCCAACAGTGCAAATCGAAGATAAGCTTGATGCGGCAGCCAAATCGGAATGTGGAGGTACGCATCCTTGATATCCAGGGATGCCAGGAATTCCCTCTCCTCCAGACCTGATATCACTACCCTTAGAGACTCCATTTTGAACTTGAACTCCCTCAGAAAGGGGTTTAGTGATTTTAAATTCAGAATGGGCCTGACAGAACCATCCGGTTTTGGTACCATGAAAAGGTTCAAATAGTTACCTTTGTTTTGCATCTGGGGAGGAACTGGTACGATTACCTGTGCCTCCACCAGCTTCTGGATGGCTCCCTGTAGGGTAACCCTGTCTGCCGGCAAAGCTGGCAAGCCTGATTTGAAGAACCGGTGAGGAAGGAGATCTTGATATTCCAGCTGTTACCCCTGGGACACAATATCTAGTACCCAGGGATTCGGGCCGGACGACACCCAGACGTGACTGAAATGTCTGAGTCTCGCCCCCACTGGCCTTACCTCCAGGCCGCGCTGTCCACCGTCATGCTGAGGACTTTGGTGTACCAGAAGCAGGTTTCTGTTCCTGGGAACCTGCAGCAGCAGGTTTTTGGGATTTTGGCCGACCTCCTCTAAAGAAGGTGTTGGACGGTTTGGCCTTTCTTGTATTATTAACACGAAAGGACTGTGATGCCGCTGAAGGAAAAGGTTTCTTCGCAGCAGGTGCGGCTGAGGGAAGAAAAGGTGACTTACCCGCTGTAGAAGTGGAGATCCACGCATCCAATGCTACCCCAAAGAGAGCCTGACCTGTGTAGGGTAGGGTCTCCACACCTCTCCTGGATTCTGCGTCGGCAGACCACTGGCGCAGCCACAGTCCTAGACGAGCTGAGACAGACATGGAAGAAATTCCTGCAGCCATTGAACCCAGGTCCTTCATGGATTCCACCATAAATCCTGCAGAATCCTGAATGTTACGTAAAAAAATTCTACGTCACTTTTATCCATAGTATCCAATTCCTCAAGTAACGTGCCTGACCACTTTACTATAGCTTTGGAAATCCATGCACAGGCAATAGTAGGCCGTAGTATCACCCCAATTTTGCGATCAGCCGGCTCCTTTAAGGCGGTAGATCCTGAAACAGGTAAAACCACCTTTTTTGAGAGTCTGGATACAGACGCGTCCACTATGGGTGGGTTTTCCCATTTTTTTCCTATCCTCCTCGGGGAAGGGAAAAGCAACCAGAACCCTTCTAGGGACCTGGAATTTTTTCTCCGGGTTTTCCCATGCTTTCTCAAATATAGCATTTAATTATTTGGACGCAGGGAAGGTTAGCAAGGCTTTCTTATTGTCAGTGAAGTAAGCTTCCTCAACCTGCTCCTGTTGTATCTGCAATATTCAACACATCCCTTATAGCCTCTATCATCAACTGCACCTCTTTAGCAAGAGATGCGGCCCCCCTAGGATTCTTGTCACCCGGGGCAAAACAGTAATCTGGCGCCACACACACACACACATACACACACACACACACGCACAGACATCCAACCCACCACCACCACCACGTGTAACTCTGTGCGAAGACTGACAATGCCATCAGCCAGTACCAGCTAACGGGCTATTTCCACTCATTGGTGTCCACGACACCCATAGAGTGGGAATAGAACCTGTGGCGAGCGCAGCGAGCCACCGAGCCCACAAGGGGCTTTTTTACACTCACCCACTGACGGCATTCTGGTGGCCGGGATCCTGGCGTCGGTATGCTGACCGTGCACCGGCCACGTAACCCCAACCCATATATGCTCCAAGAGAGCAAAGGGCTGGTAGCTGCTATATAGCTTCTTTTCTAGACATTTAGCTGGACTCAGGGGGTCATTTCCGACCCGTTTGCACGCTGCGGTTCATTGCAGCGGTGCGACCGGTTCAGAACTGCGCGTGTGCGACGGCCGCATT
The DNA here is from genome assembly GCF_028390025.1 of Pseudophryne corroboree. Lineage (NCBI taxonomy): Eukaryota > Metazoa > Chordata > Amphibia > Anura > Myobatrachidae > Pseudophryne > Pseudophryne corroboree. The sequence goes on along the minus strand of NC_086453.1, from coordinate 225,694,207 downwards.
GTGCAGGCGCGTCATTGCCTGGTGACGGCAGTCTCCGGGCAGCGACGCCGCATACTAAGAAAGCGGTCGCAGCGGCGACCGCAAGAAGATTGACAGGAGGAAGGCGTTCCGGGGTGTCAACTCACCGTTTCCCAGACGTGGAGATCCGAACGCAGGTGTGTCCAGGCGTTTGGAGGGCGGATGCCTGATGTCAATTCCGGTACCTTCATCGCTAGATCCCTCGCACAGGGTAAGTAGGTCTAGGGCTGGTCTTGTTTACACAAAACTTTTTTAGCATAGCAGGGCTGCACAAGCGATCACAACCCTGCTGTGCTAAAATACACTCCCCCATAGGCGGTGTCTAGTTGATTGCTACGTGCGATCAACTCGGAATGACCCCCTTAGTTAGACATTTGGGCTACAGATGAAGTTAAAAAGGAAATAATACCCCATACATTGATACATATGTGAAATCACACACATACATACTGTCACACATCTAAACACATACACGCACGCATACATTCATTCACTCACGTACATTGGCCCTCATTCCGAGTCGTTCGCTCGGTATTTTTCATCGCATCGCAGTGAAATTCCGCTTAGTACGCATGCGCAATAATCGCACTGCGACTGCGCCAAGTAATTTTACAATGGAGATAGTATTTTTACTCACTGCTTTTTCATCGCTCCGGCGATCGTAGTGTGATTGACAGGAAATGGGTGTTACTGGGCGGAAACAGGCCGTTTTATGGGCGTGCGGGAAAAAACGCTACCGTTTCCGGAAAAAACGCAGGAGTGGCCGGGGAAACGGGGGAGTGTCTGGGCGAACGCTGGGTGTGTTTGTGACGTCAAACCAGGAACGACAAGCACTGAACTGATCGCAGATGCCGAGTAAGTGTGGAGCTACTCTGAAACTGCTAAGTAGTTTGTAATCGCAATATTGCGATTACATCGTTCGCAATTTTAAGAAGCTAAGATTCACTCCCAGTAGGCGGCGGCTTAGCGTGTGTAACTCTGCTAAAATCGCCTTGCGAACGATCAACTCGGAATGAGGGCCATAGTCACACACCTGTATACATACATAGTCACACATACATACATACATACATACATACATACATACAGTGACACACAAGCACGCATACAGATATGTAGTGACACACCTATTCACATACAGTCACACACATGCACAACACATTCATACACACACATATAGTAGTTGCACACACATACAGTGTCACACTCACTATTTAGGCTTTGGTGTGTGCTGCTGCTGCTCCTCTCCCCTCCTCTCTTCGATGGTGCTGGCTGGCCTGGCACTGAGTAAAGTGCTGTGTAGCTCCGCCCCCTTTTCGGACCATTCCTTTTTCCAGCTCAGCAGTGCAATAGTGCACTGCTGCGGTTATCAAAGGCAGCAGGGGGGGCTGGGGTAACTTGTTCCCTGTGCCCCGTCTTAGGGCACAACAGGCAGCACACGACTGTCAGCATGGTTGTGTCTATGTTGCCTTCGTGCTAAGGACCTGGACGTGACAAAACGAGAGGGCAGGAGAGCACTTCCGCCCTTACAGCATCTAAATGTCTCCTTCGTTCTCCGATCGTTTGGGGCAAATTTATTTCTCTATGCAGCATTGGACCCTCGCGGGCTCGCTTCGCTCGCCACGCATCGGGCTCGGTGTCTCGCTCCGCTTCGCTCGCCACACTTTACTATTCCAAATAGATTGTGACATGGACCCAGGGGGTTATGGGAAAGGTCCTTAGCGCGAAGAGAATCTAAACGTTACCCTGTCAGCATAGAAGAAACTGAAAGTAAACTACAGCTCCCGCAGCAAGGGCTTCTGGGAGCTGTAGTTTATTTTCAGTTTCATCACACAGCAGCTAGTAGAGCCTGGACTGCTTTGTGCTGCTCTGACGAAGGGACCTGTGCGCATCGGGACTCAGAGGGGGTGTAAGCATTGCGGCGCCCCCTCCAATCCGGCACCCAGGTCACATGCCCCCCTAGCCCCCCCTTAGTTACGGCTCTGCCCCTAAGCACATCCCCATCACCGTCTGCCGTGTCAGAGTCGGTATCCGTGTCATCCTGCATAATCTGTGCAAGAGCATGTTTATGGGAACTTCCTGACGGGGGCCCTGAGGTAACAGAACCGGACCAAACTGCCATAGAGTTCTGTAAAACATGAGTTACAGATTCATTCTGTGCAACCCTAGTAGAAATCTGAGAAATCATGGATTTGATAGAGGATAACCATTCAGGCTCCCTTGCTGGTATCTGTGCTAAAACAGTGCAATCCTGATTACATAGAATGGGATCATCCTGAGAGGACATATCCTCTGCAGCATATGACACAGAGTCCCTGGACATAGCACACAGGGGAGTACAGACAGAGTTTCACCCCCAAGAATGGCAAGAGAGACACAGAGATTGGAGCCAACCCACACACAGCGCTTTCCAGATATAAGGAGACCCTAAACCAGCGCTGACTGTGTACCTTAATAGGTTACACAGTCTTTACACAGCCTCCCCCCCCCTTTCTACAACCCCCTGGTACCGTGAGAGATAGCTGGAGTTGCTCTGGAGGGACTGCACTTCTCTGACAGCGTTTCTGCAGGATGGAAAATGTGTGCTGAACGCTGCTGGGTCCGCTCTGAGGAGAAGTTCAGCCCACTTAATGGCGCTGTCTTCCCGCTCTTCATAGGATTATACTGGCCTGAGGATTTATGCTGGCAGAGATCCCGGGACCCCGACAGGCTGTGTGACCAGTGTAGGGTGTAGGCGCTGGCTCAGGGCGCCCCTCACAGTGCCGCACTATGTACCGCTGAGCCCCAGAGCGCAGTTAGTACTGCACTCCATACCCTGTTGCCGCCATCTTCACACCGGCTCCCCGCTTGCTAGGGGGGGCGGTGACTCACTCGCCACTGATCTTCTGGCCTTGGAAGGGGGTGGCGGCATGCTGCCGGGGTGAGCGATCTCCTGTGGCAGGGAACGTTCTATCCCCTCAGGAGCTCAGTATCCTGTCAGCGGAGATAGTGGCTCAGACCCCGCAGGGCGGACACTACTCCCCCCTTAGTCCCACGATGCAGGGAGGCTGTTGCCAGCAGCCTCCCTGTAAAATAATAAACTCTAAAATAAACTTTTACTAAAGAAGCTCTGTAGAGTTCCCTTAGCTGTGACCAGCTCCTCCGGGCACATTTTCTAAACTGAGTCTGGTAGGGGGGGCATAGAGGGAGGAGTCAGCCCACACACTCAAACTCTTAAAGTGCCAATGGCTCCTAGTGGACCCATCTATACCCTATGGTACTAATGTGGACCCCAGCATCCTCTAGGACAGGCATGTCCAAACTGCGGCCCTCCAGCTGTTGTGAAACTACATATCCCAGCATGCCCTGACACAGTTTTGCTGTCAGAGAATGTTAAAGCTGTGTCAGGGCATGCTGGGATGTGTAGTTTCTCAACAGCTGGAGGGCCGCAGTTTGGACATGCTTGCTCTAGGACGTAAGAGAAATAACCATTTCTGAGCGTTTTTTGTAAGATTCAATTGTCAGTTAAGTCGTTAATGGGCGCCCGCCACTAGAGGGTGCCTGCTGGCATCAATTCAATTGTGCTGCTGACGATGACATTTATGCTCGCATCCCACCAAGCTGCGAACAGAAATGTGCGAAAAGTGTCCCATTTGGGCAGCCAAGTGGGACTTTTTTGTGTCATAGGTGGCACTTTAGTCACGTTTAGCTGTTTTGCACTGCTAACCGTGCCCATTGAACAAATGAATCACTCATCATAAGCTGGGTACACACCTATAGATATATCTGCAGATCAACTGATATGCAGATATCTGTTTATGGATCAGGCTGTGTTCTGCGTACACACTGCCAGATTCATCGTCACTGACATCACATTTACATGCGCCCGCCAGTGGCGCTGTCAATCACTGCAACCAACTTGTGCAGCAGGTGTACAGGCAGTCGGCTGACCACCCGTAGACACAGAACAATGCACTAATATATCTGTAGATTCATTCACAGATATATGCATGACAATCCAATTGGATCCCTCCCAGCACCCTCACGGCGCACCCAGGTTCCTAAATGAATACTCATTGCCTTGAGAAAGACCCCAAAGCGGGTTGAAAGTAACATGTTGGTGGGGATGAGAGGAACAAGAGAGACATTGCCATTAGGGGCGGAGTGCCGGAGAGCCTACCCAGGATGTCACTCGGTGATATAACAACTCTCATGCTCCTTTAGGGACTACGTAAACACCATTTCCCATTCATTCGGTAATTGACCCATTTTGCAGCCTTCTGAACATTTGACCCCATTTTTGAAGTGTCCTGACTTAAGATTTCTAAGTCCCACATTGTTTATGTGATTTATTTGTTATTTCTGTGTATTAAAAAAAAAAAGTGTTATACAGGTTGAGTATCCCATATCCAAATATTCCGAAATACGGAATATTCCGAAATACAGACTTTTTTTTAGTGAGAGTGAGATAGTGAAACCTTTGTTTTTTGATGGCTCAATGTATACAAACTTGGTTTAATACACAAAGTTATTAAAAAAATTGTATTAAATGACCTTCAGGCTGTGTGTATAAGGTGTATTTGAAACATACATGAATTGTGTGAATGTACACACACTTTGTTTAATGCACAAAGTTACAAAAAATATTGGCTACAATGACCTTCAGGCTGTGTGTATAAGGTGTATATGTAACATAAATGCATTCTGTGCTTAGATTTAGGTCCCAACACCATGATATCTCATTATGGTATGCAATTATTCCAAATTACGGAAAAATCCCATATCCAAAATACCTCTGGTCCCAAGCATTTTGGATAAGGGATACTCAACCTATACTATGCGTTTCCCCCCCATTGTTTCTTTCTTGCATGCAGGGCCGAAACTAGGGGGGGGCTAGGGGGGCAGGCGACCTGGGCGCCGGATTGGAGGGGGCGCCGAAACCCCCTAACACCTTCTCCCTATGCGCCAGTGCAGCGCCGCGGCACTTCTTTATACTTTGAAACCCCCTTCTCCGTCCTCCCGAGTGCCCAGCTCGGGGGGGCGGGGTTTCGTGGAATGACGCGATTGCGTCGTGACGTCACGACGCAAACGCGTCATTCCACGAAACCCCGCCCCCCCGAGCTGGGCACTCGGGAGGACGGAGAAGGGGGAGCCGCGCAGACGAGGAGGGAGAGGCGGCTGAAGAGCGGCGAGAACCGCTTCAAATGTAAGTCAGTCCCTCTCCCTCCCTCTCTCTCTCTCTCCCTCCCTCTCCCCACCACCTGCCGGAATGTGTAAAATGGGGACCTGTCTGCCGCAATGTGTAAAATGGGGACCTGTCTGCCGCAATGTGTAAAATGGGGACACTTTTTCCTGCTGCAATGTGTAAAATGGGGACACTTTTTCCTGCCGCAATGTGTAAAATGGGGACACTTTTTCCTTCCGCAATGTGTAAAATGGGGACACTTTTTCCTGCCGCAATGTGTAAAATGGGGACACTTTTTCCTGCCGCAATGTGTAAAATGGGGACACTTGCCTGTCGTACTGTGTAAAATGGGGACATGTGTCTGCCGCAATGTGTAAAATGGGGACACTTGCCAGCGTACTGTGTAAAATGGGGTCACCTGTCTGCCGCAATGTGTAAAATGGGGACACTTGCCTGTCGTACTGTGTAAAATGGGGACACGTGTCTGCCGCAATGTGTAAAATGGGGACACTTGCCTGTCGTACTGTGTAAAATGGGGACATGTGTCTGCCGCAATGTGTAAAATGGGGACACTTGCCAGCGTACTGTGTAAAATGGGGTCACCTGTCTGCCGCAATGTGTAAAATGGGGACGCTTGCCTGTCGTACTGTGTAAAATGGGGACACGTGTCTGCCGCAATGTGTAAAATGGGGACACTTGCCAGCGTACTGTGTAAAATGGGGTCACCTGTCTGCCGCAATGTGTAAAATGGGGACACTTTCCTGTCGTACTGTGTAAAATGGGGACACGTGTCTGCCGCAATGTGTAAAATGGGGACACTTGCCAGCGTACTGTGTAAAATGGGGTCACCTGTCTGCCGCAATGTGTAAAATGGGGACACTTGCCTGTCGTACTGTGTAAAATGGGGACACGTGTCTGCCGCAATGTGTAAAATGGGGACACTTGCCAGCGTACTGTGTAAAATGGGGACACGTGTCTGCCGCAATGTGTAAAATCGGGACACTTGCCAGCGTACTGTGTAAAATGGGGACACGTGCCTGCCGCAATGTGCAAAATGGGGACACTTTTTCCTGCCGCAATGTGTAAAATGGGGACACCTGTCTGCCGCAATGTGTAAAATGGGGTCACCTGTCTGCCGCAATGTGTAAAATGGGGACACTTGCCTGTCGTACTGTGTACAATGGGGACACTTTTTCCTGGATATGAAATTTATGTTAGAAAAGGCAATTTTTCAGGTAAAAAAGTTCTGAAAGAGATATATATATATATATATATATATATAAAGCAGGGAAGTCCCGCACTCTCACCCAACACAGGTAGCTGCTGGGGTGCCAATCAAAGCCTGGCCCATATGAGGTCAGACTAATAGTACAATACAGAGTACATCCACCAAAGTGGACGACAGATAGCACTCTCCAGACTTGCTTAATAAATGTCAAAAAATTTATTCCAAAAATTATATAATGGTTCCTTTGTCCATAATAAACAGAAATTGAAAGGGCTCACCAACGTTTCGGTCCCCGGCTGGGACCTTTTTCAAGGTAGTTGCACATGAGCAAGTAGTCCAACAAAGTTACAGCATCAACAAAGTTATTCAAGGAACCAGGAGCACTGCAATATGCCTCCCAGGTCCCCTATAAATGCCCATATGCAAATTAGCCAATTCACATGTTCCGGACGCGTCAGTTTATGTCACTTCCGGTCCGCACCGGAAGTGACGTCGCGTCAGCGTCCGATCACGGATATGCAAAAATCAATAATAGTAAGTCTGTAGCTGCGGTAAAGTTAAAATAGTTAAGGTGATGTTGATATTATATAACAGACATGTATGGATCTAATTAACAATGCTAACGTGTACACTCGAGGCCGCTACGTCACTTCCGGTTATACGGAAGTCGCGGTAACCATGGTAACGCCGCTGTGCCGGCTCATACCGCATCACGTCACGTATTCATTTCAGGGGTAACCATAGCAACGTCTCGTCACTACTCAGTAACTCCCGTTCGCCGGAAGTGGCAGTGACCTTAGGGACGGTGCTGTGTAATAACTGCATTTATAAACAAAAACAGTATCCTGGTCATGTATAGACCAGTATACTGATGGGCATAGCGGAGACCTGGTAGTAGCGCATAGCTGTCCCGACGGCAGCAAATTAATCTAATATTCACAATACAGACCGGGTGTAATCATACTTATACAGACTAAGCATGGTAATAAAACGCAATTTATAGCAATCATGATGATTAGAACCAAGGGATCCTGCAGTGTCATAGACCGTGACACAGACCACACTGATTCATTCAGGATGACACTGTCCCACACCCATTGGGTGATAGAGGAGAACCCCTGTAATGTCCATTCATAGGGGGTTAGAGTCATAGGTCATTAATGAAGATAATCCCCAGCAAAAAGTACCATGACAATATATCCTCTTGTACAACAATATGTATTGTATAATCATTTGGTGGTGTTACTGGACTTAAACTACTTAAGGAATATAGAGAGGGGATTGTTTTCATTCATCCCTCGTGGGGAAATCGTGTCCAAATGGTGGATCCAGTAGCTCTCTTTCTTTCTAAGTGCCAGAACACGATCACCCCCCCGTGTGAGAGGGGGGACCCAGTCAATAATTTTGCACCGAAGATTAGATACCTGATGTTGGTGTAGCAAAAAATGTCTCGGTACCGGTTGGTCTGTTGTTTTGGAGGTGATTGCCTGGTGGATGGTCGTTCTATGGTTCGCCATCCTGTCACGAAAACGCCTAGCAGTCATACCGACATAATAAAGTCGACAGGGACAGGTAAGTATATAGATGACGTGGTCCATGAGGCAATGAAGTTTATACTTGATCTTAATGAGCCGTCCCGTATGTGGGTGGGGGAAAGTGGGTCCAGTAAGCATACTCCTACATGTGGTGCAGCCGCTACATTTGAAGCAACCTGGCTTCTGCTCCTGTAGCCAGGTTGTCCTACTCGGTGCAGTTGGGCATCCTGTGGGTCTTAGTAACAACTGTTTGAGGTTAGGCGCTTTTCTGAATGCCATCATGGGTGGTTTAGTGTTTTTCATCTTAAGTTGGGTATCCGAAGAGATAATGGGCCATCTTTTCCGCAGAGCACTACTGATCTTGTTTGAATGTGCATCAAAAGTTGTGGTAAATACCATGCGGTCTGGTTTCTGCTCAGTACACCTTGGTGTGTCAGGAGTTTGGAATTTTGCACGTGCTTTCCTCAAGCAGCGTTGTATGCATCCACTAGTGTACCCACGTTCCTGGAACCTCCTGGCCATCTCCTGTAGTTGTAGTTCCATCTGTGTAGCGTCGGTGTTATTCCTCATGACCCTCAAAAATTGTGAAATAGGTAGATGTTCTTTGAGTGCAGGTGGATGTTGGCTAGTGGATAACAGAAGGGTATTCCTATCAGTCGGTTTTCGGTATAGCGAGGTACTGATCGCTCCCTCAATAATAGTGACTGTGATATCCAAAAAGTTGATCTGCTTGTCGTCAATCTGAGCAGTGAATCTTACCGGATTATCTAGTTCATTAAGTGTCTTTACCATCTGGTGGAACCTATCTGTGGTACCTGTCCACAGGATGAAAATATCGTCAATAAAGCGTTTATACATCAGGATATGCTCTCCAAAGGCTGGCAAGATGTGTCTACTCTCGTATGCCGCCATGTAAATATTGGCGTACGCCGGTGCCAAATTTGAGCCCATAGCGGTCCCGGAGCGCTGTATGTAGTATTTGTCTAAATAGGAGAAGTGATTGTACTTCAGGACTGCGTCAGCCAGTTGGATGATAAAGTCAATAGGAGTGTTCGCTGGGGGACAGGCTATAAGCGCATCCTTCAATGCTTGTAGACCAGCATCGTGTGGAATAATCGTGTAGAGCGAACATACGTCAAAAGTCTGCTTGTCAATTCCTTCAATCCAAGTATCAGAACCTATATCCGCCTTGTAGAACAGGATCTCCATACCGGTACACCCATTAAGACCTTTGATAACCTATCTAGACAGGAGAGACAGGCACTTGAGACATTAAGAAAAGACACCTCCTTAGTTATCAGACCTGCAGATAAAGGGGGAGCTATTGTTGTACAAGATTGGGTCGACTACAACAATGAGATCTGTAGACAACTAGCTGACACCACTACCTATTCACAATGTGACATAAACCCGATACCAAATTTCAAACGCAGCGTAGACTCCATACTACAACAAAGCCTTGAAGCCAAGTGGATTGACAAGCAGACTTTTGACTACCTGACGGTCACTCACCCCGTATGTCCTATTATCTATACGCTACCCAAAGTCCACAAAGCACTCTCAAATCCACCAGGTAGGCCGATTATATCGGCACGCCATTCATTGTTGCAACCATTAGCAATCTATGTGGACTCTTTTTTGCAACAAATAGTGCAACAGAATGATAGCTATATACGGGACACCATGGACTTTCTCGCTAAACTCTCCTGCACACCACGAATAACTGGGGATATCCGGCTTGCAACTATGGACGTATGTTCGCTCTACACGATTATTCCACACGATGCTGGTCTACAAGCATTGAAGGATGCGCTTATAGCCTGTCCCCCAGCGAACACTCCTATTGACTTTATCATCCAACTGGCTGACGCAGTCCTGAAGTACAATCACTTCTCCTATTTAGACAAATACTACATACAGCGCTCCGGGACCGCTATGGGCTCAAATTTGGCACCGGCGTACGCCAATATTTACATGGCGGCATACGAGAGTAGACACATCTTGCCAGCCTTTGGAGAGCATATCCTGATGTATAAACGCTTTATTGACGATATTTTCATCCTGTGGACAGGTACCACAGATAGGTTCCACCAGATGGTAAAGACACTTAATGAACTAGATAATCCGGTAAGATTCACTGCTCAGATTGACGACAAGCAGATCAACTTTTTGGATATCACAGTCACTATTATTGAGGGAGCGATCAGTACCTCGCTATACCGAAAACCGACTGATAGGAATACCCTTCTGTTATCCACTAGCCAACATCCACCTGCACTCAAAGAACATCTACCTATTTCACAATTTTTGAGGGTCATGAGGAATAACACCGACGCTACACAGATGGAACTACAACTACAGGAGATGGCCAGGAGGTTCCAGGAACGTGGGTACACTAGTGGATGCATACAACGCTGCTTGAGGAAAGCACGTGCAAAATTCCAAACTCCTGACACACCAAGGTGTACTGAGCAGAAACCTGACCGCATGGTATTTACCACAACTTTTGATGCACATTCAAACAAGATCAGTAGTGCTCTGCGGAAAAGATGGCCCATTATCTCTTCGGATACCCAACTTAAGATGAAAAACACTAAACCACCCATGATGGCATTCAGAAAAGCGCCTAACCTCAAACAGTTGTTACTAAGACCCACAGGATGCCCAACTGCACCGAGTAGGACAACCTGGCTACAGGAGCAGAAGCCAGGTTGCTTCAAATGTAGCGGCTGCACCACATGTAGGAGTATGCTTACTGGACCCACTTTCCCCCACCCACATACGGGACGGCTCATTAAGATCAAGTATAAACTTCATTGCCTCATGGACCACGTCATCTATATACTTACCTGTCCCTGTGGACTTTATTATGTCGGTATGACTGCTAGGCGTTTTCGTGACAGGATGGCGAACCATAGAACGACCATCCACCAGGCAATCACCTCCAAAACAACAGACCAACCGGTACCGAGACATTTTTTGCTACACCAACATCAGGTATCTAATCTTCGGTGCAAAATTATTGACTGGGTCCCCCCTCTCACACGGGGGGGTGATCGTGTTCTGGCACTTAGAAAGAAAGAGAGCTACTGGATCCACCATTTGGACACGATTTCCCCACGAGGGATGAATGAAAACAATCCCCTCTCTATATTCCTTAAGTAGTTTAAGTCCAGTAACACCACCAAATGATTATACAATACATATTGTTGTACAAGAGGATATATTGTCATGGTACTTTTTGCTGGGGATTATCTTCATTAATGACCTATGACTCTAACCCCCTATGAATGGACATTACAGGGGTTCTCCTCTATCACCCAATGGGTGTGGGGCAGTGTCATCCTGAATGAATCAGTGTGGTCTGTGTCACGGTCTATGACACTGCAGGATCCCTTGGTTCTAATCATCATGATTGCTATAAATTGCGTTTTATTACCATGCTTAGTCTGTATAAGTATGATTACACCCGGTCTGTATTGTGAATATTAGATTAATTTGCTGCCGTCGGGACAGCTATGCGCTACTACCAGGTCTCCGCTATGCCCATCAGTATACTGGTCTATACATGACCAGGATACTGTTTTTGTTTATAAATGCAGTTATTACACAGCACCGTCCCTAAGGTCACTGCCACTTCCGGCGAACGGGAGTTACTGAGTAGTGACGAGACGTTGCTATGGTTACCCCTGAAATAAATACGTGACGTGATGCGGTATGAGCCGGCACAGCGGCGTTACCATGGTTACCGCGACTTCCGTATAACCGGAAGTGACGTAGCGGCCTCAAGTGTACACGTTAGCATTGTTAATTAGATCCATACATGTCTGTTATATAATATCAACATCACCTTAACTATTTTAACTTTACCGCACCTACAGACTTACTATTATTGATTTTTGCATATCCGTGATCGGACGCTGACGCGACGTCACTTCCGGTGCGGACCGGAAGTGACATAAACTGCCGCGTCCGGAACATGTGAATTGGCTAATTTGCATATGGGCATTTATAGGGGACCTGGGAGGCATATTGCAGTGCTCCTGGTTCCTTGAATAACTTTGTTGATGCTGTAACTTTGTTGGACTACTTGCTTATGTGCAACTACCTTGAAAAAGGTCCCAGCCGGGGACCGAAACGTTGGTGAGCCCTTTCAATTTCTGTTTATTATGGACAAAGGAACCATTATATAATTTTTGGAATAAATTTTTTGACATTTATTAAGCAAGTCTGGAGAGTGCTATCTGTCGTCCACTTTGGTGGATGTACTCTGTATTATATATATATATATATATATATATATATATAATATTTTTATTCATTTATTTATTTATCTTAAAATGTTTAGTTTTTTATTTTTTTTATTTATTTATTTATTGTAAAAAAAAAAAATCTTTTTTTTTTTTTTTTTGGGGGGGGGGGGGGGGGGGGGTGTCAAATGACTACCTTGCCCCGGGTGACAAAAATCCTAGTTTCGGCCCTGTTGCATGTATATTGAAATTGCATTGGAGGATTAATGACGACTGCTGTACATGAATTATATATCAAACGGATTGTGACTTGATATTACACAGGTCCATAAACAGGAGGGCGAAATTGCTATATTTACATTATTAGCGCCGGTGGAGGGATTGCTCACTTGTCTGTTTCACTCCTAAATGTGATGCGTCATGCATTCCGCCCCTGGAGAGGAAAGGTAAATATGGGTATCTTCTACATGCATATGGTGCTGAAATCCAAAGAGTATTGGTATCAATAGAGAATAGTAGTGGGCCTAGGACTGTGCCTTGTGGTACTCCAAGTGATATAGGAAGTGGATACAGAGAAGCAAACAATGAAATAGCAAACGATGCGAATGGGATACACAAGCGGGAGGCATTCATGTTGCCGGCTGCCAGGATCCCGCCGACGCCAGAATCCCTACACCCAGTGAAACACTGGCGGTCGCAATCCCGACTGCCGCCCGGAATCCCCACTTGGGTAGTGCTCCACACCACCAAAGGGGGAATATAACCCTGTTGGGACTGCTGCGCTCGCCGTCGGTATTCCGGCTGTCAGGATCCCGACGTCAGTCTCCTGACTGCTGGGATCCCGACAGCCAGGATATCATACTGAATCTGCACAAGTGGCTTCTGCTGTTTAAAATTATATGCAGCATGCCTATATTCTGTGTGTAATAGCAACTGTATCTGCATACAAAATGTCATGCTACAGTGTATTCCAGCCAATATAGCCATGCAGCATTAACTGCTTGTACATCCAAACACATCCCTTTGTGTATCAGACCCATTTTCCTGTGAAAAATTAGTAAAAATTACATGTACACTACACAGACTTTTTAGAGATCAAAGTTTTTGGGGTTGTTTTTTTTGTGTCAAAATGTATTTGAAAGGTGTTTATTGTAAATGTGCATGAAAAGTGTACTTATAATTGATTTCCAACATTTTCATAACCAACTCTGCCAAAAACTACCTCCTAAATTCTTTGAGAGTTGTAAAGCTGTTTTGTGTCCAACTTGCAATATTGGACTCCATTACATTGGTCAAGTTATATACTTAACATGGGCAAAACATCTAGATCCAAGTTTTTATTGGGTGCTCTACTTTAGAGCCGAAAGCGTCCGAAAAATCCGGTTTGCGGCCGCTAATACATTAGCTGACTTTGCAATATGCCCGATATTTCCGCAAACATCTGACATTTTGCCGTTATTGACTCCCATTACAGCCCAGCCGTAGTGTTTGTGTGAGAAGAGAGTGGTCAGCAGTGTCATAAGCAGCTTGGATGACAAGTTAGCTGAGAGATGGGATAGTAACATGAGAGAGATTTTGGGTCAGAGTTTTTTGTTTTTCAGAATAAGAGTAATCAGTCCATGAATGAATAATGATGGAATGAAACCGGTAGACAGAGATTACACATTTTAATTAAGGTTGAGATTAGCTCAAGAGACAGCGCTGATTTTAGAGTCTGTAGGATCAAGAGGAGATGTAGTAGTGAAGGAAGAAGAGAAGAGAGTAGATACTTCATCTTCATTGTGCAGAGAAGGTGCCAGAGGGTTCAGTGAAGGAATTGAGCAGGTTGCCGCCTGAGGAGGAGCACACCATTTCATGTCTGATCTTACCAATGTTGTCCTTAAAGTAGGACACAATATATTGTTCACTAATAATAGTCTGTGGGTTTGATGTGGAGGGGTGAGTAGAGATTTAAATGTGTTAAAAAGAATCTTGCATTTAGAGGCTGAAGCAGACATGACAGATTGGAAGTACTGCTTGTTTGTTTTGCAGTGTCTAGAACAGGAGTGGGCAATTATTTCAGCTGAGGGGCCACTGACTTGACACTTTCCTGTCAGTATCCGAGGGCCACACACAAAATAGCAGCTTCCCCCACTTGCCAAAAATATAGGGACGTGGCTTCATGTGGAAGGGGTGTGGCCAAAAAATAATACAGATTCATATTAGGCTGCACAATAGTCTCCATTATTCAAATTACGCCACACAGCACCACTTACACACATTACACCAGGTAGAGCCCCTTTTACACACATTACGGCAGGTAGAGCTCCCTTTTACACAGTATGGAAGGTAGAGCCCCATTTTTACACAGTACGGAAGGTAGAGACCCCATTTACACAGTACGAAAGGTAGAGACCCCTTTTACACAGTACGGAAGGTAGAGCCCCCTTTTACGCAGTACGGAAGGTAGAGCCCCCTTTTACGCAGTACGGAAGGTAGAGCCCCCTTTTACGCAGTATGGAAGGTAGAGCCCCCTTTTTACGCAGTACGGAAGGTAGAGTCCCCTTTTACACATTACAGCAGGTAGAGCCCCCTTTTACACATTAACATTTTATTTGGGATAATTATGGCCCCTGGGGAAAGGTGTGACACAGTGATAGAACACGGGACAGGGGGTGACACAGTGACAGAACACGAGGGGTGACACAGTGACAGAGACCCAGTGACAGAACATGGGGGGGTGACACAGTGACAGAACACGGTGGGGGTGACATAGTGACAGAACATGGGCGGGTGACACAGTGACAGAACACGGTGGGGGTTACACAGTGACAGAACATCGGGGTGTGACACAGTGACAGAACACGGTGGGGGTTACACAGTGACAGAACATGGGGGGGTGACACAGTGACAGAACACGGGTGGAGACAGTGACAGAACACAGTGGTGACATGGTGACAGAACACGGGAGGGGTTGGTACAGCGAGAGCAATAGATCTCTCCCCCCAACCTAAAAACAGTCTGACGACACTGCCCGCACACACAAATATACACACACTATCACACACACTCTCACACACACTCTCACATATACACACACACACACACACACACACACTCTTTCTTTCTCTCACTCACTTTTTCCATTAACTTACTGATCTAGCTGGCCCGTGTAGCTCCGCCCCCTGAGGTCCCGTGTAGCCCTGCCCCTCATCGTCACGTAGCTCCGCCCCCTCTTCGGCTGAACACAGCCGTTGTCACTGGGGACTCTGGAGGCGGGAGGAGGCTGCTACAATACAGGCGCCGTGCAGCAATAGGGGCGACAGGCGCCGCCGGCAGCTTGGAGGTACTGCAGTGCAGAGCACTGACAAGCAGCTCAGCCGGTCGGGCCGCTTTTCATTGGTCGCTGGTGGGAGGCAGTGGGCCGGGTAGGATCAGTTTGCGGGCCGCCTGTGGCCCGCGGGCAGTATTTTGCCCACCCCTAGTCTAGAACCTTTTGATAGGAATGGCAGATAGCTGGGTATATATGTGAAGAAATCATTAGGACAGTGGTTCTCAAACTGTGTGCCTAGGCACCCTGGGGTGTCTTGCAGGGTTGACCTGGGTTGGTGGTCCCTGACCAATTAAAATTATTTACAGTCAGTTTAATAAACAAAACCAGTGCTTGTGGCTTCCAATCATAAAATATGCGGACAAACAGAAGTGAATCCTGTGTACCTCACCACATAACAGAACCTAAGGATGACATATAAACACAATTTACTTTATAATTTTTTCTGAGTTTCTCAATAAGAAATTTTTGGCCTGGGTGCCTTGAATAAAATAGTACACGGTCTATAGATCTACACTACAAAGGTCTACAGTCAAAAGGCTGACCACTAATGGTCGACATGTATTAGATCGACAGGCAGAGCCGGCCATAACCAATATGATGCCCTAGGCAAGATTTTGACTGGTGCCCCCTAGCACCGCCGCTAGTTCTGCAGGAGATGCCTGGCATGAGTCATCTGGCAGCTCTGCTAACGTCGGGCGCCTTTTGTTTATGAAAATGCACATTATTTGAATTACTATATGGCTAGGATGCACATGCAGCTTCTGCTGATTAAAATGATATGCAGTATGCCTATATTCTGTGTGCGACTGCGGCTGTATCTGCATACGAAATGCTACATTACAGTGATTTCCAGGAATACACTGCAACGTAGCATTTCGTATGCAGATACAGCCACAGTCACACACAGAATATAGGCATGCCGCATATCATTTTAATCAGCAGAAGCTGCTGGTGCCCCTAAGCATACCAAATGCCCTAGGCATTTGCCTAGTTTGCCTATGCCTAAGGCCGGCTCTGTCGACAGGGTCAAAAGGTTACAGGGTTAAAAGGACGACATGTAAAAGTTAGACAGTTCAAAAGGTCGACATGATAATGGTCGAAATACATGGTCGGTAGAAGTTTTTTTTATTTATTTTTTTCAACTTTTTCATACTTTACCATCCACGTGAACTACGATTGGGAATAGTAACCTGCCCAAAGCTCGCTCGCTCGCCATGCGAGGAGACGCGGTACACTAATGGGGCTTGTTTGTGGCAGAAAAGTGACAAAACAACAAAAAAACAAATTGTTCTACCTTTTTTGTGTCGACCATTTCCATGTTGACCTTTTGCCCCTGACGACCATTAGTGGTCAACCTATTGACTGTAGACTTTTTTAATATAGATCTAATAATCCACACCCGAAAAATTCAGATACTCTAGGGTGCTGTGAGTCTAAAAAGTTTGGGAACCACTGCATTAGGAAGTTCTTGGAGAGAAGAAGAAACTTAATTAAGCAAATTAATATTGTTCATTTTTGTGTGGATTTGAGGAGGCTTAGTAGAGTTCAATAACAGTAACCTTAAAGGTCGGAAATCATAAACCTAGCAGAGTCTAACAATTATAGAATAAAAGTGTTTATCTTGTTTTGCTTTAAAACTAAAGGTCCCAGCTAGTCCTATCATTCCCATCGTTAATGGCTTCCAGGGCATGCTGGTACTTGGAGAGGTAGGGGCTGTACTCCCAGAGACAATGGAGTCAGTTGCCGTCGGACTCCAGCCCAGAAGGGGGAACCTAGCTTCTCCATTGTCTGCTGACTGCACCCTTCCTGCTTTAATAGGAGCCACCAAGTGGAGGTGGAGTACATATTAGTATCAGTGAGGCACTCCCTCTCTGTGACTTAGACTCAGTGCTCACTCGGCTGTGCTGTGTGTGGTTGCGGACGTCATGCGAACGTGGCAGCCGGCCAGGAGACAGCGTGCAGAGGGTGACGCGCTATTATTGTCCTTGGAGGAGGGAGGAGAGAGAAGGGAGAGCAGCAGGTGTAGCAGTGGGCAATGACAGTCTGAAATAAATTATATGACTCAAAACAGAGGGTGTGTGATATCACTTACAAGGGAATGGGGGAGGGGCATGGCTCATACAGGGGAGGGGGGCATTGCTCACACAGGGGAAGGGGGGGGTGAATTGCTCACACAGGGTAAGGGGGGGCTGGCTCACACAGGGGAAGGGGGCATGGCTCACACAGGGGAAGAGGGACATGGCTCACACTGGAGGAAGGGGTGATATCACTTACACAGAAGAAGAGAGCATGACTCACACACGTAAAAGCGGGGGTATCCGGACTCCAGGTCGACAACAAAAAGGTCGACACACCTTGGTCACCGCCAATTGGTCGACACACCTTAGGTCGACATGGGCAAAAGGTCGACACGGACAAAAGGTCGACAGGAGCAAGGTCGACATGGAAAAAGGTCGACATGAGTTTTTCACGATTTTTTCTTTTTTGGAACCTTTTCATACTTAACGATCCACGTGGACTATAATTGGAACGGTAATATGTGCCGAGCGAAGCGGCAGCGGAGCGAAGGCACCATGCCCGAAGCATGGCGAGCGAAGCGAGCCATGCGAGGGGACGCGGTGCACTAATTGGGGTTCCCGGTCACTCTACGAAGAAAACGACACCAAAAAAACATAAAAAACTCATGTCGACCTTTTTCCATGTCGACCTTGTTCATGTCGACCTTTTGTTCATGTCGACCTTTTGTCCATGTCGACCTAAGGTGTGTCGACCAATTGGCGTCGACCTAATGTGTGTCGACCTTTTTGTTGTCGACCCTGAGTCCCAGACCCAAAGCGGGGATATCACTCACACAGGGGCTTTGGGAAAGGGGGAAATAGCTCACAGAGAAGTAATGGGTGATATCACTCACACAGGGCTGTGGGGGGGGGGGGGGGGGGCAAGGCTTAAACAGGGGACGGGGTGATTTCACTCACATATTAGAAGGGGGGGCATGGCTCATTCAGGGGAAGGGGGGGATGGCTCACACAGGGGAAGGGGGCATGGCTCACACGGGAAGAGGGACATGGCTCACACTGGAGGAAGGGATGATATCACTTACACAGAAGAAGAGAGCATGACTCACACACGTAAAAGCGGGGATATCACTCACACAGGGGCTTTGGGAAAGGGGGAAATAGCTCACAGAGAAGGAATGGGTGATATCACTCACACGGGGTTGGGGGGGGCAAGGCTTAAACAGGGGACGGGGTGATTTCACTTACATATTAGAAGGGGCGGAATGGCTCATACAGGGGAAGGGGTGATATCACTCACAAATTGGAAGGGGGGACATGGCTCATACAGGGGAAGGGGTGATATCACTCACACAGTGGAGCGGGGTCAAGCTCACACAGGATAAAAAATATATAAAAAGTAACTTGCGCCCTAGCTTCAGCTCGGCAGATCACCAAAAAAGAGCACCACTCCTTTATAGACACAATAGAAACACAGAGGCGATCTCCCAGCGATGCTACTATATGTTCCAAGTCCGTATGTATTCCTGTACTAAATGCGATGCATTCCCATAAAGGTTTCTTTCACACTTCATATAACACAATTCTTCTAACACACGGTCTATTGGTACCAGGCTTACCTTTATGATAAGCCCTATATGCGCTGAAAGGTATCTTTTTCCAGTCCCAGTTGATATCTGGACTTCCGCTACCTCCACAAAAATGGCTCCAAATGACAGCAGACGGTGAAAAAAAGTCTATTTAATTCCAAAGAACATTATCCCGCAACAATGCAGGGATAAAAGATAAAAACAAAACAAAAATAACAATAAAATACAAGAGTACACTATATTACGAATAGCAGGACCACTTCCAATGATACTGGTAGGATGGGTTTAGGTAAAAAGTTCCCAACTATAAGGGGTTTAAAAAGGGAAAAACCGATTACCCACAAAGTGTTGCCAACCACCATGGAAGAATATGGCCCAAAGTTCTCCTTAAAAACCAACGCGTTTCGGATAAAATCCTTCCTCAGGGTATACAGTGGAAGTGACCCCCCTAGTCCATTTATACCTATCTGGCTATGTCACATGTCTGCCTTAGCCAATCCGGTTCCACTGTTCCTTAAAGTGCATATAATCCCCACATTTTCATACAAAAAATAATAGAGACTTTTACATATATACATATCACCACATTCAGCTGTCAATCTGGTTTTGTACCTAAACATATTTCATATAAACTCCTAATTTCATTTAATTGGTTAAAAATATAGTCCGAAATGGATCCTTAGATCAGTCCTTTAACATAGGTTAATCTCCCGTATCCAGGGTGTTTATATCCATAGTTTGTTGGAGTCCATTAGTCATGTGATCCCGCGTGTTTCCGCCTGAGAGCCTCTTTCATAGTTGTTTATGTCAGTCTCCTTGGAGACCGCACGTCTCCTCTCCCCGCCGTCTCTGGCATTTAGCGGCCGGAAGCGTTCGTCACTTGACTCGGCTCACTTCCGGTAATTGACCCGCAAGGCGGAAGTTCAATATCGCCGTGATGAGCCGCATAGTGCCGTTATCTTCCCTCCTTACACGGTTTACATAGGGGAATAAAAGCAAATGTCAGTGTTCTCATCCCTCCACATAATCATCGTACTGGCAGAGAAAATACTGTATGGTTACAACATTCTTTTATATTCATACTATATTTTTATAAATATACAAAATTAATAGTTTCTAAAATACCATAACCTCTTTTCTTCCCATTTACGACCCCTGCCAATAGGATATATTTTCCAAAATAATCCTATCTTGGATTCCTAGATGGTCATATTTTGTACATTCACCTTTATAGATAATCGTGCCCTCTTATCCCCTAAAATGACTGGACCACAGGTAGATCACAGAAACCACTTGGTCTCAAAATCCATATTGAGACCTTTTGGATGCAATGTTCTTAATTCGTAGATCTTTCTCATTTCTGCCCTCGCTAGTCTCTCTTCTTCATCATTTTTACGCCAGTTAGGCAGGATACTCATAATGGCACAGAAACTCACCAGATGATTAATATTACATTTGTGTGAGTTCTTAAAGTGTTGAGACACACTGTGTGTCTCTAGACCTTTTTTAATATTTCGGACGTGTTCCGCCATCCTCACCTTAAGGGCCCTCGTCGTACGTCCTACATATTGTACCCCACATTCACATTCTAATAGATACACACAATTTTTTGTTGAACAAGTCAAAAATTGTTTAATTGGGTATACTGTATTGGTTTGTGTGGATTTATATTCTGTTATTTTACTTCCACTCCCCTTGCAGTTCCGACACATGATGCACATACCGCATCTATAACAAACCAATACAGTATACCCAATTAAACAATTTTTGAAATGAGAAAGATCTACGAATTAAGAACATTGCATCCAAAAGGTCTCAATATGGATTTTGAGACCAAGTGGTTTCTGTGATCTACCTGTGGTCCAGTCATTTTAGGGGATAAGAGGGCACGATTATCTATAAAGGTGAATGTACAAAATATGACCATCTAGGAATCCAAGATAGGATTATTTTGGAAAATATATCCTATTGGCAGGGGTCGTAAATGGGAAGAAAAGAGGTTATGGTATTTTAGAAACTATTAATTTTGTATATTTATAAAAATATAGTATGAATATAAAAGAATGTTGTAACCATACAGTATTTTCTCTGCCAGTACGATGATTATGTGGAGGGATGAGAACACTGACATTTGCTTTTATTCCCCTATGTAAACCGTGTAAGGAGGGAAGATAACGGCACTATGCGGCTCATCACGGCGATATTGAACTTCCGCCTTGCGGGTCAATTACCGGAAGTGAGCCGAGTCAAGTGACGAACGCTTCCGGCCGCTAAATGCCAGAGACGGCGGGGAGAGGAGACGTGCGGTCTCCAAGGAGACTGACATAAACAACTATGAAAGAGGCTCTCAGGCGGAAACACGCGGGATCACATGACTAATGGACTCCAACAAACTATGGATATAAACACCCTGGATACGGGAGATTAACCTATGTTAAAGGACTGATCTAAGGATCCATTTCGGACTATATTTTTAACCAATTAAATGAAATTAGGAGTTTATATGAAATATGTTTAGGTACAAAACCAGATTGACAGCTGAATGTGGTGATATGTATATATGTAAAAGTCTCTATTATTTTTTGTATGAAAATGTGGTGATTATATGCACTTTAAGGAACAGTGGAACCGGATTGGCTAAGGCAGACATGTGACATAGCCAGATAGGTATA
The DNA here is from genome assembly GCF_028390025.1 of Pseudophryne corroboree. Lineage (NCBI taxonomy): Eukaryota > Metazoa > Chordata > Amphibia > Anura > Myobatrachidae > Pseudophryne > Pseudophryne corroboree. Next base: position 225,672,423 of record NC_086453.1, on the reverse strand, counting down.
AATGGACTAGGGGGGTCACTTCCACTGTATACCCTGAGGAAGGATTTTATCCGAAACGCGTTGGTATTTTAAGGAGAACTTTGGGCCATATTCTTCCATGGTGGTTGGCAACACTTTGTGGGTAATCGGTTTTTCCCTTTTTAAACCCCTTATAGTTGGGAACTTTTTACCTAAATCCATCCTACCAGTATCATTGGAAGTGGTCCTGCTATTCGTAATATAGGGTACTTTTGTATTTTATTGTTATTTTTGTTTTGTTTTTATCTTTTATCCCTGCATTGTTGCGGGATAATGTTCTTTGGAATTAAATAGACTTTTTTTCACCGTCTGCTGTCATTTGGAGCCATTTTTGTGGAGGTAGCGGAAGTCCAGATATCAACTGGGACTGGAAAAAGATACCTTTCAGCGCATATAGGGCTTATCATAAAGGTAAGCCTGGTACCAATAGACCGTGTGTTAGAAGAATTGTGTTATATGAAGTGTGAAAGAAACCTTTATGGGAATGCATCGCATTTAGTACAGGAATACATACGGACTTGGAACATATAGTAGCATCGCTGGGAGATCGCCTCTGTGTTTCTATTGTGTCTATAAAGGAGTGGTGCTCTTTTTTGGTGATCTGCCGAGCTGAAGCTAGGGCGCAAGTTACTTTTTATATATTTTTTATTCTGTTTATTTGCACTATTATTGTGTCTTGCGGCCCCTTATCATGTTTGCCCATCGAACAAATAGAAAAGCTCAGGTTGACTCTCTATTTAGTGAGAATGAGAGTGTGGAGTTGGTGGATGATAACCTGGAAAGTGCAATGGGTAAATTGGAGAAATTACTCATACGAGAGAGTAAAATCTGGTGGGAGGTGGCCTTCCTTGAAAAATATTGTTCAGAAGGACTTACCCCGAAGGGTTTGAAAATTATCAAATCACCTTCATTTAATAATGAATCAGTGGGTTTCATGAAGGAGTGGCAAAAAATGTTGGATAGTTGTTCCTATTCACTCATGCAACTTATTATTAAGGAAAAGAGTGAGATCCTTAAAGTGATAGAGGAGGAAATTGGATCTCTCCGGTCCTTGATTGAACCTTATTCAAAATTAGAGGACTATAAGGAATTAGAGGAGGGAATTATTAGGAAAATAGAAAAAATAGAGAGGGAGATCAAAAATAAAAAACAGAAAAAATATTTTAGAGATATTGATGAGTGTAAAAGGAATAAAGAAAATGTATGCATAGAATCTAGAGATATGGTAAAGGCAGGGCCGAAACTAGGGGGGGGCTAGGGGGGCAGGCGACCTGGGCGCCGGATTGGAGGGGGCGCCGAGACCCCCAAACACCGCCGCGGCACTTTTAAACCCCCTTCTCCCGAGTGCCCAGCTCGAGGGGCGGGGTTTCGCGGAATGACGCGATTGCGTCGTGACGTCACGGCGCAAACGCGTCATTCAACGAAACCCCGCCGGAGGAGGGAGAACTGAAGGGGGAGCCCGGAGCCGCGCAGACGAGGAGGGAGAGGCGGCTGAAGAGCGGCGAGAACCGCTTCAAATGTAAGTCAGCCCCTCTCCCTTCCTCTCTCTCTCTCTCTCTCTCCCTCCCTCTCCCCACCACCTGCCGTAATGTTTAAAATGGGGACCTGTGCCTGCGTACTGTGTAAAATGGGGACCTGTGCCTGCGTACTGTGTAAAATGGGGACCTGTGCCAGCGTACTGTGTAAAATGGGGACCTGTGCCAGCGTACTGTGTAAAATGGGGACCTGTGCCAGCGTACTGTGTAAAATGGGGACCTGTGCCAGCATACTGTGTAAAATGGGGACCTGTGCCAGCGTACTGTGTAAAATGGGGACCTGTGCCTGCGTACTGTGTAAAATGGGGACCTGTGCCAGCGTAATGTGTAAAATGGGGACCTGTGCCAGCATACTGTGTAAAATGGGGACCTGTGCCTGCGTACTGTGTAAAATGGGGACCTGTGCCTGCGTACTGTGTAAAATGGGGACCTGTGCCAGCGTAATGTGTAAAATGGGGACCTGTGCCAGCGTACTGTGTAAAATGGGGACCTGTGCCTGCGTACTGTGTAAAATGGGGACCTGTGCCTGCGTACTGTGTAAAATGGGGACCTGTGCCAGCGTAATGTGTAAAATGGGGACCTGTGCCTGCGTACTGTGTAAAATGGGGACCTGTGCCAGCGTACTGTGTAAAATGGGGACCTGTGCCAGCGTACTGTGTAAAATGGGGACCTGTGCCAGCGTACTGTGTAAAATGGGGACCTGTGCCAGCGTACTGTGTAAAATGGGGACCTGTGCATGCGTACTGTGTAAAATGGGGACCTGTGCCAGCGTAATGTGTAAAATGGGGACCTGTGCCAGCGTACTGTGTAAAATGGGGACCTGTGCCAGCGTACTGTGTAAAATGGGGACCTGTGCCAGCGTACTGTGTAAAATGGGGACCTGTGCCAGCGTACTGTGTAAAATGGGGACCTGTGCCTGCGTACTGTGTAAAATGGGGACCTGTGCCAGCGTAATGTGTAAAATGGGGACCTGTGCCAGCGTACTGTGTAAAATGGGGACCTGTGCCAGCGTACTGTGTAAAATGGGGACCTGTGCCAGCGTACTGTGTAAAATGGGGACCTGTGCCAGCGTACTGTGTAAAATGGGGACACTTGCCAGCGTACTGTGTAAAATGGGGACCTGTGCCTGCGTACTGTGTAAAATGGGGACCTGTGCCAGCGTACTGTGTAAAATGGGGACCTGTGCCAGCGTACTGTGTAAAATGGGGACCTGTGCCAGCGTACTGTGTAAAATGGGGACCTGTGCCAGCGTACTGTGTAAAATGGGGACCTGTGCCTGCGTACTGTGTAAAATGGGGACCTGTGCCTGCGTACTGTGTAAAATGGGGACCTGTGCCAGCATACTGTGTAAAATGGGGACCTGTGCCAGCGTACTGTGTAAAATGGGGACCTGTGCCTGCGTACTGTGTAAAATGGGGACCTGTGCCAGCGTAATGTGTAAAATGGGGACCTGTGCCAGCGTACTGTGTAAAATGGGGACCTGTGCCAGCGTACTGTGTAAAATGGGGACCTGTGCCAGCGTACTGTGTAAAATGGGGACCTGTGCCAGCGTACTGTGTAAAATGGGGACACTTGCCAGCGTACTGTGTAAAATGGGGACCTGTGCCTGCGTACTGTGTAAAATGGGGACCTGTGCCTGCCGCAATGTGTAAAATGGGGACACTTGCCAGCGTACTGTGTAAAATGGGGACACTTGCCAGCTTACTGTGTAAAATGGGGACACGTGCCTGCCGCAATGTGTAAAATGGGGACACTTTTTCCTGCCGCAATGTGTAAAATGGGGACACTTTTTCCTGCCGCAATGTGTAAAATGGGGACACTTTTTCCTGGATATGAAATTTATGTTAGAAAAGGCAGTTTTTCAGGTTAAAAAGTTCTGAAAGAGATATATATATATATATATATATATATATATATAATATTTTTATTCATTTATTTATTTATTTATTTTTTATTTTATTATTTTTATTTATTTATTGTAAAATAATTTTATTTATTTTTTGCGGGGGGGGTGTCAAATGACTACCTTGCCCCGGGTGACAGAAATCCTAGTTTCGGCCCTGGTAAAGGAAAGGGACCCGTCTAATACACGGGGAAATTATGGGAATCGTAATGAACAAAGGAATAGAAAGTTACGTTGGAATACAGGGAATAGGGGAAGATCACCCATAAGTAGTCCCAGAAATCATAGAAATGCATATAATTATGGGAGTGGATTTGATCGTAAACAAGAAAGACACTTCAGGAATAGGGGGATGCCTCGGGAACGAGAGGAAAAAGATAATTGGAGAAATAGGAGACAACAGGAGAATCATCGATCTGACTATATGTACAGGGGAAGTAGACAACAAAAAGGTGTTGAGGAAGACACTGAGTATGAACATTCCCATAATCGGTCACGTTTTTTAGGGATGGGACAAAGGACACACAGAGAATGGAGATAGGCATCAATAAAAGAAAAGGAGGATATGTAAGGAAACGGGGTACTAGGGGAGGTAAATTGAAGACACTCAACTCAAAAAGGAGGCGTAAATGTAAAGGTTTGGTTCAATCCAATGCTATTACTCCGATTAATGAGAATATGGAAGAGAAAGATCTCCCTATTAATCCAGAGACGAATAAAAACACTAAAATGTATAACCTTAGCAATTATCAATTGACCGTAAATGAAACCAGTATTCTAGAAAAGGGTTTAAAATTTTCACCCTCGAATCGGTGTGATAAATTTAACGTGTTTGTGGACGTAGAAAAATTTATTAGACGCCTCACTTTGAAAAGGTTCTTTAATGACAAATCAGAACCCACTGTCCCCCACATTGAGGGTAAATTTAATCTAAAACGAAAGTCTACCTTCTACCCAAAGCATAAGAAAGGGAGCTTTATTGAGGCGTTTGAAAAAGCTGTTAAGAACGATTTGGAAAGTATTGATTTAAAACCCAATAGGAAAATGAATTTAAGTAAAGAAGAGCGGATGGCTATTAAATCTTTGAGAGAAAATAAGGATATAGTCATAAAATCTGCAGATAAGGGGGGCAGTGTGGTAATCATGAACTTAGAAGACTATAATACGGAGGTATATAGGCAATTACAAGAAGGGGGAACATACAAAAAGCTTAGAACCAATCCTGGAAGTAGTATTATGGAAAAACTAAAATCCTTCCTGGCTCTGTATTTGTCTAAAGGTGTGATTGAGGAGGAGGATAGCAGGTCCATTATTATAGGAAATCCATCTATACCTGTACTTTATATCCTCCCGAAGATCCATAAGGACAGTAAGACACCTCCTGGGCGTCCAATAGTTGCGGGTACCAACTCATGTCTTTCCAATTTATCCCAGGCTATTGATAGACTATTGCAACCATTGGTTCAATCTACCCGTTCCTACCTTAAGGATACTATAAGCACCATTAATAAATTAATGAAGGTAAAGTGGCAGCCTGGCTTCTTGATGGTTGCAGCTGATGTGCAGTCGCTGTATACCATCATTGAGCATGAACATGGCTTAGCAGCCACAGAATTTTTCCTTGATCAAGTAGGAACAAATGAAAATGAAAAAGGGTTTATTTTGGATGGTATTTCTCTCATTTTGAGAAATAATTTTTTCTGGTTTCAGGAGAATTTTTATTTGCAGCTTACGGGAACAGCTATGGGCACCAGACTGGCACCCAGTTATGCGAATTTATTCATGGCACACTGGGAAGAACAGGCAGTGTGGAGTGGCCATCAGCTGGGTGCCGGTCTGGTGTCATGGCATCGCTATATTGATGATGTCATATTTGTGTGGGGTGGCGATCGGAGTTCACTCGACGCCTTTTGTACACATCTAAATGAGAACCAGTTTAATATAAAACTCACGTTTGATATAAGCGAGGTAGAGGTTAATTTTCTCGATTTAAAGATTTATATAGAAGACGGTGTAATTAAAACCAGTAACTACACCAAAAGCACCGACTGCAATTCATTTATAGATTATACTAGCAACCACCACCACAATTGGTTGCGAAGTATCCCTAAAAGTCAGTTCCATCGTATTCGACGCAACTGTACGGAAGTTGGGGAATATGAAAGACATGCTGACATTTTACAAGAACAGTTTCAACAGAAAGGATATGATTTGGAAATTATAAAAAAAGCCAGGAACCTAGGTGCAGACCTGGATAGGGATACATGTTTAAATGAGAACAGTGTGAAACAGAAGGATGATTATGGAAATAGGGGAATAACATTTGTGACAGACTTCAATAGTCAACACAAACAAATTGAAAAAATTTTAAGACAGCATTGGGATATTTTAACTAGAGACCCCATGCTAAAAGAACACATATCGATTCGACCCAGCTTTACATATAGAAAGGCTAACAACTTAAAACAGAATGTCGTTAGTAGTGTGGTGGCTGCTCCAAAGATGCAAACCAGGGTTAGATCTAAAGGCTTTTATAGATGCGGTATGTGCATCATGTGTCGGAACTGCAAGGGGAGTGGAAGTAAAATAACAGAATATAAATCCACACAAACCAATACAGTATACCCAATTAAACAATTTTTGACTTGTTCAACAAAAAATTGTGTGTATCTATTAGAATGTGAATGTGGGGTACAATATGTAGGACGTACGACGAGGGCCCTTAAGGTGAGGATGGCGGAACACGTCCGAAATATTAAAAAAGGTCTAGAGACACACAGTGTGTCTCAACACTTTAAGAACTCACACAAATGTAATATTAATCATCTGGTGAGTTTCTGTGCCATTATGAGTATCCTGCCTAACTGGCGTAAAAATGATGAAGAAGAGAGACTAGCGAGGGCAGAAATGAGAAAGATCTACGAATTAAGAAGATTGCATCCAAAAGGTCTCAATATGGATTTTGAGACCAAGTGGTTTCTGTGATCTACCTGTGGTCCAGTCATTTTAGGGGATAAGAGGGCACGATTATCTATAAAGGTGAATGTACAAAATATGACCATCTAGGAATCCAAGATAGGATTATTTTGGAAAATATATCCTATTGGCAGGGGTCGTAAATGGGAAGAAAAGAGGTTATGGTATTTTAGAAACTATTAATTTTGTATATTTATAAAAATATAGTATGAATATAAAAGAATGTTGTAACCATACAGTATTTTCTCTGCCAGTACGATGATTATGTGGAGGGATGAGAACACTGACATTTGCTTTTATTCCCCTATGTAAACCGTGTAAGGAGGGAAGATAACGGCACTATGCGGCTCATCACGGCGATATTGAACTTCCGCCTTGCGGGTCAATTACCGGAAGTGAGCCGAGTCAAGTGACGAACGCTTCCGGCCGCTAAATGCCAGAGACGGCGGGGAGAGGAGACGTGCGGTCTCCAAGGAGACTGACATAAACAACTATGAAAGAGGCTCTCAGGCGGAAACACGCGGGATCACATGACTAATGGACTCCAACAAACTATGGATATAAACACCCTGGATACGGGAGATTAACCTATGTTAAAGGACTGATCTAAGGATCCATTTCGGACTATATTTTTAACCAATTAAATGAAATTAGGAGTTTATATGAAATATGTTTAGGTACAAAACCAGATTGACAGCTGAATGTGGTGATATGTATATATGTAAAAGTCTCTATTATTTTTTGTATGAAAATGTGGTGATTATATGCACTTTAAGGAACAGTGGAACCGGATTGGCTAAGGCAGACATGTGACATAGCCAGATAGGTATAAATGGACTAGGGGGGTCACTTCCACTGTATACCCTGAGGAAGGATTTTATCCGAAACGCGTTGGTATTTTAAGGAGAACTTTGGGCCATATTCTTCCATGGTGGTTGGCAACACTTTGTGGGTAATCGGTTTTTCCCTTTTTAAACCCCTTATAGTTGGGAACTTTTTACCTAAATCCATCCTACCAGTATCATTGGAAGTGGTCCTGCTATTCGTAATATAGGGTACTCTTGTATTTTATTGTTATTTTTGTTTTGTTTTTATCTTTTATCCCTGCATTGTTGCGGGATAATGTTCTTTGGAATTAAATAGACTTTTTTTCACCGTCTGCTGTCATTTGGAGCCATTTTTGTGGAGGTAGCGGAAGTCCAGATATCAACTGGGACTGGAAAAAGATACCTTTCAGCGCATATAGGGCTTATCATAAAGGTAAGCCTGGTACCAATAGACCGTGTGTTAGAAGAATTGTGTTATATGAAGTGTGAAAGAAACCTTTATGGGAATGCATCGCATTTAGTACAGGAATACATACGGACTTGGAACATATAGTAGCATCGCTGGAAGCTCACACAGGGGCTTTGGGAAAGGGGGACATGGCTCACACAGGATGAAGGGGTGATATCGCTTAAGGGCCCTACACATTTCCCGATGCGCCGCCGAGGTGCCCGACGGCCGATACGGCCGACGAGCGACCCGGCGGCGGGGGGGCAGTGACGGGTTCACTCCCCCCGTCACGCGGCTGCATTGAAGTGCAGGAAAATATGGACGAGATCGTCCATATTGGCCTGCATGCACAGCCGACGGGAGACCAGCGATGAACGAGCGCGGGGACGCGCATCGTTCAACGCTGGAGTCTCCACACTGAAAGATATGAACGAGTTCTCGTTCATTTATGAACGAGATCGTTCATATCTTTCAGAAAATCGGCCAGTGTGTAGGGCCTATTACACAGGTGAAAGAGGACATGGCTCACACAGGGGGAAGTAGAGATCGGTGTGGATCATTAGATCAACAGTGTCTAGGTCGACAATGTTTAGGTCGACCACTATAGGTCGACAGGGTTGGAAGGTCGACAGGGTTTCTAGGTCGACATGTGCTAGGTCGACAGGTCAAATGGTCGACATGAGGTTTTTTTGGGGGGGTTGTGTCGTTTTCTGCGTAAAGTGACCGGGAACCCCAATTAGTGCACTGTGTCCCCTCGCATGGCTCTCTTCGCTCACCATGCTTCGGGCAAGGTGCCTCGCTTTGCTCGGCACAGATTATCGTTCCAATCGTAGTCCACGTGGATCGTTAAGTATGAAAAAGTAAAAAAAAAAATTTTTTTTGAAAAACTCATGGACCTTTTGACCTGTCGACCTAGCACATGTCGACCTAGAAACCCTGTCGACCTTCCAACCCTGTCGACCTAGTGGCCGACCTATAGTGGTCAGCCTAAACATTGTCGATCTAGACAGTGTCGATCTTCAGACCGTCCCCCGTAGAGATATCACTCACACAGGCCAAGGGGGGTGTGGATGGCTCACAGAGGGGTAGGGGTGATTTCACTCACACAGTGGAAGGGGGGAGGGGGGGATGACTCAAACAGGGGTAGGGTGGCCTATGTGCTATATCCTTTTTCTGTCAGTGCCCTACAGTGGGGTCTCTAATGTAGGTTGTAGAGAGGTCTGTAGTGTAGGGTAGCGCAGGTTTCCTCTGGGTACTCAGGTTTCCTCCCACAATCTAAAAAGATACTGGTGGGTTAAATGGCTCCCAACAACATTAACCCTAGCGTGAATATGTGGGCGTGTACATGTGGTAGGGAATATAGATTGTAAGCTACACTGGGGCAGGGTCTGATATGAATGGCCAAATATTCTCTGTAAAGCACTGCGGAATATGTGTGCGCTATATAAATAACTGGTAGTAATAATAATAATTATTATTATAGGGTATAATGGGGTCAGTAATTTAGTGTACAGTATAAAATTTAAGTGGATCAATAGTTTAGGTTAGGCATGTCAAACTTAAAATCCCAACTGGGCCGAATAACAAAGTTCTGAGGCGACATTTACTAAGCAGTGATAAGTAGAGATGAGCGCCTGAAATTTTTCGGGTTTTGTGTTTTGGTTTTGGGTTCGGTTCCGCGGCCGTGTTTTGGGTTCGAACGCGTTTTGGCAAAATCTCACCGAATTTTTTTTGTCGGATTCGGGTGTGTTTTGGATTCGGGTGTTTTTTTCAAAAAACACTAAAAAACAGCTTAAATCATAGAATTTGGGGGTCATTTTGATCCCAAAGTATTATTAACCTCAAAAACCATAATTTACACTCATTTTCAGTCTATTCTGAATACCTCACACCTCACAATATTATTTTTAGTCCTAAAATTTGCACCGAGGTCGCTGTGTGAGTAAGATAAGCGACCCTAGTGGCCGACACAAACACCGGGCCCATCTAGGAGTGGCACTGCAGTGTCACGCAGGATGTCCCTTCCAAAAAACCCTCCCCAAACAGCACATGACGCAAAGAAAAAAAGAGGCGCAATGAGGTAGCTGTGTGAGTAAGATTAGCGACCCTAGTGGCCGACACAAACACCGGGCCCATCTAGGAGTGGCACTGCAGTGTCACGCAGGATGGCCCTTCCAAAAAACCCTCCCCAAACAGCACATGACGCAAAGAAAAAAAGAGGCGCAATGAGGTAGCTGTGTGAGTAAGATTAGCGACCCTAGTGGCCGACACAAACACCGGGCCCATCTAGGAGTGGCACTGCAGTGTCACGCAGGATGTCCCTTCCAAAAAACCCTCCCCAAACAGCACATGACGCAAAGAAAAAAAGAGGCGCAATGAGGTAGCTGACTGTGTGAGTAAGATTAGCGACCCTAGTGGCCGACACAAACACCGGGCCCATCTAGGAGTGGCACTGCAGTGTCACGCAGGATGTCCCTTCCAAAAAACCCTCCCCAATCAGCACATGATGCAAAGAAAAAGAAAAGAAAAAAGAGGTGCAAGATGGAATTGTCCTTGGGCCCTCCCACCCACCCTTATGTTGTATAAACAAAACAGGACATGCACACTTTAACCAACCCATCATTTCAGTGACAGGGTCTGCCACACGACTGTGACTGATATGACGGGTTGGTTTGGACCCCCCCCCCAAAAAAGAAGCAATTAATCTCTCCTTGCACAAACTGGCTCTACAGAGGCAAGATGTCCACCTCATCTTCACCCTCCGATATATCACCGTGTACATCCCCCTCCTCACAGATTATCAATTCGTCCCCACTGGAATCCACCATCTCAGCTCCCTGTGTACTTTGTGGAGGCAATTGCTGCTGGTCAATGTCTCCGCGGAGGAATTGATTATAATTCATTTTAATGAACATCATCTTCTCCACATTTTCTGGATGTAACCTCGTACGCCGATTGCTGACAAGGTAAGCGGCGGCACTAAACACTCTTTCGGAGTACACACTTGTGGGAGGGCAACTTAGGTAGAATAAAGCCAGTTTGTGCAAGGGCCTCCAAATTGCCTCTTTTTCCTGCCAGTATAAGTACGGACTGTGTGACGTGCCTACTTGGATGCGGTCACTCATATAATCCTCCACCATTCTATCAATGTTGAGAGAATCATATGCAGTGACAGTAGACGACATGTCCGTAATCGTTGTCAGGTCCTTCAGTCCGGACCAGATGTCAGCATCAGCAGTCGCTCCAGACTGCCCTGCATCACCGCCAGCGGGTGGGCTCGGAATTCTGAGCCTTTTCCTCGCACCCCCAGTTGCTGGAGAATGTGAAGGAGGAGATGTTGACAGGTCGCGTTCCGCTTGACTTGACAATTTTGTCACCAGCAGGTCTTTCAACCCCAGCAGACTTGTGTCTGCCGGAAAGAGAGATCCAAGGTAGGCTTTAAATCTAGGATCGAGCACGGTGGCCAAAATGTAGTGCTCTGATTTCAACAGATTGACCACCCGTGAATCCTTGTTAAGCGAATTAAGGGCTGCATCCACAAGTCCCACATGCCTAGCGGAATCGCTCCCTTTTAGCTCCTTCTTCAATGCCTCCAGCTTCTTCTGCAAAAGCCTGATGAGGGGAATGACCTGACTCAGGCTGGCAGTGTCTGAACTGACTTCACGTGTGGCAAGTTCAAAGGGCATCAGAACCTTGCACAACGTTGAAATCATTCTCCACTGCACTTGAGACAGGTGCATTCCACCTCCTATATCGTGCTCAATTGTATAGGCTTGAATGGCCTTTTGCTGCTCCTCCAACCTCTGAAGCATATAGAGGGTAGAATTCCACCTCGTTACCACTTCTTGCTTCAGATGATGGCAGGGCAGGTTCAGTAGTTTTTGGTGGTGCTCCAGTCTTCTGTACGTGGTGCCTGTACGCCGAAAGTGTCCCGCAATTCTTCTGGCTACCGACAGCATCTCTTGCACGCCCCTGTCGTTTTTTAAAAAATTCTGCACCACCAAATTCAAGGTATGTGCAAAACATGGGACGTGCTGGAATTTGCCCATATTTAATGCACACACAATATTGCTGGCGTTGTCCGATGCCACAAATCCACAGGAGAGTCCAATTGGGGTAAGCCATTCCGCGATGATCTTCCTCAGTTGCCGTAAGAGGTTTTCAGCTGTGTGCGTATTCTGGAAACCGGTGATACAAAGCGTAGCCTGCCTAGGAAAGAGTTGGCGTTTGCGAGATGCTGCTACTGGTGCCGCCGCTGCTGTTCTTGCGGCGGGAGTCCATACATCTACCCAGTGGGCTGTCACAGTCATATAGTCCTGACCCTGCCCTGCTCCACTTGTCCACATGTCCGTGGTTAAGTGGACATTGGGTACAGCTGCATTTTTTAGGACACTGGTGACTCTTTTTCTGAGGTCTGTGTACATTTTCGGTATCGCCTGCCTAGAGAAATGGAACCTAGATGGTATTTGGTACCGGGGACACAGTACCTCCAACAAGTCTCTAGTTGGCTCTGCAGTAATGATGGATACCGGAACCACGTTTCTCACCACCCAGGATGCCAAGGCCTCAGTTATCCGCTTTGCAGTAGGATGACTGCTGTGATATTTCATCTTCCTCGCAAAGGACTGTTGAACAGTCAATTGCTTACTGGAAGTAGTACAAGTGGGCTTACGACTTCCCCTCTGGGATGACCATCGACTCCCAGCGGCAACAACAGCAGCGCCAGCAGCAGTAGGCGTTACACGCAAGGATGCATCGGAGGAATCCCAGGCAGGAGAGGACTCGTCAGAATTGCCAGTGACATGGCCTGCAGGACTATTGGCATTCCTGGGGAAGGAGGAAATTGACACTGAGGGAGTTGGTGGGGTGGTTTGCGTGAGCTTGGTTACAAGAGGAAGGGATTTACTGGTCAGTGGACTGTTTCCGCTGTCACCCAAAGTTTTTGAACTTGTCACTGACTTATTATGAATGCGCTGCAGGTGACGTATAAGGGAGGATGTTCCGAGGTGGTTAACGTCCTTACCCCTACTTATTACAGCTTGACAAAGGGAACACACGGCTTGACACCTGTTGTCCGCATTTCTGGTGAAATACCTCCACACCGAAGAGCTGATTTTTTTGGTATTTTCACCTGGCATGTCAACGGCCATATTCCTCCCACGGACAACAGGTGTCTCCCCGGGTGCCTGACTTAAACAAACCACCTCACCATCAGAATCCTCCTGGTCAATTTCCTCCCCAGCGCCAGCAACACCCATATCCTCCTCATCCTGGTGTACTTCAACACTGACATCTTCAATCTGACTATCAGGAACTGGACTGCGGGTGCTCCTTCCAGCACTTGCAGGGGGCGTGCAAATGGTGGAAGGCGCATGCTCTTCACGTCCAGTGTTGGGAAGGTCAGGCATCGCAACCGACACAATTGGACTCTCCTTGTGGATTTGGGATTTCGAAGAATGCACAGTTCTTTGCTGTGCTGCTTTTGCCAGCTTGAGTCTTTTCATTTTTCTAGCGAGAGGCTGAGTGCTTCCATCCTCATGTGAAGCTGAACCACTAGCCATGAACATAGGCCAGGGCCTCAGCCGTTCCTTGCCACTCCGTGTGGTAAATGGCATATTGGCAAGTTTACGCTTCTCCTCCGACAATTTTATTTTAGGTTTTGGAGTCCTTTTTTTCTGATATTTGGTGTTTTGGATTTGACATGCTCTGTACTATGACATTGGGCATCGGCCTTGGCAGACGACGTTGCTGGCATTTCATCGTCTCGGCCATGACTAGTGGCAGCAGCTTCAGCACGAGGTGGAAGTGGATCTTGATCTTTCCCTAATTTTGGAACCTCAACATTTTTGTTCTCCATATTTTAATAGGCACAACTAAAAGGCACCTCAGGTAAACAATGGAGATGGATACTAGTATACAATTATGGACTGCCTGCCGACTGCAGACACAGAGGTAGCCACAGCCGTGAACTACCGTACTGTACTGTGTCTGCAGCTAATATAGACTGGTTGATAAAGAGAAGATGTCTATGTAACTATGTATGTATAAAGAAGACTGAAAAAAATCCACGGTTAGGTGGTATACAATTATGGACGGACTGCCTGCCGAGTGCAGACACAGAGGTAGCCACAGCCGTGAACTACCGTACTGTACTGTGTCTGCAGCTAATATAGACTGGTTGATAAAGAGAAGATGTCTATGTAACTATGTATGTATAAAGAAGAATGAAAAAAAACCACGGTTAGGTGGTATACAATTATGGACGGACTGCCTGCCGAGTGCAGACACAGAGGTAGCCACAGCCGTGAACTACCGTACTGTACTGTGTCTGCAGCTAATATAGACTGGTTGATAAAGAGAAGATGTCTATGTAACTATGTATGTATAAAGAAGAATGAAAAAAATCCACGGTTAGGTGGTATTACAATTATGGACGGACTGCCTGCCGAGTGCAGAGACACAGAGGTAGCCACAGCCGTGAACTACCGTACTGTGTCTGCTGCGACTGGATGATAAATGATATAAAAAATATATATATATCACTACTGCAGCCGGACAGGTATATATTATATATTATATAATGACGGACCTGCTGGACACTGTCTGTCAGCAGAATGAGTTTTATTTTTATAGAATAAAAAAAAAAAAAAACACACAAGTGAAGTCACACGACGAGTGTTTAACTTTTTCAGGCAATCACAATATAAGTATACTACTAACTATACTGGTGGTCAGTGTGGTCAGGTCACTGGTCAGTCACACTGGCAGTGGCACTCCTGCAGCAAAAGTGTGCACTGTTTAATTTTAATATAATATGTACTCCTGGCTCCTGCTATAACCTATAACTGGCACTGCAGTAGTGCTCCCCAGTCTCCCCCACAATTATAAGCTGTGTGAGCTGAGCAGTCAGACAGATATATAATATATATAGATGATGCAGCACACTGGCCTGAGCCTGAGCAGTGCACACAGATATGGTATGTGACTGACTGAGTCACTGTGTGTATCGCTTTTTTCAGGCAGAGAACGGATATATTAAATAAACTGCACTGTGTGTCTGGTGGTCACTCACTATATAATATATTATGTACTCCTGGCTCCTGCTATAACCTATAACTGGCACTGCAGTAGTGCTCCCCAGTCTCCCCCACAATTATAAGCTGTGTGAGCTGAGCAGTCAGACAGATATATATAATATTATATATAGATAATAGATGATGCAGCACACTGGCCTGAGCCTGAGCAGTGCACACAGATATGGTATGTGACTGACTGAGTCACTGTGTGTATCGCTTTTTTCAGGCAGAGAACGGATATATTAAATAAACTGCACTGTGTGTCTGGTGGTCACTCACTATATAATATATTATGTACTCCTGGCTCCTGCTATAACCTATAACTGGCACTGCAGTAGTGCTCCCCAGTCTCCCCCACAATTATAAGCTGTGTGAGCTGAGCAGTCAGACAGATATATATAATATTATATATAGATAATAGATGATGCAGCACACTGGCCTGAGCCTGAGCAGTGCACACAGATATGGTATGTGACTGACTGAGTCACTGTGTGTATCGCTTTTTTCAGGCAGAGAACGGATATATTAAATAAACTGCACTGTGTGTCTGGTGGTCACTCACTATATAATATATTATGTACTCCTGGCTCCTGCTATAACCTATAACTGGCACTGCAGTAGTGCTCCCCAGTCTCCCCCACAATTATAAGCTGTGTGAGCTGAGCAGTCAGACAGATATATATAATATTATATATAGATAATAGATGATGCAGCACACTGGCCTGAGCAGTGCACACAGATATGGTATGTGACTGACTGAGTCACTGTGTGTATCGCTTTTTTCAGGCAGAGAACGGATATATTAAATAAACTGCACTGTGTGTCTGGTGGTCACTCACTATATAATATATTATGTACTCCTGGCTCCTGCTATAACCTATAACTGGCACTGCAGTAGTGCTCCCCAGTCTCCCCCACAATTATAAGCTGTGTGAGCTGAGCAGTCAGACAGATATATATAATATTATATATAGATAATAGATGATGCAGCACACTGGCCTGAGCCTGAGCAGTGCACACAGATATGGTATGTGACTGAGTCACTGTGTGCTGTGTATCGCTTTTTTCAGGCAGAGAACGGATTATAAAGTAAACTGCACTGTCCTCACTAGTAAACTCTCTCCACTCAGTCTCTACACTTCTACAGTAACAGTACTCCTCCTAGTCAGCTCCAGTAAATCTCTCTCAGTCTCTTATAATCTAAATGGAGAGGACGCCAGCCACGTCCTCTCCCTATCAATCTCAATGCACGTGTGAAAATGGCGGCGACGCGCGGCTCCTTATATAGAATCCGAGTCTCGCGATAGAATCCGAGCCTCGCGAGAATCCGACAGCGTCATGATGACGTTCGGGCGCGCTCGGGTTAACCGAGCAAGGCGGGAAGATCCGAGTCGCTCGGACCCGTGAAAAAAAACATGAAGTTCTGGCGGGTTCGGATTCAGAGAAACCGAACCCGCTCATCTCTAGTGATAAGTGCGGAGAAGTGAGCCAGTGGAGAAGTTGCCCATGGCAACCAATCAGCACTGTAGTAACAGCTATAATTTGCATACTATAAAGTAATACAGAGCTGCTGATTGGTTGATGGGGCAACTTCTCCAATGGCTCACTTCTCAGCTCTTATCACTGCTTAGTAAATGTCCTGCTAAGTCTTGTGTGGGCCGCAAGAAAAAGAAATATCTAATATGCAATTTTCAAAGGTTTTTTAGATAAACCAACAATAAAGTATAATGTCAAGTATCATGAAGAAAACATTTACTTTAATGCAGTGGTGCAAGTAGGAAAACTTTCTTAGTGGTACTGTGTGCGCGCGCCTAAGGCTACACAGATACATATGCCACCAGTAGTGCAGTGGCAGATACACATATGCCCCCAATAGTGCCAATTATACATATGCCCCCACAGTGCCAGATATACACATGCCCACACTGTCAGATACACATATGCCTCCACAGTGCCAGATAACATATGCCTCCACAGTGCCAGATAACATATGTCCCCACAGTGCCAGATAACATATGCCCCCAATGTGTTGACCGCCGCTGCTGCCTGGCTGTGTGTGAGGGCAGGAGAGTGCAGTGCGCACCTCTCTATCTCCTTAGTCCGGTCACCGGCTACAGCGCGGGTATCTTAAATCAGGCGCCGGTTCATGAGCCAATCAGAACCAGCGCCTGAATTAAGATACTGGCGCTGGAGACCAGACTGAGGAGCAGGAGAGGCGCACGCTGCGCTCTCCTGACCTCGCTGCAAGCAAGGCGGTTGGGCTGCAAAAGGACCCCTTCCCGACCACTGCCCACGGGCCACAAAAGGTTGTGGTAGGGGCCACATTCGGGCCGCAAGTTTGACACCCCTGGTTTAGTGTATGTAGGGTATAGAGGTGTCAGTGATTTAGTGTAGGGTATAGAGGGGTCAGTGATGTAGTGGCGGGCATTTGTGGGCAGGGGGGGCACAACATTTATCTTGCCTCCGGTCAACTGGAATGAAGTTATGCCACTGGTCAACAGGAAACTCAACTTCTTCTCTATGCTTTTTTAGTAGGACAGCATATTTCTAGGTGTGCTTTACCCAAGAACAGGGCTGTAACTAGGGTTGGGGAAGCGGTGCCGCTTCCCAGGGTGCAGAACTATTACTGCCCTGTGACACTTGGATTTGGAATGCAGGAGACCTCTTCAGCCTACAGAGACACTGCCTAGAGCAGGATTTCTCAAACTCGGTCCTCAGGACCCCACACAGTGCATGTTTTGCAGGTAACCCAGCAAGTGCACAGGTGTATTAATTACTCACAGACACATTTTAAATGGTCCACAGGTGGAGTTAATTATTTCACTTGCGATTCTGTGAGGAGACCTGCAAAACATGCACTGTGTGGGGTCCTGAGGACCGAGTTTGAGAACCTGTGGCCTAGAGAATCTTAAGTTTCTCCCTGGTACTGACAGCCCCACCCCTTTATTGTGACATCATGACCTCACTTGTTTAGGGATGTGGCCTACACGGGCATTTTTCTGCCCTGTTACTGGCCTGACCTAGAAATCATTGAAACTCAAAGTGCATATAGACAAGTCCAGATATCTCTTCAGTCTCATGATTCATTTAAGACATCAGTGAGACCAAACTGAGTGGTATTGTAAGGGAAAGATTTAACATAATGAAGAGTGTAGTCCATAAAATAATAACACAATAAGTTAGGTTTGGTAATTTTAGCATTTCCACCATGTTCCCATTCTGGAGTATCAGCAAAATGATTCATAATATCCTGTAAATGATACCAATAGCGATGCAGGCCTGCATGTTGTGCAGCTTGTACTGTAGATGAGTCATATACAATGCATTGCAAATAAGGTAAAGAAACTATAGATCCAAACTGAAGGCAGAGGGGCTGATTCTGAGTTGGGAGCCAAAACAAACAATCAAATACTGTAACTGCAAGTAGCGTGGTTTGTCCAGGAGCAAAGCTACACCTAACTCAGGTGAATCAGTGTTTCACGCTCTGAGATCCATGCAATGATACATAACCCCGTTTAGCACTGGCATATAACAAGCAGCAGTAAGCTTAGCAGTAAGTGTAGCTTAGCAGTAAGTGTAGCTTAGCAGTAAGCTTCGCTTATGGCTGTTTGTCGCTATACTGCTTTGGCGCGTTAGTGGTACAATCCCCATTGTCGGCAATATAGAATCAGCGAAGTCTTTCACTCTTTGATGAGTTTCCACTGGGTAAAAGCACAATGTGCACACGCAGGCAGCCATTGGTTATGTGCATTACACAGCAGCCCGTTGCTGGCAGCGGTAGGCTGCCAAAAACTGAAGGGAGCACATCACTGAGGAGGGGAGTGTCACTGGACCTCGCTGGAAGTGTTAAGGTGTGTACACACACTGAGATATTGACTATGGGGGTTATTCTGAGTTGATCGCAGCAGGAACTTGGGCCCTAATTCTGAGTTTATTGCAGCAGCAATTTTGTTAGCAGTTGGGCAAAGCCATGTGCACTGCAGGAGGGGCAGATATAACATGTGCAGAGAGAGTTAGATTTGGGTGTGGTGTATTCAAACTGAAATCTAAATTGCAATGTAAAAATAAAGCAGTCAGTATTTACCCTGCACAGAAACAAAATAACCCACCCGAATCTAAGGGTGTGTACACACGGTGAGATCCTTGCTATGTTCGATTTTGACTATGCGATTTCCCTTGAACTCCCCCAGAGCCCAGATAGCACAGATTGTACAGATTTTGACTATCTGTGCTTGAGATTTTGTCTATGTACGATTTTGACTAAGTGCCAATTTTGACTATACTTTGTACTAGATAGTACACTAGATAGTCAAGATTGACTTGCCTGCACAGTCTATCTAGCCTTACGATACCGACCCCACGGGAGCGCGCATCGGGATCGTATCTGTATCGCAAGCTGCCTAGCACCATGAGATATGCACTAACTTTTCATAAGATTTTGACCATATAGTAAAAATCTCACAGATTTATCTCACCGTGTGTACACACCCTAACTCTCTCTGCAAATGTTATATCTGCCCCCCCCCCCCCCCTGCAGTGCACATGGTTTTGCCCAATTGCTAACAAAATTGCTGCTGCGATCAACTCAGAATTACCCCCTTTGTTAGCAGTTGGGCAAAACCATGTGCACTGCAGGGGAGGCAGATGTAACATGTGCAGAGAGAGTTAGATTTGGGTGGGTTATTTTGTTTCTGTGCAGGGTAAATACTGGCTGCTTTATTTTTTACACTGCAATTTAGATTGCAGATTGAACACACCCCACCCAAATCTAACACTCTCTGCAAATGTTATATCTGCCCCCCCTGCAGTGCACATGGTTTTGTCCAACTGCTAACAAAGTTCCTGCTGTGATCAACTCAGAATTACCCCTATGCCCGATTTTGACTATGCGATTTCCCTTGAACTCCCCCAGAGCCCAGTACACATCTTAAGTAATGTTAAATAGTTGTTAGTATACCTGCACCACGAATACCCCTTTCAAATTACCGGGTGGAACCGGGTGAAGCGGTTCCACCCGGTAATTTCATAAAACACGGGTCCTTTTTCTGTGTAAAAGGGTCGACTCGGGTTGAAATTCCCGGGACTTTGACCCAGGAATTTACCAGGGTCGGAGACAAGGGAATTTCGACCCGGGTTAACCCTTTCACACGGACAAAATACCCAGGTTGATCTGCAAATTACTGGGTCGAAATTCTCGACCTGATAATTTGCTTGTCTGTGTGAAGGGGGGGGGTCAGGCAGGTCCCAGCAAAACTGCCTGGCATTGAAATGCCGGGTAATTACCTGGACTTTCAGACTTTTCTGCTGAAAGTGGCATTTATGAAACTATCGTGGATAAATGGAGTCCTCTGTGTTTTCAACAGGACAATCAAAAATATTTATTTTATGGATAAGATACATTTTCTGTTGCAAGTGATTAAGTATAATTCTATATTTCCTGCAAAGATTTGTATCAGAGAAATTGAGGCATTCATGCTTGTATATACAGAGGGTTTCTGGCCCAGAACTAGACCTGTTCTATCATTATGAGATTTAAGTGGCAACTTAAACAAGCTGACTAATTTGTCTAATCATCCTTGTTGCCTGCCAAGCTCTGCCGCTGTTTTACGACAGCATGGAGCCAGGAAGCAGGTAAGTTCCAGGTGAAAGCTGTCAGTGTCAAGGCCGAGCAAGAATCGTCCGGGAATTTGCATCACAAACACGTTCAAAAGACCACAGGGATTTGTCTCTGCGTCTTCCAGTAACCACAGGAAATGCAAGGCGATATCCCCAGCGAGAGCCTTCCTCGCCCCACATGGAGGCAGCAAAATGCTCTGTAATGGGATCACAATTTTATCTTCCCTAAACCAGGATCATCCGCATATTAACCCCTTCAGACCTCTAGGATTCTATGGAAAGTTATGTGTTGGCATATTTACAAACTGCTTTTGATGCCTTAAGTAGCATTAAAGATATTTTGTTCTTTACTAGAAAATATATACAGTACCTTTCTTCTTACTAGTAGCCAATGTTTTAGTAAGTGATGGAGCACATGTAAGCTTTCTTGTTTACTTACTGGGCTTTTTACCATTGGACCATACTTACCTACTCTCCCGGAAGCTGCGGGAGGCTCCCGTTTTTTGGGGTTG
The DNA here is from genome assembly GCF_028390025.1 of Pseudophryne corroboree. Classification (NCBI taxonomy): domain Eukaryota; kingdom Metazoa; phylum Chordata; class Amphibia; order Anura; family Myobatrachidae; genus Pseudophryne; species Pseudophryne corroboree. The sequence continues at coordinate 225,651,512 of NC_086453.1, read as the reverse complement.
CCCCCCGCACCCCCGGAAGAGTGGGCAGGTCTCCCGCATCTTGCTCGCACCTTAGTGATGCGGGCAGGATGGAGAGATAACCTCCCGCATTCGCAGGTCCGTCGGGTGGAGAAGGGGTTAAAATTACGCGAGTCGCATCATTTTAGCCCCGCCCCCTTCCCGCGGTCCCGCGAATTGCGGCATTTCCCGATGCGGGGGGGGCTTAGTGATGTCACAGTCCGGCCCCGCCCCCCCAAGACACCTGCAGCGTTTCCTCTCCGGGCTTCTCCCGGAGAGGAGAAATACAATGTAGGTAAGTATGCATTGGACAACATTGATACATGTTTATCCTTGTCGATTTCATAAGAATAACTTTTTGAATTTTAGTTTAACCATATAGTTATTATGTTATTTCAGCAAAAAGCAAATGGTAATTTTGGTAGTATGTTACAATAAATACATTTTTCTGTTATGTCCTAGAGGATACTGGGGTCCACAGTAGTACCATGGGGTATAGACAGGTCCACTAGGAGCCATGGGCGCTTTAAGAAATTAATAGTGTTGGCTGTCTCCTCCCTCTATGCCCCTCTTACCAGACTCAGTTTAGAAAATGTGCCCGGAGGAGCCGGTCATGCTTATGGTAGCTTCTGAAGAATTTTCTGCATTTATTTTTCTATTTGTTATTTTCAGGCAGAGCTGGGTGGCACCAGCCTGCCTGCTTCATGGGATTTAGGGGGGGAGAATGGCCCAACTTCCTGAAGAGATAATGGGCCCGTTTCTCCGCTGACAGGACACTGAGCTCCTGAGGGAGTCATTCGCAAGCACCACCACGGCGAGTGTACCCTCCCACAGCACGCTGCCACCCCTAACAGAGTCAGAAGAAAGGAGATTGATGAGTAGAATGCCGGCGTCCCGGTTAGCAGGTCGCCGGCGGTAATGGAGGCACAAGGGTAGGAGCGCAGCACTGATAGGCTGCGTCTCTAGGCTTCAGAGTAACATTCTGTGAGGTGTGTATCCACGGTGAGGGGCGAGCTGAAGCCACTATAAGTACCCACACTGGCACCACTAGCTTACAGGGGTTCTAACCCACTGTTAAGCACACAAAATTACCTCAATCAGTGTAAAAAAATGGGAAGACCGTGTGCCATTAAGGGGGCGGGGCTTCACTATGAGCGCATCCAGCAGCTCACCAGTGCCATTTTCTCTCTGCAGCTCACACGGAAAACGCTGGCAGGGAAGCGCAGCTCCTCCACAAAGGAGGGGGGGGGGGGGGAGGGGGAACAGTATTATAAGTACTAATACCCTATTAAGAGTACTTAGTCTGCGCCCAGCTGAGATTATTATTAGCTAAAGAGGCGCTGTGTGGCTGGTTTCCTCATAACTCTGTGTCTCCCTAGAAGGTTCTGTTGGTTAATTGTGCTTAACCTGTATTCGTGTGTGTGTGTGTGTGTGTGTGTGTGTGTGTGTGTGTGTGTACAGTTCCACATTACAAAGTCTAAGGAGTGTGTTTCCTGCACAGCAGAGTGTTTCTCTTCTTCTCTTCCCTTGAGGGATCATTACACTGTACTCAGTACACATCTCAGGCAAGTGGATCTGACCCTGCATGGTTGGATCCCATAAGGGGGATGATTAAAAATATTAAAATAAATTATCCCATAACGAGAAAGAGACGCAATACTTAAGAAAGTCTGTGGATGACCTGATGAATAGGGATTCAGCTCCCACACCAGCGCCTCAAACCCCTACCATTGGTCCACAGAAGTGTACACTGGCCCAGATCTTGCAGGCTGACACTGATGACGATGCCTCAGATGCAGAAGACGGCGAGGTGGATATAGGGGGGGAGGAGATGCAGCTCTGGCTCAGGGGGTGCAAGCTCTGATAGAAGCAATTAGAGATGTATTGCAGATCCCTGATAAGGTGACAGTAGGTAGGAGGAATCTTCTTTTAATGTAAAGAAGAAATCATCAGCTACTTTTCCTGCATCAAACGAGTTCAATTCTCTGTTTGAAGTAACTTGGGTAAATCCAGAGGAAAAGTTTCAGATCCCTAAGAGGTTGCTCATTACTTTCCCTTTCCCTTAAAAGGATAGGAAGAAATGGAAACCCCATTATTAATTATTTTACCTGTCCCAGGCGCAGCCTCCTTAAAGGACAGCTTCAAGGGTGGCCCAGAGGCCCACTATGGCTTGTGCATGGATCACTAGGGCCATTGCAAAATGGTCAGGTAACCTAATTGATGATTTGGATTCTCTACACAGGGGAGAGGACGTTTTGCTCCTGCAACATATACAAGACTCTGCAAATTTATGGTGGAGGCCAATGAAGAAATAGGCCTGCTCAATGCACGCGTCACTGCCATGGCAGTGTCGGCACGCAGAGGCTTATGGATATGCCAGTGGACTGTGGACGCAGATTCCAGGAAAGGCGTGGAGAGCCTACCTTTCACAGGCGAGGCCTTGTTTGGAGATGAACTGGATACGTGGATATCCAAGGCAACTTCGGGTAAGTCTGCATATCTTCCTTCTGCAGCACCCCCAGCTAGGAAGTCCTCCTCTGCTCCAACGTTGCAGTCCTTTTGGACAGCCAAATTTAAGAATAAATCCAGAGGTTCCTCTAAGAGTCTTCAGAGGTGCTAAAGGTAAACCCAGAAAAACGGCAACTGCAGGTTCACAGGAACGGAGCTCAGGTTCTGCTTCCTCAAAGCCTCCAGCATAACAGTGCACCACACTGCCTGAAGCAGGCAGGTGGGAGCCTGATTAAAAGATTTCAGTCACATATGAGCAACATCATGCCTAGTTCCCTGATTCAAAAATCTTACTGCCCAGGGTTATAGACTGGAGTTTCAGGAACTCCCACCTCACAGATTCTTCATATCAGGCTTACCAGCTTCTCAGGAAGCTAGTATAATCCTACAAAAGGCAATTCAAAAGCTGGTACAGACCCAGGTCATTGTCCCAGTTCCACCTCAGCTACAAAACGGGTTACTGTTCCAACCTGTTTGTGATTCAGAAACCGGACAGTTCGGTAAAGCCCATTTTAATTCTCAAGTCACTAAACCCGCACTTACAGGTTTTCAAATTCAAGATGGATTCTCTGTGAGCGGTAATTTCAGGTCTGGAGGAGGGGGAATTCCTGGTGTCTCTGGATATCAAGGACGCGTACCTTCATATTCCGATCTGGCCGCCTCATCAGCCTTATCTAAGGTTTGCATTACAGGACTGTCACTGCCAGTTCCAGGCCCTGCCGTTTGGCCTTTCCACAGCACCGAGGGTGTTCACCAAGGTCATGGCAGAAAAGATGCTTCTCCACCAACAGGGGGTAAACATAATTCCGTACCTGGACGATCTGCTGATAAAAGCATCATCCAGGGAGATGTTGTTGGAAAGCATTTCCCTTTCAACTCGACTACTCCAGGATCACGGGTGGATTCTGAACCTACCAAAATCTCACCTTGAACCAACACGGAGACTTTAATTCCAGGGAATGATACTGGATAGGGAAGCACAGACGGTGGTTCTCCCATTGGAAAAGGCCAGCGCGGATATCGGTGCATCTGTGCATTCATCTTCTAGGGAAGATGGTAGCCTCCTACGAGGCGCTGCAGTACGAATGGTTTCACGCAAAGCACTTTCGGATCGATCTCTTCGAAAAATGGTCCGGATAGCATCTTCACATGCACAAGGGTATTCGTCTTTCGCCAATGGCCAGAATTTCGCTTCTGTGGTGGCTCCACACTTCTCACCTGTTCGAGGGCCGCAGGTTCGGGATTCAAAATTGGATTCTACTAACCATAAATGCAAGCCTCAGAGGTTGGGGAGTAGTCACCCAGGGGGAACAGTTCCAAGGAAAATGGTCAAACCAGGAAACCATTCTTCCAATCAACATTCTGGAACTAGGGCCATATACAGCGCCCTTCTACAGGCATCGCGTCTTCTTCAAAATCAAGTCATTCAAGTGCAGTCGGACAATATGACGGCGGTGATGTACATAAATCGACAGGGCGGAACGAAAAGCAGAGTAGCAATGTCCAAGGTAAAAAGGATTCTCCTCTGGGCAGAAAGACACGTGGTGGCGTTGTCGGCAATCTCCATTCCGGGAGTAGACAACTGGGAAGCGGACTTCCTCAGCAGACATGACCTCCACCCAGGAGAGTGGTGCCTTCACCCGGAGGTGTTCGGGTGCTTGACACGTCAGTGGGGCATTCCACAAATCGACATGATGGCCTCTCGTCTCAACAAGAAGCTCAAGTGGTATTGTCCCTGGTCGAGGGATGCTCTGGTGACTCCAGGGGTCTACAGATGGTGTACGTGTTTCCACCACTTCCATTAATCCCCAAAAATTCTTAAAAGAATGAAAAGGGAAAAGGTTTAAGCAATTCTCATTGCTCCAGACTGGCCAAGAAGGGCCTGCTACGCGGATCTACTGGAGATGCTCCAGGAGGACCCGTGGCCTCTACCTCGCGAGGATCTTCTACAACAGGGGCCGTTTGTCTGTCAAGACTTACCACGACTATGTTTGACGGCATGGAGGTTGCATGTCAAATTCTAGAACGAAAAGTTTTTCCGACTTTGATCCAAGCCAGAAGAGGGGTAACGTCTAAGCATTACCGCCGTATTTGGAAAAAGTACATCTCTTGGTGTGAGAACAGGAAATTTCCTGCGGTGGCATTTAAATTGGGACCTTTTCTGTTTTTTCTGCAGTCAGGTGTGGATGTGGCCTACGTCTGGGCTCCTTGAAGGTCCAGATTTCAGCCTTATCCATTTTCTTCCAGAAACAATTGGCTTCCCTTCCTGAGGTTCAGACGTTCTTGAAGAGTGTTCTGCACATCCAACCACCCTTTGTGCCTCCCATGGCTCTTGGGGTCTCAACGTTGTGTTGCAGTTCCTCCAGTCAGAATGGTTTGAGCTCTTACAGGAGGTTGACGTTAAGTTTCTTACGTGGAAGGCTGTCACACTCTTGGCCTTGGCTTCTGCCAGGCGTGTGTCGGAACTGGGGGCATTGTCTCACAAGAGCCCTTATTTGATATTTCATGAGGATAGAGCTGAACTCGGAACTCGTCGGCATTTTCTCTTGAAGGTGGTGTCTGTGTTTCGTATCAACCAACCTATTGTGGTTCCGGTGGTTACCGACACCTCTTCTACCTCAAAGTCCCTAGATGTTGTGAGGGCTTTGAAGGTGTATGTAAAGCGAACAGCTCGTCACAGAGAATTGGACTCGCTGTTTGTCCTCTATGATCCCAATAAAATTGTGTGTCCTGCTTCAAAGCAGTTTATTGCTCGCTGGGTCAGGCTTACTATCCAGCATGCTTACTCTACGGCAGGTTTGCCGGTTCCAAGATCTGTATAGGCCAACTCTACAAGGTCGATGGGTTCTTCCTAGGCTACTGCCCGGGGTGTCTCTGCCAAGCAGCTACTTGGTCATGTTCGAACATGTTGCTATGTTCTAGAAGTTTGATGCTTTCCTGGTTTGCGTTCGCTCTCCTGGTTCACGTGGCTGCTACAGGGAGGAGGTAAGAGGGTCCATCAGGCGGGACCCACCATTAAATTGCGTTCCTGACACAGTCTAGGGAGATGGGCCGCAATGCTGGCGTGGACACTTTCACCGAGCAGGGACCCCACTAGACCACCAGGGAATAGTAGCACAGGTCGGGTGTACTAACGCCCATTTTAATAAGACTCCGTAGTACCGGCGGTGAGGACCAGCATAGGGAAGCCGGCGCTTGACCTGTAGCTCCTCCTTCCCCATGCCCAGGGCACCATCTACTGCAGATTTTCCCACTCTGGAGCTGCCTCGCACTCTCTCTCACTCCCTGACTGAGACGCTGGTCGCCATCTTCTAAGCATCACTGCGGGTGGTCTCTGGGACTGCAGGGCAAGGTCTCCCTTGTAAAGCCGCCTGTATACAGCGCTGTGACTTTACAGACACTTGAGTATTCTACATGTCTTTATACGGACAGCGTTAGTTAAGAAAGAGTGTACCTATAGGTATTACAGGATATATTGTACGAGTATTCTGATATATACCTCCGGTCTAGGACTGCGCTGTGTTATATACATATCTGTACATATACTAGTCCAGTGCAGTTTTATTGTCATACTAATTATCTGCATTGCCTGTGATTGTGTATGCCTGTTTCTGCTGTGTGGTTTCACTTTCAGTGTTTCCCAGATATATCTATCACTATATTCTGTACCCTAAGGGGCTAGGTGCGCCTGGGTCATATATATAGTGCGTCACAGTATTTACCACTATATTCTGTACCCTAAGGGGCTAGGTGCACCTGGGTCATATATATAGTGCTTCACAGTATTTTCCCATTACGTGTATTCTACTGTGTACTCAGTCACATAATACCAGATTTATTTGCAGGTATTGTACTCTGTCTGGCTTTATCGTACTAAACCGCTCTGTTGTTGCATTTGTGTACAATGTCTAACAAGAAGGGCAGTGAGTCTGTGGATGCTCCTGCATCATGCAGAGCATGTGCCAAGGATTTACTAGAGGGGTAAGGTTTGTATGATGGTCTGTGTACTGTGTGTCATACATCTCCTAGTCAGTCCGCGGCTCCTGTAACCAATCAGGAGCCACGGTAGGCTGCGTTCACAAACCTACTAGGTACTCTGGTGGAACACCTTATGCCCCCTATGGGACCACCTGTGCCACTACAGCCACTAATTGTCCCTATGGTTAATCTGCCTTGGGTGGAAAATTTGTCTAACCAGTTGCAGCAATTAAATCAATCCTTGGTCAGACAAAAACCTACTCCAGGTCACTCCCGTGTGTCTGGGTCATCTAAGCAGGCTGCTTCCTCCTCACAATCCACGTATCTCTCAGATGATCTCAAGAGGAGGGGGAACATACTGTCCTGTTTGACACTGAATCAGGTGTTTCTGACAAGGATTCTCCATTGCAAATTGATGTCCCTGCCCTAGTGGTTACTATTAAGCAGATCCTACAAATCACTGATGATGAGGATTCCACTACTGTGGCTAAAAAAAACTGTTATGTTTCTACAGCAGAAGATGGTTAAAAATCTATTACCCCATTCTGACCATTTGGTGGCCATCAGGCAGGAACCCTGGTCTAATCCAGGGAAGAAATTCCCTCCGTCTAAACGGGCCTTAGCTCGCTATCCTCTCCCTGCAGAGTTATGTAACAAGTGGGAAAATTCACCGCCGGTGGATTCTCATGTCACCCGCCTAGTGGTGTCGTCGACTCTACCTGTCACCACTGTCACTTCACTGAAGAAACCGACAGATAAACAGGTGCAGTACATAGACCCACTATTGCAGCCTCTTGGTCTGCAAAAGGTATTGAAGCATGTGTTCAGGCATTAGAGGAAGAGCTGCCCGAGGATATATCTGACAATGCCAGACAATACCTGTCTCACATTACCACCGTCGCCTATTACATTCAAGAGGCGACATCTGAGGCGAGTGTGTTAGCAGCCAAGGTGTCGACTACGTCTGATCTGGCTCGCTGTATTCTGTGGTAGAGGTCATGGAAGGTGGCCCTAGACTCCAAAAAGACCTTGGATGTACTCCCCTTTAGGAGGGACATTTTGTTTGGGGAAGACCTTAATAAAATTGTGTCTGAGTTAGCAGCTGTTAAGACTGCTTTTCTCCCAAATACTAATCCTTCTTCGCAGAAGGCAAAAGGTACCACTTTTCTTTCTTTTCGGCATCAAGGGAAAGCAAAAGGTCAGGCATACCCGAGACAGTCTTGTGCTCCCAAAACTACAAAGCCCAAGGCTAAACAATCCTGGGCGGCCCGTCAGCCTTCTTCTAAACAAGACAAGCCTGCCACATGAGGGGACGTGCCTCCCTCTGGGGGACCCCAGAATGGGAGGCTGACTTCTGCAGTTCACCCAGGTCTGGTTAAAAACCACTTCAGATGCATGGGTGTGGGAAGTTTTCTCTCACGGGTATGCAGTCTCCTTCAAGAGACGTCCCCCTCGCCAGTTTTGCACCACTGTTTTCCCTTCGAATCCGTTAATGGCGCAAACTCTGCAAAAGGTTGTAAGTTCCCTCCTGAGTACAGGAGCGGTAGTGCCAGTACCTCTGTCCCACAGCGAAGAGGTTTCTACTCGATACTGTTTCTAATACCAAAATCCAATTGGTTTTTCCGGCCTATACTCAACCTCAAATCACTGAACAAGTTTGTGAGAGTGTCCAAGTGCCGTATGGAAACACTGCGCTCAATTGTACTGGCTATGGAACCTGTAGACTATATGGTATCCATGGGTATACAGGATGCGTACCTGCATATACCTATTGCCATGTCGCATCAGCAGTATCCGCGGTTTGCTATTGGCGACCTTCACTATGAGTTCCAGGCTCTGCCATTTGGACTGGCTACGGCTCCTTGGATTTTCACCAATGTCATGGCCGTAAGGATGGCACATCTCCGTCGCCAGGGAGTCAGGATCCTGCCGTCTCTGGATGACTTGCTGATTCTGGCAAACTCCCACGATGTCCTCCTCAGTCATCTGCAACTGACGGTAAGCTTCCTATAAGGTACAGGTGGCTCATCAATTGGAAGAAGTCCTCGCTGGTCCAGCTCAGAGCATGGTGCACCTGGGGCACTCCTGGACACACACAGTCAGCGACTGTTTTTGTCTCCAGAAAAAGTCCTGAAGCTTCAGGACAGGATAACATGCTTCTTTGTCGCCCCAGAGTGTCGATACACTTGGCTTTGTGGTGTCGGTATTCAACATAATAGAGCATGCTCAATTTCATTCCCGCCCTCTGCAGAGGTCAAGTCTTTCCAAGTGGGATGGCCTACCTCCGGATCAGACCTCACACGATCACTTTGACTCCGGAGGTTCGTCTGTTGCTGACGTGGTGGCTACAAGACCAGCAATTGAGCAGCGGCCATCCCTTCTGGATCCCACGACTGGGTCCTGGTGCCAATAGACGTCAGTCTGAGGGGATGGGGTGCGGTGATGAAGCATCACTCTTTTCAGGGTTGATGGACCAAAGAGGAATGACTCCTCCCAATAAACATTCTGGAGTTGCGGGCGGTGTTCAGTGCATTGACTCTCGCTCTGCTTCTGGTACAGAACAGACCGGTTCAAGTATGGTCAGATAATGCCACCACGGTGGCATACATAAACCATCAAGGCGGCACTTGAAGCCGCATGGCTATGATGGAAGTGTCAAAAATGCTTTCTTGGGTGGAACACCATCTGCCAGCATTATCGGCAGTATTCATTCCGGGCATCCTAAACTGGGAAGCGGACTTCCTCAGTCACCAGGACGTGCACACCGGAGAGTGGAGTCTTCATCCGCAAGTCTTTCAACTCCTAGTGGACAAGTGGGGCCTACCAGATATAGACCTGATGGCGTCTCGACACAATTACAAGGTTCCGGTCTTCGGATCAAGGACCAGGGATCTTCTAGCAGCATTCGTGGATGCACTAGCAATTCCATGGAACTTTCGGCTGCCCTACGTGTTTCCTCCAGTGTCACTCCTGCCCAGGGTCCTACGGAAGTTCAAACAAGAAGGAGGAATACTACTTCTAGTCGCTCCAGAGTGGCCCAGACGGCATTGGTTCTCAGACCTGTAGGGTCTGTCGACAGAGCGTCCCCTTCTACTTCCTCAGTGCCCGGACCACCTCGTACAGGGCCCTTGTCTTTATCTGCACCTGGCCAGACTGGCTTTGACGGTGTGGCTCTTGAAGCATCACTCCTGAGGGCCAAAGGATTCTCTGTGCTGTGTATACAAGTGGCTGTGCTGTGTCTAGTCTTATATGAGCCGATTCAATTGTTTATTGCAGCAATTCAGTTGTTCTTCCATTAGGCACTTTTTTCCGGCAGCCTCCTGAGGTGCGAGCAAAAATATGTGAAAACTCTGCACTTTGGGCATCCAATCAGGAGTTTTGGCTCCAGAAGCAGGGAGATTAGATGGGTTTAGCCATTTTAGGCGGCTAAACGCGATCTGTTAGAGCACAACATGCGCGATTTGCATGGATGCCTAAACGCAATTGAATTGTGATAATTGTTTCGGTGTCTAAAAAGTCCAGTTTATATGGGATTTTTAGATACCCAAGATAATAGAACTGGGCCCATAGTGGCTGTGCTGTGTCTAGACTCATAGTTGCTGTGCTGTGGACTCCAGACTCCATACAAGTGGCTGTGCTGTGTCCAGCTAGGTGGCTGTGCGTTCACATATAAGCACTAGTACAGTGTGTATTGTTGTCACTCAGATGCAAAAAAGTAAATAAACCAGAAAAATGTAAAAAAATACAAATGTATTATTTTAAGTCTGTACAACCTGTGTACGCTGTACCCTTGTGCATTTATTATTTATGTACATATAAAAGGAAGCCCTTTTATTTGCTGTAGTTTGAGTTGTGAATAATACATATAGTGTTCTAGTGTTTGTACTGTTCTGGTGCACTGTACTCCATCTAATACAGTCACCATCCAAAGAATGGTGGGTTGTTTAAAGACAGCATACAAACAGGCATGTCCCTTTGATACTGTAAGGGGAAAAAGAGGCAATTTGGAGGCTCTTGTACAAACAGGCTTTGCATTAGCTTATCTGCCCACCCTCCAGTGTATACAGTATTTAGAAAGAGTTTTCAGTATAGCCGGGAACCTTGTCAGGGATCGGCATAGGATACTACTTCCTCAAAATGTGGAAAAGATGATGTTCATCAAAATTAACTATAAATGTCACAAGGAAGACCTTTACTGCCAATTACTTCAAAGTACAGTTGCTTCTGTAATGGTGGATTTCAGTGTGGATTAATTGATATTGTGTGAGGATGATGTACACTCTGATGAGGGTAAGGATTGTAGTGATGATGACATCTTGCCACTGCAAAGCTGTTACCTTAGCTGCCTTAAGTCTATTGGTAGCTTGCTTTCTGCGGGCTCAAACAAACAAAGCACTTCAGCCACAAAAGTGGCAGTTCCTGTTGCTGAAGTACTTGGTTTGTTAAACTCTGCATGTCCTTGTCAATATTGTCAAAGTCAAAAATATTACATAGAAAGGACATACAAACTCTATACACATATGCAGAAAAATGTGATAATACATACAAGCGCCCAAAGGAGGGACCAACTGTAGTGCAGAATTCCTCCGGGTGATTTTCAATGTTATATAACAAAGAAAAAAAGTGCATATAGTGATGTACCGTTTAAGAATTTAATATACAATCACATAAAACATAGGAATAAAACAATCAAATGCATGGTATCCAGGGTACAAAAAATCCAAAGTGCGTAATTACCAGCAGCAAATAAGAACTGTCTCACGGCAGTTCTAAGAGCATGAGGATTTGTTTCCCACGGCAACTGCGGCTGTAGCTTCCTCTGTCGTCTGGTCTGTTTTTCAAACGCACATGAAGTCCCCTTGGATATAATGGCCAACGCGTTTCTACCCTTTGCGGGTCTTTGTCAAGGCATCCAGCAGAATAAAACTTCCTTTCCTGTCCTCCGTTTTTAAATAAACCGCTACCAATGGCTGTGAGGCGGGCGCAGGTGGCTCCTATACATGTAATTACCTACAAGTCCCATGAGCCTTTTCCGCGCCTCACCGTCACTTCCTGTCTTCAACTTCCGGTATCTTTTAACTCCCCTTCTCTTCCGCGCCCGTAGTTCCGTCATCAGCCGGATGTTAGTATGCGGGTCCGTAACCATGGTAACGCGGTCCTGCATACTTCCTATAGTAGCGGGGATGTAATCACAGCAAAGTCCTTCGTAACTAATCCTCTTAGTGCGGTAGTTCAAGCGAGCATATCATGGAAGGAGAATATTAAAACGAAATTAATACAATGAATAAAAATGATTATAATTCATATCGGATCGGATGTTTAAAGTGTCAAAAGTGCATATCTTATACTTCAAAAGTGCATCCATCGTGCAATTTCCATCCGTATACAATAACCACCAGTCATAATTTTAAAGAATAAAAATCAGAAAAGAAGCACCGTCTAGTGAGACCAATATAGGGATAATAGAATAGGAATGTAGGATTTTATAAGAACCATTTAATTTCAAACTCTAAATTGAGCCCCCCCCCCCCCCCCCCCCCCCGGTTGTAAAGTACCTAGTTCATATATCTGCTTCATTTCAGCCTTAGCCAACTGGGTCGAGAGATCTCTCTGTCTCCAGTGGCCCTTAATCCATTGTAGACCTAAAAACCTTTTTAATGCAGATGTAGATTTCTGGTGACATTTAGAAAAATGATCTGATAGAGCAGGGGTGTCAAACTCAAATTCATCGGGGGCCGCATCAGCAGTTTGGTCCCCATCAAAGGGCCGGTTGTATCTGTAGGTCTATGTGTCCACTCTTTATTATCATAAATTAATGTCACTGCATTCAATTATTACTGTTTTTTGTAATATGTGCCCAGCCATCTGCCCCCTTTTAAAGTGCCCAGCCATGTGCCCCCTTTTATAGTGCCCAGCCATGTGCCCCCTTTTAAAGTGCCCAGCCATGTGCCCCCTTTTATAGTGCCCAGCCATGTGCCCCCTTTTATAGTGCCCAGCCATGTGCCCCCTTTTATAGTGCCCAGCCATCTGCCCCCTTTTATAGTGCCCAGCCATGTGCCCCCTTTTATAGTGCCCAGCCATGTGCCCCCTTTTATAGTGCCCAGCCATGTGCCCCCTTTTATAGTGCCCAGCCATGTGCCCCCTTTTATAGTGCCCAGCCATCTGCCCCCTTTTATAGTGCCCAGCCATCTGCCCCCTTTTATAGTGCCCAGCCATGTGCCCCCTTTTATAGTGCCCAGCCATGTGCCCCCTTTTATAGTGCCCAGCCATCTGCCCCCTTTTATAGTGCCCAGCCATGTGCCCCCTTTTATAGTGCCCAGCCATGTGCCCCCTTTTATAGTGCCCAGCCATGTGCCCCCTTTTATAGTGCCCAGCCATGTGCCCCCTTTTATAGTGCCCAGCCATCTGCCCCCTTTTATAGTGCCCAGCCATCTGCCCCCTTTTATAGTGCCCAGCCATCTGCCCCCTTTTATAGTGCCCAGCCATCTGCCCCCTTTTATAGTGCCCAGCCATCTGCCCCCTTTTATAGTGCCCAGCCATGTGTCCCCTTTTATAGTGCCCAGCCATCTGCCCCCTTTTATAGTGCCCAGCCATCTGCCCCCTTTTATAGTGCCCAGCCATCTGCCCCCTCCATTTACTTTACTTACCTTTTACTTCTTTCTTTCTTTTACTTCTTTCTTCTTGCTCCTCTCCGCGGCGTCCGCGCGCTCCTCTGATCCCTGGAGATGTCGGGCGGACGTCACGTGATGACGTCACGTCCGACACCCAGGGAGCAGTGCGGGGCAGGAAGAAGTCGGGCCAGGTCCCGGGAGGTAAGTAAATTTATTTTTATTTTTTTTAACTTGAGCCATTTTTAAAATGAATTTACTCCGTGCAGGCACGGAGTAAATTCATTGAAAAAAAAAAAAGGGGAGGCTGCAAGGCTGGCGGCGGCACCGCGGGCCATCAGACGAGGTCTGGCGGGCCGGATTTGGCCCGCGGGCCTTGTGTTTGACACCCCTGTGATAGAGCATGAGTGGCTAAGCCATTTCTTATATTGCGCAGATGCTCGCTTATACGGACCTTTAGGGGTCGTGAGGTCCTCCCGATGTAAAATAGCCCACATGTGCACTCTATAGCATACACGACATTTTTTGTGTTGCAGGTAATAAACTCTGCCACTTGAAATTTCTTCTTATTGATGGTAATTTCATTAGTCTTGCTATTTCCATCGCCTCTTATAGTGTGGCACCCCATACACATGCTGCAGCGGAAAAAACCCTTAGATTTGATAGTAGGCATAGACTTTGTTGGGGGTAAGGCACCTCTAACCAAAGCACTACCTAAATTGGGGGCCCTTCTATAAATGCATTTGGGTTTGTTAGGGAGTTTATCCCCCACAATGGGATCTCTTTTCAATATCCCCCAATGCTTTTTCAATATTTTTTCCAGGTCTCTATATTGGCTATTGAAGGATGTAATAAAGGCCCATTCATATGGGGTCGACTGTGCCTTGGGTTTGGCCCTCTTATGCAATAAATTGGTTCTTGCAATTTTACCTACTTTGTTCGTGGTATCTTTAATTGTGTCTGGATTATAACCAGCCGCAGTGAAGTTGTCCTGCATTTCAATAACCTGTTCCTCAAAGATGTTCGTTTCCGTGCAGTTTCTGCGTAAACTGCATAATTGGCCACCTGGAATGGACCCAAGCCAATCTGGATGGTGGCAACTATTCTGTTTTAAATAGGCTCTGGAATCGGTCGGTTTCCTGTAGTTTTTTGTCTGCAATAAACCGTCCTTTGGATACACCGTTACATCTAGAAAATGTAATTCCTCACTGCTCATTTCAAAGGTGAAGGAAATATTAACAGAGTTCTGATTTAGATACTCACAGAATTCCTTCAGTAAAATCCCGTCCCCCTTCCATATAAAAAACACGTCATCTATATATCTTGTCCAGGACACCAGGTTCGCTCCAAAGGGGTTGTTATCCCAAATATGGCGGTCTTCCCAGAACCCCATGAAGAGGTTGGCATAACTTGGAGCGAACCTGGTGCCCGTGGCCGTGCCCACCTTCTGCAAGTAAAAAGTGTCCTTAAAGTGAAAGTAGTTATTATTTAAAATAAACTCCACCCCTTCCAAAATGAACTTTTGCTTTCCACTTGATAGATCACTTTTTTCTACGGCTGCTGTAATAGCTGTGAGGCCATCCTGATGGTTTATAATAGTATACAGTGACCTCACATCGGCCGTTACCATAATGAAATCCTCCTCCCAGGATATAGTGGTTAGCATGTTCAGAAAATCGGTGGTATCTTTTAAATGAGACTTGTTCTTCAATACCAACGGCTGCAGGTGAAAATCTAGATATTCAGATAAATTGCAAGCCACCGAGTTTATCCCAGAGACAATTGGCCTCCCTGGTGGTCTAAGAGGGTCTTTGTGAATTTTAGGTAAAATATAGATTATTGGGATGGCCGGTTCCTCATTAAATAAGAATTTATACTCCTTTTCTTCTAGGATATTTTGTTCCAGATACCTGTTTAAAAAACCTTGTAATTTATCCAAAATCCCTTGTGTGGGGTCTTTTTTTAGTTTAACATATGTCTCCTGGTCCTCCACCTGCCGTTACACTTCTTCTATGCCTACTATCAAATCTAAGGGTTTTTTCCGCTGCGGCATGTGTATGGGGTGCCGCACTATAAGAGGCGATGGAAATAGCAAGACTAATGAAATTACCATCAATAAGAAGAAATTTCAAGTGGCAGAGTTTATTATCTGCAACACAAAAAATGTCGTGTATGCTATAGAGTGCACATGTGGGCTATTTTACATCGGGAGGACCTCACGACCCCTAAAGGTCCGTATAAGCGAGCATCTGCGCAATATAAGAAATGGCTTAGCCACTCATGCTCTATCAGATCATTTTTCTAAATGTCACCAGAAATCTACATCTGCAATAAAAAGGTTTTTAGGTCTACAATGGATTAAGGGCCACTGGAGACAGAGAGATCTCTCGACCCAGTTGGCTAAGGCTGAAATGAAGCAGATATATGAACTAGGTACTTTACAACCGGGGGGGGGCTCAATTTAGAGTTTTAAATTAAATGGTTCTTATAAAATCCTACATTCCTATTCTATTATCCCTATATTGGTCTCACTAGACGGTGCTTCTTTTCTGATTTTTATTCTTTAAAATTATGACTGGTGGTTATTGTATACGGATGGAAATTGCACAATGGATGCACTTTTGAAGTATAAGATATGCACTTTTGACACTTTAAACATCCGATCCGATATGAATTATAATCATTTTTATTCATTGTATTAATTTCGTTTTAATATTCTCCTTCCATGATATGCTCGCTTGAACTACCGCACTAAGAGGATTAGTTACGAAGGACTTTGCTGTGATTACATCCCCGCTACTATAGGAAGTATGCAGGACCGCGTTACCATGGTTACGGACCCGCATACTAACATCCGGCTGATGACGGAACTACGTGCGCGGAAGAGAAGGGGAGTTAAAAGATACCGGAAGTTGAAGACAGGAAGTGACGGTGAGGCACGGAAAAGGCTCATGGGACTTGTAGGTAATTACATGTATAGGAGCCACCTGCGCCCGCCTCACAGCCATTGGTAGCGGTTTATTTAAAAACGGAGGACAGGAAAGGAAGTTTTATTCTGCTGGATGCCTTGACAAAGACCCGCAAAGGGTAGAAACGCGTTGGCCATTATATCCAAGGGGACTTCATGTGCGTTTGAAAAACAGACCAGACGACAGAGGAAGCTACAGCCGCAGTTGCCGTGGGAAACAAATCCTCATGCTCTTAGAACTGCCGTGAGACAGTTCTTATTTGCTGCTGGTAATTACGCACTTTGGATTTTTTGTACCCTGGATACCATGCATTTGATTGTTTTATTCCTATGTTTTATGTGATTGTATATTAAATTCTTAAACGGTACATCACTATATGCACTTTTTTTCTTTGTTATATAACATTGAAAATCACCCGGAGGAATTCTGCACTACAGTTGGTCCCTCCTTTGGGCGCTTGTATGTATTATCACATTTTTCTGCAGTTTGCTTGAGATCTTTTTCTCTTGGTGGAGGTACATATGAGAGTTACCTCTGTGCGATTTGTACATTTATTAGCTGCCTATTTTCGAAGCGCACTGATAATTATTCATTCTTGGTTTCTCTATACACATATGAGTCGCTATACTTGCAAATACGCGCAGCGAGCACAGCAATATATGGTAACACACGCATTTACATGGACATGCCACAGAGATGGATTCGACACTTATTTCATGCAGTACATAATTATAATAATATCAAGTGCCAGACATCATGATGATTTAAATTATATAATGAAGTAATGTCATGTATGTGTATTATTTGAACAAAACCAGATACACCTGTTATATTTGGTATTAAAGCAAGCAGATTAATGTGTAGATTCATTTGACACTTGTTATTAAGTTGTAGGACATTGCAACAAATAGTTATGATTAAATGTGTGAAAGCTAAAAATCACTTTTATTAGAACAATAGATATTCCAAACAGGTAGTGGACAGGAAGCTCAGGCCAGCCCCTTTGGACATCCCCAAGGCTGAACTTGTTCAGCACACGAACAAACCAGTGACTCATCATGAATGAGAAAGTCCCCTCCCCCCAAAACTAGATAACACATTGCTGATCACACAGGAGGTCAGTTGCTGTTTTGTCTCAGAGGATGATGGAGTTGCTTCTACACCAGTTCCTGCATGATTTTACAGAGAGAGAAAGAGTGATATGGAGAGACGAATTTATATGAGAAAGATAATGGTATTGTATGCTGGCTGGTAACTGCATGTAACTGTATGTAACTGTATGTATTTTGTATTAACTGATTACTGTGCTATTGTATCCATGTAACTATAGGTATACTGTACATTGTAATATATTGAATCCATATCCTTTTAATAACAAATATATACATCAAGGAGCTTTGGAACTCAGATAATGTGTGGGTGTATTGTTTTCTCTTATGGGATGCAGTGTTTTGCTATGTATAGCGCACATTCATGGCACATGGTAATAAGAGGTGCAGGCGTTTACAATATATATTAGAGCGGGCATTTTAAATATTTGTGAGAAAACAATTTGGCATTTACAGATGAGGGCTCTTACGGGATATCACAATCTTAATGATACACTGTACATTACAAATGCGGCTGTGATCGTCCGGCTCCTATGGAAGCATTGCGACGCTGATGAAAAAAACATCCACGTGTATTGTTGTGATATCAGTAAGCCAATGATATGAAATTTCAAGGGACAATGCATTTCTCATAATATTTAAGATGCTAAAATGTATTTTTATTGTTGCAAAACAAAGTTCAAATAAGTCATATTGTGTTTGATTCAGATTGGATTGTTTATCTGTTAAGTAGGTTTAAAAGTACATTTAAAAGTTGCTGCATAGCCTTGATATAGTTTTTTTTAACTCAGGCCTAAAATAACTTCTGGTGCTTGTATAATGTGTGATTTCTTTGTGACAAAGGAAGCCGCATGGTCTGTCCTCCATTTTGGACTAACCACATGGCCTGTCCACCATTTTGTGTAAACCTCATGGATGTGGAAGGGGGAGGAGCAGTGGCCATTTTAGGAAGGTCATTTTCTAAATAGCTGATTTTCAGTCTGCTCAGAACAATCAGTTTCCTTGGTCACATCAAGCACCATTTTTGAGTTACCAATGCATTTATTTAACCCATGCCATAATCAATTACAAATAGTTTCAATTGGGCCTAGTGAGACTTAATGGTGAGATAAATGCTTGGCTTGGTGTAAGAAATTGCACACAAAAAAGAAAAGAAAAAAATACTTTTTTTCTTCTTCTTCTTTCCCAGGATTCAGTTAACTCTCTGTTTGCTATAGGATAGCCATTGAAATGCTAATTAACTGGTTCAACCACTTTTACAGGCAGGCAAAAGCACATAGCTTTGATATGCAAATAAGAGGTAAGGTGTCTCATAGGAGACTAGTGAATGATACATATATATAATATTATTATAATTATGTGTATAGTTATATCAGTGTATGTTCTGCAAGATAGCTATCCAATCTGAATCATATCATTTTAAGTATAGATTATTGCAGTCATTATAGATCTGTGTGAAATAGGATACATTTGTTGCTATATAGGTACATTTGAAATAACAGTATTTTAAGGAAGTAAGTGTAAAGACACAAACGCAGGTCTGCATAAAAGTTTATACAGAACAAGTTGTGTCTAGTGGGCAATAGTAATTGGTATTGTTCACATTTATAGAGCTGTGTGATTTGTTTTATTGCGGACACAGGGTTTTGTACACGTGTCTCGGACAAAGTACAGGACTGCGCACGCAGCGTAAGAGACACGCACGGTCGCGTGTTTACGCAAAGTGCGTAAGAGTGCGGGCGCTAAGTACAAATTACACAATAGTGTCATTTAGTTCAAAGGTGGGACAGTAGCCAGGCTACAATAGCACAAAACTACCCGGTTTCTAAAGCAGATTAGTATAAAACTTTTGTTTAAACTGTATTGCCTCTGGGGGTAAAGCTGCCAATCTGAATGAATTAAAATTTTCTGTACAGGAAAACAAAGTGTATTTGAGTGAGCGAACGTAGGAGTGAGTGGATTTGAACCCCGGAATTTGGGATCCCGTCGTGTGGTACACCAAGAAAGTGGAGGCTTGGTGGCGTGAGGCGGCTGACTCACGTTAGTATAGGATTTGGAATACGTAAGTCGTGAGGAGACTTACACAGGAGCATGGTAGGGAATTGTGAATTGTGAACTGTGTGACCCATGTAGTTTTTTGATACGCTCCGGCTGAGGTTTTCGCAGCTTGTGATTCGATTCCAGTGGTTGTACGGCGGATAGGTAACAAGTACCTATACGCTGTGCGATTGGACCGCGCGTTTGTGGGTGCGATATATGCGCAACTTGATACCCCTTTTACGAGCTTTTGCATAAAATCGCGGTATCATTAGCGCTGTATACAGCATACGCAAGCGTGATTTATGTATAAAAAGTGCATAGGGAGTTTTCGCTGGTCTCTCTCAGGAAAATCTCCAATGACAGATACTTTACTGGAAAGGGTAAGTTATTCCTAAAAACTTCCAGTAAATATAGGTCAATTAGGCGCCCTAGGTTGGGTACATCGCCTTCGCTATCGACAGTGTATGGTAGTACTGGCCAACGTGGGCAAGAGTGGGAGGTGCAGAGCTAGCAAATTGGTTGTTGTTTGTTGTTTGCTGTGGTATCGTTTGGACACCCAGCAGGCTTTAATCCAGGACAGACAGGAGGATACCTGTTACCCCAGAGGAGAGTCGTTTTTGGAGCGATTTCTAAATTTTTAGGTAAGAACCACATGTGGGTCTGGTGTTGCATGTATGTGTTTGTGTAGTGGGGGTTGCCATGAGGTGTACATGTGGCATTGCTTTGGGGTGTTTGGGGTATGTATATGTGTGCAGGTATGTGTATATAGCTCCTGCTTGTATTGCTGCATTTTTGGGGGGAGTTTTGTGTTTTGGGGTAGTTTTTCACGTTTTTTTTTTTTCTCTCCATAAAATGACTTTTTGGGTCATGCTTTTGCATTGGTGTACCTCCAGCATGTGCAGGGATGCTTTTTGGCTTGTTTGGGGTGATTTTAGAGTGTGTCGGTATCCATGCGGTCGACATGTGATGTCGTTTGTTTGCCAAAACAGGTTTGTTTGCTCCTATTTTAGCACTGGTTGACCTCCAGCATGTGCAGGGATGCTTTTTGGCTTGTTTGGGGTGACTTTGAGCGTGTTTGTGTCAGCCATCTGGTCGACATGTCTTGTCGTTTGTTTGCAAAACAGGTTTGTTTGCTCCTATTTTAGCACTGGTTGACCTCCAGCATGTGCAGGGATGCTTTTTGGATTGTTTGGGGTGACTTTGAGCGTGTTTGTGTCAGCCATGTGGTCGACATGTCATGTCGTTTGTTTGCAAAACATGTTTTTTTGCTCCTATTTTAGCACTGGTTGACCTCCAGCATGTGCAGGGATGCTTTTTGGCTTGTTTGGGGTGACTGTGTTTGTCAGCCATTTTGTTTGTGTCAGCCATTTTGTTTGTGTCAGACAGTTTGTGTTAGCACTGGTTGACCTCCAGCATGTGCAGGGATGCTTGTACGGGGGTTTTGGCTTATTTGGCTGTTTTTTTTTCTATTTTTCTTTTTTTTTTTTATGTGTGTTTGGTCTTGCTTGAGAACTGGGGTCCCAGCAGCATGACATGTGGTTGCATGAAATTTTGTAATGTGTGTTAAATTTGTAAAAATATATATTTTTTCTTTTTACAACAGGGACAAGCGGCCCCGATCCCCCCCTTCCCCTCACCCCTCAGAAGAACTTTCCCTGCATAGCAACGAGGAGTGGGAGCCGACCCAGGAGGAAGATACGACCGACCAGGCATGCAGTGACCAGCCGCGGCCGTCAAGGGACCAAATGGAGAAGTCAAAGAAAAAGAAAAAGCCTAGAAAGGTAAATACTGACAACACCTGCAGACACAATAGCATCCAACTTGACACACCCTAGTTTGCGCACTGCCATGCACACCTACAGGTATCTTTGTGCACTGCCAAGGATACTGACACTCACAGGTACATACCGATCTTATTAAATGCATGTTTTTTTTTTAATCCCTAAAGGCAAGAAGCCAGCCAGAAGAGCAGTCAGAGGAGGAAGCCTCTGGTGAAGATGCAGGACCGAAGAAGCCGCGTGGACCCAGATACACTGAGGCGGAAAACTGTGCCCTAGTGGATGGCGCCGACAGGTCCTACGACGTTCTGTATGGACCAAGGGCACAGACCACAGCAGCTAAGACCAAGTGAAACATCTGGGATGCCATCGCGAGACAAGTCACTGCAGTATATGGAAACCGCCGGAGTACCAGAAACTGCATGAAGCGGTACAGTGATTGCCGCAGACAGACCAAGAAGAAGATGGGGATTCAGCGCCGACATGAGACAGCTACGGGAGGTGGTCCAGCTCTCAATCTGAAGTGGCTACCCTGGGAGGACGTTATTAAAAGGCGCATGAACCCTGTCATGGTCCAAGGAGTTTGCGGAGGTGTGGACTCCAGCCGTCCTGCTGGCTTTCCCGAGGAGGAAGAACCGCCCAGAAGACGGAAGACGGCGGGAGATAAGCAGTCCAAAAGGAGGCCTGATGGTAAGAATACATTCAGATGAGCTGTACTAAATCTTTTTTTTTTTGTATTTGCTAATGTGTTTGGTTTTTTTTCCACAGACACGCCTGCCCAGAGGACATCACCTGCGCGCAGGACATCGCCAGCGCGCGGACCATCACCTGCGCAGCAGGCATTGGCAGCAGCGCGCGGACCATCACCTGCGCAGCAAGCATCGGCAGTGCGCAGATCATCACCTGCGCGCCACATATCGTCAGCGCGCAGAAAGTCACCTGCACGCCAGACTTCATCAGCACGCAGAAAGTCACCTGTGCGCCAGACATCGTCAGCGCGCAGACCATCACCTACGCGCCAGACATCAGCGCGCGGAACGTCACCTGTACGCCAGACACCGTCGGCGACCACACCACCAGCTGGGCGCCAAACTACATCTCCTGCGTGCAGGCCATCACCAGCTCGTCATCTCTCCAGGAGCTCTGGGACTGTGACCAAAGAGCCTCAACAAGACACTACCCTCTTGGACCCATCACCCGAACTGTTTGAGTCTACAGGGTTAACGGACGAGACTTTTCTTGGGTTTGAAGACAGCCGTGCAGAAGTATCCAGCCGGACCCTTGAAATGTCTCCAGAATTGAGGACAAGCGAAGCTCCTGGAGCAGCGGCACCTCCGGATGGAGAAGGTTTGTATTTACTTTTTTTGGGGGGGATGGGAGGGGTGGGGGTGCACCATTTTTGTATAGTTTATTAACTTTAATTTTTTTTTCTATTGCAAACAGAGGTGCCACGGACCAGCAGCGGACTTGCGTCGGGGATTGGTTCGTTCTTCAGGCCGGATCTCCTACAGGATTCGTCGGACGACGAGGTGGAAGTGCAGCAGCCTGCTGTTTCTACATCCCTGCGTGAGTAAATATCGAATTGTGAGCCTTCAAACAAATGTATGAATGTGTATACTAATTTCTAATTTTTTTTTCAGCTGCACAAATGCAATTGGTGGCAGACGTACAGGAAGGGCAGGATCCCTCAAATGTTCAGAGGGTACACACCCTGGCATCCGAGATTACTTCCCGCCAGGATACTTACACGAATGTCGTTGGAACCAGACTGGACGCCATTGAGAAGATAATGGAGCAGATGGCAAACGGTCTGGTTGAAATGCAAAAGGCTCATGCCGACAGCACGGCCGAAATGCAAAAGACCAGACGAGAAGATCACAGGGAGACTATGGACATCCTTCACATTCTGGCCACATCCATCAACCGGCTGGTGGAGAACACATCATGCCTGGCACACAGCGTTGACAACATGTCGGAGAGCCAACGACATCGGCATCCAGCCAACAGATCATCGCAACCACACTGCAGATGATGTACGATAAGCTTCCAGAGCCAGCTCATCAACACGCTGGTGAACCACCACTTCCGCCATCACAAGCCACATGGACGCCTCCATCCCTTCCTCCACCACCATCCTGGTATAGACGGTCACAGCTGTTCCAAGGATATACAGGGATGTACCCCACCCACCAGATGCCTCCACCACCAACACCGGCCGCAACATCTACACCCGCACGGCCATCGAGGCCAAGTCAACACACTCCCCAGCCGCCCAGGGCATCGACGCCCCATCGTGAGGAAGAAGAGGATCAGGACGGACAACCACCATAAGCCCGGTCGTATTGTTTTATTTACTCTTATGTTTTTCATGTATCCCTTTCTCCCCCTCCCATTAGTTTTTTTTTCCTCTTACTATTGTTTTATATTTGTGTTGGGCTTCCCCACCCGTGACCAGGTACTACCAAGGAGCTTTATGTCTAGGCATACATGCGCGGGCATGTATGCGGGCGCGTGTGGTAACGGATGAAAGCTCCTTGTGGCTACATGTATGATGGGCCGCCAAAGAGCTATTCTGATACCACTTTTTTTTTTTACCAAAAAACTCCTTTTTGTATTGGTGTACAATAGGCTTTCACTGTTGTGTGAATTTACTATTCACTAGTGTTTATTTTTGGCTTATTCATAGGATTGGGTGGAAAATTGAAGTGGACGGCGTAGTTTGTGTTGTGCGTACCAAGGTGAGTAAAGCCATGTTTCAATGTATATATTCAAGAAACTTTGGACCGCCTGCCCTTGTGGAACAACACAGCCCAGCAATGGGTCATGCTGGGCTGTGTGGTTCCACAAGTGCAGGCGTGTCAAAGTGCTGACCACTGACACCACTATTCCACTTTGGACCGCCTGCCCTTGTGTAACCACACATCCCAGCAATGGGTCATGCTGGGCTGTGTGGTTCCACAAGTGCAGGCGTGTCAAAGTGCTGACCACTGACACCACTATTCCACTTTGGACCGCCTGCCCTTGTGGAACCACACAGCCCAGCAATGGGTCATGCTGGGCTGTGTGGTTCCACAAGTGCAGGCGTGTCAAAGTGCTGACCACTGACACCACTATTCCACTTTGGACCGCCTGCCCTTGTGTAACCACACATTCCAGCAATGGATCATGCTGGGCTGTGTGGTTCCACAAGTGCAGGCGTGTCAAAGTGCTGACCACTGACACCACTATTCCACTTTGGACCGCCTGCCCTTGTGGAACCACACAGCCCAGCAATGGGTCATGCTGGGCTGTGTGGTTCCACAAGTGCAGGCGTGTTAAAGTGCTGACCACTGACACCACTATTACACTTTGGACCGCCTGCCCTTGTGGAACCATACAGCCCAGCAATGGGTCATGCTGGGCTGTGTGGTTCCACAAGTGCAGGCGTGTCAAAGTGCTGACCACTGACACCACTATTCCACTTTGGACCGCCTGCCCTTGTGGAACCACACAGCCCAGCAATGGTTCCACAAATGTTCTTTGGAAAGGAATAAACATGACATCATTAGTGTCTTTACTTAATATGTTTTTTTTTTTACAGATATCTACACAAGAAAAGAATGTAAAGAAGAACAAACACTACTTTTTTTTATTTTATTACATTTTATTTTTTATTCCAAAATAAAATACAATTATTTATATTTCTTCAATAAATTTTTAAAATGAGAAGTTTTGTGTTTTTCTTTAAATTATTAGTAAATAAAATGTAATATATGAGATGCAGTGGTATTGTGTTAGGTCGCCCATGGTACAGCAGGAGAACTGTCGTGTCCCTTTTCATCCATGATGAATGATTCAAGCAACTTGGGAAGGATACTCCGCAAGACCTGTGGAAGAGAATAGTATGAGGTTCCAGGTATTGGTAATAGTGTCACCCTTCTATGGAGAAGGAAAAGGTACAAGCAACACTTTGACACAAGCAGGTTACAGCGGCCCCAAATGCAACCCTCCGGCACTTGAGAAACTACACATCCAAGCATGCCCTGACACAGCGTAAGTATTGCTGTCAGGGCATGATTGGATGTGCAGTTTTGCAAATGCCGGAGGGCTGCACTTGGGACACGCCGGGGTGACTTGGACAGGAGGGGGTTTTGGGCAATACATCTCACCTGAGGGGGGTTGTCTGCTACATGGCGGAGGTCCAGGTCCACATCATAAGTAGGTCGCCCATGGTACATCAGGGGAACAGTCGTGTCCCTTCACATCCACGCAACTTGGGAAGGATACTCCGCAAGACCTGTGGAAAAGAATAGTATGAGGTTCCAGGTATTTGTGTCATCCAAACACAAGGTACAGCAGGGGAACTGTCCTGTCACTTCATCCACGCTGGTTCCTGCACCTTGGGAAGGATACTCCGCAAGACCTGTGGAAGAGAATGAGGAGCTAATTTGAGAGCGTTGACTCCACCCTGGGAAAGAACAAAAGGTCCCAGCAACACTGCGCATATACACAGGTTACTCAGACAAGATGGAGTTTTGGCCAATAAATCTCACCTGAAAGAGTGACTAACATGGCGGTGGTTCAGGTCCACATCACAAGTAAGACGTCCATGGTAGAGTGGGGTAAACTGGTCCAATACTGGAGTGGCTTTGCAGAAGTGTATCCTGGGTAAAACTGTGAAATCATGGGTACATTTCCCTCAGCAGAGTGAAGAAAAAAATATTCTTTTAAAAAATCAATTAAATAATACTTGTGAGTCAAAAAAAGACAAACCAAGTAGATAATCCCTTCAAATATAAATAGATATGCTATTAGCAATCCAAAAAGCAAAAAAAAATACATTTAAAATTTTTTTTTTATTAGATCCCGCCAGCAAAGTGAGGCGGAATAAAATTGACGAAATTGCTGTTTAAAAGCACTGTTGTCGAATCGACATTCTTCAATTGAATATACTTTTGTCGACAAGCCGCATTTTGACCATTGCAGACATGTCGAATTTTGAAAAAGGCGATTTGCAAAAAGTAGAATCTGAAATGGCAGGTATTTTGACGAAAAGTACTGTATTGCATTGACGAATCCAATTCGACATGTTTTTTTTGTCGAAAATGCCCCGTTTTTCGACATTTTCATGAATTCGACCGCAATTGCATATACCCCATAAATGGAAAAAGTCTTTATAAGCCTTAATGAAAAGGTTCAATGATGCTTGGTGATTTTTCAGCTGTGCGTACACGGATAAAAATATATTGTAAATAGGAGACTAATAAGAGGTACCTCTATTATGAATCACTGTTGCAAATTTAAGTCTCACCTCTCCTTATGCACTTGCAAACTTGCAAGCCGCATCAGAGTGTTAGAGACGGCTCAGTCAGGCCGGACAAGCAGTGTCCCAATGTTGGAAGTGCGGACACCGGCACTGTGCTAATACCTTTGTTTTAGATGGAAATACTGTAGAAAACCCAATTGCTCCTAAGTTGTGTCATCCGATAGAAGAAAGCTTCTTCGTTCTGAGCGCTGTACTGAGCCGGATGTGCAGCGGCTCAATGCTTTCAAAGTACAGAATGTCACGCCGCTGGTAGAATGTCCGTGTATTGCGGCTAGGCTCTAATCGGTCCACACAACTCAAAGGTATCAGGGAAATATCGCAGTCAGACTGGATCCTTCACTGGGGTGCCTTAACGCGTTTCTCGGCCTGTAGAACTGGCCGTTTCATCAGAAGGGAAGTGAAAAAATATGACTGTAACCTATATATGTACTAATGAATGTTGAAGTTTTATTTAGGAGGAGAAGGTGACCTGATTGTTTTCAGCCATTTCTCATGCACCCAGAGGAGTATCCAACCGGTAAAAGAAGAGCAGTAGCCTGTGGGGGAAGTGGCTGAGACCAGTGGAACAGGTAAGTATGGTATCATTTGTGTACATATATAGTAAAACCCAAAAATAAAACAAACAAAAAAATCAAGAAAGTAACGTCAGAAATGGAGAAAAATCTGTCTGCGGACAGAGACAAGGTAACACCCGGGTATTTCTTTCAGTTACCATATAAGAAGTATTCATTCCTAGTAATGCCCCTAGTCAAGATGAGCTCGGAAATGTTTGTTGGACCATGTACAGACCCTTAATACGGGATGAGAAGGATTGAATGAATACTTTGCATGACCTAGAAGCTTGTTAAACTTTTTTTTTGCTTTTGTCTCTTGCAGTAATAGAAAACTCTCCATCTGGATAAGATCACTGGTAAACACCAATTCGGCAAATGGGAGGTGGCTGTCTCTGTGCAAATGGACGGGCTCAATAAGGCATTGAGGGTCAGGGTGCAGACTTCTTTGTAAAATTGGAAAGGGGTCACAGTAGCTAATCTTAGATAGTGTGCTATTGAACATCACAAGAATAGTGCTAGGCGCAGAGAACAACAGGTGGAGAGGTTGAGGATGGTAAATATACTGGCACATACAGGAAAGACCCATCAGTCCAAACCCCAGATCCCTAATGGTCAATAATATGTTACACTTGTAGGAAGGAAGGGCATTTTGCCAGAGATTGTAGGAGTAGTAGGACACGTAGTCAATATAGATCCCCTAGACAGAAAACACAAGCCACATTATTAAACACATAGACGGGACCAAGGGACATATAGTAAGGAATCACAAGCCATATAGAAAACACAGATTTGGCTAATGGGAAGAACAAAATAAATGCAACATTACCCTTTGACAAAACTTGCTGGGGTTAAGATGGGGCCTCTAAACTTTTGCTTCTTTTTCCTAGCAGAAATGGCCCCTGATTAACTTAATTTTGTTAGATATGATAAACATATACTGTGCTCCCGCTCAGGAAGTACAAAGTATGTTAGACACCCCTCAAAGGCTAATGTTACATATCACTGTTCTATATGCATGTCTATCACAGGTAGAGGAAATTATCTCACAGATACCGGGTTCCCTATGAACTTAGGATGGACAGGACACTGGATTGATGGCTGGGATAGTCCCAATAGCGATACGACAAACACAGAAATTTTTTTTCAGGGGAGTAGACCAAGTAGAGAATCACTTCCCCGTAGTGCCCAATCCAGTTGTCAAATTTTTATAAAATCTTCTTCACCTCTACAAATTCATCTGTCACCAACCTCTATTCTGTTTTTCTACAGTTTCCTCTTCATCTTTTGCGTTCACACAGGGTGGTACAATACATGGACCCAAGTACAGTTCAAACTCCACAGGCCTAGGTCCTTCAGAGTTCTACCCAAGCCAAGTATATCTCAACAGCACGATAACACCAGTATTACTGCAGTCATGCACAAAGGGTGGAGAATGGGAATACTGGTGAAGGGAAATTTTGTATAGACACTGATATACCTGTTGGTGAATGGCAAACCTGACATTTTCTTTTTCATTTTCTTCTTCTTTCTCTCCTCTAGAGATGTTTTTTTTTTTTTTTTTAAGTTATGCTCATAGTACTCTACATTGCAAACACACGATAGTAAATTAAAATGAAAAAAATTGTGTTCCCCACAGGAAAAGGCAGTCTGGAGGACAAAGGGGTATGGCCAGGAGTCCTCAGGACCGTGGACAGGTGGACACGGTAAGCCAGTAGCCCCCAGAGCATGCCTTCCAAGTCTAGCTGAGGTGGCACACGGTCTGACTCATCTAGGCAAAGAGGGTATGTGCAGGCTGATGAGAACCTACTGGTGTGCACCAGGATTCTATTCTCATGCAGGTAAGAGAGCAATGACCTGTCTTGCTTGGTTGAGGAAGAATATTGGTAAGGCAATACCAACAGAGCCATCCCATATCCCTCCTGCAGACGGATCTTTTCAGGAAATACAAATCGACTTCGTACAGTTAACACCCTTTAGGAATTATTGTTATGTATTGGTGTGCACTGATGTTTTCTCAAACTGGGTAGAGGCATTTCCTGCCGCCACGGATGCTGCTGTGTCATGATTGATCCACACAATGATCAGAAATACACCAATGAGGTGACAGTACAGTACCTTATTGAGATGAGCCAGCATTTGAGAACTTGACAAAAGAACTTGAAACTGTTGATTGCTGGTATGCCAAATACTAACTGTCTAGATTGTGAACCAAGAGACTGTGTGATTGTTCTTACGCTCAGGTTGCCTAATAGACAGGTGGGAAGGACCATACCAAGTTTTGTTGACAGCACTATCCCAGTGAAAGTAGCCGAGAGAGAGACTTGGGTCCACGATTCCCATTGCAGGAAAGTCGGTAGTCCGGAAGGAACTTGTAAATGGAGTGAGATCGCAAAAGTATCACCAGAGACTCTGTTCCGTGAAGACTGAGAGGTGGCACTGTTGAACACTACCTGAGCGTACTAAAGGATTGCAGAAAGACCAGTCATTGTAATTGATTTGTTATGAACAAGAGTTGTTTTGTTCTATTTCTCTTTTCTCTCTTTCCCGCTGACAAACATTTTTTTTTCAGGATATTCTATTTTTGCAAGGTTTTTATATGAGGAGTCGAGTGTGGGACTGGAACTGGTTCTGGAGGAAGGAGTGATTTCCTTATAGGATCCCAGGATTAACCGATCAGTTTGTTAAAGTCAGAGAAAAATCAAAGGTCTAGTAGTTATGGAGTACAGAGGTAATCAGGAACAATCATACAATGGCTATTCACACATTGCAGATAAAGAGCTCATTAATATATGTGGAAGAAAGGTTTATGAGTGGCTCTCCCTGAACTCCGAAGGTTTATGTTATTTAGGAAGGACACTACTTATAACCCTTGTTCAATTATTAAACAGACCTAGCATACGTTCCAGAAACGGAAACAATGTTTAGAAAGTAATAGGAATATGTAGATCATGAAAATTTTATATGTCACTGTCACGATTTGTTTGTGTCTTCTTCATCTACCCAGCAGAACCTCAATCGAATCCAAACATCAGTGTACAAAGACGTAGGTACATGTATGTGTGAAATGTTCGTCGCAAATCAGACATTATAGGCCACAGCACTGTCCCAGCATACTCTATAGGTTGAATGTTGTCCCACACCCAACCAGTGGTCCCGTGACCGCCGAGTGTATATAGAGGATGTCTCGTCCTCCTCCCTGCCTTCCTTAAATATAGTCAAGTGTCTGATTTGCGAAATGAATACATACTTGTGTCTAGGTCACCGATTATTGTATGAAATATTTTTTTTATGTTAATAATTGATGGCAGTTATTGTTTACTGCCAAAGGGTGGACTGTCGAAGTCAAAAATATTACATAGAAAGAACATACAAACTCTACACACATATGAGTCGCTGTACTTGCAAATACGCGCAGCGAGCACAGCAATATATGGTAACACACACATTTACACATACATGCCACAGAGATGGATTCGACACTTATTTCATGCAGTACATAATTATAATAATATCAAGCGCCAGACATCATGATGATTTAAAATTATATAATGAAGTAATGTCATGTATGTGTATTATTTGAACGAAACCAGATACACCTGTCATATTTGGTATTAAAGCAAGCAGATTAATGTGTAGATTCATTTGACACTTGTTATTAAGTTGCAGGACATTGCAACAAATAGTTATGATTAAATGTATGAAAGCTAAAAATCACTTTTATTAGAACAATAGATATACATCAATGAGCTTTGGAACTCAGATAATGTGTGGGTGTATTGTTTTCTCTTATGGGATGCAGTGTTTTGCTATGTATAGCGCACATTCATGGCACATGGTAATAAGAGGTGAAGGTGTTTACAATATATATTAGAGCGGCATTTTAAATATTTGTGAGAAAACAATTTGGCATTCACAATATCTAACATAATGGGGCGTGGCTATGGCAGGCATAGAGTAGCACACAGACTATGTAGCTCTCCAGCTCTACCTCAGACATACTGATCCTATGACCCCCCCCCCCTTCCCCCGTGGCTATAAATTGGACCATACCTGCATAATGGTGGGGTGTGCCATTTGAGCCTGCTTTGGAGCCAGTTTGAACATTGCTCGCACCCGTTTCTATACTTTGCTGGAGTGCTTTGGGTTCTGACCGCATCACGTGAGACGCCGCTCTCCTGATCCTCCACGGCTTCTCACTAGTAACATAGTAACTTAGTTAATGAGGTTGAAAAGAGGCAAAAAGCCCATCGGGTTCATCCTGTATTCTGTATTAAGCAGTGCACATTATAATGCACCAGCCGAAATAATGGTTTCGTACCTATTGACAACTATATGTCGTATCACACCCATATACTTAATGTCAATATATTAAATGCTATAGCTTTGGATACTTTTCTCAGCTAGAAAACTGTCCAATCCGTTTTTAAATGCATTTACAGAGTCCGCCATTATTATCTTGTCCGGCAGGGCGTTCCAAATCCTTATTGCCCTTACGGTGAAGAACCCCTTCCTATGATTTGTACGGAATTTTCTCTCCTCCAGCCTCAGCGAGTGCCCACATGTCTTTTACAGAGTTCTATTAATAAACAAATCCCCTGCTAACTCTTTGTATTGACCCTTTACATATTTGAAGTAGGGAAGCCAATCCTGGGACATTTTTTCAATCCCGGGTATCGGGATTGAAAAATGGCCAATCCCGGGATTCCCGGGATTGGCTTTTAGCTAGGTGGCCGCCCCCTCACCTCACCCCGTCCAGCCTGCCCCGCACATATAACTCACCATATACCGGGGGCGGGCGGGAGGGGAACATCCTTTGATCGCTGCCTGCGGCTCCCAGTAGCGGCTGACAGCGCAGCGTAACCTCTCACGCTGCGCTGGGTAGCCGGAAGAAGGAAGCCGGGCAGCGACTGAGCGTCCTGTGGACGCTCAACGCTGACCCCTCAATCCCCGGGATTGGAGCTTCCAATCCCGGGATTGAATCCCGGCCATTTTTGGCCCTAAATCCCAGGATCCCGCCGATCCCGATCCCGGGATTGGCCACCATAATTTGAAGATATTAATAATATCTCCTCTTAGTCTCCTCTTTTCAAGGGAATACATATTTAACCTAGTAAGACTTTCCTCATACTCCAATGTCTCTAACCCTTTTATCAGCTTAGTAGATCACCTTTGTACTCTTTCGAGTTCCTCGATATCTTTTTTATAATATGGTGCCCAAAATTGAACACCATATTCCAGGTGCGGACGTACCAATGATTTGTACAGCGGCAGGATTAAATCCTCACCCCTTGTCCCAATACCCCGTTTTATGCATGCGTGCACTTTACTTGTATTCTTTGCTGCATTTTGACATTGTTGACTGTTATTAAGCCTATTATCTATGAGCACCCCCAAATCTTTTTCCACTACTGCTACCCCTATATTTTCCCCATTAAGTGTGTAGGATGCAAGTTTGTTTTTAATCCCAAAGTGCATAACTTTGCATTTTTCAATATTGAACCTCATTACCCATTGCATGTTTAAGTAAGTCATTCTGTAGAGACTCCACATCGCTTTCTGAATTAATTACCTTATACAGTTTGGTATCATCTGCAAAGATTGACACTGTGCTTCCCAGACCTATTCCTAGATCATTAATAAATATTTCTGCTGCGGGGTACACTGGGCTCCACAAGGATTAACATCGGGGTGTAGAGTAGGATCTTGATCCGAGGCACCAACAGGCTCAAAGCTTTGACTGTTCCCAAGATGCATAGCGCTGCCTCTTCTATAACCCCGCCTCCGTGCACAGGAGCTCAGTTTTGTAGTTGGTGCCTTGCAGTAAGCAGGCAGTCAGCAGGGGGGCTGCTCCTGTAGCCCTAAAGAAAAGCTATTTCAAGAAGAAGAAATTTGAAGACTGCAATTACTGCAGCTGTGTCTGGATGTCAGTCAGATATCCCCTACTGCAGCTCCATCACTCCCCCAGCGGCGCTGTATACTCCCGTGCCCTGGTTGCCGGGTAATTACAGCGGAGGTTCCGGTGTTCTTCTAGTCAGTCACACACTCGCCGCTGTCCTCCCGGAACGCGTGGCCGCATACAGAAGGAGGTAAGGGGTCTCTTTGGCCCGCTGTAATCACGATCTAGCGCGGCCGGTGGGAGGCGGGCCGTGCACGCGCTGGCGTGGACACTGTAAGGGGCAGGGGCTCCACTAACCACCAGGGCACTGGGCACAGGTCGGTTTTCTTCATAAAACCGTTTGTTTGACAGCCCGCAGCGCCTGGTGGGGATGCCAGCACAGGGGATAAGGCCTGACCTGTAGCCCCTCCCCCCAGCCCCAGGGCGCCATTTAGGCAAATGTTTCTGCCCTGGAGCTGCATATCTCTCCCTTACCCCCTGTCAGCCGCCATTACACAGATCTGCGCTGTTCCTGGGACTGCTTGGGCAAATCCTCCTCTGTAAAGCCATCTGCACGTCAGCGCTGTGCATTTTGCAGGACACTTAAGTATTCTACCTGTCAGTGGACAGTGTTAGTTAAGAAAGAGTGCAAACAGTCAGGGTTGTGTGGTACAAACACCCTGTGATATACTGTACATTCAGTATTTGCTGTGTTTTGCTATATCTACTGTTTATATATATATATATATATATATATATATATATATAGCTATACTGAGTATTATTTTGTATTGCTAGTCCAGTGCAGTCTTATTGTATGTTATTATTTCTGCATTGTACATTGTGACTTTCTGTGTGTGTGCATGTAGCTGCTGAGTGGCTGCCATCTCGTGTATTTAGCTCAGCCTGCTACCCCTATATCCTGTAACCTGAGGGGGGTAAGTGCGTCAGGTTTATTAGACTATATACGTGTTTCACAGGATATACTTACTGTGTATTTTTCTCTGTGATTTCTGGTCACCATATATCTCTTGGGTTCCCGGTTTGTGCTGATAACACTACACTGGGAGTTCTTGCTAGATATAGTGCTGCTAATATTTTACTAGGTTGCCTGATATTGAGCTTCTCATTATGTCAGCTGCAAGGGGCAATGGAACTGGGGCAGATCCCACATTGAGTGGTGCTGCCGCTGCACTCTCATTTGAGGAAAACATGGCAGCAGAGAGTTCAAGTTCTGGGGGTTCTTTGCCTCCCAGTGGGTTTGTAGCAACGGGGGTCCACAATGACCCGCCCTGGGCTACCTTCTTCACGTTATTAAATACGCTGGCAACTAAACTTACACCCCCTATGAAACCACCTGTGCCAGTACAGCAGTTTATGGTCCCTGCAGTCAATCCACCATGGGCAGATCAGATCTCATCACAGTTACAGCACTTGAACCAATCACTGACTAAAAAGAGGTCTAACTCTCGCCCGCCTAAGACTAAACGGGCCGCTACTTCCTCACAATCCACCACCATTCCAGACACTTCTTCTGATGAGGATGGCGCATACACTGACCCCACAGACACTGACTCTGATGCTCCAGATGGGGAGGGACGGTCACAGGAGAATGTCCCTGATTTGATTGAGGCTATCAGGCTGATTCTTCACATTTCTGATGAACCGGAACCTGAGCATGTGTCTAAAAATCCGGACGGATTAAAACATAAGAAAGTGGTTAAACAAGTTTTGTCTCATTCTCAACACCTGGCTGACATATATCAGGAATCCTGGTAAAATCCAGGAACAAAGTTCACGCCGCATAAGAAAATGTTGGCTCGCTACCCTCTCTCTGCGGAGCTATGTAAAAATTGGGAAACTCCTCCACCTGTAGATTCTCATGTGGCACGGATGGTAGTTTCCTCTGCTCTGCCAGTGACTACCGTCACCTCTCTGAAGGAACCGATGGATAGACGTGTGGACGGTTGCTTAAAGGTGATTTACACCCTGACAGGGGCTGTGCATAGGCCAACCATTGCAGCGACATGGGCTGCTGAAGCTGTTGAAGTATGGGCTCAGAAGCTGGAGGCGGAGCTACCTTCCAACGCTTCTGATCATGCTAGACAATGTCTCTCATATATTACCACGCCTTCTCATTATCTTAAGGAGGCGGCTTCCGATGCCGGGGTGCTGGTGGCCAAGGCTGCGACTACGTCCATCTTAGCTCAACGTATCCTTTGGTTGAGATCCTGGTCTGTGGATCTGAATTCTAAGAAAACCCTGGAGGTACTTCCTTTCAAGGGAGACATTCTTTTTGGAGAAAACCTCAATAAGATCGTGGCTAACTTAGCTTCTGCTAAAACGGCTTGCCTACCGAGTACGGCGCCAAAGGCTAAAAGTACCTTCCCTCGCTCCTTTCATCCTCCAGGAAAGGCAAAAGGTCAGGCGTACCCAAAACAAGCACGTACTTCCAAACCTGCTAAGCCCAGACCCAAGCGGGCATGGGCTGCCCGTCAGCCTGCTTCCAAAACGGACAAGCCTGCCGTTTGACGGGGCGGGCCTCCCTCTGGGCGATCCCAGGGTAGGGGTCCGACTTCTAGGATTTACCCAGGAATGGTTGATGACCACTTCCGATGCCTGGGTACGGGAAGGCGTCACTCAAGGTTATGCCGTATCCTTCAAGAATCGTCCCCCTCATCGACTTTGCCTGACAGATGTCCGTTCGGATCCGGTGAAGACAAAAACTCTTCATTCGGTGGTACAGTCCCTCGTGGACATAGGAGTGGTAGTACAGGTGCCTCTGGCTCAGAGTGGCAAGGGGTACTATTGACCGCTGTTTCTAGTCCCGAAACCGAACGGGTCCTCACGGCCCATTCTCAATCTCAAGTCTTTGAACAAATATGTGAGGGTCTCCAAGTTTCGTATGTAAACTCTACGCTCTATTGTTCTGGCCTTGGAGCCTGGGGACTATATGGTCTCCCTGGACGTACAGGATGCCTACCTGCATATTCCTATTGCAATGTCACATCAGCAGTACCTCAGGTTTGCGGTGGGCAACCTTCATTACCAGTTTCGGGCATTGGCCCTCATTCCGAGTTGTTCGCTCGCTATGCTCGCTGTGCAAACGCTAAGCAGCCGCCCTCTGGGAGTGTATCTTAGCTTAGCAGAAGTGCAAACGAAAGGATCGCAGCGTTGCTGCAAAAAAAGATTGTGTAGTTTCTGAGCAGCTCCAGACCCACTCCTAGCTTGCAATCACTTCAGACTATTTAGTTCCTGTTTTGACGTCACGAACACGACCTGCTTTCGGCCAGCCACGCCTGCGTTTCTCCAGGCACGCCTGCGTTTGTATCTGACACACCTGCATTTTTACACTCCCCGAAAACGGTCAGTTACCTCCCAGAAACATCCATTTCCTGACAATCACTCTGCGGCCAGCAGTGCGACTGAAAAGCTTCGCTAGACCTTGTGTAAAACTGCATTGGCTGTTTTTGAAATTACGTCGCGCGTGCGCATTGCGTCGCATACGCATGCGCAGAAGTGACGCTTTTTTACCTAATCGCTGCGCTGCGAACGAAAACAGCTAGCGAACAACTCGGAATGACCCCCATTACATTTTGGGTTGTCCATGGCTCCGCGTGTATTCACCAAAGTCATGGCGGTAATGACGGCTGTGCTACGCCGTCAGGGGATCAGGATCCTCCCGTATCTAGACGACTTGCTGATCCTGGCAAACTCCCCAGAAATTCTCCTACGTCATTTGGATGTGACAATCCAGTTTATGAAAACTCACGGGTGGCTCATCAACTGGAAGAAATCTTCTCTGGTCACTGCATTGGACTGGTTAACAAAACTGAGCTCCTGTGCACGGAGGTGGCGCTGAGCATCTTGGGAACAGTCAAAGCTTTTAGCCTGTTGGTGCCTCGAATCAAGATCCAACTCTACACCCCGATGTTATTCCCTGTGGAACCCCGTGTACCTCGCAGAAAGAGATTTAACAAAGGTAAGTTCTTAACATAAATCTCCTTTTTTTCTATTTCTGGTTGTATTGTTTGTAGATATTGTTCTGTATATATTGCGACAAGGCATCAGTGTGTTCTTTTTTCTTTGCTGTGGGCGTGGCTGGCTGGGGGCTGTTTGTTCCATTATTAGGACTCTCTCTATTGGCTACAGTTAATATATTGTCGTGGAACGTGAGGGGGATTAATTATATAATCAAGCGCTCCCTTGTGCTTCGGCAGATTCAACAGTACGCTTCAGACATAACCTGCCTCATGGAAACCCACTTAGTGGGTAGTAAGATTATGTCTCTTAAAAAGCCTTGGGTGGGGTGGGCTTTACACGCTATGCACACTTTAGCATCACGTGTGGTGTCACTCCTAATTAAGAAATCTGTCCCTTTCTTCCTGGATTGTGTCCAATCAGATTAATGGGGCAGGTATGTTTTTTTTAAAGTG
This sequence comes from Pseudophryne corroboree, assembly GCF_028390025.1. Taxonomy (NCBI): domain Eukaryota; kingdom Metazoa; phylum Chordata; class Amphibia; order Anura; family Myobatrachidae; genus Pseudophryne; species Pseudophryne corroboree. Next base: position 225,614,355 of record NC_086453.1, on the reverse strand, counting down.
TAAGATTAATTCCATTCCTCTACTTCTGTTAGCTGTTAATATGCCACCTCCATACTCCCATGATATACTTAAAAAGGTGACATATTTTATGGCTGCTTCACCGGTTGTGCCCACTGTATGTTTGGATGATTTTAATAATGTTTTGGATCCAGGGCTGGATTGGCTGTCTGCGGTGTCTTCTGTCTCTACTTTAGGACGCTCGAGATTTATGGATGCTGTCTCCGAGTTGGGCTTGGTTGACCCTTGGAGATTGAAGTATCCTACTTTGAGACAATATTCATGCCTCTCACATTCATACTCCTCATTTTATAGAACTGACCTGGCCCTCCTCTCCAAAGATTTAATACCCAGGGTTCTTGCTGTCAGATATGAAACAAGAGGAATATCGGACCTTGTTGCTGCATCTTGATTTAAATTGGCAACGAGGTCAGGCAGTTTGGAAGTTTAATCCTTTTTGGCTGACACATATGGGGGAGGGTTCTGACTTTGATTTTTTTTTTACTTAATGTGGATGAGGTTACTGTATCTCTACTCTGGGATGCATTTTAGGCCTACCTGCGAGGGACTTTGCTTAAGAGAGTGGCAAGCTTGAAATCCTTTTTTAGAAGACAGGAGACCAAATCAAAAGCACGGGTAGTCTCTTGTGAAATAGCTTATTTGAGGGATAGGCTAGATTGCTCTAAATTGGCCTGGGTGTCAGCTCAGAATGAATGGAGAGATTATTTGATGGAAAAGACTCAACATAAGCTTCTTTTTACATCTCATGCTCTTTATGCCACTGGAGACAGACCGGGCACTTATTTAGATAATCTTGCGTGAGGTGATCGATCCTTCTGCACGGTGGTGAAGCTTGTTGGCTCTGATGGCTCCGTTTTGGATCAAACTCCTCAGATTGTTGCCAAATTTGTATCAGTCTATCGGCAGTTATATAGCTCTAAATTGGATTGTAGTTTACTAGAAAGGACTACCTATATTCATGATATACAATTGCCCTGTCTGTCTGCTGAAGCTCGTGACCTTCTTGAGGCCCCTTTGACACCAGACGAGATTGAAACTGCGATTAAAGCATCTCCTCATGGTAAGGCCTCCTCGGGTTTGGACGGGATTCCTCAAAAACAGTGGAAGAGCAATATTGTGTAGTATGTCCTAAATTTCGGTGGTTCTGGATTGTATGGTTCAACAAGATGGTTCGTACCGTACTCACGTCTAATACGGAGGAATTCACACGTATAAAGGTTTCTTTATGGACCCGAAACTTCTCCTAACTGGATGGTTTGTTAGTCGTGTTCTTTCAAATCCTCACCGAGTGGTGTCCCAGCGTGGGAGATACCGGGGAGAAGAATACCTCAATTAATGAATATATCACAGTCGATTTTATTCAATTAATTATACTGGCAGCCGGTGGAAATAAGCTGGCATACCGTACTCACACTCCAAGTATATTTAGTACACCCATAAAGGTATCTTTAAAAGTAATCCAAACTCAGACAAATCAAATGAATGTAAAGATGTAGATGGGCAAGCGTACCCCACTTACAATCTTCTATGATGTTATCCAGCATGTAGCGGTTTCTTTTTCCACTTTCTTCCCAGGAAAATTCCGTCTTCAGAGGCCATGAATTCGGGGCGAACCTGGTGCTATGGAAAAGATATATTGACGACGTTCTTTTCATCTGGAAAGGGGATTCAGAGAGCCTGAATGCCTTCTGTGAACATCTCAACCACAACAGCAAGAACATCCAACTAACATTTGACATTAGTCAAGAATCCGTCCATTTTCTAGACCTACTAATATTTATCGAGGATAACCAACTGAACACACGTACATACATTAAACCCACAGATTGCAATTCCTATATCCCTTTTTCCAGTAACCATCATCCCAATTGGCTCACCTCAGTCCCAAAAAGTCAGTTTCACCGACTACGGAAAAATTGCTCCAAACTGGATGATTATAAAGAACAAGGAAAGACTCTGATGAAACAATTTGAAGGAAAAGGCTACGGTAGGACACGACTAGAGGAACCGTATCAGGAGTATGAAACAATCTATAGAAATGTGATGCTGAAACCCACAATAAAAAAAGATAATAAGAAGAAAGAAGAGAATAAGATTATGTTCATAACCAAATTCAATAGTCAGTACAAGGAGGTGGAACAAATTATTAAGAAAAATTGGAGCCTTCTACTTCACAACCCCATCATAAAAGAATACCTTACAGAAAAACCACAATTTGTCTACCGGAAAGCAGACAATATTAGAAAAAAGGTGGTCAATAGTGTAGTGGAAGGACCTAAAAACCTTAGGACTATTCGCTCAAAAGGATTCTACAGATGCGGTATGTGTCAAATGTGTAAGAACTGCAAGAGTAAAAATTCTACTATCACCCAATACACATCTACATCTAATAAGAGAAACTTTGAGATCAAGGACTTTATCACCTGCGATAGTAAGAATGTGGTATATCTGGTTCAATGTACCTGCAACAAACAATATGTTGGAAGGACCACACGGAAATTAAAAGAAAGGATGAGTGAACACCTCAGGAACATTAAGAAAGGGGTGGAAACTCATGGAATCTCAATGCACTTTAAGAAAGAACATATGTGCAAACCCTCAGAGATTGCCCTATTCTGCGGGATACAACTGGCTCCAAAAAATTGGAGAAGTACGGACATTGAGGAGAGACTAGCAAGGACAGAGATGAGGTCGATTTTCAATTTGGGAACCCTACAACCGAGAGGAATGAACCTGGACTTTGAAATCAAATGGTTTCTGTGAAAACTTTTAGCTAAGGTATTGGCGACCAGACTGAATCAGGTCATTTCCCAAATGATTCATCCTGATCAAACAGGATTTATGCCCAGTAAATACACATCCATTAATGTGAGACGTTTGTTCACTCACTTTCAGTTTCCCCGGGAGAAGGCAGACTCTTATATTGTAGTTTCTCTTCATGCCGCTAAGGCCTTCGATTCAGTGGAGTGGGCCTTCCTCTGGGAAACCATGAATAGATTTGGTATTAGCCCTAACTTTATAAAATATGTTAAATTGTTGTATTCCTCTCCTATGGCTAGGGTTTCGGTGAATGGGTACGTTTCGCGCTCCTTTCCGTTATCTAGGGGCATGAGGCAGGGTTGTCCATTGTCTCCCACTCTATTTGCTATTGCTATTGAGCCGCTAGAATGCCTGATAAGTGCAAATGCTAATATGTTAGTACTTACTGTGGGGGCCAGGGAACATAGAATAGCTCTATACGCAGATGATTTATTGTTATTTGTGAATGATTATGCTCATTCTATGCCCCTGATTTTAGATCTGATAAACACTTTTGGATGTTACTCTGGGCTCAAAATTAACTGGGCTAAGTCCAGTATCACCCCACTTAGAGGTAAAATTCCGGTGACTCCTCTGATCTCTCTTCCACTCAAGTGGGTTGACACATTTAAGTACTTGGGGATCTGGGTGTCTAATGATTCTCGCGAATATGCCTCTCTAAATATAACGCCACAGATAGCCTATCTTCGTTCTAAGGTTAAGATTTGGGGAGAGCTGCCTTTGACAGTCACAGGCAGGGTCAAGATGGTTTATCAACCCAAACTTCTCTATGTTCTCCAACAATCTCCTGTATATATCATTGAGAAAATATTTAAACAAATAGACAGTTTATTTATTGTCATCCTTGATATGGGCAAACAAAAGAGCACGCTTAAAGCCTAACACTTTGTCTAGACCGAAATTACTGGGTGGTTTGGAGCTCCCTGTTTTCAAATGTTATTATTATGCGGCACAATTGTCACATATTTGGGGCTAGGTACATGATGCTGATAATTTCTCTCTTCACTCACAGATGATATCGTTGGAGTATCCAGGTGGCACACCTCTACAGGTGCTCCTTTGTGGAGCTACTAAAATGACTACAATCCCTTTAGTGAAGCAAGCTATTCTTATTTGGAAGCTGGTGCATGATGTTCTGCGAGGTGAGGATATAGACCCGGCTACCCCTTTAGATAACCGGTTTGGTTTTCCAGAATTATCCTCTTTACAACTGAGTGATGTGTGGGGGAAGTGGGGTATAATATCTTTGGGGCATCTATACAATGGGGAAATATTTAAGTCTTTCCAACAACTTCAACAGGATTATGGTGTGCCCTCTTCCCATTTTTATTGTTTTCTACAGTTGAGACATGCGATTAATGCGCAGTTTTCTCATGCCCCTCCAAAACTTGTTGATTCCCCAGTTAAACGTAAATGGGGGTCAGATTTGGGTCCTATTACTGAGGAGGCATGGGAATGCAGCTTAGGTTCCCCTCGCTCCTCCACCACCACTGTTAGATATCAGCAGATACAACTGTTTATAATTCATAGAGTGTATATGACTCCGTTGAGGTTATTTCATATTGGAGGTAGACATGATACAAAATGCCCTAAATGTGGTGATTTGGATGCTGATTTTTGGCACATGGTCTGGTTACGTCCCCTGGTCACAGTGTTCTGGAGTGATGTTATTGATGCCTTGGTAGCGATTAGCGTCCCCTCACCTGTTTTTACACCTGCAGTTTGTGTTTTGTCAGCTGTGGAGGGGGAGACTCTGGACACCCCTAGTCAATGTTATATATTGAATTTATGCGGACTGGCTAAGGTTTGCATTGCTAGACTTTGGCTGGCCAGCAAAGCACCGGTATTGCAGTCTTGGATTTCTCTAGTTTCAGCACACAAGAAATTTGTTTACCTGGCCAGAAAGGCTGAATCAAAATATTTTAGTTTTTGGGGGCAGTGGCTTGAGTCTTCTCACTCGACACTTCGATGGTACCTGAGCCTCTGGTACTTTCTGTCACATAAATTCTAACGCTAGGGGCATGTATGGCGCTTCTAATGTATCTACTGGTTATATGGGCCCCCCTTGTTTTTTCGTTAGTGCTTTCCATTCCGAAGGTAGTTGGTAGCCCGTGGCCGGCCATTCTGGTATCCATGCGTGTATGCTTTGTGCACTTATGAATGCGCATATGATTGATATGTGAATAAAGTGTATCTCTTATTTTCTGATGCCTTGTCCGCCCTTTTTATTTTCTTTTTCCTTTTTAATTGATAATATCACTATGTGGTAAGCAATATGGCAATTCCTTATACTACACATTTATTGCAGAATGTGATTAACCAACTTGTTCCCGAGCTTAATGTATGATCATAATAGAATCCACACACAAATGTATAATTGATGCATGTTGTTTATTGTTTAGTTGTTTTGTACTTGTCTGTTTAGTTGTTTTGTACTTGTCTGTATAACTTTGAAACACCAGTAAAACTATTGAATTAAAATATATATATATATCTAACATAAGGGTGGGAGGTCCGAAGGACAATTCCATCTTGCACCACTTTTCATTTCTGCCACTTCTGTGTGGCAATGTTTCATAGATGTGCTATAAACTACTGTACATTCATACTGCTGTTCTGTCGCTTACTAACCAGCCAGCGCGTTGCAGATTTTGGATTAAACTGGATGAAAACAATATTGTGAGCTGTGCGGTGGTCAAAAGTGGCTGGAAATGACTGTACATTTATGTTATTGTAGCTAATAATACTTTAAGAACAAAAAAAGGCCCAAATTATTTGATTGTAATAATAAATGCAAAACCAGATGACAAATTAGCAAAAATGGTCCGGCGCACATCTCTAGTCCGAGCACAGTGGTCCTAAACAGCTACTGGATGCTTGAGGTAGTGGGCTGACTTGTTCAGCACTGCTGACAGGCAACAGTGCATCAAATTACAGATATCCTGAATCAGGGACCAATTCAGATTGCCTCTCAATGAACAGTACACATTACATCGTATGGGCTAAGAAAGCAAAGGCCTGTCCTAGGCCATTGCTATGTGTTGCAAACAGGGTGAAATGCCTAGAGTTCACCCTGGAACACAAAAATTGGTCAGTAAGTGATTGGGTACAGGACATGCAGTCTGACAAATCATGTTTTCAACTATACCATGCAGATGGTGGGGTGAGGATATGGAGACAATAGCATGAAAGCCTGGGTCCTTCTCTGTCCACTGCCCTCAAATCTTCAGGAACTGGAAGATGTAGTTTATGGCATTACGGCTAATATTTAGGACAAAACAAACAGCCAGTAGAAACCATAACTAGAAGAATTCAAGCTATATTAAGGGCAAAAGGCAGCCAAGTAAAGTACTAACCCAATGATCATAATAAAATTGGCCATATAGTGTTTATCTCTATACTATTGTTGGCTTTTGAAAGCTTTATCAATGAGGTCTTACATTTATATTATAGGAGGTGTAACACCCATTAGCCCTGCAGTCGAGGTTCCTCTTTTGCCTTATTATCTGTGTTTGTTTATATTATGGACGTATTGTTGCCAGAAATTAATTATTTGTGTATTATGAACTTGGTGGGTTCAGGGTGGTATGGTTTGGTTTCTTTACTTTGTTTCTCCCTCCTGCTTCTTTAAGTACTACCTTATGGAGTTTGTATGGTTTCTATGTGACTGTTCATATACAATATGGTGCACCCACTCTGTGGAATTAGACTCTCCTCTAGTCTCCAAACCTTCAAGTGTTCACTGAAAAATCACCTCTTCAGGCAAGCTTATCAAATTCCGGAACCGCCCACAGAATCTTCATAAGCTATCCTACTCAAGTACTGTACGTCCCTTCTATACAGTCCACACATAACTATTTTGCAATAGATAACAGCTATCATTATGCCTACTCTTCCTATAGTTTGTAAGCTTGTGAGCAGGCCCTTCTTACTTCTATCTCTGTCATTAGCCAGTTTGTTCTATCACTGTTCCCAGTTGTAAAGCGCAATGGAATATGCTGCGCTATATAAGAAACTTTTAATAAATAAATAAATATGGACTAAGTGAGGAGTTTGTGTAGTGATGCTGGTGGCACCAAAACATGGAGTGGGTATGTGGAGCTATCCTTAGAACTCTGGTTTATTAAGGTGATTACCTGGTATATGTATTTATGAATCACTATATAGTACTGGTCTTGGTCTATGCTCATTGTCTGTCTTTTTTTTTTTTTTTTAACTAGGTAAATAAGAAATAGTTAAGAGAGGCTGGCTATTGGACATGGAGGAGCGATTTTTGGTGTATATAGGGGCTCACAGTTTGACATTACGGTGTGACTTTATAAAAGAGGTTTACATTGGATTAATGAGTTGCTCATAGCAACGAATCAGATTCTAACTATCATTATCTAGTACATTCTATAAAAATTAAAAACCTCTACTTGTCCTCTTTAGAAATTTTTAAAAGTCTCCCCCAGCTCTCATTGTCAGGTAGGCTTCTGTATGAAGGCCAGTGACCGTCCAGGCTACGGCGTATGTGTTATGTTTTTCCTAGCACTTGGCATAAACGTGATTTTGTTGTGCCCCCCTTAATTTGTCATATCTATGATATATTTGTACGAAGGGGGCCGGAATTTCTCTCTCCCGCTCAGCCTATTTTTTCATGCTGGGGATGGTATTGGGGGGACCTAGCAATGGGGTACATTTAGGGAAGTGTATCTAAGCAACAGGAATTTATATTGTCAGATATGGTCCTTATATTTTATGGTTATAGTTCATTATGTGAAACATTTTTTCCCTACATTTTTTTAAATGCACAAAATACAAAAGGTTACATGACGGTCACTTGTGTATTACTGTGACCCTCTTTGCACATGGCATTATTCTCAATAAGTTCAGCTAGAATATAAGAATCTTATTAACACTTACACTGGGTAAAAGCAGAATTCAGTACAGTTGAAGTATGTCTATATACTGTATAGGATCTCCTGGAGTCCTTGGTTTGTATTACTCCTTCAAGTTAGCTATAGAATAAATTAATGTATGCATAAATATATTTATGACTGACTAGCCCCTCTTTATAACCTTCATTCTGACACATAACCTTTGTGTAACTTTTCTGCTTTCTATCCAAACCTCTGTGCTTTTATACTGTATACCTTATCGTTCTCATCCAGCCTCACACCTGCTACCACATACATTCCACAGTGCCCTGCCTTCTGGTTAACCTCAAACTTCAATGTACATATCCCTCCTCCTCTGTAGTCAGGACATAATTGGTTTGAAAACTTAGCTCCCAAGTACATTTATTTTTATCACAATGTAAACTAAACAATTTAGCATTTATGAGGTAAAGGCTGCAGTAAAGGGGAAACATCATTAAATGAAGCTAACTTTGTGGAGACAGTTTTAAAGAGTATTCTTTCATGAGGCTGTGAAATGTCAGTTCGCTAGGAATCAGCTACCTCACTGAGGCATGCAGATTCTTTGGTTCAGCCCACAAAATACATGCATACACTTCAAGGTGATAAAATAATTAGCCTTTTAATGGTACATTTCATGAAGGTCAAATCAGTTTATTGTATTTAGTTCAACTATAGCTCTCACTACTTTTAAGTTTGGGAATTGGTACAGAGAGTGCAAGTTTTCAAAAGGGGGTGTGGGGTACCCACTAGGACACCCCAAACACCCTCTCTTCTCTAACTTACGCACCTGATTTGCTGTAGGCACCAACATGCAATACCACATCCTTGTGAGCTACACATTATTTTCAGAAGTCTCAGTACAGTAGTCAATATAAAAAGTCTTCAGTGATAGGACACGGTGGGACAGACCAATAGAATTGGGATTATATCTAAATCATGACCATTGAAAATTCAACTGGTCCAGGATTTCCTCCATTACTAAATTGATTGCGAGATGGAACAACCTTTAGCCAATCAGATCATCACAATGTCGTGAATTATATTGCATGAAATTATAATCGTCCAGTAAATCAAGTTAGTAAATCTCATTTACCTTATGCACTGTATTGCGCAGGGTGAAATGTTTAGATGGTAAACTAAGCAGACATCAAGATGAGTATTTACTCACCAGTCCAGGGAACCACCCCGTCTGCATTTTCACTGCCGGAATCCCGACAGCCGGCATACTAAATGTATCCCTAACCGCCTACCCCTTTACCACCACCCAAACAATAGGACTATTTTGTGTCCTTTACATTAGGTGACCTCTATTTCTCTCTAGGAGGGTGATTCACTTTATTTTTAACAGCCGCAATGATTAATGGGTGCCTGACGGAGCAGTTAAATTGTTGCGGGCACCCATTAATTATTTCACCCAAATAAAATGGATTTAGCGCGTATAGTGACTAACCCCCGACTGAATAAGTGGCTGCACCACAAAATGTGCCTTTTAGGCGCCAAGACGGGTCACTTTTCACACATTTCTGCTCAGGAGGTGGCGAGAACAAATGTGTCTTCTGCGGCACTCGCGCCCAAACGAAACAACTGAATTTCTCCGTAGGGTGCCATCTAGTGGCAACCACGGGACAAAACAGTTGCATCGCCCCCTAGGTGGCCAAATTAACACACTGGACCTCCTGGTCAGTTTCAAATTGCAGCTACTGTTAGAGGACACAGGAATGCTCCATTTCTTGGTGTATGTTGCTGTTAATTTCATTGCTTTTCCTCTTGGCATATTTAATAATAATTTCTGTGGATGACACATTGGCAAATCAGGCATCGACTTTTAAACCACTTTCTAAATCCATTAGAACTTGTGTAGTTTGCTAGAAAGTACTATAATAAATAACCAACTAATGTAGGGTGTACACTTGGACGACCAATTTGGTAAGCATTTGCCTGTGCACACACTCTCACCAATCGGCCGGTCGATATGTCTGGCCACAGAAACCCGTGTTGACGTAATTGACGGCAAGAATTTGCGGCTAGCATATAAGTCGGTCAGTCGGTTGCTAGTAAACACAGGCAGTTGTGTAGGACACACATAAACAATGTATTGCATCTGCCGTGCTGCACGGCTGAGGCTATTTATCTGTGAACGATGATGCTCACAGATATATTGTGTGTACACACCTGCAGATGGTCGGTACAATATATCATTTGTCGACTGTTCGGATGATATATCGTACAGTGTGTACCCAAATCAGTTTCAATTACCATGTAGTTATTTTCTGCTTCCATTTACTGTAGCTGCTCTTGCTGTTTCTCATTGCATATTGGGGATCATTCCGAGTTGATCGCTCGCTAGCTAGTTTTAGCAGCCATGCAAATGCTATGCCGCCGCCCACTGGGGAGTGTATTTTAGCTTAACAGAAGTGCGAGCGCATGTGCAGCCAAGCTCAGCAAAACAGTTTGTGCAGTTTCTGAGTAGCTCTGAACCTACTTAATTATTCGTGTCCGGATTTGACGTCATACACCCGCCCAGCGAACGCCCAGCCATGCCTGCGTTTTTTCAGACACGCCTGCATTTTTGCAAACACTCCCTGAAAACGGTCAGTTGACACCCAGAAACGCCCCCTTCCTGTCAATCTTCTTGCGGCCGTCATTGTGACTGAAAACTTCGCTAGAACCTGTGTAAAACAACAAATGCCTACGTGCGCAATGCGGTGCATACGCATGCGCAGAAATGCCGATTTTTAGCCTGATCGCTGCGCTGCGAACAACGGCAGCTAGCGATCAACTCGGAATGACCACCATTGAGAGATAATTTTGCATTTAATGCTCAGGTACCAGACTTGAAGAAGATGTCTGTGTTTCTCTCTCTCTGATGACACTCATTTCACTGACAGCAGTCAGACAGTGTTTCTTTTATATTATTTTTTTGTGCCTGTGTATTATTGTGTACCTGTTATTGCATTTCATTTTGTGTGCAGACAGTACAGCAGAGTTATCTTCTGTTAGATACTGCTCTCCTGGTCACAGAAAGTAATATAATAATTTCTCCTTATATTAGCCTGCCAACAGTAATATTGCTGCACAGAAGAGGTGAATGATAGTGTCCAGGAGGGAGATAGCTGAATGAGGCACCACCTTCTATCCTCCTGTTACACGTCATCATCTTCCTTCCTAATCATAATTAATGACAGTTCTGAAACTCCCTACACCTTGCACGGGGTCAATAAAATATTTTGGATTTCTCAGCTGTCAGTTGTGAGACCACCCATCACACGTTATTCCCTGGAAGGTGAAAGGAGATAGTTTCCAGCCTTTAAAAGAGCATAAACAGCTTCATTATCTGCCACACGATCAGTGATCTTGATGTTATGTATTCCTGGATGGTCTTGGCAGTATGCAGTCTCCCCTATACCAAATGAGCACGAATTGCAGCTTCTGTCAGAATACAGCTGTTTCTCTCATGGTGAACAGTGGGAACCTTGGCTTATGTGGGACCAGCCTAATACCTGTGAGGACAAAGTTCTCACCTACTCTTCTTGTCCACAACTTGCTTCATTCCCCTCTAAGTGGCAAATGTATCAAACAATGATAAGGGACAAAATCCACGTTATCACCTAAACAGAGCAAAACAATATGGTTGTCAGATGTATCAAAGATAATACTGTGGAGAAATCCGCTATTTCAATGGTTGTTGACAGATGTTTAGTTTTCAACGATGCCACCATGGGGATTCTCTTTTGATGCTCTTGTTTTGTTACTGTCTTCCTCTGTTTCTATTCGTTTTTAATGTACTAATATCGCCCCCCCCCCCCCCCCCGTTCTCTTCTTATTACTTTTTAATATACCCTGCTGTATTAGTCATGTAAAAAACATTTCACGGTTTTTTATTGGGTTGCATTTTGTGCCTGATTTGTCTACTTATTTGCAATTGCTTTGGTCTTCTCCTTTACTATGTGCTGTTCATATCTTTCAAATTATAAAATAATTAAAATAACAAAATGAAAACCAGAAAATCAGTGCTGAAAAAAACACACCCCGGCAGTCTACAAACTGTGTGATACTGTACTTGTAGAGAAGCCTCCTTCCACCATTTCTGCACCCTCTGCAAATGTGGGGGATGAGAAGCTGGTGACATAGATTTTGAGGATGCCACAATGGAAGTGCAACAGGATGAGGGGGATATTTGTGTTGCTGATGCCGGCGCTAATAAGGATGTTGAGGATGAGGATGTTGTTTGTGTAAGTCAGGCACCAGTGGAAGCAGCTCTTGCCTGTGATAGGAAGAAGGCCATTGTCATGCTGGTAATAAGACCAAAAATCCACTTCATACGTGTGGAATTATTTTATTCAAATCCTGACAATTGTCTAGCCATCTGTAGCGTTTACTGCCACCTATTGCATCATGTGCAGTGAGTTCATGGAAAGTTTTTTGGAAAATCAGAAACTTATGATAAAAAATAACAACAAGCAGTCTGCTTCTGCTAGGGAAAGATCTTCATCCCAGAAGGGGACCAAGAAGACTACTAGTAGTTTCAAACAACAATTGACTATTAAACAATCCTTTGCAAGAGGAAGCAAGTATGACAGCTGTCACCCAGTCGCACAGCTGATCACTGACGCTAGGGTGGCTATGCTAGTACTAGATCTGTGTCCAATATCCGCTATTAATGCAATGGGTTTTAGATAGTTGAGGTTCTGTGTCCCGCTACCAAATTCCATCTCTGTTCCGTTCTACTAGAAAAGTAATTCCTTGCTTGGACCAGGACGTTAAAAATACCTAATTATTGATATTCCGGGTGGCCAGCAGGGGAAGAGGACGTGCCCTGGAGCTCTCAGCACGGCGTCCGCTATTTATTAGCCTCCCCCTGCCTCTGGCCCACACATAGCGCACTCAAATACCCCCTTGCCTCCCTGCCCGCCGGGCCCGCTATCGGGGGACGCTTTTCCGGGAGCTGGGGGCCGCTCACGGAGCTCCTGAGCCCCGCGGCCTACACCACCTCCACAGGCCGGGACCTCGATTTTAGCCGCGTCCCGCCGCGGACTTCCAGGGCGGCAGAGCGGAAGATTCTGCTTCGCCCGCGTCTGAGTCACCCGCTCACCATACCTCCCCCGGAGGGCGGCCACTGACCTGTTGGGTCCCTACTTGGCGGCACCAAGGCGCTGGGCAGCCGGGAAGAGGCTTCTCCTCAGGCTGCATCACATCTCCCCCTGCATCTGGTGGCCATCTTGGAGGAGGCGAGCTGGTAAGCTGAAGCTCCCTGCTACAGGCAGTCAGCTGTGGTCACTGGCAGGTCCGTGATCCTTGCTGGCTGTCCTCTCTGGCCAGGTTGGAACCTGCTAAATTGGACCTGGGATCTCATACCCTCTCCTTATTATACCTCCAACTTCTACACTCTATTTCTGGAAGAAATATCATTCATCTATAATACATCTATTATCTCATTGCACTTATTGAACTCCCTCTGCTGGAGGAACATTATATTGCGGCTCATATTATTATATATCTCAAGCTGTCTACGGCCGCACTCACTGCTGTTATTATCTAGTGATGAGCGGGTTCGCTTTCCGAGAAACCGAACCCATCCGAACTTTACCTTTTTTTACACGGGTCCGAGCAGACTCGGATCCTCCCGCCTTGCTCGGCTAACCCGAGCGCGCCCGAACGTCATCATCCCGCTGTCGGATTCTCGCGAGATTCGGATTCTATATAAGCAGCCGCGTGTCGCCGCCATTTTCACACGTGCATTGAGATTGATAGGGAGAGGACGTGGCTGGCGTCCTCTCCGTTTATATAGTTAATTATTAATAGTATACTACACAGTTGATCTGATTGCTTAGCTTATTGTGGGGAGGATTGGGGAGCAGCTGTTAGGAGGAGTACAGTGCAGAGTTTTGCTAGTTTTTTATCCGTTCTCTGCCTGAAAAAAACGCTCCATACCATATCTGTGCTCAGTGTGCTGCATGATATATATCTGTGCTGAGTGCTCACACTGCCTAATTGTGGGGACTGGGGAGCAGTTATAGCAGGAGTACAGTGCACAGTTTTGCTGACAGTGACCACCAGTATACGTTTGTCTGCCTGAAAAACACTCCTGTGGTGGCTTTTTTTTATACTAGTTTAGCAGTCTGCTGACAGTGTCCACCAGGTCCATTATACTGTATATAGCAGTACGGTAGGCCACTGCTGTACCTACCTCTGTGTCGTCACTCGTCGTCCATAAGTATACTATCCATCCATCTACATTGTATACCTGTGGTGTCTTTTTTTTTTATACTATATAACTATAAACGCAGCCTGCTGACAGTGTCCACCAGGTCCATTATACTGTATATAGCAGTACGGTAGGCCACTGCTGTACCTACCTCTGTGTCGTCACTCGTCGTCCATAAGTATACTATAGTATCCATCCAACTACATTGTATACCTGTGGTGTCTTTTTTTTTATACTATAAACGCAGTCTGCTGACAGTGTCCACCAGGTCCATTATACTGTATATAGCAGTACGGTAGGCCACTGCTGTACCTACCTCTGTGTCGTCACTCGTCGTCCATAAGTATACTATAGTATCCATCCATCTACATTGTATACCTGTGGTGTCTTTTTTTTTTAATACTATATAACTATAAACGCAGCCTGCTGACAGTGTCCACCAGGTCCATTATACTGTATATAGCAGTACGGTAGGCCACTGCTGTACCTACCTCTGTGTCGTCACTCGTCATCCATAAGTATACTATAGTATCCATCCAACTACATTGTATACCTGTGGTGTCTTTTTTTTTTTATACTATAAACGCAGTCTGCTGACAGTGTCCACCAGGTCCATTATACTGTATATAGCAGTACGGTAGGCCACTGCTGTACCTACCTCTGTGTCGTCACTCGTCGTCCATAAGTATACTATAGTATCTATCCATCTACATTGTATACCTGTGGTGTCTTTTTTTATATACTATAAACGCAGTCTGCTGACAGTGTCCACCAGGTCCATTATACTGTATATAGCAGTACGGTAGGCCACTGCTGTACCTACCTCTGTGTCGTCACTCGTCGTCCATAAGTATACTATAGTATCCATCCAACTACATTGTATACCTGTGGTGTCTTTTTTTTATACTATAAACGCAGTCTGCTGACAGTGTCCACCAGGTCCATTATACTGTATATAGCAGTACGGTAGGCCACTGCTGTACCTACCTCTGTGTCGTCACTCGTCGTCCATAAGTATACTATAGTATCCATCCATCTACATTGTATACCTGTGATGTCTTTTTTTTTATACTATAAACGCAGTCTGCTGACAGTGTCCACCAGGTCCATTATACTGTATATAGCAGTACGGTAAGCCACTGCTGTACCTACCTCTGTCTCGTCACTCGTCGTCCATAAGTATACTATAGTATCCATCCATCTACATTGTATAACTGTGGTCTTTTTTTTTTATACTATAAACGCAGTCTGCTGACAGTGTCCACCAGGTCCATTATACTGTATATAGCAGTACGGTAGGCCACTGCTGTACCTACCTCTGTGTCGTCACTCGTCGTCCATAAGTATACTATAGTATCCATCCATCTACATTGTATACCTGTGGTGTCTTTTTTTTTATACTATAAACGCAGTCTGCTGACAGTGTCCACCAGGTCCATTATACTGTATATAGCAGTACGGTAGGCCACTGCTGTACCTACCTCTGTGTCGTCACTCGTCATCCATAAGTATACTATAGTATCCATCCATCTACATTGTATACCTGTGGTGTCTTTTTTTTTATACTATAAACGCAGTCTGCTGACAGTGTCCACCAGGTCCATTATACTGTATATAGCAGTACGGTAGGCCACTGCTGTACCTACCTCTGTGTCGTCACTCGTCGTCCATAAGTATACTATAGTATCCATCCATCTACATTGTATACCTGTGGTGTCTTTTTTTTATACTATAAACGCAGTCTGCTGACAGTGTCCATCAGGTCCATTATACTGTATATAGCAGTACGGTAGGCCACTGCTGTACCTACCTCTGTGTCGTCACTCGTCATCCATAAGTATACTATAGTATCCATCCAACTACATTGTATACCTGTGGTGCCTTTTAGTTGTGCACATTAAAATATGGAGAACAAAAATGTGGAGGTTAAAAAAATAGGGAAAGATCAAGATCCACTTCCACCTCGTGCTGAAGCTGCTGCCACTAGTCATGGACGAGACGATGAAATGCCATCAACGTTGTCTGCCAAGGCCGATGCCCAATGTCATAGTACAGAGCATATAAAATCCAAAACACAAAAGATCAGTAAAATGACCCAAAAATCAAAATTAAAAACGTCTGAGTAGAAGCGTAAACTTGCCAATATGCCATTTACGACACGGAGTGGCAAGGAACGGCTGAGGCCCTGGCCTATGTTCATGGCTAGTGGTTCAGCTTCACATGAGGATGGAAGCACTCATCCTCTCGCTAGAAAAAAGAAAAGACTTAAGCTGGCAAAAGCACAGCAAAGAACTGTGCGTTCTTCGAAATCACAAATCCCCAAGGAGAGTCCAATTGTGTCGGTTGCGATGCCTGACCTTCCCAACACTGGACGGGAAGAGCTTGCGCCTTCCACCATTTGCACGCCCCCTGCAAGTGCTGGAAGGAGCACCCGCAGTACAGTTCCTGATAGTCAAATTGAAGATGTCAGTGTTGAAGTACACCAGGATGAGGATATGGGTGTTGCTGGCGCTGGGGAGGAAATTGACAAGGAGGATTCTGATGGTGAGGTGGTTTGTTTAAGTCAGGCACCCGGGGAGACACCTGTTGTCCGTGGGAGGAATATGGCCATTGACATGCCTGGTCAAAATACAAAAAAAATCAGCTCTTCGGTGTGGAATTATTTCAACAGAAATGCGGACAACAGGTGTCAAGCCGTGTGTTGCCTTTGTCAAGCTGTAAAAAGTAGGGGTAAGGACGTTAACCACCTCGGAACATCCTCCCTTATACGTCACCTGCAGCGCATTCATCATAAGTCAGTGACAAGTTCAAAAACTTTGGGCGACAGCGGAAGCAGTCCACTGACCAGTAAATCCCTTCCTCTTGTAACCAAGCTCCCGCAAACCACACCACCAACTCCCTCAGTGTCAATTTCCTCCTTACCCAGGAAAGCCAATAGTACTACAAGCCATGTCACTGGCAAGTCTGACGAGTCCTCTCCTGCCTGGGATTCCACCGATGCATCCTTGAGTGTAACGCCTACTGCTGCTGGTGCTGCTGTTGTTGCTGCTGGGAGTCGATCGTCATCCCAGAGGGGAAGTCGGAAGACCACTTGTACTACTTCCAGTAAACAATTGACTGTCCAACAGTCCTTTGCAAGGAAGATGAAATATCACAGCAGTCATCCTGCTGCAAAGCGGATAACTGAGGCCTTGGCAGCCTGGGCGGTGAGAAATGTGGTTCAGGTATCCATTGTTACTTCAGAGCCAACTATAGACTTGATTGAGGTACTGTGTCCCCGGTACCAAATACCATCTAGGTTCCATTTCTCTAGGCAGGCGATACCGAAAATGTACACAGACCTCAGAAAAAGAGTCACCAGTGTCCTAAAAAATGCAGTTGTACCCAATGTCCACTTAACCACGGACATGTGGACAAGTGGAGCAGGGCAGACTCAGGACTACATGACTGTGACAGCCCACTGGGTAGATATATTGCCTCCCGCTGCAAGAACAGCAGCGGCGGCACCAGTAGCAGCATCTCGCAAACGCCAACTCGCTCCTAGGCAGGCTACGCTTTGTATCACCGCTTTCCAGAATACGCACACAGCTGAAAACCTCTTACGGCAACTGAGGAAGATCATCGCAGAATGGCTTACCCCAATTGGACTCTCCTGGGGATTTGTGGCATCGGACAACGCCAGCAATATTGTGCGTGCATTACATCTGGGCAAATTCCAGCACGTCCCATGTGTCAAAGTCAGAAAAATATCTCTATGCACACTACCATATTTGCACCTCACACAGGTCCGTGCTGCGCATGCGTACGCTCTCCCGTACGTGCGCATACTCACAGTCGCGGGCACCCACAGGCGCACGGTATGCGTATTTACGGTAGAGTTTATGTGATCGTAGCGTGCGACTCAATCGTTACATATTTTAACTATATAATGTATTTTGTAGATCATGGTCCCTTTGATAGATTCTGAAAGTTTAGTTAATATAGCATGTTCCTGGACAGAGGGATCCCTCTTTGTATTGTACGAAGGGTCTAACAGGAGTCATACAGTGGTGTTTAGTACCCATCGGAAGAGTATTTAATTAGCAATATTCCGGTGTTGGTTTGGAGCGGATTAATCGCTCGTGCGAATAGTTATGGACATAAGAAGTTTATGTCCATTTACTATTATTTGCTCTTACTTAGCCATGCGGCGGGAAACCCAGTATCCCACCCACCTGAGCTGTTGGAAATCGTCACAGCCCACCTGTATGAATCAACCTATGACCTTTTGTTATAGTGCGAAGCCGAATTCCTGTGTCCAATGAACAATGAGATTGTAGGGACCATTGAATTGTATTGTGTGTGGGGCATAAATAGACAAGCCGATCGCATCCAGCTCTCACTCTTCAACGGTTATCATTGCTGAAAATCGGGAGCTGGATGTCCAGAGGCGCATGCGATCGTTTCCCCTTGTGCGTAAGTGTTTCTCCGCAACCATATTGTTCTTACTGTTATTGTGGGCCATTTCTCTCTCTCTCTCTCTCTTCTCCTCTTTCTCTCTTATTTTCCCTTAAAACGTAATTGTATTGTATTGTATTTCCTGTGTAGTTATCTGGTTAGGTAGTCTATGTTATATTGTAGTGTATGACTTGTATTGTGTTAATTCTTTTGCAAGTATATCATTCATAATATATATATATTAGGCGTTGGACCCTAAGCCCAGGTATCTGTGTATTTCTTATAGTGTTTAGTATTCTCAGAGCGTCGGTGACGCTCGAACAGCATTTGAGTTAATAAGGTTACACTAGGTTGCATCTACACCCTATTTCTACACTAAGGTTTTACTGCATAATATACTGTTTATGGTTTAGATATAAAGGTTTAACATTGTGAGCGTCAGCGCCGCTGGTGATCTCCTCGTGGTCCTGAGCGTCCGCTACGCTATAGCGAATCATTACGTTAGACGGCAGCCAATAGCGTGCCTGCCTGTATCTCTTGGCCGTGAGCGAACGTGACGCTTGAGCGTCTCGACTACGGCTAAGCGATTGCTACGCAACGAGCGTACCCTTACGGTACTCCATACGTGAATAGCGTACAGTGTTCTTAGACCTCACAAAGGGTTTTATATAAGATAAATAGAGCTTTATCAATTGGCGGCTCGCCCGTCCTTCACATATCTGCACTAGGTAATTTCAGCAGACATTATCCAGCAGCAAAGGGCGGGAGGTCATATTCCTCGTAGTGCTGTTTGGATAAGCGTCTGCTTCGCTTAGTAAAGGGTGCTGAAGGAATCCGGGACCGGAGGTAAGAACAAAACGATAGTGTCTTTTTAAAACTGTTTATTTCTGTCTTGCGTACACACGCACGCATATCTGCATTTCTTTTCATTCGTGTATTTTCATATATCACTCTCCTGTTTGCCATTGTATAATTAATAAACGTACTAAGAGAGATTTGCCGCTATTCCATAGTTAAAGAGTAAAGGTAATACAGTTAAGGTATAGAAATACACACAGCTCTACCTAAAGGTAAAAGGAGAGATTGGTGTGGTGTGCGGTAGATGATCGAGGATCATCTACATTGATAAAACGTGTTAGTTGTGTTACGGTAGACAAAGACTGGTGTACACGTGTCTCTAACTAAGGGAGACTCGCGTACGCAAAGGCCGACGCACGCAGCGTAAATTACGCAACGGAGCGTCTGGGTACGCCCATGTAACTCAAGTCACACGATAGTGTTGATTTTTAAATAACGCAACAGGCGATAAATAGCGCAAATCTATTTTAAATTCGAAATTTAAATTAACAGATCCTTCTCCTAATTTGTAACACATCTGGTCTAAAGAGAAATTTCTGCGCAGAAATAGAAATAGAAACAAAAGTGTACATGTGGTGAGTGAGTGTTTTTACATACAATTTTGAGGTTGAACCAAAAGAAATCATCGAGTTCTCGTGAGGTACATACGTGTAAGTGACATGCACGGTGGCTAGGGAGGCATCCTTGGTTAAACATAAAATTTGAGCATTAGAGTATAGCAGACCAGGAGGTCATACTGTAACAGACCAGGAGGTCATAGCAGACCAGCAGGTTCAGGTACAGCAGACAAGGAAGTCCGCTATACAGTCCACAGGCACAACACCAAAAAAGGGTTGGTGCAACACCCATATAGGCCATACAAGCTCTTGCTGAAGGAATTCGCAGCCGCAATTTTCGATTCCGCTGGTCGCTCCGTACATAAGATTAGTTGCTTATGTGCTGAACGATTGTACCGCACGTAATTGTGTGCATTAGTAAACCTGACCGGTACTATTTGTGTACGAAGGTCATAAACGCTATTTGTACATTCTGACGTGATTTGTGTAATTTTTTATTTTTACAAAGGGAAGTTCGCTGGTCACTCAGGAATTATCCAACAACCTCACCTTTACTGGAAAGAGTAAGTGTTCTGCGGATATCCCTCGCATGTTCCAGTAAACAAAGGTTAATAGGTGCCCTGGGTCGAGTACGCCAGCACCATATCGGTGTGATCAGGTCGTATTGGTCGGCGTGGGCAGAGTGAGTAAGGTGCTCGGTAAACCTTACCGTCAACCTATCGTGAATATCTTGGTTTTTTGTAAGGGTCCGTAACACCTGCAAATTATGGGGGCCAGTGGTTCAGGAAGGGGGCGATCAACCTCGGTTCGGGTTGATTCCATAAACCGACCAGTCGGGTCGGCAAGGTACGTAATGTGTGAAAAGTACGGAAGTCACACAGAAGCTTTATGTGATGAATGGGAGAGAATGACAGTACATGACGGGGAGAAATTCCAAAGAGTAGGTAGCTTCAGCACAGAAGTGTTAACGAATTTAAGGAGAAGGATATGTCTCATTAAATCAGCAAAGAGACGAATCAAGCATTATGATTATTTGCAGTTGTGGCAACAGGAGGGTGACATACAGAGAGGATTGGCTCAGGCGGCGGGATCTGGCTCGATCAGGAAACTGATAGCCATGGCCCCACCGCCACCATACATATCAGTAGAGAAATTGGTTGCGGAGAATGACGCACTAAGGTGTAACAAACAAACACTTAGCAACTGTGTAAATGTTAAAGATAATGTTAACCAATTAACCAATGCAAGTATTAACCCGTGCAAGTTGTACCCTGTTTTGAACTTTCCTCAGGAGTGTGATCAAGAGGACGAATCGGCAACAATTTCAGCGCTCTCTCTAGCAGCCACCATAGCAGAGACCACAGTAGGCACAGCTCCACCCCCGAGATTAGTAACAAAGGCCCCTAGCGGAGGGATAGGTGAGGTCGTATCAACGGGTAAGTACGGCACCATACACTATGCTGAAACTATTTCACCACAGCCTGTAGAATCTACACAGAATGAGGTTGTTAGAGTTAATCCTGTTAAGGTAATAGTAGTTCCAAATGGGAAAACAGACACTTCAGGAGTCACTCCTGTTAGGAACATTGCCATGTATAGCCCATTTTCCCGAATGGAATTAAGGACCATAGTGTCTGAATTCCCTGACCCTAGAAAAGACTTAGTTGCCAGCCAAAAATACATCAGAGACCTAGGTAACACGTTAGAGCCCAACAACAAAGACTGGCAGATATTGCTGAGAGCATGTTTACCCTCCAATGTTGACGCAACTCAATTTTTAGCTGACTGTGGATTAGATCAGGATGTACCTCTTACAGAAGTGTACAACAAAGACAATGTAAAAAGAATAAGCTTACAGTTAAAAGAGTATTTCCCAGCGGTAGTTAAATGGAACAAGATATTCTCCATTAAACAAAAGGAGTCAGAAACAGCTACAGAGTATTTTCACAGAGCATTATTAGAGATGGCAAAATACACAGGCATAGAGGACATTAAAACAAACATAAACCATCGAGAAGTAGCAGTATCGGTACTGATGGATGGTTTAAAAGAGTCATTAAAGACTAGGGTACAGACCACACAACCATGTTGGCGAGGTCTGTCTGTGGCTACTTTGAGAGAGGCTGCTATTGATCACGATAGGAACATCACCAGACACAGGGAACAACAAGGTGATAAGTTAATGGCAGTAAGTATACAGGCCTTGACCACAAAACAGCCTGTGTTAATATCACCAAACCCTGTGGGTAAGTCAAATGTGGTAACATGTTATTTTTGTCACAAACAGGGACACTTTGCACGAGACTGTAGATCGAGAAATATACAAAAATCTTATCAACCCCCTAGACAACGACACGATACACGACATTGGGATCAGGGTCCGCAGAAACGGAGTTATGAGCCACATGCAGGGGAAACAAAAAGATATCCCCCGAACAGAGACTGGCAAGCCTCTGGTAGCTCCCAATTAACTCCATCACAAGTAGTTGCTGCCAGCGGGATTCAGGGAGGTCACCATACCCAATAGGGGTGTGGCCATACCTGTAATCTGCAGCCAGTAAAATTGATTGCAAGTCTTGGGAGTGAACCAGAAATTGCAATCAATGTAGCTGGTAAATCATTAAACTTTCTTGTAGATACAGGGGCGGCCAAATCAGTGATAAATTCGACAGTGGGCATGAGAACCACTGGTAGGACAATTCCAGCCATGGGAGTAACAGGAGTAGTCCAGCATTACCCTGTTAGCAAACCAGCCGAGATTACAATAGGGCCTTTACATACCAAGCATTCCTTTTTGCTGGCTGCATCGGCACCGACTAATCTCCTGGGAAGAGACTTACTGTGTAAAATGGGGTGCGTCATTTATTGTACTCCTGAAGGTGTATTCTTGGACATACCTGAGAATCACGCTCAGGAAGTGCGAGACATGTTAGACTCCCCATCAAAATTAATGTCACATACCATTATGACAAATAGGACTCCCTCCCAAGTAGAAGAAATGACATCTCAGATACCAGAGTCACTTTGGACTAAAGATGGACAGGACACTGGATTAATGGCAAACGTAGCTCCGGTAGTTGTACAAGTAAAAGATGGTAGGATAGCTCCAAAAATCCCACAGTACCCTCTGAAGCCAGAGGTGGAGTTAGGAGTTTACCCAGTAATAGAGCGCTTGCTACAACAGGGCATTCTGGTAAGAACGTCCAGCACTGCCAATAGTCCCATCTTCCCTGTTAAAAAGAGTGGGGGGAGGGGTTACCGGCTAGTGCAGGATCTAAGGGGGATTAACAAAATAGTTGAGAGTCAGTTCCCCGTAGTGCCAAATCCAGCTGTCATCCTAATGCAAATCCCTCCCACTGCGAAATTTTTCACTGTTATTGACCTCTGCTCCGCTTTCTTTTCGGTACCTCTGCACCCTGACAGCCAATATTTGTTTGCATTTACATACAGAGGAGTCCAATACACATGGACTCGATTACCACAAGGATTCATAGATAGTCCAAGTATATTTTCCCAGGCTTTGCATGATTGTTTACAGTCTTTCCAACCAGAGAGTGGATCAGTATTAATACAGTACGTGGATGATCTACTACTGTGTTCTGATTCATTGGAAGCATCCCTGAAGGATACGAAACAGCTCCTGTTTCATCTTTCAGACACAGGACACAAGGTTTCCAAAGACAAGTTGCAATTATGCCAAACTAAGGTAAAATATTTGGGACACTGTCTAACACAAGGACTGAGACACCTGACCGCTGATAGAATTCAAGCAATTAGAGACATGACTCTGCCACAAACCCAGCAACAGATCAGAACATTTTTAGGAATGTGTGGGTATTGCCGTAATTGGATCCCAGGGTTTTCCATTCTAGCGTTACCCTTGCAGGAGATGGTCTCCTCAAACAAACCTGATCGGATTTCGCATACAGACGAGTCTGAGACAGCATTTGAGAGACTTAAACAGTGCCTAACGCAGGCACCAGCATTAGGTATGCCAGACTATGGGAAACCCTTTGAACTATACGGAACAGAAAGTGCTGGTTGCGCGGCAGGCGTACTAACCCAAAAGCACGGCGATGCCAGCAGGCCGGTAGCCTATTACAGCGCTCAGCTAGACACGGTAGCGCGATCCCTCCCCACATGCTTGCGAAGCGTTGCTGCGATAGCATTGCTAGTAACGAAAAGCGAAGATGTCGTGCTAGGTCACAACCTCACAATTCATACACCACATGCAGTGTCAGCCTTGCTGAATTCTGCCCAAACCAGGCACGTCTCATCAGCGCGGTTTACAATATGGGAATTGGCACTAATGGCCCCCGTAAACATCACCATAAGGAGATGCAGTGCATTAAATCCTGCAACATATCTCCCAGGTGTGCCTGGACAGGCACAAAGGGTGGAGGATGAGAGTGGTGGGGAAGGAGGATTTAATACAAAGGAAGACACACATGATTGTATGGAATATTTGACCCAAAATTTTACCGCAAGGCCTGACATCAGTGACAACCCACTGGAAGATGTAGAACTTACGTTCTACACGGACGGTAGTTGTCATAGACAGTCAGACTCAGGAGACTTGTGTACTGGATACGCAGTCGTAGATGACCAAGGCACCATAGAAGCGGAACCGCTAGGCCCACCTCACTCAGCCCAGGTTGCTGAACTGGTCGCCCTAACCAGAGCATGTGAATCTACACCGACTCTAGATACGCATTCGGGGTAGTCCATGATTTTGGAGCCCTATGGCGCCTCAGAAATTTCATGACAGCAGCTGGTACACCGATAGCGCATGCAGCCCACATAAAAAGGCTTCTAACAGCGATACAGGAACCCGACAGAGTGGCTGTTATCAAATGTAAAGCACACACATATAGCCAAGACCCAGTATCACTTGGTAACAGCCGAGCAGACGAAGCTGCTAAGTTAGCAGCTGCTACCCCCAGACAGACAGACACCACACAACTGATGGTATTTAATACCATCAACACACAGAAGTTGTGTGAGATGCAAAATTTGTGTTCCACACAGGAAAAGGCAGTCTGGAAGGCAAAAGGATATGGCCAGGAGTCCTCAGGACTCTGGACGGATGGACACGGTAAACCAGTGGCCCCCAGAGCATACCTTCCATGTTTAGCTGAGGCAGCTCACGGGCTGACTCATCTGGGCAAGGAAGGGATGTGCAAGTTGGTAAGAGCATATTGGTGTGCCCCAGGATTTTCATCTCATGCGAGTAAAAGAGCAATGTCATGCCTTACCTGTTTGAGAAAGAACATCGGAAAGGCAATACCTACAGAACCATCTCATATCCCACCTGCCGGCGGCCCTTTCCAGGTAATACAGATTGACTTTATACAATTACCCCCTTGTCGAAATTTGAAATATGTACTTGTTTGTATAGATGTTTTCTCAAATTGGGTCGAAGCATTTCCGGCGGCCACAAATACCGCTATGTTTACTGCTAAGAAAATTGTGCAGGAATTTGTATGTAGATATGGTATCCCTAGAATTATCGAAAGTGATAGGGGTACCCATTTTACAGGTGATGTCTTTCAAGGAATGTGTAAATTGATGGGAATTGATAGCAAGCTGCACACTCCATACCGTCCACAGGCGAGTGCGAAAGTGGAAAGAGTGAACAGCACTATTAAAAATAAACTGAGTAAAGTGATGGCAGAGACAGGACTGACATGGCCAGAAGCTTTACCCATTGTACTGTACAGCATCAGAACCACTCCCAGGTCCCCTCTTAATCTGTCTCCCTTTGAAATCTTGTTTGGTCGACAACCGCATGTTATGATTAACCCCCAGGATGATTTGAAGTGTAACAATGAAGTGACTGTAAAATACTTGATTAACATGAGTAAACAGTTAAGGAATCAAAATGATAATCTGAAGTTAGTGATTCCTGATTTACCAGATAGTAATTGTCATGACATTGAACCTGGGGATTATGTAATGATACGGAATTTTCTACGCTCAGGTTGCCTTATTGACAGATGGGAAGGACCATACCAGGTCTTATTGACTAGCACTACAGCATTGAAGGTTGCTGAGAGAGAGACTTGGGTTCATTCGTCCCACTGTAAGAAGGTTGCTGATCCAGAGAGGTCCCGTGATAAGGAACAGACGGTAGAGGTTGTATCACTGGAGTGTCTGTTCCAGGAGGATTGAGGCGGCACCTGAGCATTGAAAATCACAAGACCAAAAGCAGTTGTCGATCCCCTGTTCCCTTTTATTGTTTTTCTCCAACTTCCCATCCCCTCTCCCTCAAATTATTTTTTCCCCCTTCTCATTCTTCTCCGTTTCCTCCTACAAGATGGACTTGCCCCAAGAGACTGTGATCCGGATTTTCCTGTTGACCATGATGTTGACCAGAGCAGTCTGTTCCGGCGAGAGTACCATGGAGGTCGAGAGAGGTTTTGGAATGGGTTCTGATGATAAAGATGGAGGCGTAGTTTTCCAAGAACAACTTAACCAACAAGTAAAGGCGAGTATCAGAAAACGATCCGATAGCATTGACCATAGAAGGAATTGTGAAGGATTGTTAGCTGAAGAAAACTGTATCTGTCGGCTCTGTAACAATGTCATTGAGGATGGGTGCATAAAGAAATGCCAATCCAGTTTTAATATCCATATGGACCGGCATCCATTGAGTGACTATCACTCCTTAGTGGGTAGTGTGTTAAATAAAACAGATTGTTGGGTATGCTCTCAAGTACCTCAAGGTCATAGCAAATCAGGGCTAGTACCATTTCCTTTAACGTTAGGGGAGGTACTTGAGTTAAGTGGTGGGAGACCGGTGGACAGGAGGTTTAATATCTCCAGCCCTCCTAGTTTGAAGCTCCACCAATACCATGTGGATAGGTCCCTATTATGTTTTAACATCTCCAATCCCCGAAAGCCGGGAAATTGGGAAGTGTCATGGAGTAATCAAACCATGACCTTTTCGCATAGAGCAGATAGAATGCCTACAGATACAGAGCTTATACGCCACATAGCCAGTAGAGGAAAATCTTTCCGATATAGGTATACCTTAGGAAATAGGATTACGAGAGTTGGAGAGGTATCACCAGGATACTGTGCACATATCGTACAACCTGATACGTGTACTAAGCAGATGGAAGAATTAGGGTTAGGAGATTTCACATGGAAGGTGTGTAATATGGTTATGTCCTACTCCGTCCCATATGTTCTCCCCGATGATGCATATTTCATATGCGGGAGAAAGGCGTATAAGTGGCTTGCCCCAAACTCTGAAGGATTGTGTTATATTGGAAAAGTACTGCCTGAAGTAATGACTGTATCACATGACAAAATGAAAGACATATACTGTGTTGCCCAAACTCCTTATACTCACACCCATTACGAGCACGTAGTTAAACGGCACCTGATAGAAAGAACAGAGCATCCGGCCTCTGACATGATCCATGAATCCACCGGGATTCAGTTTCTAATCGCGTTAGACATCACTCGCACCGCCAGAGGAGTGTTGAATTATAAATACATATCTGCGCTTGCAAATTTGTTAGATAATATCACTGAAATGTATGATGACACGTTTAGGTATACTGGAAGAGAACTTCAAGCTTATAAAACAGAACTGGTACAGCATAGAATGGTTCTTAATTACCTCACAGCAGTGACTGGCGGATATTGTGTCACACTGGCAACACAATACGGCGTGAAATGTTGCACATATATTACGAATAGCACCGAGGACCCGGTCGAGGTCATAGACCAAAAGATGGACGATATTCTCCAACTGAAGTGGGAATTTCGCAGGAGACACAATCTCACTCTTGCTGCTGTAGGTAATGAGCTGACTGGTTGGGTGTCATGGTTGAACCCGCGAAATTGGTTCTCTGGTTTAGGAGACTGGGCTCAAGGAGTCATAATGGATGTTGGGAAGTTTCTTCTATGTATTTTAGGTGTTGTCATATCAATTGGTTTGATATTTAGATGCGGTCAGGCTTTAATGAAGTGCAATCGTCGTACTAGGGTAATGAGTCTGAGGAGTGAGGAAACTGTAATTCCAATGGATTTGATTTATGACCCAAATGTAGAAACAATGATGTGATGAAAATGCGATTTCTACGGTCCGTTTCTTTCACCTGTTTTTCCGTTTTCTCCAAGGTAAAAAGACCCACTTGGACGAGGAATTTGATGAGCCGATATACAGACAACAGATGGATTAAAGAAGAAGTTTTAACAACCTGATACACAGATTTTTGATGAACTTTGCCATAGATCCCCAGTTTCCCTAGAAATTTTAAAATTACGCTAGCCCAACACTTTTGTAAATCTATGGACATTGACAAAGCTTTTGCTCGCACCTTATGGGCAAAAGCACAAAGAAGACTGCATTCAACAGACACCAAACAAGACCTCAATCGACGAATGTACATTTACCTGACATAGAATACCACCGCATTTACCGTAATTATGTCTTTTCTTCATTTCTACAACCCTCAGGTAATGACACACATAGTCGATAGGGAATACAGGCACAGATATCAGCAATCACATATCTCCCCCATTCATGTATCATCAACTAAAATGTGCTCCCCCATTTTTTTTTACAACCAAAGCCGAAAAGAGCTCGGTAAAGTTTGACAGCCCATCCACAGACCCGTACCACGGGATAAGAAGGAATTCAAATGTATACTTCGCAATGCCTCGAAGCTTGATGTACAAAACGTACGGCACGATGATACATGACCCCCCCAAACATGGATTCATACACACATGCTTCTACTATCTCACTAGGTCATACCCTCTTCACACCTTCTCCACTCTCCTCCCTTACCCAACCATGGAAATGTATTAACCCCTGACATATATTTTTCTCTTTTTGAAATGTTTTAGAAGGTGGCAGTTATTGTTGACTGCCAAAGGGTGGACTGTCAAAGTCAGAAAAATATCTCTATGCACACTACCATATTTGCACCTCACACAGGTCCGTGCTGCGCATGCGTACGCTCTCCCGTACGTGCGCATACTCACAGTCGCGGGCACCCGCAGGCGCACGGTATGCGTATTTACGGTAGAGTTTATGTGATCGTAGCGTGCGACTCAATCGTTACATATTTTAACTATATAATGTATTTTGTAGATCATGGTCCCTTTGATAGATTCTGAAAGTTTAGTTAATATAGCATGTTCCTGGACAGAGGGATCCCTCTTTGTATTGTACGAAGGGTCTAACAGGAGTCATACAGTGGTGTTTAGTACCCATCGGAAGAGTATTTAATTAGCAATATTCCGGTGTTGGTTTGGAGCGGATTAATCGCTCGTGCGAATAGTTATGGACATAAGAAGTTTATGTCCATTTACTATTATTTGCTCTTACTTAGCCATGCGGCGGGAAACCCAGTATCCCACCCACCTGAGCTGTTGGAAATCGTCACAGCCCACCTGTATGAATCAACCTATGACCTTTTGTTATTTGTTATTGTCTGTCACCGATTAAAACATTTAAAGATTAATAAATCACCAGGGCCCGATGGTATTCATCCAAGGGTTCTAATTAGAGATGAGCGGGTTCGGTTTCTTTGAATCCGAACCCGCACGAACTTCACTTTTTTTTTCACGGGTCCGAGCGACTCGGATCTTCCCGCCTTGCTCGGTTAACCCGAGCGCGCCCGAACGTCATCATGACGCTGTCGGATTCTCGCGAGACTCGGATTCTATATAAGGAGCCGCGCGTCGCCGCCATTTTCACACGTGCATTGAGATTGATAGGGAGAGGACGTGGCTGGCGTCCTCTCCATTTAGATTAGATTTAGAAGAGAGAGAGAGAGAGAGATTGCTGTGATACTGTAGATTAGAAGAGAGTGCAGAGTGCAGACAGAGTTTAGTGACTGACGACCACAGTGACCAGTGACCACCAGAGACAGTGCAGTTGTTTGTTTTATTTAATATATCCGTTCTCTGCCTGAAAAAAACGATACACAGTCACACAGTGACTCAGTCTGTGTGCACTGCTCAGCCCAGTGTGCTGCACATCAATGTATTGTATATAAAGCTTATAATTGTGGGGGAGACTGGGGAGCACTGCAGGTTGTTATAGCAGGAGCCAGGAGTACATGATAAATAATATTATATTAAAATTAAACAGTGCACACTTTTGCTGCAGGAGTGCCACTGCCAGTGTGACTAGTGGTGACCAGTGCCTGACCACCAGTATATTAGTAGTATTGTATACTATCTCTTTATCAACCAGTCTATATTAGCAGCAGACACAGTACAGTGCGGTAGTTCACGGCTGTGGCTACCTCTGTGTCGGCACTCGGCAGGCAGTCCGTCCATCCATAATTGTATTATATACCACCTAACCGTGTTTTTTTTTTCTTTCTTTATACCGTCGTCATAGTCATACTAGTTGTTACGAGTATACTACTATCTCTTTATCAACCAGTGTACAGTGCGGTAGTTCACGGCTGTGGCTACCTCTGTGTCGGAACTCGGCAGGCAGTCCGTCCATCCATAATTGTATTATAATATATACCACCTAACCGTGGTTTTTTTTTCGTTCTTTATACCGTCGTCATACTAGTTGTTACGAGTATACTACTATCTCTTTATCAACCAGTGTACAGTGCGGTAGTTCACGGCTGTGGCTACCTCTGTGTCGGAACTCGGCAGGCAGTCCGTCCATCCATAATTGTATTATAATATATACCACCTAACCGTGGTTTTTTTTTCGTTCTTTATACCGTCGTCATACTAGTTGTTACGAGTATACTACTATCTCTTTATCAACCAGTGTACAGTGCGGTAGTTCACGGCTGTGGCTACCTCTGTGTCGGCACTCGGCAGGCAGTCCGTCCAACCATAATTGTATTATATACCACCTAACCGTGGTTTTTTTTTTCATTCTTTATACCGTCGTCATACTAGTTGTTACGAGTATACTACTATCTCTTTATCAACCAGTGTACAGTGCGGTAGTTCACGGCTGTGGCTACCTCTGTGTCGGCACTCGGCAGCCCGTCCATAATTGTATATACCAGTGACCTAACCGTGGTTTTTTTTTCTTTCTTTATACATACATACTAGTTACGAGTATACTATCTCTTTATCAACCAGTCTATATATTAGCAGCAGACACAGTACAGTGCGGTAGTTCACGGCTGTGGCTACCTCTGTGTCGGCACTCGGCAGCCCGTCCATAATTGTATATACCAGTGACCTAACCGTGGTTTTTTTTTCTTTCTTTATACATACATACTAGTTACGAGTATACTATCTCTTTATCAACCAGTCTATATATTAGCAGCAGACACAGTACAGTGCGGTAGTTCACGGCTGTGGCTACCTCTGTGTCGGCACTCGGCAGCCCGTCCATAATTGTATACTAGTATCCAATCCATCCATCTGCATTGTTTACCTGAGGTGCCTTTTAGTTGTGCCTATTAAAATATGGAGAACAAAAATGTTGAGGTTCCAAAATTAGGGAAAGATCAAGATCCACTTCCACCTCGTGCTGAAGCTGCTGCCACTAGTCATGGCCGAGACGATGAAATGCCAGCAACGTCGTCTGCCAAGGCCGATGCCCAATGGCATAGTACAGAGCATGTCAAAACCAAAACACCAAATATCAGTAAAAAAAGGACTCCAAAACCTAAAATAAAATTGTCGGAGGAGAAGCGTAAACTTGCCAATATGCCATTTACCACACGGAGTGGCAAGGAACGGCTGAGGCCCTGGCCTATGTTCATGGCTAGTGGTTCAGCTTCACATGAGGATGGAAGCACTCAGCCTCTCGCTAGAAAACTGAAAAGACTCAAGCTGGCAAAAGCACCGCAAAGAACTGTGCGTTCTTTGAAATCCCAAATCCACAAGGAGAGTCCAATTGTGTCGGTTGCGATGCCTGACCTTCCCAACACTGGACGTGAAGAGCATGCGCCTTCCACCATTTGCACGCCCCCTGCAAGTGCTGGAAGGAGCACCCGCAGTCCAGTTCCTGATAGTCAGATTGAAGATGTCAGTGTTGAAGTACACCAGGATGAGGAGGATATGGGTGTTGCTGGCGCTGGGGAGGAAATTGACCAGGAGGATTCTGATGGTGAGGTGGTTTGTTTAAGTCAGGCACCCGGGGAGACACCTGTTGTCCGTGGGAGGAATATGGCCGTTGACATGCCAGGTGAAAATACCAAAAAAATCAGCTCTTCGGTGTGGAGGTATTTCACCAGAAATGCGGACAACAGGTGTCAAGCCGTGTGTTCCCTTTGTCAAGCTGTAATAAGTAGGGGTAAGGACGTTAACCACCTCGGAACATCCTCCCTTATACGTCACCTGCAGCGCATTCATAATAAGTCAGTGACAAGTTCAAAAACTTTGGGTGACAGCGGAAGCAGTCCACTGACCAGTAAATCCCTTCCTCTTGTAACCAAGCTCACGCAAACCACCCCACCAACTCCCTCAGTGTCAATTTCCTCCTTCCCCAGGAATGCCAATAGTCCTGCAGGCCATGTCACTGGCAAGTCTGACGAGTCCTCTCCTGCCTGGGATTCCTCCGATGCATCCTTGCGTGTAACGCCTACTGCTGCTGGCGCTGCTGTTGTTGCCGCTGGGAGTCGATGGTCATCCCAGAGGGGAAGTCGTAAGCCCACTTGTACTACTTCCAGTAAGCAATTGACTGTTCAACAGTCCTTTGCGAGGAAGATGAAATATCACAGCAGTCATCCTACTGCAAAGCGGATAACTGAGTCCTTGACAACTATGTTGGTGTTAGACGTGCGTCCGGTATCCGCCGTTAGTTCACAGGGAACTAGACAATTTATTGAGGCAGTGTGCCCCCGTTACCAAATACCATCTAGGTTCCACTTCTCTAGGCAGGCGATACCGAGAATGTACACGGACGTCAGAAAAAGACTCACCAGTCTCCTAAAAAATGCAGTTGTACCCAATGTCCACTTAACCACGGACATGTGGACAAGTGGAGCAGGGCAGGGTCAGGACTATATGACTGTGACAGCCCACTGGGTAGATGTATGGACTCCCGCCGCAAGAACAGCAGCGGCGGCACCAGTAGCAGCATCTCGCAAACGCCAACTCTTTCCTAGGCAGGCTACGCTTTGTATCACCGCTTTCCAGAATACGCACACAGCTGAAAACCTCTTACGGCAACTGAGGAAGATCATCGCGGAATGGCTTACCCCAATTGGACTCTCCTGTGGATTTGTGGCATCGGACAACGCCAGCAATATTGTGTGTGCATTAAATATGGGCAAATTCCAGCACGTCCCATGTTTTGCACATACCTTGAATTTGGTGGTGCAGAATTTTTTAAAAAACGACAGGGGCGTGCAAGAGATGCTGTCGGTGGCCAGAAAAATTGCGGGACACTTTCGGCGTACAGGCACCACGTACAGAAGACTGGAGCACCACCAAAAACTACTGAACCTGCCCTGCCATCATCTGAAGCAAGAAGTGGTAACGAGGTGGAATTCAACCCTCTATATGCTTCAGAGGTTGGAGGAGCAGCAAAAGGCCATTCAAGCCTATACAATTGAGCACGATATAGGAGATGGAATGCACCTGTCTCAAGTGCAGTGGAGAATGATTTCAACGTTGTGCAAGGTTCTGATGCCCTTTGAACTTGCCACACGTGAAGTCAGTTCAGACACTGCCAGCCTGAGTCAGGTCATTCCCCTCATCAGGCTTTTGCAGAAGAAGCTGGAGGCATTGAAGAAGGAGCTAAAAGGGAGCGATTCCGCTAGGCATGTGGGACTTGTGGATGCAGCCCTTAATTCGCTTAACAAGGATTCACGGGTGGTCAATCTGTTGAAATCAGAGCACTACATTTTGGCCACCGTGCTCGATCCTAGATTTAAAGCCTACCTTGGATCTCTCTTTCCGGCAGACACAGGTCTGCTGGGGTTGAAAGACCTGCTGGTGACAAAATTGTCAAGTCAAGCGGAACGCGACCTGTCAACATCTCCTCCTTCACATTCTCCCGCAACTGGGGGTGCGAGGAAAAGGCTCAGAATTCCGAGCCCACCCGCTGGCGGTGATGCAGGGCAGTCTGGAGCGACTGCTGATGCTGACATCTGGTCCGGACTGAAGGACCTGACAACGATTACGGACATGTCGTCTACTGTCACTGCATATGATTCTCTCAACATTGATAGAATGGTGGAGGATTATATGAGTGACCGCATCCAAGTAGGCACGTCACACAGTCCGTACTTATACTGGCAGGAAAAAGAGGCAATTTGGAGGCCCTTGCACAAACTGGCTTTATTCTACCTAAGTTGCCCTCCCACAAGTGTGTACTCCGAAAGAGTGTTTAGTGCCGCCGCTCACCTTGTCAGCAATCGGCGTACGAGGTTACATCCAGAAAATGTGGAGAAGATGATGTTCATTAAAATGAATTATAATCAATTCCTCCGCGGAGACATTGACCAGCAGCAATTGCCTCCACAAAGTACACAGGGAGCTGAGATGGTGGATTCCAGTGGGGACGAATTGATAATCTGTGAGGAGGGGGATGTACACGGTGATATATCGGAGGGTGAAGATGAGGTGGACATCTTGCCTCTGTAGAGCCAGTTTGTGCAAGGAGAGATTAATTGCTTCTTTTTTGGGGGGGGTCCAAACCAACCCGTCATATCAGTCACAGTCGTGTGGCAGACCCTGTCACTGAAATGATGGGTTGGTTAAAGTGTGCATGTCCTGTTTTGTTTATACAACATAAGGGTGGGTGGGAGGGCCCAAGGATAATTCCATCTTGCACCTCTTTTTTCTTTTTTTTTTCTTTGCATCATGTGCTGATTGGGGAGGGTTTTTTGGAAGGGACATCCTGCGTGACACTGCAGTGCCACTCCTAAATGGGCCCGGTGTTTGTGTCGGCCACTAGGGTCGCTAATCTTACTCACACAGTCAGCTACCTCATTGCGCCTCTTTTTTTCTTTGCGTCATGTGCTGTTTGGGGAGGGTTTTTTGGAAGGGACATCCTGCGTGACACTGCAGTGCCACTCCTAGATGGGCCCGGTGTTTGTGTCGGCCACTAGGGTCGCTAATCTTACTCACACAGCTACCTCATTGCGCCTCTTTTTTTCTTTGCGTCATGTGCTGTTTGGGGAGGGTTTTTTGGAAGGGACATCCTGCGTGACACTGCAGTGCCACTCCTAGATGGGCCCGGTGTTTGTGTCGGCCACTAGGGTCGCTAATCTTACTCACACAGTCAGCTACCTCATTGCGCCTCTTTTTTTCTTTGCGTCATGTGCTGTTTGGGGAGGGTTTTTTGGAAGGGCCATCCTGCGTGACACTGCAGTGCCACTCCTAGATGGGCCCGGTGTTTGTGTCGGCCACTAGGGTCGCTAATCTTACTCACACAGTCAGCTACCTCATTGCGCCTCTTTTTTTCTTTGCGTCATGTGCTGTTTGGGGAGGGTTTTTTGGAAGGGCCATCCTGCGTGACACTGCAGTGCCACTCCTAGATGGGCCCGGTGTTTGTGTCGGCCACTAGGGTCGCTAATCTTACTCACACAGCTACCTCATTGCGCCTCTTTTTTTCTTTGCGTCATGTGCTGTTTGGGGAGGGTTTTTTGGAAGGGACATCCTGCGTGACACTGCAGTGCCACTCCTAGATGGGCCCGGTGTTTGTGTCGGCCACTAGGGTCGCTTATCTTACTCACACAGCGACCTCGGTGCAAATTTTAGGACTAAAAATAATATTGTGAGGTGTGAGGTATTCAGAATAGACTGAAAATGAGTGTAAATTATGGTTTTTGAGGTTAATAATACTTTGGGATCAAAATGACCCCCAAATTCTATGATTTAAGCTGTTTTTTAGTGTTTTTGGAAAAAAACACCCGAATCCAAAACACACCCGAATCCGACAAAAATAATTCGGTGAGGTTTTGCCAAAACGCGTTCGAACCCAAAACACGGCCGCGGAACCGAACCCAAAACCAAAACACAAAACCCGAAAAATTTCAGGCGCTCATCTCTAGTTCTAATGGAGCTTCACTCTGAACTGGCAAAACCGCTATCTCTGATCTTTGAGGATTCAGTTATATCAGGTATGGTTCCCAAAGACTGGCGTATAGCGGAAGTAGTGCCTATATTCAAAAAGGGAAGTAAAGCTGAACCAGGTAATTATAGACCAGTTAGTCTTACATCTATAGTGGGGAAAGTATTGGAAGGTATTCTAAGAGATAGTATTCAGAAGTTCCTTGAAACCAATAAGGTCATTAAAAGGAATCAACATGGGTTTATGAAGGACAGATCCTGTCAAACCAACTTACTTGGCTTTTATGAAATGGTAAGCGCAAACCTAGATCAGGGTAAAGACGTGGATGTAATCTTTTTAGACTTTGCCAAAGCGTTTGATACTGTACCACACATGAGACTTATATACAAGCTACAAGAATCAGGGCTAGGAAGCACAATATGCACTTGGGTCAAAAACTGGTTAGATAATAGGAAGCAGCGCGTTGTGGTTAATGGATATTTTTCAACTTGGACTGAAGTGCTAAGTGGTGTGCCGCAAGGCTCAGTATTAGGACCGCTATTGTTCAATATTTTCATTAACGACCTAACAGAAGGTCTAGAGAGCATGGTGTCAATTTTTGCAGATGATACCAAATTGTGTAAGGCTATAAATACAGAGGAGGATGCCGAGTCTCTTCAGAACGACTTAGTTAAATTAGAAGCATGGGCAGCCAAATGGAGAATGCGCTTCAACACAGACAAGTGTAAGGTAATGCACTGTGGTAACAAGAACAAAAATTACACCTACCTACTAAATGGGGTAAAACTAGGGGATTCTGTACTGGAAAAGGACTTAGGTGTCCTCATAGATATCAAGGTAAGCAGTAGTACCCAAAGTAGGACTGCAGCAAAGAAGGCTAATAAGATATTAGCATGCATAAAACGGGGTATTGATGCTAGGGACGAGAGTATTATACTCCCATTATATAAATCACTAGTGAGGCCACACCTTGAATACTGTGTACAGTTCTGGGCACCGTACTACAAAAAGGATATCCTGGAGCTTGAAAAGGTACAAAGGAGGGCGACCAAACTAATTAAGGGCATGGAGACGATGGAATACAAGGAAAGGCTTGAAAGACTAGGCATGTTTACATTGGAAAAGCGGAGACTAAGAGGGGATATGATCAACATCTACAAATATATAAGGGGACAATACTCAGAGCTTGCGCGGGACCTGTTTTTGGTTAGATCAACACAGAGGACTCGTGGACACTCGCTCAGGTTAGAGGAGAGGAGATTCCGCACAATACGGCGTAAAGGCTTTTTCACGGTAAGGACAATACGTGTTTGGAATTCCCTGCCCGAGGGAGTTGTAATGGCGGAATCTGTCAACACGTTTAAGAATGGGTTAGATAAATTCCTATTGGATAAGGATATCCAGGGGTATGGTGCATAGTCATGCATTATAGTTACTATTTAGTCAAATCATCATGCAGAGGACACCACAAATAGGTTGAACTCGATGGACAATTGTCTTTTTTCAACCTCAGATACTATGTTACTATAGTCTGTTATAGTGCGAAGCCGAATTCCTGTGTCCAATGAACAATGAGATTGTAGGGACCATTGAATTGTATTGTGTGTGGGGCATAAATAGACAAGCCGATCACATCCAGCTCTCACTCTTCAACGGTTATCATTGCTGAAAATCGGGAGCTGGATGTCCAGAGGCGCATGCGATCGTTTCCCCTTGTGCGTAAGTGTTTCTCCGCAACCATATTGTTCTTACTGTTATTGTGGGCCATTTCTCTCTCTCTCTCTCTCTCTCTCTCTCTTCTCCTCTTTCTCTCTTATTTTCCCTTAAAACGTAATTGTATTGTATTGTATTTCCTGTGTAGTTATCTGGTTAGGTAGTCTATGTTATATTGTAGTGTATGACTTGTATTGTGTTAATTCTTTTGCAAGTATATCATTCATAATATATATATATTAGGCGTTGGACCCTAAGCCCAGGTATCTGTGTATTTCTTATAGTGTTTAGTATTCTCAGAGCGTCGGTGACGCTCGAACAGCATTTGAGTTAATAAGGTTACACTAGGTTGCATCTACACCCTATTTCTACACTAAGGTTTTACTGCATAATATACTGTTTATGGTTTAGATATAAAGGTTTAACATTGTGAGCGTCAGCGCCGCTGGTGATCTCCTCGTGGTCCCGAGCGTCCGCTACGCTATAGCGAATCATTACGTTAGACGGCAGCCAATAGCGTGCCTGCCTGTATCTCTTGGCCGTGAGCGAACGTGACGCTTGAGCGTCTCGACTACGGCTAAGCGATTGCTACGCAACGAGCGTACCCTTACGGTACTCCATACGTGAATAGCGTACAGTGTTCTTAGACCTCACAAAGGGTTTTATATAAGATAAATAGAGCTTTATCACATGTTTTGCACATACCTTGAATTTGGTGGTGCAGAATTATTTAAAAAACGACAGGGGCGTGCAAGAGATGCTGTCGGTGGCCAGAAGAATTGCGGGACACTTTCGGCGTACAGGCACCGCGTACAGAAGACTGGAGCACCACCAAAAACATCTGAACCTGCCCTGCCATCATCTGAAGCAAGAGGTGGTAACGAGGTGGAATTCAACCCTCTATATGCTTCAAAGGATGGAGGAGCAGCAAAAGGCCATTCAAGCCTGTACATCTGGCCACGATATAGGCAAAGGAGGTGGAATGCACCTGACTCAAGCGCAGTGGAGAATGATTTCAACGTTGTGCAAGGTTCTGCAACCTTTTGAACTTGCCACACATGAAGTCAGTTCAGACACTGCCAGCCTGAGTCAGGTCATTCCCCTCATCAGGCTTTTGCAGAAGAAGCTGGAGACATTGAAGGAGGAGCTAAAACAGAGCGATTCCGCTAGGTATGTGGGACTTGTGGATGGAGCCCTTCATTCGCTTAACCAGGATTCACGGGTGGTCAATCTGTTGAAATCAGAGCACTACATTTTGGCCACCGTGCTCGATCCTAGATTTAAAACCTACGTTGTATCTTTCTTTCCGGCAGACACAAGTGTGCAGAGGTTCAAAGACCTGCTGGTGAAATAATTGTCAAGTCAAGTGGAACGTGACCCGTCAACATCTCCTCCTTCACATTCTCCCGCAACTTGGGGTGCGAGGAAAAGGCTACGAATTCCGAGCCCACCCGCTGGCGGTGATGCAGGGCAGTCTGGAGCGAGTGCTGACATCTGGTCCGGACTGAAGGACCTGCCAACAATTACTGACATGTCATCTACTGTCACTGCATATGATTCTCTCACCATTGAAAGAATGGTGGAGGATTATATGAGTGACCGCATCCAAGTAGGCACGTCAGACAGTCCGTACGTATACTGGCAGGAAAAAGAGGCAATTTGGAGGCCCTTGCAGAAAATGGCTTTATTCTACCTAAGTTGCCCTCCCTCCAGTGTGTACTCCGAAAGAGTGTTTAGTGCCGCCGCTCACCTTGTTAGCAATCGGCGTACGAGGTTACTTCCAGAAAATGTGCAGAAGATGATGTTCATTAAAATGAATTATAATCAATTCCTCCGTGGAGACATTCACCAGCAGCAATTGCCTCCAGAAAGTACACGGGGACCTGAGATGGTGGATTCCAGTGGGGACGAATTAATAATCTGTGAGGAGGGGGATGTACACAGTGAAAGGGGTGATGAATCGGACGATGATGATGAGGTGGACATCTTGCCTCTGTAGAGCCAGTTTGTGCAAGGAGAGATTGATTGCTTCTTTTTTTGGTGGGGGCCCAAACCAACCAGTCATTTCAGTCACAGTCGTGTGGCAGACCCTGTCGCTGAAATGATGGGTTCGTTAAAGTGTGCATGTCCTGTTTATACAACATAAGGGTGGGTGGGAGGGCCCAAGGACAATTCCATCTTGCACCTCTTTTTTCTTTCATTTTTCTTTGCGTCATGTCCTGTTTGGGGAGTATTTTTTTGAAGGGCCATCCTGCGTGACACTGCAGTGCCACTCCTAGATGGGCCAGGTGTTTGTGTCGGCCACTTGGGTCGCTTATCTTAGTCACACAGCTACCTCATTGCGCCTCTTTTTTTCTTTGCGTCATGTGCTGTTTGGGGAGTATTTTTTTCAAGGGCCATCCTGCGTGACACTGCAGTGCCACTCCTAGATGGGCCAGGTGTTTGTGTCGGCCACTTGGGTCGCTTAGCTTAGTCACACAGCTACCTCATTGCGGCTCTTTTTTTATTTGCGTCATGTGCTGTTTGGGGAGTATTTTTTTCAAGGGCCATCCTGCGTGACACTGCAGTGCCACTCCTAGATGGGCTAGGTGTTTGTGTCGGCCACTTGGGTCGCTTAGCTTAGTCACACAACTACCTCATTGCGCCTCTTTTTTTATTTGCGTCATGTGCTGTTTGGGGAGTATTTTTTTCAAGGGCCATCCTGCGTGACACTGCAGTGCCACTCCTAGATGGGCCAGGTGTTTGTGTCGGCCACTTGGGTCGCTTAGCTTAGTCACACAGCTACCTCATTGCGCCTCTTTTTTTATTTGCGTCATGTGCTGTTTGGGGAGTATTTTTTTCAAGGGCCATCCCGCGTGACACTGCAGTGCCACTCCTAGATGGGCCAGGTGTTTGTGTCGGCCACTTGGGTCGCTTATCTTAGTCACACAGCTACCTCATTGCGCCTCTTTTTTTCTTTGCGTCATGTGCTGTTTGGGGAGTATTTTTTTCAAGGGCCATCCTGCGTGACACTGCAGTGCCACTCCTAGATGGGCCAGGTGTTTGTGTCGGCCACTTGGGTCGCTTAGCTTAGTCACACAGCTACCTCATTGCGGCTCTTTTTTTATTTGCGTCATGTGCTGTTTGGGGAGTATTTTTTTCAAGGGCCATCCTGCGTGACACTGCAGTGCCACTCCTAGATGGGCCAGGTGTTTGTGTCGGCCACTTGGGTCGCTTAGCTTAGTCACACAGCTACCTCATTGCGCCTCTTTTTTTCTTTGCGTCATGTGCTGTTTGGGGAGTATTTTTTTCAAGGGCCATCCTGCGTGACACTGCAGTGCCACTCCTAGATGGGCCAGGTGTTTGTGTCGGCCACTAGGGTCGCTTATCTTAGTCACACAGCTACCTCATTGCGCCTCTTTTTTTCTTTGCGTCATGTGCTGTTTGGGGAGTATTTTTTTCAAGTGCCATCCTGTCTGACACTGCAGTGCCACTCCTAGATGGGCCAGGTGTTTGTGTCGGCCACTTGGGTCGCTTAGCTTAGTCACACAGCTACCTCGGTGCAAATTTTAGGACTAAAAATAATATTGTGAGGTGTGAGGTGTTCAGAATAGACTGAAAACGAGTGGAAATTATGGTTATTGAGGTTAATAATACTTTGGGATCAAAATGACCGCCAAATTCTATGATTTAAGCTGTTTTTTAGGGTTTTTTGAAAAAAACACCCGAATCCAAAACACACCCGAATCCGACAAAAAAATTTCGGTGAGGTTTTGCCAAAACGCGTCCGAATCCAAAACACGGCCGCGGAACCGAATCCAAAACCAAAACACAAAACCCGAAAAATGTCCGGTGCACATCACTATTATTATCTCATTATTCTGATGATGGACAAATTTGCGGCCAAACCGTCGCGGGGCACTCGTAGCAATCAGTCGGGTAGGGGCCGTGGCCGTGATAACTCCTCGGTCGACAGCCCTCCGTCATCCTCATTGGGTTCACATTCTAGCCCCCGAAGCCAACCTGTGTACGTATCCGCAATGGATTCTGCAAAATCCTGCACGACGAATGAGATAACAGATATTCTGTCTAAGTTATTAGACCAAAAATTGGCTCCTCTAAAAGACTTGCTTGACTCCGCTCTCACTCAACTGAACCAACATGCTCAGCGACTCACCGAGGCAGAACAGAGACTATCCGACCTAGAGGATGATCTCACTACGGCTAAGACGGCTCTCTCTGACCAAGAAAAATTTGTTGCATCTATTCAGGATAAGCTTGAGGACCTGGAAAACCGTAACAGGAGAAACAACGTGCGCCTCATCGGCCTACCGGAGTCGGTGAAACCCCATGACCTCATGACGCTCGTCTCTCAATGGATGCCTAGGGAGCTGGGCTGTGTTTCAGGTTCTGGATCCATAGTAGTGGAACGTGTACACCGTATTGGCCCTGAACGGCAATCCACAAGAGATAGCCCGTCATCCTGAGAGTCCTCAACTACGCTGACAAGGTCATGATATTGGACGCCTATAGAAAATGTGCTGACTTGAAATACCAAGACGCTAAATTGCTGCTTTTCCAGGCCTTTTCCTATATGGTTGCTTCCAAACGTAGAGAATTCTCGCCTGTCTGCAAGAGACTTTTTGAACTGGGCCACCGCTTTGCGCTTCTCTATCTGGCTAAATTGAGAGTCACTCATGCGGGAAAGGCCTACTTCTTCGAGACTCCAAAGACGGCCAAGAACTTTGTAGATTCACTTTCCTCACACTCCTCTGCCGGGATGGACGATGAGGACTGATACCCGTTGGCCTTGTATATTTGCATCTTCTTGAACAATACACATTCAGGTTCTTAGTAACTACTAAGAGTGGGTCCTACCACTGGTTGATAAATAGTTTGTTTATCTCTATATACGTGGGTATATTGTCACCTATACCCTATTGCATTTCCCGAAATATTCTCTCTCTCGGTGACCGCTTATCCTATTGTTCTCAATTCTTCTTGAAATGCTCTCTACTTTCTTTGACTCTTTTTCTTCCTCCTCTTCTCCGACTAAACTCCACCCCCCTTTTTTCCTTTCCTTATCTGTTATTGTTATGTTTGATTATTGTACTGTCTCTTGGCGCGGTTCTCCACCATACGCATGTTTTAGGTTGGAATCAATTAGTCGTCTCGGTGGGCCGCTTCATTGACCTCAACACTTTGGTTCGTATAATATTTAAAATAATTTTGAGTTGGGATTTTGATATAGATGTTGTACAAATTAATTGTATGTCATTGTCACAATTGTTCCTCTTATCCTTATACTGCTTTGGTACAGGTATTTTGCTCGCTGGCCCGCTTGCTGGGACGGGCTGGTTGGGTCTATCATTACTAGTTAAATGGGAATTTTGGCCTAGAGTAGGTATAGGTTAATGTCCTCGAATGCTGCCACCTCCACTAGAGTACAGTCCCACATTAAATTTGTAACCTGGAATGTTGAGGGTTTAAACACCCCAGTCAAAAGGAGAAAGATTCTCTCCTATCTTAAACGTTTAAAGCCTGACATAGTTCTCTTACAAGAGACGCATTGGAAAAATGCGGACCCTAATGTTGTGAGAGATTCCTGGATAGGGGAATTCAAATCGGCCTCTTATTCAGCGAAACGAAGGGGTGTACTGATTCTTTTTAATAGACGCCTCACGTATCAAATAAATGATAGTCTCAGTGACCCTGAAGGCCGCTATTTATTTATAAAAATCACTATTTTCGGTGTTCTCTACACCATAGCTACTATCTACGCACCTACTGGCCCCAACTCACTCTTTTTTTCTAATATTTATAATAAGTTGCAAGAATGGGCGGAGGGGGAGATTATTTTAGGCGGAGACTTCAATACTGTCCAGTCTCCGGGTTTGGATAGATCCACCTCTGCTAGATCGCATATTTCTACACCACCCCAATCCCTGTCCTTGTTAACTGACTCACTGCGGCTCTGCGACCCTTGGAGATGCCAACACCCTGACTCCCGAGAGTACACATTTTACTCTCATCCACATCATTCCTCTTCTCGCCTTGACTATTGGCTAATCACTGACACCCTATTACAGCGCGTGGCTGAAACTAAAATAGAAACCATATCATTGTCCGACCATGCCCCAGTTTGGTTTACCCTTAATTTACACTCCCCTATCTCTCAGTCATATAATTGGAGATTTCCAGCCTATCTTATAAAATCCTCTGATTTTTGCACACACCTAGAACAAACGTTTCGTAATTATGTAGCAGACAATAGTACACATATGGAGGACATCAATTTGTTTTGGTCGGCTTCGAAGCCAGTGATTCGTGGACATATTATGGC
This sequence comes from Pseudophryne corroboree, assembly GCF_028390025.1. NCBI lineage: Eukaryota > Metazoa > Chordata > Amphibia > Anura > Myobatrachidae > Pseudophryne > Pseudophryne corroboree. Next base: position 225,570,542 of record NC_086453.1, on the reverse strand, counting down.
ATATGTTTCTAGGAGACGCAAGCTACTCGCTACCCAATTACAAGACCTTGCTTTTAACCTGACTAAAACTTATGACGCACTCTTGCTGAGGGACTCACCCGACAACCGACAGGCCTATCTTGCTCCTAAGCAACTATATGACTCATTACATACGGAGCGGGCGAGATTTTCATACGATTTACAACGAAATAGATTTTTCAGAGGGGGAAATAAATCCGGGAGATTGTTGGCGAATCTGGTTCGGTCGTACTCTGCCCCTTCTCGTATTCCCCAACTACTCACAGATTCGTCTGCAGCCATCTTTGATACTCCCTCAATCTCTGAGGCCTTCTTCCAATATTATAACACTCTCTATGAAGCCCCCTTGGATCATCCGACTCTTGGAATGCAATTCCTTGAGAGAGCAAAATTACCTGTTTTAACGGAAGAGGAAAGAAAATCCTTAACAGAAACGGTCACAGAACCGGAATTACTTTCTTTGATTAAATCACTGCACAATGGCAAGTCTCCTGGCCCGGACGGATTTGGGGCGGAGTATTACCAAATTCTGGCCCCCCATTTATCACCCCATTTATTATCTCTTTTCAATGCACTGCTAGAGGGTAAACCTCCCCCCATGGGATTTAGTGAAGCCAGAATTGTGCTGTTTACGAAACTGGGAAAAGATCCCCGATATACTCAATCTTATAGACCTATTTCATTATTGAATCAGGACATGAAGCTTTTTACAAAATTAATTGTAACAAGACTTCAACCAATTCTGAATCGGGTTCTGCATCCTGCTCACACAGGGTTTGTCAAGGGTAGAACCTCAGTTCATAATATACGTACGCTGATTGCAGCAATGTATAGTGCACAACAATCTGCCTGCCCAAACGCTCTTATTGTAAGCTGTGACGCCGATAAGGCGTTTGACCGCGTCTCCTGGTCTCATTTGCTTCGTATTTTTCATGTCCAGCAATTTGGTGAGGAATTTATTCATCTATTCAGAATGTTATATACATTACCCCAGGCGCATCTGACTATAAATGGTTTAAACTCGTCTGCCTTCACGTTAGGTAGAGGGACCCGTCAGGTATGCCCTCTTTCCGCCCTGCTATTCAATCTGGCCCTAGACCTTTGATACGTCATTTTATACTAGATCCCACTTGGCAAGGTGTTATGGTAGGCAACAACGAAGTCAAGGTGTCTGCTTTTGCTGACGACCTGTTACTATATTTTACCGACCCCAAACAGGCATTTCCATCATTACTAACCACACTGCATGATTTTAATTTAATTTCCGGATTTCTTATTAATTTTGACAAGACAGAGGCGCTGGCATTGGGAGGAGAGGCGGCACAGGATTGGGGCGACTCATTTCCCTTCAGATGGGCCCACCGATATTTAAAATATCTAGGCCTCCGCATCCCGCCACTCCTCACTGAACTTTTCTTACCACATCACTCAAATGACGAATGACTTTTTGAAATGGCAACATCTTCCGATCTCTTATCTGGGTGGATGCCACTTATATAAGATGGTTTCCTTCCCTCGACTACTTTATCCAATCCAGATGCTCCAATTCATATTGTCCAAACGTGATGTCCATTCTATTAATAAAGCCCTTACTAAATTTATCTGGGCAAACAAACGTCCCCGCATTGCACTTTTTAAATTAAAACAACCCCCGTCACTTGGTGGTATTAATCTCCCCTGTCCTGAAGACTACTCCCTTGCCGCCAACTATAGATACGCTCTGGATTGGATAGGGGATAGTGGCAATTTTGTTAATAGAGCTTTGGAACAGGCTTTCTCACCTCAACACACTTTGGTACATTTATTGCATTTTGCTGATATCCCTCCTCAACATGACAGACTCCATAATTCATTATTACATGCCCCATGTACGGCTTGGCGTAAACTTAGGAAACGTTTAGACCTCTCCCTAACGGATTCTCAATTTCAACCTTTATTGTGTAATTCACAATTCCAGGGAGGAGAGGATAATGGGATTGTTCGTGGCTGGCATCTCCAGGGCCTACCCTTCTATATCAATTTCTGAATGTAGAATGCTCTGCGATATTAACTTTAGCACAACTAAAAGTAAAATACCCCACTCTTCATTTTCCTCTGTTTGCCTATTTCCAAATTCGTAGCTTTGTTACTAGCAAATTGTCACGATTGCACTCCTCTGACTTCACCTTTCCTCTTGATGGCCTGGTACGACAGTCTCCAGGAGCCCCATATAACACTTCTTTGATCTATTCCCATACTAGGCGAAGGTTGGATCTATCTAAGCTCACAACAGGGATGACCAAATGGACAGACACCCTCCCTGACACTGATCTCCTGACAGTGATTCGGTGGTGTGGTATGCTAAATAAACAACTAGTTTCATCTTCCTATGCAGAGATGCACTTTAAAATACTACACAGAGCCTACTACACCCCTAGACTTAGGTTCCTCACTGGAGTATCTGACAACTCTTCATGTTTTAAATGTAATTCTCCCGAAGCCGATATTATTCATTGTCTCTGGGCATGCCCGGTAGTACAAACATTCTGGACGGCAGTCCAAACATATATTAATGTGGAACTTCCCATTTCTTTTAATATTACTATGGTCTGGGCTTTCTGGAACTTCATAAATACTCAGGATCCCCCATATTCCAAAGGGATGAAATTACTGTTGGCTCGTGTGGCTGCTGCAGCAAAGAAAACCATTCTATCCCAATGGATACATTCGGAGCCGATACCCTTTTCCCTCATGTTACCACGTTTAACATACCTATATCAAATGGATTGGGTTGATTGTGCCCTAGACGCAGAGTCGCGCTTGCCAAATTTTTTTGCCATCTGGTTACCCTACCTACTCACGCTACCAACTACCACCAGGGAATATGTGCGCAAAGTAGTTCGATTAACAACATGGTATAATACGGAATCCCTCATTAAAGGCTCACCACCCTTTTAAAAATTTAATAGACTGATGTTACGTTCTCCTGCTTGAACTATATGGTTGATTGTCCTCATAACCTTGTTAATACTATTTAAAGTGTTTGTTCAACTCTTTTATTGGCAATTTCTGTTCCTTGCAGTGGTTGACTGTTTTCTCACAAGCATTGTGACATACGACTAGAGATGAGCGCCTGAAATTTTTCGGGTTTTGTGTTTTGGTTTTGGGTTCGGTTCCGCGGCCGTGTTTTGGGTTCGAACGCGTTTTGGCAAAACCTCACCGAATTATTTTTGTCGGATTCGGGTGTGTTTTGGATTCGGGTGTTTTTTTCAAAAAACCCTAAAAAACAGCTTAAATCATAGAATTTGGGGGTAATTTTGATCCCAAAGTATTATTAACCTCAAAAAACATAATTTACACTCATTTTCAGCCTATTCTGAACACATCACACCTCACAATATTATTTTTAGTCCTAAAATTTGCACCGAGGTCGCTGTGTGAGTAAGATAAGCGACCCTAGTGGCCGACACAAACACCGGGCCCATCTAGGAGTGGCACTGCAGTGTCACGCAGGATGTCCCTTCCAAAAAACCCTCCCCAAACAGCACATGACGCAAAGAAAAAAAGAGGCGCAATGAGGTAGCTGTGTGAGTAAGATTAGCGACCCTAGTGGCCGACACAAACACCGGGCCCATCTAGGAGTGGCACTGCAGTGTCACGCAGGATGGCCCTTCCAAAAAACCCTCCCCAAACAGCACATGACGCAAAGAAAAAAAGAGGCGCAATGAGGTAGCTGTGTGAGTAAGATTAGCGACCCTAGTGGCCGACACAAACACCGGGCCCATCTAGGAGTGGCACTGCAGTGTCACGCAGGATGGCCCTTCCAAAAAACCCTCCCCAAACAGCACATGACGCAAAGAAAAAAAGAGGCGCAATGAGGTAGCTGACTGTGTGAGTAAGATTAGCGACCCTAGTGGCCGACACAAACACCGGGCACATCTAGGAGTGGCACTGCAGTGTCACGCAGGATGTCCCTTCCAAAAAACCCTCCCCAAACAGCACATGACGCAAAGAAAAAAAGAGGCGCAATGAGGTAGCTGTGTGAGTAAGATTAGCGACCCTAGTGGCCGACACAAACACCGGGCCCATCTAGGAGTGGCACTGCAGTGTCACGCAGGATGTCCCTTCCAAAAAACCCTCCCCAATCAGCACATGATGCAAAGAAAAAGAAAAGAAAAAAGAGGTGCAAGATGGAATTATCCTTGGGCCCTCCCACCCACCCTTATGTTGTATAAACAAAACAGGACATGCACACTTTAACCAACCCATCATTTCAGTGACAGGGTCTGCCACACGACTGTGACTGATATGACGGGTTGGTTTGGACCCCCCCCAAAAAAGAAGCAATTAATCTCTCCTTGCACAAACTGGCTCTACAGAGGCAAGATGTCCACCTCATCTTCACCCTCCGATATATCACCGTGTACATCCCCCTCCTCACAGATTATCAATTCGTCCCCACTGGAATCCACCATCTCAGCTCCCTGTGTACTTTGTGGAGGCAATTGCTGCTGGTCAATGTCTCCGCGGAGGAATTGATTATAATTCATTTTAATGAACATCATCTTCTCCACATTTTCTGGATGTAACCTCGTACGCCGATTGCTGACAAGGTGAGCGGCGGCACTAAACACTCTTTCGGAGTGCACACTTGTGGGAGGGCAACTTAGGTAGAATAAAGCCAGTTTGTGCAAGGGCCTCCAAATTGCCTCTTTTTCCTGCCAGTATAAGTACGGACTGTGTGACGTGCCTACTTGGATGCGGTCACTCATATAATCCTCCACCATTCTATCAATGTTGAGAGAATCATATGCAGTGACAGTAGACGACATGTCCGTAATCGTTGTCAGGTACTTCAGTCCGGACCAGATGTCAGCATCAGCAGTCGCTCCAGACTGCCCTGCATCACCGCCAGCGGGTGGGCTCGGAATTCTGAGCCTTTTCCTCGCACCCCCAGTTGCGGGAGAATGTGAAGGAGGAGATGTTGACAGGTCGCGTTCCGCTTGACTTGACAATTTTGTCACCAGCAGGTCTTTCAACCCCAGCAGACCTGTGTCTGCCGGAAAGAGAGATCCAAGGTAGGCTTTAAATCTAGGATCGAGCACGGTGGCCAAAATGTAGTGCTCTGATTTCAACAGATTGACCACCCGTGAATCCTTGTTAAGCGAATTAAGGGCTGCATCCACAAGTCCCACATGCCTAGCGGAATCGCTCCGTGTTAGCTCCTTCTTCAATGCCTCCAGCTTCTTCTGCAAAAGCCTGATGAGGGGAATGACCTGACTCAGGCTGGCAGTGTCTGAACTGACTTCACGTGTGGCAAGTTCAAAGGGCATCAGAACCTTGCACAACGTTGAAATCATTCTCCACTGCACTTGAGACAGGTGCATTCCATCTCCTATATCGTGCTCAATTGTATAGGCTTGAATGGCCTTTTGCTGCTCCTCCAACCTCTGAAGCATATAGAGGGTTGAATTCCACCTCGTTACCACTTCTTGCTTCAGATGATGGCAGGGCAGGTTCAGTAGTTTTTGGTGGTGCTCCAGTCTTCTGTACGTGGTGCCTGTACGCCGAAAGTGTCCCGCAATTTTTCTGGCCACCGACAGCATCTCTTGCACGCCCCTGTCGTTTTTTAAAAAATTCTGCACCACCAAATTCAAGGTATGTGCAAAACATGGGACGTGCTGGAATTTGCCCATATTTAATGCACACACAATATTGCTGGCGTTGTCCGATGCCACAAATCCACAGGAGAGTCCAATTGGGGTAAGCCATTCCGCGATGATCTTCCTCAGTTGCCGTAAGAGGTTTTCAGCTGTGTGCGTATTCTGGAAAGCGGTGATACAAAGCGTAGCCTGCCTAGGAAAGAGTTGGCGTTTGCGAGATGCTGCTACTGGTGCCGCCGCTGCTGTTCTTGCGGCGGGAGTCCATACATCTACCCAGTGGGCTGTCACAGTCATATAGTCCTGACCCTGCCCTGCTCCACTTGTCCACATGTCCGTGGTTAAGTGGACATTGGGTACAACTGCATTTTTTAGGACACTGGTGAGTCTTTTTCTGACGTCCGTGTACATTCTCGGTATCGCCTGCCTAGAGAAGTGGAACCTAGATGGTATTTGGTAACGGGGGCACACTGCCTCAATAAATTGTCTAGTTCCCTGTGAACTAACGGCGGATACCGGACGCACGTCTAACACCAACATAGTTGTCAAGGACTCAGTTATCCGCTTTGCAGTAGGATGACTGCTGTGATATTTCATCTTCCTCGCAAAGGACTGTTGAACAGTCAATTGCTTACTGGAAGTAGTACAAGTGGGCTTACGACTTCCCCTCTGGGATGACCATCGACTCCCAGCGGCAACAACAGCAGCGCCAGCAGCAGTAGGCGTTACACGCAAGGATGCATCGGAGGAATCCCAGGCAGGAAAGGACTCGTCAGACTTGCCAGTGACATGGCCTGCAGGACTATTGGCATTCCTGGGGAAGGAGGAAATTGACACTGAGGGAGTTGGTGGGGTGGTTTGCGTGAGCTTGGTTACAAGAGGAAGGGATTTACTGGTCAGTGGACTGCTTCCGCTGTCACCCAAAGTTTTTGAACTTGTCACTGACTTATTATGAATGCGCTGCAGGTGACGTATAAGGGAGGATGTTCCGAGGTGGTTAACGTCCTTACCCCTACTTATTACAGCTTGACAAAGGGAACACACGGCTTGACACCTGTTGTCCGCATTTCTGGTGAAATACCTCCACACCGAAGAGCTGATTTTTTTGGTATTTTCACCTGGCATGTCAACGGCCATATTCCTCCCACGGACAACAGGTGTCTCCCCGGGTGCCTGACTTAAACAAACCACCTCACCATCAGAATCCTCCTGGTCAATTTCCTCCCCAGCGCCAGCAACACCCATATCCTCCTCATCCTGGTGTACTTCAACACTGACATCTTCAATCTGACTATCAGGAACTGGACTGCGGGTGCTCCTTCCAGCACTTGCAGGGGGCATGCAAATAGTGGAAGGCGCATGCTCTTCACGTCCAGTGTTGGGAAGGTCAGGCATCGCAAACGACACAATTGGACTCTCCTTGTGGATTTGGGATTTCAAAGAACGCACAGTTCTTTGCGGTGCTTTTGCCAGCTTGAGTCTTTTCAGTTTTCTAGCGAGAGGCTGAGTGCTTCCATCCTCATGTGAAGCTGAACCACTAGCCATGAACATAGGCCAGGGCCTCAGCCGTTCCTTGCCACTCCGTGTGGTAAATGGCATATTGGCAAGTTTACGCTTCTCCTCCGACAATTTTATTTTAGGTTTTGGAGTCCTTTTTTTTCTGATATTTGGTGTTTTGGATTTGACATGCTCTGTACTATGACATTGGGCATCGGCCTTGGCAGACGACGTTGCTGGCATTTCATCGTCTCGGCCATGACTAGTGGCAGCAGCTTCAGCACGAGGTGGAAGTGGATCTTGATCTTTCCCTAATTTTGGAACCTCAACTTTTTTGTTCTCCATATTTTATAGGCAGAACTAAAAGGCACCTCAGGTAAACAATGGAGATGGATGGATTGGATAGTTTACTAGTATACAATTATGGACGGACTGCCACGGTTAGGTGGTATAAAAAAACCACGGTTAGGTGGTATATATTATAATAATAATACAATTATGGATGGACGGACTGCCTGCCGACTGCCGACACAGAGGTAGCCACAGCCGTGAACTACCGCACTGTACACTGGTTGATAAAGAGATAGTAGTATACTCGTAACAACTAGTATGACACTATGACGACGGTATAAAGAATGGAAAAAAAACCACGGTTAGGTGGTATATATTATAATAATAATACAATTATGGATGGACGGACTGCCTGCCGACTGCCGACACAGAGGTAGCCACAGCCGTGAACTACCGCACTGTACACTGGTTGATAAAGAGATAGTAGTATACTCGTAACAACTAGTATGACACTATGACGACGGTATAAAGAATGGAAAAAAAACCACGGTTAGGTGGTATATATTATAATAATAATACAATTATGGATGGACGGACTGCCTGCCGACTGCCGACACAGAGGTAGCCACAGCCGTGAACTACCGCACTGTACACTGGTTGATAAAGAGATAGTAGTATACTCGTAACAACTAGTATGACACTATGACGACGGTATAAAGAATGGAAAAAAAACCACGGTTAGGTGGTATATATTATAATAATAATACAATTATGGATGGACGGACTGCCTGCCGACTGCCGACACAGAGGTAGCCACAGCCGTGAACTACCGCACTGTACACTGGTTGATAAAGAGATAGTAGTATACTCGTAACAACTAGTATGACACTATGACGGTATAAAGAAAGAAAAAAAAATACCACGGTTAGGTGGTATATATTGTAATACAATTATGGATGGACGGACTGCCTGCCGAGTTCCGACTGCCGACACAGAGGTAGCCACAGCCGTGAACTACCGCACTGTACTGTGTCTGCTGCTAATATAGACTGGTTGATAAAGAGATAGTATACAATACATACAACAATGAATATACTACTATACTGGTGGTCAGGCACTGGTCACCACTAGTCACACTGGCAGTGGCACTCCTGCAGCAAAAGTGTGCACTGTTTAATTTTAAATTAATATAATATTATGTACTCCTGGGGGCTCCTGCTATAACAACCTGCAGTGCTCCCCAGTCTCCCCCACAATTATTATAAGCTTTGCCTTTTATACATTGATGTGCAGCACACTGGGCTGAGCTGAGTGCACACAGACTGAGTCACACTGTGTGACTGGCTGCTGCTGTGTATCGTTTTTTTTCAGGCAGAGAACGGATATAGCAGAGAACGGATATATATTAAAATAAATAAAAGTTAACTAACAACAACTGCACTGGTCACTGTGGTAAACTCTGTCTGACTCTGCACAATCTCTCTCTCTCTTCTAATCTAATTTCTAATGGAGAGGACGCCAGCCACGTCCTCTCCCTATCAATCTCAATGCACGTGTGAAAATGGCGGCGACGCGCGGCTCCTTATATAGAATCCGAGTCTCGCGAGAATCCGACAGCGTCATGATGACGTTCGGGCGCACTCGGGTTAACCGAGCAAGGCGGGAGGATCCGAGTCTGCTCGGACCCGTGAAAAAAACATGAAGTTCGTGCGGGTTCGGTTTCAGAGAAACCGAACCCGCTCATCTCTACATACGACTTGTATTTTATTGCATGTTCCTTCTCAATAAACATATATTTACAAAAAAAACTAATTATTGGCCTACAAAATGCAATTGTACCCACTGTTCACCAAAGATTACATGACTCTTGACGGTCCACAGGGTTAGTGAATTGCCTTCATCAGCGGGAACAGCAACAGCATCAAACAAAGCCAGCTCATTCAGAGACAGAATACTCTCTGTATCAGCAGATTCACTAAGAGGCATACCACTGACAACCTGTTAGACAAACTAAGGGATGTTATAGCAAAATGGCTTACCCCGCTTAGACTCTCATCAGGATTTGTAATGTTTGATAACAACACAAATATTGTGAAAGCATTACAGCTGGGTGAATTCCAACATCTCCCATGTTTTGCTCACACAATCAAATTGGTGGTGTGGTACAGAGTTTTTAAAGAAATGAAAGGGGTGTGCAGGAGATGCTGTCTGTGGCCCGAAAAATAGGACATTTTCAGCATTCAGCAGCTGCATGCAGAAGACTGCAGAGCCTGCAAGAACAGGTCAATTTTCCCTGCCACCAACTGAAGCCAGAGGTAGTAACAAGGAGGAATTCTACCCTCTATATGCTTCAGCGGATGGAAGAATAGTAAAAAGCCATCCAAAGCTGCACAACAAGTCATGACATTGGGAGAGGAGGGGTATTGTACCTTACTGGAGAATACTTTCCATGTTGTGCAAGGTGCTGAAACCATTAGAAGAAGTCACCTGTTAAGTGAGTTCAGATACTGCCAGCTTGAGTCCAGGGATTTCCCTAATTAGACTTTTGGAAAAGCAGCCCAAGAAATTGTAGATGAAATGAAGAGATTGCGCTAAGTATGTTGGACTTGTAGATCAAGTTCTTTGTTCGCTTCGCCAGGATCCAAGGGTTGTCAATATCTTGAAATCGGATCACTACATTTTGGCAAATGTGCTTGATCCTAGGTTAAAGTCCTACGTTGTGTCTTCTTTGCAACTCACCCAGATCTTAAGAGATCCAAAGAGCACCTTGTGAGAAAGTTGGCAGCTCAAGTGGTACGTGACATGATGATATCTCCTCCTTCAGTTTCTCTGGCAACTGCTGCTGCCAGGAAAAAACACAGCTTTCCCAGGAGATCCAGGGATCCACACAACAATTTGACATCTGGTCGGGTCAAAAAAGAAGTTCCCAAAATTAGTACATCTTTCATAGCTCCACATCAACATCCAAAGAATTTTGGAGGATTATTAAAATGACAGCGTACAAACTATGCATGTCACAGGGCGAGATTCAGTTGTTCATCACTCCTAATCTGCCATCTAAAGTGACGGGAGATGAGGGGATGATATTCAGTTATTTTGCACTTGTGCCCTGAAAGGCTGTGCAAAGCAGCTAAACCCGACCAAAGTAATGGGCATGATGGCAAAAAATCCCATTTGGGTGCCCAAATGGGTCACTCCTTGCTAATTTCAGCTCACAACCTCAGTGGGTAACAAGCTGAAATGCCAGCAGCTGTTCACCCCCGAACTGAGAAAAAAATTGAATAGTTCCATTGGACGCCATCTACTCGCGCTGAAAACAATTGAATTTTGCCCATAGAGTCCCTTTTGAGTACTGTAAATAAAAAAAAAGGCAATTTGGAGGCGCTTGTACAAATTTGCTTTGCATTACTTAAGCTGCCCACCGTCCAGTGTGTGCTCAGAAAGAGCTTTTAGCACACCCGGGAACCTTGTCAGCAATCGGTGTAGGAGGCTACTTCCCCAAAATGTGGAAAAGATGATCATCAAAATGAACTTGAAACCTTTTACCGGCAATGACATCAAAGTACAGAAACTTCTGTATGGTGGTTTCCAGCAGGGATGAATTAATATTGTGTGTGTACACACTGATGAAAGTAAGGGTGAGGATGATAATGATGATGAGATCTTGCCACTGTAGAGATCATTGACAACACTATTAGCTTGGCTGCCTTTATGCCCAGGAGTAGTTTGGCTCAAACAAACCAAGCACTTCAAGTGGCAGTCCCTGTTGCTGAAGTGCTTGGTTTGTTAAACTGTGCATGTACTTTTAATATCCAACACAAGGGTGGGTGGGAGGCAGAGGCATAAGTTTATACTAGACAACTGGAGGTGAAATACAAGGTGGTGCCCCCCCCCCCATCCCTCTATGGCTTCAGCTTGCACATATGCCAATGACTGTCAGCACATGAGCAGCAGTTAGCAGCTGAGGAGGCAAGGGAGGAAATATTGTGATCTCATTAATTCTCAGTGATTACAGGGATGGACTCCTATCACAGACCCTATCCCAGTGACTCACCAGTGGTACATCTGGGTGAATAAAAATTCCAGAATAGGAGTCAGTGTCCAAGACTCTGCACAGAAGCTGAGGCTGTTAGAAATTGTGGGGCCCAGTACAGGTGGCTCAGCCAGAGGCCCCTAAGTCCAGGCCTGGTACATTAGTAACGGCAGTACCCCTATGATGGTGATCACTGGCTAGATGGGCTAAAAATGTCCACTGAAACTCTGCACTACATACATTGTTTATGTATGCCATACTTTGCACTTTCCACTAAATCACTCTATAAGGCCCAGTAAAAGGTCCTACTCTGCACTCTGGTATGCTGCAGCACTGAATCACAGGATAAAGAGTAGGTCATAATATGTATACTATACATTGAATCAGTGCTGCTGTATACAGGGTGCAGAGCAGTGGTGCAAGTGGGCGGGTACGGGTGGGTACGGCGTACCTGTAAGAATTTAGCCGTGGGTACGCCGTACCCACACCGACGGGCCGCCGCTCCTCTTCCTTCCCTCCCTCCCCTGCTCCACGCCGCACCCGCCGTCCCCGCCGCACCCGCCGTCCCCGCCGCTGATGTTAGGGAAGGAGAGCGCAGCCTGCGCCTCTCCTTCCCCTCAGTCTGCGGTGGGTGTCTCAGTTTACTTCAGCGCCGATCCGTGAGCCAATCAGAGCTCGCACCCGCGAGCTCTGATTGGCTCACGGATCGGCACTTAATTAAACTGAGACACCCGCCGGAGACTGAGGGGAACGAGAGGCGCAGGCTGCGCTCTCCTTCCCTCACATGACAGACAGGACGGCGACGGCAGCGGCAGCGGTGAGTAGGGGAGGGGGGCATGTTTACCTGGCACTGGGGGGGGCATGTTATACCTGGCACTGGGGGATATCTGGCACAGGGGGGCATGTTATACCTGGCACTGGGGGATATCTGGCACAGGGGGGCATGTTATACCTGGCACTGGGGGATATCTGGCACTGGGGGGGCATGTTATACCTGGCACTGGGGGATATCTGGCACTGGGGTCATATCTGGCACAGGGGGGGTATATATACCTGGCACTGGGGGATATCTGGCACAGGCGGGCATGTATACCTGGCACTGGGGGCATATCTGGCACAGGGGGGCATATATACCTGGCACTGGGGGATATCTGGCACAGGGGGGCATGTATACCTGGCACTGGGGGATATCTGGCACTAGGGGGGGCATGTTATACCTGGCACTGGGGGATATCTGGCACTGGGGGGGCATGTATACCTGGCACTGGGGGATATCTGGCACTGGGGGCATATCTGGCACAGGGGGGCATATATACCTGGCACTGAGGGATATCTGGCACAGGGGGGCATGTATACCTGGCACTGGGGGATATCTGGCACTGGGGGGGGGGCATGTATACCTGGCACTGGGGGATATCTGGCACTGTAGGGGCATTTCTGTATCTGGCACGGGGGGCAATGTATATCTGACAGTGGGGGCATTTGTGTATCTGGCACTGTGGGGCAATGTGTATTTGACACTGTGAGGCAGTGTATGGCACTCTGGGGGCATTTCTGTATCTGTCACTGTGGGGCAATGTGTATCTGGCACGGTGGGGCAATGTGTATCTGGCACTCTGGGGACATTTGTGTATCTGGCACTGTGCGGCAATGTGTATCTGGCACTGTGGAGCAATGTGTATCTGGCACTGTGGGGCAATGTGCATCTGGCACTGTGGGGCAATGTGTATCTGGCACTGTGAGGCAATGTGTATCTGACACTCTGGGGACATTTGTGTATCTGGCACTGTGAGGCAATGTGTATCTGACACTCTGGGGACATTTGTGTATCTGGCACTCTGGGGACATTTGTGTATCTGGCACTGTGGGGCAATGTGTATCTGGCACTGTGGGGTTATGTGTATCTGGCACTGTGGGGCAATGTATATCTGGCACTGTGGGGCAACGTGTATCTGACACTATTGGGGTCATACGTGTATCTGCCCCTCCCCCATATGTGTATCACGCCCCCATTTTCATTGGCCACGCCCCATGTGACATTTGGCCACACCCCTTTTTTTGCGCACGCGCCTTCGGCGCGCGCAAACAGTACCCGTAAGACATTTTTTCTACTTGCACCACTGGTGCAGAGTATGACCTGCTCAGCAGCAGCACAAAAATGTAGTAGGACACAGTGCCATTAGGGTGCTGACCTGTTGGGGCAGGGGCAGGGAGGCTTTGTGCACCAAGCTCCTACAACTTGCTGACCTTTTCTTCTATCTGTGCTGGGGATGGAGGGCATCATGCTGCTGGTACTAGGAGCTGGCAGCCTCCCTTCTCAAACATGTGGATCACAACTGGTGGGAGGAGGTCCTCCAAGGGGCTGCAGTGCAACAACAGTAGTGGCTGCAGCAAATCACTTATGAAGTGTGAGGAGAGAGAAATCTCTCTGTACCTTTCATAATTACTTAATTATTTGCTGCAGTCACTGTTGTCGTCATAGATCTGTGCTATAAACTGCCGTGTGTTGTGCTGCTGCTCTGTTGCTTAGTAACCAGCCAGCTTGCTGTACCCTATGGCTAATATTGCTATAAACAATATTATGATCATGGTCATGTTATTGAGGTTAATAATACTGTAGTACCAAAAAAAGGCCCAAATTACTGTATGTGATTTTAGCAGTTATCAATAAAAATAAATAAATACATAACCAAAACTAAAACACGTGAGGGCGGTTTTGGAATATCCAATACAGATCTAAAACCAAAACACAGGGGACGGCGCACATCCCTAGCTTAAATGTAACTGGGTGGGGAGAGGGGCACTGCTCAACTGGAGCAATACAGAATTCCTTCTGTGCTTGGGTATCCATCATCGCAACTAATTATCGTTTGGCCGCTGGTAATGAATAGGCTGCTAAACAGTGGTAGTGCAAGATCTGGGGCTACAGTGAGGTCAAAACTTTCAACAAGGGAGCCACAATAACTTGGGCAGTTGGTGTGGTTCTTCTATTTGAATTTTGGACTGTGTTGCAGCACCACATCTGGGACCACCACTGCTGCTAAAAAAACATTGCTTTTTGTCAGATATGTAAATCCCATATCGTAAAGTATTGGAATCATTAACTACCTCTCAAGCCCAAATGATGCACAGCGTGCTGTCGACCCAGGAAGCTCTAAGCACTGAAGATAAGAACTTCCTGTTAAAAACTTCCTGTGCTTGCTCATTGGAGCTGCAAGCTGTCAAACACATCACATCAGTGCATTACTGATGCTGAAGTGATACAGAATGTACGGGGATCATCGGAGCGGAGGGGTGTTTTTCACTCTCCCACTTTGGCGACTGTAGCATTAGTATATTCTGGCACCAATGCTACCTTTTTCACTATTATAACAGTGATACAGGAACTCTAATAGCACAGAGATAACTGTGTGCTTCATACATTTGCCCTTAAGTCACCATCCACTCCACAGTAACGGATGGAAGGGTCACCTCGCTCCTCCAATGTATCATGGACCCTTTTTGTTGCAATCTATTACAACAGAGCACAGACGGTTATGTCTGGGGCGTCAGAGAAGAAGCAAGTTTTGTGCAAGTAGTCAGGGTGAGAACCTTCAGGTAAGGTCAGACTGGCCCACAGGGATACAGGGGAAACTCCCCAGAGGGCCCCCACTGCCTGGGGGCCCACCTCGTCCTCTAGGTACCAGGTTCCAGACTGTGCACTTGAATTATACATTATACATATGTTACCTTATATGTCTGCACAGAACTATTGTGTATCTTCTACAGTGCATTGCTGTTATTAATCTGGTACATTATAATGCACTATCAGTGTTTACTATATATTTATCAAAGGGCCCAGCCCATGCACTCTGTAATGGTTAATGCAAACCAGTGTGGTGGCTGGCCACACCCCCTCTAGAGACTGATCACACCCCTAAAGATGGGCCCCTAACATTGCATTCCACTAGTAGGCCCTTCATGCCCCAGTCCAACACTGCATTCAGGAGGTTGTATCATTATAGCTACAGCCTGAAGATCAGAAAAAGATTAAAGTGTCTATTTCTGCAACACAAACCAGATCCATTGCAAGTAACTTTGTATCTGGAACAAACAACGTTGCAATGCAGGGGAGCAAATACATATTTTTTTCAGTGCAGGTTAATATAGTAACTGGCTGACTTAGCATGTACCCCAGAAATGTTAGACAGCTTTTTTGTTTACACTGCAATTTAGATTTCAGTATGACACCTCACCCAAATCTCTCTGCACATGTTACATCTGCCCCACCTACAGAGCAATATGGTTTTGCCCAGGTGCATAGTTACTTCAGAAGCAGGCCCAATATGCATGCTCCAGACTAATGCTGCTTTCAGACATGTGACCGGGGAATTTGATGGGTCTAGCAAGCTGGCAAATTCCCAGGTCTCAGCTCCATGACCCTGGTCGGGGAAGCAAGGTTGTGGACACGGGACTTTCACATGCAGAAATCCTGGGTTGATGTGCGTTCACGACTTCACGTGCAAAAAATCTGGGATGTACAGGAGCTGCATGTTTGAAAAGGGTATAAGTATCCTCAGTGGATTATAGTCAACATAACAAAATGCCTATTAAACCCTATGGGGCATATATGTCTTGGAGAGTGATAAAGTGGAGAGAAATAATGGGGGAGATGTATGATTAGTTGTTATGGAGGAGAAGTGGTATCCGTTCACGTTATATGCCCTAATACCGCTTCTCCCTCATGTATTACTGTGGCAAATGTGATGTGAGCTAAATTACAAGGGCTCTATGCACCCCTGTCATTATGGTATCTACAAGATAGTATGTCGATGACCCAGCCCATGTATGAACGGTATCGATATAGACAACTGCAGTTGTCATTGTCCCAGTCACAGCCACTGTAGTGGCTGCTGCTGTATATCTTGCATACTATAAGCTTTACGTTTATTTCTATAGTAGCCATCAGGTTGAAGTCTGTTTTATATACTATAAAATAATAATAATAATGTTATTTTTATAGCATTTTTCTCCCAATAGAACTCAGACTGCTTTACATTTGCCTTTAAAACATACAAAACAAAACAAGCTTCACAGAAAAGAGAACTAAGCATTTAGATGGTATTTTTTAGGACCTAAAGGGACACTAGTGAAATGCTGAGCAAACAGGTCAGTTTTGTGTTTGTTATTGAAGGATTGAAGGCCTAAAACTGTGCCGGGAAGTGAGTTCCATAGAATCAGAGCCACAAAGGTAAAATCTCGACCCCCCCCCCCCAGGGAGATTCTAGGTGTTGCTAATAGTCCTTCATCTACAGATTACAGTAATGAAGCTGGGCAGTATGGAATCAGAAACTGCTTCAGGTATCTTGGGATCTGATCAGGGACAGATTAACAATGGGGCGGATGGAGCTCCAGCTCCAGGTCTCCACATAAAAATAGGCCCATCATCATGACAGCATAATGCTGACCAGCCACCAGCTGCACAGCTGGCCACGCAGTCGATCATAAATCATAAGCATTACATTGTATTTCTATTTTACCCACAAAACTTATGCATTTTTTGGTACTTTTACATGTTTAGGGAGACATTGGGGCTGATATTGTAGGGGGTCTACATGACACTAGCCACACCCACATAGTATTGGTCACACTCCCTCTGCTTCTCGTAATAGTCCCTTGAACATTTTCAGCACCAGGGCCATGAGGCCCTTTATACGACCTTAAGGGCTCTGGAAGTCAGTAAACCAATAGGCATTGTATTGTACACTAGCTGACAGCATTACCTCTGCATTGTACAAATACTACTGTACGGGATCAGCATGTAAAACCAGCGACCGGGATCCTGGCCGTCAGTATACCGACAGCGAAATCCCAGCCACCAGTCTGCCGGCAGCAGGGCAAGCGCTAACCAGCCCCTTGCGGGTGCGGTGGCTCGCTGTGCTCGCCACAGGATTTATTTTCCTGCTATGGGTGTCATGGACACCCATAGAGGGAGAAAAGCCTGTGGCGTCGGGATTCCGGCAGCTGTATTTCACCGCTAGTCTGGATTCCGGCGTCGGCATTATGACGTCCATGATCCTGAATTGCGGTATTGTAACCGCTTCCCTACTGTACTGAGCACTGCTTTCTAACCTATTCAACAAAATCAGCTCTTATCTTTGTATACTTCAGTATTACACTGTATAGCTGCAACAGCCATGCTCTCTGCTTAGTATGTTAGCCACTGGACTGGCCGTGTACTGAAGTCACACGGTAAAGATGAGGTGGGCAGACAGGGACCCAATCTGTCAGCTCGACATTTCTTCTAGCAGTCTAAGTAATGTACAGTTCATTAAAATTGAAAAATTAGGACATTTTTGTGGGACAAATATTTAAATCATAAGAATGTCTCTGAAAAATAGGAACATTTGGCAAGCACATACACATAATTTTGGTAAACCATTCCATTTTGGGTGCATTGGCATAATAATTGAGCCACAGGAGAAGTATTCCTCATATCAAAAATGCAATGACTGTCACATAGAACAAGGTTGAACTGCTTGACTTACAAGCTCATAATGGTTCAGAGAATTGCATTGTAATGTAGTGTAGATGCGTCAGCTGATAAGAGATTGAGAAGATCATCTAAATAGTTTGTGGTAGAGAAGACAGAGCATGAACTGGTTTACCCAAGAGACCCCCAATTATTTTTACCCACTCACAATGCTTTATTGCCTATGAAGCAGAGGTTCCCATACACGGTCCTCAAAGCACTCTAACGGTCCAGGTTTTAAGTACATCTGTGGCTCAGCACATGGATGGTTAAATCAAACTGATTGAGGTACTAATTAAGACTCCTGTGGCCAAGCATGGATATACTTAAAATCTGGACAATTATGGCCCATAACTACAGCCTTGGCGATATCTTTGAAAGATATGAACGATATCGTTAAAAAATGAACGATAAATCATTTATATCATTCATTGTGTATGCAACGATGAACAATGCACATGCCCGCAATCGTTCATGGTTGAATGATCATCGTTTATACATGCAAGCCAATTTGGACGATATCGATGTACAGTATGTAATGTCATATCTTCCAAATCGGCCATAGTTATGGTCCACCGTGTATGCTAAAAATCGCTGTTGAAAAATCGGACAACGATAAGATCGTTGGTGGGTTACATCGGCCAAATCGCCAAGTGTGTAGGGTCCATTAGAGTGCATTGAGGACTATGTTTGGAAACCTCTGCCATAAGGTATGGTAGGCTCTATGGCCTGACCTCACAATGGTTTCTCAGCTGTTCATTTAAGGATTATAGGAGACCTTATCTACTCAATTCCTATGCTTCGTTTGGTGTGGAATAACTATAGCTTCCCTGGACACTATTCCTTATTTTACTAAAGATACCTTTACTTTACTTTTTTTTTTTTAAATATTTAAAATAAACTCCCAAGTTTATACAAGACAGCTCTGGGGTTCCAGAAGTTGACACCCGGGAGGCTCCTGAACATCAAGCAGCTCTCTGTAAGACTAGATAAGTCTTCCACTAACCCCTCTTCTTCTGATAACAACGTGGTTAACCGAGTGCTCCTCCCTCCGTTCATTCAGCTAAATCAGTTGGCATGCGCAGCCTGATGGCCTTGCCTGCATGGTAGCTAAGCGCGAAGTATAGTGATACTGTCCTGTAAACAGATGCACTGGAGTTTCTTCATAGATTGCTATGCCAGAGCATCTCTTGCCTCTGCTAATTATATCGGATAAGAGATGTCATTTATTGGGGCAGATCTGCAGACAATAATGAATACTGTATACCCCTAAATAACAAATCATATGCTTTGTGGGGCCCCCTAGGCCGGTGTAGCTGGGATGCTCTGGGGCATCATTATTGTAACACTTATGCAACACCTTTCAGCATTAAAACCGTCTTTTTATTAGTGTAACACTTTTTAACACTTTAATTGCTACTACTCACCTATGTAACACTTTTGGCACCTACAGTATTCTGCTGCCTCTTATTAATGTAACACTGTTTAACATTTACACTATTTCTTACTTGTGTGATGCCTTGGGGCAGTTGGGCTGTGCTGGCCCGCATGTTCCGTGTTCTGAACTTGACCCTTAAGAGTGTTAAGGACCTATCTGATGAGATCACCTGGTTGCGGTAGGTGGGCCCATATTTTTGGGCCAAAAATTATGCCAAGAATCTTGATTTTACTCTAAGTAGTAGAGTTTATTATAATTATTCTGATTGCAGTGTTCTTGATGTTTGGAGTTGTGCCCCTGCATCTTTCTTTTTTCTGTGTGAATCGAATTATATGCTCCTAGTCTTAACACTGGCAAAGGTTTCACTTGTTACAGTAGAATTGTGAGAATCCTGGCATCAGATTCACATGTGGTACTGTCAATGTGTGGCACATAACTACTGCTGCATCGCACACAATGACAAGATGTCTATAAGGAGCAACACCTCAAGTATACCTGCTGTATAGTCTTCCATTATCTTTGCCCATGGCTGATGTATGCTAAACAGTAGTCAATCTATTAGTTGATCAGATTATCAATTAATTAAGGAAACCTATGAACAAAAAAATACAACACGTTATCATGAGGATCCTATTTAGTTTTAATTGTATTTATATATATGAATCTGACAATGTTTTTCTAAATTGTATTATTTAATTTAGGGTATGTGGCAGTGCTGGGTTATTATATATAATGTGTGCAGGGTGGGCTGTGCACATGGGCCCACACTGCACATCATGCACTCACATTATACTCACCTGTCTTCCGTTCCATGTCAAACCTGCTCAAATCGCAGCCACATGGGCCCACACTGCACATCATGCACTCATATTCTACTCCTCTACTCATATTCTACTCCTCTACTCATATTCTACTCCCATGATGGGAAAGGTGCGTAATGATGTGGGACATGTATGGTGAGACACTGATGGGAAAGGGGTGTAATGATGTGGGATTTGTATGGTGAAGCATTGATGGGAAAGGGGTGTAATGATTTGGGACATGTATGGTGAGGCGCTGATGGGAAAGGGATGTTATGATGTGGGACATGTATGGTGAAGTGCTGATGTGAAAGGGGTGTAATGATCTGGGACATGTATGGTGAGGTGCTGATGGGAAAGGGGTGTAATAATGTGGGACATGTATGGTGAGGCATTGATGGGAAAGGGGTGTAATGATGTGGTACATGTATGGTGAGGGGGTCCTAACCTGGGAAGCAGACTTTCTCAGTCATCAGGACGTAACGCCAGAGAGTGGAGCCTCCATCCAGAAGTGTTTCAACTCCGCGTGGACAGGTGGGGCCTTCCAGATGTGGAGCTGATGGCGTCTCAACACAATCACAAGGTTCCGGTCTTCGGAGCAAGGACAAGGGATCCTCAAGCAGCGTTCGTGGACGCACTGGCAGTTCCATGGAACTTTCAGCTGCCATACGTGTTCCCTCCGGTGTAACTCCTGACCATAGTAATAAGGAAGTTCAAGCAAGAAGGAGGAATCCTACTTCTGATTGCTCCAGCATGGCCCATACAGCATTGGTTCTCAGACCTTCAGGGTCTCTCGATAGAGCGTCCTCTTCTACTTCCACAGCGCCCAGATCTCCTCGTTCAGGGCCCCTGTGTATATCAGGATTTAGCCCGGTTGGCTTTGACGGCGTGGCTCTTGAAGCTTCCGTCTTGAGGGCCAAAGGATTTTCTGAGGCGGTCATTCAAACCACGTTGAAGGCCCGGAAACCGGCTTCTGCTCGGATTTACCATAGGGTCTGGAATTCTTACTTTGCTTGGTGCGCATCTAACAATCATGACGCTTACAAGTTTAGTATGGTCAAACTTTTGGCCTTTCTACAACAGGGCCTGGACTTGGGCCTTCGTCTGGCCTCCATCAAGGTTCATATTTCTGCCTTGTAGGTTTGGTTCCAGAGAAAAATTGTGACTTTACCTGATGTACATACGTTTACTCAGGGTGTGTTGCGGATTCAAACTTCCTATATCCCGCCTGTGGCCCCTTAGGACTTGTCGTGGTATTGGAGGCGCTGCAAGGGTCTCTGTTTGAGCCTCTTGAGTCTGCAGACCTTAAGTGGCTTTCTCTTAAGGTATTGTTTCTGTTGGCTATTGCATCTGCTAGAAGGGTGTCGGATTTGGGTGCCTTGTCTTGTAGGTCACCATATCTGATTTTTCATCATGATCGGGCGGTTCTTAGAACACGTCCCGGGTATTTACCTAAGGTGGTATCTTCTTTCCACCTTAATCAGGAGATTGTGGTTCCGGCCTTTGCCTCTCCTGAATTGTCTTCCAAAGAGCGGTCTTTGGATGTGGTACGGGCTCTCCGTATCTACGTAAAGAGAACTGCCTCCATCAGGAAGTCAGATTCTCTCTTTGTTCTGTTTGGTTTTCACAAACGTGGCTGGCCTGCTCACAAATAGACCCTGGCCAGATGTACTAGAATGGTGATTGAACATGCTTATGTACAGGCTGGCCTTCCAGCTCCTATTACCATAAAGGCCCATTCTACTCGGTCAGTTGGACCTTCTTGGGCTACCCGCCATGGTGCGACCCTTGAACTATTGTGCAAGGCGGCTACGTGGTCCTCAGTGAACACGTACATAAGGTTCTATGCCTTCGATACTTCCGCCTCCCAGGATGCTTCCTTTGGACGCCGGGTTCTTGTGCCCGCTACAGTGCGTCCCCTCCCATAAGGAACTGCTTTAGGACATCCCCAATGTCATTCTCTGTGTAGCCCAGTGTACTCCGCAGCAGAAAACGAGATTTATGGTAAGAACTTACCATTGTTAAATCTCTTTCTGCGAGGTACACTGGGCTCCACAGGGCGCCCACCCTGACGCACTTAGCTTCTTTGGGTTGGTATGGCATTAGCCGCTGACACTTTCTCCTATCCTGAGAGTGTGGTATATGTGTCTACTAACAGTTGTCGTCTCTTTTGCCTGCTAATGCATTGGACTGGTTAACAAAAACTGAGCTCCTGTGCACGGAGGCGGGGTTATAGAGGAAGCGGCGCTATGCATTCTGGGAACAGTCAAAGCTTTGAGCCTGTTGGTGCCTCGGATCAAGATCCTACTCTACACCCCAATATCATTCCCTGTGGAGCCCAGTGTACCTTGCAGAAAGAGATTTAACAACGGTAAGTTCTTACCATAAATCTCGTTTTTCAACTTGCAGATGGGAGTTGCAAGGATATTCTCCAACTTTTAACAAACTTGTATATACATATACACATTGACAAATCACTGTAAATATGCTTGAATGTACCCCAAATACTCTTGACACTTTTATTTGCTGAAATACACTTGCTGCTTATCATTTTACCACAATTTTAAAAAATCATACATTTGACACCATTTATCTGATTCCAATACTTTTTTATGGTCACTAACAGCCTTCTACATTATCTTACTATCTTATTTATCACCTTTTGGGGGGTTCAAGATGATTTCTCCACTTTTTCATGAACTTGACTTAAATTAGATAGAATTAACATGGGAACGCGCTTCAGGATGTAATCTCGCAAAATGCATGTAATGCTAACCCTCGAGCATAGAACACCGAACCCACACATAATTTAATCGGCCCACATCATACTTATGAACTCTCCCTGATTTTCAGAGAGACTCCCTGAAAAAGCAGCAATCTCCCTGACTCCCTGAAGAGTCTAGCAATCTCCCTGATTGTGCCTTACCCCATTATGTTCCTGTTATTTTTTGGCAAAAAAAAATATATCAAAATATCAGAGACATACACATTCAAATGGGATAATCTGTGCCTGTTCACTGCATTGGTTATAAGGCACAATGATCCCTATGGCATTTTTAAAAAGGTTTCCTCATGGTCACTTATATGGAACCAATTGTAAGTCACAGTACACGAGTAAGCCCTGAAAAAGATCTGCGTGTTTTAATCAATAAGTAGATCTTACTAAATCCTTTGGGGCTCATTTACATTTGGATGTACAGTAAGTCATTTTTATGACACACCTCTCCTGTGGAGGTTCTTGTGAGTGGTGGGCCCAGGTGCAAAAATATGCTTTATGCCCTCCTCCTTCCCACACCAAGTTCATAACATGCTACAAGGAAGTGAAGTGGCTCACAGTGAGAGGGAGAGGCCGACGGAGAGAGGAAAAGTGTGACAGGGAGAGGAGGAATAGGGTGACAGAGGGAGAAAGAGGGTGACTGGGAAAGGAAAATGATTGATGGGGAGAGGAAGAAGGTGACAGGGAGAGAGTCATAGGAAGTAACAGAGAGAGGCAGAGGGTGACAAATATATGACATATTACAATATACTTACCTGTGCCCATGGTAGAGCTGCAGTGGGTGGAGGGCAGCTTATCTACTCCTTGCACGGGTGGTCTTCAGTATGCCGACTGACGGGATCCCGGGGCACAGTATACCGGCGCCGGGATCCCGACAGCCAGCATACCGACACTTATTCTCCCTCGTGGGGGTCCACGACCCCCCTGGAGGGAGAATAAAATAGTGTGGTGCGCGTAGCGCGCCACCGTGCCCGTAGCGTGGCGAGTGCAGCGAGCCCGCAAGGGGCTCATTTGCACTCGCCACACTGTCGGCAAGCCGGCAGCCGGGCTCCCGGCACCGGTATGCTGGTCGCCGGGAGCCCGGCCGCCGGCAGATCGTAGTGAACCTCTTTGCACAGATCCTCAGCAATGGTGGCAAGCAACCTGTGCCCATGGTAGAGCTGCAGTGGGTGGAGGGCAGCTTATCTACTCCTTGCACAGATCCTCAGCAATGGTGGCAAGCACAGCTGCAGGACTCCCTCAGAGAGTAGGCAGTCACTGGCAGAGGCAGGAAGTGCCAGGGAATCGGGGAGAGATGAGGGGAGGAGGGAGGAAATTCTTTGGGCCCTGGGGGCCTTCCTTCTCTCCTCTGACAAAGCATCAGCCTTTAGTCTCTTCCCCTGGATACCAGGTGGCAGCTGTGCATGAAAATTGCTGTCTGAAGCTATGCTCCTCTAGCTCCTCTCTTCCCATAGACATTTGGTGCCGTGGACTGACCATTATGTCAGATCTCTGGCTCCCAAGCACATCCTCAGTCACACATAGGAAGGGAAAAGGGGAGGAGCTGAGAAGAGAGTGGTTCCTCCTCCCCATTTCAGGCTGGGCTGTTGTCAACAGCAGCACTACTAGGTCGGGGGAGGGAGGAGCTGAGAGGCGGTTCGCATTACAGTCAGCAGCACCACTAAGAGGACCCTCCTCCCTCTCTGGCCGGGATCTGAATACGTGCTGCCATCGGACTGTGGCACTGGTAGCATACAATAAGTCAGTGTGACTCACTGTAATGCCGGCAGCTTTAGGCCCTTTCACTGTGGTGGCTCCTGGTGCAATGCACTGGCTGCACC